>NC_090989.1:109317857-110632500 GCF_041146395.1 Eulemur rufifrons
GGGTGTGGAGACACCCTCCTTCTCCCGCCCCAATTTGATGAATCAAAGGGCACCTGAACACCTGAGGTGGGAGAGTTTGGCCCAGAGGGGGGTGGTGTCCAATGTCAAGGACCCACCGGTATGGTTTGGGGTGGGGGATGAGCGGTTCAGGAACATTGCCTGGGAAGCAGAGGGGGAGGTTGGGGATAGTCTTAGCTTCGCCTCCAAAGTAACACAATTTTTAACTGGATGCCGGGCAGAGTCATGCGGACTTCCCACTCCGGTCACGGTTAAAAGACAAGAGTTAACTAAAAGCCTGGGGAAGAAAGTTTACTTGGTTGCAACCCATTTCTAGAGACTTCTAACTTCTACTCAAAAGAGTTGGGTCAAAACTGAATGACATGTTCGGGCACGCGGCAAAGAAGCCCACATTGTCCCCCCTCCCAGTCCATTCCAGAAGCCCCTCACCTGGTCTGGGGACGGGCAGCCAGCTCGGAGGGGTCTCTTTCTCCTTGGTCGCTGGAAACCTCCCAGCACAGAGCCAGCAGATAAGACAGCCGGACAGGAAACTTAGCACCTCCGCCCCCGCAGTCCCCAAGCCACGTCCTGTCCAGAGCCGGCGCTGGTGCTGGCTCCCGCCCGCCGCCTCTGCGTCCCGGCCGTGCGCCCTCACTGCCGGGGGCCTCGCCCGCTGCTCCCCGTCGACCGCCGCCCCGGGCCGGGCAGCGCTGCCAGCCGTGCGCCCGCCCAGGCGCTCGTTCGCTCGCCGCTGCCTGGGGTCTCGCTGTCAGGCGCCGGAGTCCGCGGCGAGGAGGCACCTCTGAATTTATAGAGAGGGGCGTCGCTGCTCCGTGGGCTCCAGAGACGAGGCTCTGTTTTGCATTCCCTCCTCCTCTGCCCCGCCCCGGCAGAACCTCCCGGCCCAACCTCCTCCCTCTTCAGATACTGACGGCAGCGGGGATGATGCCACAGTCATTCCGCGTTATCAGCTGTCAATCAGATCAGCACTCACCTGGCCCCAAACCCCGCATCGCGAGGGGTCGCGAAGGGGGAGAGAGCTGAGAGAACAAAAGTATCAGTTTTCATGAAGATTAATATTCCTCTACTTTTTTTATTTTAACTTGGAAAACTTTGAAGGACTAATTAGGGAACTTTTTTTTTTTTTTTTTGGTTAGTGTGAGTAACTGGAACTTTTATAACTCACAGTTACAAAATGAAAGAATGGACATTTTCTCTTATTGGCATGCTACTCGAGTTGCATTTCTTAAGATGTAAAACTAGAAAAAAATTAAAAAACAAATATCTCCAAATAATTAAGGGAGTATTAATATCAATTCTTCACAAAGGGCTCTTCCAAAAAATAGAAGAATAATGATCGTTTCCTAACTCATGCTATGAGGACAGTAGTATTACCCTGATATCAAAACCAAATAAAGATATTTATTACAAGAAGACTACAGACCAATATCTCATAAATATAGATAAAAATCCTTAATGAAATGCTAGCAAATTGAATCCAGTAACATATAAAAGGATTGTATACCAAGGTGAAGTGAGATTTATCACAGGAAAGCAAGATTAGGCTACCAAAAATTAATTGATGTTTGATAGATCAGTAGGGTGACTATAGTTTACAATAATCTATTGTTTATTTGAAAATAGCTAGAAGAGAATAATTTGAATGCTTTTAGCATAAAGAAAAGACAAATATTTAAAGTGATTGATATCCCAATTATACTGATTTGATCTTCACAAATTATATGAATGTATTAAATTATTGATTATGGTCCCAAAATATGTACATCTATTATGTTTCAATAAAAAATAAAATTAAAGAAGGAAAAAAATCAACGTGATAAGCCATATCAATAAAGGGCAAAACTCACACAATTTTCTCAACAAATTAAAAAAAAAAAACATTTGACAAAATCCAACACCTTTTTATAACACTCAGTAAACTGGGAATGGAAAGAAACTTCCTCAACTGCAAAGTCTATTTATGAAAAACTTACTAATATACTTAATATTGAAATATGATGTTTTCATGTGTCTAAGAGTAGGAACAAATCAAGGATGTCTGGCCTCCCCACTTCTATTCAACTTTGTAATAATACTAAAGGTTTTATCCAGGGCAATGAGGTGAGAAAAAGAAATAAAAGGCATTTAGATTAGAAAGTAAATAAAATTTTTTCTATTGGTAGGTGACATGATCTTATATTTTAAAAGCCCTCTGGAATCAACTAAAAAGCTACTAGGTCTAATAAATGAGCAAGTTTTCAGAGTATAAGATCAATATTCAAAAATCAGTTGTATTTCTATATGCTAGCAATAAACAATAAAAAATGAAATTAAGAAAACAATTTGCTCCTTGATTTTCACTACTTGCTGTGCCCATCTTCACCTTCTCCCTGCATACCTTGTTGCTATGTCTGGAAAAATTGAGGAAATCAAGGACTTTCTGCTCACAGCCAGGTGAAAGGATGCCAAATCTGTCAAGATTAAGAAAAATAAGAGTAATGTGAAGTTTGATGTTCAATGCAGCCTATACCTTTAGACTTGGTCGTCATAGAACAAGAGAAGGCAGAGAAGTGGAAGCAGTCCCTGCCCCCTAGTTTGACAGTGAAGGAGATGAAATGAACCACACACACTTCTTTCAATTGTATTAACATTTTTAAAATTCAAAGAAAAAAATTTCATTTACCTTAGATCAAAATAATAAAATACTTAAAAATAAATTTAACAAAAAAGGTACAAAAGTTGTACTCTGAAAACCAACAACATTGTTGAAATAAATTAAATTATACCTAAATAAATGGAACGACATTCTGTGTTCATGGACTGGAAAATTTAATATTGTTTAAATGGCATTAATCCCCAAATGATCTACAGATTAAAAACAATCCCATGAAATCCAAAGCTAATTTGTTGCAGAAATTAACAGGGCTATCCTAAAATTCATATGGTAGTGCAAGGGACCCAGAGTAGTCAAGACAGTTCTGAAAAAGAACAAAGTTGGAAGACTCATACTTCCTGATTTCAAAATTTACTACAAAACTACAATAATCAAGGCAGTATAGTATTGCCATAGGGATAGATATATAGATCAGTGGAATAGAACTGAGTCCATAAATTAAATCCTTGTGTTTCTCATCAATTGATTTTCAACAAGAGTACCAAGACAATTCAATGAGGAATATATAGTCTTTTTAACAAATGGTACTGGAATAACTAGGTATTCACATGCAAAAGAATGAAGTTGGACCCCTTACAATACCACACATAAAAAAATAACTCAAAATGGATCATAGACCTAAATGTAAGAGCTAAAATTATAAAACTCTTAATATAAAACATACGAGTAAATCTTTGTGACCTTGGGTTATGTAAAACCTTCTTAGGTGTAACACTCAAAGCACAAGCAACATAAGAAAAATAGATAAATTGGATTTTATCAATATTACAAGCTTCTGTGTTTCAAAGGACATCAAGAAAGTGAAAAGAAAACCCCCAGAATGTGATTATATATTTACAAATCATATATCTGATAAAGACTTGTATTCAGAATATATAAAGAATTTTTCAACTCAATAATAAAAACACAAATAATGTAATTAATAGGCATTTATCCAAAGATGGTAGACAATGGCCAATAAGCACATGACAAAACTCAACATCATTAGCCAGCAAGAAAATGCAAATCAAAACCATAATAAGATATGTCTTTATGCCTACTAGGATTGCTATAATAGAAAAGTCAGAAAACAAAAATTATTGGCTGGGATGTTGAGGAATTGGAGCCCTCATGCATTGTTTGTGGGAATATAAAATGGCACAGCCACTTTGGAAAACAGTGGAAATTTCTCAAAATATTAAGCATACAGGTACCATATGGCTCAGCAATTCCACTCTTAGGTATATACCCATGAGAAATGAAAACATATGTCCACACAAAAACGTAGACATGAAAATTCATAACAGCATTATTCATAATAGCTCTGAAGCAGAAACAACTCAAATATCTATCAACTGATGAATAAACAAAATATTATATATCCATACTATGGAATATTATTTGGCAATAAAAGTGAATAAAGTACATTTTATAACATGAATGTACCTTGAAAACATTGTGCTAAGTGAAAAAAGCCAGTCACATATTGTTTGAATCCATTTCTATAAAATTTCCAGGAAAAGTATCTGTAGAGAATTTTGGTTGCCTAGGGCTGAGGATGGAGGGATGGGAGGGAATGGTAGTGAATGCTATAATATAAGCACAGGGTTTCTTTTAGGGGTGATGAAAAGTGGTACATTCGATTATGGTGACAGTTGCACAACTTTGCAAACAGACTAAAAACCATGGAACTTGTACACTTTAAATGGGTGAAGTGTATCATATGTGGATTATATATCAATAAAGCTGTTTTAAAAAGGTAAAATATGAGATTTGTGTAGATGAGTAAAGGCATCAGTGTCTGACTTTTGTTTCTTGCTTCCAAGTTTTTGAAGAGAGTAGAAACATTCAATTCTAACCTTTCATGCCCTCCTCTGCAAGGACTAACAACCTCTGTGCTAGACAACATTGCAGGTCAGAAACATAATGTAAATTAATTATTAACTAAGACCTATTTAAAAAAACCCAAAGGCTTTTCTTTGGCAACATACCATATGTTGAAAGCACTTATATTTTTTGAATTCTCGTAGAATTAGAAATGCCAAATGTACTTAGATGTAATCAAGCATGTAGTAAACATAGGTTTCTGCAGGAGGACTTGGTCAGAATGCCAAGTTGAGGAAGACATGGTCCCTGAGTCCTGGATGTACTAGCTCAGGAAGGGGACAGCATCCCCTTCTCCACTAGATTGTGCCTCTGGGACAGGGCCCTGCCTTCACAGTTCACTATATTCCTGGGGTGTCAGGCACATAGTAACACCTGCAAATACCTTGCTCTAAGACTGACTGAGCCCATACAAGAACTATATCTTGGGAGGCATTTTATTTGAAATGGGTCTTGAAGAATAGATAGGATTTTTGAACTGAGGAATTTGTGTGGGAAGAGAACTTACTAAAATTTTCTAGAGCACATGAATATTAATAATGAAAACTATCATTTATTGGATACTTACTATATATATCAGGTATCTCTTAAGCCCTTCATATCTATTAACCTCATTAATAATCACAGAAAACCCATATATAAAAGGTAATTATTCCCATTTTACAGATGAGGATACCTAAGCTACAGAAGTTAAGCAAGTTACCCAAGGTTACGTGGTTTGTGAGAGGCAGGGCCAAGATCCCAGATTATCTGGCATCAGAGCCTATGCATTTACTATAAGAGGGAGTGGCAGAAAGAACTAGAAAGATGAGGTTAACATGAATGTGGAGTTCAGAAGTTAGTACAGGGATTTAAACTTAATTTGGTTCTTGAGGAATGACTGAGGCTTTTGAGTGAGGAGGAGCATGATGTGTATGGTGGATTAGAGTGTGGAGATGTTAGAAGTTGGGATAACTTTGAAATTTACCAAGCTAGAAGTAACCCACATCAGTGTAATGAGACTAGAAACAATGTCAAGACAGAATACAGAGAATTTTTAGAAATGACTAGGGAATTGGGGGTTTATTGAGCTGGTTATGAGAGGTAGCTTATCAGGTTTATCTATTTAAGAACTTTGTGCAGATGTATCACTGGCCATTATGGTTGGAAAAAACATGGGTCTTCTTTGGAGGGCTTAAAGATATTTACTTTACTGTTTATTTTTTCTTGGTGGGAACGCTTGGTTTTAGCTCAAATGGCTGGAAAAGATAGTCATGGATTTTGGTAGCTTTTGAAGATTTGTATTTATATTCAAGACCAGGGTGACCAGGAATTAGATCCAAAAGTTTCGTGGTAGAGGAGAGAGCGCTGGCATCAGGAGACGAGCTACATGGTGGGGAGCTGCCTAGGAGGCAGTGGAGGCTGCAGAAATGAGCATTTCAAGAAGCCTGGCGATAAGGAAAGAGTGCAATGGAATCAAGCAGAGACCTTGACTATATTTAAGATTTAGGAAAGCATAGGCAGAGACAGGAGAAACAGCAAACTGGGAGAAAGAACAAGGAGCATTAAACAGCGAAGGAGGCCAAGAGGAGAGGGAGGCACAGGAATGAATAGCACAGTGGAGGGAGAGTTATCTCAGGCGTGGGGTAGGGACCCATGGGAGACAGTGGTGTCGGGGAAAAGAGAAAGAATGAAGGTACAGTGAGATTTCATGGACTTTTTCTAGGATTCCAGGCCCTTTTCTTGTTTTTCAGCATTGATTTCCTGGCCTTGGCATGCTCTGTTTTAAATAGACAACACATAACTCTTGGATGTGACATCCTCCTTTCTACTGTGCTTGCTAGCAGTCAAGAACTCACACTGGTAATATTTCTTTTTATTTTATGTAACTTCTTCCTGTGTATACAGTTTTCAGGAGTCTCTCTTGGATTATTTGCTCAGCAAATGTTTATTGAGCTTCTTTGTATTTGGTGCTATGCTAAGTGATGAGGGAACAGAGATAAAAGTCACTGGCTTTTCCTTCTCCTACAGGATGAGTGGTCTCTGGGAGGCAGCCACGCATGCAGGTGATTCAGGTACAGCTTGGGAATGCTGGGGAGTGGGGGTCCACACACAAGAATTATGGAACTAGAAAGGAAACTCACAACATCTAACTCTCCTATAGAGTGTAAAGCTTGTCTTGGGCAATAATTGTTTGCTCAGTTTTGAAATTGGGCTCGTCATGAGCCTTACCGCGTAGTGTCACAGATATTTGGAACCATTTATCACAAGGCCTTTGTAGAAAAGCCAGAAGTCAGTGATAACCAAATCTAGAGTCTGTGAATGAAAATAGGAAATGCTCCTGTGATTATTAAGATTCAAGAAATCTTTATATTTTAAAATCGATTTAGTGCTGTAAATCATTAACCACTGTCACTCCTGTACTAAATTCCAAATTGGTTTTAAAAATAATTATAGTTTTGGGGACTAGAAGTTTTTTTAGAGAGTCAGCTGTGTTGGATAAAACCTCCCGCAAGGGTGGGGTTTGCTCTCAGGGATATTGTATCATCAGAAGGAGCAGATGAGAAGGAAATTTTCCAAGAAATTGATGGCATCATTATTGTGATGAATTGGCTGAGGAATGGTATGGTTTTAACCCTGGGCTTTTCTACAATAATGGCATGTTGATCCTGTGCAAAAGGGTGTACCTTAGAGTTATGACCAGAGGCAGGGATTTGAAGCCTAGCTTTTTTTTTTTTTTTTTTTTTTTTTTTAATTTCAGCTTATTATGGGGTTACAAAAGTTTAGGTTATGTATATTGCCCATGCCACCCCCCCGACCCGATTCAGAGCTTCAAGAGCCCTGCACACTTAGACAAGTTTTTTCCTCTGATATGGGTTTTTATTGTATGGGCAATAATGTTCTCTAAACATTTGTCAGGGCTAAAAAAAAGAATGTGTGTAGAAGTTTCAGATACTTCAGTGCTTAATGGATGGCACCCATTTTTGGAAAGAAGCAGACAGTTTTACATGCTGGTAAGAGATGTATAAATTTTTTGATGTTTTTTAAAAAGGAGCAAAACTTCTTTATCTCCCTGATTAATATTTTTCTATTATAGTATTGAAATTGTGAAATTTTGATGTAGGCTTTTTCCTTCTTTCCTCTTCGTACGTGTCACATGAGGCGGGATTGAATGGTGCTGTCACTGTGTAGCTGGAAGTGTGGACACAGAACTGAAGGGCAGCTGGGTTATTGAAATGCTAGGTGAGCACAGGCAGTGCCCCAGAGCCTCACTTCCGCTGAAGCCGGGACCTGGGTGGCGTCAAATTCCAGATCATCTACCAAACTTCCAAGTCTGAATATCAGTCTAGAGGTAAAATTCAACAGGAAATGCAAAAGAAGAAGTTCAATGCCTAATCAACATAAAAAAAAGTTTATTTTTCCCAGTAATAAAAATGAAATTTAAAGGAACAAGGTGCAATTTTTCAGCTATAAAATTAACAAAAATTAAAAAGAAAAGATGATCACATCAGAATTCCGTTTTTGCAAGGTTGTGGGGAAGCTGATGTGGTTCCCCCCCCATATATGTGTGTGTGTGTGTATATATATATATATATATATATATGTAAACATATAAATACATACATATTTCTGTAGGATTGTTGCATGCCCTCTTCAACTGGGAATTTATTCTAAATAATAATCATGAATATATGCAAAGATTTATATGCAGGGATGTTATTTATATTACCATGTATAATAGCACATAATTGGAAACAAATTTAATGTCCTCTAAATAGAGGGTTGGTTAAATAAGCTATGATACACCTGGAATAGAATCTAGCCATTAAAAGTAATGTAGGAGGATATTGAATGATACAAAAAGTGTTCATGATATGTTAATTAGTGAAAAATCAGATTATGGAACAATATGTATACTGTTATTCAAATTATATAAGACATATATATGTTTACACACATACACACACGTAGAAAAAGATTGAACGTATACTTACTAAACTGCTTACAGTGGGTTTTTCTGAATATAGGGATTATGAGTACGTTAACATATTTTCTTTTTCTGTTTATATTGTTTCTGTTTTTCTTGTTTATATTGTCCAAATTTTATATAATGATTATATTGCCAAAAATTAGCAGAATGAATAAGAAGCCAGGGAACTTAGCACAGAAACTTTTGGAAACTTGTGGACAGCTTTTGCTGACACTAAACTTGAAGGCCCAATGGCTTCAACCCTGTAAGTGTGTCTATATCTGTATTTTAGGGCATTCCTTTGGTTTTGAGTATGGAACTGGTTCTCCTGTATTTTATGGTATTTCAGTATGTAGCTGGAATTTACTTGAGAAAGAAAGGGCATCCTAAACATATGTAAGTATTCACCATATTCAGGTTCATTTCTAAGTAGAGGTCCATGCTAGTGAAGAGAGATTGAGAGAACAGAGCCAGGCTTTTGAGGTGGATACTGTGGCAGGTGTTAATCTAGTCTACTACTGCACGAACTATGATTTTTTGCCTCAGAGAGAGCACTGGGTTAGACTGATCATATTACAGTGTTAGCCTATGTAGCTTCCAAATGAATTCATTACACAGCTACTGGAAATTATAAATTGGAACTCATGCAAATGGCCACATATATTGCTCACAATGAAAATAATTTAATATTCTCTGTATTTCCCTTGTTCTAAAATTTTTCTCTAAGAATATCATTAAGCCTTATGAACTTTAAATTTACAAGGAGGGCTTCATTTTGATTCCAATTTCTATCACCCCTTCCTGCTTTTAAAATTTTCACCCATATTGCTAAAATCTCTCTAAATATACCTATCACATTTCTTCAGTTTTTTACTTTCATTCTTTTGCCTATGCTGGTCCATCGTTTAGGCTATCTTCCAACCATTGCTGTTTTAAAAGCCTGCCTATCCTCAAAGACTCAGATCAAACACTCAATTTCTTAATTTTCCTGCTCACATCTGCCAGAAGTTACTACTTTCTCCTTTGAACTTTATGTCCTGTTTTTGAAAATAGAAAAGTAGCAAAGAAATGTTATGGGAAGAAATGTTAGCTAGGAGTTCAGAGACCTAAACTCCATTTTTCTTTCTCTCAAGAGGCACCAAATGGAGCTTGGCCAAGATATGAAAATATCTTGACATCTAAGTATTTCCTGGCACTTAAAATAAGGGGTTTCCAATATTCTGTCTACTAGTTGTGTGAACTTGGGCAAGTTATTTAATGTTTTTGTGCTTCAGTTTAGTCATCAGTAAAATGTGTGTACTAAAAGCATCTAACTCAATGTGAATGAGGATTAAATGAAGTAAAGTAAATAGAACTGTGCCTGCTTGTAGTTAGGGTCAATCATTGTTAGCTGTTTTGTATTAGCCCAATAATTGTGTTATATTATATATAACACATATATTTTGATAACACATATATGTTATCAAAATATTCAAATACAGTCACTAAGAAATCGTTCTGATAGGATAGGAATCTATCTTACTCAATGTACCAAAATTTATATTCCTGTTTTAAGTGGTTTACAAGAATATAGAAAAAGACAAGAATATGACCAAAAAACAGCATTGTTGAACATTCTTTACTGGGGCATGTTTATAGCCTCATTAGTATAACTGAGTTTTATAGTGCTGTGTATTGTAATGAGAGTCTACCTCTCAGGTGATTTATTTCAGTTGTCTGTATGGCATACTGTGAGAAACCAATACGTAGGATGAGTAAACAACTGCTTTACCCCTCTTATTTTCTACTTTTACAGATATAACCTTTAAAAAAAGCCTAAGTTATAAACTTCACAGATCATTAATCAGGCAGGATTTCTATTATTCCTAATCACCTTTATTTATAGAGATAGAGAATGAATGTTTTCCAGGTTTGTAACTCACTGGAGTATAAGTTTATTTTAAATATTAGCTGATAAACTGGTGAATGTGAAAATTTGTAGAAGCTTGGAAGACTCTGAAAGAGTAAAATGTATTATTCTAAGTTATATTTTGCTTTAACTGTGAGAAAATATTTAAAAATTATATAAATGTTCATGAGGAAAGAGAAACTAGTAGAAATAAAGCTAATTTTAATATTAGAGATGAAGTCAGATATAGTAAATGAAGGTAAATCACTTTAGAATTAAATTAATTTAACTTTCTAAAAAAAGCAAGGTTAGTACATTCACCAATAAAAATATTGATAGATGATAGAAAACAATGAAAAGTACTACAAAAGTAAAATTCCCAGCAATAAATTTTTTATATGTGAATGTTTTAAATCTATGAACATCCGTGTTGATAATCATTGAATACATGCATCTTGCTCTGTACAAAGGAACTGACGTACATAAAATTTGTATCAATTACTTAAATACTTAACGTTAAAAGAAGGAAGTTTTATTAATAGATGGGGGTGCTGAAAAATGAAGTAATCAGGGAAGAATAAGATAGATACTTAGGATGATGAAGGGTATATATTTTGACCCATATAGAAATCAACAGACTTTCAGATTAAAAATTTTAGAAAAATGGATGACATTTGCAAAATTGTATTTGAATTTAACTGGATGAGGAAAGATAGGGAGAGCAGGTTGTCCCAGTTTTAGTTAGATTTCCATTTTGTCTTCTCTATACAATACAAATATTTTCTACCATATTTCTTTCTTTCTTTCTTATTTTTTATTTGCTTCTTCCAAAATAACCACCATATTTCTTATTTTGGTTCAGTTTTGGCGGGTGGCCCTTTCTTCCCTTCTTTACTATCAAATAGTTTAGTCACATAATCATGCTGGCTGTCCTTTACCCGCTATAGAGGTCATGATATCAGGCTGTCTACTTGGTAGACTCTTCTTTGGCACCCAGCCACCTTGAGAACACCCGTGTTGGACAGGGAACGCTCGCGCCCCTGATCATTGAGTTGCATGATTCCTGATCCAAACAGAAGGCTCCTCCCAGATCAGGGAAAGCCATGTCTTTTTAGAGGAGAAATGTTTATATCTGACCTGAGCTTCGTTAAAGTTAGAGACAGTCCCTAATGAATGAAGCTCCCTCTGGCCCATTTAGAATCTTTAACTTGACTTTGCAGTCCAAATATTTTTAAAGATTTTTCCTTGTTTTGAGTCCTTACATGTAAACAAATTATCCTTAAAAAAGTGAAACTTGATGCACTCACCTGTAGCCCCTGGGTTGCTAACAGCTGTCATCTTTTTAGGACTTCGTCTATACTAGTTTCATGCTGGAAGCATTCAGAAAGGCAGCCTGCATAAACAGTCTATATTTGGTTAGCTTGAAAGCCACTTATTAGCAAGGTTTGCACAACTGTTTATTGAGACCTGGGCTCAGATTATTCAAGTAATACCCCTAGTACTCATATGCACCACTTGGGATCCACTGGTAGAGGCATAATTGAATTGAAGGGGTCTCTGAGCAGCAAATTTTCAAAAATTAAGTAGTCTTTTCCAGCATATGAGCCAAAAGTTAATTTTATATTTACCTTCATAGGATTTTTTAATTTCTGACACTTTGACATGGCTACTAGTATAATTTAAAATAAACAAATTCAGGTTCCTTTGGCTGACTCTGCCTGTACCCACACTTTCCGTCTGGTTTGTGTTCCATAGTCTTTCCACATGAACTCATGCTGTTAGTTGCTCATTAAATTGTTTTTGCCTAAGTACTTCCTGATCAATTCTATTATTATTTGTTCTTATTCTTTCCTAGTATTGATGTTAACTGCTTGGTAATTTCCTGGATCTCCCCTTTGGCACATCTTAAAGATTAGAGTAGTTATTATTGTAATTATTTTCTTGACTCTTTCTGCAGCCCATCTGTCATCCTCTATTTTCCACATTGTTTATGACTTGAATATACACAAGATGTAAACATATTATGCATATAAAACAAATATTGTGCAGATAACATTCTCAAATATTTCTTAGCAAAGAGAATTATATTTCACCAAAATGTACTTTGAACATACCAAAATAAGAAATAAAATTAGTGGATAGAAATTAACAGCTAAATATGCCTTTTTGGCAAATCATTGTCTTTTTCTGGATGAAAAAAAAAGTAAGTCATGTTATTAAAATTATTTACATAAAATGCAAATAAAGTAATACTTTCTTTTTATTTATTTATTTTTAATTTTTTTAAATTCCAGCATATTGTGGGGGTACAAATGTTTAGTCATATATATTGCTTTTGCCCTACCCGAGTCAGAGATTCAAGTGTGTCTTCATATTATATATCCATGAGCAACATATGTTATCTCTTTCCATTTTTTTATTTTTTGCTTTTTTCAAATATTGCTTATTATTATAGTGTAGATATAAGCCAGTTTTTGGCCCTTAGTCACAGAAGAGACACTATTCATTAATCAAACCAACTATAAAGATTACTGGGTTAGTTGTGGGTGCATCAAGAAGACATAGCCCCTGAATATAAGAAGTTTGCAATCCAATGGGGTAAGAGAAGTAAGAATGTATTATACTATGTTGAAATAATTAAGATATGCTTAGAAAATACAAAGAAGGCCAGAATTAATTCGGATAGCCACAAGTTGGGAAAGTTTTCATACTAGAGGTGGAAGTATTTGAGCCTTGTCTTAAAGTTTAGACCTCTAGAGAGAAGTCACTACATGTGCATATGGCACTATGAAAGTGTGCCTTTTTTCCATGTGGGTGCAAGGGAAATGCAATGATTCTTTAATATTGATCTCTTTTGCTGGATTGAAATTTCCCAGTAAGCAGAGACCATGCTGGTCTTGTTTACTGCTCTATCTACAGCCTGGCACAGTGCTTGGCACATAGTACATGCTCAATAAATATCCATGGAAGGAATGAATGGATTGTGAAAGGCTAGGTTCAAATGTTTGCACTATATCCTATGGACAATGAGAGTCACTGGGGTCATTGAGCAGGGAGTCCTGTGATCCCATTTGTTATGTAGGAAAATGAAAGGCAATTCTGGTGGAAATGCAGAGGATAGATCCAAAGAGGACCAGACTGTTGGTAAAGAGATGAGTTAGATAGTCCAGAAGAGACATGGAGAGACCTTAGACCAAAGTGATGGCTTCGAAGATGGTGGGACAAGCTTCTGAAATTCAGTGGAAGGGACTCATTGACTGGTTGGATATGAAAGGTGAAAGAGTCAGAAAGGAGGAGGTTTTTGGGTTCAGAGTTTGGGTGGATAGCAGTGCTATTAACTGAGATCACGGATGCAAAAAAAAAAAAAAAAAACCCCAGTAAATTTTAGGGGAAGGATGAGTTTAATTTTGAACTTGCTTAGTTTTTTTTCCTGAAGGACATCTAAGTAAAGCAGAATCTGGGTAGGATATGTAGCTTTGTAAGTCATAAGCATGGAGAAAATGTTTAGGCTATGGAAGGAAATGAGTTTAAAAGAAGTGTGTGAAGAAGAAAGAGGGAAAAATATGAAGATGAAACATTTAGGAACATATACATCTAAGGGATATACAGAGGAGGAGGAGTCAATAGACAAAAAGAACTAACACCGATTCAAAAAAATTATGAGACAGATACTATCTTAGGTACCTTGCATATGTTATTTCATTTAATATTCACTAGCTAGGGAGGACTTATCAGAGAAGTAGGAACTTTTCCAGGAAATGCATTCTGAAACCTTGGCTGGAGGGAGTTTAAGTTGGCATTTGCAAACTTTTTCTGTAAAGAGCCAGGTAGTAAATGTTTTAGGCTTTGTGGACTGTACCTACATGAGTAGTATATACAACTACGAGCTATGCCCTTATAGTGTAAAAGTAGCAGCAGACAAGCAAATAGGTGTGGCTGTGTTCCAATAAAACTTAATTTGTGGACACTGACATTTGAATTTCATGTAATATTCACATCACAAAATACTACCTTTTGAACCATTTAAAAATGTGAAAACTATTCTAAGATCATAGGCCATATAAAAACAAGGAGCAGACTGTTTGTTTGCCAAAACTTGGTTTAAAGAAAAAGAGGGGTGTAAGTATCAAATACAAACATATGAGCTTGAAAAGTATCACTTGAATCTTGCAAATAGGAGGCAGTTGATAACCCAGCAAAAGTAGTTTCAGTAGAATAAATGGGCAGAAACTCTTTTGTAATAAATTCAAGGATGATTAGGAAGTTGATAGAATAATTGTAGAAACTTTCTTAATTTGACAGAGGAGGAAAAGATAAAATTTAGGTGACAGTTTAAGGGAGAGGCAATGCCTAGTGAGGTTTTTTTTTGTGTGTTAGGATTTAGGCAATTTGGCCATTTTTTTTTTTTTTTTTGGTAGATAAAGGAGCCACATGAAAAAGAAGAGAGATTACAGATTTAGGAGAGAAGAGATCTTGGTAGAACAAGATCTTGTGGAAGGCAGGAGGGGATAGGGTTCTGTGTGCAGTTGAACAAATTACTTTTGGTCGCCTTTGTCTTTTGGTTGAGGTTTGGAATAACTCATATTGTTCTTTCCCTTGGTTCTTCTTCTGAATCATGCTTCTAAGATGGCTAAGAGGAATTCTATTTGATTCTTAAAATAATCCTGTCTGACAGAGAAGTCTGGTGTTACTACCAACATTTTACAGGTGAAGAATCTGAGGATGAAGAGTTACATGTATTCAAAGACTTCTAGCTAATATTAATAGATGGTAGATTAGAAACTCACTCTAATTCTCAGTCCTATTCCCTTTATATTGTATACATGCTTCTTTCCCCACCTCTAAGTAAATTTACAACATGCAAGAGAGTTTAGAATAAGATTTGGGCCGGGCGCGGTGGCTCACGCCTGTAATCCTAGCACTCTGGGAGGCCGAGGTGGGCGGATCGTTTGAGCTCAGGAGTTCGAGACCAGCCTGAGCAAGAGCGAGACCCCACCTCTACTAAAAATAGAAAGAAATTATATGGACAGCTAAAAATATATATAGAAAAAATTAGCCGGGCATGGTGGCGCATGCCTGTAGTCCCAGCTACTCGGGAGGCTGAGACAGGAGGATCGCTTGAGCTCAGGAGTTTGAGGTTGCTGTGAGCGAGGCTGACGCCACGGCACTCACTCTAGCCTGGGCAACATAGTGAGACTCTGTCTCAAAAAAAAAAAAAAAAAAAAAAAAAAAAAAAAAAAAAAAAAAAAAAAGAATAAGATTTGAATTAAACATTCATCTATTTGTATTTAGAGATCTTTTGATTTAATGGCTATGTTAAAATGGAGTCATATCCTTCCCTATAGTTTTCTACTCTGAAGTCTGCAATAAATATTTATTGATTTCTTTTATAATTAGATGTTTTCTTTAGGGGGAGTACTTTTAGTAGTTAAGATCTTAGGAAACTTGAATCACAACTCTTAGCTACATCACAGTATTTAGATAATTCCTACTTATGTGCACAGGGACCTACTTCGATGATGTCATTTATATAATAATTGTCTTGGTGTGGTCAGCTTTTCCTAGCCACTAGCCAGTAGGGGGGCAGGCAAATGGAGTATTCCTGAGAGTGAAAAAACCTGCCCCAAATTTAGGAATATTTGTAACTAGTTGAACAATAATAAGAGAGTTTATTTAATCCATGCTGAAGAAATTTTAATGTTAACCATATCAAAGTTCCATCTTTATTCTCTCTACTTTCTTTTTTTTTTCTCTTTTTGAGACAGGATCTTGCTCTGTTGCTCCGGCTAAAGTGTAGTGGCATCATTATAGCTTGCTGCAACATCAAAGTCCTGGGTTTAAACAATCCTCCTGCCTCACCCTCCTGAGTAGCTGGGATTACAGGTGTGTGCCACCATGCCTGGCTAATCTTTCTATTTTTTATAGAGATAGGGTCTCCCTCTTGCTCAGGCTGGTCTGAAACTCCTGACCTCAGGCAATGCTCCCAAAGTGCTAGGATTCTGTGCATGAGCCACCACGTCCCGCCTATTCCCTCTACTTTCAGAACAATTGCAGACTGCTGTAGAGATGTAATCTAAAATAATAAAGGAATACAAGCAGTGGTGCTTTAAAACTAAATTCTACCTGCAGTTTCAGTTTGGTTAGGGGCCTGCATCTATCCATAGGAGTTTGGAGACAATGCTACCCCATCTGACAAAGAAGTAACAGTTTCCTTTATGTCTTTTCTTGGACACCCTACCTGGCAATGCAACAATTCATATACCCTTTACCCTATAAGTCTTTAATGTGTGCTAACAAGAAAAGGCAAAGGGGCTCCAGAGAAAGTCATTTAAAGCAAAACATGAAGCATGAAACATAATGCATATGAAAACAACTTAGGTCATGAGAAAAACATGTTGGGAAAAGGAGTTTGACAGGGGAAGGAAGCCATAATACAGCTTCAGAGCTTCAGAACACATTTTGTTTAAAAATAGGAAGAAAGAGGAAATTGGTAGAAAAGGATAGTACTCAACAATTTTAAATTATTATTTAAATATTTCATGTTACCTATGATGTCAGATCTTCAATATGCTTATTTATTAAAGAAAAAATAATGCCAAGATGTAACAGAACTTTTCTAAATTTCAAGGTATAGGAATCAAATATGTTGTATGAAGACTAGATTATTCTAAGAATAAATTATTTCATAGCTCTAATTAGGACCCTAATTTAATTCACGTTTAATTTCAGCAGGCCTTTTCTCTCCTGCCTGACTCTTTCTCTCCACAGAGATCCCTGGGGATGTCACATTCTCATCATTAACTTGACCCTTGCCCTTCCATCCCTGAGTCCAAAATCATTCAGAATCCAATTTTATGTATATTTTTGGCACACTGATATTATTTTATTTATTATTTAATGATGTGTCCACATTGTAATTCTTTTCTTCTGAGATCAAACCATGCAGTTATATTTTCTGTGCTGTTTCTCCTTCTGAAAATAGATACATGGCACATGTGTTTCTGGGACAAATTGTCTTCCTCAATGGAGAGACACCTAAGATGTGTTTTCCAAAGAGGTTGCAGAAACAAAATGTTTTGGACTTTCCTTTTAATTTCTTGTATCTGGTAAGTGCTATAATTAAAGACTAGAAACCAACGGAAATTATTTCAAAGGCTAAAGTTTCCCGGAAAGGGATTATCTATTTAATTACCAAGAAGGCTTCTTATTGTAAAATTCAACATTTTCAAATAAAAGAAATTCAAGTAGTAATTTTAAAAACATTTTCATTATGAAATATTACACATATATAGAAGAGTACATAAAATAAACATATGATGTATTAAGTAATTATAAGGCAAACCTCCATGTAAAGACCATCCAAACAGAAAAAACACCAACATTGCCAGAATCTCAGAAGGTCCCCATATATCTGTTTTCTATCACATTCTTCTCCATTCCTCTTAAAAAGCACCACTGTGCTGACTTTTATAGTAATCATTTCTTTGTTTAAATCTTTACTTATTTTCCATGTATGAATATATCCCAAACAATATAGTTTTTAAACTTTGTATAGATAAACCCATATTGCTAATATATTTGCATCCATCTTGCTTCTTTAGCCCAGTGTAATGTTGATAAGAATTTTCTGTGTTGCCATGTATACTTCTAGTCTGTTCATTTTCATGATAGATTATTTCATTGTATGCATATACCTACCATATGCATTCCATTGTGAATAGATATTTCTGTTGAAGAGCAACTATGCTTACCACTATACCACCAATGCTGCATGACACTTGGGTTGACATCTTCGCTATTACAAATATTGTTGAAATGAATATCCTTTGTATATGTTTTCACTTACGTACACATTTTTCAAGGGCATATATCTAGAGTGGAATAGCTGGGACATAAGGGGTGCTAAAACAATAATTTTCAAGCCTAAATTATTTTAGAGATGTAACCTCTATACTTGGCTTCTATATTTTTATTCCACACCCCAAAACACAGGATCATACCTTTTTGCAGAGAAAAAACTCATATAGGAGGCACATAGGCTTTAAATTGGCCAATTTGTAATAGCTTTGTAGCTGGTTGCTCTTTTAGGGAATGAAATCAAATGTTTTTTCTTTTCATGCTATTATCACTCAGTGAACTCCAAAAAGCACCCCATTTACGTTCCCAATTCCTATCTTAAATTCAAAGGGCACTTAAATACACTGGTATGCTGATTAATCACCATTTGCACCCTGGTGCCTCCCAAATCCATTGTCTACCCTTCTCTGTACTGTTCTATTTATTTCTTGGAAGGCTAACTCCTACTGAGGGTATCACCTGCTCTTGCTGATGGCCTCTGGTTGAGTTTGGCCAATGGGAGGTTGGGTTTGCTGTCCGGTTCTGGTGCATTTGGATAATAGGGTGCACAGGCAGGAAAACTGAGTGGAGAGAGTTTTTTTTTTTTTTTTTTTTTTTTTTTTCTGGCTTCCTTCCTGTTTTGGCACTGAGGCTCCAGCAATAGTTCCACTAGTCCATGACTCTAGCTCCTTCTGCAAGGCTCATTTTCCATGAATTTGGTTTTCACTGTGTTCCAGAGCCACTATTTCTTCTTGTCTCTTTAATGCCAGGAGTGGTAATGGCTTCCCATTATTGATAGTCTCTAAGCACTTGCTGTCACTTATTTGTTTACTTATCCCTCCCCACACTCTGTAAAGCTTTTTAAAGTCTTCATTGATCCGTTGGGGATAAATTCTGTTTCTTGATGGGATCCTGCCTTATACCTGTTTTTTAAATTTCCTTTGCACAGAAGTGACGATTTTTTTTTTAAGTATAATGCCTATTCAACTTTTCTGAATGGTTGTCACATTTGATTTTAGGTTTAAGTAGAAAAGCATTGCTAAAAATGAAGACGTTCATCCAAATATAAAAGGAGATACAAAAGACTGGCCAGTGTAATTGAATATTAGGGGATGTGCATGAAAGTGAATTGAAATATGCATTATAGGAATTAATCTAGGATCACAAATTGAAGCCCATATGTCTTGTCTGCAAGCTGATGATTAGTCAAATTATTCATGGTTTTCTGAATCTCTGATACTTAGGAGTTTTTTAGTTTACCCCATTTTTGTAAGTATGTTCAGGAGGCTTTTCCTTAAGGCCAATAAAACTATTCCCTGCATTTTATCTGGCTTCCTTTTATTCTGGTTTCTGCAGAGAGTACACCACACTGGTAAGTGTAGTAACAAGGTCAAAGATAGAGTTTGAACACTTGAAAGAACCAGGAATTTCAACATTTCAACTGGCCATAGGTTCCACCCCTATTTTCCCACATTTGAGCTTAGAGGAAAATATACACACAACCTCTCCAGAATTCCTGTTCTATTGAGCTCAGAACAGAAGGTAATTCTAGCTTCGCTTTTATAAGCATTGCTGTTAACAACCCTAAGCTTGGTGTGAATTCCTAAATCTACACTGAGGAAACACTTATTGTTGGTAATCTATTTTTATCAAATTCCAGCCCAATTGACTAAAGGAGTTATGTTTTAAAAAAATGGTTGTAGTTTAATTTGAACATGGTATAACAGTCTCTCCCTAGCACCATTTGTGTTACTTCTAAATGTACAAGCATCAAATATTTATGTGTGAACACCCTAAAGCTCACCTATACAGGAAAGAAAAACAAAAAATAAAGTTTAGTATAATCAATTGACCCTAGAGACCCTAGTGTATTACTCTTGGATAGATATAGGTAGTGAAAAGTTTATTTGTCCTAATAGTTATTTGGCTTCCTTTAGAAATGTAAAAATTAGTATGTGTCTAAAATAATATACTAAATCTTGGTCTTGGTATGTTATTTTTAAAGAAAATGACAGTGTAATATTGCCCATGATGTTCATATTTCTTAGAATAATGCCTAGCACATAGTAGATACTCAGTAAAGACCATATATTGTTGAGCAAGCCAAATGGCATCCATTTATTGAAGAGATCCATTCTGATTCTTCATAACAGCCAAATATTTATTATCATATAAGCTTCATTTGATATTTTAACAATTCTATTGCTTATGGTTTTAGTGCTTTACATGCAGTATGAAAAAGACTGTAAAGATGGACTCTTATGGAATATGCTGTGTTTGGGGCTAATTCTTAACCAAGATGCTATTTCTTCTACTTAATAGCCTCTGAAATCAGTATGAGACTAAGGTACAGTTAATAATTTTACAAGTATCCTCTCCAACCACAAAACATAATGTGTTTAAATAAAGAGAACATGTTCAAAAAAAAAAAAAAAAAAAGAGAACAGATTGAAATGCAATTTGTATCAACACATTACATTAACGTTTTTACCTAGGGAAAAAAAAAGAATGTAATAGATTTTAATGCATATTGAAGTACAAAGAGATGCTCAGTGTTACTTTGACATTGAAATATCTTTTACAGTTTTCAAAAATAACTAGTTTTCCTTCTATATTTCTACTAACTTTTAATTGCATAAAGTTCTTAAATCTGAAATTTCTGAGGATTTGGAATGAATCTATTGTGTGTGTATATACACATATACATATTTATGTGTATAATTTTTTAAAAGTTCCATAATTACTGATTTTGGCTTCTGTACTACTGCTCTGCTTTCTAACCCTTGGATATATTTTAATTGCATGTGTTCAATACTTGGAAAAATACAAGGTGGAAACCAGTTAACATCATGGAAAAAAACAACACTAAGATAGGATGCCAAACACAAAATGAAGTATAAGTGAGATCGACAATAGAAGAAAGAGGTTTAACAGTACCCAATGAACATTTCCAGATAAGCTTAGTAATGTTCTTGGGGTGCTTTTGAGTTGTGTAACAAGAAAGTATGCATATGAAAACATTTTGCACAGAGACTGGCACGTAGAACTCAATGCCTTATTAGCAACATGTATCTCTCCCCTCCTGGGGGACAATCCTCATCTATGTGATATTTTGTAATTCATCAGTACATTTTTAAAAGATTCTCTCTTGTATAAAACTTGTATAGTTTTCTCTCTTTGCTTGCCACAGACTCAGTAAAAGCACATGAGTAATGTCCTAGACTGTGGAGCTATAAAGAACTTGGAGGTCCCTCTCATTCTATAGCTGAGGAAAATGAAGCCCAGAGCAGTTAAGTGACTCACCCAGATTCACCTGTTAACTGACAAAATAGGACCAGAAGTCAATTCGCCTTACTCCTCATCCTGTGCTCTATTACTTAGCACATGTATGAGTGATAAATTAAATTGATAATTATGATAATCAGAAAAAGCTCATTATTTCTATGGGTTATAATTTCCAAACTGATAGTCATATACATTATTAGAGTAGAGATATGTCTCACACACACAAAAATGAGCTGAATATAACAAATAAATTCTATTTTTTTTTTTTTTTTTTGAGACAGAGTCTCACTCTGTTGCCCAGGCTAGAGTGAGTGCCGTGGCGTCAGCCTAGCTCACAGCAACCTCAAACTCCTGAGCTCAAGCGATCCTCCTGTCTCAGCCTCCCAAGTAGCTGGGACTACAGGCATGCACCACCATGCCTGGCTAATTTTTTCTATATATATTTTTAGCTGTCCATATAATTTCTGTCTATTTTTAGTAGAGGTGGGGTCTCGCTCTTGCTCAGGCTGGTCTCGAACTCCTGAGCTCAAACGATCCTCCCACCTCGGCCTCCCAGAGTGCTAGGATTACAGGCGTGAGCCACCGCGCCCGGCCAATAAATTCTAAATATTTTATTTTATTTATTTATTTTTTCTTTTTTATTTCAGCATATTATGGGGGTACAAATGTTCAGGTTACATATATTGCCTTTGCCCCAACCGAGTTAGAGCTTCAAGCACGTCCGTCTCCCAGACGGTGCACACCACACCCATTAGGTATGTATATGCCCATTCCCTCCCTGCCCCCCATCTGCCCGACACCTGATGAATGTTACTACTCTTATGTGCACTTAAGTATTGATCAGTTAAAACCAATTTGATGGTGAGTACATGTGATGCTTGTTTCTAGATATTTTAAAGAAAACAGTATGATTCGACCAAAACAACCCCAATAATTTGTATTATTGCCACACATTTCATAGTTGAGATTTTTATCGTGTTTAATCAAAGGAATAAAAATACATAGAAAAAAGAATATAGATTGAGAGAAAACTGGAGTTCTTGTCCTGGATTTATCATATCTCAGCCGTTTGATTTTGGCAAGATTATTTAAATTCTTTGAGTCTTACCCCTTCAGTTGGAAAATGAGTATGTTTTTTTCTTGTTTTTTGTGTGAAGATTATGTGATAGTATTTAGCAAAGCGTTGTACCATGCTAAATGTTATCATTATATAATAGAGCATAGTAATTAAGAACAACTCTTGAATCACACTATGTCGTAATACTGTTTCTGCTTCTTATTGGCAAGCTACCTCTTTAGGCCTCAGTTTCCTCATCTATAAAATGGATAAATTAACAGCACTTACTTCAGAGTTATTGTGAGGATGAAGTTGGCTAATTTACATGAATAGCACCACTATACTTTTCAACACTATTAATAACATTAAAAGTGTTTTATACCATAAAATCAATGTTTTACATTGCATAATTAATCATATAATAAGGATAATCATTAATAAAAGGAAAAATATTAAATTTATTTTATTTATTCTAAAATATCCCATCCGTTAAAATGTATGAAGGACTGCTAAAGCTAAGCAAGGAGGAAGTTCATCAAAAAAATTCACATGGAGTGACTTGAGAAAGAACACAGTTAATTTAAAAAGCAGGCTAAGTACTATCTTTACTTAGAATTCTTCTCTTGGCTCAACTGACCATTATAACCTTATTTGTCTTAATGATAATTCCTCATTTTATTCCTAGCTGTACACCATGTCCAGAATCACAGAGGAAAAATTGATAGATTTTGGCCTGAGTCAATGTTCAGAGAAAGCAATTAAACATATGAAGATTAGAGAATAGTTTTACTTTTGCATGTGAAAAAGAAAGAGATAGCAATCAATAAAGTAACAAGTAAGATTTCATTTACAATACACTGGTAAGATTTTTGATCACTGGGTAAATCTCTCTCCAAAGTTTAACACTATAATTTATTTATTTTTGAACAAAGAATAATTTTAACAGGAAGAAGGAAATTCAATTTGCAGAAAAAGGAAAATAGGATTTTAGACTGCAAAAAGTCTTTGCGTTAATAGAGATATAAATTCTTTAAGTGGGGGAAATTACATAATTTCATGGGTTCTTTTCAACAAATAGTCATGTGAAATGCTGCGCTCAACGCAATTTTTACAGAAATTTTTTAAATTAAATTTTTACTTGGCTCATTATTGTGCATGAATTTTGAAAAAATATATTGTTGAGCAAACAAGGAGAAATGATCTACCGCATACACATCAGGCCTCATAGAAGAACATTTATTTGAGAAAACTCACAGAGATCGGACACTTGCTGTTGCCCCTGACACTCTGGGGCGGCACACAGCAATCTAGCAGTTTCTTTTATTTATTTATTTATTTATTTATTTATTTATTTTTTTATTCATGATAAATTATTAAGTGAACAGTGCAAGTTAAAAACAATAGTTTCATATTTTTTCCCCACCCTCCTTTCCCGAGTCAGCACCTTCAAGTGTTACCACTCCCCAAACAGTGCGCAATGCACTCATTGTGTAGGCATACCCCCATCCCCTCCCCCACCCCCCACCTCAGTCTGATGTCCAATTGGTGTCGTTCCCAGATTTGTATTTAGGTGATGATCAGGGAAACCAATTTTCTGGTGAGTACATGTGATGCTTGTTTTTCCATTCTTGGGATACTTCACTTAATATAATGGGTTCCAACTCTCTCCAGGAGAACCATAGAGATGTCGTATCTTCATCATTCCTTATAGCTGAGTAATATTCCATGGTATACATATACCACAGTTTACTAATCCAATCATGTATTGATGGGCATTTGGGTTGTTTCCACATCTTTGCTATTGTGAATTGTCAATCTAGCAGTTTCATATGCCAATGATAGACTCCAAGAGAATGAACCCTTGGCTGGGGACTTTTAAGCTGAATGATTAGGGGAAGACCAGCTCTCACCCTGCTATTATCAGGAGCTGAATAGACATCCCTCAAAGGTAGATAAGGGACTTCACATATTCTTTTCAGTTGTTCATGGGACAGTCACATCACATAAGTCAGAAGCATGAGTTTACTATTGTCTTTATTTGGAAATTACATATGGTTTAAAGGTATGTATGGGTGCCATGCTGACAAGGAGTAGACTGCGGTGGCTTTATAATATGTCAATTTGGCTAGGCCTAACTTCATTTAGCAGAATTCACTTCTATATGCTTATAGTTGAGGTGGGCTGCAAGAGATTTTTTTTTTTTGCAAGATTTGAAGGATGGAAAAGAAGCAGCCACCATATAATTTTCACACTCAGAAGGTCTGTGCAGGTGTTGTTGACAACTTAGCATTTTGTCAAGTGCTGGTGTGGGACAGCAGCTAGACCTGCAACTGCTTCACCTTCCTCTGAATCCTCTTTTAGTTTCCTCTACTCCTGGGAGAGGTATGTATTTAGTCCCATGATGAAGAGCACCAGCTGTTTTTGTAAGACACTAGAGTTATTGAAGTCAGAGGTAGCAAGAGCCTAGTTGGATTCCAGTCTGTCTTTGTGGGGTTCAGCCTGTGCTATGGTTACCACTTATCCTCTCTCTCCCCTATTTTTTATCCATCTTCCCTTCTTGATTGCTCACCCTGGTAACTTTAAGCTCTAACATCAGATGTAAAAGCAACAGCTTTCCAGAAAATTTTATGTCAACTTTTGCAATTACATAAAGTCAAATTCTATAATAAATTTTATATATCTCCAGGTGCTTCTGCTTCTCTTATTAAATTCTGATTGATGCAGAATTTGATACCAAAAGTGAGATATTCCTTGGAAGAATTATGCTCCAAATATGGGTCAAAGAAATGGTTTGGTGGCAATGAGAGTGAGATGTGGCATAAATTACTTATCAAAAATGTTAAGAAGGGCCGGGCGCGGTGGCTCACGCCTGTAATCCTAGCTCTTTGGGAGGCCGAGGTGGGCGGATCGTTTGAGCTCAGGAGTTCGAGACCAGCCTGAGCAAGAGCGAGACCCCATCTCTACTAAAAATAGAAAGAATTATATGGACAGCTAAAAATATATATAGAAAAAATTAGCCGGGCATGGTGGCGCATGCCTGTAGTCCCAGCTACTCGGGAGGCTGAGACAGGAGGATCGCTTGAGCCCAGGAGTTTGAGGTTGCTGTGAGCTAGGCTGACGCCACGGCACTCACTCTAGCCTGGGCAACAGAGTGAGACTCTGTCTCAAAAAAAAAAAAAAAAAAAAAAATGTTAAGAAGAATGAGAGATTAGTTTGGGTGGACACCAGACAATACTTATTGGAAATAGTAAGATTAAAACTGTCCCTGAACTGTTTGTACTTAGATATCTATGTAAGTTCCAGGAAGTGTAACATTACAATAGAGGGAATAGTATTAGTGAAGCCACAGAATAATTCCTACTTTTTCTCTTATATTTTCTACTATATCCCTAGTCACCCAAACCAGCAGGAGTTGTTTGGATCCTTTTTCTCCTTTATTCTCCATGTATCAATTATCTATTGCTGTGTAACAAAATACCTCAATAAGCATTTATTTTTCATGAGTTTATATATCAACTGGGAGGTACTTCTAGTCTTGGCTGAGGTTGTTCATACATCTGTCAGCTTAGGGTCAGCTGATCTTGGCTGGGCTAGCTCACATGTTTGTGGATTGGTTTGCTATACGCCAGTCCTGGATAGCTTCAGATAAGAAAAGTGGGCTCATGTGCTCTCTCATGCTCCAGCAGGCTAGCATGGGCTTACTCTCACAGAGGAGGCAGGGCTCCAGGAGAGGAAATGGAAACATTCCAGTGCTTTCATAAGTCTCTGCTTATACCAAGCCTTCTATTAATAAAACCCTATCGGTCAAAGCAAATTATGTGACCAATCTCAGAGTGAGAGGGAACTACAAAATTACAGGTCAAATGGAATGGGTACAGGAAGACCAATAATTAGAGCCACCAATGCAACCAACCTATCATGCTACATATCCAATAAGTCATTAAATCCAATTGATTGTACTGTTTCAAACTCTTTTGAGCCTATTTCCTCTTTTTCGGTTCCCCTGTCACTATCTTAGTTTTAGCTCATCCTCATCTTTTGACTAGGCTAATTGCAGTAGCTCCTGTATGAGGCTGAATAATGTCCCTACCGGATTCACACTTACCTAGAATCTTGGAATATAGCCTTATTTGGGAATAGGATCTTTTGGAGATTTAATCAACTTAATTCATAGTAGATTGGGGTAGACCCTACTCTCAATGACTGATATCTTTACAAGAAGAGGGAAATTTGAACACAGTTGCAGGCAGGAGAATGCCAAGTGAAGACAGAAACACATATGAAGAAAGTCATATGAAGATGAGGCAGAGATTAGAATTATGCATCTACAAACCAAAGAAGGCCAAGGATTGCTGGTAACTACCAGCAGCTAGGAGGAGACAAGGAAGAATCTTCTCCTAGAGTGTTTGGAGAACATAGCACTGATACTTTGATTTTGGGCTACTACCTCCAGAATGTTGAGAGAATAAATTTCTGTTGGGTTAAGCATGTAATTTGTAGTAATTCGTTATGGCAGCACTAGGAAATCAATACAGGTCCTAAGCTACTTTCCTTCCCTCAAATTTCATCCCTAGAGTGGACTGGAATCCATACTCTGTGTTACCCAAAACAGAATTTTCCAAAATATAAATCTTTTCATGGGACTCCTCTCCATCATTTCCTGAGAGACTTTAAGATAAGCTATAATATCCTCAGCAAGGCATGGAGAGGCCTTCATAATTTAGTCTTCTGTAAACCTTTCCAGCAACTCTCTGCACTCCCATGAAAACATCCTAACACCCATTCATGTCTAAAATTATTAGCAATTTAGCACATGCTTCCACCTCCTAATCAATTTTAAGACTCAATTCAGGAATCCCTGTTAATTTTCTTTGATTGCTTATGACTGGCCAGGATCTATATGCCTTTCTTATGGAACATTTCTTGTTGTACTTTAATTGTTCAAGTATTTCTATGTTTTCCACACCAGATCTAGAGTGGGGAACCTGCAGCCTCCAGGTCACATGTGGCCCTCCAGATCTCCAAGTGCAGCCTCTTGACGAAATCCCAACTTATTAAAAGGATTTGTTCTGTAAAATTTGGATTCAGTCAAAAGACCACACTCAGAGATTCAGAAAGCTTGGATACAGTATAAGTTCAATAAGTGAGTTTTGTTTGATGGTACCTAAATAGATGGATGGAATTACATGGAAAAGAGATGGATGGAATTACATGGAAAATGGAGCATAGCTTGGTTTGGCTAAGGAATCAGGACATCTTTCCTGGGAACCATCTTTCCAGATTGTCTCCCTTTTTCTGTGCTGTGATATAAAATTAGTACATAAATTCCCCAATTTTTCTGTGAGTCTCCAAGAAACTTCAATTTATGCCTGTTTGTTAAAGAAACACTTTTTCTCCTTATGAAATTTTTAACATGTTGGAAGGAACAAAAGTTTTCTAACAGAGTTACACTGTAGTTTTTTCATAATACTTTGGAGTTAGCCAAGCAAAAAATAGCTATTTTTTTCCCATTAGAATATAAACTCCATAAGAGCAGGGATTTTACTTGTTTGTTTATTGATATATCCCTAGCACATAGAACTATAGCCAGCACATAATGTACACTCAATAAGTATTCATAACTTTGCTTATGAGACTCCCTTAACATCTTTGCTTATTTTGGCTACCTTAATATGTTTAACTTGTCAATTTTTTTTAAAAAAGAGATATTTTATTCTGTTTGTAATTTGTTAGGGTTATTAAGAAACCACTTAGTCTACTTTTTTCCTGTTTAATAGTTTTTGGTGGGCTTTGAAGGCATTGACTTGTTTCTGACTGCTTTTACTAAATAGAGACAAACACCGCCTGCCATTTTGTAGCCTGTTGGTTGAAGTGGACTCACTCTCTTTTCTCTGATAAGGTATTTTAAATAATAACAATAGTTACATTATTCTAAAAAGTGGAATCTGTATTTTAATCATTTTCTTCTTTTGTTTCTCATTGTGGGTGTAGGTCTGAGTATGTGCACATGTATCTCTGTGTGTGTTTGTACATGTATGGTAGAGAGGGAGAAACTAAAGTATAACTTCTAAATGTGGCAATAATTATTTCATAGTTAACTCAAATGTTTCTTAAGTCATCTTGTCACCTTGCCTTTGCTATGTTTAAATTTGGGAACTTAGTCATGTATACCTTGTTAACCATATCAGCATTTAAAATCTGGGTGATGGACACATTTATAACTTTGACTCAAATGATACAAAAGCAATTTTTGCAACCAAAACATTTGTACCCCTGTAATATTCTGAAATAAAAAATATATTAAAACAATATTTCAACATATATGTTCTAATCTGCAAAATAAAGTTCATTTGTTAAAAGATAAAAAATAAAATTTAATGAATAAATAATTGTAAAAGTCCTTCACAGAAATAAGTGTGTTAATAAAGTCATTAATGAAATATGGAGTTTCTTGGGTTTTTTTTAATTACTTAACTCATTTTGATATGTTCTGCCTGAAACTAATTCATGCCATTTTATTCTCTCCATGTACTATGCATCTGTAAATTGGATAAGTAATGTTTTCTTAGAACTAGGCTGTCAGTGTAAATAAGTTATCAGTAAAATTGAGCCACCCACAATTCTAGTAATTCGCTTAATTTATTCATAAAATGCAAAAGGTCTTTGAGTTTATGTGTAAAGTTTCAGAGACTTGCATGATAGACAATTCTCCAGGATACAAATTGTTCCTTTTGCTGCAGTGATAAAACCCTGGCTTGGTCAGGCAAAATAAATAGAAGAAATTCCAGAAATAAAGGCCATTTATCAAAAATTTCTCCTTTGTTGGTTTCTTAGGAGTCTTTCCTGTAGTGTCATGACCCCAGTCATGTGGAGCACATGTCACCTCATAAAGGCACAGAGTGGCTGGAGATATCCAGAGACTTAGTTTTGTTTCATCCATCCATTGATCCACCTTGTTTGCTAGCTGCAAGTGCATATTGGGTACCTGCTATACACTGGGCACTATACTAGAGGATTCACTACCTTTAATCTCATTTAATCTTTACAAAGCCTTATTACTCACCCATTTTACAGACAAGGAAATTGAAGCTCAGAGTGGTCAAGTAATCTGTTCAAGGTGCTAGTGTGTAGGCAGTTGAGCTGGGATAAAATTAAGGTATGCTTGACTCCAGACACTACACACAGTTGCCCTTTCTGATAATTTTTCCCTGGAATGGAAAGGGTTGAGGAAGGGGAAAAGAAGAGAGGAAGCAGCAAGTGGTTTGATAGGATTGACCTGTCTGAGATGTTTCTGAGTTGGAGGTTCAGCATTAGAGGTGGTAGGGAAAAAGTTGTTCATAATTTACATTATGCCTTTGCACAAATTAGAGAAAGGCAATTCTTCCTCCAAGCCAGAGCAAACAGAATTCTAGCCCCTATTCACTCCCTGGCCTGCTGCCCTTTTTACAGAGTGCAACCTGCACAAACATTTCTTGGCAGCCCAGAATGGAAGTATCTATCCTGGAGGGCCGGCAGGGTGAATGTAGGGAAACAAAGCAGAGGATCTCCCATGCAGCTGACTCCCACCCAATCTTGCACTCTCACCACCCCGAACTCCTCTGTTCATTCATTAAAGGAGATTAAAAGTACAATATTTTAAATGTACAGTTAAAATTAGCTGATTTTCCCCATGCTGAAAGCAAGGGAAGTACACAGTTCAGAATCCTCAGCTAGGTTTGCAGTGGGGCTACATACCATCACACTTGTCTTACGTCCCAGCATGACTTCTATTCTAGAACACATTTTCAAGTATGCTGTGGTATTTTACACCAAACAGGGTTAAGAAAATTCTAACAAATAATAAATGGTCAAATAATCTAAAAATTAATAAAATATTAAAACTTAGGAGATTTAAAAAATAACATGTAAGATAAACATCCCATGTTGTATCCCAAGTTAAATATTAGAATAAAACAGTAAAAACAAAGTTCATTTTTGGACATGTAGATGTTATGGAGAGATACTGTAGAAAGGAGAATATTGGCAAGTGATTATTGAAGAGCTGAAGTATTGAGAGTGTCTTGAGAGGGAATGATGAAGTGAGGAGGGCTAGGCAGCTTGGAATGGAGTGGGGAGGTATGGAACTGGAGGACTCAGAAAGTTAAGGAACAAGAAAAAGAGTAACTGCAGCAGAAAGCTGACAGGAGAATAGGTTGCAGTGCCAACATGGGTACATAAATTTCACTTTTGGAAGTGCCTATTTCGAGTCCAGGGTTGACTGAAAATGAACTGGATGTATGGATCCCTTGCAATGAGAGGACCAAGGAAAGGGATCAGGGTGTTGTTAGTTTGTGTGGATGTTGGTATCTCCCAGGTTGACAGCAAATCTTGGGCTGGAGAGGAAATGCAATAAGAAGGGTGCTGGTGTTTTCCAAGTTTCCCAGAGAAATGGCAATATGGAGAATATTGCCAAGAGAGTGAAAGCCTCAAAGCAGCAGATGCTGGCTGTACAAGTTAGGGGGAGGTGCAGCGATCCGGAAGTGGCACTGGGAAGTAATCTGACACGATCTCCACTGGGAACACAGGGGACGTGGTATATCCTGAGAAAAGCCAGTTACCATATGGGAACATGAGAAATGTTCAGTCAAGAAGCTGAGGACACAGGAAAATTTATTTACTGTGGATTCCACAGAGGTTCCAGAGGGCACAGCAGAAAGATTTGAGAGGAAGAGTGACTCTACGGGAGTGTAGATCAAGGGGTGTCAGTCCAGAGCAGCATGGGGATTAGCACAGGAAAGATGTGAGGCATAGAGGCTTTTGCTGATCACAGTTTCCCATACAAGTATTCTCAGAGGTCTCCTGGGACCTGGTGTGAGCATGGAAGGATCAGGCCTCTCAGGAGAAGCCAGCTGCTCCTGAGATTAACCATTGTCCTGGAAAGTCTTGGTAGAAGTGATCCAACTGGTCCTAGGTAATTGCTTTTCTTATATGCAATAGGTAAAGTGTTTCAAGTTTTGTACTAAGGACTTGGACTTTTTACTTGAGAGTGCTGTGGAAGATAAAGCAAGGTACACAGAAGACAAAGCTAATGCCAGGCCTGTTGATTTGTAAGAATGAATTTCAACCATGTGTATTATTTCTTAGAAAGGCAAATTAACTTTTTAGGTTAATCTTAGACTAGAGATAAATCCTCTGAAAATGACAGATGGGCATTTAGAGGGCAGTAATGCCCTTCCTTGGGCACTTCTATCCCTAGGATGGAGGAACTGAGCACGTATGAACCAGAGGTGGTGTGAAGGAAGGATAAGAGTGTGAACTTGGTGTTAAAATTTAGAGAGGAGGAGCGAGTACCTCTGACAGGGAAGGGGTAAATGAAAGTTTGCCTGGGAGTTTCTTCTGGAGTTGTCTGAATTGAAGATGACTTGTAGAAGGGCTGTGCAGCCAGTCCTGTTGATTGGATGTAGACTAAATGGGAATAAAAACTTTTCTGAGACATCAATATCTTACACACAAATACTTTTGTAATTCTGAGACCATAGGATACAAGAAACGTGAGAATTCAGTTATTGACCTGGTTTACCAGGTAGAGAAGTGGGGTCAGAGAATTGCATCAGAGGAAAGGTGAGTGTAGCACCTCTCAGGGATGAAATACCATGGGACGCCTGGGAATATTAGGAAAATCAGAAGTCATATGAGGGATATAAGCCAAGTAAGATGGGTGGCAGCCAGACTGTGAGCCTAGTCCAGAGGTCTGAACCTCATTGCTGAACTTCATGTCTGTGATTTACAAAGATAATACCACTTGGCAAAATAATGTGGTTGCTTATGTACCTATGGAGTTTTCAGAACTCTGGGTCTCTGAAACCAGAAGCAAAGCATGGAACATATTCCCAACATTCTCAAACAATGAGTTAGTCACTTTTATCTCCAGAAACTGAGAGGTTCTTGTGCTAATTACCTCTTCCAATGAAATCCTAGGTTTTCCCAACAATCTCAACCACTTCTGCTATCAAGAGAGAGGGTGGTATTGTTATGGACATTTGAGAATCTGTCTCTTCTGGGTAGTTTAACAAACCAATGGGGAGGGATAAATAAAACAATGCTGTTCAAGGCATTGAAGAAATTATGGATAATATAAGACTTTGAGAAAGCAGATTTGAAAAACAAGATTGTATCAGAAAATGATTTTAACTTTTTCCCAGGAAAGCAGGGAGATAATTTTAAAAGTACAGAAATGAAAATGCTTTTAGAATTTAGGAGTGTGAACATTCACTTTGAAAATTTTAAGATAGGCCCAACATATTTAAATACTACACTCTAACATTCATTACAAACTTCTTAGAGAAATGGACTGTGTCTTAATGATTTTTGCAGCTATTAAGAGCAGTGATCATTAATCAATATTTATTAGTTGAACTAATGCAGATCACATATTGTTGTACCAAGTGTTATGAAGATATCAAAAACACATAAGCCAAATCTGGAGGAAATCCATTATTTACTTCCTGTGTTGAAATTGTATTTCTCTGTTCGTATGCACTTGTGATGTTACAATACATGCTAAGGACTCACCAAAAGAGAACTCAGGAAGAAATGTTTCTTGTATCTTTGATACTGATTGTAAGGTTTTCAAATTATTCCTGGTGAAGTTTGGGCGGGCGAGTGTGTTGATGACGGTGTGTATTGGGCACAGCAGACCCCACTGGAAAATAGGACCTGGTTAAAATAATAGCTTCACCCCCTATTTATAAATTTCCTAACTAGAATACAGACATACCTCGATTTATTGTGCTTTACTTTATTGTGCTTTGCAGATATTGTGTTTTTTACAAATTAAAAGTTTGTGGCAACTCTGCACTGGGGAGTCTATTGGGGCCATTTTTCCAATAACCATGTGTTCACTTCATTTCTCTGTGCCACATTTTGGCAATTCTCATAATATTAATATTTCAAACTTTTTCATTACTATTATATGTCATAGTGATCTGAGATCAGTGATCTTTGATGTTAATATCATATTGTTTTGGGGAGCCACACACCTTGCCTGTACAAGATGGTGAACTTAAATGTCGTGTGTGTTCTGGTTGTTCCACTGATTGGCTGTTCCCTATTTCTCTCCCCCTCCTTGGGCCTCCTCATTCTCTGAGAGACAACAACATTGAAATTAGGCCAATTTATAACCCTACAATGCCTTCTAAGTGTTCAAGTGAAAGGAAGAGTCTGATATCTTTCACTTTAAATCAAAAGGTGAAAATGATTACACTTAGCAAGGAAGGCATGTTGAAAGCTGAAATAGGCTGAATAAAGCTAGGCCTCTTGTGTCGAACAGTTAGCCAAGTTGTGAATGCAAACAAAAAGTGCTTGAGGGAAATTTAAAGTGCTACTCTAGTGACATATGAATAATAAGAAAGTAGAATAGCCTTATTGCTGATATGGAGAAAGTTTGAGTGGTCCAGATAGAAGATCAGACCTGCCACAACATTCCTTTAAGCCAAAGCCTAATCCCAAGAAAGGCTCTAATTCTCTTCAATTCTATGAAAACTGAGAGAGGTGAGGAAACTGCAGAAGAAAAGTTTGAAGGTAGCAGAGGTTGATTCATGAGGCTTAAGGAAAGAAGCATCTCCATAACTAAACATGGTAGGTGAAACAGTAAGTGCTGATGTAGAAGCTACAGCAAGTTATCCAGAAGACCTAGCTAAGCTAATTGATAAAGGTGGCTATAATAAACAATAGATTTTCAATGTAGACAAAACAGTCTTCTGTTGGAAGAAGATGTCATCTAGGGCTTTCATAGCTAGAGAGGAGAAGTCAATGCCTGGCTTCAAAGCTTTGAAGGACAGGCTGACCTGTCTTGTTAGGGGATAATGTAGCTGGTGACTTTAAATTGAAGCCAATGCTCATTTACCATTCCCTGAATCCTAGAGCCCTTAAGAATTTTACTAAATCTACTCCCCTGTGCTCTATAAATGGAACAAAGCCTGGATGATAGCACATCTGTTTACCGCATGGTTTGCTGAATACTTAAAGCCTAATGTTGAGACCTACTGCTGAGAAAAAAAAATTATTCTTTTTTTTTTTTATATTTAATATTGCAGTCATTTCATTTAAAAAAATAAAAAAGGAACACAAAAGGCTGGAGAGGATAGTAGAAACCAAGTATGGTGTGCCTGATGGTGAAACCTTTATACTGAGAGTTGTGAAAGCCTTTTTAAATTGGATAAAATAATAGGATGAGGCATGTAAAATAATGAGTGATATGGAAAAGACCAGGTGGCTGGTCCTGTTTGTCCTGTGTTGAAATGTTAGTACAGGTCATGGTTAATGAGTGGTGACAAGTTGTTTTCTATCTACTCTGAGCATACAATAGAGGAAAAGCCTTTCCACAAAGGATTTAGGAGAGGTAGGAGGAAGAATTTTTTGACACCATAATGTTATTCAGTGGATTTTGTGGGCTTGCCTTTTCTGAAAGTCTTTATAGCCTGGACAGACCAAAGGTAGACTGGGTCTGAAACCAAGAACTATGGTGAGTTTTGCCAGTTGGACTTAATAGTTGTCACTGCCCCTGTATTAGTATGCTGGGGCCAAATTATTCTTTTCAAAATACTACTCCTCATTGACAAAGCACCTGATCGTGCAAGAGCTCTAATGGAGATGTACAAGAAAATTAATGTTTTTATGCCTGTGAACACAGCATCCATTGTGTAGCTGGTGGATCAAGGAGTAATTTTGATTTTCACATCTTATTATTTAAGAAATGCATTTCCTAAGTCCATAGCTGCCACAGGTAGTGATTCCTCTGATAGATTTGAGCAAAGTAAGTTGAAAACCTTCTAGAAAGGATTCACCATTCTAGATGCCATCAAGAACATTCATGATTCATGGGCGGTGGTCAAAATATCAACATTAACAAGAGTTTGGAAGAAGTTGATTCCAACCCTCATGGATGACTTTAGTGGAGAAAGTAACTAAAGAGGTGATAAAAATAGAAAAAGAACTAGCATTAGAAGTGAAACCTGAAGATGTGACTGAATTGCTGCAATTTAATGATAAAACTTCAGTGGATGAGAAGTTGTTTCTTATGGATGAGCAAAGAAAGGGTTTCTTGGGATAGAATCCATGCCTGGTGAAGATGCTATGAAAATTGTTAAAATGACAAGAGAAGATTTAGAATATTCCATAAACTTAGTTGATAAAGCAGTGGCAGGATTTGAGAGGATTGAATCTAATTTTGAAAGAAGTTCTACTGTTTGTAAAATCCTATCAAACAGCATCACATCACATGCTATAGAGAAATCTTTCATGAAAAGGGGAGTCAATCAATGTGGAAAACATCACTGTTGTCTTATTTTAAGAAATTTCTGCAGCTGCCCCAATGTTCAGCAACCACTGATCTGATCAGTTAGCGGCTATCAGCATTTAGGTACACCAGCAAAAAGATTACAATTTGCTGAAGGCTCAGATAATCGTTAGCATTTCTAGCAATAAAGCATTTTAAAATTAGGGTATGCATATCAGTTTTTTAGACCTAATGCTATTGCACACAGTGTAGTATAGATATAATAAACCACAGTGTAGTATAGATATAACTTTTCTATGCACTGGAAACCAAAAAATTTGTGCGATTCACTTCATTATGGTGGTCTGTAACTGAAGCTGCAATCTCTGTGGTGTATGTCTATATTAGAAATAGGGTTAGCCTAACCTAAATGTATGATCCCAAACAACAAAATTATTAGAAGGAAACATAAGGGAAATGCTTTAGGACACTGGTCTTGAAAAAGATTTTATAAATAAGACCTCAAAAGAATAGGCAACAAAAGCAAAAATGACATATGTGATTATATCAAACTAAAAAGTCTTCTGCACAGCAAAGGAAACAATAACAGAGTGAAAAGATAGCAAAAAGAATGGAAGAAAATTTTTACAAACTACTTATTTGATAGGGGGTTAATATCCAGACTACACAAGGGACTGAAACATCTCAACAGCAAAAAATAAATAAATAAATAAAAGTAAACAAAAAAATTAACAAAAACAAAAATTAAAAAAATGAAGTTAAAAATGGGCAAATGATCTGAACAAACATTTCTCAAAAGAAGACATACAAATGGCCAACAAATATATGAAAAAATGCTCAACATTATTAATCTTCTGGGAAATGAAAATCAAAACCACAATGAAGTATCATCTCACTCCAGTTAGGATGACTGTTATCAAAAAGACAAAAAATAGCAAATTCTGGGGAGGATGCAGAGAAAAGGGAATTCTTATACATTATTCATGGAAATGCAAACTGGTATAGATGCTATGGAGAACAGTATGGAAGGTCCTCAAAAAAGCTACAAATAGAAATGCCATATATATGATCCAGAAATCCCACCACTGGGAATTTATCCAAAGGAAAAGACATCATTATATTGAAGAGACATCGGTTTCCCCATGTTTATTGTAGCACTATTCTCAATAGCCAAGATATGGAATTAACCTAGGTGTCCAACAACAGATGAGTGAAGAAAATGTGGTCTATATATACACCATGGAATACTATTTAGTCATAAGAAAGAATGAAATCCTGTCACTTGCAGTAACATGGACAAACTGAAGGACATTATATTAAGTGAAATAAGCCAGGAACAGAAAATTAAACATTGCATATTCTCACTCATATGTGGAAGCTAAAATAAGTTAATCTCATAGAAGTAAAAAAGTGGAACAGAGGATACCCGAGGTTGGGAAGAGTAGGGGGAAGGGAAGAATAGGCAGAGATTTATTAAAGGATACAGCTAGATGGGAAGAATAAGTTCTAGTGTTGAATAGCACTGTAGGATGACTATAGTTAATAGTAATATATAGTTTTGAGCTAGAAGGAGGATATTGAATGTTCCATCACAAAGGAATGATAAATGTTTGAGATGATGGATATGCTAATTTCCATGATCTGATCACCATATATGTATCAAACATCGCTATGTACCTCATGAATATGTACAATTATTATTTTTCAATTAAAAATACAATATTTTTAAAGAAAGAAATAGAGTTGGCCCACACTCATAAAAGCCAAAGAATTTTACTTTTTCTTAATCTTTTCAGACTGACCTTTTAGGAAGTAAAACAATACTCAAATAATAAATGTTAAGGAAAGAGCAATTTGAGCCTTTACCTCAATGCATTTCTGTAGTATGAGATAGAAATTTGCTAAAAAGGGTCATCTAAGGACTACTCTACGTGTTTATTTTTGTTTATTTTTATTTATTTATTTGTTTATTTTGAGACAGAGTCTCGCTTTGTTGCCCAGGCTAGAGTGCTATGGCGTCAGTCTAGCTCACAGCAACCTCAAACTCCTGGGCTTAAGCGATTCTACTGCCTCAGCCTCCTGAGTAGCTAGGACTATAGGCATGCGCCACCATGCCTGGCTAATTTTTTCTATATATATTTTTAGTTGGCCAGATAATTTCTTTCTATTTTTAGTAGAGATGGGGTCTCGCTCTTGCTCAGGCTGGTCTCGAGCAATCCACACGCCTCGGCCTCCCAGAGTGCTAGGATTACAGGCATGAGCCACGTGCCCGACCTATGTGTTTATTTTTGGATTGTAGGTATGCAGAGAAGAGTCAATCACAATCCTCAATTCATGTCACAGTGTCTACATTGGTCCATGCAAGCCCCCTCTCTTACATCATTTATTTACTCATTCTCCTCTGTATCTATTGCCCACCAAGGCCATGATTCTAATGTGTTTGTTGTGTTTCCTTTATTTATGCATTCTCTTGAAAATGGGTATTGTTGTTGATGTACATGTACATTTTAATTTATATAAATGGTGTGTTATGTTGGGCTCCCTGGAAGCTTAGCCTGAGTTAGGAATTCTGGTCCAAGTGATTTACTGCAGAAGCTTTCTCAGAAGAAGAGGAGTGAGAGAAGAAGGATAAGTTAGGGAAAGAGCTAAGCAAGGATGTGGCCTCAGAGACTAGCTTCAGTCTGATTCTACAGGATGCTTTGGAGCACAAATTGTATTACAATGTTGTTCCAACTTGAAGTGAGGGGGCTGGTATAATTGTATACCCTATCAGTAAGTCACTGGCTGAGGTCCCCCACTCGAGGATGGTGGGCGAATGCTAGTTCCCAGGGCCAAAAGGCTCCCAGAGGGAGGTAACTGTGAGCCATTAGCAGCCAACACTCGAACACAAGAGCTGGGAGAGGAGTGTGTCAGCCAAAAAGGAAATCTAGGCTAGTCATCAGTAGTGTCACAACAGACCTCCCCTTGCATCACTCAGAAACATTTGCTTTTTACATTAATTTTATTCTATACAGGCACAGCTTCTCTAGGACTCTGTTTGGTTACAATCTCTGAAAACTTATAAGATGAGCATTAGTGTGACAGCAGCCCTTGATGCTGTAGTGGATCCCAAGATTGTAACCAATCCTTCTTCTCTTCCTCTTCCGCCACTCATTATGGATTCCCTCCCCTTTGGTTAGCATTGCTACTGGGCTAGCTTTAAGTTTAATGCGATCCTTCCTCTAGGGGATACCTGCTCTAACTGGGAACAAGGAACTCTAGTCCTCTAGTATCTAAAGTTGTAGGGACAGGAAACACATATCCCCCAAGTGGGTCACTGGGAATGATGGTGAGCAGTGCCATTCCCACTTCCACCTTTTGGTTTCTGGACCCATGTATTTTACCTGTTGAAGACACAGTGCCAAGTTGACACCTCAGCTGTGCCTCCAAAACGCAGTTTCCTTGCTTGATCAGACTGGCAGCTTATGAATAGTGTGGTATGTGATAGGATCCCTGAATCACACAGCATTGACTCATCGCAGTATTACCTCTGCTTTAAAGTGGTCCTCTTGGTTTAAGACACTATTAAGTGGGATTCCATGAAGGTAGAGCAGATACTTTATAAAGCCCATAGTTGTGTTGGCTGAGACACTGCAGGCAGGAAGGGCAACCCATACCCAAAATACATGTTACTCTTGGTCAACATGAAACCTGGGTGGAAGGGGCTCACTGTAATCAACCTGCCCCCAAGTGGCTAGATGTTTCCAGTAAGGGTGATCCCACATGGGGAGCTCAGCATTCATCTCTGCTACTGGCAGGCCAGAGGTGGCAGTAGCTAGATCAGCTTTGGTGAGAGTGAGCCTAGGCTTTTGGGATCAGGCAGCACCTCCAACTCTGCTACCATGGCTACTCTGTTTATGATATAATTGTGCAAACACTGGAATAGCCAAGGACAGAGGCTGGCTTCATCTACTGACTGAGTCCACTTGGTTTGTTTCGTAGTGGATACACTTTGCTGGGTATTAATCTGCAATAAAGATATCTTCTCACTTTGTGCTCACTCTCATAAGTCCGTCTTATCCCTCTTCCCCAGGTATCTCTTATTTTCCAGTCTCATTTCTTTTGGGCCCTTGAGCAGCCAACTAAACCATTCTACATCATAAATGAATCCATGTGCATCCTTACTTTGGGCTACTCTCTCTTCACACAAAGTGGAAGACCAAGTAAGTGCACCACCTGAAGCTCCAATCATTGGGAAGATTCACCCTGACCACTGTCCTGTAGGACCACCCTGAATGGGGTTGTAGTGTAGCACCAGCGCACATGGATGTGGACTACCTGGATCTGTTGCAAGTTTTGTCTTACTCTGGGCCCCATTCAAAGCAACCAGCCTTCTCCATGACCCAATAAAAGGGTCAGAGCAGTATTTCCTACTGTGGAATGTGTTGCTTCTAAAACTCAAAAAGACTTACTAAGCACTGTGCTTTCTTCCTTAGTGGTAGGAGATTATGTATATGTATATATATTTATTTATTTTACTTTGAAGGGGATATTCCAGCATTCCTCAGACCACTGAGCCCATAAAAACTTTACTCATATTGAATGTCCCTCATCATTATAGAATTTACCTCCTATCACCTAAGGTTTATATGTCTTACCAAGGCATCCAGAGTACTTGTCATTTTTTGCCTATCAAGTCTGATTAACATGATTCATCAATACAATGGACCAAAGTGATATTCTGCAGGATGATTAGATCAAACAAGTCCCTTTGGACTATATTATAGCAGAGAACAGGAGAATTAACATAGATCTCAGGCAAAACCATGAATTTACACTCATGTCCATTCCAAATGAATGCAAACTATTTCTATCCTATTTTCTGATAGGTATGGGAAAATTAATTTGCCACATCAATAGCTACATATCATGGACCTGAGGCTGTATTAATCTCTTCCAATAAAATCACCATATTTAGCACAGCAGTTGCGACTGGAGCTACAACTTGGTTAGGTTTGTAGTAGTCCACTGTCATCTATCACAATATATCTAGTTTTTTCAAAGGCCAGATGGGAAAATTAAAGGGTGATACTGTAAGGACTGCAAACGTTGTAACTTTTAAATTCTTGAAAGTAGCACTAATCTCTGCCATTTTTCCAGGTTGTGATATTGTTTTATTATTTTTGATTACCTATCTTTGTGGAGTAGAAGGGGTAGTCTCAGAGGCTTCCACTTAGTTTCTGTTACCATAATAACTCTGATTCTATGGATCAAAGAATCAATGTGAAGACTCTACCAATGCTTCTATATTCATTACAATTATTATTATTATTTATTTTATTTCAGAATATTATGAAGGTACAAATGTTTAGGTTACATATATTGCCTTTGCCCTGCCCAAATCAGAGCTACAAACATGCCCATCCCCCAGACAGTGCACACCACATCCATTAAGTGTGGATATACCCATCCTCTCCTCTCCCTTCCTACCTGCCCAACACCCGATAAACGTTATTTCAACACTTATGTGCACATAAGTGTTGGTCAATTAATGCCAATTTGATGGTGAGTACATGCCGTGCTTGTTTTTCCATTCTTGTGATACTTCACTTAGTAGAATGGGCTCCAGCTTTACCCAGGATAATACAAGAGGTGCTAGATCACCATTGTTTTTTGTGACTGAGTAGAACTCTATGGTATACATACACCACATTTTATTAATCCACTCATGTATTAATGGGCACTTGGGTTGTTTCCACATCTTTGCAATTGTGAATTTTGCTGCTATAAACATTCTAGTGTAGATTTCTTTTTTACAGAATGCCTTTTTTTCTTTGGGTAGATGCCCAGTAATGGGATTGCTGGATCAAATGCTAGTTCTACTTGTAGTTCTTTGAGGTATCTCCATATTACTTTCCACAGAGCTTGTCCTGGTTTGCAATCCCATCAGCAGTGTATGAGTGTTCCTATCTCTCCACATCCACACCAACATTTGTTGTTTCGGGGACTTTTTGATAAAAGCCATTCTCACTGGATTTCAGTGATACCTCACTGTGGTTTTGATTTGCGTTTCCCTGATGATTAGAGATGTTGAGCATTTTTTCATATATTTTTTGGCCATTAGTCTATCTTTTGAAAAGTTTCTTGTTCATGTCTTTTGCCCACTTTTTAACGGGTTTGTTTGATTTTTTTCTTGTTGATTTTCCTGAGTTCCATATAGATTCTAGTTATCAGCCCTTTATTAGATGTGTAGCATTCAAATATTTTCTCTTATTCTGTAGGTTGTCTATTTGCTCTCATTATAATTTCCTTGGCTGTGCAGAAGCATTACAATTGTTTATTTGAAAAGTGATGAAAAAATCACCAAGAGGACTCTTTGGACTCTCTGAGACAGACATGGGCCAGGACTCTAATTATTATCTGACACTCACATGCCCCTGCTTTAACAGACGGGCCATAACGGTGTTATAGGTGTCTGAGTCAGCATTAACTTGGGCCTTGTGTCCATCACAGTATTGCCCTTTCCTCAGTGTATAGTTACCTGAGTAAAGGCTGTAGGTCCCTTTGGCGGAGAACTTAGAGAATCACTTCTATACACATTATGCCATGGTGTTGTAGGATCCTTCCTGATGAGATCTTGGCCTCTTTTTTAGTTGATAGGGTCTATGTTTGAGAATTAGTCATCTCATTCATGCTAATATTCTGAACATTATTTTTCAGTTTTAAAAAATAATTGGACCCTAACCAGCATGTGTGGACAAATACAAAAATTCAAAATATGGATTTTCCAGAGGAAAAATCAGTTTCTGAGGTGGTACATGGCACAGTAATTCCTGCCCTCAAGGAGTTCATAATCTAATTATGTAATCAATATCTATTCATATGGCAAGGTTATTGAGGTCTAGTAACTATATTGCCTATTATTGTTTATCATACAAAATTTTCTGATTTTTTTTTATCTTAGTATTATTGTGGTCAGATAAATGAGATATTAGAAGTCTGCTTGTGCAAGATTAATGCTGTTCCTAGCACTGCATTCCACCTATAAAACTAGAATCCTCTGCAGATTCAACTCCTGTGATAAAATGTAAATTATTTACTCCTTCAATTTAGGGAGCTTTAATTAGAAGAGCCACATATAATCACTTTTTAGGAGTTAGAATAAATGCAAAATTCATAGAACTCCTATAATTGAGTGGGTTAAGAATGAGGAAATAAAACAATAAACCTATTCTGTTATCAAGAAAATATTATACAATCAATAAGAAAAACCCCATGGAAATATAAACTAAATATTTTCTGTAAGTTAGGGGTATGCTTCCTCAATATTAGTCATCTATCTTTTAGTTCCCAGGAGATACTATTTCCAGGGAAATATCTAGAGAAATCTATGGGAGGTAATTTTCATTTGGCTCAAATGATGCACCAGGGATTTCTTAAATCTAAGCTTAAATAGATTAAATTTACTTTTATTTACAGTCTCTTCAAATAACTTTCTTTAAAGTCATCATTCTCTTAAATAAAGATTCTTGACTCACCCCAAGTTCTCCCTTAATTACAAAAGTCCAAGTAAAATGCTTCCAAGTAAAAAAAAAATTTTCTTAGTTTTTATGATCTTTTGAGTAAAAGTGATTTTTTGCAATGTACTCCTTTTTCTTTTTATGGCTTTCACAATTCACTAGATCTTTCATTAGTATTTATGTAACAAATACAAATGTAGATATATATATATATATATATATATGTGTAGTAAGTTTCCTTTTGTAACAAGGGACATGAAAAAGAGTATTCTGTGTTTCCATCCTTAAACTTACATGTACTTTAAAAAAATCATGGTTTAACTAAATAAAACCTCAGCTAAAAAATCAGTATTAAAAAATATAAAATTCCTAAAAACAACATTCTTAAATGCTATCAAGAAAAGGAAATTAAAAAATGTTCTAAGATCAAAGATGGCGGAGTGGTGGTGACGGCCTGAATCTGCGCTCCCGGGAAGGAAGGCATCGATCCGGACCTGCCACAACGCTAGAAGACCGCTCCCACACAGGAACAGCGGTGTGAATCCACGGAGAATCAGCGTGGGACAAACAGAGCGAGTGAGGTCTGAGGTGAACGAAAATTGGGAACACGGGACAGACACTAGCCAGCGGAGCGCGGGTCAGATACACCCGCCCCCAGCCGGGGTGGGTGCAGCCTCTCGGGAAAGCGGGTAGCCCTCCGCTCCCAATTGAACAGAGCCCTGACCCAGGCCAGCACAGAATCACTGAGGGATACGTGGCGCATTGGAGACAGGATGCTTTTTTTGAGAAATTACCTTAGAACCTGGGGGATCTCAGCTGAGACAGCGCTTGGCGAGGAGGGACGGATCTGCCCCAGGGCGGAAAAACACAAAAGACTCCCGGACAGCAAATAGCGTTGTACCCCGTGCTGCCTTTTTCGGCAGTTCTCCAGCCGGTCACCCCCGGTGCGTGTCCTTGCTGGCCAGCCCCTGGGCAGTGGCGGTCTCTGCCTGCCGGGGAGCCGGCTCCCTCCAGCCCCGGAGCTCGGCAGGTGCCATCTTGAAAGCGAAGGCAAAACCGCTCGGGAGCCAAAAAGTGCCCAGCGGCTCTTTCTGCCCGTGCTGCCTTTTTCGGCGGTTCTCCAGCCGGTGACCCCCCTGGTGCGCGTCCTTGCTCGCCAGCCCCCGGGCAGTGGTGGTCTCTGCCTGCCGAGGAGCCGGTCTCCTCCAGCCCCGGAGCTCTGCAGGCGCCATCTTGAAAGCGAGGGCGAAACCGCTCGGGAGCCATAAAGTGCCGAGCGGCTCTCTTTGCCCGGCGCCCTCCGCTGGTCTCTGAACCAACGCCAGGAGTACGGGATATGCCGGGGCCGCGCTCGGGGTGAAGGGGCAGAGCTGCGCTAAGGCAAAAAAAAAAAAAAAAAACAACACGAACAAGAAGAATAGGCTCGCCGAACTGTATATTTTATTCTTGGTAAATTTCTTCTGGGTTTTGTTTGTTTGTGTTTGTGTTTGTTTTTGGTTTTTTTGGGTTTTTTCTTTTTTTTTCTTTCCTTTTCTTTCCTTTTTCTTTTTTTTTTTTCCGGCGGCGGACAGCCTCGGCGGGCACCTTTGCCCTCTGGGCCTCTGGCTGCCGTGCCTTTTTGAGCGCGGAGGTTGGATCCCCACCACCCTCGGAGCTGTGCGGGCGCGCAGACGCCATCTTGAAATCCACTGCGAAACCGCCCGGGACCCAGCCGGGCGGGCGTGAAGGGGTGGAGCTGTGCTAAGGCGTAAAAACAAAAACATCTAATGGCCGCTCCGGACCCAGCCGAGCGGAAGTGAAGGGGCAGAGCTGTGCTAAGGCGTAAAACAAACAAACAAACAAAAAAACATTGAGTCGCTGAATTATATACTTCAGATTTGTGTATCTTTCTGCCTTGCGGTGTGGTGAAGTGCTGTGTAGTTTGTTTTTATTCATTTTTGTTGGCGTTTTTGGTGTTTTTTGGTTTGGTTTTTTGCGTTTCTTTTCTTTTTTTTTTTCTTTTTTTTTTTTCTTTTTCTTTCTTTCTTTTTCTTCTTTTTTTCTTTTCTCTTTCGTTTTCTCCTCTTTCTTTTCTTTCTTTCCTTTTCTTTTTTCTTTTTTTTTTTCTCTTCTCTTTCTCCTCTCTTTTCGCCTTCTAACTGGGGACCCACGGTGAGCTTCCGAACGGGCCAGGTCCCTGGCTCTGGTACATACCGGATCCTGAGTAATCACCCCCAGGGCCGGAGATCTGCGGGCACGCAATTGCCACTCTAGGGCCCACAGCCAAGTCACTGCGGAGCAATAGGGTACCAAGAGGCTCCCTGGACGGCCCTCTCCCCTGGTCCACGGACCTTATATAGGATCCCTGCCCAAGTGTAAACACTGAATACTTCTCCAGAAGCAAGAGTGTGGAACCTGATCCCTGGGGACATTGGGCCAAGACAGACTTTTGCCCGTGGGAGCTACAGCAACTGGGGCGCTGAGCAAGCAAAGTCACCGTCCTCTCCCCATAGCTAGTATCTTGCCGGCAGATAGAGTCAGAAACCTCCCCTATAGAGGAAGAACCAAAGGGAAACAAACAAACAAACAAACAAAGAGAATTTCGGTCTACTATTAGTGTGGACCCTGCCTGCCTTCTGAAAGACCACAACACAGTGTCCTAACTCACCAAAGCGGTCCTGGATCACTCCAATCCTCTAGGATTGGACCCATCGGAAGCAGTCCCCCAACGGAAACAGAAAAATCTCTGAACAATACACAACAGTCTCCCCCTCTTGCCAAAAGAAGCAACATACCTAGACTGTTTCACAGCCTAAGAATAGAGCACAAAGAGTCCTGTTAACCAGACTAAACCTATAAGTAAAGATCCAACGACAAATCTAGATGGGAAGGGCCCAGCGAAAAAACACGGAGAGCAAAAAGAATCAAATGGAAAGCTCATCCCCAAAGAGAAATACCAGCTCCCAACCATTTGACACAAACCAGACTCAAAACACCAACATGTCACAGGAAGAATTCCAATTATGGATTATAAACAAGCTGAATAATATACAAGAATCAATGGATAAACAACACAAGGAAAACACAAAAAAAAATACAGGATTTGGAGGAAAAATTCACTAAAGAAATTGAAATATTGAAGAAAAACCAAACTGAACTCCTAGAAGTGAAGAATTCACTCAGAGAGCTACAAAACACTGTGGAAAGTCTCAAGAGCAGGGTAGATCAAACAGAGGAAAGAATCTCAGAAATTGAAGATAACTCCTTCCAACTAAATAAGTCAGTCACAGAGATAGATCGAAAAAGTAAGAGAAATGATCTGAGTCTTCAAGAAATGTGGGATTATGTGAAGAAACCTAACTTGAGAGTTATTGGCATTCCTGAGGGTGAAGAAGATAACAAGCAAGGGTTGGACAAGCTATTTGAAGACATAATCGAGGAAAATTTTCCAGGCCTTGCCAATACTCTAGACATACAGATTCAAGAAGCTCAAAGGACCCCTGGGAGATTCATAGCAAATAGGAAAACACCACGCCACGTAGTCATCAGGCTGACCAAAATATCCACTAAAGAGTCACTTCTCCGAGCTGTAAGGAGAAAGAAACAAGTAACTTACAAAGGAAAACCCATCAGAATTACGCCAGATTTCTCAGCTGAAACCTTACAAGCAAGAAGAGGTTGGGGCCCCATTTTCATGCTTCTGAAACAGAATAATGCCCAGCCTAGAATCTTGTACCCAGCTAAGCTAAGTTTTCTATACGAAGGAGAAATCAAGACATTCTCAGATAAACAACGGTTGAGGGAATTCACCAAGACAAGACCAGCCCTCCAAGAAGTACTCAAAAGAGAATTATACACGGATCAGCACAAGAAAGATCCACGAATGTAAAACTACTCAAGAGCTAAAGATGAAATTCCAGATACCACAATGGCCCAGGAGAGAAAACATCACAATGAAGTTCTACCCAACAAGCTGAACAAAAAACTGTCTCACCTATCAGTTTTCTCAATAAATGTGAATGGCTTGAACTCCCCGCTCAAGAGACATAGACTGGCCCAATCGATAAAAAAATACAATCCAAGTATCTGCTGTCTTCAAGAAACTCACCTAACCTGCAAAGATGCATTTAGACTGAAAATAAAAGGATGGAAATCGATATTTCAAGCAAATGGTAACCAAAAGAAAGCTGGTGTGGCAATCTTAATTTCCAATAACTTAGCTTTCAAACCAACAAAAATAATAAAAGACAAAGATGGCTACTACATACTGATTAAAGGCACAATTCATCAAGAAGCCATGACTATACTCAATATATATGCACCCAACCTAGGTGCACCTAGATTCATAAAGCAAACCCTACTAGATCTCAACCAAATGATAGATAACAATACTGTAATAGCTGGAGACTTTAACACCCCACTGACAGTACAGGACAGATCCTCTAAACAGAAAATAAACAAAGACATAATGGACCTCAATAGAATGCTAGAACAAATGGGCATGGCTGACATCTATAGGACATTCTACCCAAAGTCCACAGAATATACATTCTTCTCATCAGCTCACGGGACATTCTCTAAGATTGACCATGTCCTAGGACATAAATCATGTCTTCAAAAATTCAAAAAAATAGAAATTATACCATGCATCTTCTCAGATCACAGCGGAATAAAAGTAACAATGATCACAAACAGAAACCCTCACTCTTACTCAAAGTCATGGAAGCTAAATAACCTTCTCCTGAATAATTATTCTATAAAAGAAGAAATCAAGATGGAAATCAAAAATTTCTTTGAATTAAATGACAATGGAGATACAACTTATCAAAATCTATGGGATGCAGCTAAAGCAGTCCTGAGAGGAAAATTCATATCCATAAATGCCTATATCAAAAAGACAGAAAACATGCAAATAGACAACCTAACGAATAGACTCAAAGAACTGGAGAAAGAAGAACAGAACGATCCCAAACCCAGCAGAAGGCGAGAAATTACTAAGATCAAATCAGAACTAAATGAAAAGGACAACAAAGAAACTATAAGGGAAATTAATAAAACAAAAAGTTGGTTCTTTGAAAAGATAAACAAAATAGACACACCTCTGGCTAGACTAACCAAGAGCACAAAAGTAAAATCTCTAATAACCTCCATTAGGAACATGAAAGGAGAAATCACAACCGATGCTACAGAGATACAAGATATCATCTATGAATTCTACAAAAATCTTTATGCACACAAACTGGAGAACGTGGAGGAAATGGACAAATTTTTAGAAACACATAGTCTTCCCAGGCTCAACCAGGAAGAAATAGAGTACCTGAACAGACCAATATCAAGAACTGAAATCGAAACAGCAATAAAAAAACCTTCCCAAAAAGAAAAGCCCTGGTCCAGATGGGTTCACACCTGAATTTTACCATACATACAAAGAAGAACTGGTGCCCATCCTACATAAACTATTCTCCAATATTGAGAAGGATGGAGTTCTCCCTAACACGTTCTACCAAGCCAATATAACATTAATACCAAAACCTGGAAAGGACACAACAAAAATAGAGAACTACAGACCAATTTCCCTCATGAATATAGATGCAAAAATTTTCAATAAAATACTAGCAAATCGAATCCAAGTACTTATCAAAAAAGTAATCCACCACGACCAAGTGGGCTTCATCCCCGAGATGCAGGGGTGGTTCAACATACGTAAATCTATAAATGTAATTCACCACATAAATAGAAGCAAAAACAAAAACCATATGATACTCTCATTAGATGCAGAAAAAGCATTTGACAAAATTCAACACCCTTTTATGATAAAAACGCTTAACAAAATAGGCATTGATGGAACCTACCTAAAAATGATACAAGCCATATATGACAAACCCACAGCCAACATCATTCTGAATGGGGAAAAACTGAAAGCACTCCCACTTAGAACTGGAACCAGACAGGGCTGCCCATTGTCTCCATTACTTTTCAACATAGTATTGGAAGTCCTTGCGAGAGCTATCAGGCAAGAGAGCAGAATCAAGGGAGTCCAAATAGGGAAGGAAGAGATCAAACTCTCACTTTTTGCTGATGATATGATGTTATATCTGGAAAACCCCCAGGATTCAACCAAGAGACTCCTGGAATTGATTAACGAATACAGCAAAGTCTCAGGCTACAAAATTAATATACACAAATCAGAGGCATTGATAAATGCCAATAACAGTCAATCGGAAAACCAAATTAAAGACTCAATACCCTTCAAAATAGCAACAAAGAAAATAAAATATCTAGGTATATATCTAACTAAAGAGGTAAAGGACCTCTATAAGGAAAACTATGAAACACTGAGAAAAGAAATAGCAGAACTTGCAAATAGATGGAAAAATATACCATGCTCGTGGATCGGAAGAATCAACATTGTTAAAATGTCTATACTACCCAAAGTGATCTACAGATTCAATGCAATCCCTATTAAATTACCAACATCATTCTTTACAGACATAGAGAAAATAATTATACACTTTGTATGGAATCAAAGAAGACCCCGTATAGCAAAAGCAATTTTAAGCAACAAAAACAAAATGGGAGGTATTAATTTGCCAGACCTCAAACTATACTACAAGGCCGTGGTTCTTAAAACAGCCTGGTATTGGCACAAGTGCAGGGACACAGACCAGTGGAACACAACAGAAAATCCAAATATAGAACCATCCTCATATAGTCACCTAATTTTCGACAAAGCGGGAAAGAATATACTCTGGGGACAAGAATCCCTATTCAACAAATGGTGCTGGGAGAATTGGTTAGCCACTTGTAGAAGACTGAAACAGGACCCACAGCTTTCACCTCTCACAAAAATCAAATCACGGTGGATAACAGACTTAAACCTTAGGCGTGATACAATCAGAATTCTAGAAGAAAATGTAGGAAAGACTTACAGACATTGGCCTAGGCAAAGAATTTATGAAGAAGACCCCCAAGGCAATCACAGCAGCAACAAAAATAAATGAATGGGACATGATTAAATTAAAAAGCTTCTGCACAGCCAAAGAAACAGTCCAGAGAATAAACAGACCACCTACAGAATGGGAAAAAATTTTTGCATACTACACATCAGATAAAGGACTGATAACAAGAATCTATTTAGAACTCAGGAAAATCAGCAAGAAAAAATCAAGCAACCCTATCAAAAAGTGGGCAAAGGACATGAATAGAAATTTTTCAAAAGAAGATATAAAAATGGCTAACAAACATATGAAAAAGTGTTCAACATCTCTAATCATCAGGGAAATGCAAATCAAAACCACAATGAGATATCACTTAACCCCAGTGAGAATGGCCTTTATCAAAAAAACCCGAAACAACACATGTTGGCGTGGGTGTGGAGAGACAGGAACACTAATACACTGCTGGTGGGACTGCAAACTAGTGCAACCTCTGTGGAAAGCATTATGGAGGTATCTTAAACAGATTCAAGTAGACCTGCCATTTGACCCAGCAATCCCATTACTGGGCATATACCCAAAGGAAAAAAGGTCATTCTGTAACAAAGGCACGTGTACCCAAATGTTTATAGCAGCACAATTCACAATAGCAAAGATGTGGAAACAACCCAAATGCCCATCAATACATGATTGGATTAGTAAACTGTGGTATATGTATACCATGGAATACTACTCAGCTATAAGGAATGATGAAGATACAACATCTCTATGGTTCTCCTGGAGAGAGTTGGAACCCATTATATTAAGTGAAGTATCCCAAGAATGGAAAAACAAGCATCACATGTACTCACCAGAAAATTGGTTTCCTTGATCATCACCTAAATACAAATCTGGAAACGACACCAATTGGACATCAGACTGAGGTGGGGGGTGGGGGAGGGGATGGGGGTATGCCTACACAATGAGTGCATTGCGCACCGTTTGGGGAGTGGTAACACTTGAAGGTGCTGACTCGGGAAAGGGGGGGTGGGGAAAAAAAAATGAAACTATTGTTTTTAACTTGCACTGTTCACTTAATAATTTATCATGAATATTTCCCATATTATTTCATATCAGTGTACAAGAAATAATGTATACATTATGAGGACATACTGTATCTAACAAGATATACTGTTAGACTCTTTGATTCTGTAAAATTAAATAAAAAAAAAATAAATAAAAAAAAATGTTCTAACAGTATAGAAATAGCTGTAATTTTCCTTGTATATCATGCTCTGTCATACCTGGAAAATGTTAATAATTTTCCCTCTGATAGAATTCATTTCTACTCCTCTTTTTACCCATTAGTTCCTATGTATGTCTACGTTCTTTAAATCCAGTTCAATTAACATATCGTTCAAGGAAGCCTTCCCTGATATCCACACTGGGCTGACTTTCTCTCTTTGTGTTCCTGCCATGAGGACCTGTGGCTTTTTCCATCAGAGCATGAGCTCTGGACTCTCAGGGATCATATATCTAGTTAAGTGCCCTTCACAGTGTTCTGCCAATGAGAAAGGAATTTTGCATGTTGTTTAATGAAATTTATTGTTTTAAAGAGCTCTTAAGGAAGAATTATTTTTGAAGTTGAGCAAATATTGGTCATCACATAGTAGAGGCATTAGGAATGTAAGTATGATTTTAAAATATACTAGGCATCAACCATAAAGGATGTAAAAGCTAAAGAAAATACCACAAGCCTCCCCATGATTTGTTTTTCCCTTTGAGAATTATTCTTTGTGAAATTTAGCAGGCTAAGAACTGTTTGTTTTTCCTAAGCTGTGTTTACGAAATGCCATGTTTAACATAAATATTTTTTGGAGTTAGATAAATTCTGTACAAGTTCATGCATCTTTGCACAAAGCACTTGACCTTCATCTCATTTTAGTCTTCTTCTAATCAATTTAAATGTACCACCAGCTTCATTCTCACATATTTCAATATTCATTCCACTCCTTCCACTACCCCTTCCCCTCAAATAACCCTCAGAGGAAGAGCAATTATTTGAGAAAATGAAATCAAGTAAATAAGCTCTATTAAAAGAGAAACCAAGTAGCCAGCCATATTAAAGATATCCAGGGTTTGTGCGTCTGGCTGAAACAATAATAAATATTTATTGTGATGCTTTTTTATGAGCATTTCAGGGCCCATCTGTGGTATTAATGGCTTATCAAGCAAACCTATGCATTAAGAGAAACTGTTTTCATTTAGATAAATGAAAGCAGAGGCAAAGGAAAATGATGCAAAGTTCACCTTGTAAAAGTCACAAATTAGATACAAAGCACTGCCACAGGCAAATTTGAATTCAATAGAATAAGGCTGGCAGCCATGAACATAAGGTAATAGGCTTATCAACTGAGGTTTTGTAATTTTTTATAATACACGTTTTATGGGGACCAGTGTAAAACTAGTCAGTAGAATAAAATATAATTTAAAAAGAAAAATTTAATGAAAGATTCTTTTTCTAAGCTGGAAAACAACCTGTCTCAAATTTGTACCAAATGAAAGGACCATAAAATTTTGTAAATGAGCTCCTTTGCCTCCTAATGCTTATGATTTTCCCACAGTATCTCATGTTCTACTTCCCTGTACGGTACCACCCTCCAAACCTGCCTCAAGAAAGGATTAAGAGGATGAAAAACGGCGTCAGCACTTATGATATAAAAGCAGATGGGTTTGGTTTAAAAAATAGTTACAGTTTTGGTCATTGAAATTATCCTGTAAGTGCATTTATTGAACATTTATTTATTGAATACTCATTATGTGCCAAGCCCTGTTCTAGGTGCTTTTACATACATTATCTCATTTAATCTTCACAAATTTCCAGAAAAAAAATGGACTATGTCTTTAAAAAAAAAAAAAGACCATTTATATTAAAATATAAACCTGCCTACCATAAAGACCTTATGTTAAACCACTGATCTCAACCTAGGGAATTAGACATCATCCCTACATCAGAATCTATGTTTCCCTTGAACTTCTACTAAAATTATAAATCTATAGAAGTGAACATTTTCCTTTTTTTATTTGAAATCTCACATTGCTGTTATTCATGAGTAATTACAGCACACACCAGGATTCCTTCCCTTCATCGCTGTCCCCATCTTCCAATGGTTAACAGATTCTCAGTTTCTGATCCTCCCTGGATCAGATTAACTTAACATAAACAAAATCCTAATTAAGAACCTAGCATACAGTCATAAATCATCTTCTATGTAGCACCACTCTGCTAGGAGCTTTAGAGGGTAGAAACATGACAAATGTGTATGTGTAAGGTTGATATATTTACACACAGAGAATCTTAAAATATTGTGACATGTGCAAAAATGGAATTATGTACAGATTAGGAAAGAACATGGTAGGAATGGAGCCTGTTGGCAGAGTAATGCTTCACAGAAGCTTAGGATCTGGGTTTTTAATGATTAAGAAAAGTCAGTAAAGAAAGAAAATGTCAAAAGGAGAGAGAATAGGTAGAGAAAATTAGGTATTATAAGCAGAAGGATCAGCATGTGTAAACACATGAAAGCATGAAACCGCATGGTCAGTCTGGGAAATTGCACATAGGTTGTTATTGCTGGAGTACAAAGTGCAATGGGTGGGGAAGTATATTCATTAGTATAATTCTTGCTGCTGTCATAAATAATCCTTAAATTTCAGTGACCTAACAGAACACATATTAATTTCTTATTCATGGAAGAGACACGAGTGAGGGTGTCAAGGTACCTGTCTTCCATACCATACGGTGATTCAAGGATCCGGACCCCTTCCATTTTGTGGTTCTGCCATTCTCTAAGACTGTCTCCCTGGTATCTAGCTGGCAAAAGCAGAAAGAGAGAGTAAGAAGAAGGCACTTCTACTTAAACTGTCTTAGCCCAAAAGCAACACATTTCACTTCTGTTGATAGTTCATTGGCAAGAACTAGTCACTTTGAGCCCTCCTACATGCAGGAAGAGCTAGGAAATGTAGGCTGTGGCTGGCAACCGCTTTTCAGCAGCAACTTATAGAAGAGAGTCCAAGGTCAGCTAGCTGTCTCAGCCACGAAGAACTACTTGTTCCTTTAGTCATGTTGACTTCTCACTGATCAGTTCAATTAGAAGCTGAAAGAGCTGAAGAAGAATATGGGACTGTTGGTTGGTAGAGGGAGCATGGATAGTAGAAGGAAATTAATCCTTTCCACCTTTCTTGAGCAAGTGCAGATCCATTGAAGAAATGATCAGTTCAGAAGGTACACAGATGTGGCCTTTGGGAGAGGGGGAGATTTAGCTATCGGTGGAACAAAGTTAGGACCTTTGAGGCAATTGAGTCCTCATTTAGTTGAGACTTCAAAGAATTAGTGTTTATTTATTATTTCACTGATAAAGAGCTCAGGTTATTTATTATGTTTAGGAGCAGTGTTTATTGTGAAATCACTTATCCTACAATGATGACTTCAAGAACTTTAGACTGTAAAGCAAATGTTTAAATTATCAGGTTATGTGAAAAGCTTTAATTTATTCATGTATTGATTTACTTGTTTATTTGATACTTTCTGGGCCCTTACTATGTACAAGGCATGGTACTTGAAGAGAAACAGAGATGTAAGTATATTGCTGGGTGTGTGGGTGGAGGAGTGGGCTTCAGAAGAGTCATTCTCAACTTTTTTCTGTACCAATATTTCTAAGGTTACCACATATTCACAGTCAACAACAGTGGCTCATATAGGCACTGATTTTCATCCTGTAGGATGTATCATTCTCTCCTATCTTCACTGGCCAGGGAAATCAGTACCAAATCTCCAGCGAGGAGCATCTATATGTGCACCTTCACAAAGTACTATAGGTGATTCTGACATGACACTCTTTGCAAGCCCTGTCTCTGTCCTGTGTTCCATTCATAATTCCTGATTCTGAGATTCAGCTACCAACTCAATAATGCTGAATGAGTTCCACGTGAGTACGCCAGAGATTTCAGTAGTTAGAGTTCAGGTGTTCTAGAAAGGAGGAAACACATTAGGAAATATTTAGTGTTGTAACAGAGACAGCCATATCCTGTTAAAAAATTATTTTAAAGATGGTATATACGAACTCTAGCTAAACCACCTAACTGTGCAATAGCTACCTAATTATTAAAGACAGCTTTTTGACAGATATTATTTAAATGGATGTTTTTGCATCTAAAGCCAAAAAGAATAAAACAGACACTCATAAGCAAATTCAAGATAAAAATGTACAAGGAGAAAGTTTCAGAACTTAATGTTCTTACGCAGTTTGATGATGTTAATGTGCTTGAGCTACTGTTGAATAAAAAGGCCTAATTACAATGGGTGTTGAAAGTGTTCAACAAAATAGGTTTCTGTTGAGTCTCAGGTCCTTTGAAAATTGTGTGTTATGCAATCACTAAGAACTGTTTGCCCCAAATCAGGTGCTTGTTTTGCTTATGCTTTGTTATATAAAACTTCACATTATTTAGATGAATTAATAGCCACTACAATTTCTAACTTCATTAGAAGCAGGGACTCTGTCTTGAATTTCTGTAGAAGGAAACAATTTCCTGCTACTATGGATAGATATCAGTAGTCAACTTGGGTTCCACAGGCCTAGAATAGTTTTTATCTTCTGTCACTTTGGGGTCAGTTTCTTATTATGAATGAGAAGCTGCCCTGTTGCCCTTCAAGAAAATGAAATAAAACTGGAATAACCTTCCTGCTTCTACAGCCTGCTTTCCCAACCTAGTATTTCAGCATCTGAAGAGTTTATTTTTGGATGTCATTAAGTATAGCTACTGATCCTTTAAATGAAATGGATTAAATAGCAAATGGCTTACGGTCTCCTACCCTTCAGTTTAGTCACCTGAAAAAATCCACAATTCAAAATATGATTTGTAACATAACCTTAGCTCATCTCTATTTCTATTATTTCTTGGGAAAAAAGTTTCATTGTTGATAACGTTGTAGTGTATGCTGACGTTAGTATGTTTCATCACTATCTTCTTATGTTAGAAGAGGGGCTACCCTTTTCAGTTGTCTCACTTGTTTTGGAGGTTGCCATAGCTTCTGAGATTTTCCTGGGGAAAAAAAATAGAATTCCCCCAAGGTATATTTTACCAACAGAGAGATTCCTCCCTTTAGGAATTTTCACAGATGTATGATATTTTGAGCTATTTACTTGTTATTAATAATTCTCACAATTTCTTACAAATAGCCTTGTCTTTAAAAGCTAGAAAATATACTGTAGCTTTGACTATATCCTAAGTGATAGTATTTGTGTGTGTGTATATATTATATATACACATATACATAGATTTATCTGATACAATTATTTGAACACATTATTAACTCTAAGGGCTTTTCTTTAAAAACTAGAGAACATTATCTTAAACACACCATTTCTTTTGTTATTTTAAAACTGAAGTCTTTTCTTGTATAACGATATTCTGAATTGATTGGACGAATGAGCAAATATAGACCTAAATGTCATTCAGGGGAAATTTGGATAAAATACAAGAAAGGTTTTGCACTTTTAAGAGAACTGATTTTTTAAATCATGACATTCATTGGATTTAACAAATATATATTTATTAACCACATCTGTTAGTATAGAAGATAAGTGTGAGGGGTGAAGTTAAAAAATCTCTACGCTCCTAGTGCCTCATAAATTACAGTTTAGGATTGGGCTTAATTTTGAAGCTTCCCATAATTTGTACAAAAAAATCAGAATCTAATGGTTGTAATCCTTTTCCTTCACTGTTTCCTCTCCTATAGCTAGAACTATTTTTAATAGCTTATGATGTGTAGAAACCAACATGACCCACATAATTAGTAATTCTTTCCTCAAAGGACAGTAACATGTAAACTGGATTTTTCACGTAAAGGAAGCAGTCAAAGAGGTCCTCGGTGACATTAACAGTCACCATATGATTTAAGTTAAGGGATTAAAAGGCAAAAATATTCTTAGCTTATCTTTCTTGTTAGTTTTCCTCAGTTACGTGACAAGGCTAATGTAATTGAAGTGCAGCCAGGAAATCTGTAGCAAAGCGTAGTTTTGTATTATTATGAATAAAAAAGTTTTAGAAATTATAATCTAATAGAGACATATAAATGCTTATAATACAGGCAACCTGCCAGAGAAATACTGCCTTATGCAAGTATAGGATATCCCACTCTGCAACACCCTTGCCAATAATGAGTATTATCATTGTGTTTATCTTTTCCAGGTCAAAAATGCTTAAGTAGAATGATCGTGGCTTACATGGACAAGAGGGAGGAAGCTAGCTACTGGGTACCATCACTCTCTGACAGTAGAAGCATACAACAGGAAAAATTTTTTGGATAGAAATTTGGTGATAGGAATCAAAAGACTTAAAAATACCTTTTGACCCAGCAAATCCACTCCTAGGAACTTATCCTAAGAAAAAAACTCAGAAGAACATATAAAGGTAAATATACAAAAATGGTTATTCATCATAAGGCTTTTGTAATAGTGAAAAGTCCTCCCAGACTCAGTATTATTTAATCAGAGGTAATAAGTCAAATGAAAGGTAACTGAAATTAGTGAAGTAGGCTGGGTATGTAGGACAAAAGGGAGGGTGGCAAACAGGAGTGAGGCCGACCATGCAGGCGGCTCTAGCAGGTTTTGCTATGTGGGGATGTTGGCTCAGAGTTGCCAGGGTGTTTGATTTATCAAAGGAAACTGGAAATCCATTTTTTTTGTAAGATATTCACCAAGTTTTAAAGTTATGTGCAGGAAAAACATGATGTAGTTGTGGGCTCAGAGACATGGGCTGCCAGTATATACAACATTTTAAAAAATATGAAAATCTATAGTGAAACAAAATGCCATTACTAAAAATGATGCTATAGTTGTATGTTTATTGATGTTTCAAAATAGCATATGTATTATAATATGATCCCAATTTTTGAAAATATATATAATACATGTTTGATGCATTTGTATGCATAGGGAAAAGACTTGCATTAAATCTACTAAAATATTCATCATTACTATCTTTGGGTGAGGAATTCAGGGACATTTTGATTTTGTATTTTCCAATTTTTCTACTTTAAACATATATCACACAATAAATTTAATTAAAAACAGCAAAATATGTTTAATTCCACAATGGAGAATGCAATACAAAATGTGATAGGAGAACAGAATAAGAACCTGAAGGTGGCAGTGAAAATTATAGGAAATTAGGAATGTACTAAAACTGTTAGGGATAAAATTAATGTGTTCAAAAGCCAACTTGACAAATATGTTATATATTACTAACAGGACTATTTTCCAAAAGGTTACTAGAGTTACAAAGATAAATAAGATGGACTCTAGGAGTCCACAGTCTAATGAGGATCTCCCCATGTTAACTTTTAATTATAGAACATAGGAATGTAATCACAGAATAAAATGAGGACATAAGAACAATGAAAATTGGAAATTGTAAAAAAATGATTTTGTTTTTTGTGGCCTGGTTTAGAATACCAGATGGTAAATCTCAGAAATCAATGTCATTATGAAATTATACTTGGTTGAAACAAGGAAACATAACATAATTTAAAACTATTTTAAAATACAGGGGAAAAATTGAATACTAATCATTTTATTAAAAAATTCTACACAAAAAAGTTACAAGTAACTATGTAATTTATTTTGGGGGGGGGATTCCAAATGTAATTAGATAAATGCTATATTCCAAATACAATGGTTCTTCTTTTTTTTTTTTTTTTTTTTGCCAGTGTCAAATTCTATATAAAGCAGGGTGTCTTGGACAAAAAACACAGAGGTTTAGTTATCAAAAAGGGTCCTCATAATTAAAAGGTATTAGGAGTGATAGGCTCCAAAGATAACGCTTTTAAGAGACTTTGATGTATTTTTGTTTTACTTCAATAAATAAAATCAAAAAGATTAGAAAAATTTTAGCTAGGTAAAATTTTAATTTGTACTTTATAAAAGCATATTACAGAACCTCACAAGAAGCATTAAAGACAATTAAAATATATAACTAGAGCAATTGCTTGCAAGATGAAACATTCATTGACTTGATGAAATGTGCAAATGAGATAAAATGGTGGTAGGAGATGTTAAGCATAAAGGATGCAATAACACTGAGGGAATCGGCTGACCAGAAAAAGTATATGTAAATAAGTGGTACATGTAATTCAGTATGAAATGTAAGGTAATGATCCTAGAAACTAAATATAAAAGGAATGTTCTGTTAGTAGCCATATACTGCAAAACATTTAAGAGGAAAAGAATCTCTGGGTATTGGTAGAAAAGCATATAAAAGTTTCTGCATAGGTTTTCATAGCAATAATCCTCCTGACTAATTAAAGAGGCATTAATAAAAGTATCATGTTTAAGTAGAGGAAATTATCAATGGATTTTTTAAAATGTCACTGGGATTATGTATGGAAAGCCATATGTGCTTTCTTTTACTTTACAAGTAGAGAGATAAAGCATAGAAAAACAGAGTGCAATACCAAAATGATAGAAATTTAAGATTTACTGAAAATAGACAAAGAGGTATTAAGAAGAGTACCAGTCACAATCAAGGCTCAAAGAAAAACTTTAGGTTATACTCTGTACGCTTCTAGAGATAACTCTTTTTATAAATCACATTTCAAACATTCACTATTTGTATAAATACCCTTTTTTCAGTGTTTTTTTTTAATGCTATTTTGAACATTGCACTATCTCTAAACAAAGCTAAACTGATCCTACATAAAGTGTCTTAAACCTGGTGCTGCATTTATATGTTTATCATCCTCTTGCCTGATTTTCCCATTAACTTCCTCATCAGGCCCAGGTTTCCAGCCATGTTGGCCTTGCAGGAACAAGGGTCAGCCTCAGCTCCAGTGCAGTGGGCAGAGGTCTGGGTGACAACACTTGCTGAACCAAGTCAGGCTTCAAGGCCCAAACCTTTCTTCTTCCCTCTGATCAACTTCTTCTCCACTGGGAAGACAAATGTGTAAACCATGTTTCTCAGGCCATATCATGTGGATAAGAATAGGGTACTTGCTGTGTGAGGACTCCTGGAATTTGAATTACGATAATTTGAAATGTTCTCACTTAAAATATTAATGAACTTTTACTGCTATGTCAAATTGAAAATCAAGTGACATTCTTGTGGTAACTTTTTGACAACTCTTTCTTACAACCCAAAAGTTCAGGAAGCACCTGAGGCCCTGCTTTCATGGTCTATACTTATGCGGAAAATCAAGATCAAGAGAGTTTTTCCCTATGCTCCAAATTAAAAACAAAAACAAAATCAACAGAATCAGGACTTGTATAATTTCAGTACTGACAGGCCTGGTAAATGGCAGACTAGGCTATTCCAGTAGCTGGTAAACAGAAATGACTGCAGACCATGGCACAGTCCTACATAGACCGGCACTTCTTTGGAGGAAGGGTTTAGTCACTATTTTACTGTTCTTTGAAGCTTCATAGTTATCATACTTTGAAATCTTTAAAAATATCCCCTAGCAATATTATGAGCGTTTACTAAGTGGTGGAGCTAGAACTAGTGCTGAATAACTCACCTGAAAGTCAGTAACTTTGGAAGAGAAGTTAGATGTCATAAAACGCTATGTAGAAGGCCAAAATACTGCCATGCTAATTTAAAATAGAGGACTCTGTAAAATATCAGAGATAATGTTGAGAAAATGTTTTAAAAAGCAGCAGGCTGGGTGTGGTGGCTCACGCCTATAATCCCAGAACTGTGGGAGGCCAACGTAGGATTGCTTGCGGCCAAGATTCGAGACTAGCCTGGGTAACATAGCAAGACTCCAAATAAATAAATACATAAATAAATAAAAACATTAGCCAGGCGTGGTAGCATGTGCCTATAGTACCAGCTACTTGGAAGGCTGAGGCAGGAGGATTATTTGAACCCACGAGTTCAAGGCTGCAGAAAGTTATGATTGTGCCTCTGCACTTCAGCCTGGGTAACAGAGCGAGACCCCATCTCAAAAAAAAAAAAAAAAAGGCACCAAAAATATAGTCTAAATATTGTAAATTTATGCAGGCTAGGATGTATCCCCTGTAGTTTCCATTTATTCCATTGGGAAAATTGATGTTGAATAATGCCAGTTTGAATTACAGAGGGACTGTCAGGTATACATGGCTCCATTTCATAAAACTGAACCATGCTGCAACCCCAAGATTATCAGGAGTGTTAGCTTTAACTATAACCCTTCCTCTCCCACTATCTCCTAATTCTTCTGCAGGCCAGGGGCAGCCTGGAAGCCTGGCACTTCAGCTTCCTTGAGATTTTTGTGCTCTAATAACTAAGATAACACAAACTCTGGAAAACCCACAGTACCTGAAGATCTCTCTGTAGCTCTATTGTTTCACTGCTGTCTGAGTATCATGCAAACAAGTTTAGATCAATTTCTGTAATGGTAGAAGATCAATATACTTGATTGTATACTATTAAAGGGTTTTTTTTAAGTTTCAATTACCTGCCCAGATTTAAATTAATTAATTAATTTTTTATTTAAAAATATTAAGGGCGCACAAACATTTTTGTTTACATTGGATTACTTTTCTAATGCTTGAGTCATGGCTATAAGTGTGCCCATCACCCAAAAAGTGTTCATTGTATCCATTAGGTAGGTTTTCGCACATCCTCTCCTCCTCCTCCCCTTGCTTGATTTCCACTGAGTTTTACTTCCCTCTCTGGACATGTGTGCTGATTGGTTAGTTCCAATTTAATAGCAAGTAAATGTGGTGTTTGTTTTTCCATTCTTTAGATACTTAATTTAGGATAATGGTCTCCAGCTCCATCCAAATTGTTACAAAAGGTATTAATGCATCCTTTTTATGGCTGAGTAGTACTCTATGGTATATACATACCTCATTTTGTTAATTCACTATGAATTGATGGGCACTTGGGTTGATTCCACCTTGTTGCAGTTGTGAATTGGGCTGCAATAAATATTCCAGTGCGGTGTCTTTTTGATAAAATGACTTTTTTTTCCTTTGGGTATATACCTAGTAGTGGGATTGCTGGATTGAATGGTAGGTCTACTTTTAGTTCTTTGAGGAATCTCCATACTGTTTTTATATGAAGATTGTATATAGATTGTAATAATTTGCAGTCCCACCAACAGTGTACAAGCATACCTTTCTCTCTGTATCCATGCCAACATCTTTTGTTTTGGACTTTTTAATAAAAGCCCATTCTAACAGAGGTAAGGTAATATCTCATTGTGGTTTTAATTTGCATTTCCCTGTTAATTAGTGATGTTGGGCATTTTTTCACATGTTTATTGGCCCTTTGTCTATCTTCTTTTGAAAAGCTTCTGTTCATGTCTTTTGCCCACTTTTTAATGGGGTTGTTTGTTTTTTCTTGCTGATTTGCTTGCATTCTTTGTAGACTCTGGTTGTTAGCCCTTCATCGGATGTATAGCTTACGAATATTTTTTTTCTTGTTCTGTAGTTTGTCTATTTGCTCGGTTGATTATTTCTTCAGTGGTGCAGAAGCCTTTTAATTTAATCATGTCTCATTTATTTATTTTTGTTGTTGCTATAATTGCCATTGGGGTCTTAGTCATAAATTTTTTGCCTAGACTGACATCTAAAGAAGTTTTTCCTACATTTTCTCCTAGAATTCTTATGGTTTCATGCGTTACATTTAAGTCTTTTTATCTATCTTGAATTAACTTTTGTGAGTGGTGAGAGGTAGGGATCCTGTTTCATTCTTCTGTATGTGGCTATCCAGTTTTCCCAGCAGCATTTATTGAATAGGGCTTCTTTTTGCCAGTGTATATTGTTGTCTGCTTTGTCAAAGATCAATTAGTTGTAGGTAGACGGTTTTATATCTGGGTTCTCTATTCTGTTCCATTGGTCTATGTTTATATTTTTGTACCACTATCATTCTATTTTGGTTACTATAGCCTTGTAGTAGTATAGTTTGAAGTCTGGTAATGTGATGCCTCCAGATTTGTTCTTTTGCTTAAGAATATGGGGACTCTTCTGGTTTTAAACAAAGCATAGAAGTATTTTTTCTAGATCTTTGAAATATGATGCTGGTATTTTGGTTTGGATTACATTTAATCTGTAAATCACTTTGGGTAGTAGGGACAGTTTAACAATGTTAATTCTACTGATCCATGAGCATGATATGTTTTTCTATTTGCTTGTGTCATATGCAATTTCTTTCCTCAGTGTTTTATAGTTCTCTTTGTAGAAATCTTTCACCTTCTTGGTTAAGTATATTCCTAAGTATTTTATTTTCTTTGTAGCCATTGTGAATGGTATTGAGTCTTTGATTTGACTCTCAGTTTGACTGTTATTGGTCTATAGGAATGCTACTGATTTGTGTACATCGATTTTGTAACTTGAGACTTTGCTGAATTTATTTATCAATTCCTGGAGTCTCTTGGTGGAGTCTTTGAGGTTTTCTCTATATAAGATCATATCATCAGTGAAAAGTGATATTAATAGTTTGACCTCCTCTTTCCCAATTTGTGTACCCTTTATTTCTTTTTCTTGCCTGATTGCTCTGGCTAGGACTTCCAGCACTATGTTGAATAGCAGTGGTGACAGTGGGCATCTTTGTCTTGTTCCAGTTCTTAGGGGTATATTTTCAACATTTCCCCTTTCAGCACAATGTTGGCTTTGGGTTTGTCATATATGACTTTTATAATTTTGAGATGTGTTCCTTCTATGTTTAGTTTGTTGATGGTTTTTATCATAAAAGGGTCCTGGATTTTGTGAAATGCTTTTTCTGCATCTATTGAGATAATCATATGGTCTTTGTTTTTGCTTTTGTTCATGTGGTCAATCACATTTATTGATTTACGTATGTTTAGCTATCCTTGCACCCCTAGGAACATATCAATACTATCAATCAATGTGAATGGTCTGAATGCCCCACTCAAGAGACATAGGCTGGCTAAATGGATGAAATACAATACAAGTATCTGAGGCTGGCTGAATGGATGATAAAATACAATACAAGTATCTTCTGTCTCCAGAAAACACATCTAATCCACAGGATTCATACAGACTCAAGGTGAAGGGATGGAAAATAATATTCCACACAAATGGAACCAAAAGAAAACAGGTGTGGCCATTCTTACATCAGATAAAATTGACTTTAAATAAATAATGGTAAAGAAAGACAAAGGTGTCCATTTTATAATGGCAAAGGGAGCAATTCAACAAAAAGACATAATAATCCTAAATATTTATGTGCCTAACACCAGAGCACCCAGAATCATAAATCAAATCTATTAGATCTAAGCAAAGAGATAAATAGCAGCGTTGTAATTGCTGGGGACTTCAACACCCCACTGACAGAGGTAGACAGATCATCCAAGCAGAAGATAAACAAAGAAACACTGGACTTAGATGTGATTCTAGAACAAATGGAACTAACAGACATTTACAGGACATTTTACCCCCAAACTACTAAATGAATACACATTCTTTTCATCAACACATGGAACATTCTCTAAGATAGATCATATCTCAGGCCACCAAACATGCCTCAACAAATAAAAAAAAATAGAAATCATACCTTGTATCTTCTCAGACCACAGTGAAATAAAACTAGAAATCAATTCCAAGAGAAACACTCAGTTCTACACAGAGTTATGGAAATTAAATAACCTGATGCTGAACGATTATTGGGCCAATAATGAAATGAAGATGGAAATCAAAAGACTCCTCAAACTGAATGACAAAGGAGACACAAGCTATCAAACTCAATGAGATTTAGCAAAAGCAGTCTTAAGGTGAAAATTTATGGCCTTAAATGCCTACATCAAAAAGACAGAAAGATCACAAATTAACAATCTAATGTCATATCTCAAGGAAATAGAAAAGGAAGAGTCAACCAAACCCAAAGGCAGAAGAAGTAAAGAAATAACTTAGGTCAGAGCAAAACTAAATGAAATGGAAAACAATAAAACCATACAAAGGATCAATGAAACAAAAAGTTGATTCTTTGAAAAGATAAACAAAATTGGTAGACCTCTTGCTATATCAACCACGAAAAGAAGAGAAAGGACTCAAGTAAGCTCAATCAGAAATGAAAAAGGAGATACTACAAATGATACCACAGAAATATAAAACATTATCTGTAAATACTATGAAAATCTTGATGCACATAAACTAGAAAATGTAGAAGAAATGGACAAATTCCTGGAAACACACAACCTCCCATAACTTAGTCGGGAAGAAATAGAACTCCTTAGCAGACCAATAATGAGCAGTGAGATAGAAGCAGTTATATATAAAAAAAAAATCTTCCAACCAAAAAAAGTCCCGAACTAGATGTATTCACAGCTGAATTTTACCAGATCTAGAAAAAAGAGCTCATACAGAAATTATTCCATAACATTGAGAAGGAGGTAGTCCTTCCCTACTCATTCTATGAAGCTGGTATCACCTTGATACTAAGCCACGAAAAGACACCACACACACACACACACACACACACACTCACACAAACTATAGACCGATATCCCTTATGAATATAGATGCAAAAATCCTCAATAAAAAACTAATAAACCGAATTTAACAGTACATCAGAATTTTGTTTTTGTTGTTTATATAGGTCACTGTTGAAAAGCCTGAATATCCCAGGTATAAATTCTGTACTTCTTAACTATTACATTAGCATCCCAAGTTTCTTAGTTTGTACCTGATTGCTGCTTAATAAACACACATCAAAGTGATAGAGAATATGAAATCAGTTATGAGATCTTACTTACCTGCCTGAACAACATTCATAACATTTTGTCTATAGTGAAATATGTCCAAGCTCCCAACAACCAAGTTACAAATGCACTGTTGGAACTTACTCCGTTGATTTAAATTAAGGATGGTTTATAAACCATAAATTGAGAACCATTACAACAAATTATTTGTGTCAACAGTTAAACTGCAGTGTACAAAAAACGCCATATCTTTTAGGAAGCAGATCCCATTCTAGTCAAGTTCTGATGACTGTATTTTAATTCTTCATCTTTAAGAAATGAATCCATTCTTTTCAGCTATAATCATCTTGGCTCAAGAGACCTAGACATTTCTTTTCTGCAAAGGCCCTATGATTCATCATAAAAAAACAGAAACTGGCCAAAATAAATGGTGCAATATTCCTCAGGGAAAAGAGCTACATAACTAATAGAAAATTCAATTTTCCAATTACTGTTCTTTCTATAAATTAATTGTGTCTTTACAAAAATCACCCCATCCCCCATAAAACAAACAGACAAACAAACAAAAAACCCCACAGCCTTTCACTTAAGACATTTTGTTCATGATAGTTTTGTATCTTTAATAAAAATGCACATACATTCACATTAATGCTGGATGAATAATGCCCCAATAGTCTATAAAATTGCTCCTCTAAAAAGGACATATGTATCACTGTCATCCTGTTTCTTGGCCTCACATCAGTTGAGAAAGATAAATACATCTAATGATTATTGTATCACTTAATGACTTTCTAGATTCACAAGAGATTTTATAGAGCAGGTTTAAAAAATTATGAAAAACAAAATCATGATTTGATAGAAGTCAAGATCTTCCAGTTTTAATAAAAGAAGACTAAAGATAGAGGACAATTTGCAAGCTGGTGAACGTTTATGGCTCATGAATTAAACTCCCAAATTGTGATGTTTCTTTTCTTTTCTTTTTTGCATAGAAAACTCACAGAGAACTTAAAAAATTTACAAAAATAGCTCATATATAGAGTGTAAACTAACATGGGAGAAGTTAATAGTGCCTTTAGCCAGTGTGATTTCTATCATTATCAGCCATTATTCTAAAAATGGTAAGTGGCAGATAAAGAGCTTAGACAAAATTTCCATCTTTTTTTGTAGTCAGCATGTGAAATGCGTATACTTTGTCTCTAAATTGTCACCCTTTTCTTACAAATGGCTCATTATATTTGCTTAGACTTGTGAAATGGAAACTATTTTATTTAAAGGAAATAAAGGCAGGAAACATTGAATAAAAGGCCTGTGATTGTTTCTAGAATGTGTATTTTAAAATCTTTAGCAGTGGTCCTAGATTTTGAATAAGTCAATAGAAGCTAAGAATTATCTTGGAAATTAAAAAAAAAAAAAAAAAAGGGAAGAAAAAAAGAAGAGAAAAAAAAAGCTGAACTGTGACTAGTGACCTGAAGAGGACCTCTAGTTTTTGTTTTTTTGTTTTCTTTTGTTTTTTTAATTTAAAGTAGCTTTGAAAGAGGCCTCAATGAAGCAGGTCAGGAAAGCTTTGAAATCAAGGGTAAGTGGCTTACTTCAATTAGGAGTGATGCTGGTTCACATTCAGTGATTTTATGCACACATATATGTGAATGTAATGCCACATATAAAGTTGTTAATATTCACATGTCACATTCGAAGATTAAAATGAGATAGAATATATTAGAATTTTGGTCTGGTCTAAAGACCAGAAGAAAAAAAGCAAGGGAGAAAAAAAGAGTAGGATTCTTATTGATTTCTTTAAAAGAGAATGTGGCAATATTAATTTAGTTCTGAGATAATATATTTAGTCTTTGACATTTAGCTTTTGTTCTTTTTGTGGAGCTGTTTCTTACATGCCTAATGTTTCTACAGTGGTTTGATGTCCAAATGGAAGGAGATAGTTTTTCCATTTGTGTTGCAGAATTTGAATTTGTTAATCTTTCCTTAATGCAAAATTCAGACAGTTCATACTTTGTAAAATGCCCTGTAGATAAAATTTAAATACATATATTGTGCCATGGGAATGGCTGTACATAGCAATAACCCACATACTACCAGACCTTCAAATGATTTTTGAACCATCATGGTAAAAAAATTAAATTTTGTTTCAGAGTGTAAAATTTATTTTGACTAGGATTGAATTATCTAAAAATTTCTATTATGTATAACATATGTATGAAATCTCTCAATTAATCAAAAAATTAGCTATCTCCTTATAATCTGAATGCATTAGAATTTACTGTATCATGTTATTTTTAAAAATGCCATTTAAAAGCAAAATGTTTCATGAATGGGTGAACTTTTATAATATAGAGGATATCATTATAAGCATTATTTTAAATTTTTATTTATTTGAAGTACTGTAAAAGAATAACTGCAGTTTGTCATCCACCATTTTAAGCCACCACACTAACATATTACATCCATAGTGTGTGCAGTTTCTACTATATGCTTTTTAATCATTCTTCTTGCTTCCTCAAGCAAAAGCAACAACTTACACTCATCAGCATTAAATGACAGAAATCACAGTTAGTAATTCTGGTTGAAGTCTTTTGTTAATACCTCATATCTATCAAAAAATTCCCTGTTCTAGGTTATAATGTAAAATGCAATTGAAAAACACAAATGGTACCAGAGAGCATACGGTTTTTTAATTTCCTTAAAAATAAAAAGCTAGGGAATTAAATGCCTGCTAATGAAGTGTTACATTTCTTAGTTTTCTGCAACTCATTTTAATTGAAAAAAAAATCCCTTAAAGTGTCTCCCATTTTCCTATTCTCAGAAGAGAAATCAGAATGATCTATAAAAGAACATGCGGTTCAATGACTAAAAAACCAAAGCGAAAAAAGGCATTCCCCTCTTTTTCAAAATCTTGCATTTTTTTCATATATGTAAGAAGAGGCGCAGAGTCCAGATGTTCAAAGATTCATTTTCAACAGATTTTTCAAACATTCAGATTGATCTTTTGGTAGAATAATCTCAGCAGTTTATGGGAGTGACGAATGAACATTTTAGGTCCACCTGATCCCCAGCCACACTGAACTAAATCACCGTTCCTCCAAATGGAGCCCTCTATACAGCTCTCTCTTCCTTGAAATGCCGATTAAAACAGCAAGAGGTGATGAAAAATATGTTGTAACTGACACAGGGATAAAGCAATAATGGAAATGTGTGAAATCATCCCATGGCTCTGGGACCGGGTACAGCTTGGACTGTAAGATATGAGACTTCCTGAGCCTCCTTGCCATCCACAGGGAAGGCAATTGCCTGTGGGCTGGGGAAAGCTTGAGATGCACAGCTCAAGGGTGGCAGGCAAGCTAGTGTCTGGGGGACCCTGGGGGACCCAGGACATAATTTCTCCTTTATGCTCTGCCTTTGACTCAAGGCAATAATACTGCTCTTCATGAAGGAACTGTGTTCCAACAGCCTCCTTGGTTTTGGGGAACTTTATTACTTGCCACAGAATGAATGTAAGAAGCCCAGAGAGTGTTCCCACATATTCAAGATGTTGCCTCTACAGCCCCTTCAGAAGCTAAAGAAGGAGAAAATGATAAGGGAATATGGATGAAGGGGAAGGGAGAGGCATACCTGAAGGCAAAGCAGGCAACGGGAAGGGAAAAGCCTGGAAGGAAGAAGAGAGAGTAGAAAGAGAATGTGGAAGAGAAGGTAGAAGAAGAAAAACAGAGAGAGAGAATGCCAATGTCTCTGTCTTTTCAAGTGAAGTATGCTCACCTGAATCATATGCATGAAAGTGCATAATGGTAATACTATGGTAAAATACTATGTGTGTGTGCACCTATGTGTACACGACGCTATACCTGAGCTGCCATGTAAGTGTATGTGTGGAGCATTTGGTCATTTCTTCTAGCCCTCAGCTTCTTTCAGGATGCAGAGCGGGCACCTGGCCTCGGGGCGTCAGGGGCATCCATTGGCACAATGGAGTGGGCTCTGTGTTCTCTGAGAAGATCGTGAGCAGGTCTCTCAGACCTGTGGGACTTTGCCACATATCCAGGCTGAGAAAATGTCTTTCTCCATACTTTCCCCGAGTCTTCTGCTATTTTACTGTCCAGTCTCCAAAATTCTAAGGATGTCTATAACACATTTCCAATTGTGTTGTAAAGGATTTTCAGTCCTTGAGACATCTTGGTAGCCAACCATTTGACAGAGCTGTTTTATTTACCTAGTCCCTGCCTCTTCCTGGAAGGATGCTGTTTCTCACAGCCAGAACAGAGAAAATGGTAGTATCTGCTTCAAAAACATGAAAATTAATGGGGGCTATATCTGAATAGACTTATCTTTTTGATAGGAATGTGCTCTTCTAGAAAATATAAAACGTTCACAGCAAGCGGCTTTTATACATTTCCCCAGGGTATAAATCTTTCTTTTATTCATATGCATACCTATTTTTTGCCTACTTGGGATGCAAAGCGGCAGTAAAGACTATATACGTGAGGATGCCATTTTTAGAAAATGGATCATAAAAATTGTTGAGCATGAAACAAAGTAAGGGGTGAAGAGTCCTGTAATGGAATAATTATTTCCTGTATAAATCAGTTCATCAAGGAATTCTTTTAAAAATCAAGCTGCTTGTATACAATGATTGTTGATTTATTTGACACAGATAAAGGAAAGAATGAAATTTAAAGCTAAAATTTAGGCACTCTGTTGGATGAAGATCAATTGCAATAAGGGTAGAGGGAGGGGAAAAGTTTACTGATTGACAGAATTTCAAATCACATACGTTCTCCTCTTCCAACCTCTGCAGCTGAACTGAGACACTTTTGGGAATATATTACAAATCCATGGAGAACTTGCTGGGGGGCTGAGGATTGTCCTTAGAAAGCACTTACTCTGAAGAAAAAGATACCTGGACCAAGATACTTAGTGATTGAGGAGGTCTTCTGGAATAGCACACACTAACTGTCTCTCAGCTTTGACTTCTGTTTCAAGCATCCTTACTCCTGAATCATGGGTAAATTTTATGTAGATTTGAGCAGCTACAAGAGAGGCCTGTTGACCTGAAAGTTTTGTAAATAATTGGAATACAAATAGCACAATTTAGCTTTAGAGATGCCTCTTACATGATAGGGGTGAAGGAGGGACAGGCACATACTCCTAAGTACCTTGACCTCAGAGCTGATGGATTCTATGAGCACTTGAGTTTCTGAGGATGATGCTTCCTTGAACAATGGGGATGTCACTTGGCAAGTTTGATTCCTGGGCGGAAGATGGAAAGACAGGATCGTGGCTTGTTAGAGACTGTGGTGCCCCACAGGAGTATTCTTGTTTGTGAGGCACCCCTGCAGGTCCCCACAAATATTCAATAGGGAATTTTGTAGGGCATCAAAGGTTTTGAATCTTCTGTCAGAGCTCAGAGCCCAGATACAGTGAAATGTGTTACTTTTTTTTTTTTTTTTTTTTAACTGTGATTCTATCCTTTTATGAAGCCCAGCAATACTGAGTTTAAACAGAAATCTCTATTTTTGGGTAAGATGAGCTGGAAATTTTGGCCTGATTTAATCTTTGGAGGTTCGCTCCAGTGATACGGCCTTGCAGGCATTTTGGATGATCTTCTTGGTGAGAAGAGACTCCTGGTTTTAACCTCATAAACTGTCAGAGTGACTCAGCACTTTAAAAAACTAGGAGTTAGTGTTATGTTCTTGCCAGTAGAGATTGGGATATGCAACTTTGGGCTCACGTTTAAACAAGTAGGAACCATGGCAATATTCTAGGAGCTTTTCTGGAATGTGTCTGCAGGGTATTCCTGAATGAGCTTGTTGCCACACCATCAACACGGCATCATGGTAATCTGGCATCCTTTGTGAAATCCCTTGTTAGTAGATCTCCACCATGTTTATGTATAGTAATGTCCTACTTGACCAGAGGTCAGACTCCCAGCAGCCTCTGTTCCTTGGAATGCAAACTCAGAAATAAGCAAAAAAATCCCTTGAGTACCTCAAATAGCTTCCACGTCCCCAGACTAAAGCTATGGACTTTCCTCCTTACAAGCTTATGTGCTTTCACTTAGAGATTGTTTATGTTTTACTTAACTGAGGTCATAGTAGTTGTAGGTTTTTGGTTTCCCAGCTCACAGTTGATTAAAAGTAACACATTAGAAAGTCAGAGGAAATGTTAGAGGCAAGCAAACTGGCAGAGTGAAGTAACAGTAGTTAGATAAGGGAGGAAGAAGCAGAAAATTAAGAAACAGACTCAGAACTGTGTGTGTTTTACAAAATAATGAAGTGATAGTAATTCATAATGATGGCACAGTTATCAAAAAGGCCAAATTATGTTCAGCAGTTGCTATTTTAAAAAGGCAGGAAGAATTTAATATAGTTTTCAAAAATTTACATAAAATGATATAAAAAATAGGTTTGAGCATCCAACGGAGTAAGTTGGAGCTATCTAGATGAAATGCATGGCCTGCCTCTCTCCCAAAGATGATTATTGTATTTGAATTCTCTGAGCGCTTTATTTGTACCTTTCTAATGGTGCTTGCTGTTCTCATCATTGTATTCTAGTCATTTAAGTTCACACTAAATGCCATTTAACTCACTCAGAGGCGTTGGGAAAGCTGGATTTCTATCATGCCGTGATGTATGTGACTTTGATGAGTCAGTCTCTCTGTGCTTTGCCTTTTTTTATTTGCAAGACATGAGATTTGAAACAAATGAACTGGAGGTTTTTTCAGTTTATAAATTGTATGACTTTATGTACTAAGCAATAAAAATTTTCTAGTGAATATGCAGAGGTATATATGGATCCCAGTTTTAAACATTGAAGACATCTATAGTCACAACCAAACCAATTACATGGTTTTGTGGGCTTATTCCCTGATACATGCCCACATCTTGCAACAAAAATAAAGGCTTTTGTTTGCAAAGTTATGTTGGGCATATGTTTTTCTTATTTGCTCAGCAACCACTTTCTCTTCTGATAACACTTTGGAACAAATACCTTTGCATTATCTCAGTCTATGTGATTCTAGCAAAGTGACCTCAGCTATTGCCTCTGGAGTGGTCAAATGACCCAGTCCTGACCAATCAACATGTGCCACCTCTTAGAGCAGAGTGATTGGTTCAGGGATGGATATGTGACCCAAGCTGATTCAATAAAGTTCAATCCTAGGACTTCTGGGAATATTCAGATATTTTGGAAATGTATAGAAGTTGCACCTTGGTAATGTTTTATGTTTTCCTGAGAAGTATATTTCTATAAAATATGCGATTTTTATCAGAACAATTAATTAATTAATATATCAATCCCATTAATTAATATATAAATCAACATATGTCAATAATTATAAACATATATTCCTTTCATTGGCCAAATAAATTATTTGGTAACACAAATTAATGAGTTCCAAAATTTATTTGATTTTTAGATATTATGGTGTGATTTTTTTGTTGTTGCATGCATCTGTCCCTTGATAAGTAATATCCCATCTAGGCCATGATTTGAAATAGAAAATGACATTAAACCCTTCCAATGAATTCCCCATTAAATTGAAACTCATTAGGCAGGAAGGTAATATGTGGATGTCAATGATTCCCATACGATTAATGTCTTATCTCTTCTACCCCCCAGCAATGCTATCACGAATGCCACCTGCCCTGATGTCTGCCTGTCACCCCAGCCACTGCTGGGCAGCTGTGGAGTTGCAGAAGGGCTTTGCATTATTCTTCCTCCCTGAAGATACTTCAGTCTACTGGTCCTGCTTCTAGGCCCCATTAACCCTCCCTGTGGCCGTCACTCGATAGCAGTAATGACATTAAGAATTGTAAAGTCGTAAATTGCTGGTGGGACTGCAAACTAGTGCAACCTCTGTGGAAAGCAATATGGAGATACCTTAAACAGATGCAAGTAGACCTACCATTTGATCCAGCAATTTCATTACTGGGCATCTACCCAAAAGAACAAAAGACATTCTATAAAAAAGACATCTGGACTCAAATGTTTATAGCAGCACAATTCACAATTGCAAAGATATGGAAACAACCCAAGTGTCCATCAATCCATGAGTGGATTAATAAAATGTGGTATATGTATACCATGCAGTACTACCATGGAGTACTACTCAGCTATAAGAAACAATGGTAATATAGCACCTCTTGTATTTTCCTGGATAGAGCTGGAACCCATTCTACTAAGTGAAGTATCCCAAGAATGGAAAAATAAGCACCACATGTACTCACCATCAAATTGGTTTCACTGATCATCACCTAAGAGCACATTTAGGAATAACATTAATCGGATGTCAGGCAGATGTGGGGGGGGGAGGGGATGGGTGTATACATACATAATCAGTGCGATGCACACTGTCTAGGGGATGGACACGCTTGAAGCTCTGATTCTGGGGGTGGGGCAAGAGCAATATACGTAACCTAAACTTTTGTACCCCCATAATATGCTGAAATAAAAAAATAAAAATAAAAAGAATTGTAAAGTCAATAACTTAGGCTATTTACCAATTGGCATAGAACTACTAAAATTTATTGCAAACTGCCTTGACAAGGCCTACCCCATGGAGGTTGTCCACTTCTTTTCCTGGACTGGCCTATTGCTGTTTGCCCCTTTCTTTGGGCCTGTGAGAGATGCTTACTGTCTTAGATTGCTTATCTTTAATGTAGTCATAAATTATATATAGCAAGGGTTTATAATCAGAATGTTTATTTCTGTTCAAGAATTAATGGACCCTCTGTGGTATAGTGAAAGGAGCACTGGATTTTGTGGGTTCTCTCCCTTGTTCTGTTCATTAGTCATGACAATAATAATTCCTGAAGTGTCCCATAGTCTTCTCTAAGGGACTGCCATGCCCACACCTCTGTGCAACAACAGTTATGGGTGACCATAGTTGGGACTTCATGGGAAGCATCCTCATCCTGGCCACAGTTTATTGGATCAGCACTGAGCAATGGGCCCAAGTACATATGTGGACCAAGGACCTACAGTGTTAATGCTATTTGGTATGGGGAGATGAGCTGGGCAAGCCAGATTCCTTTTCTTGGGAAATTAAATTTTAAAATATAAGACAAAGGAATCAGTGATGACTGCTGAAAGTGAATAGAGATTACCAGGCTCCCAAGAAGCCTAATTTACGTGCAGGCACAAATTATAAATTAGCAAAGGCTAAAAGGCCATCAGACATACAAAGCAGAACATGAAAATTGTTTAGTGAGTATCAGGCAAAGAGAAGCAGACATCAGAGAATAATTTATTGGTATTACCATTGGAATACTAGAGAACAGTTCCAGGAACCTCTGCTGCTAAAGTTCTTGACTCTCCCTGGTCCCAGACCCTGTCCAGTGCTGTGTCTCTGATGCCCAACTATGTAATGGTTTTTTCTATTATGACACATGTTCAGCTCTCTGTTTCTTGAGCTTGTTCGAGTGAGGGGTGTTCGTTACAGCATAAGGAAACTGACTAAAACACAAACTGGTCACTAACCAGATGTGTAATCTCTCTCAGCCTCAGGTGTTTTATCTCTAAAATAAAGATGTAGATTAGCTCCTTTGGGGTTGGTCTCCAAGGCTCATCTAGCTCTATATTTTATAAACTGATCCTATATATGGTTATCCTCATTTGAGCATTTTGAGAATTTCTTATTATTCATTATGCTTACATGCCTAGTTACATTGTGTATTGCCAAAATAAACTAATTTTACCTGCAGTAAGGGAAATTCGAGGTAACCAAATTTAAAATTAAGTGTGATTTGTCATCCCTTGTGCCAATCAATACTATTGCAGTTTGATATTAATCACTGTTCTCATTAGTATTATAAATAGAATAATAAAATTAAATAAAGTCTATTTTGCTCACACTGATGAATTTTTTCCTAAAGCATCAATGTTTGAGAAAACAATAATAGTTAACACAGATTGCTTACTAGTTCTTGATACTTATTGAATACTTTATATAAATTGTCTCTTCTGACCTTCATAAAGAAAGTTTTTGATGGATGTTATTTTCATCCTTTTATTGATGCAAAACAGAGGCTTAGAAGATCTAGGAAGCTCCTAGGGATAGATATATATCTCTCTCAAAAGCTCCCTTTTGATCTTAGTCTTTCCATGATGTTTTGCTCTGAAAATCATTAATTTATTCAAATTATACTGTTAGACACCTACGATGTGCCAGGCATTGGGGTCAGAGTGTCACGGATAGAGCAACTCTGAGCTGCGTCCTCCCATGTTGTCACTTAAATTTTAACTGTTATCGGACATTTTCCTCCTGGCTACATGTTTCTTCCTTCTCATTTCCCTCTTTATAACCCATCAACAGCACCACCTTTTTAATAGTATCCTGAGAGTCCACTTCCTGCTCAAATGTCCTAGTAAAACAAGTTATATATGACATAAAGCAAGGAAAGAAAAACATCAAAGAGGCAGTGAAAATTTAGCATTGCATTCACCAGGCTTCCTGGGAACAGCTGAGTGTGAACATAGTCCGCAGTTTAAGGTTTAAGGAGATTTAAGGAGAAAAATATGTTTAAAGAGAAAAATAATTCACAATGTTAAGCACCATATGGGCATATGGACATTTCATGCCACCATCAACCCAAAACTTATCAATAAGATTTTTAAAGCAAAGTCTTAATAAAATAAAATGCAGTTACAGAAATGTACTCAAAGTGGCTTGATGATAGATTTAACAATTTGAAAGTGCCAGAATCGTTTAGGGAATTAACCCCAGCTCAGTTTGCTCTAAATCACATGGATTTATCCTCTTTCTTTCAAATGTGGCAGTGGAAAAAACTTATTATTTGTTTAGATTTTGGCCAAACATATAAATAGCTAAGAGAAATCAACCCAAAAAGTGAAAACGAGATACCAGTTCTCAGCAGGCTGAACTTTATTTCTAAAGTTTATAAATACAAAAATAAAAACAAACAAAACCAAGTCAAAAGAATCTCAAGTGCCAAAAATAAAACAAAATGAAACACTATGTAAAGTATTTTTTCCTTCTATCCTAAATGTTTCTGTGGGGAAAATCAGCTTGAAGGAATTCTAGTTCTGTTTTGATTCTTCTACCACTTACGTTGCCTGCCCTAGGGTTTCATGCCTTGCCTGACTTAACACCAAAATCCTGAAAATAGAGTATTTGGTGTCTACACCCTACTTGAAGAGTATCGTAAGTATTAAATCCCAGGCTCCCACCAAATGCTCTGAATGGGGTTGCAGATAAAGGACAGTTATGTATGAACTTGTTTCTTATTTGTGGTGGGGATAATTTAATTTTACCTCCTATGTTATTGTGTATCAGGAATGAAAAATGAATTAGTACAGCTTCAAAGCAAGTGTTTAAAATCCTCATTTTCAAGTTGCTTTGTTGTCAGCAATTCCCATATTCTGTCATTTTTTTCATATTCATTTTTCATTAGTAGAGACATTTTATATAATAGAATTGTAAAAACATCTCATTTTCATATAGCATTGGTTTAATCCCTCATCTGAATGTGCAACTGTTGTTCAGCATTTTATTTCTGACACATATTTTCCTTCATGGTTGCTTCCTTAAGTAAAAAGAAATGTATTGAAATGATCCAGGTTAATCTAAGAGGTCTTTAATACAGGAGTTTTCCTACCTGTGTGGAGAGTATCATATTCATTTCCCCCCCAGCAATTTAACACAGTAAATTGTTTGGGGGATAATCAATGAAGGCTGAGGTCTATTATGTAAATGTATTCTTTTATTTGGCAATATCTTAATATATTTCAGATTTGATTTATTTTCCACTGTTGACCTGTTCTAACCATTCTAAGTTAACATTTAAAATGTAACTAGTATTCTTTTTTTAAAATCATAATCTTGAGAGGATAGACCCTAAATTGTTTTGGAACACTTATTAAAGAGCTACTAGAAAAAAAAAGAAACATCGTTTAAAAGTTGCAAGTGTTTTTTAAATGAACTTTTTTGCTGATGTATAACATCCTCATATAGAAAAATGTACATATGATAAGTATACGTCTCAATCACAAAGTGAATACACCAACATAAACACCATCCAATTCAAGCACTGTCAACACTCTAGAAGCTCTCATGTCTCCACTTAATATACCCTTCCTCCTGTAATACTATTCTGGATTCTAACACCAAAATAAAGTAATGTTGGACCATGGTGCTCCAATGTCTCAATGGGGAATAGGAGGCAAAGGACAAGACCATGATTGGGAAGATGTCCCCTTAAGGGAGTCGATATTACCTTTTTATTAGTCCTGTAGTATGGACTAAGCATTTGGAAGATAAATCCAAGACAAGGAAGATAAATTCTTCCTTCTCTAAAGCTTTGGGTATGTTTGGTCTGGTAAAGCAAATATTTGTGGGGTTTTTTTGGCAGTTGAGAATTCATTTTCTTTTAAACAGAACCCTACAGTTTCCTGTTTAAAAAAAGTCTTCCTGTGGGGAAGACTCATCTCTTCCCTACAATCTGGAGTATTAAAAATTATCTGCAGTTAATAAAGTGACCTTTCCTTCTTTTATAGAGGGAAGGGCTCTTGACCAAGCTCAACCAATCAGGCGCTCCTTCCCAGAACACAAAAACTGAAAATGGTGTGTGTTCATTAATTTCCAGAAGTGACATTATCCTCAGACTGTTCCTGCTACAGGCCAGTTCCTGTCCTTTCTGATTTCTGGCATCACTGGTTTCCAGCTTGTTCCCAAGCCCAGTTTCTTAGCCCTCTCATCAATTCTCTAAACTCCTAATTATTTCTTCTCAAAATAGATATATTTATTGCTGTAATTGATTTCATCTTTCCCCCAAGCTTTCATTCCTGCTGAGCACAGAGAAATTTAACTCAGACTGTGTGAACTCTTATTGTTTAAAACAGTTTGGGAATAACGCTGCATTTTCAGGGTAAATATGGAAGTTAATTTTAAGCTGACCTCTTTTTCAAGGCTATTTCTTACATCTCAGGACATTGATTCTCTGATCTTTCTTTCTAAATCAGCAAATGAATGCAGGGATCAGTTTACATCTTCAGGTGGGAGCAGATGTAGAAGCCTTAGGTCCCTACATATTTTGGGTTGTTATCCCATTGGTATGCTGTGATGCTGGTATCCACTCACTCACATATTGATTTTGTTAAGTGGAAGTTTAGTCCTTACCTGGCCTCAGTTTGCAAACTTGCAAAACCTTGCCATTTTGTTTTAATCCTAGGCCTTTTCTAGTCTATAGTGTACTCAGAACTTCCAGGACCTCCCCCCACCTCCGTAAAGTCCACGGGAATGTCTGCATTCTCTCTACCATGTGCAGACTGGGCCTCTATCCCAGACTACTCTTCCTAAAAACTTCCTTGGTAATTCTTAAGATTATGGTCCAGGTGGTACCATGTTGTTACAGTATCACATTAAAAGTGAGAATTCACTTAGGGAATTTCAATTTGCCTGAGCTTCACTCTAAAGTGAAGAGAAAGTATCCACTTCTCCCACCTTGGGAGGCACACAGTTGGGTGTTTTATCATCTCCCTTCCTCCTGCCAGAATTTATTTTTAAAATGCCGATAATGAGGCCTTGAACCTACCTCACTGTCGACTCCTTTCTTTTCTGCTTCCTTCTCTCTGATCCTTATGTCCAGAGCTTGTGGGCTTTCTGTCAAGGGGAAACTTATATAGTACGTATTAGGATAATGAATCCCAGTGGCTTAACACAGTAAGTTTTATTTTTTACTCATGCAAAGCCCAGTCAGGGTTGGTGGAGTTCAGAAGGTGGGATCTGTGTCTCTCTCCTCCAAGAGTTAACTTAGCAACCTAGGGTACTTCCATCATGTGCCTCCCTCACCTTGGCACCTTTCACATCTAGCAATATGGAGAGTCAAGGGGTGTGTGAAAGATCTCACAGGGCATGTAGTGAGTATTTAAAGGCAAGAACTGGAATTGGCATCCCTCACTGGCCTCATCTCAGACACATGGTCCCACACAGATGCAAGTGTGTGAGAACTGGGAAAGACAGTTTGTCTGTACCCACAGGAGGAAAACGAAATGGTTTGACAAACATTGTTTCTATTGCATCATATGCTATTTCTTCCCAATGCTATGGTAATTGTTTTCCCTTTTCCTGAGCCAGTAATGACATAATGCCTATGAGGAAAGGAACTATCTAGTCAAGGAATAATTGCATCAGGAGATATTTCAAAAATATCACTATTACCTTTCTAAAGCCCCATGTTGTGGTTCACTGTTGCTATTTTTGATCTTTCCAAATTTCAGGTTTGAATTTTGACTAATAAAGACTGGTTTAATTTCATTCTCAGTCTCCTAACTTGTACAATGGGACACAATTGACCTGCTAGGTATGTAATTGAGAATAGTAAAGTGATTGGTAAGTTTTCAGAAAAGTAATTCAGAAAATTACTTTCTTAGTGTATATGGGATTCCAAATACAGCACTTTCCTTGGCAAAAGTTGAACAAATATTAGAGCTTATTACAATAAATATAATTCACAAGTATTTTCAATAGCAAGGTACATAATAGCTGGAAATAATCATAAACATGTAATAATTGGAAATATTAACATGCTATAGCTAGTAAATTCAAAAGCAATTAATTTTTTGGAAAATATTTCAAAATAACATAAACATGTCAACAGTTGTCTTGGAATACAGAAATACCTATTATAATTATAATTATATAATTATATGTAGTATAATATAATAATGTAATTATAAAACCAATTGATTTTATAATTTCAAGAGAAATGTTTATCTTGAAACATTTTAAATTTACAGTTGATATTTCTTCTTTCCTCCTCCAAAAAAATAAAGTAGATTAACTTGCATCTTTAAATGATTGATCTTTAATCGTTCCTTATCAGTATTTTATCAAAAGGTTAATATGTACTTAAAATGTTTTTGCATCTCATCATTGCAAAAGTATCAAGCAGAAGGATGCTGGGAAAATTAATGTTAATGTCTTGTGACTCATAATATAAGTTATTATTTGATAGTGACGTTCAAAGTAATGGAAACTGGTGCCCTCCTGCTTTGGTGACTTAATTTTTATGCCTTGTTTCATGTCACATAAAATATTTCCTGTAAGTATTTCCCAATTCAAGATAGTACATTAAAAAAATTCACTGGCTGAGAATCATAACAATGAATGTAATTTACTATAAGTTTTAATGGCTTAAGAGCAATAGTGTTTTTAATGATTTCTTTTTTGGAAATGGTTAATTTCATTTGTTTCACATATTGTTTCTGGAATATTTCAATGATCATTTTTTAGAATCCTGTTATTGCTTCATGCAAGGCTGAAACACATTAGCAATTATCATTGGTGACAGAGATATCACAGTTCTGGAAAGCAACAGATGGTCCTTTTATGTCAGAGATTGAAAAAAAAATGCAAGGCAAGGAATGAGTTTTTTCTGTACAATAAATTTTTTATTTTATACATGGAAATAATTTCTGTACTTCTGTTATTTTATGACTAGAAAAAATATATACTTTAAAAAAATCAAAGCCCCTGACATAATTTACATAATTTCATGACTCATATTTAGTTTACATTAGTTTTAATGACTCTTATAAGACAGAAAATTTTAGAATTGTTATTGAAAATAAGAAACAATATAAATAATCTCAAATGGAAACTTTGGGGTTATTGTAAGACAAAATACTTAATACTTTTTCTACTTTATAGATATTCAAATTCTGCTAGTCACAAATTCTGCCCATTCTTCTCAAACTTGGTGTTGGATGAGATCCAAGATACAGCATTTCTTGTAGTATGTGGCTAGATTTCTGTTGTAAAGAGGGAATCCTCGGAATTTTTCCCAAAATTAAGTTTAATGGTATGCTGATAATAATCAAAGGACAACAGAATTTATTCTTTAATAATTATATATTTTAAGAAATAACTGCTTATTCCAATCATTTATCTTATTTATAGTATTACCAATCAACTATAGATACTTTTACTATTAATCTATTTACATATGAAATTAGCAACTGAGTGTTCCTATCTTATCTAGAGTGCCACATTCTTATTTTTGAAGAGGAATGTCACAGACAGGGTATATAATTGGCCATTAAATGATTTGTATATTATTACCAGTTCTGTTTTAACTGTCTGTGTGACCACGGACAAGACACTTAAAGTTTAGAGAACTTAGTTTCCTCATTTGTGAAAAAGAGTATAAAACTAAAGCTTTTCTCTAGTCCTTCTAATTCGAAAGTTCCATGAGTCTATGATACTATAAGTCTAGCATACCAGTCCAGCCTCAAAGTTCTCATGCTGGCCAAAAAGAAGATGACTGTAATGGACGTTGTTGAATGTCTCTCTGACATCCACTCCTCCTTTCTTTTAGCCTAAAATATTCTGATTTTGTTCTGATATCTTCCCTTCCTTCTTTCCTCTACACATACACACGCACACACACACACACAGAGGGTTAACACAACTTGGAGCAATCACACTCCTGGGCCAGTGACTGATACAGGAATGGACATGTGCTGCGATCTGGGGCAATGAGGAATTGGTACACTTTGCTCTCACAAAATGCTTCCCTTCTATTGGAACTATCCAAAATATCCAATCATAGGATCTTGTTTATATAAATTTTCCCCAGCTTTACTGAGATATTATTGACAAGTAAAAGTTGTATATATTTAAGGGATACAATTTGATGTTTTGATTTACATATACATTGTGAAATGGTTACCACAAATAAGCTAATTAACATATCTATCACCTCACATAGTTATCATTTGTGTGCATGTGTGTCTGTGTGTGTGGAGAGAGAGAGGTGAGAATACTCAAGATCTACTGGCTTAGCTAATTTCAAGTATACGGTATATTATTAACTATAATCACCATATTGTACCTTATGTCTCCACAACTTCCTCTTCTTACGACTGAGAGTTTATACCTCTTGACCAACATCTCCCCATTTCTCCTACCACACCCTGATCCCCAGTAACTACCCTTTTCTCTGTTTCTATGGGTTTGACTTTTTTAGATTCCACATATAAGTGAGATGATGCAGTATTTATCTTTCTGTGTCTGCCTTATTTCATTTAGCATAATGGCCTCCAGGTTCATCCATGTTGTTACAAATGGTAGGATTTCCTTCTCTTTAAAGGCTGAATAATATTCCGTAATATTCATGTATATAGACACATATGTGTGTATACACACGATATTTGTAAACATATATACACATATATATGTGTGCATTTTACATTTTCTTTATACATTCATCCATTGTGGACACTTAGGTTGTTTCTTTATCTGGGCTATTGTGAGTACTGCTGCAGTGAACATGGAAGTGCAAATATCTCTCTAAGACAGTGACTGTATTTCCTTTCAATATATACCTAGTAGTGGGATTGCTGGATCATATGGTAGTTCATTTTTTGAGGACCCTCTATACTATTTATCTTAACGGCTGTACCAATTTACATTCCCACCAACAATGTTTAAGGGTTCCCTTTTCTCCATATCCTTTCCAAAAGTTGTTATCTTTTGACTTTTTGATAATAGCCATCCTAACAAGTGTGAGGTGATATCTCATTGTGGTTTGATTTGCATTTCCCTGATGATTAATAGTGTTGAGTACATTTTTACACACCTGTTGGCCATTTGTATGTAGGTTCTTTGGCAAGTTTTTATTTGGGTTATTCTATTTATTTATTTATTTTGCTATTGAGTTGTATAAGCTCCTCATATAGTTTGGATGTTTAACCTTTATTGGATATATGGTTTGAAAATATTTCTCCCATTCCACAGACTGCCTTTTTATTATATTAATTTTGATATATCCATATAACAGAGAGCCATGTAATAGTAAAAGCTGATGCTGTGAAAGCATGTTTATTGACATGGAAGGGTGCTAATGGTAGTATTAAATGAGAAAAAGTGTGATCTTATATTTCTAAGAAAAGAACAAGAAGGACTCAATAAAATAACAGTGATTTGTTTCTAAGTGATTGAATTATGGGAAATTTTTTATTTCTGCTTTCTACTTTCTATAGTTTACATAATGAATATGTACTTCATATATTACAAAATGTTTTTAAATAGATATCACTCAAGTTCTTACAGTATGAGAAGAATTTCTTGAGTTGATAGAAATTAACTGCAGTTATACACAGGGGCATAAGGGATCCAGGAACTCCCAGCATCCTTTTCTCTGGTACCCAAGTCTTCTACAACTATGATGTCCAGCAGGCTTCAAAAGGTCAGTTAGTCTAAAAACATTAGCCTGAGCTTGAGGAACCAGCCTTCCCTTTGTTCCCTTGACATTTATATTTCCAAAGACAGGTTATGACTGGTTAAGCTTGCCATAATGGGATATAGATTGCTATGCAGCAATGTTCAGACCAAATCTCCCTGGAGGCACAAGACAGCTCTATGCTTGCTCTCAGCTAATTCATCCAACTGCTTAATCAAATTATTAATCAAATGTGAGGGCAAGAAGAAATAATTCTCAGAGAGCAAGAATTCCTCAAGATCACACTGAGTTCTAAAAGTTCATGTAGGTGAGCTTGTCACTGTGTACATAGCAACCGCTTAAGACTTCATGGCCTTATTCAGCCTCCTTTATATTCTACCAGCACTATTCCATTCATAGATTATTGACCCAGTAACTTAACTGTGCCAGAGACTGTGCTATATGCAGTGAAGAGTAAACATAAACAGGTTTCCAGTCCTTACCTAGAAAAAAAGTTTCTTTTATGATACATATATTCCTCTGTTTTTAAGCCATCTATTTTTATATCTGTCTACATTTAATATGTCCATATCTATACTTACATGTATATCTATATCCATATCTATAATTTCCCCTAAAAACCTTGAAGCCATTGTTCCTTCCACTTGGTTCAGTCACCTAGTACTGTTGATTAAAAGTCTGATACCAGTTTGATATTCATTTCTTTATTGGTCTCAAGTTTTAGCATTCTGGAAGTTTTCAGAATTCTTGCCCTATTCACTGAATTCAGTAACTATCCAGCTGTCCAGAATGGTTAACTAGTGTAGGGGTATTGTAGATATTTCTTAAATTGAATATCTTGATATGATTGTCCCTTAGACCACCCCTATTCTTAACACTGTACTACCTCTATCAATCTCTTTGCCCTCAGGACTACCACCTCTATTTTTCCCCTGCTTATATCTTGGTGGATTCTTTCAATATAAGGACCCATGTCTTTCTTGAGCTTGGAAAGTTTTATTCTACTAGTATTACTTTAACTATTATTCCCTTACCTTCTTGAGTTCTATTTTGTCTATCTGGAGCTTCCTATCTCTCTTTTGTTTTAGACAGAGCCTTGCTGTCACCCGGTAGAGTACAGTGACACCATCATAGCTCACTGCAACCTTAAACTCCTGGGCTTAAGCAATCCTCCTGCCTCAGCCTCCTGAGTACCAGGGACTATGGAAGCACAACCATGCCTGGTTAATTTTTTCTATTTTTGGTAGAGATGGGGTCTTACTCTTGCTCAGGCTGGTCTCAGACTCCTGACCTCAAGTGATCCTCCTACCTCAGCCTCCCAGAATGCTAGGATTACAGGCATGAGCCATCATGCTCAGCCTTACTGTTTCTCTTATATTTTCCATTTCTACGTTTTTGTTTTTGTCTAGGAGATTTATTCAATCTTATCTTCCATGGCACTAATTCAGTCTTTGGCAATGTTCATTCTGTGATTCATCTTGTTTGAAATTTGTATTTATTAGTAACCTTATGATCTGCTTTCCAAGAACATTTTCTTTTTCTTTGACTGATCCTTTTTATAGCAGTCTAGTCAAGTTTTATAGATCCAGGTGTTGCCTATTTTCTCTGAAATTAATTTAGAATTATTTAAATTTTTCTTCTGCAGTATCACTCTTTCCTCTAGTGTTAGGGGTTCTGTTTACTTATCATGGTCCTTCTCTTTTATACTGTTCATTTTCCCCAGATGCTTTCTGACTTTAGGTTGTCCTTTCATATTTGTGAAGGAAGAACTAGTTTGATAATTCTGGACAACTAATATTGAGGTTCTTCTGCAGTTATGTAGGCCAATTTACACAGAAGTTGTCTCCCTAAAATGGAGACTAAGATCTTCATTTTTGAGTGTGTGGGAGATAAGTAGACAGGTGAGCTTAGGCCCCCATGACTGATGACGTTAGGAATCCAGGGTTATGGAAAGCTCTGTTCTGTTTATCTCTGGCCCTAACACCCATGCTGAGACTGCTTGCCAGGAAGGCCTTTTTGCTTTATTTAGCAACATCCAAGCTGGTCTGGATTCTGTGCTCAGAATCACTCCTTGTCCTTGCTCTGTTCTGTATCACAGGAAGGCTGACTCTGGCAGGCTGTGTTTCTTGGGCCTCACCTAAGATGTTTCTGGCTGGATTTGGCCAATGAGATGCAAAGGCAGCAGACTGGGACACAAAGGATGATGAGGTAAAGATCTTTTTCATCCTCCCTCTCCACCTGTCTGTCTTAGGTAGTGTCTCCAGACGTAGCTTCAGCTTTCCCTGGACAGGTTGCCTTCAAGCTTCTGCTGAGTGACCTGATTCTTTGTCTTCAGGGGTACCACCTCCACCCTTCTTCTTGCCTTTTCCCTGTATCCCCAGTGTGGCTTCTCAGCAACACCATCTCCTATGGAACTGGTTCCTGTGTGTTAAATTCCCTCTGTCGTAAATACTTCATTTCCATTCTCTAGTTGGCCCTTGACTGATATAGTAGCCTGCTTTAGGGTGAGGACAAATTCTACAGCTGTACTGTACTTGTAGGGAAGAGATAATGGGTGGTTAGTCTACGTGTATTGTAGACATTTCTTAAATTAAATATCCTTAGGATGTTTTCCCGTAGCCCATCACTGCTATTGTGATTGTACCTTCTCCATCAATCTGTTTCTTATCTCCCAGAAATTCTTCAAAAATTTTTATCAACTGAAAGGACCACTTCTCATTTTCATTACTTTTAATGATTTCTTTTTTCCCCCCACACCTTTACTGGCAGTGTAGCAGAGGAGGTTACTTCATGGGCTCAGGATTTGCACTCTGGCTCCACCAATTACTGGTTTTGTGACTCAACACAGGTTCTTTAACTTTTTGTACTTCTATTTCTCTATCTGTGAAATGAGAGTTCCTGAGATGATGATATACACCCAGATATACACCCAGAAGAGTGCTTAGCACATGGGCAGTGCTTAATAGAAGTTAGCTATTTTAGCTACTGTCATTTTTAAAAATTTTATTTTAATCAAATAACGGATGGAAAGGAAATACATGCCTGGGCTCAGTCCACAATTTTGAATTGGAAGCATGCAACCTGACTTTGAACTATTAGTTAATATGCTAATGTTAATTAACATATGATGAAGAAGCATGTATAGTAAGAAAAAATGAAAAGGACAATGGTTAAACTTGCTTTTGATAAAGGCAAGAAGACAGGTAGTAATTAAAAAGAGCAGTCTGACAGCACACATTCACAAGTGGACTCCACACCAAATGGCATTTCAGATTAGCATTGTCTCTAAGACTTGCTTATCCTCCTCCTTTTTATTTTCCCCAGCTATACTTATGTATTGAAGATTTTCTCTTACAGGATAAAATATGTAAAGATCTCCTTCCCCAAATATAGCTTTAAAAATGCCTGGAGCAATAGTTCATATTGGAACTATCCCTTCTTTATAATTGTCTTTGTAATCTTCTGGAATACATCTTCTGTTCAACAGCAGTTAAATAATGCAAAGTAAAATGTTCTATCTTCTACAAGCCCTAAAAAATTATTTTCTCATATTTATAAAAAATAGCTTTGCAAAACCCAATAATAACATAGGTTGAGCCAATTACAATCCTTTGGGTCTTTCTTTCCTTTCTTTCCTTTCTTTCTTTCTTTCTTTCTTTCTTTCTTTCTTTCTTTCTTTCTTTTGTTTTAACCAATATTTCAACTTGCAATTTGATTTTAATTTTATTGAAAGATTTAAGAGCAAAAGTTTCTTGGAAGATATTTGGATGCCAGGTTGATTTCATTCCATCCCTTTCTAGACAAATATGTCTTTTCTGATATAAAGGCTTTAAACTCTTGGTTGGTACGTGGTCATGAGGACTATATCTCTCTTTTTGATTTAATTTCTCTCCACCTTTATCTTGATGGCAAGCATCTTCTTGGTAAGAAAGTGACAGACCATGGTAGTATTTGTTTATTTTTAATGTCTGTATGATTCTGATTTTATTATAAAATTTTTCTTTTGTGTAAAAAGAGTACTTTCTTACTCAGCAGTTTCATCAGCTACTACAAAAGTGATGTTTTTTTGTTCCTTAGAATATTTGTGAATCTTAAGTTGTAAAACTATCTGAAAACCAAAAGTAGGTCATGATAGGTGCACACAAAAAGGCTGGATTTTAAAAAATGCAAAATTCACCTTATATACTGTAAAAAAAAAAAAGGCACTTAAAGAAATTTATTCTTTACTAGAGTGTCATAAAAATCTTTTTTTTTTTTTTTTTAAAGGGGCTAGGGATTGCTCTGTCTCCCAGGCTAGAGTAAAATAGCCTGATCATAGCTCACTGCAGCCTTGAACTCTTGGGCTCAAGTGAAGCTCCTGTCTCAGCCTCTCAAGTAGCTGGGACTATAGGGATGCACCACCACACCCAGCTAATTTTTTTTTTTTTCTTTTTTTGTAGAGACAGGGTCTCGCCCAGGCTGGTCTCAAACTCCTGGCCTGAAGCCATCCCAGCCTTGGCCTCACAAAGTGCTGGGAGTACAGGCATGAGCCACCGCCTCCAGCCAAAAGCTATGTTTTAATAAAAGTTTTAAAAGTTAAATTTATAAAAGTTATATTTACATATAAATAATTCTCTGAATGATGTGCTTTTGCCATGTGTCAATTATACTTTAAGTGGAAAAAATGTATGTGTAGAGACAACATGGAAAAAAATCCACGATTGCTACACTTTGTTGTTGCTGAGTGTTTGTTTAAAAATATCTACGTGATGAGCAATAAGTGACTCCTGGTCCCAGGATATTACAGCTGTAAGACTCAAAACACAGAGTTAGTATCAAAACACATTTATTATATGTCAAAAAGAGCTTTACAAAATGTTTTTTGTACCAAAGAATGAAAAATTTGAACATGGGAATAAACTTGACCAACTTTTTTCTTTTGTCTTTAAAAGATTCAAAGCTTGCCAAAGTGTACATCTGTTTATTCTACAGTGGTTACTAATATTATTCTCAGAGGTTACAGCATTCCTTCTGGGCTTATACACATGTGGCAAAACTATCTGTTTTTTATGAGAATGAGTGAAACCTGAAATTACTCTCAGTAATCCAAAAACAATTCTAGAAGGTGTCTATTTACACAGTAACTTGTGTTCAAAAGCCACAACAATTTTATCTCCAGTTCAAGAATCCAAGGAAGCAGAAGAATATGTTGTGCCTTAGGAAATACCCAGGTTTAGTGACCTACTGGGAACATTTCCAGTGGAGAAAGTACCAGTAATTGCTGGGAGATGCAGTGGAATGTCAGAAAGTAAAAAACCGGCAAAGTGATAATCCTTGAAAAACTATACCCTTCCATTACAGATTTCAATGCTGTAAAAAATGTTTGACAATAGTGAATAAAAATAAATTATTCTACATAAGTATGTGCCCTTCATATTGATCTGTCTACATAGCTGTTTTATATAAAATTAACAAATAATATAATTTGCATATGACTGCACAAGAGAGGAATATAAATAATTGCAGCAAAATATAATTTTTAGCCATTAATCTCAGCTGAATAAGACTAATGAGTTTAATGAAGCCTCTTCTATTCCTACACACAAAATCCCAATTACCTCTATTCTTTCTCAAGAACAAAATCTCCAGATATGTTTATTTCAATTAAATGAGTTTATTAAGCCTAAATTCAAAATAGAAGACAATCCAAAGAGTAAATAAATAGAAGTAGTCAAGGACATAATGTTCATGGAACAGTGTATCATATATTTAATTGATAGAAAAGACTGATATTTCAGAATGAACTTTCAGGATTAAATATGATTATAAAAAGTTAGAACAAATGATGTATACATATGCACACACATCTAGTTTTAAAAAACAGAACCGAGCAGTATAAAGAGTCAATGTTATCAAACATTATTGAAATATGTGTTTATGTATGTTTATGTGTGTGTATATGTGTACATACATATTTACACAGTGGAAATGTGACAATAATGTAATCTTTTCACCATGTGGAAATGGGAAATGGAATAAAGTTCAGAAACCCAATTCCCCTCCTCTGCACACACACACACACACACACACACAGAGCCCATACACAAACCCCTACCAACATTAAGTGAATCCTAACTGTTAATACAAGACTAAGTCCTCTCATGAATAGTTATGATATCTTTCTTTTTCTCTTCCAGTATTTTTAAAATTTCTTTCTTTTGTATTTCCATTTTGAGATTTTATTGTACTCATGTATCACCTCCACTATTATTTGCTTAGCACTCTTTCTTAAAATAACTTAGTTTAAAAACAAGTTTATCAAAAGAGAAATCTCATTATCACTACTATAAAATCAGTATCATTTGCCATAAATAGACAATGAAAGCAGAGTAATGTTAGTAGGTTCTAGCTAGATGTTGTTGCCCAACAAAAGTTCTGAATATAAGGCCTACACTCTCTGGTTAAAAGATAAGGTGTTAAAGGCTAGCCCTAAAATGAGACTTTTTCTTAAACTGATGGAATTAAAGGATTGGATGAAAATATAAAAGGAAAGGATTTTCTCATTATTTTTTTAATATCATTATTTGACTGGTTAGCATATACTTGACACTGTTTTGCACACCACCCGGAGTCATCTCAAATACCAATAGTATTCCTGGCTGTGGGAGGCATTGCTGGTCTTCAGTAGCTATTGATTGACATTCAGTATCTGCTTCTGCTGTTTTAGATGAGAGAATAAGAAAGAGTGGGGTTCCTAGCAATACATATTTTCTACTTTCTTCAGTGAGTAGGAAAAATGGGGAGAGTCAAGTAGCTAATCCAGCACAGGTGAAATAATTCATTAAGCAACCAGCACCATCAGTGTAAATTGGCAACTCTTCATAAAAGATGTCACCAGTAATAGAACATCTCTTTCCTTTACTGCCCAGTAATGCCCCAGAACTGAAAGACAAACATGATCTGGGGATTGGAAGCTAATAAATGGCACACTTTTTCTAGGAGGCAGAGGGTAGCAGGGTTAATGAATTACAGATGAGATTGTTTACATGAGTGGGTGCTGTTTGCTCTCCCTGACAGCAATGTTATCCTTCTGATAAGAGTTAAGTTCACTGACAATAGAAATGTGTGTGTGGGAGAGAAACTAAAATAGCTTTAAAACAATGTTTAATTTCTTTTAAAATCTGTGCTTTTAAAAGAATGTTTTTGCTGCCCCTCTCTTCTGCTGTGGAAAGGTTAATTTCTAATTGGCTCTTAGTGCTACAAGCCTTGCTACCCCTCAGGGAATATTTCTGAAGCAACAGGTTCTAGTTCAAGGCCAAAGCTGGCATGGGCTTCTGTGTGTGGGTAGTGGTGTGTGTGTCCTGCACTTTTTATAAATCTTAGAAAAATTCTGGAACTTATTGTGTGATGTAGATAGGTTAGAGGTCTAAAAGTCAGGAGAACAAGACTCATGAGCCGGAAGGAGGCAACTACTGAACAGCAGACCCACCCAGAGTTGGCTCTGAAAAATAGTGGTGGCAGGAAATTCTCACAATGGGCAGAACTTCAGGTGGGCCACGTGGCTGACCACTTATTCTGGAAGGAAAGATGGCTGGATGTATGAATGTACTTGATTCATGAACTGTGGCTAATGAATTGATTGAGACTGGTCATGGATTTGAAATGAACACAGTTGGTGACAAAGGAGGTCTAGGGAGCAGGTATATAGATTGACCTTTTATAATGGGCACAGAGTGCAAAATATTTGTGACCTATGTAAATGCTTACTTGAGGGCTTAATTCTTAAAGGAGGCTCTTAATAATTAGGTAGATGATTTGACCTATCATGGATGTCAGACAGCTTATGCCAGGTTCCCTGGTTGACTACAAAGTGGCCACACTATCAGGAATAGAGGTTATCCATGGGCTCAGCTACATGGACTTGCCCTCACCAAGGCTGATCTGGCTTCTAGACACTCAACTGAGTGTTCAACCTGACTGCACAGAGGACAACGATGAGTTCCTGCATCACTTGCTAATGGTACGACTGGGAACCTGCTCATCATGGAGGAGGCAGCATTTGTCCACACAAGGACAGACGTACTCAGGAACAGATTTGCCTTCCCTGCCTTCAGGGCTTCTGCCAGCATCTTGATTCATTGAATACACAGACTGCTGTGTCCATGGCACTCCACAAAACATCACTTCTGACCAGAGGACTCATTTTAAAGAAAAGGAAGTGAGACATTGAACTCATGCCAATGGAATTCACTTTGATCTTATTTGTGTTAAGACCAAAACAGTTACCTTGATAGAACAGTGTAATGAATGGCCTGAGAAAGGTCAGTTGCAGCGCCCACTGGGAAAAAATATCCTGTGGGGTTTGGTACTATTCTACAGCATGCAGCTAAAAATCCATTAAACCAGAGGCTAATATTAATATTTGGTTCTATCTACATGGTCTACATAGAATATAACATCTGAAATCATGGGGTAGAGATGAGATTGGCCTCTCTCATTGTTTTACCTAATAACCCATGGGGAGAATTTTTGCTTCCTGAGCCCACAGACTTTGGGTCTGTGGATTTTAAGGTTCTAGAGAGCATTGCTTCTACCAAAGGGACACAATCATGATTTTAATAAAAGGCTGACATTGCTCCCTGGCCATTGTGAGTTTTAAATGCCTCTGAACCATCCATTCTGGAGCTTCTGATTGAATCTAGTCAATGAAGAGTTCTAGTGAGGACTGGAGGGAGGAAGAAATGTGAGGTCAGGGTTATTTGTTTTTCCAGTCCCTTCCTTATAGTTAGCACTGTTGGGGACCATCTGGTCCTTGCTCCTCCTCTTGCATGTTAGGAACCTGAACTAAGAGGTAATGTGATTTACCCCAAGGAACACTTTAACTTTAAAAGATTTTATTAGGCCAAAGCCTCAGGTAGGGTCTGGGTAGGCCAGGGGTTGTAAACTCAAGTGACATCTTGTGCCATCCAGTGCCAAACAGGTGGAGAGAGATGGTTTGGTAAGTACAAGCGTGAGTATCATGTAAATTGTCAAGGAGTAGAGAGGGCATTATCCCCTGCAGCACCTTCTACTTAGTCTCAGCTGCTTGTCACAAAGGTGGGAATGCAGGGCCCACTGCTGCCAGATGGTCTGAGTTTTTGAGAGAAGTCGGAAATCTGGATTTTTGGTAAAGTCTCTGATTAAAAACAAACAAACAAAAAAACAAAAACCAAGTTCATTTTGACTTTAAATACTACAAAGGCTAGCAAAACAAACAGATAATCTGTGGGCCTCATAAATTGGCATAAGCTATCATGGAAAATTTTACTAATGACCTGTGTAGTTAGATCTGTAGTGAGAGAAACACTACTGGTAGCCCTGGGGACCAGACCCGGCAGGGCCTGGGGAAGATAGAGATAGGGAGGGCACTTGGGAATCTACTGAGAGTCCCTACACCAGGGATGGTGATGGCCTGAAGAGTGGGAGGACTTGTAAGGACGGGTTGGATTACAGAGATAACAAGGAAGAAAAATTAGATGTGGGTAGTAAGAAACAAGGAGATCGCTAAAACAGTTCTCAGGGTTTTGGCATGGGTAAGCAGGAAGATTCGGGTACCAATGACTGCAGTGGCGAAACCATGAGGAGGAGGAGCTAGTTGGGCAGACGGAGGGGCGTCTAGAGCATGTTCGGTTGGAAATGTAAACTTGGAGGTATGTAGGCAGCTAAGGCAGCTGGAAATTTGGGTTTGGCATTTTGAAGCTAGGTCAACTGGGAGCAACAATTGGGATTTGCGATCCTGCCGATCAGAGAGGTGAGAGGTAAAAACAACGAAGTATATTATCCCAGGGAGCCTCAACCTTTAAGGTGGCATTTATCTGACTTATTAGCCTACAGAAAACTTTCATAATGATAATACATCAACAGAATGCACACAGGAGCTCATCATTTATAATATGTGCTAGGGAGAATGTAGAAAGCAATATGTGATTTTTCTGGTAAATTAATTGCTGTAATATGTGAAAAAATGGGGTTCATATACATGTTTTTACTTTCTAACAAAAACAAAAATGATCAAAATAGAAATTTAGAGAAATCATTTTATTAACAAACATGCCAGAGTTCTTAAATAAAATATAACATTAATTGGTTCTTATATGATAATATCTCTGTGTGCATTATTTTATTTTGTTATTTCTTTATATCACCTGCTCATTTTTCATTAGTGACCTATTGTTGAGCTAGACCCCCATATTAGGTGACCATTCAAGACTATTTCCATATTTGGCTTTCATAGCAGTATAGTCTGAACATGCTGCAGATCTGTTGTGGGAAAGGTTAAGTGCATACATATTTTTGCAAAATCCAGCTATTCCTTAATTAGGCTGATCAATAATTGCCATTGCTTCTTTTTGGAAAGCTCATTTTCCTTGCTTTACTATTTTTTTCTGAACTAAACTAAGAGTTGTGATTGTTTATCTTCATTTTTACTTATCAAGAGACATTTTGAAAAATAAGATTTTGTTTTCATTTATATTTTTCTTCTTTCAGCCCCAAATCAGTGAGGGCTGGTTTTGTGTAGTCTAAACATTTAATATACAGTAAATATTATATGATGTGAATCTGTGAGTATAAATATTTGACATAGAATAGAGATTAATAATATTTATTCATTAAAGAAATATTTGTTGTATGCTTCCTTTATATAAATTCTCTTCTGGGTATTTGATACATATCCATGAATAAAATATATGAAAATCTGTACCCCTATTAATCTTGTGCTTTGATGAGGAAAAACACACACACACCCAAAATTAATGAGTGTGTGGACATGTTTCATTTTTGAATGTCTGGATGTTGTTGTCTTCCTTTTAAAAATACTTGTGAATCAACTTCATTCTTTCCAGGCTCATTTCTAAGTTCTCTTAGTGCAAGTATAGAATAGCCTTTATTGTAGGGTCAGTTTAGTTCCACTACTAAGGCGTGGTCCCTTTGGGTCTGTATTGAATGCATTGGGTGTTCCATGAGGTCTCCCCACTCTGACTGTCAGAACTACCATGTCTCCTGGCCCTCTGCAAGGTCTGGAAGGTGTTTCCAGTCACCCTTTCCTGTCCTTGTGGACATTCACCCTGTAGCTGCACAGCTTAGTATTCCGACAAAGATTCAAGACCCCTGTGCAGATTGCTGGGTCTCTTTATCTGCATAGCTTCCTCCTTGGCAGATCCTGGACTTTTCAACTCAGAAAGACTGCTGTGCTTTTTGGGGGGATCCTCTCTGGGCCACAATCATGAAAGTGTCTCTAAGCAGAAAACCACAGCAATTGGAGGTCTCACCTCATTTGCTTCTATTCTCTGAGGAAACACAATCCTGAGCTGTCTGTTGTCAAATGTAATATTTGTCTAGTTACTAGTTTTTTACTACGAGAGGGCGGATCTTGAGCTGATCACTCTGTCATAGACAGAGTCAGAAGTCTAATTTGACCCCTAGAATGTTGCTTTTCCTCACTAAAGCACAATTGGTTTGATTTTTTTAAATTGAAAAAGCAAAAAGAAATGAACAAAATAAAATCCAAAAACAACTTCAACAAAATTTCTGTACCTCAAAAATACAAGGCAACACTGAAATTATAATAAAGGCAATATGGGCTCAGTTCAGAGAGGAAGATGACAGGGCTCTGGAGTGGTACAGCCAGGTCCAGAGGGGAGATATGCAGAGGTCAGAGAAATAAATTTGATCAAAAATATTTTAAAATAATAAAGTCAATATTATGTGCATGTGGGTGTATGAATGTGTTTCAATTTTGCTGGAGCATAGTGGTCTTGTAGGAAAATAGATAGTAATCAGGCTAGAATTATGAGCCAGGGCAACTATAAAGGGTTTTATAGATTGAGTGGAGAGGAAAGAACATTACAAGTATTTGCACAAGCTACCAGTCTGACAGGCTTGGAGACCAAGCCCTTCCTTCTGTCTGAACCATTGAGTCAATTCTGGAGCGCAGGAGGTGCCACTTCCATTGCCATTGCCATCCTCATCCTCATCCTCAAGTTTGTTTTGCATTCGTGATGTCAAACAGTAACAAACATATCTTAAAATAACATCATACCTTTCAATGCAAAAGGTTCTTAATGTACCCTTTGCGGAACACCTAAATAAATCTTGTATTAGCACTCACTTCATAATGTGCCAAAAAGCAGCTGTTTCTGGGAAAGAGAGAAAAACTCTACAGCTATTATATTAAGATTTATTGACTCGAAGTAATAGCAAGAGTAGAAAATGTGTCACTGTGACCTTTCCTAGTTTGGGGCTCTCCTTTCTCCACTATTGTCTGTTGCCTGCTGCTTCTCTCTCTCATTCACACACACCCACACCCACACCGACACACAGACACACGCATATATACACATGCGTAAACCCATAAACTGTTAGTAAATTGGAATAGTAGGAGACAACATAAGCCTATTTTTCCCACTTTCAAGGCACTCCCCTCATATGTACCCCTGTTCAAGTAAAAACTAGAGTATAAGGAAAGTGATAACCATTAGTTCAAAAGTTCATTTAGTTCAGTCTTCTCTGATGAAGACAGTCCATTTAGTCTTCTGACAGGTAAATATTCAAATTTATAAGGTAAATTTCCAAATACCTCATAGTACTTGAATAATATGTCCTAGGCTATCAATGCTAAATTTACCTAGCTTACTAAGCTTTCCTTACATCTATTTTGTAATTAATTAACACATTGATTTTTGAATAGGATTTATATATATATATATCTCCTATACAAAATGAATGTTTTAATACATATATAATCCAAAATGTTAAAATACTGTGCCTCTCTCCCTTAGGCACTTGGTTCTCCTCCCTGGAAGCAATTACTTTTACTTGTTTTGTGTGTAATTTTCCAGAGATTATAAATACACACAGACACACACATACACATATACAGTCAGCCCTGTGTGGATTCTGCATCCATGTATTCTACCAACCATAGATCAAAAATATTTGGGAGAAAATAAATTGCATCTGCACTGAACATACACAGACATTTTTTCTTGTCATTATCCCCTAAATAATATAACAGCTATTTACATAGCATTTACATTGTATTATGTATTACAAGTAATACAGAGATGGTTTAAAGTAAATAGGAGTATATTGTAGGTTATACATAAATATTATGCAATTTTATTATTAGGGATTTGAGCATCCACAGATTTGGTATCTGTGAGAGGTCCTGGAACCAATCCCCCACACATACCAAAGGATAACTGTATGTGCATTTACACAAAAATGAATATATATGTGTGTTTACATATATATTTTTTACACATTATTTTTCTTATTAAGATGTATTAATATAACTGTTTTTACAAACACACATATATGCATAGCATCTACATTGTGTTCTGTTTTTTGAATGTATCTTAATTGATTCCACTAGTCCATAATTGGTGAACTGAGTTTACAACTCTTTTGCTATTACAAATATTGGTACAATAAGTACTCATGCACAATAATCAGTTTTGAGATATGTGTGTCTATAAGACAAATTTCTGAAAGTGTAATTACTATTTCAAATGACATATGTATTTTGATGGATATACCAAATTACCATCCATAGACATTACCTCAGTTTACATGCCCACCAAATGGGAGAGTGCTTGTTTCCTCATGTCCTTGTAACACAGTGTACATGTTTTTTGATCTTTGGCAATCAGCTCGGTAAAAAGGATCTTTTTTTAGTTTTGAGTTGCATACCTCTTTTTTACCAATGAAGTTGAGTGTGTTTTCGTATGACTAAGACTATTCAATTTTCTGTTCTCTGAAGATGTCCATAGCTCCTTTTAATATTGGGTTGTTGATTTATTTGGAGAGGCTTCTAATTTAGTAAATTACTTCTTTTCTGTGATGTGTGTTGCCAATATTTCCCCATTTTTTCATTTCTTCATATGTCTTTCACTATTGATAGCAATGTATTTGTCATGCAGAGATTTCTAACTTTTAAATAGTTGAAATTATCAATTTTTTTTATGGCTTCTAGGTTTTGTATCATACTTAGAGAGGCCTTCTGTCCTTCAAGTTTATAAATAAATTCTCTCATGTTTCCTTCCATTTCTAGTTTGCTGACCCAGCTTTTATCATAAATGAATGTTGAATTTTGTTAAATGCTTTTCCTACATCTATTGAGATGATCATAATTTTTTGTGTGTCTATTAATATGGTGAATTACATCGACTGATTTTTGGTGAATGTTAAGCCAACAGTACATTCCTGAGATACAATTCAGTTTAACACATGTAATATCCTTTTCACATATTTCTGAATTCTAGTTCCCTCAACTTTTTAGAGAATTTTTGTGTCTATATTCATGCGGGTTATTTGTTCATAGTTGTCTTTTCTTGTAATGCCTGTCTACATTTGGTATCAGGGTAATGGTGGCCTCATAAAATTAATGTTCACTTATCTTCTATTTTCTGGAAGATTTAGTGTAGTGTTGGCATTGCTCTTCCTTATGTGTTTAATAGTATTCATCAGTGAAACCGTCTGGGCCTACATTTAGCTTTGTGGGAGGTTTTTAAAATTTGAATTCAATTTCTTTAATAGATATAGGCTTATTCAGGTTATCTATTTCCTCTTGAATGAGATTTGGTCTTTTAAGCCACTTTTAAATTAACAAATGATTTAGCGTAAAGTTTTTCATAATGTTATCTTATTATCCTTTTGCTATCTGTAAGTTCTCTATAGGGATGTTTGTCTTTCATTTTTGATGGTAAAAATTTGTGTCTTCTCTCTTGTTTAATCAGTCTGGCCAGAAGTTTATGAATTTTATTAATCTTTTTAAAGATCCAGATTTTGGTTTCATTGTTTTTCTCTATTGTTTCTTTTCTGTTTTTCATTTTATTGATTTCTTTTATATTATTATTTCCCTTGACTCTTGGGTTATTTAGCTGTGGCTTGTTTAATTTCCCAATATTTGGGAGTTTTTCAAATATATTTCCATTAATTATCATTTTAGTTTAATTCCATTCCACCGTTCAGTTTAATTCAAAGAATATATTTTAGATGATTCATATAGTTTTAAACTAAATGTACTTATTTATTAAGTATATATTATTAGTTGTTATTATCACAGAGATACAATTTATATTTGTGAATTTCTCATACGCACTTGACAAGTATGTGTGTCCTCTAGTTGTTGGGTTGAGTGTTCTATTGTGTCAAATTGTTTGATAGTAATGTTCAGATTTTATGAATTCTTACTGATTTTCTGTCTGCTTATGCTACCTATTATTGAGAAAAGAGTGTTGAAATCCCAACTTTAACTGTAGAGTTGTTCATTTCTCCTCACAACTCTATCACTTTTTGCTGTATGTACTTTGAAGCATTATGATTAAGAGCACAGAGTTTAGAACTGTTCTGTACTGTTCTGTTCTGTCCCCCTTTCCACTATGAAATGGCATTCTTTAACTCTAACAATATTTCTTATTCTAAAATCTATTTTGTTTGATATAAATATAGTCAGTTCAGATTTTTCATTATTGATTAAGGTAATATCTTTTTTTCATCTTTTTACTTTACACCCATGCATGTCTTTCTAATTAAAATGAGTTTCTTGTGAAATCAGCCTGATAACTTATCCTTTTAATGGAGTGTTTATACCATTTATATTTAAAATCATTATCAGTATTGTTTTATTTAAGCCCATCTTTTTGTCTACTTTATCTGATCTAATCTACTTTATCTGATACCTACTCCAGTACAATGTTGGATAATGATTTTAAATATAAATGATATAAACACTCCATTACTGGCACAAGAACAGAGACATAGACCAATGGAACAGAGCTGAGAACCCAGAGATAAAACAATCCTCATATGGCCATCTAATCTTTGAAAAAGCAGACAAAACATACACTGGGGAAAAGAATCCTTATTCAATAAATGATGATGGGAAAATTAGATAGCCACATGTAGAAGACTGAAACAGGATCCGCACCTTTCACCTCTCACAAAAATCAACTCACGATGGATAACAGACTTAATCCTAAAGCATGAAACTATAAGAATTCTAGAAGAAAATGTTGGAAAAACTCTTATAGTTATTGGCCTGGGAAAGGAATTTATGAAGAAGACTCCCAAAGGGGTTCACTGTTGGTGTTGTGCATTTTATGGGTTTGAACAAATGTATAGTGGCATGAATCCCCAATTATTATATCAAACAAAGTAGTTTTACTGACCTAAAAATCCTGTGCTCCATCTATTTGTCCCTTCCTTCCTTCCTTCCTTCCATCATTCATTCATTCCTTCCTTCCTTCCTTCCTTCCTTCCTGCTATTCCTAACTCCTGGCAACCACTGATCTTTGTTTTGTCTCCATAGTGCTACATTTTCCAAAACATCATATAGTTGGAATCATACAGTATGTAGCCTTTTCAGATTGATTTCTTTCACTTGGTAATATGCTTTTAAGTTTCCTTGTTCTTTCATGGTTTGAAACTCATTTCTTTTTAATGCTCAATAATATTCCATTGTCTGGATGTACCACAATTTATTTATTCATTCACCTACTGAGGAACATATTGGTTGGTTCTAAGTTTAGGCAATAATGAATAAAGCTGCTATAAACATCTGTGTGCAGATCTTTGCATGGGCATAAGTTTTCAGCTCCTTTGGGGAGATACCAAAGAGCATGATTTGTGGATCATATGGTAGGAGTATGTTTAGTTTTATAAGAAATCATCAAACTGTCTTCTAAAGTGGCTATACTATTTTTCATTACAATCAGCAGTAAATGGGAGTTCTTTTTGCTTTACATCCTCATCAAGATTTGATGTTATCAGTGTTCTGGATTTTGGACATTCTACTAGGTGTGTAGTGATATCTTATGGTTTTAATTTGCATTTCCTTCATGACATGATATGGAACATTTTTCACATGCTTATTTGCCATCTTCTATGATTTGAATGTTTGTGTTCCTTGCCCCCTGCCAGAATTCATATTATGAAACCTAACCACCAATGTGATAGTATTAGAATGTGGGGCCTTTGGGAGGTGTTTAAATCATGAGAGTAGAACCCTCATGAATGAAATTAGTGCCCCTATTAAGGAGGTTCCAGAAAGCAGCCTTGCTCCTTCCACCATGTAAGGACACAGTGAGAAGGTATCATTAAAAACAGAAACCAGGCCCTTATCAGACCCTGAATCTACTGGACCCTTGATCTTAGACTTTCTAGGCTCCAAGAGGCTGTTTTTATAAGCCACTTAGTTATGATATTAGTTATAGCAGCTCAAACAGAGACACCATCTGTATGTCTTCTTTGGTGAGGTACCCATTTGCCAGTTGGGTTGTTTGTTTTCTTATTGTTGAGTTTTAAAGATTCTTTGTATATTTTGGATAGTAGTCCTTTATCAAAATGTCTTTGCAAATATTTTCTCCCAGTTTATGGCTGTTTTTTTTCATTCTCGTCAAAGTGTCTTTCATAGGGTAGAGATTTTTAATTTTAATGAAGTCCAGTATATTAACTTGTTCTTTCATGAATCGTGCCCTTGGTGTCAAATCTAAAAAGTCATTGCTAAATCCAAGGTCATCTAGATTTTCTACTGTGTTATCTTTTATGAGTTTTGTAGTTTAGCATTTTACATTCAGGTCTAACATCTATTTTGAGTTAATTTTTGTGAAGGTGTAAGATCTGTGTTTGGATTCATTTTTTTGCATGTGGGTGTCCAGTTGTCCCACCACTGTTTATTAAAAAGACTATCTTTTCTCCGTTGTCATCTTTTCCCCTTTGTCAAAGATCAGTTGACTATGTTTATGTGGATCCATTTCTGGGTTCTCTATTCTGTTCTATTGACCTGTTTGCTTATTCTGTCACCAATACCACACTGCCTTGATTACACAGATTTATAGTAAGTCGAATTGGGTAATGTCAGTCAAGGTTTGCTTTTTAAGCTTTTTTAGAGTGAGTCCAAATCAGTCTTAACTGAGGGCTAATTTCTTTACATTTACAAGGTGCTTTTAACTTTTCAAAGATTTTTTATCTCAGTGGTTGGCTAACTTTTTCTGGATTAGCTGGTCACAAAAAAATCTTCCTGGCATGTACTTGACTTTCAGGTATTCTCTGACCTGAAGTCTTATTCAGTGATTCTTAATGTCCTGGATAAACTTCAAATATCTTAGATCTGTTTAATTACTATTACAATGTTGTAAATATTTCCCTTAGTTTGGAATTTAATTTCATATGATAAGCCATTTCATTTAATACTTTGAAATATGATCTTCTTAGGTCATATTGAAAAAAGTTACTAATTCTGTTCCAGAGAAGTAAACAACAAAATCTTAATAAATGAAGCATTTAGTTTTGGGAAAAAAATGAAAAAAAAATTGTCTTACTATTTTTAAGTGCATATAGTAATTTCAATAGCAAAAAACAGTGGATTATAACTTGTCATCTCTGAGTGAGCTGTTTAAAAGGAAGTACAAATAATTTATCTAGTTATTTGTGAGTAGGTTCTACAAAATCGACTAAAGTATTTTGCATTCTTAAGTAGGTTATAGTTACTCAGAAATTTATTTTTATATTTCTTTCATTTAGCAAAGTTATATTTTTATAGGATAAAAATAAACTTGAAAAAAATGCTAATCTTATAAATGATTACCAATCTTACCTTACAAATGGTAAAGAAAAAGAATAATGCTTCATAGCATAAATCTTCACCTATATAGCTAGTCTGCCTTGCTATGGGTAACACAATCTACTTACTGCTTTTTGGTTGGTATATCAGTAAAGATTATTAAAATATTTTGACCTCAACAAGTTCTGACGTACTATATAATTCAATAAATATCCATCATGCTAGACTGAATTCCTGGCCCCAATTCTTTCCTCTCTGTGAGTCCATGCCCTTTGTCTTGTAGCTTTTTGCTGTCCTCCTACTTGGACTCTGGACTCAGTAATGTGATTTTCTTTGATCAATGAGGTATTAGAAGAATTGATAAGCAGATAGTTGAATGGGACCTCCTCGTTTCTATCCTTTGGCCATTGCTATAAGAAAATGCTGGGCTGGCCTTATGGAGAATCAACGACATGCTGAATAAAGCCAACTCAAAGATAAACAAGTAAGCCAGACAAACTTCAGATGTATGAGTGAACCTGGCCAAAGCCAACCTAGATCAGCTGGAAACCAACCAACCCTCAGAAGAATAAGTGAGCTATTTAAGATCAGCAGAGTGATCTAATGACCACCTCAGATGTATGAGCAGTAAATATTTGTTTTATGTCACTGAGGATTTCTTGTTCCTTGTTATGCAGCATTATCATGGGGATAGGTAAATGATATACCCATTAAATGAGCAAATCTTATTTGAATTCTCCCATTATTTCATCCACATACATTTATTGACATTCTAATTAGAATAGAGGGAACTTGAGGTTAAAAAGTCTGGTTCTTAATATCTTATATCTCATCATTCCTTAATCATTCTACTCCATGCTTTGGTGAATTTTTGGCAAAATTGTCCAACTTTAAAATTTGCTTACTTTAAACTTGAAGCATTAAATTTTATCAGTTTTTGAAAGGTTCTCTTTGAAGCTGTTTATTCAAACTGCCTTTTTGAATAAACTATCTTCAATTAAAAAATGAAATGGTATCTTATTTAATATTTCAATCTATTATACAGAAATTAATAAATTACTTTAAAATTATTTAAGTAAGCTCCTTTATAACTGAAACTGGATTGATATAGAAAAGATATTATATGCACACAAACACACAATCCATACATATGTGTATAAGGGCACCTATTTGTATGTGTGTACATATAGATACATATACATATATATGCAAGTAGACAATTCGAATGTTAAACTGATTTCATGTTTTTGCCTTCAAAAATTGCCACTTTTATCATTTAAATTATTTTGTATGAAAAAATAAATTATTTTATATGAATCTTTCAACCAATAGAGAAAATTGACATTTGCTGAGGGAATCTAACCTTGTATTTTCTTTTTTTCCCCTTTAATTCCAAATACACAATCTTAACATTACATTAACATAGATTTTTGCATTTAATATGCCACAAAGTGAGTTGGTAAGCATTAAATTGTAACAGCAATAAGCTTTTAATGTAGTTAAATATGGCAAAACAAATCAGACTTGGTTCTTAATTGATTTTGATTGTATTGTGTAGACAATCTTATTGGATTATGTGTTCATTATGGAAAAGAAAGCAAAAGCAAAACAAACAAACCAGCCCTCCAGCATTTTCAGCCTTCCTATCCACCCACACACACCCTCCAGTGTGAATATTAAAGGGAATTAATTTTGAGCCATTGACACTAATATAAGTCATTTCCTTAAGAAGCTGTTTAGTTACCCTGAAATGTAGAAATAATTTGAAAAAATTCTAATGCAGATCAACTAATTATAAGAGGAGATGTCCTTGTGTTTTCAAAATAATGCTTCAAAGAGAGGTAGTTCAGCACACTAAGACAATATTGAAACACATTTGATAACTATTCAAGTGTTGAATAGTTTCATATATAACCTTATGTATTTACCTTTCCATATATATTTGTATAACCTAAAAAAATGTAAGCATCCAGCAAGCATGGAAATCTTAAGATATTATTTCAAAATAATGTAGTAACTTTATTGGCTCTAAGGGGATATGGGAAGACATTTTCATTCTATTTGTAAATAAAAAAATTTTCAGAGAAACTGGTAATAACATCAACAATTACTATATAAGTAATTTGATATCAGTGATTATCAAAGGTACATAAGATGGTATTTCACTGGAGCAAAAGTGAAATTACAAAAAAATTTAGAAATTATCTGCATCATTTTATCATTCATGATATTCATGCTAAAATGTCAAGTTGCTTGATTTTTGTTAGGTCAATTTCCCTAAAGTGGAGCCTAAACTGGGGATTCCTGTGCAAATAATTTTTTTTGAGGGAGCACTCTCAGCAAAAAACTGCTCGGAAGTGATGAAAACTGAATAGGGTAGGTGGAAAAGCTAAGAAAGGATGTGCTTTTAGCTGAAGTTTAGGCTCAGTCTGATCCCATGTGGAGCTCTAGAGAGTATGAATGGTACCTCAGAGTCGTCCCATTGAGACAAATTGGATTGTATACTTCCATATCAGTCAATTATTGGCTGAGGGCCACCTCCCTACCTCCAACTCTCCAGGTGGGTGGGAGCTTTCGTAACTACAAACGCAGAACACCTCTGGGAGAGATGTCTCCCCTAGGCCTAGGACAATTATCTGGAGAAGCAAGCAGTTGTGAGCCACTGTAACCCAAACTCCCAGCAGCTGGGGGAGGGTACACTGGCAGGAAAGAGAGTCTGGCAAGGGTGATAATGGTGGTATCTATTACATACTACAGTTGTAACATTGGTCCAAACACTTGGTCAAAAAATTTATTCTCTACATTTTCAACGTAGAGGGCTCTTTTAGCCCTCTCCATTTCTCATATTTTTCACTGCTTGAGATATTTGCCTATTATCTGTTTATTATTGTACAATATCTAGTTGTTGATTCATTTATCACCTACCATAGTTTAGTGAAAAGTAATTTTAAGCTTTATGAATGACTTTCATTAATTTATCAAAGACATGAGGTAAAACAAATCCTTAGTTGTTCCTAAGAAAACATTTTTCTTAATCTAGCTTTATCTGTAAGGGCAGAGGTTTTCTAAAAAAAGAAATTTAGAGTAAGTGCAGAGATGATCTTTTTCACAGGGATGCACAATGGGCTATATTTGCTAGGAAAACTGGCATATTATGTAACCTATGCTTTTTAAAAATATCCTTATATATTAAGTCAATCATTTAAAAATCACTGTGAACTGATAGTCACATTGAATCTTTACGAAAACATTCTATTTTTTGCAAAGCTCTTTTTTCTTTTCCTGTTGCAATTTATGTTCATTCGGGAATATTTAGAAAAAACAATCTTTTCTTTAGTGCTCAGGTGATGTCAGCAAAAACAACTTTTATTTGGACAGCTTTATTGGTTAATTTCCTTTCTCTGGAGGTATTTGGAACCCCTGAAAATATCAAAGTGCAATTAAATTCTCCATGTTTAATCAAAGGGTTATGGGAAGTCCCACCTTGGTCTGATGACTCCCAAATTCACAATGTTCACTGGGAATTGGGCCCATTGAGCCTTTTTTTGGATAAAGGTTCAGAATAAAGTTATGCATGCATTCACCGCCCTTAAACAGTCATGTTTCCTTCCTTCCTTTCTTCTTTATTTCTTTTTAAGAAAAAGAAATCTTAACCAAAAGGGGGTAAATGTGTACTTTGATAGATATTATACAATTTCCTGATGAATTCAATTATAAAATAATATATCATATTTTATGAATAAAAATATAACATTACAAAACCAAGTATCTCCAGACTGCTGTGTATCTAGGTAACCCAAATCCTTCATGTTGAATTTTGCTGTAACTCCAAAAGAAAGCATCATTGTGCTGCTGCTGATGGAGCCAGCACTGCGCCTCAGCCCTCACTCTGGGACATCACTGTCAGGTGTGGAAACAAGGGACAGTGCTTTCTACCATGCCGGATTCATGAAACGGCAGAGGAGCCTCATCAAGGCTGCAAGAATGGGTTTCTTGGCCCTTGAATGCACTTCTTTTTCTTGTGGATAGGTGTCTCATTGCTCTTAAGGAAAATACAATGTTGTTATTACTGTATACACATATATTACTGCCAAGCAACGATTAGGAATTTGAAGCTCAAGTTCTGCTACATTTATTTCACTTGTGCATTTACTTTCACCTTCAAGTACAACGAAGAGACTTTCTCTAATCACTTTCATTTATGGTGAAAGGGGTTTTGCATTCAGAGTGAAAGGGAAAATAAGCAGCACTGGGCACACAGCAACTCACCATGTAAAGCTTTTGTCATCTGGCAGTTACAGAGAACTTTGTGACACATGACAACAACATGCATGAAGTTTCTGAGATATAATCTAAATTTAATTTTATAAACCCTTGTGCACATTATCCTGAATACAAATTAACTTTTCATTTTGGTGAAAAAAAAAAAACAAATATTTTTTCCTGGTATTTATCTATTTGACTATTTGGAAATTTATTCTTTAGGGATAGCCATGAAAATGAACTTGAGATGGAATTCAAACCAAGCCCGTTGGCAATGCAGCAACCCCACTACTGGAATTCCTTATTTTATACTGTCAATTCAAAAACCTGTAAACTTTTCAAGATAGGGGCCTGGTTTTTTATTTCTTTGTCTTCATTGTAGTTTCTAGCACATTGTTAGCTATGTTCACACCAGTTTTTGGTGGAACTGAATTGATTTTGAAAGAAATTTACTATATCACTATATCATAGTGATTGCATGATTGGAATATTGGGATAAGTTAGTTGATGTGTATTGCGTTCAAAGTCAGAGACTAAAGGGTCAAAGATCAAAACTCTCTGTTATATCTGATAGAAGATATGCTCTGATTCCAAATGCACCTTCTACCACAGTGGCTCCTGGTGGTGGACTGAGGCTATGGTATTTAGTAACAAGTTACTTTTTCTTGGTATATTAATTCATATTCATAATAATATATTAATCCATATAATAATGTTATTCATGTTAATTCAATTAATCCATATTAATATATCAGGCTCATAACTTGTATATGAATGCAGAAATGTCAACTAATATGTAAACAGCAACATACAATCTATAAATGGTATTGAATTAAAACAGTTTAAAGAAACTTTTTGTAAACTGATATGGATTACAGTTAGCAGTTCTTACCTCATTACAATTGCAGAAGAGACTGGTGATTTTCACAACACCTGTAAGATAAAAAATTAAAAGACATAACTCATGAATTTAATTTTGTCCTCTAGAGGTTAACACATCATGCATGCATCATGATCAGTTCCTGATATTTTGGCATTTCTACACTATTTTGGTAGAAAGAAAAGGAAATACCTAATAGTTTAATTCCAAGATGTCATCTCTCTTAGAAAAAACAGATCTTAATGCACTTTTTTTCAAATACATGTCCTAGCCAGTTACTTCTGAAGAGTGAGAACATATTCTACGTCTCCAGAAATTCTCCTAAAATCAGTAAGCTACCAGTCTTATAATACAGGCGTATATTAATGAAAGCTGGTAAGTCTAGCAATACTTTCTAAAATAATGTTTGTTTTATTGAAATTAATTTAAAGTTGGTCTTTAACGTTTTAACATTTTGTATAATAGGCTTTTAATGACTTGATAGTCATTAAATATTAAGTATAATAACAAGCCATTTGAATGATGTATTTTAAAAGAGATCAGACTTTTTGATTTAAAAAAAAATTGCTATTGCAATTATATTAAGTGATGGCATCAGGATTTGACCTGGAAATTATGGATGCATAATTGTGTGACTGGGTCAATGTAAAATGCAGGCTAGGATGGCAGGTGCCAAAGGAACTGAACCAAAGTAATGAGTACATGCTCACTTTCTGGTTATGAGTTTATTCAGTCCTTCTTCCTGGTACTTTATCTGTTGATGGTCTTTTATCCTTGCCTTTGCCCGCTGGGCTCTATACTGTAGAGGCCTGGACAATAATAACATGACCCATTTATTCAGCTACTCACAACTCTTGAGGTTTTTTCTTTCAGATGTGTTTTTATGTGGTCTCTAATTTGAGGGCATATATTGGGCTAACTTTTTTTTAACTTTCTAATTCAAAATAATTATAGATTCACAGGAAGTGACAAAGGTATACAGGAGGATCCTATATATTTTTACTCAATTTCCTCCAATCATAACATCTTGCATAACTATAGTATAGTATCAAAACCAATAAATTAGCATTGGTATAATCCACAGAGCTTATTCAGATTTCATCAGTTTGACATGCACTCATTTGTGTGTGTCTGTGTGTGTGTGTGTGTGTGTATGTAGTTCTGTGCAATTTTATTGCTTGTATAGATGTGTGTGACCACCATGACAATCAAGACACAGAGCTGTTCCATCACCAGGCTCTCTCATGCCACTTGATAGGCACATCCATTCCTCTCCTCCCTACCTTAACACTTGGCAACCGCTACATTTTCATAATTATGTATTTCAAGAACGATATAAATAGAATCATACAGTATGTAATTTTGTGAGCTTGGCATTTCTATTTTGTATAATTCCCTTGAGATCAATCCAAGTTGTTGATGTATCTATAGTCAGTTCTTTTTTATTGTTGAGTAGCAATCCTTGGTATGGATGCATCACAATTTGTTTAGCCATAACCTATTGAAGAATATTTGAGTTGTTTTCAATATTTGGCTATTACAAATAAAGCTGCTATGCAGATTCATGTACAGGTGTTTGTGTGAACATAAATTTTCATTTTTATGGCATAAATTCCCAAGAGCACAATTGCTGGATTATAATGTAAATTCACATTTAGTTTTAGAAAATCATCCCTATTTTTCAGGGTGGCTCTTCCATTCTACATTCCCATCAGCAGTGTATGAGTTATTTAGTTTTTCCACACCCTTGTCTACCTTTTGCATTGTTACTATTTTTTATTTTAGCCATTCTAATAGCTGTGATGTCTCATTGTGGCATAAATTTGCACTTCCCTGATGGCTAATGATTTTGAACATCTTTTCACCTGTTTATTTGCCATCTGTATAACCTCTTTGGTGAAATGTCCTTTCATGTCTTTTGCCCATTTTCTAATTGAGCTGTTAATTTTTTTAATGTTGAGTTTTAAAGTTCTTTATATATTCTAGATACAAGACCTTTTCCAGATAGGTTGGCTCCAAGTTGGTAGCCTCTCTATGTATCTTCTTAACAGGGTCTTTTGCAGAGCACTATTTTTTTTTTTTTTTTTTTTTTTTGAGACAGAGTCTCGCTCTGTTGCCTGGGCTAGAGTGAGTGGTGTCAGCCTAGCTCACGGCAACCTCAGACTCCTGGGCTCAAACAATCCTACTGCCTCAGCCTCCCGAGTACCTAAGACTATAGGCATGCCCCACCATGCCTGGAACAGAGCACTATTTTTAATGCAATGAACTCCAGTTGATTAGTTTTTCCTTTTATGATCATGCATTTGGTGTCAAGTCTAACAGGTATGCCTACCCCTAATTTCTGAAGGTTTTTTCCTTTGTTATCTTCTAAAAGTTTTATAGTTTTACATTTTACATTTATGTTCATGATTCATTTGAGTTAATTTTTGTATAAGGTATGAAGTTTAGGCCAAAGTTTATTTTAATTAATTTAATTAATTTAATTTAATTTAATTAATTTATTTTTTGCTTATGGATGTCTAATTGCTCCAGATCATTTGTTGAAAAGGTTATGCTTCTTTCATTGAATCAGTTTGCAGTTTTGTCATAAATTGCATGTGCATATTTATGTAGAACTATTTCTAGGTTCTCTATTCTGTTCCGTTGATCTATTCCTCAGCAAATATCAGTCTTGAGTACTATAGCTCTTCAGTCACCCTTAACAGATAGAACAATTCCTCCTACTTTATTCTTTTTTAACAAAAATTGTTTTAGCTAATATATGTCCTTTGCCATTGTTTTTCCACATATATTTCAGAATAAGATTTTCTATGTCTACAAAAAACTTTGCTAGGAATTACATTAAACCTATAGATCAATTTTAGGAGAATTAACACCTTTCCAGTGCTGTGTCTTCCAATCCATGAACACAGTATTTCTCTCCATGTAGGTCTTTGGTTTTTTAAAGCAGCATTTTGTATTCAGCATACAGATCTTAAACATGTTTTGTTTGTTTCATATTTAAGTATTTTGTTTTCTTTGAAGTAAATATAAATGAAGCTATATTTTTAATTTCAGTTTCCATGTGTTTGTTGTCAGTATACAGAAATGGGATTGTTATTTTGTGTTGATCTTGTATCCTGCCACTTTGCTGAATTAACTTCATAGTTCTAGGAGTTCTTTTTGTAGATTTCTTGGGATTTTCTACATGCCATCTGCAAATAGGATAGGCATAGTTTGGCAGTTTATATACCTAGTGCTATTTACATTTATGGAAAATATTTGTTCTTTTTGATATTATTTTATGTTATATGTTGTTTTCCGTAACTTTGAGTATATCAATGATTTTCTAAAATAATTCTTACATCAGTGCTTCTCAAAATGTGATTGGGCAATCCCAAGAGTTCTTGAGGCACTCACTTTTAGTGGGTCCATAGGGTCAAAATTTTGTTCAAAATTACATTAAGATGCTATGGCTATGTTCACTCTTACCTTCTACCGAGCATGCAGCGGAGTTGCCCAGAGCCTACATGGCATCTGATTTTGCAACAGATTTAAAAATTTAGCTGTCTTCTGTTTTGTCACACATTGGAAACATTGGAGAGATTTCCAAAAATAGAAAATCCTGCCACTCTCTAATTTTTTGTTTTGAAAAATATATTTATTTTTAACAGACATGGCTTATGTTTATTAAATGCAATGTATTTATTATTTCCAAAAATGAATTACTAAGTAAATATTTTTAAATTTCCTCAGAAATTGGAATGACATCTAATATGATAAATATTGACAGATAATAATGATAATAAACCTTGTTAAAAACAAAAATCTCTTTAGGGTCCTTAACAATTCTTAAAGAGTTTAAAGGAGTCTTTAGATGAAAAAGTTTGAGAATCTCTAATTCAGGTCAATCCAATTAAAATAAATTCTCTGTATTACACAAAATTTATCACCTAGCACATTGCCTGGTATTAAATAAATATAGGTTGATTTCAGGAAAGTATCTTTTTATCTTGCTAGTTTGTTTATGGCAGAAGAAGAGGTCTTTGGTCAGCTTTATAATTCTTTCTTTAAGTAAAATCTTATATGAAAGTTCAGCATTTAAAAGTGAAAACAGCAGTAGAGTTAGGGCTTGGAGTTTAAGCTGTTTAAATTTCTGTCCTCACACCCACAGGGGCCATAGTAGGACAAATCCTAGCTATCCTTTGTGCATAATTTGAAAATGATGACTGTAGAGAATTATTTGCACAATGATATAAACAAGGTACAGTTGCTATGGGTTATCAGAAACAGGCACATAAATCCAGAAACTTGCTTCATGGCTGGTACCAGAATAGGGGTCAATAAATGTGCTACGTGAATGATTGACTACTCGGATGTGAACATAACTTCAGATCACTTTTGAAATAGTAGTTACTGAAATGAAACTTTATCAACAGAAAGAACAAACAAGCTTTATCCCCATGGGGCCATAATCACTTAATGTATTTCATATCCAAGTATATTCAGACAAATATCTGTATTCTAAATAATTAAAAAATTAATACATAAAAAATTTATTTAGATAAGAAGTTACCATCAATGCTGTGTTTCTGGAGAAAAGAGAAATGTCTGAAAGGTAAGAGGAAGACTGTTTTAATTGTGAAGGTAGGGAAAATGACCAGCAAGAGCAGTTTTTAACAACATTCTCCTTATTGCATAAATTATGCCAAATTATTACCACTTTAAATTTTCTCACTCACACAATTAAGCACATCCAAGTGCTCAGTGATGATGTTTGCAGAGTAGGGAAATGTTATAAACATGAGAATCATCCACTAGACTAGATTGTCATTGAAAGAAACAATATGTATTTTTCCTGAGGTTATTCTAGAAATGAAAAGTAGATGATTATATTAATGGATGCACAAAAATTAAAAACAACAACTTAATGGGATATTTTAAGGCAGTTGCTTATTAAGCCAGGAGACTTCTGCACGCTCTGACTTGCTAAATCGCTTATTCTTATAGGCTTCCATGTGCCTCAACATTGGCCCTACTTGATTGTGGCAGAAGTGATTTCCAGCATCTTTCCTTATCTTGAGACAAGGCTAAATGCAAACAAACTAAGGTCAGCATGCCACCTAGGACTCTGTTCTCACAGCAGCAGGAAACACATTCTTCAAGAGATTGCTATTTTTATTTACAAAAAAATGTGGGGCTGTTTGTTGCATCATCATTAAAATAGTCAAAGGGTAAGAAAAAGTTGATGGATAACTTCCTGATGTAAATGAATGTCTTTTTTTGTTGTTAACTCCCCTAAGAGTAGAGGTCAGTTTCATGCTCTGGGGAAGTAATACAGATTTTAGTACTTGTAAAAAGAAACGTTGACAATAATGTCCAAGCTTGGTGAGAGTTTCATGCAAGGCAAAGCAAAGGAAAGAGAGTTGAGGAAAAGTAGAGTAGCAAGGTACTTTTACCCAGTGATAAGTGACATATTCTCATTAATATGTACTCTGTAAGTAGAAGTATGCATTATCCCTGGCTATACTTTCAGAAGAGGCTTTGCCATGCCAGGACTTCTTAGTCTCAGAGCTACAGAGGCTCCAATTGCCTATGCGTTTCTATATCTACTTACCCTACAGTGTGTATGGTATATTAGTGTTTATTTTCCTTTTCCTGAACCTAGAAGACAAGCTCTATGAAAACATCTACTTTCTTTAATACTATAAACCCAGTGTTCAAAACAGGCATTCAATATTTGTTGAATATTTGTGTAGCTATATGATGCTTCCAAAAGTAAATCTTTATTTTTGGTTGTGTTGTCCCTTTATTAGCTGAAAGAGAAGATTCAAAGTCAACACAGACTTTCAAGAAAAAGTTAACAAGAAGCATGCATAAAACTCCCTGAAACTCAGGAGACATATAGAAATTATGTCTCCAGCAATCTACCTCCATAGCAACAACATGCAGGACAAATGTGAGAAATTAGATACCAATTTCAGTAAAATTTAAACATTTCTGATATACTAGAACAATGATTCTCAAACATTTTTATCTCAGGACCCCTTTACATTATTAAAGTTTATTGAGAACCTCAAAGACTTATCTGTTTATGTGGGTTATATCTATAGATATTTACTATATCAGAAATTGATTAAACTTAAAATATTTTATTCATTAAAAATAGCATAGCCCATATTTTTATAAATAATTACTATAGTTTCCTAAGGAAAATAAATTAGTGAATAAATGGCATTGTTTTCAAATTTGTGAATCTTTTTATGTCTGGATTAATAGACGACAACTAGATCCTTGTATGTGCTTCTATATTCAGTCTGTTGCAATATCTCACATCATGTAGCTTCTGGAAAACTCCACTGTACACTCATGAGGTAATGAAGTTAAAAACAGCAAGCAATATCTTCTGTTCAAATAAGGAGACCCAAAAAATACCTACAGTTAGAATTACACTTAATGTTACTCAAAATACTTTTGCTTAATATAAAATTAAAGAAAAGTCTGAATACTTTGCCCCTAAGATTGGGAACAAGGAAAAGATGTTTACTGTAACCTCTGTCATTCAACATAGCACTCGGAGTGCTAGCCAGTGCAGTAGAGAAAGAAAAAGAAATAAAAGGTATGTATATTAAAAAGCAAGAAATAAAACTGTTCCTATTTGCAGATGACATAATTATCTACAGCAGAAAATTCCAAGGAATCTACAAAAACAAAACAAAACAAAACTGCTAGAACTAACAAGTGAGTTTAGTGAGATCATAGGGTACAAAATCAATATTTTAAAAAACTATTTTATTTTTATATGCTGGCAATAAACATGTGGACATTAAAATTTAAAATATAATATCATTTACAATTACTCAAAAAATGAAATGCTGATAAATCTAACAACACTTATAATACAGAACATGTAGACTTAAAACTATAATATATTATGAAAGAAATAAAAATAATATAAATAAATGTTCATGGGTTGGAAGACTCAATAGGGTAAAGATGTCAATTTTCCCCAAATTGATATACAAGTTTAACACAATTTCCATTTAAATACAAGCAAGATTTTTATATTAATAAATATAGACAAGATTATCCTAAGATTTATATGTAATGAAAAAGGATTTAGATTAGCTAAGCCAATTCAAAACAGAAGAATAAAGTAGAGGAAATCTTACTATACGTGGATATCCTTTATGCAAAATACTTGAGACAAGAAGTGCTTTGGATTTTGAATTTTTCTTTTTTGGATTTTGGATTATTTGCATATATATAATGAGATATCTTGTGGATGAGACCCAAGTTTAAATACAAAATTCATTTATGTTTCATACCCATCTTACACACATAGCATGAAGGTGATTTTATACAATATTGTACATAAAACAAAGTTTGTGTACATGAGATCAGGTGTGGAATTTTCCATTTGTGGCATCATATTGGCACTCAACAACCTTCAGATTTTGGAGCAATTTGGATTTTTGGATTAGGGATGCTCAACTTCTATGTAGGTTCAGTAATCAAGATTATGTGGTATTGGCAGAAGGATAGATCAATAAAACAGAATAGAGAACCTAGAAATAGACCCACACAACTACTCTATATACAAGTGATTTTTGACATAGGTACAAAGGCAATTCAATGAAGGAAGGATAGAGTTTTCAACAAATGGTGCTGGAGCAATTGGATGTCAATATGCCAAAAATTGAATCTTGACCTAAACCTTGAACTTTTACAGAAATTAAAAAAGTGTATTAGAAACTTAAATGTAAAATGTAAAATTATAATTTTTTTAGAAAAAAATAGAAGATAATGTTAGGGACTTAGTGTAGGCCAATAGTTCTTAGACTTGATACAAAGAAACACAATCTATAAAAGGAAAACCTTTTCCATAAAAAGAAAAGTTGATAAAGTAGACCTCATCAAACTAAAAAATTTTTTCTCTGTGAAACACCCTGTTAACAGGATGAAAGACAAGTTATAGACTGGGAGAATATATTTGTTAACCACACGTCTGACAAAGAATTACATCTAGAATATATAAAGAACTCTCAAAGCTTACCAGTAGGAATAAACAATCCAATTAGAAAATGAGCAAAAGATATGAAACGATGTTTCACTAAACAGGACATACAGATGGCAAATAAGTGTATGAAAAGTTGTCCAATATTATTAGTGATTAGGGAAATGCAAATTTAAGCCATGATGATTTATCACTATATAGCTCTTAGCATGGTAAAGCAAAAATTAGTGACAACACCAAATACTGGTGAGGATGTGAAGAAACTTGTTTACGTACACAGTGCTGGTTGGAATGTAAAATAGTACAGCCACTTTAGAAGACACTTTGGCAGTTTCTTAAAAACTAAATATGCAACCATAGCAATTACACTTCTAGATATTTTTCCCAGACAAACCAAAATATGTTCACACAAAAGTCTGTACACAGATGTTTATAGCAACTTTATTTATAGTAAGTTAAAAAACTGGAATCAGTCCAGATTTCCTCTAGTGGGTACATAGCTAAACACACTGTGGTGCATCAGTACCATGGAATATTAGGAAGAAAAAGAAACAAAACACAAAACAACTTGGATGGATCTCCACTCTGGTATTATGTTGACTGAAAAAAAGCCAATAACAAAAGGTTGCATACTGTATGATTCCATTTATATAACATCATTTAACTGTCAGAATTATAGAAATGAAGAACTGATTTTTGGTTGCCATATTAAGGTACACGGCCACTCACACACAAACACATACAGCAAAATTTTGATTTGTAAGTTGGAGATAATTTCACCGGGTTTGGAGAATAGGTGTCTAGAATGGCATCCAGCTAGTTAAAAATTAGTTTAACTTTTGATTTTTATAAATCTGAATACATAATGAGTGATACTGCTCTAAGAGTTTAAGTAAATATTTTCATAATAATGAGAGGAATAGTGTTAACTGGGAGTATAAACATTTTTCTCTAAATATGGTTTAACTGGGATAATTTAACCAGTATATTCTCCCTATTCTAAAGTTATAATAGCAAGCACTTTAAGATTTTACTTACATCATGATCACTAAAATTTGTCACCAAAAGAATCTGCTCACTTTCAACTGTGTTTTCATTGTCTTGAAGGACTTATTCGAGAGTTTTTGTTTGCAATGATGGTGGGAGGAAATGTAAAGAAATAGATGACCTAAATAAATATAATCAGAAATGGTATTTTGGTATCGGTCGAATGTTCTTTGCAACGATCAGAGTTTTGTGCCTTAAGTGGGCATCGAGGATTTTTTGTGCATTGGTTTTTAAAACCCATCCTAGGGATAAATAAATTTGTTTACAATGATATAATCTATTTCAGATTATATTGGTATGGAAGCTTTTATATAGCATTAATAGAAAGAGCAGAATGAATGCTGTTACTGTACTTTAAGAATTCATAAGGGTGACTATATGAAAGGGTGAAAAATTGGAGTTACCATGGAAACCCACCTTGCAGGACCCAGGTCTATTGGCATTCCTCTTATCAAAGCCCATGGCTGCACTGCTAGAGCACGCCTGGCGGAGAGGCCCCAGCCACCGCCTCGGCTTCCCAAACACATGACATTCAGTAAAAGGATTCCCTTCAGCATCTTAGTATCTGCTCTAGGAGTTTGAGAGGGAATTAGAAAGGGAAAAATGGGCTGATTATTTTCCAAAGGATATTGGAAAGATTGTTAAGGAATAAGATACAATAGATTTTTCAAGGGGTTCTTTAGTTAAGTTATTGAGTCTATAAACCTCTTGAGAATGAGAAAAACATTGCTTGTTCTTATCTGTCTCTGCAGACAACCCAATTAGAATTAATTGGAATGACACTTTTTTCATAAAAATACCAAAAGTCTGCATATCGCTTTTAATCAAATAACTTTTTTAAGTTATTTATGCCAGCAACAATAATATGACATTAACATATTATAAAAATGATGTTTCCTCAGCAATCACTGAATCTAATTACCTCATTTTGTAAATGCAGGAAACTAAGGTTGTGAAAAGTGAATGGACTTACCCAAGTCCAAAAACTAATTAGGGACAGAGCAAGCCCTGGCTTCCAGGTCTTTGACTTCAAGTGCATGGTTGTTAATCGAGCTACTTTATTAACAAAGAGAAGATATTCTAGTGAAAAACTGTGTTTTCTTTTGCACACCCTACATAAAAAATATAGAAAAATATAGAATGCATGTTTAAGTATTCTATAATGTTGCAGCATATACTTAGAATGGGCCAATTTATGTATACATTATTTCAGGTCCTACCTAGTGTTTTCATCTGCAGAGGCCCAAAGGCAAAAAACTGCATTTCTAAGATTCCCTTGTGGGTAGATTTCTGGACATGTTTAGGTTCTGCCAATCAGGTGCGTTCTGGCAATACTTGTATTTGGGTCTGAGTTATGTAGGGAGGAAAGCAAGGGGCACAGCGTCCATGTCAGGGCATGGCTGTGAGAGGGGCAGCTTGCTTCTGTAGGTGCAGCTTTCTGCTGAAGCTGGCTGCTTTCCCAGTCATCAGGAAGTTACAGTGTGATTCTGAAGGCTGGGAGCTGCCTGGTAGGTTGCTCTATAGCCTGCTGCTGCAGTTCTGTCAGTACCTGGTGATAAATGCCTTTCTGTTCAACTTAATTAGAGTGAATTCTGTTCTCTTCTACTGAATCCTAACCAAAACCATGTTACAGGGTAAAAAACAAAGAAAATATTTTAAAATGTACTGAAATATAGAAATAGACACTTGAGGATCTTGAAGTAAGAAAGGAAAGCAGGGATTGACTAAGATTAGGATAAGGAAAAGAGAGCTAGCAAGGGACATATGATTCCAAGTCCTAGAAGAAATCAGTGACAACGGGTCATTCTTAGGCTATGACTACATTTTATAAATGAACCTCCAACAAGCACCTGGCACCCATCTGAGTATCTCTACTCCAACCTACTCTCCTGGAAACCACATTAAAAGAAATAAAGAAATATGACTTCAAAAGCAGCTTTCAAGCAGGCCTTCTGTGTCTGCAAACTATCTCCTGATTTGCTTGCTGATGCCTGAAATTTCTTTAACAGGGAGCAAATTATACATAATTAGAAATAAAAGTGTCAAAATGCAAATGCTGATTGAGTTGACTTGTGCAAAATTCATCAATAGCAAAGGGTAATTGGTTAAGTAAATTAGAGTTAATGACAATTTTGTAACTCTTATTATTGTTTTGGTGATGGAACTAATTAACATTTACAGAGGACCTACTATGAACCTGACCCTGGGCCTCATGCTGTTACACACTCTATTTCATTTGGGCTCCCAACAACTCTGTAGTTTTGTAGAGTATTTTTATTCCCATTTTCCAGATATAGAGACTGAGATTCAAGGACATTAAAGGAGTCACCCCGAGTTATGAAGAGAAGGCCTAGGACACAAGTTTCTCTAATTTCATAATTTTGAATTGGATCAGGTCTATTTGCAACAAGGTCAGGGATACGTTGAAACTGTTCTCAGATATAGTTTTCTCATGGGAAGGCAGGCAGGAAGTTCTGTTTTACATGATTTACAGCTTTTTCCTTTTAAGATGGCTTTTTAATAAAGGGTTTATTTGGCCCAGAGGATACATTAATAATAAACCACAACAAATAGCATTTGTACATCGGTTTGCAGTCTAACCTATTCTTTTGCAATGAATTTTCTTATATGTTGTCTTATTTTATCTTCTCAACTACCCAGCAGAAACAGGTACTATTCCTGTCAAATTTTAAGATGTAAACTGAGTCCAGAGAGTTGACATAGAAATAAGGTTCTATTTAATACTTTATTCATTTCATTCCCATTAGCCATGTATATTATTGTTCACTTTATGTGCTAGCTGTTTACTTCTGTCTTCTCAATAGTCTGTAGAGACTGTGAGGACTGTCATGTTTTCCTATTCATTTTAACATTTCTAACACCTACCACGATGCCTAACATTGAGTAGGCTTTCAATATATGCTGATGAATGAGTACCTCCAAAATATCCACTTTCAAAACAGAGTAAAAACAATGAATTTTTCACTCTAAATCAGTTTTAGCTGATTTTTTCCCCTTTATCACTATGAACAAGGATTTGATATATAGTGACCAATATGATGCATTATAAATATTGGGACTCAATTAATGAGTGTATTTTTGAAACATATCATTTTTACTACCAGCAATATCTGGCCAAATATTATTAATTCAAAAAGTCAACAGAAGCACCTTTTCTAGAAGAATGCATCATTTTAATTTTTTCCTTCTTTGCACCCTAAAGTAAAACAAATCACATTGGACCAATAACTTCTCTTTTGTGCCAAAACCAAATGGCAACAGTACCTGTCTTTGGAATCATGATAAATGAAGTTGCCCAAAAGTGAAATTCAGTCTGGGCCTTGAGTCATATTGCCAAGTGCTGACCAATGAAAACAACCATTAAGAGAAAGAATCCTGATTTATTTCTTTAATTTTCTCATGCAGACAGAGCATTTGTGGTCAAATGGTAGCTTAACTGAATAAAAACATTCTGATTTTAAGTCTTTATTTTTCTGACCTTTGCATATGATGGAAGACCAGTGCAAATCTGCTCTGGAAATCTCCCAGGTTTGAATAGATGTTTGCATTGCAGAATGTCCTACCTTTTGTTGTGTGCTTTTAAAGAGGCGGTGGTTACTGTTTGAAGTTTTTTTTTTTTAATTTGTTTATTTTTTTAACTGCAGAAAACATCTAGCTCTGTTGAAAATGTCCATCTAGTTTTCAGGTCATTTTGCAGCCCCGGATACATAAATGCTTCAGAGAGTTGTTGACCCCAATATTATAATGCTAAAAGGCAAAAGGAAATAGAGTAGAAATCTGATGACCCTGAGCCATTCTAAATCACCTTGCTGGAAAGAAATTTGCTTTGCTTATTAGTTGTTGCCAATCACAACAAATAATATTAGCCTTTGTTTAGAGATGTTTCTTTCAATGAGTTCTGCATTAATTTGCATACATTGGATTTATTTAGGAATCAATAAGTAGTAGCCACAGAGATAACAGCCTGTAAAGATCAGACAGAATTATATAGGATAAGAATAGGAAATGAAGATATTCAGAATTGGGGCAAACCTATGAACCTTTCATTTCATCTGTTAACTTTAGCACTATTCATATTGTATTAGCGTTAGCCATTTCTTTGTCTTATCTGCTAGATTACTATCTACTCAATGTTAGAAGCTAAATTTTATTTACCTTTGCAAAATTCAAATGTTACCTATATAATATGGCATCATTATCAAGCCACTGTGTGGCACATAATAGATGCTTGCTCAGAAAATAGCCGTTGACCTTTTAAATATTCTGCTGCGTATGTTATATGAATATTGGCTTTTAACTTTACTCCATGACAAACGTACACCAAGTAGATTTAAATTATTCACTTTAACGTAAAATACATCCTATATTATAACTAACATTTCAGATTATAGGGTTATCTGAATTGGGTCTTTTGGGTCATGTAATGCTGCTAAAATTTTGAGTGTTTTCATGCTGAGAGAGAGATATTTATTCTCTGAATAAATTATGCAGATAACTAAATTTGATACATTATAACCTTGTACAACTTGCACAATAATTTAATATACATCCTTTGTTCCTCCAAACAATAGTGTGAAGTGGAAACATTAGGTATGGTAATTATTGACTCTACAAGAGAAAAAGGCAAATGTCAGAAAAGTAAAGTGATTTTTCTAAAATTTCTTACCCAATGAGTATTGGACAAAGAATTGGAACTCAACTTTTCTCACTTCAAATACTCTGGATTTTTTTCACTATATGCCATTTTTCATTTTAACATACATTGGATGGCACTAAACTTTGTTGGCTTGAAGATGTTGGTAATTAACCTTAGACAATTAGGCATTTTTTCTGGTGTGTTCCATAAATATGACACTGTGCTTAGAGGCTGAGGGGTGTAGTGCAAAAGACCTGAGTTTGAAATCAGGATTTGAATCCAGCTGTGCCACATGGATGTGACTTTAATTACAGAATTCTTCAGCAAATAAGCAAAATAAATAAGAAAGAACAAATGAAACCCCAGAAAAAATCTGTGTAAATGTGAGATATTACTTAACCATTTGGTGTCACAGTTTTCTCATCTGTAAAATGGAACTAATTATTCGTATAGTATAGGCTTGAATTGAGGATGAAGTTAAAAATACCCAGTGCTTGAACCTGGATATTATATTCACTTTAATAATGCAACCGGTAGCTGGATCCTGTCAGAAAGGCAGATAATTCATTTGGCCTCCTGTATTTTATCTGGATGTAACTATGTTCAAAAACATTCTATAGTTTCATAATAAATGATAACATTTCACTTTTATATTGTCATCATTTCTAAAAATGTATTTTTATAATCTCTCTGTGTTGTACTATGTTCTAGATGAATTCTGGGATAACAGTGTCAGATAACTTTATAAAATATTAGACTTATTTATTTATTTATTGAAATAAAATACTGTCACTTACGTTATTTGTATTTACATGGGATTTTTGAACTCTTCTTCCCATTCAAAAAAGTTAGTGAATTGTATGACTACATGGTATATCTCACTCTTCAAAGTCCATTCTGGCATTCAGTATGTTTTCTCTGGCTTAATTCATAAATAAGATTAATGTGTGAGGGGAAATTATCTTTTATTGGATCATGTATTTTGACAATTTTTAGTATAAATAGCAATTTAATTTCTTATTCAATGTTTGAACCTTGGCCCCTTTCTGGAAGTTGTAACTAAAACTTGCAAAAAAAAAAAGTCTTTTAAGTATACTATAGTTGACATTAATTAGTTTCCATTTTTGGATACTGATATGAAGATCATAAATTTGTTTCCTAGACTCAGGAGACCACATATAATAAATGAATGATTATTTAGAAAACAAACCAAAAACAATACTACATGTAAAATGCTTCTTGCTTTTTAAGAGCCATGTTAAGATACAAAATGGAAAGTAGCCTTTCCTATTTACTATGCACACAGAATAAAGATTTGGAGATCGTCAAACAATCTGACATTAATGACATTCTCCTCATTTTTTTGTTATTTTATTTTTGTGTTTTTATTATGTATATTGAATATACTGATCACATATATTTATGACCACACAAGTAATTAGCAAGAATAAATGACAATCACCTTGTAAGATTCACATTATTAATTAAAATGGAAAAAGTTAATGCCACTCTTACTGTATATAAAAGAAACTTCACATTTGATAGTGATACTGAAACATTTCCATAGTTACTTCCCCTTACCTTTTGTATATTACATCACTTTTTAAGTTTTTTTCAACATTCCTGAAAGTTTTATCTCTCGCACAGTGTTCCTTGTCCTCAAAAGAATGCAGGCATGATACTTTCCAAGGATTCCTGTGTCGTGGCACTTTGTAGAGAACAGCATGCACTTTGACATGGATATGGGGTATCCGAACGCTCCTTGAGATGGCAGGCCAATGGTCTCATCACAGCTCTGAGAACCAGGCTAACAGAGATTTTTCCAGTCATAAGAAGAAAAAAAGTGAAGAACCTTTTTTTTTTTTTTTTTTTTTTGAGATTATATCCTTACAAATTTGAATGGTTAATAGCTTTTTACTTTGAGAAATATGGAGGTGGTTGATGGCAGTTATCTTTTTGGGGGTGATTAGTTGGCAAAATAAGAGTTATCCTTCACCATCTAGCCACTCCTCCTTCCCTTTAAAAAAAAAAAAAAAGCTGGTTTGTGAAATCCTGAAGTCTAAGAATCACTAAATTAAGCTGAGTTAAGGGATTCATTCACACACACTAGCCTCTCTGAATGGGTGATTAAATTTTTGGCTCAGTAAAACAAAACAAAACATTTCATAAGATTTGTAGTAGTCAAAAGATTTAACAAGAAATGTGTGGCCCTAAATTGTCTATTGTCCTTATCTTAAAAATGATTTTTTTTTCAGGTTTGTTTATTAAAATGTTATCATGCTACTACTTTGTGGTGATTTCTTTTTGAAGACCATTTAGGTGATATCCCAGCGGTTATGCAGTAGATAAAGCTGACCAGTTCTTGTAGGAAAGCCTTTATGGAAGGGGAAATATAGAAGGATTTATGAAGAGCTCAGAGACTCAGCTGCAAAATGGAAGGGAGGGTGACATGTAACTTTCCTGGCCAAGACTTTTCTAAAGACTTTTGCATGTTGCTATGGAAGCTGCCATGTTGGGTGAATTACCTGGGGAGCCAGTAGTAGGAAAACAACCGAAAGGAGCAGTGTTCACCAGAGGCTTACAGGAGAAGAGAGGAAAGTTTTTCTATGCTTCCTCTCTGGTTGGAAAACTCACTAATTATAATTGGTCTAACAGTAATTAGAGTTCCTACCACTCTTCGGCAGACCAAAGACTTGGGGAGACTTTGTCAGATAATAAGGGATATCTGGATGCCTAGAAAGTCTTTTTTTTTTTATTTTTAAAATTAAATTCATGCTTTAAACTGAATTTCTGTCTTTAATTGAATTTCTATATGTCATAGGGTCCACAGATGTGCTTTAGAGACATCTGCAAATTATTGAAATTTTATTTCAAATGATTTAAATTTTATTAAAAAGTTGTATTTTTAGACATAACTTTTCTTGGGAGAAAGTCCACAACTTTCATTTAATAACTTTACATTTTTTCTCTGTGTTTTAAAGTATATCTTTTGTTTGATTTTTTTACAACCAAACTAGTAGTCCTAGAAAGTGATTATTCTTACTTTTAGTTAACATATTAATTTTTTTGCTTGTTTTTGATGCTAGAAAATATTTTCTCTGCTACAACCAAATCTCCTTAAATTTTTTCCCCTTATGATTGTTGTTTCTGTTAAATTTGTCATCTGTTTTTTCCAAAAGTTCTATTTCCCCAGGAACTACTTCTTCTAGGTGTTCTTGGTTGTCCTCTGGTTGCTGGTTCTCGTTAGGTATTTTTTGTTTACTCAGGGCTCTGTTCACTTTTCTGGGTCAGGTCAAGTTTTGGTTTTTCTTGCTGCCATGAAGAAATGAGTGGTCTCTGTACTTGTTGAACAACGACAGGGAATTTTTGTCCTTTCCTTGACAGTGCTCTGTGCCCCTATGTCTTTCCTGTGGTGATTGATATTCACAGGCTTCGATGAGAAGGAACCCAGCCTTTGTATAGCTCTCTTTCAGTTTCCCCTGGTCTGGAGCAGGACCTCCTAGAACACCATCCCCTCAACACACAATACACTTGCACACACACACACACACACACACACACACAAGGAGCTCTTCCTCAGAAAGAACAAAGATCTTTTCAGGCAAATCTGTCTGGGAAGCAAAGCCCTAGACCTTGCCCCAGGCTTCAGGCTTATTTCTCTGGCTCTCATCTGGCTCAGAGTTAACCTGAACTTGTTTTTTTTTCAATTTTCCTTCAGAAATTCTAGCTACCTGAAGAGATAGTTAGATAATGCTATAGGAGGAGGATGACTTTTCAGTCTGCCACCAACCCTATCATCTTCTCAGAGGAGTCTATGACACCAAAAATATTAAAATCTATTGCCCCCTGCTATGTATGTTATGTATATTCATGTACATTAGTGTATATATGTGTATATGTGCATGTATGTTTTAACAGACATTTAACTGACATTTAAAAAATTTTTATTTTCTTAAGGAAAATGGCTACTTTTGAGTAGATAATTGTAAAGTATATAAGCTTGTTGAAGGTAAGGATATATTTTTAACCTTATTTTATCCCAAGTGCTGGGGGGAATACCTAAGAAGATATAGTAACTCATTGCTAAATAAATATGTGTTCTTGTCAAAGTGAAGTGTGCTGTTTTAAAAGAATAAGAGTAACTGATTTTTAAAGCAATTATATAAAAGAATATGTATATAATTGTACTGCTGGGCCAGTAACACACAGGCCCATGCAAATATAATATAATTGACAATAACAGCACAAAGGAGGTGGGTAGGAACAAAACTGTACTGGAATAAAGAAGTGACATTATATAGTACCTTGAATCCATAGGAAGAAATGAAGAGAAACAGTAAGGGTAATAGATAAAGACATAGTTAATGTGACAAACTCTTTAAATATGTACTTATTCTTTCTTCTTTAACATATGTTATATATATATATGTACACACACACAGACATACATATATATAATATTTATAACAATAATAGCACAAAAAGGGAGAAGAAGAAATAGAGCCATACCAAAGTAATATTTTGATATTTCACCTCAACTAAAACACTTTAAATCTGAAGTAGATTCTGATAAGATGTCTAGGACAAGTGCTAAGGAAACCACTAAGAAAAGGACTCCAAAAATGTGATTAAAAAACCAGAGAAATTAGAATGTCACTCTAGAAACTACTCACTTAATGTAAAAAAAAAAAAAAAAAAAGAGCAGTAAAGGAGAAAGAGGGGGAAAGACATGTAAATTTCAAAAGAAGAAAGTAAAATTGCATATGTAGATCAAAAGCTCAATAAAATTAAATGTGAATAGATCAGATAAACCAATCAAAAAGCAGAGATTGAAGGGGTATGGGACAAGATGGCTGACTAGAGACATCAGTAGCCTGATTATCTCAGAAAGAAGGAAAAGTTTTACATGAAAAAAACATAGCTCAGGTTTAATTCTGAACCTATTGGAGACTCCACAGGAAGAAGTTGCAGAGCAGAACAGCAAGGAGCAAGATTCGGCAAAGATCAACCCCCAAGGAACTTGAAGCTCCAGGGGAAGTATAGGTGGGGATTTTATTTCTCTTCCTCTCACACCTCTGGCAGACTGTAAGCTCCTGAGCTGCTGAAGAGCTTCTCTACCCTCAAAACCCCAAAGCTGTGGCCACCAGTGAACTGGGTGCTTCTTGAGGACAAAGTACCAGGCTGTCAGCCCCCTCAGGCTCACTCCCCCTCACCACGGACCTGTTCTGAGGCAGCAGGCATTGTACTGCTTCTCCACCCATTGTGTGCCTTTGTCCTCCCCAGGGAGCTTCAGCTCTTTGGTGGTTTTCATGTCACTGGTCCCTATGCAAACATTTCCCAACTCTTGACAAGACTGTGGTGGCCACAGGGGGCCGGTGGGTCCTGGGGGAACTATGTGATCACAGAACTTGGATATTCCAGGTGGGCTGCCTTCCAGAGAGAGACAAAGGGGACCAGAGTGCCAGTTCTCCTCCATTTACATTTTTCTCCTCCAACTCTCCTCCTGAACTCACTGCTGCCAAATGGCAGTTCCTACGTGAGGTGGCACAGGTGCTCCAAAGGACAATTGAGTTGGAGTTCTCAGGACAGTCTGCTTTCCCTCTGTTGGTGCACCCACCACACCAAAGCTTCCACAGAGAGTGGGGATCACACTCTTCCTCTCAAAGACCTGCAGTGGACCAGGAAGTGCTCAGGCTTTGAGCTCCCTGCTCACCAGCCCTCCCTGGTGCTGCTCACCTGGCTGTTCCAGCAGAGCAGGGCATACCCTGAAGTGGAGGAGCATTAAGCCTGCTTGAGCACTTCATAAGCAACTTGGGACCAGCACACTTCTCCCTGGCATGGTCAGGGATTGAACTTGGGGGATCTGAGGACAGGCTTTCAAGTCAGATCCTGTACCCACAAGACTTGATCATGTTGCTCAGGGGCATGGAGGGGAGATTCGTAAATTAATTTTAGGAGGCGAGAGAGCTCATGTGGACAGAACTAAAAGGAGAGTATGGTGTGACTCTGAGCTACAGGAAAGCCATGTTTTCAGTATGAAGTAGGATCCTGGACAGGGACACTCCCAGACTGTGGTACCATTGAGGGTGAGCTCAGCTGGTTTGAGGTGCTGTTTGCAGCGAGATGCCAGAAGGAAATCTGTGGGGCAGATGAGGGGGAAGAAGAGTGAAACGCACTCCCAACAGTCAGACTTTGAATCCCAGACTGCCTCTTACCCACAAACACAACCTACCATCTCAGAGATTAAACTGGGCATCCCAATATAATTCACACTGTGAAGAAGAATGCAGGGCAGGAGAAAGAGAAAGGATTTCAAAGACCTCCATCTCACCTCATCAACAAGAGACAGGGAATCTGCCCATGCATATGGTACACCACCACTACAGCCTACAAATAACTAGCAGTTGAGAATGCCACCACACTAAGAATATCTATAACCAAGGTATCCATCCAGAACCCAGACCCCTATTAAAGATCCCACAAGCAAAGCCAAAGGTCGTTACCCAAAATATGCTATAGATACACCCTTAAGTGTGCGGGGGGAAAAACAGTCTCATCTAAACAAAAGAAAACCAAAACAAGAAGCAACAGCTGCTCCAGATGAGAAGGAATCAGCACATGAACTCCAGAAGTATGAAAAATCAGAGTGAAAGGATTCCCCCAAGGGAACACATTAGCTCTCTAGCAATGGATCCCAACCAAAATGAAAATACTGAAATGACAGATAAAAAATCCAAATAGGGATTGTGAGGTAACTCAATAAAATCCAAGAGAAAATGAAAGGTCAACTCAAAGAAACCAGAAAAATAATTCAGGAAATGAATAAAAAATTTACTAAGGAGATAGATATATTAACCAAAAAAACAAAACAAAATAGAACTTCTGGAAATGAAAACTACATTTAGGTAAATACAAAACATAATGGAAGGTTTTAAGAATGGACTAGACCAAACAGAAGAAAGAATTTTAGAGCTTGAACACAACTTTTTCCAATTAACCCAATCAGTCAAAAATAAAGAACACAAAGAATCAAGAGAAACAAAGTCTACGAGAAATATGAAATTATGTAAAATGGCCAAATATAAGAATTATAGTCATATGTGAGGTTGAAAAAGAAAAACAAAAAGGTCTGGAAAAACCATTTGAGGGAATAATTGAGGAAAGCTTCCCTGGTCTCACTAGAGATATAGACACCCAAATACAAGCAGTTCAATAAACACTTAGGACATTAATTACAAAAATGGCATCACCAAGGCATTTAGTCATCATACTGGCCAAGTCAACATGAAGGAGGAACACCTATGAGTTGTGAGGTAAAACTGTCAAGTAATTTATAGAGGAAAACCCATCAGACTAATAGCTGACTTCTCGAGAGTAACCCTACAAGACAGAAAGGAATGGGGTCCTATTTTTACTATTCTTAAACAGAATAACTTCTAGCCAAGAATTTTGTTTCCTACAAAACTAAATTTCATACATCATGGGAATATAGTCTTTCCCAGACAAACAAACACTAAGGGAATTTGTCACCACTAGACCTGCCCGTAGGAAATGCTTAAAAGTGCATTATATGTGCAACAGCAGTGTAAAAACACCCAAAGTTACCCACCAGTGTAAAAACACCCAAAAGTTATAGCTCACAGCTTTTGTAAAATAATAGCACAAGAGGGAAAACAAAACAATAAGGTATTATCTGACATGTTGAACAGAACAGCATCCCACGTCAATACTAACACTCAATGTAAATGATCTGAATGCCCCACTTAAAAGACATACACTGGCTGAGTAGACAAAAAACACAACCCAAATATTTTCTGTCTCCAAGAAACACATCTAAACCACAAGGACTCATGCAGACTCAAGGTAATGGGATGGAAAAAAATATTCCTTAAAAATAGAAATAGAAAGTGAGCAGGTATAGCTATTCTCATATCAGATAAAACAGATTTTAAATCAACAGTGGAAAAAAAAAAGATAAAGATGTCCATTATACAATGGTAAAATGAGCAATTCAAGAAAAAGACATAACAATCCTAAATATACATGCACCTAACACAGGAGTTCCCGATTTCATAAACCAAATTATTCTAGATCTAAGGAATGAAGTACACAGCAGCATCTTAACTGTTGGGACTTCAACACTCCACTGACAGAACTGGACAGATCACTGAAGCAGAAAATGAATATAGGAGCACTGAACCTAAAGGGAAATCTAGAACAAATGGACCTAACAGATTTACAGGGCATTCTGTCCAAGAACTAGTGAATATAAATTTTTCTGATCAGCACATAGGACTTTTTCTGAGATTGATCATATCTTAGGCCACAAAACAATTCTTAGAAAGTTCAAAAAAATAGAAATTATACCATGTATCTTCTCAGACCACAGTGGAATAAAACTAGAAATCAATTCCAAGAGAAATACTCAAATCTACGCAAAGTCATGGAAATTAAACAACCTGCTGCTGAACGATCCTTGGGTCAGTAATGAAATTAAGAGGAAAATCAAAAGTTTCCTTGAACTGAATGACAAAGGAGACACATGCTTTCAAAATCTAATGGATACAACAAAAGCAGCCCTAAGGGAAAGGTTCATAGTCATCAATGCCTACATCAAAAAAATAGAACACTAATTAACAATCTAATGTCACAACTCAAGGAACTAGAAAAGGAAGAGCAAACCAAACCCACAGCTAGCAAGAGAAAGGAAATAACAAAGATCAGAGCAGTACTGAATGAAATTGAAACCAAAAAAGCAATACAAGGCATCAGTGAAACAAAAAGTTGATTTCTTGAAAAGATAAAATCGATAGACCACTAGACAGATTAACCAGAAATAGCAGAGAAAGGACTAAAACTAAGCTCAATCAGAAATAAAAAAGGTAACATTAAACTGATATTGTAAAAATACAAAATATCATCCATGAATAGTATGAAAACGTCTGTGTAAACAAACTAGAAAACTTAGTCCTACAGATTTGGAAAGAACATCCCACTCCAAATTACCAAAACACGCATCCTGCTCAAAAGCACATGAGGCATTCTCCAGGACAGACCATATTCTAGGCCATAAAACATGCCCCAATATAGTTAATAAGATCGAAATCATACCAACATGTGTTGTGATCACAACGGACTAAAATTAAAAATCAATATCAGAGGGAAATTCACAAAAGTGGAAACTAAACAACACACTTCCAAGTAAAGAGTAGGTCAAGAGTAAAACACAAGAGAAAATAGAAAACACTTTTACATGAATGTGAAGAAAAAGATTCTTAGAAGTGGTGTTTGTCAGCTGTATGTGGTCTTGAGTACAGCCCCACTGTGTCAACAGGTGGCAGTCATTGTCAGCCCATTCAGGTCCCCCAGTGTCAGTGGGAGTATGTGGCTCCTCCCCACGAGACTCATGAGAGTGCCTGGCCTCTCCAATCCCTCCCTATCACCCCTGCCAGTCAGGGAGGCAGCAGCAATGGATCCGACCCCTGGGTAGTGCGCTGTGTCTGGGATTTTAAAATGGCACCAGCCATAGCACCCAGAGTTTGAGAGCCAGTGGGTCACTGCTCTGCCCTCTCTCCTGAACAATGCTGCTGCAGTTTCCAGATAGTTCCTTTTGTCATCCTATGGCATTCAGCATTAGAGCATCCCTCCCATAGCTCGGATAGCAATGATTATGGGGCAGTGTGGAGCCCTGGGATTCATTCCTAATGTGCCTTCCCCACATGTGCACTTGTCTTCTCTGTGTACTTCCAAACCACAGAGCAGGTCACCTCTCTTCATTCTTTTTGACTTTGGGTGCCTCCTGTCACCCTTCTTTTGATTCACAATACTTGGAAGGTTGATCTGATGGTGGATATTCACTTGCCACTTTCAATCCTTTCCATGTAGCGGTGTGTGCAGGCTGTCTCCAGTAGGCTGTCTTAGTCCCTCAAGATCATGGATTTAAATATGAAATGTAGAAAAATTAAACTTTTTTAAAAAGCATAGAAGAAAATCTTTGGAATCTAGGGAAAGGCAAAAATTCCTGAGGTTGACACCAAAAGCATATCCCTAAAAAGAAAATTAATAAATTGGATGTCATCAAAATTAATTACTTTTGCTTTGTGAAAGGCCCTGTTAAGAGGATGAAAAGACAAGCTATAGAGAGGGAGAATATGTTTGCAATATGTTTGCAAACCATGTATCTGTCAAAGAACTCAATCTAGAATATATAGAATGAACTGTTAAAACTCAACAGTAAAAACTTTCCCAAAAATTCAATTAGAAAATGGGCAAAATATCCAAAATATGTACGGGACTTACACCCATAGCATGAAAACAAATAACCTGATTAAAAAATGGGCAAAGGACCTGAAGAAACAATTTCTCAAAACAAGACACATAAATGGCCAACAGGTATATTTTTAAAAAGCTTAACATTAGTAATCATAAAAGAAATAAAAATTAAAAAACAGTATAGAGCAAAATAAAATGTAGTGACAACAGCAAATGTTAGAGAAGATATGGAGAAATTGGATCATTCATATATTGCTAGTGGGAGTAGAAAAATATATTGCTGGTAGGAATGGAAAATACAGCTATTTAGAAAAACAGCTTGGTAATTTCTTACAAAACCAAACATGGAACTACCACACAATCCAGCAATTGCACTTCTTGGCAGTTATCCCATAAAAGTCAAAATTATGTGCACACAAAAACCTGTACACAAATTTATAATATATAGCAGTTGTTTGTAATACCCTCAAACTGGAAATACTGTAGATGACCTTAAATGAAAGAATGATAAACAAACTATGTTATATTTGTATTATGGACGACCACTCAGAAATAAAAAAGAATGGACTAAGGGGACCTGTGACACCTGATACTCTCCAAAGAATTATGCTACATGAAAAAAGCCAATCCTCAAAGATTTCATACTATTTGATTCTATTTGAACATTTATGAAATGATGAAATTTTAGAAATAAGGACAGATCAGGTATTACAAATGGGAGTAGGTAGGTGTTCCTACAAAGGACAACATGAGGATTCCTTGTGGTGGAGAATTGTTCTATATCTTGACTGACTGTATTGCTATAAATATTCTACATATATCCTTGTATTATAGATTTGCAAGGTGTTACCAACAGGGAAATTGGGTGAAGAATACATGGGAGCTCTATATTATTTCCTAAAATTGCCTTTGAATGCACAATTATCTCAAAATAAAAAATTTAATTTAAAAAAGTATAAGCGATCTCCTCTTACTCCATGGGCAACATGAGAGGCTAATATAACTTGACAACCAAATATAGTGTTAGCCTTCTTGAATGTCAGAAACATGGTTCTAAACTAGGGATTCCCTGGATTTATGAAGTTATGCCACAGTAGAAAATGGTAATTCTGAGATGACACAACTCCAGCTCCATTTGGCTTCCCCAAATACTGAGGATACAATAATATTAATAGTGGCGCACCTTGATCCCACATTTGACATAGCAGCTTGGTGTGGTGCCCCAGCTGAGAATCCATACCCTGGAAATCCTAACACACCTTGGAGAGAATTCCTAAATGATTCCACCATCTGAGTGTAGCACATGTCAGTCACAAAAATTACCACTAAAGAGTAAATAAACATATTTATCCTACTTTATTTCAACCAATATTATTACACCTGCCTGACAAAATGACTTTATGTTGAATTGGGAGGGGAAAAGAGCATGTATCTCAAACACCATGATATTTCTGTCTTTTAGTTATATTATTTTAGTGATGGGGTCTTGCTCTTTATTAATCATTGTCAACCCATGAATACTAACCTTCCCTAAATAAGGAAATCTTTCTGTTTACAATCATAAGTACTTGAAAATTGTGCATGATGAAAAAATTATCTGTATTTTTAATTACCCAGTGTTTTCCATAAGACTGTTGTCAACCTGGTAACCCTAACATTACTGAGCTCTTCTGACCACTTCATCTAGCTCTTTCTAGACTGCTATGATAAACCAAAAGGCCCTGTTCTTTAATCCATCGCAGGATGCTCCCCCAGGCATGACTTGCCATTTCATGACCTTGCCTTGGGAGTGGTGTGGATACTCAGATAGTCCAATGACGGTCTAGTAGGACAAAGAGTACAAATTATGTGCATGTAAGACAATGAACACATAATTCCTCACAAAGAATATCAGTTTTGAACAACTGATGGCTACCTATATAAATATTAATTTACTGTTTTAAATGGTTCCAAAAATGACAACAAAACTGGTGTTTGATAATCATATTATAAAGGCTCTGTTTTATAGAAAAAAATAAATACTGCCTTTTTGTATAAATGTGGAAAATGATCCATTTATTTCTTTAAATTTACGTCCTGGGTGCTTCAATATGATATTTTATTAATTATTTATCTTCGTAATATACTATATATTAATATTTAATTTTCTTTTATTTCCAATATATTTAGGAACCAGAAAAACTACATATGCATATATAATTTTTATGAAATTTATTGAAATCTTCAGAAGTATTCCTAAGTATTATGTAGACACTTCTCATGTAATACAAACTTTGTTTCTACCTTCGCCCATTTACTTCTAATGTTCTTTGTCCTCAATATTAGATTTGTGGATTTAATATCAGTTAGCTTTGTGAAAAAGATGCCTATAAAATTATCATTCGTTAATCCATACATTAGGGATTCTAAATTCCTCAAATAGTCATTGAACACTCAAATATCAAGCCATTTCTTTGTAACTGGAAGAAATAAAAAGTAATCTGTAATATATCTGATAAACCCCTTTTTAAAAAAGAATAAGGCAACAGATAAACTCATCTTCCTAAATTTCAAATTATAATAACTTTGAAATTCTAAAAAGAATGTTTAAGAGATGTATGAATTTCAACTCTCTTTCCAAATTAAAACATTGCAAATAAGCTTATTATAAAGATTAACCTACTTCATAAGCTTAAATAACACAATTTAAATAATAAAATAACTGCTTGAATTATCCCCCAAAAGCAAGAATATAAAGCAACATTATCCTACCTTAAGACATTCACAAGTTTTAACACAGCAATAGTCGTGGTCATCTTTGAAGGCTAATTTGCTGTTGAACAGTTTATAGACATGAAAATGTTAAATGCTGCTGACATCTAGCAAGGAATTTAATGGTCAATAATAAATAACAATGAAAATGTGGTTGAAGCTTTCTTAAACGTGTATAATATTTTAGTGATCAAGTGCCTCACAGAACATAGATTACTACTTTTTTTGTGAGCTGATGGCTGTATTCCTTCATCCTTGAAACTAGGATAAGGAGGGCCCAGTTAACCTTGTAGCTGATGCTAATCCTTGCAGTATCTTTCCCATGAAATTCAAATTGTTTGGTAAATACAGCTTTCCAGCTGTCCCAGTTTTCTGACCCATTAATCTGAAAGCCATCTTGTATCTTCAGCAATCTCACAATTTCTCCTTGAATATAAATAATAATAGTACTTATCTCATTGTGTTGCTGTGAGGACAAAGTGAGTTAATTCATTTAAAGTGCCAGGAACATGGTACAAACTAAAACACTAGTTGCTCTTAATCATCACTGTCCTCATTAAATCTGAAAATTAAAGAATATGCATATAATTAAACAGCATTCTCCTGAAAGAACTTAATCTAAAATATTATCAAGGCAAAAAGGTAAAACTGGCCTCTATCTCATCTTCATTCTAATCTCAAAATAAAGTATTATTTATATAGCATTTACTTTTAATTTTGTTTTCCAGGAAAGACGTTGAAATCAGAACAATCTGTTTTGAATCTTGTCACTTCTATTTACTAGTTATGTGACCCTAGTAAAGTTAATCTTTCAAAGCTTTTTTTTTATCCAGTTGTAAAGTAAGAATAATACCCACTTCACAGGGTTATTGGTAAAATCAAAGAAAATAATATGTATAAATACCTAACACCTAACCTGGCCTGCAATAAGTGCTTAATAACTATTTCTTTTCCATTCCTAGTTCCTTGTTTTCAAAAGTGATGATCTAAAAATAATCTTGACTTTGATAAGAGTAAAGCCAATTTTACCTCTATGCAACAGCTAATTTTAATCCATTCTCAGTTGCTTAAACTAAAGAAAATCTTACAGTTAAGAATCAATTATTCTGATTTTTCTATTAGCTCAGAATGAATTAAGCATAAAATTATGAGAATAAGAAAGAATTGTTGACTTTTTACTAAATTTCTTATCTACTTAATACACATGACAAACTTGTCCTAATCCTTTTCAGAAAAGATAATAATAAAAAAAACTTATCATTTCCCTGTGAAACTCTTATTGATCACTGTTGCCTAAGTCAGGGAAATAGCATAACTACAAACATTTAGATTTGTCTAGAAAATCATTCTTAAAATGTTTACCTCTATTTTTATGTTGTCAAAGAAATACTTATGTAAACATGATTGAGAAATTTTTAAAAATGTAAAGAACCAGAAAAAAGATCACCCATAATCTCAAACTCAATAAAACCCATTGTTTAACATATTAGAAATATGGAATGTTAGAATAACATTCCATACTTCTAATTGTATGCAGAAAATCTAGTTAATTTTCAAACATTTGCAAACTTATGTCACATTGGAAAGACTAAGAAAAACTCCTCCAACAGTAAAGATTTCTGGAGTGAGTAAGTACATGCCACGTGGGGATGATCAGGGTGATGAGCAGAGGAGGTGCTGGAGTAGGTGCCCCAGAACCATCGCTGTGTTCTGGACAGGGGTGAGCCAGGTACTGAGCTTGTAAGGAGGAGTCCATCATGTCCTAGGGTTGAGGTCTACCCGTTAACTTTAAGCATGTCTTAAATAGCCTGAAAAAGCAGAGAGGTCACACTAATGTAGGCAGGACTGAGTAAAGGGCTGATTCTCACCTCCTATCTTCCTTTTCACACTCACAACTGGTTCCCACTCTTTGAGTGAAATGGCAGGCAGAATCTCCTGAACTACTTAAATTTAGGTCATTCTGTTTCCATGATTCCTTCCCCATCTTTTGCATAGAGCACAGAGTTGAATTCTGAGAAGTTAAATACGCATATGTAGCAACTTCATTGCATTGCATTTATACTTTTAAACTTGTAAGCAGAAGGGAGCTTACATTTAGAATTAAGGTAGACTCTTTGGTTATATTATTACATATTTGATTATATATGATTATATGTCAGTCCTAGAAACTCCTCCTCTAATTTTTCTTTGGCATTTAGAAAACTATACTCAGAGCTTCTCTATTTGTTGGACTTCTTCTATTATAAGGACTTATGTAGTTACTATGGGTTTAGGGGTTGATGCTGGATTATCTGAGCAGTAAGATATTTTACCACCAGAAGTTTTACCAGAAGTTAGGAGTCCAATAGGGGAGATGTAAAACATACTGTGAAATAAAGAGCTACAACTGGGCTTAAACTCTTAAAAATTCTGTAGTACTAATGTGGATCTGGTCCTCCTTCAGGGACCTGAAATTCTCCTACAACTTTCTTCTCCCACTTTTCTAGTAAATGCAAAAAACCTGGTGCCAGAGAGAAATGTTCTGAATATGGACCATTTGTCTGGATGGCCCAGAAAGAAACATTTTCATTAAATTTGGAAGCATTTTGTAATAAAACTCAGGTTAGGAAAGGAGTGTAACAAGGCCAAGGTTTTATTCCATAAGGAATAAGGTCAAGTTCATTAGTAATAGAAAAATACAAATTTAGTTTAAGACTAAAGATGCACTTTGGAGAAAATTAACCCCCATGGTATCAAGCTGTATTTGATTTCAGACACTTTACCAAAAAATCAGCCATGGCCTGAGTGAAAGCACACACCGTATTTCTCCTTCCCTGACCCCCAACCGAGAGCACATTCCTGTGGAGAGGAGGAGAGAGTTATGGACATCTGGAAAACATCTAAGGGGAAAATGTATTTGCAAGACCCAAGTCAGCACTGGGGAATGGATGTTCACTCTCTTGTGGGAAAGGGTGGTACAGCACAAGAAAGAAAAGACTAGAATGGACTTCAAGGGAGAATTTTGAAGGGAGGAAACAAAGAAATTATAGAATGCAGGAGGACATATGGCATAAGCAGTCAGTCTGGGCCCTTGTGGGGCTCCAAGAACATTATTATTTACACTAGAGGCATGTTCTTCCTCCACCAAACTCTACAGCTTTGTGATTCTTGCTGAGATATTTTAGCTAAAAACAGCTTAAATATTCCTTGAGGTCTAGTGTGTCATGATTTAGATAAGCAGTTAGCGGTAAGGCAGAGTTTGGGACAGAGAAGGGGTACTTTGCTCTGATCTGGCCCTCTACCAAGATAGGTAGGGAAAGAAGCAGGCACAACCCTATCTCCTAGATCATACAAGAAAGGAACAGAGACCCAACTACAAACCTGTGTTAGGTATATGAAACCAGGAACATCTCTCTGCTTTTATTTCCCTGATGATCTGTGGCAGACAGTGAGATGAGCTGACAACTGTTAATTATTAAGCAGATAACCAGGTGATCAAAAAGTCAATTCTGAGAGAAAGGAAAGACAAGAAGGAGCTGAAGTACATTTAGCCAAAAAGATCATGTATTTATAAATAGTCTATGGATACGATGTAAACAAAACTTCTAGATTCCAGGGACAAAAGTCAGCTACTGAAATATATATATGCCTCTGAGGTAGAAAGTTTGCTAGAGAGCTTAAAGTGGAAGTCAGTGGAGGTTTGCCTTCTTAGTTGTGACTTCTATGGAAGAAGACAGAGTGTATGTTGATTCTTATGGGAAATATTTTTATTTTAAGCAGAGGGAATAAAAGATTGTATTTTTGCTGACTCAAGCTAGCTTGATAATTTGCATATTAGAAGTTTTAGCAAGATGAACTTTAGGCAAAGATGTTTGCTGTTGCCTGGGGAGGAAATACTGCATAGCAAAGTTGCACTAACAAGTTCCTTATTTGGAGCAAAGCAGAGTCCAGCTTGTGTGTGTGTATCTATGTGGGAACTGTTCTTTGTAAAATGGCCACTTGCAATTTCTTTTGAGCAAACCCTTAGTTCTTTTAAGGTACTCTCAAGACAGTTCAATAATAAGCTGAAGATACAGCATACTTTTTGTTTCTTTAGGTGATGATTTCAAGCTGCACTGTTGCTTTCTACTGGGCATCAAAATATATCATTTTGAGTTCTGATTGAGTTTGGTTTTTAATATTGATGCAAGTCTAATCATCCAAGCCAGCTGCCTGTGAACGTGGACTGGGATGGGACACAGGGCAATGTGTTCTTCTGTCAATTACAAGAAGTGTCTCAAGTTCCCATCTACAAAATTTAAACATTGATGAAAAATGTCTTGGCCTGAGAAGGCAAATTCACTACAAAGAATCAGATACTCCAACTCATTTGTTGAAAGTTTCCAGGACTTTGATTACATTCACGTTAAGGTTTTCAGAAAACAAATTCCAAGATGAATGGCACATTTTTACAACTAAGGGAACACTTTGGTACACTTCTAAAAATCAACAGATTCTAACACAGTGGGAGGCATACTTAATATCATGGAATAGTGACTGTTGACAAAATAGCTCAGAAGTATCAGTGCAATCACAACCCCAATCTGGTACTAAATATGTGTGGTGTGAGGGTTTTACTACATGCAGACACCCTGGGCACTTTAGACTGACAAAATGGAGGCAAAATGGGTAGGCGCTGGTGTCATAAATATGGAGTCATATTTATATTGATCCTTATTTGGTTTTTTATATCTGCTAAGATGGCCTTCACTAGCATAAGTGTTTTTGTGCAAATTAGAAAAGTCAACCCTTGTGGGTGAACAATTTATAAAAAGATGGCTTCTTTATTGACACTCCTGGTTGACATTTATCATTCCTTACCCTTCTCTGATCTTTGGCACAGCTTTTACAAGTTGGCTCTTCTGAGGTGCTCATTCCTGCAGTGAGTTCTTCATTTTATTGATGAGGAAACTGAAACTCCATAAATTTGAATAACTTGCTCAAGGACACCTTTGTGTTCTTGTGCCATGTGGTGTACCATGTACTAAAAAATAAGCATGTCTAACATCAGTCTTTGCTAGATCATCCTGCCTTTTAGTAAGTTGATACCTGAATTTAGTGTAATTTGACGACTGTAGCTGAGAGGATTCATTATAATTTTCATGATATCCCCCAAAATATCATTTCTTGTGACATTAAATGGAAGTTTTCTTAGGACTTCACTAAAAAGCCTATGGGATTAATTTAAATTCAAGTTCAAGAAACATTTGTTGAGCACTAAATGTACCAAAACTAATTGATATGGGTGATAAAAAAGCAACCCAACCAAGCAAGACCTCTTTATCAAGCAAGTCTACTCATGCAAAGAGTAGAGACAGACATAAAAGACTGAGTCCTTTTGTGGCAGATTTTGTTTTCCAAAGATGATCAATCCATGTCTTCTGTTGCACATGCTCTTCTACAATGTGAGCTTACCATTCCTGCATCCAGAGATAGAGTCTTTTCCCCTCCCCTTGAATCTGGGAGGGCCTTGAATCTCTTTGACCAGTAGAATACAGCAGAAATGATGCTGTATGACTTCTGAGGGTGAGCTGTAAAAAGCTACACAGTTTTCACTTTGTTCTCTGGAACTCTATTTCTTGGAACTATGAGCCAGCAGATAAGAGATCTAACAAAATTAACTTAGGGGGCCATGTATCAAAGAAGTCAAGCCATTTGGAGAGACCTCCAATAGTTGCTCTTGTTGACAGCTGTAATCTTGAAGTAGCCCAGTTGAGGCACCAGCCATGCTGAGAGAATGAACCTCTAGGTGATTTCAGTCCCAGCCATCCTGAGTCCTGAGTCTTGTATTCTTTATAGCATCTGACGTGGAGCAGAGATAAGCCATCCTCACCATGCCCTGCCCTGTTCCCACAGGATCCATGAGCATAAAAAAAAAAAATGGTAGTTAATTCATACCATCAAATTTGGGGTTAATTTGTTATATAGCAATAGTGACGGAAACATTTTTCTTTCAAGACAGTCTGCAGTTGCCTGAGGCAGGAGGAATATTGCCAGGGGACTGGATACAGACGGACATTTTTTCCCCTGTAGTTTTATCTAGCACTTTTTGTAAAGGGGAAACACAAAGATCTCAGAAGACAAATAAACCAATCTACCTAAAGGTCATATTTCCCAAGTGGTTTCTAACTTTAGAAATGATATGACAGTATTTTCTCAAATTGAACAAAAATATACATAAAATGTTCTAAAGGGAAGAGCACAATAGGACAAATGACAATTTAAAAAATTCCCAAGACACTGTTTTCTTGATATTACTTCAAAGACTAACAGGAGGTTAGGAAGTGCTGTTATTATTTTTATTATATATTATTTGGTGCCTGACTTATATTTTATCCTGGATAGAACAACTTCTATTTCTGCCCTCAGGGTGTAAAGTTTAAATCTGAGAGGCATTGTAAGTGTTTCTGACAGAACACAGTGTTCCGGTTTCTTTATGCTGATTTGGAAGTTTTCAAACAACCTAATCACCACAATGTAAAGATATCAAGTGAAATGGGAAGCAATGACAGAACTCTCTCCAGAGTTTCAAGTCTTTATTTCAACAGGATAACTCTCTATTTTCAATTCTTCATAAAAGAAGCCAATTGCATGCTCCATAATAGTTATAAGAATTACGAGATGCTGAGTTCAGTGATGTGCAGAGAATAGTTTAAATGAATGCTTTAGAAAAAGGCCCTTCTTTGGAATTCAGCTGTACATATGTTAGAAAAAAATAAAAACATAATAAAATCTACTAATTAGTTTCAAGGCCAATCTGAATTAGTAATAAGTCTGAATCACACATTATGATAAGGAAATGTGGTTTTATTACTTTACAATGAAAGAAAATAACTTCTGCAGTTTGAAAGCTATTTCCAAGTACAACTTCTATATGACTATTGTTTTACTAAATGGATAATTTATAACTTGCATCATTGGTCAACTGACCCCTCCACATCTGCTGAGAACTTGGATTTGCCAAGAACTTAACAAACATTCAGTAAATGTCAACCTCATGTCCAGTTACTAGTCTAGGGAGTGTGGAGAATTTTAGTGAAAGTAAAAACATTGTCCTTGTCTCTAGGATCCTAAATTCTCATTGGGAATTTATTTATAAGAAATAATTAGCTAAGAACACAAAACGGTTAATAATTCTGCTTTGTTGAAAGCAGTCAGATATAAGGAATTACTAAAGACTTCATGGACAACATTGCCTTGAGTACAGTAGAAGAGCAGAAATTACTTAAATTTCTGAGAACATGGAACTCTACTTGGACAAAAAGATGTAAGATTCTTATTTAGTTTATCTTCTATGTTTTAATGGCATAATTAGGAAAAATGATCCTTCGAGGAATATATAAGGTAAAGCTCCATCCAGACCAGCACCTAGATACTAGATAATTTAATTAAAGCCATCTGAATTAATGGAATTTTAAAAAATTAAACTTTTAAAATAATCATACACACACATGTCCTATACAATATGAATGGTTAAAGTATCAATGTTAAGTATCATCAATTATTGATGATGAGGTTGGCTGGCATTAATAACAAATTTGGCTATCTCCAGGACCAGATAAAGAAGGAAAACTGCAGACTTAGACTCAAAAGACATGGATTTGCATCTTGATGGTACTTTCTACAAGATTTTGGGGTGAGAAAGTCATTTAAGCATCTGTAAGTCAATCTGAGCTAACAATGGGTCTGAATCATGTAGTCTAATGGGGAGATGTATGTTTTTAATTTATAGTAAAATAAAATAACTTTAGACATTAGAAAATGATCTTCAAGTGCAAGTTGGAATACCTCTAAGTAAAAGTTTTCTCATCTGTAAAACCTGATAATACCCACCTCATGAAATTTTTGTGAGGATTAAAGAAGTTGAAATGAATCAAAGAATTTTAACAAGAAGTTTGATCTACAAACCAAAACATTATTATGGTCCTTTAATTTTATCTTCTATGAGCATTTAGAAAAAAGAAACAATCTTATTCTGGAAATAAGGATTCTATTCTGGAAATAGTATCAAACCAATAGATACTTATTGATCATCTACTAATTCATTGTTGCCTCTTTTTCTCCTGGTTTGAGAGCTCTATGAGGATAATAGCATATCTTAATGCTTGAATCTAAAAAATAATTCAACAATTTTGAGCAATTGACTTAAAAATGGGCTTTAAGTTAGAAAAAGATGCAGAGTAATTGTCTGATTATCTAACATTATTCTTAGCCATTTAATTTAGAAGTCTTTCTCTCAAAGAACTACTAAAGAGTTTAGTTTCCACACTGGTGTCCAGTGTGTGCATGAAAGGGAAAAAAGCAAAACTTAATGCTTAACATAAAAGTCAGCCACTTTTTTTGGAGCATTTACAAAAGTAAAGTGACTGAGTTTTCTTCTGAGCCCCCAAGCCTACTGGGTCAGAGAGTTTCCTTTGGCCTCCATCATCACAATTGGCTTGTGATTCCCTCCGTACTTCCTTTTCTTCCCCAGTGATCCCCAAGAGGGAACATACCACACTCTGGAAGTTGTTTTGTTTTCCCAGTTTCACTGAAGCCAACTCTGTGCAAAAGCAAAGGAACTTCCAGTGGTGCCGCAGGGCTTCCTTACGATAGTCACGTCTCTATTTTACCCAGGATCTCCTAAAAGTTGCAAGGGGTTTTCAGGTTCTTCCTTGGATCTTGCTTCCTACCCATCCTCTACTCCTTGAAAAGTGACTTTTAATGCTTTTGTTAAAGAGCTTCCCATGCTACAGGAGAAAGTTCAATCTCCTTCATAACCTGGACCCCAGGTGCCTTTTGTTGTTCCCTCTTACCACTTTCACATCCACTCAACATGAACAGTTTTTCCATACAGACATGTCTACTTTAGCCACTTATGCTATGCTCTTGCTTTCATGCTCTGCTCAGGCTAAGCTGTTGGCCAGGCATGCTTTTTTTCCCTCTTCTTTGCAAAACAGATGTCTGTTCATGCTCTCAGTTCTAACGCTGCAACCCTATGCCCCTTATAAACTCTTCTTCACTTACCCAAAAGCAGGGTTATTTATAATTATGTCATAAAACGTTGTATAAGCTTCTGTTAGAGAAATTATCACAAAAATTAATTTATGTGTTACTTTTATCCAATAGAATGTAAGTATCTTGACAACAGAAGTTTGTTTTATAAATTCCTATCTCTTTTCTTTCAGGGACTGACTTGGCACCTGTTACATACCAGCTACTTCCTAAATATTAAATGAAGATGAAATTTTAAAATTTATACTGATTTGTCAAAAATCATTTTACTGATAAAATAATAAGGACACTATGCTTCCTATGTACAGCATGTGGGGTCATGGATAAGAATACATTTTGAAATTCAGAAGGCATTGCCCAAATGTCAGATACGTTCAGTTGAACAGATGCATTCATTGATGGAAAGGCAGTAGAGTTTAGTGGTTGAGAGTATGGAGCTAACTGCCTGATTGCCTGGGTTGGAATCTGGGCTATATCACTTACTAGCTGGGTAACCTTGGCCAAGATACTTAAAAATATCTATGCCTCAGTTTCCTTGACTATAAAATGGGGTTAGTTTCCTTGACATTTGCTAGTATGGGTGTAGGAAAAAATAACCCAAAACTTAATGCTTAAAGTACAGTGCTATCCCGTATGGTTGTTATGAGGATTTAAATGGGTTAATATATGCAGAAAGTACTTAATCAGGCCTACCATCTAGCAAGTAGTATGTAAGAGTGGGTGACTGGTAATTCATTGAAGATGTGGAGTATTCACTGATACAAATATTTATTGAGTGTCCACTCTGTGATGAGCACTGTTCTAAGTAAAACAAACCAATAAACAAATAAATTATGACTGTGCTATGAAGAAAATTAGAGCCGAAAGGGAACAGGAAGGGACGGACTGGTATTTTAAACAGGGTGGTAAGAGAAAGCCTTTCTTGAAAATCCTAAGTATAGCTGGGGAAAGATTGTTTTAGGTAAGGGAATAGAGCAAACCCCAGGCAGGAACACGGTGGGGTGTTTGAGGACTGGCTATGGTCAGTGTGGCTGGGGCCGAGTGAGGAAGGAGGAGAGTAGTAAGGATCAGGTCACAGAAGGGCCAGAGGCTGCATTCTGAAGGGCATGGAAACCTTTCCTTTAACACTTGCTGGCAGCTTTAAAATAGAAGAGTGATAGGATCTCTTAGGTTTATAAAATTCACGACAGATTCAAGGACCAGTGGCTGCTAAAACAGGAAGATGAGATAGGAGGCTGTCACAATAATCCAGACTCTGGTGCTAATTGTTTTCTACTAATTTCAAACAAAAATGCCTAATGGACAGACATTGTACTTATTAGTGTTTATTAACATGTTTTCACTCTTTTCTCACTTTATATAATACATCAGAATCTAGTTTATTTATTAAAATCCTCATTCATTTTATTTCTAGTCTTAATGATTAAGACTTTTGTTTAGTGATTTTACTTTCACATTATCGCCAATATCTTACTATGATTTTCTGCATGGAATTTAAATAAGAAACTAAACGCTGTTAGCAGTTGTCTGTCATCATATCACCTCACTCTCTTTGTACTTAGCTCTGCAGTCCATGTTATTCTAAAGTGGTGATTAGTCCTCAGATACCAGGAATGTTGTGAATGGCTTATGGTAACCAGATTTTACTACAAATTTATGTTGGAATAATAATATGTTTTTAATATCACTTATGTCTTTTCTATTTTGTATTTTCCTTTGACAGGGTAACTGGTTTCTTCTTCTACAATAAAGCTACCACCTTAAATGCCTTTTACTCATCCTTCTCTTTCATTCACACTCTCTGCTGTCATCTCCTTCACCCTCCCATTCTCTTCCTTCCTCCATCCCTGAAGGTAACTACTGGTCACTATTTAAGTTTTTCCTCAGCACATTTTCATAAGTTTTCTGCATTAACACATTATCATTGTTTATATTCATATTTTACTATTTTATTATCTAAAACTAGCTTAGATGTTAATCACCAAGATAATTTTTCATAAGCTCTAAATATTCACAACTAGATTTTTATATGTTCTTCAGTGTACGTTGTTCAGTATCAACAAATATTAGATGATAGTTATTCTGCTGAACATTGACCTTTCAAACGGTCAGTGACAAACAACTCTCAATGAACTTTGTACATCACTACTTATTTGGACTGTGAATTCTAGTTCAGTCATGAGAAATGTTTATTTTCCCACCCATGTGTGTATATAGTTATGCTAAAATATTTCATTGCTATTTTTTTTAAATCTATGCTACTGAATAGAGACAAAAGAAGGAAGAGTTGTGTAGTTATTGTTACAAAGCTTCTGGAAAAACTAACATGAAGATAAAAATTAAAAAAAATGAATCATAATGAGTTAACCCAATTTTATGAACTAAGATTGAAAATTCATAGATAATTAATTTGGGGTAAATAGATTTACAAAAGCCAAGTGGGGTTGGGTTAAATGACTAAGCAGAATACAAGAGGGATGTCCAGAAAGTTTTGATGACTTCATCCGCTGTTACCACAGATAGCAGCATCTCAATTAGTCATACGGAATGGGGATGGTTTCAGATGCCTGCAATCCTGATTAGCAATTATAGCAACTGAAATGAAGAAAAATTTCATCATGGAATCATCTCCTTGGTTATACAAAGAATCATGTAAAAAACCCAATTAGGAACATGATGTTTGGAAAGGGAAATGAAGGGTGGTCAAGTGTTACTCAGTTCGTCTTTATTTCCAAATAGTTACACTTGTTCACTTCCTTTTATACCATAGTTACTTGAGAAAACCTTATGCTTCCAGATACAACGTATCCTTCTTCCATTTGAAGGAGGCTTACTCCCTACTGTAATTCAAAACAACTGTTTTAAAGTGAGGAATTTGACAAAGGTGTTTTAATTACAAATGTTTTTGTAGCTTCCAAGATATCTGGGAAAAAGCTATGACAGTACTTGACAGAGAGGTTGGGAAATTTGAAATGGGTTTGGTTAATATTGGTTATATTCAATTTTATAGCACAGATGTGATAAGCCAATGGCTGGATGATGCTCTAATGCTATTGGCTCCCATCACTAGATAATGCAGCAGTAAAATCTCAATAAGGTGGTTGGATGGCTTCAGGCAAGCATTTTTCCTTAAAATATTTTATACTATTAGTAGTGTATGCTTGCATGTGCGTGGTGGGGTGTTGAGTTTGCTAAAACCCAAACCAAGCAAATAAAGAAACAACAACAACAAAAAAATCCTAAAACAACAAAACCCCAATGTGCTGGCATTTCCCTGTGAGCAATGGGGAACGTTTTCCCTGAAAACAAAAGACACAAATTTTTACTTTACACCAGGGGATTTCAGCTTTCTAACATTTGGAATTACTGATCTGGGACCCTGAAGCAATTACTAAACATTTACAAATATGTATACTCAGCCCAGACTTCTTTCCTTCACTCCAGAGACATATTTCCAACTTTCCTAGGACTCCTTTCCCTGGATATCTTGCAAGTACTCCAGACTCTGTCAAAAATGGAACCCCTTTTTTACATTATGCATTGTTATTTAATGTTTTCAAAAATTATTTATATTAACTATTGATTACATATCACTCCATATTTATAAGGTCTGAATAATAATATTATAAGAATGTATTCACCATCTAATTCAAGAAGGAAGAACATTGCCATTACCTTGTAAATCTTGTCTGTTTTCTCCCCATACAAGCACTTCCCTCCCATTTAAAACTTAACTTTATAGGTTCCATATTCCTTTTTTGTCTTTATATAAATGAAACCATAATATATATTCTCTGTCAAGGAAGTAGTACAACTTAGTATTTTTTATAATTGTAAGTATAATATTGCATTTGTGCTTATGCCACTATTTAATTAGTCAACTTTTAATGGATATGTTTGTTCTTAAAAAACAGTGCTGTTATTAACATTTATGTAAGTTTCCTTGCACACATGGGCAAGTTTCCCTAGACTCTATAGGTTTGAATTCATTCCTAGTGGTAGAATTGCTGAGTCATAAGGAATGCACATTCCATATTTTACTAGATGATGCTAAATTGTTTTCCAGTTTCTTTCATCAATTTACATTCCTTCCAGTGGTGTATAATTGTTCAAGCTGTTCATTCTTCTTACTGAGACTTGATGTTTGTTAACCTTTAAATTACTGCCAATCTCCTCTGTGGGAAAATATCTTTTATTTTTGTTTTAATTTGCAGCTCTGATGACTCCTGATGTGAAGATGTTTTCCACATGTTTATGAAAAATACACATTTTTTCTTTTCAATAAAATGTCCATTCAAGATTTTTACCCACTGTCTTAGTCTATTTAGTGTTGCTATAAAGGAATACCTGAGGCTGGGTAATTTATTAAGAATAAAAGTTTATTTGGTTCACAGTTCTGCAGGCTGTACAAAAAGCACAGTGCCAACACCTGCTTCTGATGAGGTCTTCAGGAAGCTTCCACTCACAATGGAAGGGGAAGGGGAGCTGGAGTGTGCAGATCACTTAGTGAGGAAGGAAGCAAGACAGAGCTGGGAAGGTGCTAGGCTCTTTTTAACAACCCAAATTCATGGGAATTAATAGAGCAAGAACTCACTCATCCCTCAACTCAGGGACGAGATTAATCTATTCATGAGGGATCTGCCCCCATGACTTGAAAACTTTCCATTGGACCCCACCTCCAACACTGGGTGTTAAATTTTATTTCAGCATGAGGTTTGGAAGGACAAACATCCAAACTATACCACTTACTTCTCTATCAATGTCTTTCTTACTGATTTATATGCTTACTGATTTGTACTGATGTCATGTATATACTCTGGATACTAAAATTTTGTAAATTAAACGCTTTACAAATGGATTATCCCAATTTGTAGCTTCTTTTTACCCTCCTTATGGTATCTTTTAAGTAGAATAAATTTTTCATTCTAATATGATCAATTTTTATCAGTATTTTTCTCCGTAGTTTGCACTTTTTATATTCATTCAGAGGTTATACAGGCACCATTCTGTGTTATCTATTCAACATATTATAATTTTACTTTTTTCACATTTATGTTTCTTGTCCCATCCAAATATTTTCTAACTTGGCTTTTTTTCCTTTAAATGTAGTAAGTGTAGTTAATCTATAATTTTTATCTTGTGATTCCTAAATCTTCAGTTTCTATTGCCTACCTTTTCTCCATTTTTCTCACTCATGTGCCTTGTTTTATTTGTGTCTGTTATCTGTGCCTCTGAGCTGCTCATTTTTCTTAGACATTTTGTTGAGGGAGTTGTTGAAAACCTGATAAAGATGTCCTGTTAGGACTGGCAATTGTTTTGTTTACCCAGTGCCAAAGCTACTTTCCTTGATGTTGCCTGTGAGGAGGGGTTTATTCTACATAATTAGCACTCATATTAAGAATATACTTTACAGTCCCAACTTTATTGGGGAGGAGGGTCTCCTAGTACACCTCCCATTGTCTGACACTGTGCCAAGGTTTCCTGTCTTTGAAGTGGAGATAATATTAACAGCACTGGATTCAATGGGTTTTGGTGAGGGTAATAAAAGTTAATATTTGTAATATGTCCACAACAGTGCATTTAGGAAGTGCTATGTATTTGCTAGCACTATTACTATTATTATTATTATTATTGTTATGTAGGCCCTGGGTTTTGTGTTGTCTCTTGCCCCATAAAGTCACCAATATGAGGCTTGATTGTGCATGGGGAAACAAAATCCTTCAGGGCAAAAAGTGAATTAGGTTTGCTTTCCTCTACAGGTTGTGGCCTGGTGATTTCTTATTAGAATTTGATGATTTTATGGAAACATTATTATCTATCTATCATCTATGTAGTATCTGCTATCTGTGTGTCTAGCCCCATTTTAGTTGTTTTCAACAAGAATGTTTGGCCTGCCATATAACCAGAAACAGAACTCCATTTTTATTTTTATCTTTTTATTACCTTCATTTCACTTTCTTTGACTTATTTTATTTTTTTCTACTTCCTGAAAATAACCTCTCTCAAGCTTTTAATCTTGTCTAACATACTTGTTAAATCTGTAATGTCCTCACTATCTACAACTGTAGCAGTATTTTGGAAACAATGTTTTCATTACTGTTCATATTATAATCTCTGTTAGGATTTATTCTTGACTTCTCTGTTATTTAGAAGTACATGTTAAAAATCTCAAAATGTATTTTTTATTTGTTATATGTTTGTAACATATTTCTGTCTTAATTGTATTTGGCTAAAGAATGTGGGCTGTGATTTTTTGATAGAGGCCAATCTCACTGGAGTTAGGTGATATCTCATTGTGGTTTTGATTTGCATTTCTCTAATGATTAGAGATGTTGAACATTTTTTTATATGTTTGCTGGCCATTATTGTGTCTTCTTTTGACAAGTTTCTGTTTATTTCCTTTGACCATTTATTGATGGGGTTGTTTGATTTTTTTCTTGTTGATTTTTAAAAATACAGAAACAACTAATGCTGGTGAGGATGTGGTAAGACAGGAATACTTCTTACACTGCTGGTGGGACTGCAAACTAGTGCAAGCTCTGTGGAAGAGAATTTGGAGATACCTCAAAGAGCTAAAAACAGAAATACCATTCAATGCAGCAATAGCACTATTAGGCATCTACCCAAAAGAGCAAAAGACATTCTATAATAAAGACATCTGCACCTGAATGTTTATGGCAGCACAATTCACTATTGCAAGGATGTGGAAACAACCCAAGTACCTGTCAATTCATAAGTGGATTAAAATTTGATATATGTATACAATGGAATATTACTCAATTATAAGAAATGACAGTGATCTAGTACCTCTTATATTTTCATGGATAGAGCTTGGGCCCATCATCCAAAGTGAGGTGTCACAAGATTAGAAGAATAGGCTCCACATGTACTCGCCATCAAATTGGCACTGACTGATCAACACTATGGTGCTCACACGGTAGTAATATTCTCCAGGGATTAGGGAGTTTAGGGGGTGAACTCACAACTAATGGATGTGGTGAGCATTGTAGAGGGCAAGGGCATGCCTCTAATCCTTGCTTGGGTGAGGCAAAGACATAACATGTAACCAAAATGTTTGTACCCTCTTAATATCCTGAAATAAAAAAAGAAAAAGAATGTGGTCTGTGTTCTTGGATGCTTTAATACTCATTGATGCCTGATACATTCTTTCCCATTTCTTTATTTATAACTTTTTAGTGTCTTTATATCTTTACATTTAAACATATTTATGTATTTGTTATGCTACATAAAGCTGTGTATTTAATTCAATCAACGATCTTTTTTTTTAAATTAGTCAGCTTTGTCTATTAACTTTCATTTGATTATTTATATATGAATTTCTTTCTATCATTTTATTAGTTTTCTATTTAACTTATTTTTTCAGTGTGTCTTTTTTCTCTTCATTTTCTGCCTTATTTTAGATTTTTAAAATTTCTTTTTCCATTGATATTTACACTTGGAACTTAACTCTGAAACTTAAAACTCAAGTTAGTATTACTATTCTCCTTTTGAAAAAAAATTAAATTTTCAGAAATCCTGAATTCTGAGTATCTCTCTTTTATCTACATGTTATTGTTGTCCAACATCTTATCTCTACATTGTTTTTTTTTTGAGACAGAGTCTTGCTGTGTTGTGCAGGCTACCAGGCTAGAGTGCCAGGGCCTCAGCCTAGCTCACAGCAACCTCAAATTCTTGGGCTCAAGCTATTCTCCTGCCTCAATCTCCCAAGTAGCTGGGACCACAGGTGTCCGCCACCATGCCCGGCTAATTTTTTTTATTTTTAGTAGAGACGGTTTCTCTCTTTTCCTCAGACTGATCTTGAACTCCTGACCTCAAGTGATCCTCCTGCCTCGGACTCCTAGGATTTCAGGCGTTAGCCATTACACCTGGCATCTACATTGTTCTTAATTCTCAAATTAAAGCTTAATATTGTTGTTTTATCAGTAAATGCTTGTTTTGCTTTCTCTACAGATTTGTCAGTTTTTTATCTAAACCTGGCCTATGCTTACACATTCTCTCAGAAAGTCCCATCTTAGACTGTCGGGCCTAGGCTGAGGGAAACAAGTTTTCTTCTCATTTCTGTGTGCATATAAGCTTCTTAATCATTCATTCATTCATTTTTTTTTTCATTGAAGATGTAGTTTTTGGAGGGTCACAGTATTTTGTGGGAGTTTTGCTCCCATTTCCTGCATTGCTTGGAATTAAGGCTTCATTCCATAAGCCCTTTATTGTGGAGATCAGCTCCTCCTGCCAGGATATTCCCAGAATCAGTTTGTTTTCCTCACTCTAGAGTTTACTTTTCTCCTTGATAGCAGCCCCTGAGTATTTCCTTTATTCTTACATAGATTCTTTAAAAAAAATTTATTTTGTCCTCTTGCAGAATTTTTAGATATTTTTTCTTTTTCTTTTCTTTTTTTTTTAAACCACAACTTGGTCCTCTAAATAGGTTAGTGGTTATTTGAAGATGTAGAATTGTCAACAAGTATATGTAAACCTGGGCTTTTGATTTGCTGTTTAGTCAAAGTAATTAATAGAGGCAGGTAACTTGACCATTACTATAAAGTTGTTCTTATCTAAAAAGGCACTTGCCTCCTGCTCACTATATCCATTGAAGATCTATGATGTGCAATGTGCAATGATAATATATTTTAAATTTGATTTTGTCTGTTTTTTTCCACTGCCTTTTTCTTCATTTTTCCAGGGCCTAGCACAGTTTCTGGTAAGTAATTGGTCTAATTTTGCTGAAGGAATGCATGAATAAACACACATTCAATGTAAGTACAGAAACTCACATATCTTGTACTAACGAACAAAAAAAGTAAGGGGATGAAATTTTTTGGTTAGCTTTCTATCTATATTGAAGTGGTAAATTGTTTGAACAAATCATTCTAAATCACTCAGGTTGTAGCTGTAACATAATAATACATAGAACATTGCATCCAATGTGAATCAGCTCAAGTAGCTCAAACCTCAGAATTATATTTACTTTATTAACTCATTTTTAAACTTCAGACCTACACAGTAATTTTCACTAAGTTAGCTCTGATTGAAATAGTGAACTGGAAATAACTCATTGTGAGCTGAACTGATTCACTTTTTCTTAACTCACATACTTTAACAATATATTATATTTCAAATCATTAAAAAATCAGGAACTGCCTTGGACAGGTAAGTAATCCATGAATGTTGAGTTTAATCATTCAAAAAGATACATGTGAGAAAATGATTCTAATTGTAACTAAAGAGTGACCTACATTATAAAAACACATTTTAGAGAAATGGTGCAAAAGTTAAAACTGAAAATTTTCAAAGGCAGCATTTTGAGGACATTTTAATTTAACACGTACTCCTTTTGTTTGATATTTAAAATGCAAATACTTCAGAAAATCAAATGTAGTTTTTTCTACAAAAAGGTTTATTTTAGGAATTAATTATTTCTTATAAGTGTTTTTTGTAAAAAGATCCAGAAAGTTATTAATACTTAAAATGGAACAAAAAACTAATGTAGTAACAGGATATGTCAAATGTGATTAAAATAAATATAATTTAAATAAAAATCCAAGCGTGAAAAATATTTGTCTCTAATCCTTGTTCCTCCTTAAAAATTTTTTCATAGTAAATAATGTGAACAATACTTGTTGATTGCTGTAATAAAACATAACAGCAAAAATTTGTACATCATTTGTTTGTTTACTAAGAGTCTTTGATGTGACATTGTACCAGGAGTTTTGGAGACAAAAAAAACAACTCACATTAAGGACCTCAATGTAGAACTTTGCCAACTACAAAGTTCTTTCCTACAGGGCAGTGGATCGCCATCTGAGTCCTCATTAAAATCAGCCGGTCAACCTGACCACAGCCCCACTTTGGCCCAATTAAATAAACTTTTATCTTTATAAACATTCTGTTGATAATGTATATTGAATTGGCAGAAATTTTTGTAATAATAAATATATAAAAGAAAATGAAATGAAACATTTATTTTAAGTCAGATGTGTCTACTCACATTGTGCTACACTTGTGCATGATGCCTGGTGCAGGTGAGGGCAATTCAAGTATGCAGACTAAGTAAAGGGCGGAATAATAGGCCCTGTGTACAACTGGAGTAGTAGTTTGAGAAATAGGTGGTGTTTGGGGTAGTCTGTGTCTTGGTATTTTTAAAATAGCAGTTAATGGTCTAAGTAGTTTGATTTAGTTATTGTTCTTATCCCTTCCCCACTTTAATTAAAAAGAGAAAGATGGATATATAAGTTTTCCAAACTGAAGTGGCCAGTGGACTATAAGTGGAGTTTAATATTAGAGTTGCTAGAAGGTTTAGGGTTTTTTTTTTTTTTTTTAACTTTTGTTGGTAGAGGAAAGTTTTAGATTAAAAAACAGAAAAGCACAAGAAGACATTCTAAATAAGGCACTCTCAGGTCCCAGGTAGACAAGAGAAATGAAGGGAAACATTTGTAATGTAGTGAAAAATTTAGGTGCAGGAAGAAATTAATATTGAAGATGACATATCCAGTGAAAGACTAAGATTTTCTGAAAATAAAATAGAGAGGGAAAATTGCTCAGCACGTAACATTTTGTTCTTTCTCCATTTGAAAGTATATTGCTCATGTTATTGGGTTGTTCCTGGATAAGAATATTCAAGTTCTGGGAAATAGTTGGCATATTAAAGTGTGTTTACTCATTGTATTTGCTTTATGGAATGTTTCTTAACTTTTTCTCCCAAGAAAATCCTCATAGTATTGCAATTATGATGGACCTGAGGTGTAGACTTATCTAAACGTCATTTTCCCCTGAGGCTAATGTGATGAAACAGCATAAAAAATAGAATCCCTCTCCTTTAAATATGGACCAGTGAGGCAATTCCTTGGTAATAATTCAAAACTTATTCCACTAATGATGAGTTTTCCATATAAGACCTTGCAAATATGTGTCTATTTATGTTCTTGGCTACCTTTCATCTCAATAGGAATGGAAAGATATGGACTGTGACCATATATGTAAGTCAGCTTGATGCTATTATTGAATACTCAAAAATAGTTTGTTATATTGTTAAAGAGGTTGATACCTTTAAACATAATTTTTAATTGAAGCTGCATTTTGGGAATTTGTGGTTTATTAGTAAATTGCATTTACCATCTTACTGTGTACTACTATCTAGTATCTTCTTCTTCATATTTGCAGGCAAAGCCCCAAATCCAGAAGGCTTGCTTGACTAATTCCTTTGTTTCTAGCGATGGCAAAGTTACTAGTCTTCACAGTGAGTATCAAGATCTACAGAGAGCCATTTCTCCTCTTCTTGGTAACCACACACTTGGTAAATGGCTCCAAGGGTCAAAGTATGAGTTGCCTGTGAATTTATTTCCATATTGAAATGGACTATCAAGTTAGGAGAGGAGTCAGGAAATTTTCCTTCTTAGGAAGCACTGTGCTAGATACCCAGATGACTGAGGCATAGTTCCCATCCATGAGGAGCTCACCGCCTGGAGCTGATACTGATAATCGACGTGCTACAATGTGAGCACAGAGGAAGCAGCCACTGCTCTACTTGGGACTGAGAGGAAGACATCCCAAATGAGGGCATGTTTACACTCCACTTGGAGGTCTGAGTTTTTCAGGTGGTTAAAGGAGTCAAGAATGTTCCATGGAAAAGTGAAAGGGTCTGGGATGTTCTGCAATAATGGTAAATAGCTTGTATCAGGATTGCAGAGCAGTTGTGGCCATGCAGCCAGAAGGAAGGCAGGGCAGGAGTTTGGATTATTATTATTTTTTTCATGGAGGTAATGGGTAGGGTAATAACATTATACTTTGGCACTTAAAAATTATCTTTAGTAGACTGAAAATATGGATTGATATTGTGAAGGAATAGTGGGCAGCCATAGCTATTATCCTAGATAAGCCTGATAAGGATGTGATCTAGGAAAGTCGCCATGAAAATGCAGACACAATGGGACGCAGAAGACACTGGTGTACAGCAGGATGTAAGGAAACTTAAGTATGTCATTTGGTTTGGGTAAACGAGGAAGCAGTGATTTCCTGATTGATACGGAGAATATGTGAGCAGGAGCAGATCTCAATCAGGCAGTGAGAGTTTCTCCTGAATTTGATGAGGGCCACTTTCTCTTCTCATCTCCCCGAGTGAAAGAAAACGTGATCTGAAAGCAGGGCCTCTTCCAAGAGTTTGTTTTCAAGCAAATATCTTCACTTGGTTAGTGTGAGAGAAGAAATAAAAATGACATTTGAAAAGATGTGTAAAGAGAAGCAAAAAAGAGAAGACATGCTGTTGAATGTCAGTAAGTCCTTCTCCAAGGAGTAAATAGTTTGGTACTTAAGAGAGGTACAGGTGTTACTATTTTACTGTGACCAAAGTTTTTATGAAAAGTTTACAAGTATAAGACTATGGTGGATGCTTATTTGTTGAAAGGTGCATTTTCAAGCACTCTTCCCTACACTCCTGTAACACATTATGCAAATCCTTAATATAGTCTTAATCACATTGTTTTAGTTATTTATATTGAGGACATGGACTGAGTTTTATAAATCTCTGCATTTCCAGGACCTAATAAAGTACATATGTAATTAAAACATACTAACGCCTCAAAAATATTGTGTTAATTTAAGCACCCATTAAGTAGTTGATGTACTAATTACCAATTATTTAATAAATTCTTTTAAAGCATATCTGTATTTCTCAATTTTAAAAATATTTCATGCTTGAAATAAAATAACATATATATTATGAACACTTTTAAACTATTCAGATAGAACTTTTAAACATGTAACTGCTGCACATTACTGAGTTACTCTGTCATAGTATTTCTTTTATAACACTTTTCAAAATTCATAGTTATTTTGGTTATTTCTTTGTTTTATATGTTTCCTCCTTAAAATGTAAGCTCCACCAGAGAAAAGAGCCCACCTGTTTTATTTACCTTTGTATACTCAGTGTGTATGATGGTACCTGGCTCATAATTAGTGATAAGTATATTTATCTTGAGTGAAACAGTTAATGGATTTTAAAAATCAAATTGTATAGCCCTGTTAGGAAAAGATAGATGAAACCTTATTTTTAATGACAATAAATAAGTAGGCACACAGTGAAACTGTTATGAATAAAGCTTATTTCCTACTATTAACAAAAGTATATTTAGAATCTCATGATTTCTAGTCATGGTACTAGATCTTTTGGTCCCATCAAATTCTTGAAATTACGCAAAAGTTTTCTAAAATTAGCATTAACCCAAACAAGAGGAATCCAAGGCTTAAAATGGTTATAAAACTTGCCTAATATCACACAGTAGAGTCAGCATTTGAATTCAAGTCTGTAAAGTGCCAAACCTGTGCCCTTTCCATTAAATCACAAAATTGTATTCTTAATTACAATCAAATGTAGTTTTTTCAAAGACCCAAAGTATCACAAAATGTCAAGGCTATTTGCAAAATAAAAAAATATATGTAATCCTAATGAAAATTAGAATATGAAGATATTCTTACTTGCTTTCAGAACAGATGTGTTGAATTCTAAGATCTCTTATATGATATTTGGCCCCAAGTGTCTCAGGCTGAAGTATGTCCTAATCGTGTATTAGCATGCCTTTCAGTCAACTATGCCAGACCACAAGCAAAAAACGATGTTAGATAATATACATGTCAATTATGAAAATAAGGGAAAATAAGACATTTTCTTCCTCTGTATCCCCATTCTTGACCCCAAAACATTGTGAAGAATTATTCCCTTGAGATACAAGAGGAGTAATAAAATGAAATGTTTTCTTTTTTGTTTTCTATGGAAACTTAACCTTCTGTTTTCTATGTGTACACAGAGGAATAAATGTCACATTGCCAGAATTATTCCAAAGATTTATATTACAATTCATACTTCAAATAAAACTATCTCCCTGTAGGCCAGTTTATATGAATGTTTCCTGTAAAAATAAGAAAAAGAAAACTAAACCTAAGGTAAAAATTACCTTCCTGAAGAATTTATGTAAAAAACAAATGCTCTTTTTCTATAAATCCTATACAAATATCAATGGGGCTTTCAAAGATAAATGAATAAAATGATCTTAAATTTTATACAGAATAATAGTCATCAATAGCCAGAAGCTTGTAAAAAATGAAGAAAAAGAGGAGCCTTTCTTTATAGATCCAGAGAATATTATTAAGCTACAAATCAATGGTAATCTAAGGGAATAAGCAAATAGATCAGTGGAATGAAATAGACAAACCAGAAATAGATCCTAGCACAAATGAGAATTTAAATAGGACAAAAGTAGACTTTCTACTGAGTAGGATGGTACAGGCAGAAATAACGTGCCAAAAGTGGCTGCCATATGAAAAAAATACATAAAATTGTGCCTTTGTTATTTGCCAGAAACATCTTCCAGATAGCTTAATATTTAAATATGAAGATTAAACAATGAATATCTTGGAAAAATATCTGGAAGTCTACAAATATATTTCAAAGTTAGGAAAATTTTCTTAACCAACATTAGAAATTCAGAAGCTATTAAAAATATATAGAAATGATTGATAACATTTTTAACACTTGAAAGATGAAATGTCAAAATCAATAGATAAATGATAGATTTGGAAAAAAGTTTGCAAAATAGATGATAGCCTAAGGATTGATATTTATGTAACATGATTTCAAGAATTCTCAAGAAAAGCATACAAACCAATAGAAAAATTGTCAAAGAATATGAACAGGAAGGTCATAGAACAGCAAATTTAAATGGCCAATAAACATGAAAAAATGTTTAACCCCACTGCTAGTTAGGGAAGTGCAAATTAAATTAATAAGGAGATATTATTGCATGCTTTTCAGACCGGAAAACATTTTAAAACTCTAATACCCAATGCTCTCAATAATACTGAAAGGGGTCAAATGTGAAAATTTCCAGTTTTTTGGAGAAAGCAATTTGGCAATATATATTACAAGGAAAAATACACATAACCCTCTGACCAGGAAGTCTTACTTGTGGGAATCTATCCTAAATAAATAGCAGCATCAAAACATAATAATATATATACTCAAGCCTGGATACTTCAGCGTTGTTAGTAGTGGCAAAATCCGGGAAATAAAATCAACTCCCAGAACAAAGCAAGAAGCAGAGAATTTTGCACAAAAAATAACAGCAAATATGTATATCTATATCTGTGTAATGGTACTTGTATTTATGTATCTATATATATTTATACAAGCAAATATGTATATATATAATGCACATACATATGTTTATATGAAAATGAAAAGAAGTGGCTGGGTGCGGTGGCTCCTGCCTGTAATCCCAGCACTCTGGGAGGCCGAGGCAGGAGGATTGTTTGAGCTCAAGTGTTCAAGATCTGCCTGAACAAGAGCGAGACCCCATCTCTACCAAAAATGGTAAAAATTAGTGGGTGTGGTGGCATGTGCCTGTAGTCCCAGCTACTCAGGAGACTCAGGGAGGAGAATTGCTTGAGCCCAGGAGTTTGAGGTTGCTGAGAGCTAGGCTGAAGCCATGGCACTGTAGCCTGGGCAATAGAATGAGACTCTGTCTCAAAACAAAACAAAACAAAAAAAAAAAAAAAAGGAGAGGGTGGGGAATGGAATAAACAAAAAGGAACGTATACATGGTATCAACATGCATTCTCTTGAATGGGCTAGGACATGTCTGAGGAAAGAGGGAGATGAAGAGGAGGGGAGAGGTGAAAACAAAACAATATATTTTTCTTTTTTAATTAAAAAAATTCTGAGTAGCTCAGTCTATTTGATGTGATCCAATTTAGGTAAAATTCCATATGTAAAAAAGAGTCAGCTTTATCCCTCAGAGTCCACAAAATAAAACAACACAAAGCCCCTCCCATCTCAGGTATACAGAAGTTTATTACAGCTACTCTTTGTAACTTGGAAACGTGAACCATGTTAAATCATATTGGCCACCCAAATCTCTCTTCTTCAGAATTAGACAAGAATATTCTCAAATATTTGAAAAAAATTTGTTGTTATTGATTAGCAAAAAAAAAAAAAAAAAAAAAAAAGGGAAAAAGAGTACACAGACTTCTCTAGCCAGCATTGAAAAGATAGTGGGCAATTTACCTGGCGGTAGCATTTTGAATGGAATATTCAACTATTTTTACCATAATCATATAAATTTAAGATAATTTTAATGTATGAAGCTCTGTGTCTTTACTTCTTAGCAAAATCACGAAGATTATATATCACCTAATGTCAAACCAGAGTTTTTCTTCCTGACTGTCCCATCTAGAGAACATTGTATATACTTTAAAAAATTCTTCCCACAGAGATATGGGTTAGTCATTGTTTCTGATTAAATAAAAAAAAAAATTAAAAAGTCTTCATAGAGTGCCATCTCTGATAAGTAATACAATATTAATGGATTGTTTTTCAAGGTCATCTGAGTGGATCAGTTTTAAAAAAGGCAGGTGTCCATCTTTGTCTAATACTTTAGCCTTTCAGAATTTTTCTCTCAAGTGTATCATACTTCATTCTTCTGAGTCTAGATCCTTGAATCCCTGGAAATGTCTCTCACCTCTTTCGTTAAATATATACCTAAATATCTGATTTTCTTTGAGGCTATTATAAAAGGTATTGTGTTTTTGATTTGAATTTCAGCTTGACTGTTATGGTGTATAAGAATGCCTCTGATTTGTGTGTATTAATTTTGTATCCTGAGACTTTACTGAATTCATTTATCAATTCCAGAAGTCTCTTGGTTGAATCCTTAGGGTTTTCTAGATATAATATATCATCAGCAAAAAGTGAGAGTTTGATCTCTTCTGCCCCCATTTGGATGCCCTTAATTCCCCTCTCTTGTCTAAGTAATTGTTCTAGCAAGGACTTCCAGTACTATGTTGAATAGAAGTGGGGATACTGGGCATCCTTGTCTGGTTCCAGATCTAAGTGGGAATGGTTTCAATTTTTCCCCATTCAGAATGATATTGGCTGTAGGTTTATCGTAAAGGGCTTTGATAATTTTAAGGTATGTTTCATCTATGCCTATTTTGCTAAGAGTTTTTATCATAAAGGTGTGCTGGACTTTGTCAAATGCTTTTTCTGCATCAATGGAGAGAATCATATGGTCTTTTTTCTTGCTTTTATTTATGAGGTGAAATGCGTTTATAGATTTGCATATGTTGAACCAGCTTTGCATCCCTGGTATAAAGCCCATGTGGTCATGGTGAATTATTTTTTTGATATGCTGTTGGAATCGATTTGCTAAAATTTTGTTGAGGATTTTTGCATCAATATTCATGAGGGATATTGGTCTGTAGTTTTCTTTTCTTTTTTCTTTTTTTTTTTTTTGTTGTTGTGTCCTTTCCTGGTTTTGGTATCAAGGTGATGTTGGCTTCATAGAATGAGTTAGGGAGGATACCATCTTCCTCAACGTTGTGGAATAATTTCTGTAGTATAGGAATGAGTTCTTCTTTGAATGTTTGGTAGAACTCAGAAGTGTAGCCATCTGGTCCAAGACTTTTCCTTTTTTGGAAGGTTTTTAATTACTACTCCAATTTCTGTGCTTGATATTGGTCTGTTCAGGAATTCCATTTCCTCCGGGGTAAACTTAGGGAAGTGGTATGTTTCCAGGAATTTGTCCATTTCCTCCACATTGTATAGTTTTGGGGCATATAGGTTTTTATAGTATTATAAGATAATATTTTGTATTTCCAGGTGTCTGTTGTGACCTCTCCTTTTTCATTTTTAATTGAGTTTATTAGAGTCCTTTCCCTTCGAGTTTTTGTCAATCTGGCAAGAGGGCTGTCAATTTTCTTTATCTTTTCGAAAAACCAGCTTTTGGTTTTGTTGATCTTCCGTATAGTTCTTTTATTCTCAATTTCATTTAGTTCTGCTTTGATCTTAGTTATTCCTTTTCTTCTTCTAGGTTTGGAGTTGATTTGCTCTTCCTTTTCGAATTCTTTAAGACTGTTTGTGAGATTGTTGATATTTGAACATTCTGCTTTTTTGATGTGAGCATTTAATGCTATTAGTTTTCCTCTCAGGAATGCTTTTGCTGAGTCCCACAGATGTTGATAATTTGTGTCCCCATTATCATTAAGTTTGAAGAATGTTTTCATTTCTCTTTTTATTTCCTCCTTTACCCAATAGATATTCAGGAATAAATTGTTTAATTTCCATGATTTTGTGAAGTGGTGTGTATTTCTGTTGGAATTGAACTCTAATTTTATATCACTATGATCTGAGAAGATACACGGTATTATTTCTATTTTTTTTTAATTTGTTGAGGTCCAATTTGTGTACATGTCATTCATAGAAAACTTCCTCAGGCCTCACCCCTCCCTTAGTGAACATTTGTGTATAGTTAAGATATTTTCTTTTTCCCCATTTCTTTTTTTTTTGAGACAGAGTCTCACTTTGTTGCCCAGGCTAGAGTGAGTGCCGTGGTGTCAGCTTAGCTCACAGCAACCTCAGATTCCTAGGCTTAAGCGATCCTACTGCCTCAGCCTCCCGAGTAGCTGGGACTACAGGCATGCGCCACTATGCCCGGCTAATTTTTCTATATATATTTTTAGTTGTCCATATAATTTCTTTCTATTTTTAGTAGAGACGGGGTCTTGCTCTTGCTCAGGCTGGTCTCGAACTCCTGACCTTGAGCAATCCACCCGCCTCGGCCTCCCAGAGTGCTAGGATTACAGGCGTGAGCCACTGCGCCCGGCCCCATTTCTTTTTTGTGATTTTTAAACCCACGGAAAACTATGATGGCCAGTTAAAAGAAAGGACAGGGGCTGCTACAGGTAGCAGCATGGCCTAGTTTTTAAGAGCTCATAGTCCTCTGTGCTTCAGTCTCTTCATTGTGTGAAACGGTGACACAATAGTGCTTACATAATGGGCTGGTTGTGCGCATTACATGAAGTAGTATTGTAAAGTGCTTAGGTAGAGTTTAGCACATGGAAAACACTCAATAATTGTTAGCTGTTACTGTTAGAGGTATACACACTACACCAATCACCATTTCACAAAATATAATCTCACAAAAAGGTGGGGCTCAGAAAATCTACCAAAAAATAAATGAAAATTTTATTTTATTATGCTTTTTAATTGCAATAGCTTTAGGGGGTACAAGTGATTTTAAATTACTTCTTTTATGATAATGGTCTACAGTTCCATCTAAGTTGCTGCAAAAGACATTATTTCATTCTTTTCTATGGCTGAGAAGTATTACATGGGGGGGTGTGTGTGTGTGTGTCTGTGTCTGTGTATGTGTGTGTGTATACCACAACCAAAGGACTAGATATTAGTCCTTTGTTAGATGTATAGTTTGCGAATATTTTCTCCCATTCTGTAGGTTGTCTATTTACTCTTGATTATTTCTTTTGCTGTGCAGAAGCTTTTTAGTTTAATTGTCCCATTTATTTATTTCTGTTTTTGTTGCATTTGCTTTGGGGTCTTAGTTACAAATACTTTGCCTAGGCCAATGTCTAGAATAGTTTTTACTAAGTTTTCTTCTAGAATTTTTATGGTTTCAAGTCTTACATTTAAGTTTTAACTCCATTTTGAGTTAATTTTTGTATATGGTAAGATAGGGATCCGGTTTTATTCTTCTGCATATGGCTAGCCAATTTTCCCAGCACCCCAGTGTATGTTTTTGTCTGCTTTGTTGAAGATCAGTTAGTTGTAGGTACATGGTTTTTTTTCTGGGTTCTATATTCTGTTCCATTGATCCAGGAGATACACAAATTTTAAAAAGCACAGAAATCTTGGACTTATTTAGTGGAGGGAAAAAGTATACCTACAAAACTTCTAGACTCTGAGACTGTAACAGTATTATAACTGAATGTAATAATGCCTTATAACAACCCAAGGTCTCAAAATTTTTTGATGTATAATACATTTGGTGTTCTCTATTTCAGAAAAGGGTAAAGTGTATGATGCAACTCAAAATGATTCCTTACAAAACATTTACAATAAAAAAAAAAAAACGTGTTGCTGCTTAATTCCCTGTTGTCAGGTTATCTTAAAGGATTCATTATTTGATAGTGGTAGAAAGCTCTGTTGTGCACAATATTTACAAATGTTATATTTTGCATCCTTTCACAGAATGTTTCATCAAATGTATGAACTGAAATATATTTTGACTATAATACATTGAAATTAAAAATCTGAATTTTAACTTCATTAGTACTGAGTTTTTAGTTTAGATGTTTCTGCCACATGTATTATTATACTTAATCTTTATAAAATTCTGTGATATAGACATTATTATGTTCAATTTAAACACGAAAAAACAGAATCTCAGGGAGATTAACTCTGTATCAATAAAGTTGTTAAAAATCTAGTAGTGCAATAGTGGAATAACAATAAGTAATTTTTGAGCATCTCATTTGTGAAAAGGATAGAGTTAGTTATGAAATATTGCTGAACACATTGGTTGGTCTGCCCAGAGCAGTGGCATTCTCCTGGACAATATTCCTTTACAACCATGTCCTACAAGCTGGATGGGTCAGCTCCTTCTCTTTATCACCTGTTGGATGCTACAGCTGAGCCATAAAAGGGTCTGGTTCATAGTGCTCCACCCTCAGATGAGAGTGTGATACAAGATGGATCAATCAGTCTTCAGCACAAAGATTTTTTTGAGTGGGCCTAGAGAGAAAGATCTCTTTTGTCTCTGGGTGAATTGCTGGAAAAAAAAAATTCAGTTTTCCATTATCAGTTTCCTCACACAGTTCCTTTCCCCTTTTTCCCTCCTAACTATCTGCAACCAGAAAGAATTACTTGATGTCTTCCACATTCCAGCTTCCAATGTCCATTGAGCCAGGTCCACCCTGTCTTTCTGTTCCTCTGATATTACTTAAGCTGATTGGAGTTGGGTCTCGTACTTGCAACAAAAGTTCTGTCCTCGACTACTTTAGAGATTACTTGGAAAGAAAGAACATAAATGTTTGGAACATTAAATAGAAATCTAAGCTTGAAAGTCAAATATGAAAACAAGAGAGTCTGTGATGAAAGCAAACATAAAAACAAGAATGTGATTAATTCCCAAATGAGTAATATAAATAATGAGTTTCATGAATTCAGAGGAGAAAGACAACACTGTGGCTGGAGTGATCTGGAAGGATTCCTTGGAGGGAAACGGTCAAGACTAGAGTTAGACCTTGAAAAATGGATACTTTTAATTTTTCTCGTAGTGTCATCCATGCCCCCTTGTTTAAATGAATTTTATCTGGAGAGATATTTTAAAAAGATTCTTCGGAGGCAAAGCATGCATTGACAGGAAAGGGAAGGAGAGACACATCTCATCTGTCATTACAGCAAGAATATTTTATTCAGACGCTGATATGAATGGGTATATAATGGACTTTGGTTAGAGGAATAATGTCCCATTTATTAGAGGAATTAATGTCCTAGGGTATGCACTGTAGTAAAAATGATAAATTCTGGCTTTCAGCAAAATCAGTGAAACTTTTAAGCTGATGGAAGAGTAATGGAATATTGTCAGAATCAAGTGAGGATTGAGTTCTGGTCCGTGTTGAAAAAGCTTCCTAGTTTGTTTGTGTTTAAACAATTAGCCAAAGTTTCAGTAATCCTTAAGAATCTGTGCAACTTTCAGTTACCCTGGTGTGTATTTTGAACACTGATCTTGACTCATGAAACTCTGTTACATAATATGGAAAGAATTGACAAAATGCCTCTACAGGCTGTCCCAGTTTTCCATAATTCATTTGTTTCTTCTGAGTTCCTTTGAAAATGCATATCCCTGAGGTAATAATTTTTGTAAATTATGAAATCCCATGAGTAAGGTTATAATGTTGGTCACTTCAACAATAAACTTAAGTAGTCCTTAAGAACTTTGCATCAAGTTTTTTTCCTTATAAAGAAAGGAAATTATTAAAATCAAGTTCTAACACTGGGAATTATATTCATAGGGTTTCCCCAAAGGAAATGCTATCAAAAATTTATTTCCTTTGGTTTCTTTGAGTGATTAATATGTAACCCTGAACAAAATAGTAGAATGTTAGAATGGAAAGAAATCTCTCTGGTATTGTTTAATCCAATCCACCTATTTTACAGCGTCAATATTGAGATCCTGAAAAACTGAGAGATTTGCCATGCCAGGGACTGACTGCATCTAGAACAAAGTCTTAACTTTTTAGATGACACTATATTCATTTCCTTGAAAAATATTATGATATTGCCTAATTCAAAGTAGTTCAGAGATTTTTTTTCCAATATTAGTTTCATTTTTGCCAATACAAATAAATATCTATAATTGGATATAAGTTAGAAATATCTTATGTTTTTGTTTTTCACTTTGATATCTTCTAAAATGTCTACCTGCAAGGAGAATAATGTTAGAGTTTTATAATACATGATTTGCAAAATACTTGGATGAAAATCTATTAAAAAACACTGTAAAATTCAGAAGTGGAGGGTAATTTCTTAAAAGACATGAAACCTAAAAGCCACAACACAACACAGAAAAATTTTAGACAATATAAAGAATGCATGTGTAAAGATGGAAGTCAATAGTTAAATAATAAATTTGGAAAATTTTTATAATATCATCTCCTATAAGTGGACCAGATAGAAGTTACTGCTACCCTCCTGTCTCCTCTTATTGTCTTTAATATGCTAATTCCAGCCAGAAATATTGTGTTTAGGACTCTCTTCCTGCAATATGTAGTGGACAATGGTAAGGCAAACACTGGATCTGAGAGAAAATTGAACCAGGACTGGTACACCTTCCCTTTGTGTAAGAAGATTAATTCAACAGTTTTCTTCACTCTTTTTTTCATCATCTCCAAGACTTTTTTAAGATAATTCCTGACTTAGATTTTATAAAAGGGCCTCTTCTTTTTATAGAATTTTTGGGGGAATTTTTGTTTTGTGACTGTTTTAAGAACAATCTTATACTTAATTTCATTTCATTAATTTTATTACTCACCGCCATTTTTCATACCATTTCCTTGCCATTTTCAAACATTTTTATTACAATTCTTATTTTTCTCGTTTGCTCTCACTAACACATTATCCTTCAGGTACCACATTCTTCCTTAAGACATTGCTCTATTCTTTCCTATCATTTTGTCTTTTATGTAAGCGAGAGAATTCCAGTGACAGATTCTTTTCTTTTAGAGGCTATCTTTTTTTCTGCTTGGAAATGGGTAGATCTTATTTTTAAATTTGGTTTTGAAATTAACAGCAAACAAACAAAATGAAAACCTTAGCCTGCTACTTGAATTTTTTTTTATCTGAGGCTTTAATTCTGTTTTCAGTGTAGAGATTTTCTTTTTTTTTTTTTGATCACTACTTCTCCTTCATATTGATTCCGTTTATATCTATATTAAATATTTTTTTTCATTTATATATTCTTAATCCCAGATGAATTCATAATTACTTTAATCTGGACTTGTATTTCTAACAGAAATTTCCTGAAATTTCTGGCATTTATATGGCCCCATTTGGCTTGTTTCTAGGATTGATATAATCTTTTTCTAGGTATTTTTGTTCGTCATTTTAGCGGGAACTTAGAGAGTTAAACATCTGCACTCAAATCACCATTCCAAAAGAGAAGTATCTCCATAAAATTTAAACATTGTAAAGCATACCCTTCTCCCCAAATATTATAAGAGCATGTTCTTACTTTGAACAAATGCAGAACTATTCTCTTCCTAAGGTGTTTCCAAGTGATAGAATATGGGGGAAAGACCTTCCTTCAGAAATAGGAAAATGAGGATTCTAATTCATGTTAAGAACTCTTTGGTTCAGGTGTGGTGGCTCACACCTGTAATCCTAGCACTTTGGGGACTGAGGTGGGAGGATTGCTTGAGCTCAGGACTTTGAGACCACCAGCCTGAGCAAGAGCAAGACCCCATCTCTACTAAAAATAGAAAAATTAGCCAGGTGTGTGGCATGTGTCTGTAGTCCCAGTTATTTGGGAGGCTGAGGCAAGAGAATTGCTTGAGCACAGGAGTTGAGGTTGCAGTGAGTTATGATGCTGTACTCTACCCAGGGCAACAGCAAGAGCCTGTCTGTCTCCAAAAAAAAAAAAAAAAAACACCTCTGATTTTTTTGGTGGCCACAGGTTTTGTGGCCTATATTACTGGTATGAACTTTCCTAATCCATCTGCTCATTCTGATTTCAATGTCTCATTCATGTGATGTCAAATTGAGAGAGAACATGGTGCAGTGAAATAGTCTTGAAGACTAACAGATTCATGGCTCTTAAAGCAAGTACTCTAATTTCCAGTTTTTTAATGTATAAAATGAACCTAATCCTACTTATGTACACTATCAATTGATTTAATATACTTTCATTGAGTGGTTAAATGTGCTGTACACAATGTATTTAGATGCTAGGGCATGAAGATAAATAATAGTCAGTCTCTGCCTTCAAGAATTATATAGCTAAAAGGACTGTGAGGATTATATGAGAGGAATGCATTCATTTACTAAATATCTATAGGAAAAATAATGGTTATTAGAAACTCTCCTAGGCACTGGGCTATTAGAATGAACAAAATAATCTTATTAGCCTGTGGTGATTACATTTTAGTAGAGAACAAAGAGAGATGATTAAAAATTATAAATATAATGTCAGGAATTGATAAGTTCTATGAAGACTGAGGATCAGGAGTATATGTGTGTGAAAAAGGGAAGAGAGAGCTATTTTAGATGAAATAGTGGCCTTCCTGAGAAATATCTGGGAAAAGAGAAAAGGGCATTGCTGAAGCAGGAACATATCTGTAGTGTTTGAGAAACAGCAACAAGGCAAGAGTGACTACACTTTGGTAATTTAAGGCAAGAACGGCATAGATGAGAATGGAGCAGTATACCCTAGCCTTGTTGGCCATGGTAAAGAGTTGGTATTTTATTTTAAGTATAATAATGGGAAACCATTGGAGGGATTTACACAGAGAAGGAGATGATTTGATCTGTGCTTTGCAAGATTACTCTGTCTGTTGAGTGGAGAATAACTGTAGGGAGACAGGTTAGAAGCAGGTAGGGTGGGGGTGATGAGGAGGCCAACGTAGCAGAAGAGAGAAAGCTGTGACTTTGACCTGGGAGTAATGACGGAGTGAATAAGTCCTCACTATAGTATGGTACTTGTTATGGATAAGCTTTTTTTTTTTTTTTTTTTTTTTTAAGCATCCATGTTTTTAATTAGAAAGATGGCATACAGCTTTGCTCAAGGCAGGCAGGCTTAAAAGTTCTCCTCCATCCATTTTACAGATGAGGAAACTGTTCAGTAAATTCTATTGTTATCATCAACACTATATTAAGCAGCAACAAAGAAGCTATATGTTCAAACATGAGGCAAAATGGATAAAAGTTTAAAACAATTTTCTCCTAAACCCTTCAAGAAAGAATCAGTAGATATTAAAAATGGTGACATGAGAGTCTTCACAAAAAGACCAAAGATGAACTTCTATAAATTGGTAAGAAAAATAAAAACAACACAGTGGAAAAATAAAGAAAAGGAACTAAGAAGAAGAATATATGGCTAATAAACCTATGAAAATATACTCTATTCAGGGAAACGAAAATCAAAACTACTGGGAGATAACATGTTACATCTACCTATTTGGCATAAATTTAAAAGTTTAACACTAACCTATTGGCAAGGATATGGAGAAATAAAAATGCTTATACACATTACTGGTGGAAGTCTATATTGGCATAAACAAACATGGAAAATAATATGGCATTATAGAATAAATTTGAAATTGCTATTTCCCCATGATCCAGCAATTCTATGCCTAACTATAGACTTTAGAGCAGTTGTTCTCAAAGCTGGTCCCTGGACCTGCAGCATCACCATCACTTGAGAACTCACTAGACTTGCAAAATCTTGGGCACCATCTCCGACCTACTGGATTAGAAACACTGAGGTTAAGCCCCAACAATCATGTTTTAGCAAGCCCTCTATGTAATTCTGATACAGCTAAAATGTGTGAACCATTGCACTACAGAAAAATTTGCCCATGTATACTAGGAAATGTGCAAAAATGTTTATAGCATCTTGTTTACAAAGGCAAAATACTGAAAAAAATCCATTATATATTACTAATAGAAGGACTGAAAGAATGTATATTCTCACAATGAAATACTGCGTAACTGAAATGAACTATAGCTAAACACAACATGCATAAATTTCAGAAATATAATAATCACAAAACAAGGCAGGAAATTTCCAAGTAAAAACATAATTATACATATTACTAAAAACCAAAGAGTACTTTATTGAAGGAAATAAATGTTTGTGGCATATGTGGTAAAATTATGTTACAGAAGTAAGAGAATGATAAACTAAAAGTTCAGGGAAGTGATTATTTATGAGGGAGAAGAAAAATGTGTAGAATCAGGGAAGAAAAAATGTGTAAGATGAGGGAGCACTCTTAAAAATGATGGTTAAAATTTCTTTTCCTAAATTGGGTAAGAAGTGGGTATTCATTATAGTATTGTGCCTTACACCCTACACATATATGTATTTGTTTTTATTTGCTCAATATTTGGTAACAACAATAATAAATACAATATTATTAATAGAAATAAAGCTAATGAGCAAAAAGGAGCCATATACAGAAAACAGTGGGCTACTTTCCCTGCGGTACCCACACTATCAGGAAACATAAAAAAATTTCAAGAATAAAACATTATTGATATTCACATCTCTTCTGTTTTTCTCCTCACCTTTCATTTTCCTTCATGCACAGGTTCAGTTATGAACTAATACTTATTTTTTGTGCAAAGCCATACTAACTTTAAAATTATAAATCTCATAGGAAAATGCACAACTAAGAAAAATAAGTCTAGAAATGCATAAAATAAATCTTAAAATTTCTAAAAGTCCAAGTAGTCTGATTCAATTAAAAATGGTAAGCTTCAGTGAGTGACTGAAAATTACATCAGCATGTTCCCCGAGTTTTAATGAGGCAAGGAAGAGCTGTAATCCCTGCAAGAAGGGCAAGTGAAAGAGGATATTATATGAACAACATGCTCTGTACTTGAGTAATGGTACAGCAGTACTGCCTTCTTGCCACAGACTCTGAATTGCTGTTTATACAGGAAATAGGATTAAAGTGCATGCTGGCCATCTACATTGCACATGTAAACTCATTTCAATTCAAGATGACTAATTATTATATTAAAATATTATTCTGTATATAAACAGAGGAAATTTCCTTTCTTCCATGATTATATTTAGGTACTTAAAGATGGCAAGTTTCAATTATAAAAGGAAACGTTTAAACATTTCTGCCTCATTTGGAAGTATACTATCATTTGAGAAGTATTTTATTTTGTCAACTAAACAAATGAAGACAGGTGTGTGTGCACTAAATGGAGATAAACAAATTCTATGTGTAATATTTCAAAGAGTACTTTTGAGATGTGAGTTATTGTGCTAACCGCATAATGTGCTGTTTTGCCACAGAATAAGATAGTTATCTTCCCTACAGGATGCCAGTTAGGGACAATAGAAACTTTACATTGCTTTGAATTACGTGTGGAAAAATGTTATTTTAAAGAAAATAATAGGTAGGTATAACCCAAATGAATAAAAAAGTTATAAATAAGCATACAAATAATGATGTTTCAATTTCAACACTACTGGAGTAAAATAGTTGCTCCTGATATAATTTCTGTTGGCTTCTGCAATTGGAAACACAGACCATGAGTGTTTTCTTTTAGATGGTTTAAACTTTTAGCAAGTTTATTAGAACAACTGAAATGGAAAGGGAGTTTTAGGATCTGGGCTATTTGGGATGACTCACTGAGGGCAGTCAGTGAACTTTCCAGCAAATTCTACAAAGGGCATTGAACTTGCATTCTGTAGAAGTTTGTTATCAAATAATTAGGCTTTTTCTCAATGTTTTACTTTAGTATGAAACAGTTTCTCAAGCGAAGTGATGAATAGCACTGACATTTAACTATATTTTACTACCATATTAGCAAATATTAAATAATTTTGGTGAGATGATTGGAAGTGATACTCTCATTTGTTGTTGGTAATTACATAAACTGATGTTTTAGCTTGTTTTGTGCTGCTATAACAGAATAACTAAGTCTGGGTAATTTATGACGAACAGAAATTATTGGCTTGGGAAGTCCAATGACAAGATGCCAGCATCTGAAGAGGGTCCTCTTGAAACATCATTCCATGGCAAAGGCAGGAGTGTGGGGGAGAGGAAGAGAGCAAGATGGGGCTGAACTTGCCGATATAAAAGGGCACCAATCCTACCCCTGAGGGTGGAGCCCTCATGGCCTAATTACTTCTTACAGGTCCCATCTCTTAATATTATTACAATGGCAATTAAATTTCAATGTGGATTTTGGTAGGGACAGACATTCAAACCATAGCAACTGGTATAAATCTTATCAAAATAAATTTGGTAACTGAAAATAAGAGCCTTAACAATATTTGTATCCTTTGATTATTTATTATACTTCTCAAAATCTGCCATAAGAAAAAATATAAAGATAAAAAAATTTAAGGCACAAAGAGAGCAGTAGAAACAAATTGAGAATTTAAGAATTGAGAAATGCTAGATAAACCTATTGCATAGCCAATTTATAACAAAATATGAAGCTATATAAAGGAAGTTTATGAAAAACTATATACTAACATGAAAAATTCTAAGTGATAAATATAGTACCAATGATTTAAACAATGTAATTATAACTATACAATTAAATCCCTCAAAATCTCCTCAAAATAATATTAAACAGGAATGAAGATCAATAAAAATTGATATGTTAATAATAATAGCTGTCTCTGGATGATGAAAGTATATATGATTAATTTTTCCACCTTTCTGTATTTTATAAATTATCTGTAATGGGAATATGTGTATTACATTTATAACAAAATGAATCTATTGAGCTCTATTTTAAAAAGAAAGTCCAAATCAACACGTTAAAGCAACATAGGTATTTTCCAAATTTTTTGATGTTGTATTGGTATAATATGCTGAACAATTATGTTGAAGACACAATATTTATTTTCTACATTTAAATGTTTTTTTCTTTTCCCTATTGGATGCTGAACTATATTTTCTCCTGATACCAGTTAGCATGCATTTGCCAGAAATGCAGAAATTGGTTGATGGTGGTCCTGTGTGTAAACCATCCGGCTTAAGTAGAGTACACTACAACTTGAGTCCCATGATGTGAAAATCTCTCTTTCGACTTACTAATGACTAGTGTTTTAAGCAGTGGTTGTATTTTATAAAATGTATTTTTGCTTTCATGTTCACAAAGTGTTCTGGGATAGATTTCAGATATTAGATTTCTCTCACAGCTATGAATGGCAACTCAAATTCAAAGTTAAGAAAGTGTTCTCTTCCATGTTCCAAATGACACTAAATATCATTTTCAGTGAACATGGTGATCTACTTGTATCTATAGTTCTTGAACACTATGCTTCTTTGATCTTTTACTAATGTTTCCTGTGTTTGCAGTCCAGTGCTACTAGATTGATAAATTGTCTTTACTCTTCTAAAGTTTTTAATGGGGAAGCAGGGAGAAAAAGAAAGAGTGTTTATGAAAGAGAAAGAAGAAAGTATCTTGGTAAGAACATTGTAGTAAAAGATAAAATGAAAGGACCACTTTTGTATAACATGTAATTTGGAGATATTTTTTCTTAGTTTGGGAGGGGAGAGGACAGACAACCTAAATTTTAGATTAAATAAAAGCTTAAATGTCAATGCATTTGAAAATCAAGGACCAACAAAATGCATTTGAACCACATTAGATATGACTCTGGCATGCACTAAATATATGAGGTCTGTCCAGAAAGTATCCAGCCACTGTTAACATAAGGGGAACAGTTTGCATGACATTGATGACCTGGCAGCCAAGGAGAGTGGACTAGGACACACATGCGTGAACGATGACGACTTCACTGGACTGGTCAGTGGGGCGCTAGACTCTGTTGAGTGAGCATGTGTACTTTGTGGCCATCACATTCAAAATGACTGAGCGAGTAGAACAACAAATCTGCATCAAATTTTGCATTAGGCTTGATCATTCCTCAGCAGAAACTATTTGGATGATTCAGAAGGCTTTTGGGGATGATGCAATGAGTGCAGTGCAAATAAAAGTATGGCACAAATGCTTCAAAGATGGCCAATAATCTGTTGAAAGTGATCCACATTCTGGAAGGTCTGCAACAAGCAGAACACCTGAGAATGTTAAACGTTTATGAGTTAGGTTAAGAGATGCTGGGAGAATTGTGTGATGTCCCAAGGTGCCTACTTTGAAAGGGACTGAGGTTTCATGGTCCTATGTACAGTGTTTCTTCTATCTTGTATCTTCTTCAATAAAGGTCTCATTTTTCACAGTACATGGCTGGATACAATACACAGACCTCATATGTTGTTTTCAATAAACACATAGTTTTGTGAGTTAAAAATGTGTATGGCACCAAAATAGCAAATATTAATAATATTTAACTGAGGTTAACATTAAGATGAGTTTTTAAATCATGAGAACCTATCAAATAACCAATGGTGGAAGAGGCATAATAAGAATTATAGAGAACTATGTTCTCTATAGAATCATAGGGAAGTCAATTTGGTGTTATAATTTGAAGTCAACTGAGAGTTGAAGAGGATCTTTTCCAATGGTTATCCTAGAAATAATGCAGTTGACATCAGTGAAGAGCTCCATAGGTTTCACTTACCAATTTATATCTGAGCCTATGAAAATATATTGGGGCATTATTTTTCCTTGTCTTCTCCTTGATCATATACCAACATCTTACTTTTTAAGCTCTGTTTTACCCAAATGTGTTTCTGTAATGCAATTTTTATATGATGTCAGTGGATAGATTGGCCTAATACTATTTGAATGGCTTGTAAACTCTCCTGTATTGACCTGAAATTTTCTAGTGTATAATGGCCTTTTGCTTAAAAGTGTAACAAAAAAATCATTTTAGTTAGGTAAATCTTTTTTTAAAAGTAAATATAGTTGAATGTTATCTCTCATTTGTATTTTAGTATGAACTTTTAAAATCAGATAATTTCCTATTTTTCTAAATTTTCAAAATTTAAGTTTGATATATACACAGTCAAGTGAAGAGATCTTGAGTATACAGCCTGATATTATTTTCAAAGTGAATATATACATTAAAATATATATATTTCCCCTAAGTACCACTTTGGCTGCATTCCACACATTTTGGATTTGTTGTATTTCCATTATTCATTTCAAAGAATTTTCTAATTTTCACTGTAATTTCTTTTTTGTTCCAAGATTCTATATGTGTTGTTTAATTTCCAAACATTTTGAGAATATTTTAGTTATCTTTTTCTTGTTGGCTTCTAACTTAATTCTACTGTAGCCAGAGAATATACTTTGTATGATTTCAATCTTTTGAAATTTGTTGAGCCTTGCTTTGTGGTCCAGATAATTTATCTGTTTCAATTAATGTTTTACATTTACTTGAAAAGAATGTGTATTCTCCAGCTTTTTTAATCATGTAGTTAAAATATAAATTCCTATTTTCTATTACCTCTTTGTGACAATGATTTTATAACATATTCCACTGAAATAATATAAAGATCATTTAGTTTTTCCTATAGCATGGGTGATCATTTTTTATTACTGATGGTTTTGATTTGGCATTGACAAGAGCTGGATCCTCCACTTACAATTTTACTTGTCTAATGATTGAAAAATTTTTTAGAAACTAGATTCTGGCTCTGTACATTTCAACTTGCACATATACTTCTCATGTTGGGCACCTTAGGACACATTTCTATCTTGATTTGACTTCTGATTCTACACCTTCATATCATGTTGTCTGGTGAGCAGAAATGTGGGCAGTACAAAAGTCATGAAACTATTTCTTCAATAAGATGGCCAGGAATAATTGAAATATTTATGGAAGTGCTGAAAACCACATAAATGTAACTCACTAAACACAAACTAAATGTATTCTCAACTCAACTCTCATTATCTAGATCCCCAAAATGCTTATGATTATTGTTTAAAGTGTAGGAAAACTTTAAGAATGGCAATGTAGAACAGAGAGAGAAGCCTTATAGTCAAAATGTTTTATTTTTGTACATTTTATGAGTACCTATAATCATTAAAAATATTTCTAATACCTATCTCAAGGCCTTTACTTCATGTAAGTGAGGGCTTTAAGTGTTAATGGCCATATAGTTACTATGTCTCTGGGTAGAAGATACCTATAGGAGATGACATCTGTCCAAAATAGGAGATATGGCAGAACTCATTGGAGTATTTTGTGGCTTTATCTCAGGTTTGATACCAGAAAACAAAGTAAAAACTGGACTGTAAACAAACATGTATAATTGTTAAAGGCTTCTAGAGAAACTCACAGGACTTCCAGAGATGGGGCAAAATGACTTTTAGATGTGGTTGAGTACGGGTGAAATTTAACACTAAAATCTTCGAGGGGTGGCAGGCCTTAGGGATGCAGAAACTGCAAAGGTGAGGCAGCAAGAGTCTGCAGAATAAAAGTTTAGAATTATTTGGAGCCTGAAAAACCATAAAGAGCTCTATTTTTATGTAAACATGTTTCACAATCATAGAAAATGCAAGTGGCAGAGTTGCTGGGATGTGTATGAGTTTATCATTAAAAGTGAAAAACATTTGCATATATGTTCAGAATTTGAACATACATGCTGCATTCTTATGGCATGCTTTAATGGACAATCAGATTCAGCTATATCAAGTTAGTGTAGCAGTGATTTTTAGCCAAGCTTTAATGACATTTTTAGACTTTACTACAAACTAGAGAGCTCATCAGAATTTTCACCAAGTGAAGCTTTTAAGGGAAAAGAAAAATAACGAGATGACTATGTTGGAACTCAGTGAACAAAACAGAGTATCGGTTCTGAGAGCAGGCAAGAGCAGACTCAGGAAACAAGAAATAAAGCATATGATGTCCTAGGGGAGAGAGAGAGAGAGAGAGAGAGAAGCAAATCAGAGGACCATTTAAAGTCATCTTCTGGCTCAAGTTGTAGACTTAACTTCCTAATAACTTTCTATTTTGTTTGTATTGGAGCAAGGTTGGACACAAATAAAATGGATGTGCTTAAATGAGTTTAAGATCAGAGCAAAAAAGCCCATATGTTTGTGTTTACATTTTGTCATTTATTTTCCAACAATTTTAGCAAAGTTGCAAAACACATTAGCAGGAGTTCAGGCATATCATCAATCCCATTAACTGTGCGGAGAGTGTAAATCAGTATACAATTTTTAAGAAACCTATCATCTAATTATTACTCTATCATCTAGAAATTTAGAGTAATATCTATCCCATTTTATCCAGTAATTCCACTTTCATAGATCTATATTAAAGAAATTGGCAGAAATGTAGATGAAGATTTATTTTTAAAAATATCTAGTGCATTGCTTCTTTTAATCTTTTTTCTAACTGGCAAATATAGCACAATGATGAAAACTACATAAAATATTTAACAATTAGAAAGCAAACACATATGTGAACATCACTTAAATCAAGACGTAGAACAGGGCCAACACACAAAGAACTTCTTTCCTAATCACCCCAAAGGTAACCCTACACTGAGTTTTGTTTTTCCATCTAAGCATACATCTTTAAATAACACAGTCTGGCTGGTTTTTAAATTTTATATAAATGAAATCATTCTGCATATATTTCTTGTCTTGCTTCTTTACCTCAACATTATGTTTATAACATTCATACATAAATCTATAGATTATTTGTGTTCATTGCTATGTAATATTCTAATTTTTAACTATATAACCAGTTATGAATAGACCATTAGTTATTAATCCATTTAACTATTGATGGATATTTATATTCTTTTCTTTTCTTTTATTCATTTTATTTCTTTCCTCTGTCCCTCCCTTTGTTTCCATGTTTTTTCCTCCCTCTCTCCCTTCCCTCCTTCTTTCCTTCTTTTATTCCTTCTTTCCACCCTCCCCTTCTTTTCATCCTCTTACTCAAGTCATTCTTTCCTTTCTGTTTTTTTCATTTACTATTTCATTATACTATTACACAAAAATCATGCTGCTACAGATATTCTGTATATGCTTACTGTCTTCATGTGCATGCCTATCTCTGAGATAAAAACATAGGAGTAAAACTGCTGCATTTGAGAATTCCTTTTATTTCACTCTTTAGCAATATTTGTTACTGTCATGCTTATATTTTTGAGTTATATGGGTGTATTAGTCAGGGTTCTCCAGATAAACAGACCAAATAGAACACACACACACACACACACACACACACATACACACACACACACAGATCTTTTATAAAGAACTGGCTCACACAATTATGGAAACTGAGAGGTCCCACAATCTGCTATCTGTAAGCTAGAGACTCAGGAAAGCTGGTGGTGTTGGTTCAGTCTAAGTCCAAAGTCCCAAAGACCAGGAGACTTGATGACATAACCTCTAGTCCAAGTGTGAAGGCATGAGAAAGATGACTGATGGTTTAGGGTCTAGTCGAAGGGCAAGAGAAGACCATTATCCTAGCTGAAGCAGTTAGGCAGAGAGGGCAAATTTTCCCTTTCTCTACAGCCTCCGATGAATTGGATGATGCCTACCCACGTTGGGGAGGACAATTTGCGTTATTTTGCCTACTGATTTAAATGTTAATCTCATCCATAAACATTCTCACAAACAAACTTAGAATAATGTTTAACCAAATATCGGAGCACACAAGGAGCTGACATAAAATTACCATCACAATGGTTGTATAACAATATTGTTATTTAAATATGAATTTCTCTGAGCAATTTTTTATGTGTGTGGGTCATTAAAAAATCCCTCTTTCTAGAAGTGCCCATTTTCCCATTGGGTCATATTTCTTTCATGATTGATGTTGAGGAGTTATGGATGATGCTTTTGTCATTTACATATCTTGCAAATGTCTGAAACGTGACTGAGAAGGAGGATGAGAGGAAGGGAAGGGTAGAAAGAAGGAAAGGAGAAAGGAAGGTGGAAACAAATGAAGGGAGGGAAGGAGGAAAGAAAAGGAAAAAAAAGAAAAGAAAGGGAAGGAAAAGAAAATATCTCTATCCTTTGTAACTTTTTAAATATTGCTTCTTTGATAAACAGGCATTCCCAATTTTAATGAAAATATTTATCAATTTTTTTCAGTGTGTTTGGTACTTTTTAAAATTATTTTGGATTAGAAATATTTCATTACTTCACGATCATAGAGATATGTTTTTATATTATCTTCTAGAAGGTTTATAGTTCTGCCATGTACTTTTAGATCAATAATCCTCCTGGAATTCTTTTATAAGGCATGAAATATGGGTGAGTGAATTTTATATTTTTTTCCATTTTGATTGCTAACTGATGCAGCACTTTTATCAAAAAGATGTTTTTCCTATTACTGTGCATTCATGCCTCTTTGGTAAATCAACTGTCTATGTATGCATGTATCAGTTTCTTGATCTTTATTCTTGTCAATTGGTTTATTACTTTTTTTTATCTTTGTGTTAACGCTTAGCAGTCTTAATTACTTGAGTACTGATACCTGATTGTGTAAGTTCCTGTTGGAATTATTTATTTCAAGAGTATGTTATCTAATTTTGGCCCTCGGAATTTCTATGTAAATCAATTCCAATGAAAAAGTTCCAATATTCATAAAAATAACTGTTAGGTTTTTTGGGGGATAACTGACATATTTATTTATGACAATAAGTCTTTATAAACAGAATATGTCTCGATTTATTTAGGACTTTTTTAATATATCTTTTTAAATTTGCATAATTTGCCCTTTATAAGTTTTATATATTTTAATATTAGTTCCTAGTTAAGATAATTTGATATCTTTGTAAGTGTTTCCCTAAATATATATTTGTTTTTGCTTTGTGCATATTGAAATGAAATTATCTTTTAAATTAATTTTATATCTAGCAATCTTACTAAACTGTCTTATTAATTCTAAAATTTTATCTATAACTTTTGAATATCTTATATATGCAAAGGTATAATCTGAGAAAAATAAGAACTTTGTTTCTTCTTTCTTTTACAGTTTTTATTTCTTTTTTTGCCATAGTGTTGAGGGAGAATTCCATGAATTTTAGGTAGTGACAAGGAGCATTTTTGTCTTGTTCTAAATGTGAAAGAGAGAGAAATTTTGATGTTTTACCATTAATTAAGATGTTCCCTGTAAGATATTTTGTAGATTCCACTAAAAAAATTTCTTCTATTTCAGGTTTGCTAAGAGTTTATAAATATAAACACACACATATACTTTGTGTATATGTGTGCGTTTATATAAAACATAAATGTAAACACACACATATACTTTATGTATATGTGTGCATATGCATTTTTGAATTATATTACTTTTTCTGTATCTGTTGAAAGGATTGTAGGAATTTTTAAAATCTATCAAATCAGTTATTTTGTTGATTATTTTTTAATTAAACCAAATTTGCATTCCTAGTATAAATCTAACTTTTCAATTAGATTTTTATATATTGCCCAATTCAGCTTGCTGGTATTTCATTTAGAATTTTTGCATGAGTCCTAAGTGAGATTGGCCTATAATTTTCCTTTCCTTATTATTAATTTCAGGACATTGGTGTCAAGGTTATGCTGGCTTCATAAAATTTATTTCAGAAGTGTGCCTTCCTTTTGTATTCCATACAAGTATTTCTCTAAAATTGGAATTATTTCTTCTTTGAATGTTTATTAGCACTCACTGATGAATTCACTTGGCTCTGTGGTAATCATAGTGCAAAGATTTTGATTATCAATTCATTTAATGTTTATATTGCTAATCAGGTTTTCTAATTCTTCTCAGGTCAGTTCCAGTAAGTTATATTTTTTCAAAGAATTGCCCATTTTATTAACATTTTGAGAATTACCATAAAGTTGTTAATTAAATCCTCTTATTACCTGTTTAATGTTTTTATTTTCTCTCTTTCTTGTTCTCACTTTTTTTCTCCTTTTTACTTTCTCTCCCTCCTCCTTTTTTCTCTTTTTATCCTACATCAGCATTGTTAGCCTTTTCATATAACCACTTTTTTGCTTTGGTGATTCTCTTTATTGTTGAATTATTTTCTATTTTGTTTTTTCTACTCTTTTGGGGTTTATTTCACAATTTTTTTTCAACTTTTGGGGTAGGTGCTTAGCTCAAGCATTTTCAGCATTTTTTTCCCCTAATGCAGACACTAAATGTTATGAATTTTCATTTTTACACTGCTGTAGCTGTATCTAACAAGTTTTTTATGTACTATTTTTGTTACTGTTTAAGTAAACATATCTAATTTCCAGCTTAACTTCTTAATACATGGTTTTTGGACACGTTTTTAATTTCTAAATATGAAGAATTTTAAATAATCCTTGTGTTATAGATTAGCTGTGAGAGAATATATTCTCTATATCTTCAAATCAGAAATTTTATGGGTTTTATTTACAGGTATATAATTTTTTTAAAAAATAAATTTTACATGTGGGCCTGAAAAAGAATGTGTTCTTACAGTTGTTAAATATAAAGTTCCACAGACATACAGAAGGTAAAATTTGCTAATTATATTTTTCAAATCTCCTCTATCTTCTAAAATTTTTTTGTCTTATTTTGTCAATTACTAAGGGAAGTGTGGTAAATTCTCCAGTATAATCCTAGGAATACTATTTTTGTTTGTGATTCTTGTTATATTTTTGTTCCATATATTTTTAGGTCATGTAATTAGGTATGCAAATTTTTAGCTGTCATATCTTCCCATTGAATTATATCATTATTGCATGAGGTGCAATAATGGCACGTGTTCAGCAGATCCATTGATCCTACCATCTACCACATCACCTAAATGCTGTCAGCCTTAATAGAATGTTGCTTAGAACCAGTAGGAATTATATGGTGCTCTTTCCTTGTTAAGTAGAACATATGAGTCTAAGAACCAAAAGGTAAAATATGTAGCGACTTCTTTATCATTACTTTCCATGACACACTTGGTGAATTTTTGCTTGGCTAGAGGTCTTGTTTTCCAAGGGGAGGATGCTTCTAGGATTCCTTCAAATCTAAAGCTATAACCACTGCCCAGTCCTTTTAGGCTTATCATTCCAGTAGAAAAATAGGCAAAGAAAAATTACTGTTATTATAATCATATAATAATTGGTATAATCATACAATAATAAATATATACTATGACTATCATGAGGAGGTGCTATTTCTATATACTAAATAATGTGGGCAGGGAGATATATGTCTAGAACCTAGAGCTTCGGTAAGTTACAAGGCACATCTTGGTGCTTCCATACTCATTGATAACTGTGAATGGGCAGTTCCAGCCACCATGACCTGATACAGGATACCTGCAGTGCAGACCCTTCTGCCTGGATTGTCCCAATGGACAAGCAGATTAGATTGGCAGAAGTGTTGGTTGATAGTGAAGGGAAACCAGAATGGATAATAGAGGAGGGAGATAATGAATATCAGCTTTGTTCTCAAGATCAACTGCAACAGCCAGGACAGAAACTTGTCCCACTAATATCCTCTAGTGTAAGGTTTTTGTTTTTTTTTTTTTGTTATATGTGGCTACTATTTGCAAGCAGCTTTACCAGTGTGGAATGAACTTGACATGGGGCACAAGTATTTCTGAATAAAGAATTGAGTATAACAGGTGCTTTATGTGCATCTCCCATATCTCTTCGAGGCCAATTGCAGTGTAAAACAGCCTGTGACGTTGAACTGTGTAAGTGCTTTCTCTTACACCAGAACTTGCTCTGCATTACAGCCTGAAGTGCTCAAGAATTAAAGCCCCCTGAGGGACCCCTGAACTAAGGGTGTGTCGTGCATAAACATCTCAGCTTTTTTTCCCCTTAAGCAGTATCAAACTCCAGTTACCTATAGTGGTAAAACTGGCTTAATACACTTCTCTCATTGGCTGCCTTCACCTTCCTATCTCAGTTCCCCATAACCCTACTGGTATTTCGTTAGCTCATCACCCTAATAAATAAATTTCTTCCACTTGAATCTTCAATTCACAGTCTGCTTTTGGGAATCACAAACTGAAATAGCATATATTGTCTCTATTGGCTTTGAGCTTTACTTTACCACTGGAAAAACATTCAGCAATCAAATCAAGCAATCTCTTCTCATCCTTTCCTTTGGAAGAGTTTTACAGTTTCCAAATGCCACATGGCATGGAGTGATCACATGAAGTAATGGAAAGGTCAGCATTTCACCCCTGAGGATATCTGAGATCCTTTGGATTACCAGAAGGTACTGGGCTATTTGCTTCCAATTCTAGCAATCTGAGACTCTTAGGCTTTTATGAATAATACTTATCGAGTACTTAATATGCTCTGAGAACTGTTCCAAGTGCTTTACATATATTAGCTAATTTAATCATCAGCAATCCTACATAGTAATATGAGGTATCTGTGGGGTAAAATGAGGATACTGAAGCCCAGAGAGATTAAACAGATAGGCCAAAGTCTCAGAGTTTGGAAGTGGCAAAACATTTTGAATTGTTCTTTTTAGTTTCTATTTTCTCCCCAGTTTCAAGCTGATTGCTACCATTTCTTGATGCTGAACCTATGATTATACTAACCACCTTTTCTTTTTTTGCTCTTTTATATCTACCTTTTTAAATATACTAAGCCTGAGGGACCAGATGACTAAGCTCATTGGAACTCTGTATAAAATAAGAGGAAATAAGTGATTGGTAATGATCACCCAACTTTTTAACATCTGTTTAGGTTCTTCAGATGATTTTTCAGATGTATTCTTACAGCCCAGGTTGCTGGATAAGTGACCTGTGGAAAAGTGAAGTTAAACATGTTTCGTATGAACCACAAGCTCTATTTAATGAATTTGTGTCTTCCTGTTTCTGTTTGTTTACCCTCTTCCCCCACTTAGAGCTAGTTCTATTCTTTTAAATTTGTGAGTTATATTATTAATTTGAATCAAATGCCTTGGGTATATATAGATAAATCCATATTCAAATTTATTGAATATCTATTTATTATTGCTCTATAATAATTTAAGGTAACTAGAATGTGTATATATTGAGTGAAAGAGTGGAATTTGAAAACGTAAACCAAATTACTGTTTTTAAAAATATTTTCAGAAATTTTATTTATTTTTTATGTATTCCTTTATTTCAGTAGATTTAGAAGATAAAGTGGTTTTCTGATACATGGATATATTATATAGTGATGACGTCAGGGCAATATGTTTTGCACCAAATTACTGTTAATATGATCTAGTTGTTTAAAACAATGTGTTTTAGAGACATATATTTGAAGCAATTATGTTAAATATAAAGATTTAACCAGATTTTATAATGATGCATAGTATTTTAAACTTAAAATGTTTCTTTGAAACGTGGTTGCAAAAATAAATAAATAGGCAGATGGATGGATAAATAATTAAATTCCTAAAACCAGCTACTTTCTCACTGAAGACAGAATGACTGTAGGTATACTTATTAATTGAATTCCATATGTTATGAGAGTATACTTTTCCTTCTTGTAGTCATGGCTCTTCAATTTTTTTTCTTTATTGGTCAAAATGCTGACTTGTTTCATATAATATATTTGCTATTTGATGTATAGTACTATGAAAATTGGCCATCCATGTAAATATTTACTTCAGTGAGCATGATAGAATTAAGATGATTCATTGATAAAGGCACTATTTAGAAGGGAATATGTTACAATTTTATAGAGTTTAGCTGGAAAACTACATCATTAGCTTCATATTCTTCTGTATTCCTCCTGAATAGAATCAGCAGCTTGAGACTTGGCCCAACAGCTACTGACAAGGGAGCTTTCTGCAAGGATAAAAGCTTTGAAAATTGCTACAAATAAAGCATCTTGTTTTCCATTAAGTTACATTCAAATATCCATGTACTGTACCCTGTAATTAAGTCAAATATCAATTTTAATCACTGCATCCTTAGTACATAATTTCTGTAATGCAATTGCAGCCGTATAATATGGAGCAGCTAAAATGCCCTAGTTAAATGGAATTTTAAGTGCTGGAAATTTACACACAGAGAAAAATCATCATACCTGCACTCAGGAAGTTAAACTGAAAGATCTGTGTTTAGGAAAGTAGGGAAAGAGAGACTGGTTTAATTCACAAAATATTTAAAAAATATATTGTAAAGTCTATTTACAATGTCATTATTAGTCTATACCTATGGTTTGCAAATAAAAATACTGACTATGCCTTGATTTTAGGGAGTATATTAAGAAGTTCCTTAAAGATAGGGCTTACACTTGATTGGTTAAAAATCCGACTCTAAAATTAAGTTTGAATGCTGTTACCTCAACAGACAGCAGAGGGTAATTTTCGGGGAAAAAAAGGGATCTTCACTTTGCTAGCTTTCCAAGAAAGGAGTTTGTGCATGGAAAAGCTTTATTATTTAAACTACAACTTCCAGCTCTTCAATTAGAAGCAATTTCAAATGTCAGATTTAAAGTCTCTACAACATCTCACATAAATATAGTAATTGCCTTGCATATCACTTGGCAATAGCTTAATTCTGTTTAAATCTGGAAGAAAATATTTTGAGTAGAAATAGAAACAGCAGATTGTTTTCTTTACATTGATACAACAGAATATTAGAAAAAAAATGTGTGGTCATATCCTGGATATTGCTAGGCTTAAAACTGTTGTTCCTTTCTTCAGTGAGCTGGCTCAACATTCATACTGGCATTGTTCCAAGAAATGGAAATCGTCTGAGATGTTATAATGTAGCTGATGGTTCTAGAGCCTTGATAGAATATTTACAATTAAAAAAAAAACCACAAAGTTTCAAAAATCTATGAATAATATATCTGACCATTTACACAAAACATTCAGCTGAAATGTCCCAGTGTTCTGTATGTAAGTGCATGCCAAATCTACTCCTTTTTCTTTATGATGGAAGGAAAATAGTTCACTGGGGCACACCTTTCTTGTCAATGGTACAAATCCTTTCAGAATCCAAGTTTGAAACTCCCATTTGGATTAGGTTCATGTTCATAGTTTTTGAATTATTGATTACTTGAAGGCCAGGGCATCCCAATCTGTGTCATAGATGCATAATTTATCATGATATTTAAAAGCCTGTGTATCTTAAAGGCTTCTGGAACTTTAATTCTATGCCTAATGACAACACATTTTGAGCTTTTCATGTTTTCAAAGTCTTGGCAAAAAGAAAGGGCTTTCTGGTGATGTGGCCTCACGTGACAGCTCAGTATCTTTTAATGTCTCCTTTCTCTCTTTGAATTTTTATACTTTTCCTTTCTGATTTGTTTCTCCCCCCACCCCAGCCCTTCACATCACTAATTCTTTCTTTGGTCTTTGTATATTTTTTAAGACTCTATTTCACAGCCCTCTCCATGGTGCCCACATGTTTTCTTTGTATCTCTTTTCTTTATGTTCTTCTTTTGTGCATTCTGCCTTTTTTGATTTCTGCTGCTTGAGAAAACCCTTTCAGCCATTTATTTCCTACGTATTGTCTTATTTTTCTTTGTAGTAAGAGCCTAGTTAATTTATTACTGGTTTGAATTTTGTCTCAGATGCCTCTAATATTTGCCACACCACAGTGAAGAATAGGAGTAGATAATGGCAAACTTCCTTTAACTGCTGTTGTTGGAATGATAAAAGTTAAGTGGGGTGATTTCAAAGCTGGGGGTGATTCAAGCCTTCCTCTTCCCCAGAGGTCAAGTCAGCCATCACCACAATGCGGCTGCCACCTCCCCACTTCCTCGCTCCTCACCCCAACAATGGCAACCTGCACTCAGTTAAAAACTGACAGAAATTCCAACTCACAGAGAATCAGAAAAGAAAAAGGGGCCATGGATTGCTGATGAGATGGAAAGAGATATGTAACCTCCAAGAAAGCCTGAAGTGCAGACACATGCTTAAAGGAAACTGTTGAATAAAAACACCCCATTTTCCCATTTTCAATACCTTTTCAGTTTCTGTCTGAATTGTTCTTCTAAAGTAAGGCTTGAGTAGTCGTTCTTAGAAAGTAATCTTGCTTAGCTTGTTAGTCCCTGCATTATGTAAGATTATGAAGGGTTACTATTTTGTGTATGTGAAACAAATCAGAATCCACATTTAACTTTCTCTACTATTTTCCAGGAATGTGACTGCTGGCTAGAATAAAAGATTCTCATAAAGGAATAGTATTCATAGATACATGTGATGGTAAACTGAGGCCTTTCTGCATATTTTTAGATAGAATTAAATATATTGATTGAGAGGACACCTTAGTGATATATTTAGAAATAAAATTTACAATTCGATTCAACATGTCTGCATACTTTATTTAAGCTGCCTGTGAAAGGACTCTAGGGTTGGTGAAGACAACTTGATATACTAGCACTATGATATCTTTTATTAAAATTTCCATATGCAGTTATTTTATTTCAGAAGATCCAATTTGACCTTTGATGTGTCTAATACATCTAATGCAAATCTTTCTTCTTACAACAGGAAAAGGCTATCTAAGGGCAGGGTTTTCCATTGCATTATACTATCAAGTGGCTTCTAGGCTTCCAGAGTTTGTTTTCTTTATATTCTATGATATTTCTCATATTGTTCTTCATGTCTAAGCCAAGGGATAGAGATTTTCTCTACATTAATTCAAAGGTTCTTTAAGATCCATGCACACAGGCTATATTTTATATCTTTGAACTAATGTGACTGGTATGCCTTCCAATCCTGAAAACAGACAACGGCTGAACCCTCAACTCCTTTATTAAAAGGCTCAAATGTGAGCTTTTCTCTGAAACCTTTCTCAGCAAACTCCTAGCCAGGCAAAATTGGTCACTCATGGATTTGGTTCTCTCTATTTACTGCATATTTTTCAATCACAGCCCCTAGTAACACATCAGATCACCTGAGGTTGTGCTTGATACAAAATAGGCATTCAATATTTATAGACTGGCATTAGCACTGACGTTTATAGATGGACAGAATGACTGGTTGGATATCTAATCACTTGAAGTTCCCTCATCTGGCTGGTATGCCAGGTTAATTCACACTCCTATGCTTTCGCTTATACATTCTCTCTGACTGTTCAGAGTCCTGACTAGCTGAATAGTTAAACTTGAAAAACAGGGAGGAAAGGAAAGAGAAATAGCCAACATTTACCAAGCGCCCCCTGAGCCAAGTATTGTGGTAAGCACTTTACATTCATTATTAGTTCATTTGACCTCACCATTACCCCAGGAGGTGGGTACTATTATTATTCCCATTTAACAATATAGAAAACCAAGATTGAGAGATTAAGGGACTTTTTCCCACAGTTATACTAGTGTGGAAATTGGATTCAGCTTCTGTCTGTTTGATTGCATATCTCAAGCTTATAACCTTCTAGCATTCTATCTTATTTAACTGATGAATGAAAGCTTATTTTTCAAAATATTTATGGCTAACCATTCCTCCAAGGAGCATACCTTGACTGTACAGTCATTTCAATGTTTTCCCCTTTGTACAGAGTCAAATGAAATTACTATATTGTATTTTATTTGATTATTTAGATTTGTGCTTCTCCTGTTTCTTGAAGGAATAGATGATATCGTCTTATCTCCAGTACCCAGACATTTCCTGAGTCATAGTTGAATAAATGAATGAATGTCCTTATAGTACAAATTTTTATCACACTTATGTTTTGCAGTTATTCATTTTATAATCTTTTTCCTGGCCTTGCTTCTGATAATGTTCAATATCATCTACTGAATGAATGGAAGAATAAGTAAGGAAAGATGTGAACATACACAAGTGATTGTAGGGTGGAAAGTTTGTTCTCAAATCTTACTTGCCAACCTCTTCAAAATGGATTTGTCCTTGTCCTATCTGTCTGAGTAAATCCAAAACAAATGTCAAGACTCCAGATATGCATCTTCTCCTCAGAAAAACTCCTTCCCCACAATATTTACATCCAGGTGCATCCAACCTGGCAGACGAGTAAGTCTTGTTGCTGGAACCTCGAGCTCTGGCCAGAGCCAGATGATGACATTGTAATGTAATTATTTATTAGGTATGGATCATCAAGTAGAATAAGACCTGGAGACCAATCTTTTATTTAACTGTATGTCTTTAATGTGTATCATGTTCCTTAGCATGCAGTCAGCATTTATTGACTATTAACTGCTATTTGTTGAACAAATGGGTTATTCTGTATATTTATAAATGAGGGAGGGGAGGGCAGAAAATTAACTGAAAGAAGAAGAAGTTAAAGCTATTCTTTTTTTTTTTCTCAGTTTGTGTGACATGGGGGGAGAGGAGATTGCACCTACAAGTAAACTTCCCTTTGGAAATAGTCACTCAGTGCTATTTAAAAATATACAGCAAAAACCACTCTAGGCCAATAGTTGTAAAAATGCAACCCAGGGCTTCCGAAGTTTTAGCAACAATATTCTTAAATTCCAGCAGATGGTGGTGTTGTTATGAAAAACTACCATTCTTAGCTAAAATAAAACACTTCTCACTTATAAAAAATGTTTTGATCCTCTTTGCTTTGAAAAATGCAGAGAAAGAGGATGCCCAATAACTCTTCTTCCTAGACGCTTTAGGTAAGAATTAAAATTTTTTTTAAATTGGTCACTGATGGTCCATGGTGAAAGGACTATAAAGGTTATTTCTTTTTCATAATGGTGTGTATATATGTTAATATATACACACACAAATGGTTTATTTTATATACATGTGGATGGTATAGATATTATATATGAATATATATTTACAAATTATAAATACAATTAGATATTATAATGTAATAATATAAATTATATATTTTTGGTGGCTATTGTTTACTTATATATAATCATATATATATATAAATTATATATATTTTTTCTCTATTTGTTATTCAGGATTAGCAAAGGAACAACCACCCCCACTCCACATCCATAACTATCAGCATTCAAATATGTGGTTAAAAAGGACTCTAATCATTTAAAAATAAATAACATATTTTCCTATGGGAGGGGTGTCCATGTTTGTCTGTATTAACCTTGTTATCAAATTCTGACAGGGGATATGGGAATATTTTCCCTTTTGTCTTAGTCTGACCACACATTTCTTAGCCCTAAATTGAAATGTATATTATCTTTTGACTGGTCAATGAAATGGGTACAAATTAGACTACAGAACATTTCAAAAAAGGCTTCAGAGTGTCTGAGTACCATCCAAGTAAGGAGGTTTTTGGTTTAGATCATTTCTTAATGCTTCCTAAAATTAAGCAGTTTCCTGTAAAACTATTGAATGATTTCCTGAAGTGACACAAAGTTCTGCCATTGTAGGAAATGAGGATAATTAATTTTCTTCTTTAAATCTCTTTATTCTTTTTATGCTTGCTTCCATTTAGTATACAATTATAGAGGGACAGAAAACTCCTGTACAGACTGTCACCAATTGAGGATGGTTCAACTTACAATTTTTCGACTTCACAGGGGTGCAAAAGCCATACACATTCAGTAGGAAGTGGTAAGAGTATGTCTTCTGCACCTCTCTGGTGACGCTGGGCAGCAGCAGTGAGTTCCTAGTCAGCCACATCATCACAAGGGTAAACAGCCAACACCGTACAGGGGACTGTGTTGCCAGATGATTCTGCCCAACTGCAGGCTAATGTAAGTGTCTGAGCTCGTTTAAGATGGGCCAGGCTAAGCTATGATGTTTGGTAGGTTGTTCAGGTGTGCTAAATGCATTTTTGACTTACAATATTTTCAACTTATGATGGGTTTATTGAGATGTAACCGTATCATAAATCAAGGAGCATCTGTATAAGCAGGATTTTAATCCTTATATTAATCAGATCAAAAAAGAGAAGGGTTCACTAGGACAATTCATTTCTCTGAGTACTATTTTCTTGTTAAGGAAAAAAAGATACAAAAAAGTTGACTAATTTTTAAAAAAATTGTTTCCTTTTTTTTTATTGAGTGCTTATAATCTTTTTTTTTTATTTCATCTTATTGTTATGGGGGATACAGAATTGCAGGTTACATACGTTGCCCACGTACCGCCTTTCCCCCCAAGTCAGAGCTCCAGGCGTGTCCGTTCCCCAGGTAGTGCGCGTTGCACCCATCATGTAGGTATATGTCCCTCCCCTCCACCCCCCCTTCCCGAGTCAGCACCTTCAAGTGTTACCATTCCCCAAACGGTGCGCAATGCACTCATTGTGTAGGCATACCCCCATCCCCTCCCCACCCCCCACCTCAGTCTGATATCCGATTGGTGTCGTTCCTAGATGTGTATTTAGGTGATGATCAGGGAAACCAATTTTCTGGTGAGTACATGTGATGCTTGTTTTTCCATTCTTGGGATACTTCACTTAATATAATGGGTTCCAGCTCTCTCCAGGAGAACCATAGAGATGTCGTATCTTCATTATTCCTTATAGCTGAGTAATATTCCATGGTATACATATACCATAACTTACTAATCCAATCATGTATTGATGGGCATTTGGGTTGTTTCCACATCTTTGCAATTGTGAATTGTGCTGCTATAAACATTCGGGTACATGTATAAGGAAAACTATGAAACACTGAGAAAAGAAATAGCAGAACTTGCAAATAGATGGAAAAATATACCATGCTCGTGGATCGGAAGAATCAACATTGTTAAAATGTCTATACTACCCAAAGTGACCTACAGATTCAATGCAATCCCTATTAAATTACCAACATCATTCTTTACAGATGTAGAGAAAATAATTATACACTTTGTATGGAATCAAAGAAGACCCCGTATAGCAAAAGCAATTTTAAGCAACAAAAACAAAATGGGAGGTATTAATTTGCCAGACCTCAAACTATACCACAAGGCCGTGGTTCTTAAAACAGCCTGGTATTGGCACAAGTTCAGGGACACAGACCAGTGGAACACAACAGAAAATCCAAATATAGAACCATCCTCATATAGTCACCTAATTTTTGACAAAGCGGGAAAGAATATACTCTGGGGACAAGAATCCCTATTCAATAAATGGTGCTGGGAGAATTGGTTAGCCACTTGTAGAAGACTGAAACAGGACCCACAGCTTTCACCTCTCACAAAAATCAAATCACGGTGGTTAACAGACTTAAACCTTAGGCGTGATACAATCAGAATTCTAGAAGAAAATGTAGGAAAGACTCTTACAGACATTGGCCTAGGCAAAGAATTTATGAAGAAGACCCCCAAGGCAATCACAGCAGCAACAAAAATAAATGAATGGGACATGATTAAATTAAAAAGCTTCTGCACAGCCAAAGAAACAGTCACGAGAATAAACAGACCACCTACAGAATGGGAAAAAATTTTTGCATACTACACATCAGATAAAGGACTGATAACAAGAATCTATTTAGAACTCAGGAAAATCAGCAAGAAAAAATCAAGCAACCCTATCAAAAAGTGGGAAAATGACATGTTTCCTATTTTTAAAGCATATTAATTGTATGCAGGCCACCTGAATATTAGACTTTCAGAAATGTGACTTCTAACATATTCTGGGGACATATTTATATGTATATAAATGTGTATATATGTGTTTGTATGTATATTTGTAATTTATACAGCCCTGAAATTAGTATTGAAATATATGTGAAAACAGAATTTGTTCTGTGTACCCCTTAAAACACTGTATAACTATGTAAAATATGTCTTATTGTGAAAAATGATTGGATAGCATTATGTAGAATTATTTTACAGCTGGTAACACGAGGGGTAATTTTTTTCAAAGAATTTCTTTGATATTTTAAACTGTCTTTTTAAAAGAATGATGTTTTATAACAATGATGAAATAATTATTGTAATGCAAAATTTAATGTCTAAAGATATTTTCAAGAATATACTTAAGGATTGAAAAATAGTTTGCAAAACCTGATTTATAATATATTGACGAAAATAAAATTTATTCTTATTAATGTAAGTCATAACTGCTTTTGAAATATCATGAAACTTACGAATGACTTTTTCCAAGTGAAAAATCATTCAGTAGAGTCAAACTATGATGCTTTCTAAAGGAATTTCTTGTTAATGGCTTGTAGATGTTGTTGTGTTTAATGCCAGTAAAAAACTGAATTCAGTTTTTAGACATGAAACTTTACATGAAATTCATTCTCTGAGTGGGTTAAGTGTTTTTAGTATCATGAAAAAGATCATTTGTAAAAGAGTAAAACCAGATATTTAAAAAATTTATTACTAAAAATGTTTGCTAAATATTTTAATGATACTCCTAAACTAATCACTTAAATTGAATGGCTAAACAAATAATCAATTTTCTTTTAAAGAGGAAAGTATTTTTAGGGTAGAGGAAATGTTTTTACGAGAGAAAATTTTAATACTTATAATCCTGTACAGGTTGAGCATCCCTAATCTAAAAATCCAAAATCCAAAATGCTCCAAAATTCAACGCTTTTTGATGCCCCAAGTGGAAACTTCCATCCATATCTGACCTTATGTTGCAGTCAAAATGCAGGCATACAACACACTTGTGATCATGATGATAGTGATGATGAAGATGACACTATTAACACTGCACAAAAAGTGCCTATAGATGTCATGGTGAAAATGTGTGATGGACTTACTGAAGAACTAGAACAGCATGCATTCCAAACAGGGCAAGAAATTATGTCAGTTTATAAAATCAGAGAAAGGCTTATGAGACAAAAAATGTTGTTAATGAAGCAGATGACTCTGGAGGAAGCACTTTAAAAAGTCATCTAGCAGAATGTCTCCTCATCCCTAGAGGACCCACTTTCTGGTCCTGTAACTACTTCTGATCTTTCTTTTTAATTACAAAAATAAAATACAGTGTACACTAACCTTTTAGTCAAAACAGGCTCATGGGTGGAGACTGAAAGTCTGCGTTGTCTGTTGTTACTGTTGTTTACAGCTGACACAGGCATTCTGGTGATGCTACTATGCTCCTTAGTTATCCTGAACACTATTTTTATACTGTATCAATAACATGTCATATTTTTTTTACTGTTAAATGTGCGAATATACTTAAGTGTTAATAAGTATAAGAAAATGATTGCTTATTGTTGGAATATAAATTCAGAGTCTGAAATGATGGCAATGCCAAACAACCATAGCTTGTCCACATGGGTGGCTGAGATAGTGATACCTTTGCTTTCTGATGCCTCAATGTACACAGACTTTGTTTCATGAAAAAATTATTTAAAATATTATATAAAATTACCTTCAGGTTATGTGTATAGGTATATACAAAACAAATGAATTTCATGCTTAGACTTGGATCCCATCCCCCAAATATATCACTATGTACATGCAAATACTCAAAAATTTAAAGAAAAATTGAACTCAGAAACATTTCTGGTCCCAAACATTTTGAATAGGAGATATTCAACCTCTCTGTGTTTTTTTCTATCTGCATTTTTAAATTTCAGATAAAATATATGGAAAAAACAATATCTCTAAAAAACAAACAATCCTTTTAAGGGCATAAAATGCCTGTGACCTTTTTCGAATGTGTAAGTCAGTGCTTCATAAAGTGAGCCTCTAATAACAGCACCACAATCAACTAGGGATGCTTGTTAAAACGATGCAGGTGGAATTTGGGGGAATATGGCTCAGGGTATCTTGTCATAGGAACTTTAGGGACCAAAGTGATTGCAACACCAGCTAGAATCTCATTCCTACCACTTCTTAGGTCAATTCACCAAGGCCCATAGAACAACGTAGCGACAGTAAGGACAGCTGACCATAAGATACCACTGAGAGACAGGTTTAAACCTTTAAAGAAAGAATTTCATGACAGGCAAGGAGTTTGGTAAGAATAAACTCTCAATTCTTTTAACTGTTAGAATTTGCCTTAGAAAATGTAGGTGACTAAGTGTCATTACAAAGCTCCTAAATTAGAATATGGCTTAGTCCCACTTGCCTCTGTAATTGCCCAACCTGTTTGGTGCTCTGAGCTGTAGCTGCGCTGAATTTTTTCTTCTAAGGTATCATTTGCTCTCTTGCTTCTAGGCCTGCACACTTAATGTCCCTTCTGCCTGAAATACTCTTCTCCGTCCCCTTCCCTATCCCTGTACCTCCTTTATCTCCTTGGCTAACTAGGGCACTCTGCAGACCAGGCCCCGAGATTTGTGCTTCTATAGGACTTTGCCTTTTCTGTGTCATAATAGTTGCCACTGCCTCTTTGTTTACCTTCTCTGCTAGAGTGAGTTTCCTGAGGTCAAGAACCATGACTCATTAGCTCACCAGGCTATTTCAGGGCCAAACACAATGCTAGGCCCTCAAGAAATATTTACTGAATGAAGGATCCAGATTTTTAAACTCTCTCCCCATATTAAAAAAAGTTTATTTTATTCTTTTATTTTTTATTTCCTAAGAGTGCTTGATAGCACCATAATATTAGCATTTCTTTAGTCATCTATCAAGTCATTTTCTTCCTCTAAGAATAGGAGATGTGAGTGAAGTCTTGGGAGTTTGCAAGGATTTTTTTTCCATTTAAGGAGGCTGGGCACACTCATACCAAGTTGTTTCTTGGCATTTTAAGTACTGGTAGCTTTAGAATTAAGACATGATCTAAATGAGGTGCTAATTATTAGAAACTGATACAAAATTCAAAGAGGAAGAAAAAAGGAGTTGAGGGTGAAGTTAATAGTAGTTTTCTGCCCTGGACTCCTATTCTGCACCCCATTTCTCCCCCACACCATCCTCCTCACACCCACCCACCTTTGGAGTCAGTTCTGCTGTGGAATCTGGGACCAATCCTAGCTTCGGCATAAGACAGGTTAAGTATTTGTAACAGTTCTCAGGGAGACTCATCGTTGAATCCATTTTGCTCTGGTTTACTCTGACCTTTTGTTTCATTTCTAGAAAATGTAATTTCTGCTTTGTTATGAGATCAGTCCCCACACTTAAACTGTATTCATAGACACTAGGTCCAGGGCAGCCGCTCAGCAGTTCCTCCCAACCTGGGACTCCCTCTTCTGCCACTAACCAGTCCATTCCTATTCATGTTCAAGCAATCACACACACACTTCGTAGAAAAGTGAGCATGTGTGCCCCAGCCTCTGCCTTAGATATAAAACATATCCCTGGGTAACTCTTTCTCCCTCCTCACTTTGCCAGATGCTTATTGTGGAATCCCTCAGTTTGTTTATTATTAACATAAATTCCAGGAGACTCATTATTCTCTATCCAGAACACGAAGTACTCACATCTATCTTGTTTATAATTCATACTTCATTTGCACATGGTCCAAGATAAAAACTTCAAGAAGTAGAATCATAAATATTGACATTTCTGTCATCTGACCTCTGATTTTCCCCCTTAACATTAGGAATTGATTCAATTTACAATGATTGCTGCTTATGTGATTATTTCTATGTAACCCAGTATTTAAAAGTGTATTAACTCATGCATTATGAAATGGAGTATGTCATAACTACACGAATAGCAGCAGCTTATCACAAAACGAATGGTATTACCTTTCAGTCGTGACTGCTTCTGAGATCCATATGTCCAGTATTGCCAGACCCATGGCTTGTAGGTATCTGTATTCGGTGTCATATTCACTCTTCATTTCTCAGTTAATGAAAACAGGAAAATAAACGGTAAGTTCAGAGTTCAGATCCCTTTCAGAAAAAAATGTCATGTGTATATTATAACTGCTTACTATAAGAAAAAGAGTATTCTAGTTTATAAGAAAAACAAAGCTATAAATAGTTTATAAACAAGTATTTTGAAAAACTTCTCTTGGGCCTTTATGACCTTCATAAAATACTCCAGATTATCGAACAAGAAATAAATCAGACATGTAAACTAAAATTTTCTCTTACAAAGAAATACTGGTGAAATTGTGTTGAAATCAATTCCACATGATTTATGGGTAATTGATTCTTCAATGCTAACGCGTGTAACTAACCTTCCTAAAAGGCCAAAATTGTTGGTGATAGAATTATTCCTTATCATGATACTCATTGCATTTTTAGTTTTGAAAGTTTCTATTGATTGGCTACTATGACCTTGACATTACACTGGAAACTAAGCACTGAGGATTTGATCCTGGCTGTGAAGGAATCACAGGTTTAATTTGCAGTCAAGTTGTGTTCTGCTTTTACTCTTATCCCTATCTGAAACTAGTTAGAAAAATTGGGCTTAGGAAAAAGAGAAAAAAAAAGAGAGAGAGAAAGAGAGAGCAAAAAGCATTTTTTATGAAGAACCATTCTGCACAGAATTTCTTTCCCCTCCCTCCTTTTGTCAAAAGATCAGCCTCAGATAAATATATTAGATTTGGTTTATTTTGTGCCATCGGTTTATTCTTTGCCAATAACCTACAGGTCATAATATGACAGTTTACTTTAAAAGTAAACAGGATTCCAGATTAACCCACTGGGAAGGTCTTGTGATTCATGGTGCCATCCTGTCCCTGAATAAAGAATTTTATCATGAGCTCTTCAAATTGTTGGTGTACTAATTAATGTATAACCTACTGACACTGAAAAGAGCAACTTTATTTTGAATCATAAAGTTTTACTGATTGTTTTGCATGTAGGCATGTTAGCCTATATCTTGTAATCAATATCCAATTATTGTAACCTCTGTATTGCACCCTCCAATTAAAAATGACAACTCAGGTATAAGGAGTTCTTCCTTCTCCTAAACTTTCCTATAAAAGCTTTCCAACTTGGAGCAGGCTCTAGAACATTCCCAACTTTCTTGGCATGAATTCCTGGGTTGATCTTACATTTGGTTTCCAATAAACCTTTATCAAATTATTTCTGCCTCAACAGCGTTAATTTTGGTGGACATTGCCAAATGTTACCATTTTGTTGACATACTATATTATTTATTTAACCCATAGTCTATTTACTGTAATTGATGTGGTCATCAAAACAAGATGGCTTTGAAGTTGAGTCCTTTGGAGTATGGCTTTTCAGCTCCTAAGGAAAATTTACTTCACTTGTTTCTTCCCTCAACCATTCTTAAGATTGAGTCATTATCTTGAGGCAGATAAAGGTCAGATAGCCCTTTGAGAGGCTGAGGCAGAGAATAGCTTGAGGCCAGGAGTTTGAGATCAGCCTGGGCAACATAGTGAGACCCTATCTCTACAAAACAATTTTTTAAAAAAAATTAGCCAGATGTGATGGTGTATGCCTGTAGTCCCAGCTACTTGGGAGGTTAATGTGGGAGGATTACTTGAGCTCAGGAGTTAGAGGATACCGTGATCTATGATGATGCCACTTCACTCCAAGCCTAGGCGAAAGAGTGAGGCCCTGTCTATTAAAAAAAAAAAAAATCTCTGCAGACGTGTTAGATTTTTAGGACTGATGTATATGGTAATTCATACATAAGCTGTACCTAATAGAGATTTTGCAAACTGTGAACATACTAAGAGTGATTGCTGCAGTTGGCGATAGAAACTCAGAAGTCAAAGTCTGGGACAAATATTTGTCACTTGTAGGCAGATTAGAAAAGTATTTTCTCACAAGAAATTATAAAATGAAGTTTCCTTTATATGCATATTATTAATACCAATATTTGTATTTGTAAAAAAAAGTTATTTTAAATTTTTAATTATGAAAACTCAACTTTTTTCATTAATATAAAGAATCCAGACTCCAAAGATGTTTTGCAAGATTATCTTCTTTAATTACATAATACATATGTGTGTTTAAACATAAAAAATTAGCTTTGTAAATAGAAGTATGCAAGGACACTTAATGAATCTCTTAATTTTTTTGTTTTTTGCTTTTCTTTTATATATATATATATATTTTAATTTCAGAATAATTGTTCTTTCTTACTGCAGACTTTTGCCAGTAACTTTTTATTTTAGGTAACAGTTAATTCCGTTAAATGAATTGGCTATTTTCAGCCAACAAATATTTCTCGGCCTCCCTGTGTGTCTGAGGCACTGAGTCAGGGGTGAAGATTAATGACCTGGTCAGGGAAAATGCTGAACAATTACTAGTGTCTAGAATCACAGAAGATATTTCCTCATGATAATATCATAAAATTGAGAAGAAAGAATTGCCTTGCTGAATTATGAACTACAGAGGTGGGAAAGTAGCATCAATTAACAGATTTATCCATTCACTACGTAATCTAAAACTTTATCATTTTGTAGATAAACAGCCCATACTGTTGTTCTGCATGTCATTTATATAGCTTCATTTTGAAACAGAAATGTTTACTGACAGGATACTAAATTTCAGCCTTTGAAAATTACCTGAATTGTGCCATGCACACATTTTATTTGACTATAAAGCCATATACACCAATAAATCGATTGATTGGGGGTAAAGAATGTAACAGTCTACTTTCTCTGTGTTGATTTTACATTTTTCATTATGTTATAAGATTGAACTGCTGCCTAGGCCAGAAGCTTATGGCTTTGTGCTAGAAGGATGAGAATTTAATGGGGTATAAAACATATACACAAATTGCAACGTCAATGATGATGTCCTTACAGCTTAAGAGGCCTGCATAACTGCATTATAAACTGAGACATAAAAAGATATAGCATGTTGACATCAACTTGTAAATCATCAATCCAAGGGCCTAAGAGCTTCATGACCTTGGAGCAGAGTCAGTTGGCATGTTTTCTTAAAAAAATATTCAGAATGCACAACACTCAGAGAGGACTGTTTTCTTTGTAAAGTTATTATTCTAAAAGTAAGTCTGGGCTTACTTCTGTGTTGAAATGAAACAATACAGGTCCTAGAGATAGAGTGATGTATATATATAATTTTTCACTTTAAAAGTTAGATGACAACAAGAAGCCACTTCTTCCTTGTTATTACTAAAAGCTGAAGCAAAGGGATGGGAAAGAGAAAATGGGAGTGGAATGGGAAGCAGATTGGTTTCAAGGAGATCGCCACAGATCTAGTCCCTGCTTCCTCATTTTAGTTAGGAGATCTCCGAAAAAGAAAACTCAGCCAAATTCATTTATGTTACAACTTGAAGACTTTTTGAGAATTCTCCCTAAATTTTTATTATTTCTGAAAGTCAGTTCTATGTAATGACATACTAATCTCTCCTTATATTCTTAGGTTTCCGGGCAGCAGCAGCAGCTGCTTTATGCCCCGGACAACCTCTGCCACGTCCGTTCTCCACAGCCTGTCAGAGAATTGTGAATTTTTCTAGATTTTTACCCCCGAATTAGAAAAAAAAAATGATCAGATGATAAGGGACACCAACTTAATGATGTTTTAATTTGATCAATATATTCAGGAGAAAGATTAAAGATGAAGTAGCAGTGTAATATAAAGAACACAGGTTTTATTTTGTTTTTTGTTTTGTTTTGTTGAGGCAGACTTCATGTGCTCAAGTCTTAGATCTGCCACTCAATAACTTAATAAATACGTAGCCTTGGATAAGTTATTTATTTTCTTCAACCTTCAGTCTCCTCATCTGTAAAGTGGGAATAATAATAATGAAAATAATAATAATGGCTATCTCAAAGTTGCTTTTTTTGGTTACAATAAAACCTGGCACACGGTAACACTCTATACAGAATTAAACTTTGGACAGCTCAGCCCTTTCCTTGAAGACGTTTCCTAATTAATCAGGGATACAGACATACAACTATTGCTGTGTATTTCAAATGAATTAAAAACATATCTATAATGATTTTTGAAGCTTGACTCTTTCATATAGATTAAAGAAAATCTAGAGAAAGACTTGCTTTAAAGGAAAAATGTTAATATCTATGTTAGCAGTATTTCTCCTAGAATGTGTTTTCTCTTGAAAATTGGAGGCTGTCCCGTTAAAGGGAAAGCACTTCACATTCTCAGGATTTACAACTAAGTTAAAACCTGAAAAACACTTTACTATCAAAAGTAAATGTCAAGACTAGACTATTTATTAGAATTTGTTTTCTAGAAAAAAATTCAAGTTTATTTTTCATCACCTGAGCAAATAGGCAGAAGTTTTGTAATTAATTTTGGTAGTTCTGTCTATGTTTTAGTACTTGAGAAAAAAATAGATATTTTCTATATACACCAATAGAGCTAAATAAAATTTAATTTAAAAATCTAAATATGCATTCCAGTATTTTCCAAACTTCTCTGATTTTAAGTATCACCCTGAATCCTTTTTGATAATTCAATTCCAGAGCTATCAAATCAGAAATTCTGAGAGTTTGAAATAACACTGTAGGTGATTCTTACAATCAGACAAGTACGTGAAGAACTAACTTACAAAAATGTTTCTCCAAATAAAACATGTCTTTTGAGATTTTTAATCAGTACAACATAATATAAACTTTCTGAGAGAAGCTTATATTAAAAATGCAAAAGAGTTTGAACAGCAATAAAGTTTACATTTTATAAACAAAACTACATTCAATTTTCACAATTCTTTTAGTCATGTGACACTATTCAAATTATACTTAAATTTGTAATTTTCTCAGATTCAGAGTGTTTTGACCCTGAGGATCAAAAATAAGAAGTGCAGATCATAGCTAAGGAGATCTTTAAGTATAAATCTACTGTTGCTGGTTTAATTTGTGAAGGGATTTTAAATATTGATTTTTTTTCTTTAACAAATGATTTAAACTATCTGCATGTTGGTGCCTGCCAAGCTATTGTGTGAAATTTTACCAGCTGGGAATTATCCCCTCATTCTCTGGTGTGATTAACACTTCCAGCTGTAGAATAATTAAAATGTCAATCAGTTCTGAAACAGAGCAAAACAGTTTCTCATTTGATCTGTCAGTTAGAAGGCTAAACGATGGAGCACCTCAGGTGTCTAGCTCTTATCACAAGAGTTCACATCCCGCCCCTCTGTTTTCCTCCACATCCCTCTTTTCTCTTCACATACACAAACACACACCGTGGAGGCTGAGTTTGGGTTCTGTTAAAATTTGGTTCTTCGAGATGCCATCAATCTTTCAAAATTTGCTTTGTTGATTATGTTTAAGGAAAATTAGGGGGAAAATGAGGCCAGAAGTTTACGGGGTTGTTGACTTTATATGTGTTTTTTGGATGGTATCTATTCCTTAAACCATGTAAACATACACTCCATTTAGCTTTGAAACTTCTTCCTTCCTGATCTGTCAGTGCTGACCTGATATATCTCATCACCTCCCAACACCGGGACCTAAAAGAATGGTAAAGCTTCTCGGCCTGTAAGAAACAAAGTGATGGAAAATAATATTCACAGCATGTTGTTGATAATTAACACTCCCGTGTGTTCTAGAATCTTTAGTCTGGCACCAACGTAATGGCTTGAAAATACAATGTGGAAGCAGAAATTTAAATACATACATCACAGAATGCTCCAGCCCTATCTCTGTTTCTTAAATATTCTTTTATAAGTCTCAATGCCTGGAGTCAGCAGCAGCAGTGTGGCTTTTATGTTTTCCTGTTAGAGTTCTTTTTAACTTAATTAAGTCTTTAATAGGAGTTTCATTTCCCTTAGAGGGTTATTCTGAAGTTTAAAGTGGCCTTAAAAGTAAGTACCCCAAATACCTATTTCATCAAACACCCTTGAATATTACTCATCAGATATATGAACTCTTTTGGATGAATCTGATACTCTAGGTAACAATCCCTAAAACCTCTATAATGGTTATTTTGGTGGTTTCCTTGAAGTCTTTTAAGAAGAGGTGGTAGCAACATTGTGAGTGAAAGGGTGTCAAGTTGGTAGAAGCCAGAACTGTTGAGTTTCTGAGTAGGTCCTCTCATTTGAAGAAACCCTAAGTATTTCTTTAGTTAGCACCTGCAGTGCTGGCAGGCTGAATCCCAGGTAACATGGTGATACCGCTGATTTGTATGTTCGAGGTCATACCACCCATTAGTTCATTTATAGACTTAACCTTTAAAATGCTTTTATCATTTCCTTCTTTTCTAAAGTATTTTTGTACACAAAGCTACTGAATATTGGGAGAGCCTAACATATTTGCTTTTTTTTTTTTTCTATTTTTCTTTCTCTGTTCAATACACTGAACATTTATATTCCAAAGGAAGAGTCAAGGCAGCTGTAATCTTGATTTAGTTTTATGGGCAACAGAATAATTTTAGTGATTCCTGGAGTCATTGTTCCTATACATGAAAAGAAGATAATCTTTTTCTCCTATCAATGTACATTGTTTGAGAGGCTAAGATTATATCAGCAAGGGCTAGTTCACTGCCTCCTAAGATTGATACTTCAAAAGGAAATTTGGAATCCAATAAGGGAGGCGAGGCTATGGTTCAATTAAAGAAATAGTTTTTTTAAAAGGACGATGAATTTCCTTCAAGTGCAAGGTGTGCTCTTTGAGCTGCTAAAAACTGTATCTATCACTGGAATTTTACTCTGGGTAGCAGATATTTTAATCTTGATGAATCCCAAATGCAATTCTCTTGGCTTTTTTTGAAGATTATGGAACATTAGAAAGCAAAAAAATATAAAGTTACCAACAAAAAAAATAGTCAACATTGCGTCTGAAAGTGTTCAAAACAAAAATCAGTCCATAGCTTGATGCCTTGTGCATTTTCTGAGAAAATAACTACAAATGGTGCCAGAGGGAAAAGGGAAAGAGCTTCTGTTGACTTCAAATAAAGGCGGTATCTGACAAAAGGGGAAGCAAATGATACCTTGATACGCCATTAACAAATGCCTTGTATATCTACAGCTGCACTCTATGAGCACTTTGGAAATTAAAGGATTGCCAGCTTTTCCACTTTGGGACAAAAAACAGTTGTGCTAAACAGCCGGTAAGTAAATGCAGTAAACATATTTTTACAGTGAATAGAATTGTTTTATATTTTGGGGACTGATTGTGAATTTCTACTGCTTCTTGATTAGCAAACATTTGGCAGTTCTCAAGTCTTTAGACATTAAAATGCCAAAACAGATTTTTATTCTCAGACTGAGCTCCTATATTTTTTTCATTCCTCTCACAATTATCTTCAAAACATTTGAAAGCACTAAAATAAAACGTGTTCTGAAAACACATTCAGAAACGTTTTACCTGTGTGACTTTAATAAGCATGTAAATAAAAAAGTACTGGGTTGCTGTTTAACTTCCTTAGGGCAGAGAGGAGAACACAGTACATGTGTAATGATCCAACTGTTGGTGGGCATTTCCCAGGGCCTTGCCTTGGGACAACGGAGGGTTTTATTGCTGTACACCAAGGCTTGTATAAACAGATGTTTGTGTAAAGCCTCTTAGGAATAACATTGCTGCTAATTTTTTTGAAATCAATAAATTTCTAAGAGGCTTAAAAGTTCTCAGTACCGACTCTTGACCATTTTTATTTTTAAGAGTTATGTCCTTATGAAATTTTTGTGGTGTTATATTGAAATGATATCCCTTGGAATGTTTTTCTTTTAAATGATAATTTTAAGTATCATAATTTTAACTTTTTTTAAAATTAGGAGATTTATTATATTTGTTTTGCATTCATCCAATGATTATTTTTCATTATAGATAAATTATTGTTATGGTTCAGAACGCGAGAAAATGACTACTTGAAAGCCGAATTGAGCCAAATTAGGAGCTTTATTAGCTGGCCAGAGACTACCGTCTCTGCACCACCAAAGGCAGCGGCACAGAGAGCAACACTCAACCAGAAAAGACGAAGGGTTTTTATACTATTCTATATCGGGGTCTTACGTGACTCTGAGTACACAAGGTGGAGTCAGTTTTGCAATAAATTCCATTACCAGGGGCCCTGGGACCAGCCCTAGACCACCTGTTTTGATTACACTCTCTACGCAAGTGAGTTTGCAGAAGCAGATAGCATCAGTTAAGTCAAGGAACATTTTTCAAGCATAGTAAAATTTAACTATACACATCTAGTGATTTTAAACAATCAATTACAAGTTAGTCACTTTATTTTCCTGTTTTCCATGTATATTTTCCTAGCTCATAGGTCACACAGCAGCAGTAAGCCTGTACACAATATGGCTTCACTGTGACTCACAGAGCTACAGTGATTACTGCGTCTCATCACAATTATATAGACACTTTTTAATGTATCGACTTCATACAAAACTTGAAAATTCAGAGAAAATCAGTAAGTAAAATAGTTTATTTTTTGCATTGACTCACATCTTGGTTGCAATGTAAGATTTTGCAATCAGTGTGTGTGTTGTATGTATTTGTACATGTGTGTTTCTTGTGTGTTTGTACAAGGTGGGTTGTGGTTTTATCATTATAACTAAACTTTTTGATTAAAGTATAAAGGCCATGTACTAGTTTTCTATTGTTTCTGTAACAAATTACCACTAATTTACTGGCTTAAACAGTACACATTATCTTATAGTCCTGGAGGTGAGCAGTCTGAAATGGATTTCACTGGGTTAAAAGTCAGTGTGTTGGCAGAAGCACATTTCTTCCAGAGTCTTTGAGGAAGAATCATTTTTCTTTTTTTTTTTTTTTTTTTTTTTTTTTGAGACAGAGTCTCACTCTGTTGCCCAGGCTAGAGTGAGTGCCGTGGCGTCAGCCTAGCTCACAGCAACCTCAAACTCCTGGGCTCAAGCGATCCTCCTGTCTCAGCCTCCCGAGTAGCTGGGACTACAGACATGCACCACCATGCCCGGCTAATTTTTTCTATATATATTTTTAGCTGTCCATATAATTTCTTTCTATTTTTAGTAGAGATGGGGTCTCGCTCTTGCTCAGGGTGGTCTCGAACTCCTGAGCTCAAACGATCCGCCCACCTCGGCCTCCCAGAGAGCTAGGATTACAGGCGTGAGCCACCGCGCCCGGCCCATTTTTCTTACCTTTTCCATTTTCTAGAGGCCAATTGCTTGTATTCCTTGGTTTACCCCATGCCCCTATGTTTAATGCCAGCAATTGCATCACTCTGACCTCTGTTTTCATCAGCACATCCCTGATTCCTATTCCTCCTCCTCTTGCAAGGACCCTTGTGATTACAGTGGTCCCATCTGGATAATCAAGGCTAATTTTCTCATCTCAAAATTCTTAATTTAGCCACAGCAAATTCACTTTTGCTATGTAGATTATGTATTCATAGGTTCTGGGCATTAGTATTTGGACATCTTTGGGGGCCATTGTTCAGTCTACTACAGGCCTCTTAGTAGCACAAAATTCACTCATAATAAAATTTTGATTACCTTTCTCTTCAGTATCTCTTCCCATGATTTCTTAACTCCTCTGAACTCCAATATTTTTATCCATATAGTTCACCTATTTGCATAAGGAAACCGTCCTTCAGTATACATGAAATTGATGCTGATGCAACTTGCCCAACATCCCCCAACACACCTACTTTATAATTTTGGATCGTTTCTTCCACTTTACCCCCATGTGAGGTAGAAACATTATTTTTAGCACAAACTTCTTTAACTTGCATGTTTTCCTTCTAGTGCTGCTTCAATTCCTTGAAATGGAAGCACAACTTTCTCCTGGAGGTGCCATTTTCATCAGATAATGTTCCATTGGAAGCAAATTCTTTTCTACTTTTCCTACTCAGGGCACAAGGAAGAAGCAGCCTAGTCCTTATTCCTTGCTGTCTTTTCCAGACCATTATTCTACTACCACCACCACTTAACAATCCCTTTTTCCTTAAAGTTGATGATATCTGGTAGTTGTTTTTCTCTCCTTATTCTTGATATGATCTGCTAGCTTCAAATTCTCTTTCATAGTTAGCATTTTATTTATTATTTGGTTTTTACGACTTGCAGGGATTATTTCTTAGACTCCATTGTCCATATTGCTGTCATCTACCAAACTAGCTTCACCTTCAGCATCGATGGTCTCCATTATAACTCTCCCATATCATTCTTTTTGGATGATATTACTTTGAGACTTGAAATTCCTTGGAAATGACTAGATAGAAGATGATGAATTCTAAGCTTCCACTTTGTGACTCTACCCTTCTTCTCTTCCAACTATTTCCTTTCTGTTATTCTATGAGAAGCCTGTTCAATTTCATCTGACTCTCTGTCTCTCATCTGTACTATTGTCTCTATATTTTAGCCTCTTCTATGAGTTCTTATTCATACTCTAGAACAGTGCTTCTCAAAGTAGTAATATCTGTGAAGGACCAGTTTTTTCTTCCCAACCTGCTGCCAACTGATACTTTATTAAAATACAATAAACATGAATTATTTGAGAATTAAAAACAAAAAACAAACCTATACTAAATAAAAATTTTTTTTGTTATAAGATTAAATAGACAAAATTTCATTTCAATGACTATAATTAAAACAAAGTAAGATAAAAGAATTATAAAAATCACACATAATGCATTGATAATGTGCTTGTAAGTAATTAATATAGCCATTTTACTCATAGTTATGTAATATTCTACAATCATAATCAATAAGACCAAAAAGTTTTGAGTGAAAAAAGAAACTCCCCATATTAAACACCTATATGTTCATTTTGAATAAACACCACAAATATAAATCTTTAAAGTTTTTAGGGTGAAAACAAGTTTGTTTCTTGCCTGTTAATCTAGAGTGTATTGATAGCCATGTATTTGTAGCAACCAATGAATATCTAAATTGTTTCTGCTACCCTTTCATGACATTTATAACAGGGAAACCAGTCTGATAAAGGTACATTGGCAGTAATGGGAGAAGAGGTTTAAAGTAATTTCAGCAAGTTTAGGATATTAGTTTTTTTTTTTAGATTCAATGAGTCCATCTATTCTAGCAGATGTCAGAAGAAATTTTCATAACCATAGGAAGGAATATTTTCAATAATAAGTTTGGACTTATAAAGGCACAAAAATTACATAATAAAAGGAAAGCGCAAAACACAATAAACTAAAGTACTTCTGGATGAAAATAAAAGTAAGAACTTACTAAGATGGCAAGTGGTAAGGCATAAATTATGGTTCCTCATGAGGAATATATTTTTATTATGATTATTTCACATAGGCTATATGGGAAAGTGTTTCAAGAGATAAAAACCAATATAATCAAGTTTATGATTAAAACCTGTTTTGAAATTACTACCTTATCTTTGGTAGTGAGCACCTTTTCAGATGCAGGCTTTTTCCAAAGAAAGCCAATAAGTGATTAACACATCTGTATCTAGATTTGGGTAATTTATCAAGTTAACACATAAGCAAGTAGTACTATAAGCTAAAACCTAGTCATTTTACACCTCATCCTTAATACTTATAGAATAATTTTACATGTTTATTTATATACTAAGATTTTTAGGACAATCTTCTCCAGCTCATGTGTCTTATCTTTCCCAACCAGATTGTAAAATTTATCACGGATTTCTTTTCTTTTTTTTTTTTTTTCATTAAGGTTTATTCTTGTTGCGCATTCTATGGGTTTGTACAAATGCATATATGTATACATTTATATATCCACCATTATTGTATTATTCAGAGTAGTTTCTCAGCCCTAAAATCCTCTGTTTTCCTTCTGTTCATCCTGTACTTCCCATTAATCCCTGGCAACCACTAATCTTTTTATTTTTTCCATAGCTGTGCCTTTCCCAAAATATCATATAGTTGGTATCATACAGTATGTATGACTTTCAGATTGCTTCTTTTACATAGGAATATGCATTTAAGTTTCCTCCATGTCTTTTCATGGTTTAATAGTTCATTTCTTTTTTTTTTTATTTCATCTTATTGTTATGGGGGATACAGAATTGCAGGTTACATACGTTGCCCATGTACCGCCTTTCTCCCCAAGTCAGAGCTCCAGGCGTGTCTGTTCCCCAGATAGTGCGCGTTGCACCCATCATGTAGGTATATATCCCTCGCTTCCCCACCCCCAGGATATTAGTTTTTAACTTTAATCCAAAATGAAGTAAATGATGTTCTTTTTTCAAAATTATCTTCAATCTTTCATCAGTAGTTAATTCTAACAATTTATCCTATTAAGTTATATTCAAATTTAAGTTATACTTAGATGAAAGAAATAGATTCCAGAGCCATGAATTTCTCATGTATGTAAATTTCTATGTGTTCATCTTTTTTTTTTTTTTTTTTTTTTTTTTTTTGAGACAGAGTCTCACTCTGTTGCCCAGGCTAGAGTGAGTGCCGTGGCGTCAGCCTAGCTCACAGCAACCTCAAACTCCTGAGCTCAAGCGATCCTACTGCCTCAGCCTCCCGAGTAGCGGGGACTACAGGCATGCACCACCATGCCCGGCTAATTTTTTCTATATATATTTTTAGCTGTCCATATAATTTCTTTCTATTTTTAGTAGAGATGGGGTCTCGCTCTTGCTCAGGCTGGTCTCGAACTCCTGAGCTCAAACGATCCGCCCACCTCGGCCTCCCAGAGTGCTAGGATTACAGGCGTGAGCCACCACGCCCGGCCTGTGTTCATCTTTTGATGAAAGCTAAAATTCATAATGTTCTGTCAAATGCATGAGTGTTTGGTGATAACTTTTCAGAGATGAGCAATACCAAAATAATCACTGTTTTCAATGTAACTGTTGCTAAACCATGGAACATGTCATAACAACCTATAGAAATTCTGTTCTTTCAAGCATCAAAATTTCAAATTTTCCTTTTGATCTCATATACCATAAAAATATATGTTTCACTTTTTCCTTGAATGCAAGTATTATGATAATTAAAAATATCAAATTTATCAGACAAATAAGAAAGCCTGGTTGTAAAATCACATCTTTAGAAAGCCAGTACCAAACTGTTTTTTTTTTAATCTTGTAGATGCATTCAGTTCAAACATTTTCAACAGACTTTTCTCCTTAATCATGCCTTACCATGCAATAAGAAAAAATTTTGTCATCAACTTAAAATAATACAGAGTAATCTCAAATTGAACACATTAGCCTTTACATAGTTATAATTTTCACTGTGACACCAAGCCTTCTGTTTAGTTCAGCTAAAATTTTTCTCATACTGTCTTTTTAAATACTTTTTAATACTTTTTAAAAAAATATGCTTTATTTTTTTAGAGAAGTTTTCAGTTCATAGAAATATTTAGCAGAAGGCACAGAGATTTCTCATATATCCTCTGACCACACACATGCATGGACTTCCCTTTTATCAACATCTCCTACCAGAGTGGTACACTTGTTACAACTGATGAACCTATATTCACCCATCATTATCACCCAAAGTCCAAAGTGTCTATTGGGGTTCACTCTGGGTGCTGTATATTCAATGGATTTGGAAAAACGTATAATGACATGTTTTCACCATTGTATTACCATAGAAAGTAGTGTTACTGACATAAAAATCCTCTATGCCCAACTTAGTCATTTCCCGCTTCTCAGCTTCTGGCAATTACTCATCTTTTGACTGTCTCCATAGTTTTGACATTTCCAAAATGTCATATATTTGGAATTATCCAGTATGTAGCCTTTTCAGATTGCCTTCTGTCACTCAATAATATGCATTTAAGTTTCTTCCATATCTTTTTATGGTTTGATAGCTCATTTCTTTTCACCTCTGAATAATATTCCATTGCCTCAATGTACCACAGTTTATTTCCCATTCACCTACTGAAGTACATCTTGTTTGCTTCCAAATTTTGGCAATTATGCATAAAGGTACTATAAACATCTGTGTACAGGTTTTCGTGTGGACATAAGTTTTCAGCTCCTTTGGGTAAATACCAAGGAGCATACTTGCTGCATAGAGTGTTAAGAGTATGTTTAGATTTGTAAGAAACTGCCAAACTGTCTTCCAAAGTAACTTTGCCATTTTTTATTCCCACTAGCAACAAATAAATGTTCCTGTTGCTCCATATCCTCACCAGCATGTGGTGTTTTCAGTGTTTTGGATTTTGGGCATCTTAACAGGTGTATACTGGTATTTCATTGTTGCTGAAATTTTTATTTCCCTGATTATATATAACGTGAAGCATCACTTCATGTGCTTATTTGCCCTCTGTATGTCTTTTTGGTGAGTTGTCTCTTAAGGTCTTTGGCTTATTTTTTAATCCAGTTGTTTGTTTCTTATTGTCAAGTTTTAAGAGTTCTTTGTAGCTTTCAGATATCAGTGCTTTATCAGATATGTCTTTTGCAAAAGTCCTGTCTTTTCATTCTCTTGACAGTGTCTTTTTCAGAACAGAAAGTTTTAATTTTAATGAAGTCCAGCTTATTAATTCTTTCTTTGATGGATCATGCCTTTGATGTCATATCTAAAAAATCATTACCCAACTCAATAGCATCTAGATTTTCTCCTATGCTATCTTCTATGAGTTTTATAATTTTTTATTTTACATTTAGATCTGTGATCCATTTTGAGGAAATTTTTGTGATAAAGGTCTGTGTTTAGATTCATTTTTTTAACATGTGCATGTCCAGTTTTTCCATCCTCATTTGTTGAAAAGACAAAGACAATTTTATTTTTTCTTTCAAATCTATATAATTTCATTTCCTTTTCGTATCTTATTTCATTAGTTAGGACTTCTATTATGACATTGAAAAGCAGTAGTGAGAGGGGATATCCTTGCCTTGTTCCTGATCTTAGCGGGAAAGCTTCAAGTTTCTCACCATTAAGTACAATGTTAGCTATAGAGTTTTTGTAGATATTCTTTATCAACTTGAGGAATTTCCCTCTATTCCTAATTTACAGAGAGTTTTTATCATGAATGGGTGTTGGCTTTTGTAGAATGCTCTTTCTGCATCTGTTGATATGATCATGTAATTTTTCTTATTTAGCCTATTTCTGTGAGTAAGACTATCATGATGATGGAAGCTCTGTGTTGATTTACACTTTTGGCTTAAGCTTGAAATCTGGTCAATAACCTCAGAATGTTTCCTTGTTCTTGCACCTGTCCAATGTGCCGTCAGAGCATACTTCTGCACAAAATTCAAACTCCAAACCACATTTGCTGATTGATTTTTCATGGTTTTATTTTTATACATTTCGTAGCTAGTTTTGTTTGTTGATTATGAAGCTGGAAAAAAAAAAAGAAAATCTTCCTTCATATCAATATCATGTTTGAATTACAGTTACATTAAAAGAATTGTCATATTAGCAATATCTGTGCATTCAATGTATTGCATTTAAAAGTAGGTCACTAGCTTTATTTGATCTGCGTATCTGCCCTTCTTACAGTAGCCAGTTCTCACTTTTTGAGCTATGGTATTATTGGAAAGTGCTACTGAGCTACTTTCTTTGCCACAGATACACCCAGTATTTTAAGGAAACATCTTTGATACGGTCTTTTAATTATAACTTAGGAATTAATATAGATTTTTATTCTTAGCAAAACAAAATTCTACTCTATAAGAAGTCTTCAAATTCTAATGTTTAAGTATAAATTACTAAACATCTACTTTTGAATTCAATGCTTTTTCAAAAAATTCTGTTGCTTTTAATTTATTTATATTTTTCATATATTTCCTTAATGTTTTCACACTTCACTAGCCAGTAAATTCCTGAACTAATATACTTTGGGTTTAGCACTTTACCATAAATATTGCTACGAAACCAAATTCAACATACAAGGAATTATATATGCTTTGTGATAGAACTATTATAAATTCTGTTGATCTTCACTTTTTTGAATTATTTCTATTTTTATCACATGGTTTGTTGTTACAGCTGCATTTAGAAAAGATATGTCTTGACAAAAAAGTCCAATGAAGCTTATTTCACCTTCTGTAAGTTAGGGTTAATAACAAATATAACTTTTATCTTCCTAAATTATTTAACAATGTTGAAACTTAACCTTTAAAACAAACTTGATTACAAATTAAAATTATGATAAAATAACATAAAAATATAAATAATTATTTTTCTCATATTTTATATGCTGTCTCATATTTTATAGGTTTAGTAGATGAATTAACCTTAAAATGTCATACATTGTAATACTGTGTCATATATGACTTGATATATGAGTACTACAACACTGGTCTGATCTACTCTCTGCTCAATGGCATGAGACCACTGATCATGCACTTGGATGTCAAAGCAATGTTGAATTGCTATAAAACTTTCTGAACATACATTTTCAATTTCTGTACTTACCTTTTACTGGAAAAAATAACAGTTGAATCTGCACCAGCTCACAGACTCATTTTGGTCTCTCAAAATTGCTGGGCATAAAAATCTCCTGTGAAGTTTATTAAACTGCGTATTCAGAGTCAGTAGATCTGAAACAGAGTCCAAGAATCTGAATTTTTCAAAATCCCTTGATGTCTCTTGTGGGGGTTATGTAGAATACAACTTTATTACACACTCTCTAAGAAGGCTTTATCCTTTCATTTTATGCTGATCTTATTTTACCAATCCTTGGAACACTATTTCTGAAAATGTTGACTAGATACCACCTGACGTGCTTGGCAACAAAGTAGATTAATGGCCCTCATTGTAGAAACACTAATGAGGCCTGGAAATCTGCATCTTTCAGAAGTTCCACCAGGAATCTTTATGCACGCTTAAGTCTAAAACTCGCTTGCATGCTGTCTAACTGCAGGCTTTCTCCCATTTTCTCCTGTATGTCTAGTCATTTTTATTCAAACACAGAATGGTATTTAATCTACTTTAGATTTCTAATTGCTTTCCCTTTTCTTTACTGACTTCTATTCCAATCCCCCACCCACCACCAATATTCTTTCTTTTCTTTATTCTATTCTTTAATGAGGTACCAATATGCCAATATGATGACTTTAATATGGAACCTCTGTGGATAAATCAATATTTCTAATTAGGACCTCATCTTCTGTTCCATTTTATATTTTCAATTCCTCTGGGCAACTCTTCCTACATTTTTGGCATCTCAATAAAAGTATGAACATCTGTTTTACCAAACGCTTCTATATATTAATTTTGTTCTCATTTCATTAGTACCTGTATTTCCCCATTCATCCAGGATCCATATTTAGCCCTGTGTTTTATTTCTTGCTGTATAGGCAGAATTCTAAAATGACTCCTGTGATTCTTGTCCCATGAAATACACCCCTTCCTTTGAGTGCAAGTGGAATCTTTGACTCACTTCTAACTGGTAGAATGTGGCAAAGGTGAAGGGATTGCTTAGATATAACTAAGATCCTTAATCAGTTAATTTTGAGTAATAAAAGAGGAGATTATCCTGGGTTGGCCTGACTTAAATCATGTGAGCCCTTTAAAAGAGGGTCTAACCCTTTTCCAAAATGAGACACAGGAAAAACAGCAGATACCCTCTCCCTTGCCGGCTTTGGAGAAGCAAGCTGCCATGAATTTTACAGCCGCAAAGAGATGAATCTTACCAACAATCTGAGGAAGCTTGGAAGTAAATCCTTCCCTAGTCAAGCCTCCAGAAGGGAATGCAGCTCATTTCAACTTTGTGAAACCTTCAGCAGCATATTCAGTGAAGCTGTGCCCAAATTTCTGACCTGAAGAAACAATGAGATTATAAGTATGTGTTGTTTGAACCCCCTAAGCTTGTGGTAGTTTGTGATGCAGCAATAGAACACTAATATACTGCTTTTCTTCAGTTTTCATATTTGCTCTTCCACCAAGTTCTGTCTCTTCTGCCTACATCATATTGCTTACTCTCACCTTTCACCTTCTCATCGCTACCGCTTTGATACAGAATCTCATTTATTCTCTTTTCTATCACTAAATGACCTTTTAAATGGCCTTCTGTCCTCTCTAGCTCACCCTGGAAGCACTGATCATGCCTCTCTAGCTGGAAGGAGGGGTCACTGTGGTCATAAAGTAGAGGACTTGATCTGGTGGTCTTGGCAGCAGAGCACAGTTAAACGATGATGCCCAGGGCAGGACTGTTAGAACATGTGGCTGGATGGAGAGGGTAGGACCCAGAAGGTAGGTTAAAGAACTAAGAAATCACTGTGTTGCATAAGTTATCCAGGTGGACATTGAAAGTATAAAATATACTAGTTATTTTAACATTATAATGTAATAAACTGAGTCTGAACCAAAGAGGCTTATGCCTCTTTCCTAGAAACATAGTAAAAGTGCCCCCTTGGCCTTTTGAGAAGAAATCTTTAAAATCAGACATTTTCTGTAACTCCTTACAACTAACAAAATCATGTATTTCAAAGTCCATACAAAAGAAGTTTGATACCACATAGGAAAAAGTCCTGTAATTATCAAGCCTGCTAACAAAAAGTGACTCAGTTAAGCTCTTTCACACCGAGTCTGCTTTCCACTAGGAAAAAACAAATGCCAGTATTAATCAAACCAGCACGGAAGTTAATTACAACCCCAAGAACAAGCGGATGGGCTTAGCACCTTGGACACATGAGTATCTTGTTTCTAAAGATGACCTCAAAAGATTGCAAAACCATCAAGCCCAGCACAAGTCAAAAGCAACTAATTAACTTTTCATTTTTCCCTCAGTAATTTAGTCTTGCCCTTTAAAAATATTTTTAAACTAAGAAATCCCCATTAATTGTGCATATTGGTTCTTCAAATGAGGGTAATGACCCCTTACTTGATTGTATATACCCATCATTTAATTTATTTTTTATGTGTGCTTTAAAAACAACTCTCAAACACAAAGCAACTTTAGTTAATAGAATCATTAAATTTGAATGTAGACACAGAATTTTAGAGATTGAAAAACTTTCTAATACTGCATGGAAAATATTTTCTTATCTACCTTGCGATTAGGGGAGAGGTTGTCTTAACCTATCCTGCAGACGTTATTGAGGATAGCTGCTTCATCATCCCAAACGTCTGGAGGCTTGTAGTGGAAATGGTTGGGAATAGGACAGTACATCAAAGCAGGCTCAACAGTTTCTTTGATGTTTTTGGTTCTGCTCTCACCTTTTCTACGTGAGAGATCTGCCCACTCATTGGTTACCCAGCCCCTGATAAAAGAGAGGTCGGGAGTTACCTCAGATGTTGCTGGGGCAGGATTATGTTATGCTATGCTATGTTACAGTAGTTTGCTTTTTTCTACAATCAATTTACTAATCTCCTGCAATTGTATTAACTGACCTGAACAAACTTGACTCTTCCTTTCCCTTACAATTTTGCATAGAACCCTAACAACTAGTCTAAACTTTCTCTGATTGATTCCCCTCGTGATTCTATGTTGCATGGGACCTCCAGATTCCCCTTTGGCTTTGTGGAACACCCCTCCTTCCTAACTGTAGAGTGAGATTCCTGCAGAGACGGACGCCTCAGAAGTGACGGCTTTACAGGTGTTGTCTCATTTGTGAATTGAGATTTTAACTTTTTAACACTCATAAGGTTAACCAATTACACTTCCCTCCATTCACTCATAAAGAACAACAACCAAAAAAACAAAACAAACGTTTATTAATCACTAACAGTGTGCAAACTGTCAGAGATACAAAAACAGTAAATAGGGCTTCTGATCTTAAATGGTTAGTAAATAAAACAGATATGAAAAAAATGAAGTAAAAGAATTAGTGTTCTTGCCACTATAGAAATAGATCATAGCCTGCAGATAACTGCTATAGGCCTGTGGAGCAATAAAACAGCACATGTATAGCAAGGGATTTTCATATGTGGGTAGATCCTTGTCTGAGGTAATGGCGAAAGTCAGTGAGCCCTGGCTTGGGGCTGCTCTGGCTGGACTGCACTCTCCTCTACTGTTCAGCTGACTAGACTTAGGCTACTTTCCCACAAGGAACTAGAGAGGCCCTGTGGAGCTATGTTCCCTTTCCAACTTGCACGAATCCTTTGCATTGCCTTTTCATGAGTTTTAGCAAATCAACTGAGTGCAAGGAGTGCCAAGTCTAAGTTATCTTGCTTGCTGTTGTTTGGATCTTGATCAGAATTTGAAGTCTTCCTACCTTCCTCCTGCTTCCAGTTCAACCCCCAGAATGATGCAGAAAAAGCAAAAAGCATGAGTCTGAAGAACTAAAGCAAGACTGATAGAAAACAGCCGGCAGAGAGAAGGGCTCTGTGCTGGTGTGGAGGGCGACAGCCAGCAGGGCCAAGAAGGTTCGCACACCTAGCATGGCAACTGGCTAAGGGGAAGAGCTTGTGAGTCGTCCTCCTTTCTCACAGTGCCACACAGGCCTGCATACAGGGCCATCGCCCCCTCATTTTTGACAGAAAAGCAACTGTGTCTGTCTAGGGCCACTGGGGTCAGCAGGGTAACATCAGGGAGGCTCAAGACAATGCAGGCTGAGCCTCTGAACAAGCCCCATCCCTTTCCATCTCCTCGTCCTTCCCATCCTCCTCAGCCCACTCTCCCCAGCTCTAAATAACCACCAAAGAGGAAGGCTCTGGGAGGGAGCTGTGAGCTGTGTCATTGTCTCCTGGGGTTCAGGGGGATGCCCAACCTGTTGGTGGGCAGCGAATAGGGAGGGCAAAGGAGAGAGGGTTAAACCCAGACTGTGGCTCTTCAGCCACTGCCCTGGGGCATAGTCTATCCACCTTTAACCGAGCCAGGAGTGGCATGTGCTGCTCTGCTCTCTACACATTGCCAGCAAGATACTGCATACGCCCAGGGAAGGTGTCCTGGCAAAAGGAGCCAGACATTGTGGGGCAGAGTCATGAAATAGGAGAGTTAATAATAGAATGAGCAAGTCAGACTAGATGAATCAGACTTAATGAAATCAGCAGATTAAGAATTGAATATAAAAATACTATCCTCTAATACATGATAGGATAACAGTAAAGTGAAGAAAAAGCAAGCCATTAGAAAGAAACACAAAGTGGAAAATGAGTAGAAAAAGATAATAATTTAAAAAGTAATAATTACATATGAAAATGAATAAATGAGATCAGGTCAAGAAATTCATGAAAAGAATTAGGAGGAATTAAGAGAGAAAAATTATAAAAAATTAAGTGAAATTTAGAGGTTGACACATCAAATCTAAATATTAAGAGACAACGGAGTGAAAAATATTGCATGGAGAGGAAACTGTTGAGGAAATAATCATTCACAATTTTTCAGAACTAAAGCAAGGATAATGAAACCATGTTATAAAGATTCTTAGGGTATCAAATAGGGTGAACAAAGAAACACTTATATCTAAACACACTTTAGTTAAATTTAAGAATATTAACAATTTCTAGAATATTCCAAAAGCTTGTAAACAGAACAGATATTCACAAAGGAAAAAGACTTAAATTAACTTCAGACGTCTCTGTAGTGACACAAGAATGAGGTCACAATTGTAAAAGAAAACAATTTAAACATGGGGTTTTATTCTATTTTTGTTATTAAATATTTGTGACAAACAGAAAGATAAAAATTAATAAAATAAACATTATATATCTACTGCCTAGGTTATGAAATGATAAATTATTACTTTTTTGTGGAAGTATTTTGCTTACCCACACTAAATCAATTCCTTCTCAGTATGTTGAGTTTGGTGGGCACCCTTCCATGAATGTCTTCATATTTCTTGTGGATGTGTTCCTAAACAATATGCCATTTTCTTGCATATTTTTTTAAATAAAGAAGCCAGGTGATTTATTATCATTATTAAGATATCATTTATTTCAGGGCAGGGATACTTCTTTATTTGTATAAAATAGCAATAGCAAAGGAGATATGTGGAAAAATCAAGATAATATTGTATATCTGCTGATGCAGGAAGCTAAACAAAACTTATTGCCACTCTAGTTATTTCCAATGAACACTTCTTTAATATACTGACAAGAACTCAGTGACAGATACATAGTTACAGTATTATTTATGGCTACTACAGATAATCATGTAAGTCTTAAAATACATGTTCTCAGAACTACTTTTTACCATAGATAGTATTTGGAACTCTGAGCATTTTAGCTAGACTCGAGTTTAGAAGTCACCAGCTTGTTTTGCAAAAGGTGTAAATTGCATTTATCTACAATCCCTGATAAGTTAATGGAACTTTTCTTCCAATATCATAGTTATAAAGGCAGTGTCTATTTCCCATGGATATTGCTAAAATTTTCTGTTTCAAATCTTTTTTCCATCACTAATTTAAGATATAATGCTGAGACTAAGTTATAGCATGGTGACATATTTGAGGGGTCCATTTTCACTCCTTAAATAGCTTCTTATATTTCCTTTATGCAGTCATCCAGGCCAGCTAACTTGCTCATGATGTGCTGGCAGGTCCGGTATCTTTGGCAAGAAGCTATTAATAACTTCTGCTACTTTTCCTGATAGAGGAGAGTTCACTAGGAGTTTTCACACTTTCCAAAGCACCAAATTAATCTGTTTTGTTCAATTTTATCCCAACTCCTAGAAGCCTAGAGTAAACGGTGTCTCACAAAGCTGTTCAAGGTTGTTGATTCTGACGTTCTGCTACAATTTTCCTTTACTATTCATTCATTTTAAATATTTTTATTATTTTGAAAACAATTATAGATTTATAGGAGGCTGCAAAGAAATGTATGGAAAAGTTCCATGCACGCTTCTCCCTCAATGTTATATAGTACACAACTATACTACAATATCAAAACCAAGAACTTGACATTGGTAAAATTCATATGGCTTATTTAGATTTCACACGTTGCACATGTACTCATTTTTGTGTGTGTGTGTATAGCTCTATGCAATTTTATCACATGTGTGCACTTTGCATAACCAACACTACAATCAAGACACTCAACTGTGCCATCACAAGAGTCCCTTGTGTTACCTCTTCATAGCCATGCCCATCCTCTTCCCCCATCTGTAGTTCCTGGCAACCACTACTCTGTTCTCAATCCCTATAATTGTGTTATTTTTATGCCTGTTACATAAATGAAATCATATAGTATGTGTCCTTTAGAAATTAACTTTTTTCATTTAGTATAATTTCCTTGAAGTTCATCCAAGTTATTGCTTGTACCAATATTTTGTTCCTTTTTATTGCTGAGTAGTATTCCATAGCATAGACATACCTCAGTTTATTATTCATTTATTAAGAGAATCTGGATTGTTTCTAATCAGTTTTCTAGCCATTGCAAATAAAGCTGCCATGAACATTTGTGTACAGGCTTTTGTGTGGACATAAATTTTCATTTCTCTGAGATAAATTCCCAAGCATTCCTGTTATTAATATTTTGAGTGGTGACAGTTCAAAACTACTGTCATTGGTCTCAAATGTCTTACCCAGCAGCAATGGAGATGGCAAAGGTGTGCTCAGTGGACAAAAGTGTAATTATATTCATAAATGTTTTATTTTCACTATTTTTGTTTTTTTTTAATTTTTTTTATTTCAGCATATTATGGGGGTACAAATGTTTAGGTTACATATATTGCCTTTGCCCCACCCGAGTCAGAGCTTCAAGCATGCCCATCCCCCAGATGGTGCGCACCACACCCATTAGGTGTGAATATACCCTCCCCTCCTCCCCCTCCCATCTGCCCAACACCTGATGAATGTTATTCCTATATGTGCACTTAGGTGTTGATCAGTTAATACCAATTTGATGGTGACTACATATTTATGACAGTTACTTTAAAGTCCTTGTCAGGGTTAATATCTTATTCTAACATCTTATTCGTCTCAGTATTGGCTCAGTTGATTGGCTTTTCTCACTCATTTATGATTTTTTTGGTTCTTGGTATGACAAGTGATTTTCAATTGTATCCTAGACATTTTGGTTATGAAATTTGGATACTTGATCTTATTTAATTCTCCTATTTTAGCAGGCATTTAGCTTAGATTTAGTGTCTAGGGTCCCGTCTACTTTTGTGGACTTTATAGTTCCAATAAAAGTTCATTTTTCAGAGCCCTTGCCATGCTATTTCTGCTTTATTTGGGGGGTTCTGCTGGAGCTCCCCTTCAATGCCTGCCTGTGGCATCTGTAGGGTGAAAGGTGCTGGGTGCCACAGGGGCACCTTTTGCCATGGAGGGGGAGTGTAGGGTAGGGCTGGCCCAGGTCTCCTTATGTATGTCACAGAGTGTAGATCTGGGAGGTGCCAGGAGCTGCTTACCTGCCCCCATAGGTGAATCCATTCAGCCCACACAACAGCTGTTACGGGTTGGAGTCTTGTGTCTGCAGCTCTCCAGGCTGGCTTTGTATGGTGGTGATTCCACAGTTCTGGGGGCTCGGATGTGGCCCATTCTCACATCTCCATTAGGTCTAGTGAGGGCTCTCTATGGTTGCTCTGCCCCCACAGCAGGTCTCTGTCCCATCCTTGAAATCTAGGTGGAGGCAGCCACCCCTCCATGGCTCACAAACTGTGTGCCTGCAGAATTAGTACCATGTGGAGTCCAGCAAGGCTTATGACCTGTATCCTCCAGAGTGTGAGCTGCACCTGGGAAAGTTTGAGCCATGCCTGGGGTGACCAAGGGGTGCTACACCAGAATACAGGGTGTAGAGGCCTGAGGCAGCCCTGGACAGCAAGCCCCAAGGTCCCACAGTCACTCTGGGCCTCTCTGGAAACATTGTCCTCAAGGCCTTTCTCTTGGCCTGTAATGGGAAGGGCAGCCTTAAAGATCTCTGAAATCCCTTTGGAGTTATTCTCACATTGTCTTTATGAGAAACACTTGACTTCTTTTTAGCAATCCCTTTATCAAAGTGTAGCCTGGCCACACTCTAGCACTCTCTTTTATTCTTCACATGGTGAGGCTGGGGATTTTCTGAATATTTATCTCTGCTTCTCTTTTAATGATAAATTCTGTCCTTAAATTATTTTTTCTTTCTCTTGCTTTTTATTAGAACTACTAAAAGAGGTCATATATTTCCTTCAATATTTTGCTTAGATATTAATATTTCTTCCATCAGATATCCTAGTTTATAACTCTTAAGTTCTGCTTTCTACAAATCCCTTGGGAATAGACACAATTCAGCCAAGATTTTACCACCTTATAACAAGGATGGCCTTTCCAGTTTGCAATAACTTATCCCTCACTTTCATCTGAAGCCTCGTCAGAATTTCCTTTAACATCTGTATTTCTACCAATATTTTGATCATAACCACCTAAGTGTTCTCTAAGAAGTTTAAGATTTTTCCTACAGTTTTCCTTTTCTTCTGAATCTGCACTGGATTATCCTTAAGGCTCTATTCTTGGAAATACAGGCTTTCTTCAGCATTCATTTCAAAACTATTTCAGCCTTTATCCATCACCTACCTGATTCCAAAGCTGCTTCCACATTTTTAGGTATTTGTTATAGCAACACCCACCTCACCCATGGTATCGATTTCTATCTTAGTTTGCTTTGTGCTACTATAACAGGATAACTGAGTAATTTATAATGAATAGAAATGTATCATCTCACAGTTCTAGAGGCTAGGAAGTCCAATATCAAGGTACCAGAATCTGGTGGGGGTCTTCTTGCCTCTCATCACTTGATGGAAGGTGAGAGAGAGCAAGAGAGGGCCCAACTCGCCCTTTTATAATGGCAACAATCCACCCATGAGGGTGGACCCCTAATGGCCTAATCACCTCTTATAGGATCCTATTACATGGATTGTCTTCTCACTCCGTTGATAGTGCCCTTTGATCTGTAGAAGTTTTTAATTTTGATAAAGTCCAATTTAATCTATTTTTTCTTTTCTTAGTAATCATGGGAGTAGAGAGCCTCAAGAAAGAGGTTATGGCTCATGACAAACACAGCAGTGCTACCAAGTAGGAGAGAGAGTCAAAAAGATCCACCAAATGAGTAATCTGCAGTAATCTTTGCAAGAGATTATTTGACAAGGGTAGAGTCTAGATTTTGGTGGAATGAGCTGGGATGGTGTGGAATGGAGCAATGGCAGTAGTAAGTTTAATGGTAGTCAAAATGTTTAAAAGAGGGAAAGCAAAAGAGAGAGTAGTTGGAAGAAAGTATAAGATCAAGGGAGCAACTTTCTCTCTTCTTTTTCAACACCTTCCCTCTCTTCGTTCAATCCTGGTACAACCATGAGTTCTGTAAAATTAGACTCCAGCCAATGTTGCCATCTTTATGTAAGAAAACTTTTTTTTTTTTTTTTTTTTTTTTTTAGTATGAGCAAGACCTGAGTATATTAGTATGCTTTGCACCACAATTCACAATTGCAAAGATATGGAAACAATGCAAGTTGCTCATCAATACACAAGTGGATTAATGAAATGTGGTATATGTATATCATGGAGTACTACTTAGCCCTAAAAAAACTGGTGAACTACCTTTTGTTTTATCCTGGGTGGAGCTGGAGCCCATTCTTCTAAGTGAAGTATCACAAGAATGGAAAAACAAGCACCGCATGTACTCACCATTAAATTGGTACTAATTGATCAAACTTACGTGCACATATGGAAGTAACGTTCATTGGGTGTTGGGCAGGTGAAGATGGATAAATTCACACCTAAGGGGTGTGGTGTGCGCTGTTTGGCAGATGGGCACGCTTGTATAATAGCTCTGACTCTAGTGATGCAAAGTCAAGTTATATAACCAAAGCATTTGTACCCTAGTAATATTTTGAAATTTAAAGCAAAATAAGGTCTTACAAATGAAAAAAAATATGCTTTGGGGACAGATCAAGCAAAAAAGAAGAAGCAGAAGATAGAAGAATGAGGGGAGAGAGGGGAAAATTGTTTTAGTGAAGCCCTAATCCAAGAGTGAGGGGATGGACAGAGAATAAAGACAAAGAATTGTTAGAGCTGGACTAGAGGCAGGATTATCTTCTACTTCAAGTGTGATAAAGAGGATCAATGTGGGAAGAGGAATATAGAATATCTGTGTGTGGTAGGGAGGGAAGTTAAGGAGACTCATATGGTAGGATTGCTTTTATTTGTCTTTGAATTATAAGGCAAGATCATCTGCTAAAGGTAAGATGTTAGTTTAGAAGTTAGGAACAGAAATAAAAGTCTGAAATTGTAAAAATGGCATTTTCTCCTGTATTGGAACAGAACCAGCTTCAGGATGTTCAGTAAATGACTGTGTCTCAACTACCTGAACTGCCTTGTCTATTATAAATCTTTCCTTACAAGTAGAAAGCCACGGCAAGCAACTTGTCACAGAATTCCAACTGAGTGCTAAATGCATTTTATTCTTTAAAACCTCCTCAATGATCACTAAACAGATGGCCTTCCACAGTTAGCTTCACCAGAACATCTTGTCAGGCCAAGCTTGTTTAGCTTTGAAGATGGTGTAAGTCATAGCAGTTTTTACCGGCCTAACCGTATCTCACTTGTGGGTCTGTTCACCCATGAATTATTTAGATGAACTTAATAGCTTTCATAAAAGCTAAGTTCAGGAAAACAAGATGTGACTGTCATTTTCTCTTAATTTATTCTTTTGCTAAAAATGTTATTTCTAAAATATAATTCTGATCATTCCACTCAGTTGCTTTAAAATATGTAGTAGGCTTCATATCTAAGTTGTGATAAAGCCATCATATTTTGTTGTGGCCTTCGAGGGCTCTGCATGACCTGGGCCTCTCTCCATACCACAGTCCCATCCCATGGTGAGAGCTCTACTCTCAAATCACCCTTCCCAGTTTTGTGTGAGCCTTTACACAATTTATTTTCTATACCTACATCAGTCACCTGTACTTCCCGATGCTAATTTATACTCAAGCTTCATGTCTCAGCCGAGATATCACTCCTTCTATGGGCTAAATACTCCTACCATGTGCTCCTACAGTGCCCTGTGTTTCTGCTTTATGGTTGCTTCTATCTTTTCATCTCCTTCTGTATTTTTAGTAACTTAAGTTCTGAAAGGTCCATATCTGAAGGGTCACTGTTCTTTCTGTAGTACCTTATATATAGTGGTTGGCATATAGAAGGAACTAAAAAAATATGTGTTGAGTTAAACCACAGTTCTACTATTTTCTGAATTTGAAAAGAGATTGTATAAAATCAGTAAGATTGGAGTCTAGTGAAATGATCCAATTTTGATGTTCCTTTTATTAGCTATGTGACCTTGCAAAATTATTTAAACTTTTCTGATCCTTATTTTTCTTGGTTGTAAAATGGAGTTAAGTTTACCTCCCTACCTACCTCATTGTTGTAAGAAGTAAATAAAACAATGTATGTGGCTAGTACAATGAATTGCACAAAATAGGGAACAAGATATGATAGATTTGATCTTATTTTTTCTAATTAAAACACCAATGCCAACATTTGTAATTGTTTTTCTCCTTCTCTTTCCCCTTTACTCATTTTATCAAGATGGCAACACAAAGTACATTTGAAGAGAGCTATATGTAGAATTAGTTGAGATATAAATAACAAATAAAAATAGCTAACATTTATTAAGCAATTACTTTGTGTTCGGCATTGTGCTAAGCAGTTTATTCGTACTACATTCCTAGGACTTATTTTTATCATTTTCTTCATAATATTCAGGGTTATGGAGGATGAAGTCAACATGCTCTTCCTGCAGTCAATGATGACAATGGAAGATGAGACTGAGAATCACCTCAGTTATCTTGACGTTCAGGTGAATACAATGCCTGTCTAATATTTCCTGTGTATTCTGTAGGCTTTTCATAGTGCTAGTGCACAGTAAGAAGAGAAGAGATCTATGTGGTAAAATGAACTCTCAACTGTTCCTCTCCCACAGTTTTTACCCACACAATATGTTAGCCTAAAGCTATTATAAATATGTCCCTTTCTTCTCAAAGATGTCATCAATTTCTAGGTCGTTCTCTTCTTGCAAGTCCCGTAAACATCCTGGACATTTTAATGTTGCTGAAACTTTGCATTGTTGTTGTGTTTGGGGGAGATATATATATCCCCCATATATATAAATTATCTGCTTGTTGTCATATTTTTTTGTTTCCCCTGTAGGTTTTTTGTTTCTTAAAGGTAAGAACTGTGTCTTATTTGCATTAGTATCCTTATAGATTAGTATTGTACCTACCACATAGTAGATTCCCCAAAATTACTATTGAGGGAATACAAATCACCCACCTCCACTTGCACATGCAGACACACACATGTATACAAACACGCAGATACTTTCTAGGTAATTGTCATAACTACCACTATTTCATTAATAATTGTACATAAAGAGTATTTGTATCTGGTAGGGATTTATAAAGATTAAGTAAAAGATACTATATGAGCAGTGCTGGCCCTGCAGAAAGTTGCTGCTCTGAGGAAAACAGCTAGGAAGCTAGAAGAACAAGGGGTTTGCAAAATGAATAGGTTGTGCTTTTGTGTTAAAGATTGGATGGATAAGAAAAGTGAAACTAAGTGTGCTAACATGACCTTGGCTTTTTATTCTGGACTTCGAGCTAACCTTATTCTGCCACCTCAGTCAAAATAATTTTCTCAGTTAAGGTCTGTGTTCTCATCTGTCAAATGAATGTGCTAAAAATGACTTTCAAGGGATAGTCCTCAAGAAAAGCTAATAAATGATTGCAAAAATCTGAGAGAAAGAAAAGCACTGGGTAAATCTTGAATAATAAATCAGGACTTTTCTGTACTAAGTCAAACTAAGAGGCATTTAATTTGGAATCTTCCAGTATTTGGCTATCTGCTAAAGGAAAAAGAATCACAACAAATGCATATATAAAAGAAAAGCTGACAGTTGAAAAACTAAAATGAAAAGTAATGACATAATGTTAGGAGATGCCTTCAAGGAGACAAGTTCTCAGAAAGTTGAGATCTCAATTTAGAACATTTCTTTTTCTCTAATTGTTGTTCTGTGTGCTGCTGCAATATGATGAAATGGCCATAAACTGAGTGTGATAGGCTTGCAGAATAATTTAATTATAATTTAACATTTACTTTTATGCTATGCAATTACTTACATTGCTTTTTGCTGAAGACAATACATTTAAGCAGCTGCACACAATGAAAAAATAGCTGACAGGGTCAATTCTAAAGTTATACTAAGGTTTAGTTACATTCCTTTTTCACCCAGTGGACTTGACAAATTAGGCAGAATGAGACTGGTTGAAAGAAAATCAGACAATTAGTCAGAAATCCTTGATTCTACTCTAAACCCAGCTCTCTGAATTTTGTAGATTCCTTAATCTTTAGTGTGGTAAGTCACTGTTTCCTTATCTATAAACATTGTCATTGGATGGTCCGTATTTCTTTCATTCACTAACACTGTGTAAGAATGATACATGCTAATGTGGCTTCCAGAATCAAAGAAAGGCTGTGCCATTAATAAGATTAAATTCATCCCAAAAGCCAAAGTCATCTGCATATATTGGGTGCCTACTCTATGGTAATGTGCAAGACTGGGTCATAACATTAGACTTTTACTCTGTACTCTAAGTTCCCTTGTGTTTTTTTCTTTTCCTAGAAGTCTGCATCACAAGCACTTTTCACATGAGCAGTTTTCTGAAAAATATTTGTTGCCTGGTTACAGTGCAGAAATGACTATTCAAAAACATCTCTTAAAATTTTTTTTTGTTGTTGTTAAATACCATTTCATGTTCACCCTGTGACAAGTATTAAACATTCTATGTTAATTTTAAAATTAATAGGGATATATTTTACTATTAACACATGAATTTTGACTGTGTAATTAAGGATTTGGAGTGATTCTAACAGTAAACAGGCTGGTAGAATTAGAATTTCCAAGTAAAGGCCATAACTTAGAAGCCTATAGTTTTAAAGATTACAGAATTTATTTAGTTTATGTATTTTTACAGTAGAATAATAGACATGTTTTAAACAATTTTATTAAGATATAATTAATATAAAAATTCATCCATTTAAAATATACAATTTGATTTAAGTATATTTACATAATTGTGCAGCTATCACAATCTAATTTAGAAAATTTTCACACCTCCTAAAAGAACTCCCATACTATCAGCCCTAAACAATGAATTTCCATCTTCCCTCCCCATTGTCACCCTCACTCCTAAGCAACCATTAATCCATTTTCTGTTTCTGTGGGTTTGCTTATACTGGATAATTCAAATAAATGGGAACATAAATGTGATTTGATTCTTTCATGTAGCAAAATACTTTCAAGGTTTAGCCATGTGGTATGTACTATGTCTTAATACTTCATTCCTTTCTATTTCTAAATTATATATATTGTCTAGATATTCTACATTTTATTTATTTATTTGTCAGTTGATTAACATTTGGGCTGCTTCTGATTTTTGACTACTAGAAAATGTTGCTGTGAGCATTTATTTATAATTTTTGGTGAGAATATATGTTTTCACTTCATTACTTGGGTATAAACTTGCTGGGTCATACAATAACTTTATGTTTAACATTTTGAGGAATGTCCAAACTGTTAAAGTAGGTGCACAATTTTGCATTCCACCAGCAATCTGTGAAGGTTCCAATTTCTCCACATCTTGGCTAACACTTGCCATTGTATTTTTGATTATAGCCATCTATACACTGAAGTGGTATCACTTTGTGGCTTTGATTTGCATATCCCTGTGGCTAACAATGTTGAACATCTTTCCACAAACTCATTGGCCATTAGTATATATTCTTTGGAGAAATGTCTGGTCCTTTGCCCAATTTTTAATTGTGTTATCTTATATATTACATTTGTTATTTTCTGGTTGTTTTAATGAAAACCATTCTAGTAAGTATGAAGTGATATTTCATTGCAGTTTTGATTTGCATTTCTCTAATGATTAATGATGTTGAGCACCTTTCCTTGTGTTTATTGGTCATTTGTATATCTTTGGAGGAATGTCTATTTGAGTCTTTTTCCAGTCTTTGATTGGATTGTTTATTTTTTTGTTGTTGAGTTGTAATTTGTAATTCTTTATATGTTCTGGATATTAAACCATTCAGATATGTGATTTGAAAAAATTATCTTTCATTCTGTAGGTTATCTTTTGACTTTCTTGATAATTTCCTTTGAGGCACGAAAGTTTTGAATTTTGATAACATCCAACTTACCTATTTTTTTCTTTTGTTGTTCATGCTGTTAGTGTCATATCTAAGAATACCCAAGTATCATATCAAAGAATCCATTGTCAAATCTAAATTCATGAAGATTTAAGTCTGTGTTTTCTTTTAATGGTTTTGTGCTTTTAGCTCTTATGTTATTGAGTTAGTTTTTGTATATGATGTGAGGTAGAAGTCCAAGTTCATTATTTTGGACATAGAAATTTTGTTTTTCAGTATCACCTGTTGAAAGGATAATTCTTTCCTTATTGAAAGGAATTTGTATCATGGTCAAAATTCAATTGACCATAAATATTTGAGTTTATCTTTGAACTCTCAATTCTATTCCATTGGCCTATGTGTCTATCTGTATGCCAGTGCCATACTCTTTTGGTTTTCTGTTTTGTTTTGTTTGTTTTTTATTTGTGGTTTGAGGTTTTTTATTGTCTGCTATATACCATGTACTTCCATTGGGACTTTTGCATATTGCCCAACTTGTTTTTCACAAATATTCAGGGTAAGGATTATCTGCAAACTGTACATATCGAGAAACTGAGGAGCAACAAGGTAAAGTAGGTCACTCATGATGACACAGAGTGCTGCAATTCAAATCTAGCTCTAATTCCAAATCTTCTGAAGCTCTTTTGATTATGAAGGCAGCACTGGATTCATAGGGATGAGACTTCTTTAATTGCACAGAGCCCCATGCTTTAATGTTGCCATCTTGAAATTCTTTTTATTATTATTATTATATCAGAATATTATGGGGATACAAACACTTTGGTCACATAAATCCTTTGTATTGCCTGAGTCAAAGCTACAGGCATGCCCATCCCCCAGACAGCATGCATCACGCCCCTTACCTGTGAATTTACCCATCCCCTCCTCTCCCTTTCCACCTGCCTGATCCCCATTGAATGTCATTTCCATATGTGCATGTAAGTATTGATCAATTAGTACCAATTTAATGGTGAGTATATATGATGTTTGTTGTCCATTCTTATGATACTTCACTTAGAAGAATGAAATCTAGTCCCATCCAGGATAATACAAAAGGTATTAGTTCACCATTTTTTATGGCTAAGTAGAACTCCATGGTATACATATACCACATTTTATTAATCCACTCGTATTGATCAGCACTTGGGTTGTTTACACATCTTTGCAAGTGTGAATTGCACTGCCATAAACATTTGAGTGCAGATATCTTTTTCACAGAATATATTTTTTTCCTTTGGGTAAAAAGGTAGTGGGCTTGCTCATACTCATTTGATTACTCATTGGATTGATGACTTGCATTGTAGTATGGATCTCTTGCATTCCATATGAATTTGAGCATTAGTTTTTCTATTTCTGTAATAAAGACTGTTGAAATTTTGATAGGAATTGCATTTAATCTGTAAGTTGCTTTGGGTAGTGTTGGAATCTTTTTTTTTAAATTAATTAATTAATTTTTTTTATTTTTTTTATTTTTTTTTTTGTTTTTCAGCTCCTTATGAGGGTACAAAAGTTCAGGCTATATATATTGCCCATGCCTCCCCATCCCCCCAAGTCTGAGCTTCAATTGTGTCCATTCCCTAGACAGTGCACATCGCACTCATCTTGTAGGTGTGCACCCATCCCCTCCCCCCACCCCATCCCCCCCAGTCAGAACTTCAAGTGTGTCCATTCCCCAGGCAGTGCGCATCGCGCTCATCAAGTAGGTATACACCCATCCCTTAATATATCCCATGTTCATGAATAGAAAGACTTAATATTAAGATGTGGAATCTTAACATTAAGTCTTTCTATTCATGAACATGGGATATATTTCTATATATTCTTTTAGCAGTGTTTTGTAGTTTTTAGTGTACAAGTCTTTCACCTCCTTGGTGAAATTTATTACTAGGTATTTTATTATTTTAGATACTATTTTAAATGGAATTGCTTTCTTAATTTACTTTTCAGGTTATTTACTGATGTTCTATAGAAATTCTATAGAATTGCTTTCTTAATTTACTTTTCAGGTTATTTACTGATGTTCTATAGAAATACAACTGATTTTTGTGTGTTGATCTTGTATCCTCTGGCTTTGAGGGATTTATTTATTAGCTCTAGTAGTTTTTGTGGATTCTTTGGGAATTTCCCTGTATAGGATCACTTCATCTGTGAATAGAGATCATTTTACTTTTGTCTTTTCAATTTGAATGGCTTTTATTTCTTGTTTAATTTCTTCTGGCTAGAATTTTCAGTACAATGTTCCATAGCAGTGGTGAAAACAGGCATCTTTGTCTTGTACTTGATCTTAAGGGGAAATCTTTCAGTCTTTCAACATTGAGTATGATTTTTGCTGTAAGTTTTTTATAAGTACCTTTTATCATGTCAAGGAACGTATCTTCTATGTATGACCTAGTAATGTTATAATTTTTGCTTTTAACTATCATATTTTAAAGAACTTAAGAGAAGAAAAATGGTATATTTACACAGTTATTTACCATTTTCTTTGTTCTTTCTTCATCCTTAAAGTTAACATTTTCCCTCTAGGATCATTTTCCTTCTCTCTGAAAAACTTTCTTTAGCATTTCTTTTAGAGCATAGATACTGGCAACAAGTTCTCTTAGATCTCCTTCACCTGAGAATGTGTTTATCTTATCATCATTCTTAAATGTTATTTTCTCTGATTATTGAATTCTTGGTTAATAAGTCTTTTAGCACTTTAAAGATTTTGTTCCAGTACCCTTTGGTCTCATGGTTTCTGATGAGAAATCCACTGTCATTCAAACCATTGTCTCCTATAGATAATATGCCACTCATCTCTGGCTTTTTTTTAAATATTTTTTTGTCTTAAATTTTCAGAAATTTGATTATGATGCTTCTGGACATAAATTTTTTTGCATTTATTTTAACTGAGATTAACTGAGCTTCTTGAATTTGAATGTTTACATATTTAACCAAATTTTATAAGTTTTCAACCACTATTCCTTCAATTTTTTTTCCTGCACATTTTTTCTCCTTCCCTCTGGTACTCTGACCTCACAAATATACCAGTTGATGTTGTCTGACATGCCCATGAGTCTCTTTTTAATTTTTTCAATCTTTTTTTTTCTCGTTGTTCTGAGTGGATAATTTCTATTAAACTATGTTCAATTCATTGACGCTTTCTCTGTCTTCTGTATTTGGCTATTGAGTCTTCCCAGGGAATTTTTTATTTTAGTTTTTGTATATTTTTGCTTTAAAATTTTTATTTGTTTATTCTTATTTGTTTCCTTGAAGAGACTTTCTATATTTCCATCACTTTCAAAAAATGTTCACCTTTACTACGTGAGGCTTGACTATAATAGATGCTTTAATGTCTTCATTAGATAATTGCAATATCTGCATCATATCAGGATTGACATCTGATTTTTTATTCTTTTGCAAGTTATTGAGATTTTCCTGCTTCTTCTTATGCTGACTAGCTTTGGACTGTATGTTGGACACTTGATATACTGTGTTATGAGACCCTGGGTGCTATTTAATTCTTCTGGAGGATGTTGAGCGTGTGTGTGTGCATATGTTATCAGTTCTTAGACTTGGCTAGATTTAGGCTGAAAGTCTCAAACCACCTTCTGTAGGCTATGGTTCTAAGTTGGTTCATTTTGCAAAGAGTTGGCAGTACTATTGAATTCTATCCCATGTATATGCCATTCAAAAGCCAGTTTGAGACCTTCGGGATCATCTACCTACATTTCAATACTCAAAGTCTTTGGTATGTTATTTAGTGTCATATTCATGCATGTAGAGCTCACAGATGAGCCCCACAGTTCAGACACAATTTTATGGAATTATTTCTTGACTTCTCTCTTCTTGGTATTTTCCCTGACATTCTTTGGCTCCCAAAGGCCATGATTCTACTTTTCTGCCTAGAAAGCTAGGGTTTTAGTTTCCTTACTCTGCTGTGAACACTCCACAACTCTGTCTGCCTCTGAGGCTAGGTAGCAGGATATAGAGAGAGGAAGAAAGGATTGAGATACCGGCCCACATTCTCAGTGTCACAGTTTCTTTTGTCAGAGGGAAGGGTTCCTTTCCCTTAGAGTTTTAGGTGCCTGACCAGCTGCCACTGCTATTGTGATTACTGTCTGCCACCACTGCCATGAATTTTCCTGGGACTAGGATAGAAAGAATGGAAAAAACAAAGACCAAAACCAGTGAATTTTCTTTTTCTCTCTCTTTGACCCCAGGGGCTCCATTTCCTGATATTTAGTCCAGAAATTGAGGTCTTCTCTTGGAGCTTTTTCTGCCTACACCCAGTGAATGATTCTGGACTTTATGCTGCTTTTTAGTCCAGGCTGGGAGATATTGGAGGGAAAAAAACAAGAATTTCACCCCCAATTGGTCTTGCTTTGAATTATTTTTTCCCTTTTTTATTCTGCCTACCACCATTTAACTTTCGGAATCTTCAGATAGCTGCTCAATACATCTGTTCTAGTTTTCAATTGTACTCAGTAGGAGAGATGGGGTGAAGTATGCTTACTTTTATCTGAACTGGAACCAGAACCTTAAATGCATATTGAAAAGATTATATTAAAATAGATTATTTCCTTGGAAAGCATTATGGAGGTATCTTAAACAGATTCAAGTAGACCTGCCATTTGACCCAGCAATCCCATTACTGGGCATATACCCAAAGGAAAAAAGGTCATTCTGTAACAAAGACACATGTACCCGAATGTTTATAGCAGCACAATTCACAATTGCAAAGATGTGGAAACAACCCAAATGCCCATCAATACATGATCGGATTAGTAAGCTGTGGTATATGTATACCATGGAATATTGCTCAGCTATAAGGAATAATGAAGATACGACATCTCTGTGGTTCTCCTGGAGAGAGTTGGAACCCATTATATTAAGTGAAGTATCCCAAGAATGGAAAAACAAGCATCACATGTACTCACCAGAAAATTGGTTTCCCTGAACATCACCTAAATACACATCTAGGAACGACACCAATCGGATATCAGACTGAGGTGGGGGGTGGGGGAGGGGATGGGGGTATGCCTACACAATGAGTGCATTGTACACTGTTTGGGGAATGGTAACACTTGAAGGTGCTGACTCGGGAAGGGGGGGTGGGGGGGAGGGACATATACCTACCTGATGGGTGCAATGCGCACTACCTGGGAAACGGACACGCCTGGAGCTCTGACTTGGGGGGAAAGGAGGTACATGGGCAACATATGTAACCTGCAATTCCGTATCCCCCATAACAATAAGATGAAAAAATAAAATAAAATAAAATAGATTATTTCTTATTTCTATCTCACTTACTTGTTTTTTCTCCACATATTTTTAGGCTCACATATTCTCAACCATTCTAGGTAAATAGAACAAATTCCTTTTGAAAAAAGCCCATATAGGCCGGGCGCGGTGGCTCACGCCTGTAATCCTAGCACTCTGGGAGGCCCAGGCGGGTGGATCGCTCAAGGTCAGGAGTTCGAGACCAACCTGAGCAAGAGCGAGACCCCGTCTCTACTAAAAATAGAAAGAAATTATATGGACAACTAAAAATCTATATAGAAAAAATTAGCCGGGCATAGTGGCGCATGCCTGTAGTCCCAGCTACTCGGGAGGCTGAGGCAGTAGGATCGCTTAAGCCGAGGAGTCTGAGGTTGCTGTGAGCTAAGCTGATGCCACGGCACTCACTCTAGCCTGGGCAACAAAGTGAGACTCTGTCTCAACAAAAAAAAAAAAAAAAAGAGAGAAAAAAGCCCGTATAGAACTATATTCCAGGCCCTCAGTATTGTGCCTCATGCTTTAATTACCTAATCACTAGAAATTATTTCTTTATGTTATTCCACCAAATTTTAAGACAACTTTCTGTTGTAGTTTTAACTATGGCATATTATTTTCTAAATAAGAAGGTGTTAGATAAGTATTTAGAGAAATTGGGAATTTTAATAAGCATATCTATTTAAATAAAAATGATCATGGGTATATACACACATTCAAAAATAATGACACAATGAAGGGAAAGAAAGGAAAATTTCAGTAACTCCCCCTCCTGTTAGAGAAGCAGAGTAAATCTTCACCTGTTGGATGTGTATATTTCCAGTCCATAGAGTTTGCTGAATATATGTTTCAAAATAACGTACATATGTAGAATACTAATTTTTAGGCAAACTTACTTTCAATTGACTTGACATATACCCTGGAATTTTTTTCTGTCTAATTTTGGGTCATCACAGCTCACTATATATTTTCACTTAATAATTATAGGTATACCAAAAATTCTGTGGTATTTAATAAGAAAAATCAAGTAAGTTCAGGATTAGCCTGTCAAATAAGTGTAAGAACACTGGGGTGAGAACAGAAGCAGAGGATGAAACCTTAGCACTGAAAAGAATTATATATGCCTGATCTCATGTGCATTTAAAAAACAAAATTGATTTATAAATAAGCTAGTGGGGGGAGAGGTAAAGATTTCTTAGAATCGGAAATGAAAAAAACAAAAAAGGGTTATGTTTCCCTGAGGTGGATCTTTTTGTGGTAGGCTATAACAAAGCAATTAAGGAATCGGCAATACTTGCATACCCAGTGGACTATTTAAATATTACTGTGACTGAGAACAAAAGACTTCAAAATTTCCCTAGCTCTCTTATTTAAATCTATATGGGAATACAGATTTAGAGCTAAATGGAGCACAATCACACAGGGAGCCTTTGGAGGCTACAAGGACTATGAATATTGATGGGAATTCACTTCTGTGTTGCGCTCTGAACAAATGACAATAGAGTAGTAAACAACTATTTCCTTGGAGATGCAAATAGAGTCCATAGGCTGTGAACTGAGACTCTTTTCCACTCAGATCTTATTCAAAGCAAACTGTGTATTTAGAAGGGTACACATACCCTAACAATTAGACTGGATATGGCAAACCAGAAACAAAGAAACAGAATTAGTTCCAACTCATTATAACTATAAACAAGACTTTTTTTCTCCATCACCAAGTAGGCTAGAGATGGCATTATTTTTGTTTCACACTTTTAGGAATAAATAAATTCATTCTAGGAAACTTGCCTTTGATTATTTAGCAAGATTTTGCTGGATCTAAATTCTACAAGTGCTACCTTTCAGAGAGATACAGCATTTTCCGGAAGACAGTTGCTAATATCATTTTTGCTCATGTTGAAAAGCTCAGTTTCCAAATAGGAAAATTTCTCTCTGGGGTCTGCAGAGGTTCATAAGTGACCTTATAGATACAAGCTGCCATTGGGATCTAAAGGGAAGGTCAAAAATCAGGACAGTTAGTGAAAAACCTAAAAACAATATTCTGAAGAGAAAAATAGAATCCTTTCTTTTGTGAGAGAAAAGCAGCAAAGGCTGCTGTATGGAAATCTGGAGAAGGAAGAATGTACTCAGTCTGAATGAAGATGAGCCAATCATCAGAAATAATAGGATTGAATAGTAAAACTGTTCTTACAGAATCTAGCATGATGTCATTATAAATAGTATTTTAAAGCATTAACTTCAAGAACAACAGTTTTTAAAGTGCAGGCAAATTTAGGTCATTTACAAAATAGGCAAAAGTAGTAAATTTGTGTATTGCTTTATTTTTATGGTGGAAAAACAGTCTCAAAATCTATTTTGGAATAATGTGAGTTCTCTGAGGACGGGGGCTACATATTATTCTTCTTTGAGTTTCTAGGACCCAAGTTGAGACCTACATATAGAGGCTGATCAAGAGTATGCTTAGATGGCAAGCACTGAGATGCCAGTCTATTGGGATGCTCAGACATCACTGGAAACACAGAGGGATGGGGGAAAAACTGTATTTTCCTGATACCCTCTTAGGTAGATCATTGCATTCTGTTAGAAGGGATTGTTTCATATGTCCATGGGGTAGGCAGTGAGACCTCAATGAAGATGCTCAAGTAATAATAGATGACTAACAAATTGCCTTCGTAGGAGCATAGTTTTTTAACTGTAGGACTTCAGTGTTCCCTAGTGGAAGGTACAAGTTTGCAAAAGAGCAGGGAGACAGAAGAACAAGGAGCAAGACAGAAGTGGAGTTTGAGCTCTACCACAAGTAGCCCTCATTTTTTCCTTCTGACATGAAACCCTTCGTTTCCTTGCTAAATAAATATTTTAAACTACTTATCCAATATTTGTAAAAAGAGGAATCAAATCGTTAGCCGCCTTGAAGCACCCACAAGATTCAGTCTAGATCTCATCTCCATCACAGGTGCTATATACACATTGAATGCTACTTGTTTGCCATCTTGTTACAAGGTATTCTTGCTAACAGGGAATGAGAAAAGCTAACATCTTTCCTCTATCCACACATTTGAGAATTAGGTCCTACCTTTTGTTTAATAGATTCTGTTGGAAACTATTAATTTCATCAGAATTTCCTGAATCACTCCTCTGTATCTCCCTGTCATAAAATTGGGCTGACTCAGCTGCCTCAGCTTTGCCCATTCCTCCTCTTCTGATAGCTCTGCTCTGCAAAGATACTGTCAAATGTGCACGAGCACTCACATTTTCAGTGCCATTCCAAGATGCAGCTGAGTCCTGAGGAGCTGAGGATAACAGTCAGTTCTTTTCATCTTGACATGCTGGCAGCCGGCTAACCCAGCCATGGCCCTGTTTTTTTCCAAAAAATGTTAAGGATGTTAAGTCCCTGAGATCATCTGTTTTCTCTTTAGTTTTATCAACCCACTATTCTTTTCCCTGGCTTCTCAAATTTTCAAATGTGCTCTTTGAAAAACTTCTGTTCTTTATTAGACTCCTAGTCATCCTCAATCACCTCACTGATCCTTCCTGACAATTAACTGAACATTGGCTCTTCCTTGAGTCATCTTCTTTTCCTCTTTCACCAGTGGAAGAAGGGTTGTCATTCTCCTGAACTCCATTTATACTCTGGTCTGTAGTTTTGGTCCATGGCCAGAGTTTGCTGGTTATCCCTGGACATTCATTCTCTTCACCTTCTATGATAGTAGAATGCCCAATTTTTACCTGAGTCATAGTCATCTTGAGTAAGAATATTCCTCATAATTCCTTATAATTGGGTGACATGAGACTAAGTGCCTAATGGAATATCAGCAAAAATACCATATATAACTTTCTAAAGTGTCTTTAAAGGGAGGAGACCAGCCCATCTTCCCATTTCTTCTTCCTATTGGCTGGAAGGTAGATATGTTGGTGGAGCTTGAACAGCTGTGACTTCGGGGATGGAGGCCAAAAATGGCACAAAAACAGGAAGGAAAAAGCCTTGGTCTTTGATATATTGAGTATTCTAACTCCTTTGGACTGCTTATTTATTTATTTATTTTTGATCTGTCCTTTTTTTTTTTTTTCAGCTTATTATGGGGTACAAAAGTTCAGGTTACATACCTTGCCCATGTACCACCCATTCCCCCAAGTCAGAGCTCCAAGCATACCCATTCCCCAGATAATGCGCATCGCACTCACCATGTAGTTATACCCCCATCCCCTCTCCCCACCCCCCATCTCCCCGGGTCAGCACCTTCAATCGTGACCATTCCCCAGACGGTGCGCAACGCACTCATCATATAGGCATACACCCATCCCCTCCCCCAACCCCTCACCTCAGTCTGATATCTGATTGGTATCATTCCCAAATGTGCATTTAGATGATGATCAGGGAAACCAATTTTCTGGTGAGTACATGTGATGTTTGTTTTTCCATTCTTGGGATACTTCACTTAATATAATGGGTTCCAACTCTCTCCAGGAGAACAAAAGAGATGTTGTATCACCGTTATTTCTTATAGCTGAGTAGTACTCCATGGTATACATATACCACAATTTACTAATCCATTCATGAATTGATGGGCATTTGGGTTGTTTCCACATTTTTGCAATTGTGAATTGTGCTGCTATAAACATTCGGGTACAGGTGTCTTTGTCATAGAATGACTTTTGTTCCTTTGGGTAGATGCCCAATAATGGGATTGCTGGATCAAATGGTAGATCTACTTGAATCTGTTTAAGGTATCTCCATAATGCTTTCCACAGGGGTTGCACTAGTTTGCAGCCCCACCAGCGGTGTATGAGTGTTCCTGTCTCTCCACATCCACGCCAACATGTGTTGTTTTGGGATTTTTTGATAAAGGCCATTCTCACTGGAGTTCAGTGATATCTCATTGTGGTTTTGATTTGCATTTCCCTGATGATTAGGGATGTTGAGCTTTTTTTTATATGTTTGTTAGCCATTCTTATATCTTCTTTTGAGAAATTTCTATTCATGTCATTTGCCCACTTCTTGATAGGGTTGTTTGATTTTTTCTTGCTGATTTTCCTGAGTTCTAAATAGATTCTTTTTTTTTTTTTTTTTTGTTGAGACAGAGTCTCACTTTGTTGCCCAGGCTAGAGTGAGTGCCGTGGCGTCAGCTTAGCTCACAGCAACCTCAGACTCCTCGGCTTAAGCGATCCTACTGCCTCAGCCTCCCGAGTAGCTGGGACTACAGGCATGCGCCACTATGCCCGGCTAATTTTTTCTATATAGATTTTTAGTTGTCCATATAATGTCTTTCTATTTTTAGTAGAGACGGGGTCTCACTCAGGCTGGTCTCGAACTCCTGACCTTGAGCAATCCACCCGCCTCGGCCTCCCAGAGTGCTAGGATTACAGGCGTGAGCCACCGCGCCCGGCCGTAAATAGATTCTTGTTATCAGTCCTTTATCTGATGTCATGGAAGCTAAACAACCTTCTCCTGAATGATTATTCTATAAAGGAAGAAATCAAGATGGAAATCAAAAGTTTCTTTGAATTAAATGACACTGGAGACACAACTTATCAAAATCTATGGGACACAGGTAAAGCAGTCCTGAGAGGAAAATTCATATCCATAAATGCCTATATCAAAAAGACAGAAAACTTACAAATAGGCAACCTAATGAATAGACTCAAAGAGCTGGAGAAAGAAGAACAGATCGACCCCAAACCCAGCAGAAGGCGAGAAATTACTACGATCAAATCAGAATTAAATGAAAAGGACAACAAAAAAACCATAAGGGAAATTAATAAAACAAAAAGTTGGTTCTTTGAAAAGATAAACAAAATAGACACACCTCTGGCTAGACTAACCAAGAGCAGAAAAGAAAAATCTCTAATAACCTCCATCAGGAACATGAAAGGAGAAATCACAACCGATGCCACAGAGATACACGATATCATCTATGAATTCTACAAGAATCTTTATGCACACAAACCGGAAAATGTGGAAGAAATGGACAAATTTTTAGAAACACATAGCCTTCCCAGGCTCAACCAGGAAGAAATAGAATTAATGAATAGATCAATATCAAGAACTGAAATCGAAACAACAATAAAAAACCTTCCCAAAAAGAAAAGCCCTGGTCCAGATGGGTTCACACCCGAATTTTACCACACATACAAGGAAGAACTGGTGCCCATCCTACATAAGCTATTCTCCAATATCGAGAAGGATGGAATTCTCCCCAACACATTTTACCAACCCAACATAACTTTGATACCAAAACCAGGAAAGGATGCAACAAAAAAAGAAAACTACAGACCAATTTCTCTTATGAATATAGATGCAGAAATTCTCAATAAAATCCTAGCAAATCGAATCCAAGTGCTTATCAAAAAAATAATCCATCACGACCAAGTGGGCTTCATCCCAGAGATGCAGTGGTGGTTCAACATATGTAAATCTATAAATGTAATTCACCACATAAATAGAAGAAAAATAAAGACCATATGATCCTCTCAATAGATGCAGAAAAAGCATTTGACAAAATTCAACACGCTTTTATGATAAGAACGCTTAACAAAATAGGCATAGATGGGACCTACCTAAAAATGATACAAGCCGTATATGACAAACCCACAGCCAACATCATACTGAATGGGGAAAAATTGAAAGCATTCCCACTTAGAACTGGAACCAGACAAGGCTGCCCACTTTCCCCATTACTTTTCAACATAGTATTGGAAGTCCTTGCGAGAGCTATCAGGTAAGAGAGCAGAATCAAGGGAGTCCAAATAGGGAAAGAAGAGATCAAACTCTCACTCTTTGCTGATGATATGATGTGATATCTGGAGAACCCCAAGGATTCAACCAAGAGACTCCTGGAATTGATTAATGAATTCAGTAAAGTCTCAGGTTACAAAATCAATACACACAAATCAGAGGCATTCATATATGCCAATAACAGTCAATCGGAGAACAAAATTAAAGACTCAATACCCTTCAAAATAGCAACAAAGAAAATAAAATATCTAGGAATATATTTAACTAAAGAGGTAAAGGACCTCTATAGGGAGAACTATGAAACACTGAGGAAGGAAATAGCAGAACATGTAAATAGGTGGAAAACCATACCATGCTCATGGATCGGAAGAATCAACATTGTTAAAATGTCTATACTACCCAAAGTGATCTACAGATTCAATGCAATCCCTATTAAATTACCAACATCATTTTTCACAGATATAGAGAAAATAATTATACACTTTGTATGGAATCAGAGAAGACCCCGTATAGCAAAAGCAATTTTAAGCAATAAAGACAAAATGGGAGGTATTAATTTGCCAGACTTCAAACTATACTACAAGGCTGTGGTTCTTAAAACTGCCTGGTATTGGCACAAGTGCAGGGACACACACCAGTGGAACAGAACAGAAAATCCAAATATAAAACCATCCTCATATAGCCATCTAATCTTTGACAAGGCAGACAAAAACATACTCTGGGAACAAGAATCCCTATTTAATAAATGGTGCTGGGAAAATTGGATAGCCACGTGTAGAACACTGAAACAGGACCCACAGCTTTCACCTCTCACAAAAATCAAATCACGGTGGTTAACAGACTTAAACCTTAGGTGAGAAACGATTAGAATTCTAGAAGAAAATGTAGGAAAGACTCTTACAGACATTGGCCTAGGCAAAGAATTTATGAAGAGGACCCCTAAGGCAACCACAGCAACAACAAAAATAAATGAATGAGACCTGATTAAATTAAAAAGTTTCTAATGTGTAGTATGCGATAATTTTTTCCCATTCTGTTGGTGGTCTGTTTATTCTTGTGACTGTTTCTTTGGCTGTGCAGAAGCTTAAATGGAATCTCAATAATATCAATAGGGTGAGAGGTAGGCAACTTTACAAAGTATAATATTAATATATCGCATTAATACCTATTGTCATGTATATAGATTACATGCATATTCAATAAATATTTATATGTTGATCAATTGGAATAGGAAATCATTTTTAATTGTACAAATTATGTAATTTTTCTTTTGAAGAAATGTGGTTCATCCAATTCAATCTTTCACCCAATTCTGAAACAATTTTTATACCATCCTGACAAGTGTTTGCTAATCTTTCTTTAAAAACTGCTTAGAAAGGAGCTTACTACTACACAACATTGTCCATTAATATTATTTTTACATATACACAGCTTTTTCAATGGTGCTTTTGAAGGATGAAGGTAAACATGTGGTCTCAAGTCTCATCTCGAACCAAGATGTCCCTATAAATTTTGTATATATCTTAATGTTAACTTTTTTTTGTAACAAACAAAATTTTCTCCACATAAACTTTCTTTTGGTTCTTAACTGAGTTTAGAGACAAATAAGACCAAGCTAGCAAAGACAGCTTGTCTGACAAATTGATAAGTATTTACCCTCTCTAAAAAAGATAATTTTTATTCAGTTTCAGACAACCATATAATTCAGAAAATTACTCTTTATTCTGCCAAAAGTGCATTTATCCTCAGTTATAGAAATAAGTTTCAATTAAAAAGAAAACAAAATCACACTAAACAGATCAACCACAATATATATGCATGTTATATCTGGCCTGAACAGTCCCCAGAATGTGACCACTACATTAGACTGACATAGTTTAAGAATAATCTCTACATTCTGAAACTTTTTTGTGCCAGCTGCTTAGTTATGTCTTGCTGTCAAAAAATTGATAGATAAGAAATGAAGTTTCAAGAACAGGAAAGTCAGGAACTGAGAAGTACCCACTATGTCTCTTAGATGTTCCTTGATTTATGAGCTTCATAACGGCATGACCAGGGATATGGGATTATGTATACAACATGAAAACTTCCATCACATCGGAACTAGACCTGATAGGAAAAATGAGTGTCATCTCTCATGCACGTGGCTCCTATCTTTGAGTAGCTACAATCATTGAATCAGAAGTGTCATCAGTAGTATGGGTGGATTTGACAACTCCCTCTTAGTAAGACCAATAATAAACCCTATTTGTTTATTGCTATCAAAGCGCCCATGATCCCTATTACGTCTGTTTTCCTACCTGGGTTTTTCTTGCACCTATAAAGATATCTTGTAACATTATCACTTTTCTTTTTGCTAAAATTTAATTACATAATGTTTCTTCTGCTTGCTCCAAGTTCTTGACTTACTCTAGAGAACATAATTCTGTTCTAAGTACCTACAGGCCTTGTATTCAATGCTTCACTCTAGAACTATACTATGAATCAATTTCTAAATCACTAGTTACTAGTTTTTGGAGTCTGTCTTCTAAAGTTAAAAATTGGAATATTTCCTTATTCTCTATTTTTGGAGTTTGCCATATTTGTTACAATTCTTCAATTATTACTAACAGTTGATTTTATGGTTATATGTACAGATTTTATCTTTTGGGGTGAAATTAGTAAGAACCTGGGATCTTGAATTTATTTAAAACAATTCGGTGCTCCTATATTATTTTAATTTTTGTTTGTTTGCTCACCAAATATTTATTTAAACCCTAAGTGTTTGAGTTTTGACTTGGGAATGGAGCTATAACATTTAATTAGATATAGGTTTTGCTTTCTAGGACTCCAAGTCTGAAAATAATAATAATAGTTAAAGTAATTGAGTGCTGCATGTATATGATGAGGACTACTTATCAAATGTTTGCCTACTAGATGCTCATGTTTTCTTTGCAGTATCATAGGGCTGACACCATTTATTTTACAGAAAATGAAACTACTGTATAGAGAGATCCATCCAACAAGTTATTGAAGATCTCACCACTCATAAGTAGAAGTATCAGTATTCAGACCTAAAGCTTGTCTTCACACGAGGTTACTACTCTGACTCAGAATCCTTACTTGAAAATCTGTCCCTCATTAACCCAGTTGACTATACCAATTTTGGTTTAAAGAACATTCATTTTAATAGAGAAGCCAAAAGCAAAATAAGGTTTGGAACTAATGCTTATTTTCTATGCCTCATAGACATATTTGAATTCTATCAGTGCAATATATATTACTGCACAATATTAATAGAAGTATAATATTACTTTGCCTTCTCTCAATACTGGGGCCACCTTCTTTTCCTCCTTTATCCAACTTTTAACATAGTTGTAAATACCCTTTATGCTGTTGTTTGTTCTAAGATCCATTAATAACTATCCTGTCTACACATTTCAACATCTCTGTAAAGAACATGTGTGGATCCCCCCACCTCTTTATGTGTTCCACTTACTCAGACATCCCTTACTCCAGCCATCAAACATATCATTGAGGAGCCATATTTTAGATGCTTTTCTTCCCTATGGTTTATACTTATTAGGACGATACATAACCATTACATTTTCTCTTTAGTTGAAATCACACCTAAAGCGTACAATGTATGCTATCTGGGTGATGGACACACTTATAACTTTGACTCAAGTAGAACAAAAGCAATCATGTAACCAAAACATTTGTGCCCCTATAATATTTTGAAATTTAAAAAATAATAATAAATATATACAGAGAATCTACAAAAAATCTGTGAATGAGAAATTTTTCCCTTTCTTATACATTTTTCCCAGTCTGATATTGAATAGAGGCAATACAGTATGATGAGTGCTAAAATTATTTGTAAATATCACTTTTCAGATTTAAAAAGTTCCTATCTAGTCCTAGTTTACAGTAGTTTTATCATAAATTGATACTGAATTTCATCAAATTGTTTTTCTAAATCTATGGATATGATCATTTGATGTCCCCCCTTTATTCTGTTAGTATGATGACTTGTATTCTTGCAATCAATTAATTTGCTAGTAGGGGAAAAAAAACTAAAAATAGAACTATCTACCATATGGCCCAGCAATCCCACTGCTATATATATATCCAAAAGAAAGGTAATCAGCATATTGTAAAGATATCTGAAGTCTCATGTTTATTGTAACACTATGCGCAATAGTCAAGATTTGGAATCAACCCAAGTGTCCATCAACAGACAAATAGATAAAGAAATTGTGGTACATATTCACAATGGAATATTATTCAGCTATAAAATAGAATGAAATCCTGTCATTTGCAACAACATGGATGGAAATGGAGAACATTATGTTAAGTGAAATGAGCCAAGCACAGAAAGATAAATCTCACATATTCTCACTTATATGTGGAAGTTAAATATTAAAACCATTGATCTCATTGAGACAGAGAGTAGAATAATGGGTACCAGAGGCTGGGAAAGGTAGTGGGGAGGAAGTGATAAAGTGGGGATGGTTAATGGGTTCAAAAATATAGTTAGATAACTAGATAGAATGAACAATGTTTCATATTGTTTTGTATTATTTCAAATGTACTATTGTTGATAGTATAACAAAGTTACTATAATCAATGATAAATTATAGTATAGTTTAAAATAACTTAAAAGAGTGGAATTGGAATTTCCCTAACACAAGGAAATGTTAAATTCTTAAGGTATGGATACCCTAATTACCCTGATTTGATTATTACACATTGCATACCTATATCGAAATATTACATGTATCCTATAAATATATACAACTGTTATGTACCCATATAATTAAAGATAAAAAAAGTAAGAAAAAAAGCATCTGTATTGGAAAATATATCTCATTTGCTCAGTCTGTTCAATGTTCTGTAGCATCCAAAAATATTCTTGATGAAATAGTGTTCTTAATTTAGAGTAAGCATATCCATGTACAAGCCTTGATATCAGTTTCCTCTCACTAGCACTATCACCTTTTTGGAATAACTAGTCTTCTCTGAATATTTTTACCTCCTATGAGATGAAATGAAATGGAATAATGTGAAAAAAGATATTTTAAAAATATTATAGAAATTAATCTAGTAACAATAACAGAATTTATTGTTTTTCCCCATTTTGGTATTTTTACCTAAATGAATATCCACTTATCTAAAATCAGATAGGCCTTAGGTGATCATATGTTAAAAACACTAGCTTTAATGAATATTCTAGGACTTTGTTATTTCACCAAAAGGCAGAATCAAATATGTTGGTGTGCATTTTTATGTGTCACAATTTAAGATGACACAATATTTCATTAACTGAAAGATTACATAAATGTCTTTGTGACATTATAAAATGATTATTACAAATCTATTTCCTTAAAACTCAATTATATATAGAACTCTATAGTTCTATAAAATCATAACATTCTTTCAAATATTCATGTAAAAGAAGATAATTTATAAGCTCATGTGCCTTGGCCCCAGACTGAGCTGTATTTGAATTCTGACTCTGAAAATACTGGTTATGTGATCTTAGGCAAGAAGTAATTCTAACTCTCTGAGGCTCAATTAATTCATTAAAAAAATAGTGATAAATATATTTAATTGCTGACTGTGAAGAATAAATGAGATATTGTGATATATTGTACACATAAAGTTCTTTATTACCTGGTGATTGCTGCAATTATTATTAAAAACATTCAAAAATATACCATTATAAAATTAGGAGTCCATGGAAAGCTGTACAACAGTGTCGCACAAGTCTAGCTGGTGTCATTTCCATAGCCTTTCACGTAAATGGCATGCTCTGCAGTTGTGCAAGCTTTGGCTTTGAACTAGAATATTCATTACTTCATTGTCTCCAGATTCCACTAATTCAGCAACTATACACAGGTATCCAGTGTCTATTTGGAGACTGGCTCTGTGCTAGATGGTGGGAAAACAAAGACAAATGAGGAAACCATCCATTTTTTAATAGATCATATCATTTAATAAAAATTTTAGAGAATTATGCTAGAGAGAAGAAAAAAAACAAAACAAAACAGAAGTAAGGCCTTTTGCTTTCACATGCAGCTCCTGAGTGTGCGTTAGGAAAAGCTTCGTTCTCTGGGTGGAGAAGTTAGAAAAAGCTGTTTCTTACAGGGTCGATGGGGCAGAGTGCAAGTTTTATGTCACAGCCCCGTGGCTTGGAGAGCTAAACTCAGGCTCACTTCAACCCCCGATCATGTTTGCTGAGCAAGGTAACTTTGTACAGAGTATGACATGTACAACTATACTTGGAGACGCTGAATTTAAGGTAATAAAAGGTGATGAACTTTACTTTGGGATACACTATTACAAAAGATCCACAATGACACAAATCAATGAAACGTTAAAATTTTTCATTATTTTTATGAAGTTAAATTACCATGTCTTGGCTCATTATTGCATTCAATGAAAGATGAGTCTGATATTTACAATAATTGAACAGCAATTTAAATCTTTACTGCGGTCTTTGGAGAAAATGTCAAAAGGGACTGCATTCATATAACAGAACTTAATTTTTTTTCTTTATGTCTTTCTCTTTCAATATCTTACAGCCATGGGTGGGTTAGAGTGGAAGAAATAGTCTTCTTCCCATTCCACTTTTGTAAGGCACCAGGTTTTTATAGGAATTGGCTTTTGCACAGGTAGAAAGAAGATGAGAAGTGCTGTGTTACAATATGATTTAAAAAAATTCTCATTTGCAGACATCATTGAAGTCCACAGAGTTGGTGAGTTAAGCTGGCGCGCGCACGCACACACACACACACACACATATATATACACGTATTTTGTTCTTAATCCAGTACTAGCTAAAGTTAGTAGTTTTGTATTACAAATTACTTTTCTCCCAAAAGTCTTGTGAAATATATCACACACTAAAGTTCAAGTAAAACAAGCTGCTCTACTTCCTTTGGACTCCTAACCCTAAAAGCTCAGGCAAAATATATGCACTTGGGGATAGGGAACAGATAATTAATGGTTGCCTATAATTCTGAAGCTGAGCATGTTCAACCTGGGTAATTACACCAAATCAGGCAGAAACACTATTACTAGTTGTTAAATGCTATTGTACCACTAGGCTTTTTACCTTTGTTTTTCTACTTGAGAGGAGACATGACACCTTAATTGAATATATCCTCAAGTGGATGACAAATTTTAAAATATACAAAAGTACTTTCCTCCTACTGAGTACTCAAGAGCAGTTCTAAAAGTAGCTGAGAACAATCTCACAACTCTGCATATAATGATGTACTTTACCTGATCTTTCTAAATTCCCTTCTGTAGAGGCACCAAATACCTCTAGATTTATAATTCGTATTTGAAGCTTTTGAAAATACTTTTCACATCAACTTTTAATTTTTTATTGGTATTCATTCACTGCTCTGTTTGAGTGAGATCAGTCTGAGAACAAGGTGGAAATGCAAAACATCCTAGAACTAGTCAGTGTATAGGGAGTTGAATGGCCCAAAACCCCAGTTGGAAGATGAGGATGCTGAAACTCATTGAATTTGGTATGTTTTCTAAAAAAGTCATCCAGCTTGCTTGTGGCCTATCAAGAACTAATACCTTATTCTCCTCCAGTAATGTGCTTTCACTACTCCCAGGACTTTTGGGTTCAGAGCTCAATCTGATGTCAGGTATTTAACAAGAATTGAGGCAGTGAGCATTATTCTAACTCTATTTTATAATGGCAATTTTATGTTCATCACTTAAGCTTCAATATTGTTAAATAGTTATAGAAACTTTGAAAACACATGATGGAACAGTTAAGATAGGCTAGCCAGACAGAGAGAGAGAGAGAGGAGGGGCAGTGGAGAGGGGAGGGAAAGAGAGAGAGAGAGAGAGAGAGAGAAATAAATGTATAATTTCAATGTCTTCCACAGGGGTTTTTGACCAATAGATCATGTTTTCTTTTTCCTTATATTTGACTGTCAACATGGATATGGAAGAAATGAAGACTAAGGAGAGAAAGTACAAACTGCCCTTCCAATTACTCTGTTTCCTTGTTTAATACTTCCTAAATACTTATCTTTTAAGAATTTTGGGGTAAAGTAAGATCAGATCTTTCTTCAAAGTTCTTCATTCAAAAGATTTGGAAATAATTATTTAGAGCAAGAGTAGAACACAACATGAAAATAATATCTTTGTTATTATATCCATCAATGTTTATTCTAAAAAATATCCTAAAGGACTAGCTTATGGAAGGAAGAACAGCAGCTAAAGATATTAAAGGTCAATCCACATAACCATATAGGCCATTCCATATACAATGCTGGTTTGGAAAAAATTATTATTTCAGGTTTTATACATATTTAACTTTCCGTGAGGCTGAAACATCTCATTGAAATGGAATAATAGGCAGGGAGGGATCTGGCTCATAATCTCATAAATTCTAGTTAGTCATTTAGATTGTGCAAGTTTCCCAAGGGACAGTTAAACAAAAAGAGGACAAAGGGTCAAAACTAGACTTTAGAGAATTCTCATTTTAAAAAATGAGATTAAAAAACTGAGAAATGAGAAAAGAGAAATCAATACAAAAAGCATAGGCGTTGAAAAGGAAAATAAAAATTAAGATAATGTAGTATTCCAAAAGCCAAAGCAGCAAAGCAGCTTTGATATGACTACCCTTATCAGAGTCTGAAATACTAGAGATGGCGTGAGTTCAATGAAGACAATTCACTCAGCATATCTAACAGTCATTAGGGCTTCCATGATGTATCTATTAATAAAAATAATAAAATAATAAAATCTGGGATGAAAACCTACACACAATCTTGATAGCACTGGGGTAGCAGACCATGAAAGAAGAAACTGTGCAACTATAGACAATGTTGAAGTAAAAATTTCCAAGATAGATTATTAATTTAAAAAGCATATTAAGATCCATGTGCAAGGCAAAATATATTTTAAATATATAGATGTATTAAAAAGTCTACAAGATTATCACCAAATTTTTTAAATGGTTATATTTCTATGAGGTAGAATCATAGGTAATATTTTTTGTCTTTTAAATTTCTGTACGATGTATGGCATACAATGACCATGTATTACATTCATAGTCAAAAAGGAAAGACAATAAAACTATTGTTTTATGTAAAAAAAAAAAAAAAAAAGAAAGAAAGAAAGAAATCAGAAGATTGGAAATGTCAGCATATCACTCCTACCTCCCTTTGAAATTTGCTAATTGTAACCTACTTTCTTGGTCAGAGCCCTGTCTCCAAAGTGCTAGCATCATTCAGGGTTGAAATAAAGGATCACAAATATGTTCTCAAAAGTGATTTACCCATGCTATGGTTTGGATATGGTTTGTTCCCATGAAAACACATGTTGAAATTTGGTTCCCAGTGCAGCAATGTCGGGGAGTGGAACCTTTAAGAGGTGGAGCCTACTGGGAGCTGTTTGGGTCACTGGGGGCTCCCCTTGGGCTGGGGGGTGGCTTGATGCCTTTCTCATGGTAGTGAGTGAGGTCTTGCTCCAGCAAGACTGCCTTAGTTCTCTCAGGAATGGATTAGTTCTCCTGTGAGTGGGTTGTTATAAGCCAGGATGCTCCTCAAGTTTTGCCTCTTTGTACATGTCTGCTTCCCGTTTGACCTGCCATATTGGGATGCAGCACGAAAACCCTCACCAGAGGCCAAGCAGATGCTGGCTCCATGCTGCCACTGCTTCTTTAACAGCACCAATTTTTATTGCATAGTTTTGTAAGCCAGAAATTTAATCAGTGTTTCCATGGGCCAAGATTAAGGTGTCAGCAGGGCTGTTTTTCCTTTCTGGATGTTCTAGAGGAGAATCCATTTCTTTGTGTTTTCCAGCTTTTAGAAACTACCCACATTCTCAGCTCTTGGCTCCATTCCATCTTCAAAGCCAGCCATGTGGGTCTAGGTCTAGGTCCAGGCTTTCTCATACAGCATTACTTGATCTCTCTTCTGCCTTCCTCTCTCAACGCAATCACAAGAACCCGTGGGGAGATTTTATTCTGCTTTCCACAAGCACGAAGAGATTTTGGCTCCATGCTTTTTAAACTTGCCAGCTTGCAGAACCGTGAATTAAAAAAACCTCTTTTCTTTATAAATTATCCAGTCTCAGGAATTCTGCTATAGCAACAGAAAAGGAAATAAGCAATGCTAAATGGCTGTAGACAGTTATATAAGGATAAATAATTAGCATTGAAACAATTATATTTGTAATTAAATATATAGATATTTTACTTTTCATACTCAATCCTCTTTTTGAGTTATCGTTTTCTTAATTGATATGATGACTTTTCCAATCTGATTTCTTGTTTCCTGATCTACTACTACCCCAGTGCTGTCAAGATTGTGTGTAGGTTTTCATCCCCAATTTTTATTAATAGATCTCAGGGACAGCTTGGATATTGCCTCATATACCCTTATTTCATGGGAAAGAAGCAGATACAAAAGGCTTAGTGCTTTGCCAAAAAACACAGATAATTGGCTTCAGAGATTGTTATAAAGTTTCCAGAATGACATTATGATTTAATTACAATTTCTTGTATTTTAAGCACATATTTATACTAAAAAGACAGAGATATTTTATTAGAATCATGGCTAGATCTCAGCTTTCCCATTACTGTGTGAATTTAGATAAGTTACTTCACCTTTCAGCTCTCATTTTTCTCATATATTAAATAATAGGGTTTTTGTGAAGATTATTACATAGACTAATACAAATAAACCCTTAGAACACTGTCTCCAAGTAGGAAGCGGTCAGTATATGTTTGTTGTTGTTGTTATTCCTTGGTATGTACAAAACAAGCTTTAGGCCTGTTGTTAAGAAATTCACAATGTTGTGTACAATTGATTTAATAAAATTTAAACTCTGTTCCTGGGAAGTTTAGGAACTTAAAAAATTTTAGTTTTGTTCTAGCTCTGCTATGTATTATCTAAGTACACTTGGGAAAGTCATTTGTACTGTCTGAACCTCAGTTTCTTCTTTTGTAAAGGAAGGCAGAAAATGGTTTCTGTTGCATTGAATTACTGTGAAAATCAAACAAATAATCTTATGAAAGAACTGTGTAAATTATAAAGTGCAGTACACATGCAAGACACTATCTATGTTGTTTGAGCCCTCTTGGGACACTAAATCCAGTGGAATTCTATCCCACAAAATTATTGCTTAAGATAGAATGTGGAAGTGGGCTGTGATATCATTCATTTTCTCTTGTGTACACATACCTGATTTCCCTCTTTTCTCCTCTTTCTTCACCCCTACTTTCTTCTTTCCTCCCCACCCTTCTCTGCCTTTCCCTCCCTACCCCATTATTTCTGGATCTACTTTGTGCCAGGTCCTGTGCTATATATTGCAAATAATAAAATCAATTTTTCCCTCAAGGGATCTCATTATCTAGTGTGGAAAATATACTCACAAAAAAGTAATAAATTATAAGCCCAACAATAAACATATGAACTGGATAGGGAGGTTTAGTTATTGCATTATTGTATTGGCCATTGATGATTGTGTCTTCATCTATTTGTCTTCTCTTCTTATTACAGAATCTTAACACACAGAAAACAAACGTTGAGTCTTAAACATGGAGTCATAAGTACATTGGCATAGCATTTATTACATATTTAGAATGCTGAATGTTTAATAGAATATGAAAATATGATCAATTGGGATAACTATAGTTGGGCAGCTTAGTCTGAGAAGGGCTGCGAAAGGAATTCCAGAAAATATTTTGAACGAGCCTTTAATCTCTTTTTTCTTTTGGCATCCTATTCTTACAGTTATTATTTTGGGGTTATTTGTGGTAATTGGGTCATCTTATAACCTTTTCCCCCTTCTTAGCTGCGTCATCATCGAACACCTTTCTGTGTGCCAGTCTTTTCATCCACCCATCTGTCTAACCGCTCCATTCGCCTCCTGCTGCGTTCCTTTCCAGTCGACTTCTAGCTCAGCCTTACTCCCAACCCACCTCTTGCTTTTATGCTCCAATGAACAGTGAGCTCAAAATGGCATCAAAATGATCTCCCTTTACTTGAAGGATCACAACACTGTTGCTGCAAAATACAGGAAGTTTCTAAGTTGATTCAGTTCCTTGTCTTTCTGTCTACTAGTTAAATGCCATTTTTAAAAGAATTCAAATTGCTTAATTTAGATTGTATCATTTTGAGTGACTCTTCTTTTGTGGAATGTGAAGAGTTGTTTCTAGTTCTTCTCAGGATATTATTTTATATTATATTATATTCACACAAACTTATTGTAAATTAGGTTTACACAATGAATTTCCAAAATAAATATTACCAAAAGCAGTAAAAATATTTGTAGGAAAAAGTAGTCAGAATCATATCCAAAATTTTAAAAGCATATCTTTCTCTATAATGTCCTTAATTTATGAAATCAGTTTATTGATTATGATGTCTGACTGCATTGACTATATTCTAGGGAGAGGGAGGAAAAACATATAAAGAGTTATGTAACCAAAGAAGGTTATTATAGCCTTGGAGATATGCAGAATGCAGTAATAGCTAAAATAATTGAGACCTAGGTGTCATGCACTGTTTTAAGTGCTCTGTGTGTACCTTTGTATGTACCTATCCTCTGAGTACCATCATTACCCACATCTTACTGTCAAGAAAACTGAGGCCGTAGATTATAAGTGACATGTCCAAGAGGATGCTCCGGGGTTTGAGCTCAGGCAGTCATATTTCCAGAGACCACTCACTCAACCTACTATCCATTCAATAACAATCTTAAGCCCCCCATCTATCTTAAACAAATTTTACATAAAACCTAATAAATGAGCTCCTCCAGAGGCACTCAATATCTCATTTCTGAAATATGTATTTTCATATGAATACTTGAAAACAACAGACTAATGTCCAACAGACCTGGCTTATATGACTATAATATGGTTTTCTCAGGAGGCTATATAACTTCTTTGAGCCTCAGTTTTCCTGGGTGTATAATGAGAGAAATAATAGGTCATCTTATTTGGTTATTATATGAATTCCATGAAGTACTAACACAGTAGTAACACAGTAAGTACCCAATAAATAGTAGCTATTATTTTTAGTGTTATGTCATGGTAAACCGATCCATTTTAAATGGCAGTCTTTTTAAAATTTATGTCTTCTATTTCAAAATTCCAATTCTATTTAGTTGTTTGCAAGGAAGACACTGAGTACAAGAAGACCCTGGGCTTTCAAGAACAGTTCTTCCTAAGAACATCTGTTTCCAAATTTGCAAATGTGGAAGTTTTTGTAGTTCCCAGTTTTTCACCTTCTTTAGTCAAGTCATATGTTTCCTGTGACATTTTCTCATAGAACAATTTAATTATTTTTTCTTTTCTTTTTTAACTGACATTTCCTTATGAACATTTTTGTCAGAAGACAAAATATTTTACTCTGGGAATGTCAATGCCAAAAGATGAGTAGAAAAATCGCAAAATTACATTGAAATGTAGACACAAGGAGTTTGTTATCTAACTTACCTTTGTACCTTAGCAAAACTAACAATTACAGAATGTCATTGACCTTGAAGGTTAGTGGAAAACAGGAGAAACTCAGAGTTAATCCTCAAATGCCGTAAGTTTAAAAATTCGTTATAAACTTAGTGCTGTAAGAATGTTAGGTAATCCTAGTATATGACTGTACTTGCGGCACACCACAATTATTCAGTACAAATCACATTCTATTTTCAAGTAGAGAAGATACATGTTTTCTGTTTCTAAAACTTTTATTCAGAATGTAATGTATAGCAAAACAAACTGCATTTTGCCAATATTTTCACTTATTAAAAAAACAATTTGTTCTTTTAGAGAAGATCAAATCCATGTGTTTGTAATTCATGCATGGCCAACTTCTGAAAAAGTTGCTTGTGGAACTCACTACCTGATATTCAAGAATCCTTCTGGCTTTTTAGAAGCTCTCTTCTTACACGGGAAGTCATATTTTCTAAGGATAAACAAATGCAATTCCCCAAAGATTAACACCAGTTCAAAAAGGTCAGATGGGTTCTAATCTTGGCAAAATCATATTTTCCAGATGCTGTTTTACAATGTAAGGGTTGCTTTTTGTTTTTGATTTTTGTAAATAGAAATCCTTTAGTCCATCAACATCCAAATAAGAAAATCTTAATATACAATTTAAATATCTAGTTTTAATTGTATAATATTATCTCCAATGTAAAAATCCTAAGTATGGAGCCACCTCAATGATCTGTTTAGAAAATTTACATTAAAAGAACAGGAAAAATCCAAGTTTGTCTTGGATTCTCAAAATTGCTTGTTTGACCTTTCCTAAATTCTCTGGTAATATGTTAGAACTTTATTTCTATTTTGCCTTAATAGTTATGGGGACTAGTTTTTTATTCTTTTGCTGTAAGACATGAAATGAATTAGAAACAAATATATTGTGTGAGGGTTTTAGGCTAGGAGGTGCAGTTTTATATTATGTTATTTCTCTAACTTTCCATTATATATTGTGTATTATATTACATAGCTTTAGAATGTAAACTTTTATTTGTTTGATCTACATCGTATGTTTTATATAATTTTTATGAATGTGCCACAAATAATCGCTTACAACACACTTATTAAAACATTTTTTCCAAGTTTTTATCAGGACAATAATTGTTACAGTTTGTGCATCCATGAGATTATGCCTTTTATATTTCTTTTATATTTTTGGCAAAGAGAAAATTATCATGAGAATTGTACCAATGTTGTATCAAATAATTTGTCAAGCATTTAATTTTTTCTTTACTGTCAAGAGTACAGGGAAAAAAGTCACCATTCATTCTCTGTTTACTTCTTCAGTTCCTCTTTAGTCTTTAGCCTTTAAAAATGGAGTCACTTCTCTTTTCCACTGAGCTGATCTTACTACAGACACCTGTGAAGTCCTACTTGACAGAGCCCAGTCTTCATTTTTTCCTACTTCTTGTGGTAATTGCCATTTCTGATTCTTCTTTTTTTTTTTTTTTTCAAACTCTACAGTATTGCCTAGGATTCAGTCACACTGCAACCTCCGATTTTTAATTCCTGTTCTTCTGGCTGTTGCTTTCCAATTTGATTCATTGGTTCATTGCTTTCTGCAGCCCATTAAATGCTCATGTTACATAGGATTCCTCTTCAGTCCTATTTTTTTTTTTTTTTGGTCTCTTTTTCACCTTAGACAAGCTCAACTTTCTCTAGAGTGTCAATGACCATATACATTCCCATGATTCCCAGTTTTTGTCTCCATCTTAGATATCTATCTTTAACTCTAAATCAATATATCCAATTGTTAACTGGGATTCTTTTTTTTTTTTTTTAAAGTCCACCTGGAATTTTATTGCAAATCTATTTTTTTGTTATAATTTTTTTTATTTCAGCATATTATGGGGGTACAAAACTGTAGGTTACTTATATTGCCCTTGCTCCCCTCCCTCCCCTAATCAGAGCTTCAAGGGTGTCCATTCCCTAGAGTGTGCACATCGCACTCATTATGTATGTATACACCCATCCTCTCCCTCACCCGCACACATCTGCTTGGCACCTGATTAATGTTATTCCTGAATGTGCTCTTAGGTGATGATCAGTGAAACCAATTTGACGGCAAATACATGTGGTGCTTGTTTTTCCATTCTTGTGATATCTCACTTCAAATGATGGGCTCAAGCTCTATCCAGGATAATATAAGAGGTGCTAGTTTACCATTGTTTTTTGAAGTTGAGTGGTAGTCCATGGTATACATATACCACATTTTATTAATCCACTCATGTATTGATGGGTAATTAGGTTGTTTCCACATCTTTGCAATTGTGAATTGTGTTGCCATAAACATTCAAGTGCAGATGTCTTTATTATACGATGTCTTTTTTTCCTTTGCATAGATGCCTAGTAGTGGGATTGCTGGATCAAATGGTATTTCTATTTTTAGCTCTTTGAGATATCTCCCAATTACTTTCCACAGGGGTTGTACTAATTTGCAGTCCCATCAGCAGCGTAAGAGTGTTCCAATCTCTCCACATCCATGCCAGCATTTGTTGTTTTGGGATTTTTTGATAAAGGCCATTTTCACTGGAGTTAGTTGATATCTCATTGTGGTTTTGATTCGCATTTTTCTGATGATTAGAAATGTTGAACACTTTTTTATATTTTTCCTGGCCATTATTCTGTCTTTTTTTGAAAAGTTTCTGTTCATGTCCTTTGCCTACTTATTGATGGGGTTGTTTGATTTTTTTTTCTTGTTAATTTTCTTAAGTTCTATATAGATTCTTGTTAGCCCTTTATCGGATGTGTAAAATGCCAATATTTTCTCTTATTCCTGTAGGTTGTCTATGATAATCAACTTCTTTTCTCAAGATATCAGTGCATTGTTGTGAGAAATCAGTGGAGAAAATTCCTTCAAATCCCAATAAGTGTCCTGATGAGGAGACCTCATAAAAAAGATGGAGATGCTAGATAAATAGCATCCCATGTCTTGTGCTAGGATTGGAAGAGAGATGATCTGACCATGTCTCATTGTTTCTGGAAGTTGTTATTTTTTTGATCCAGTGCCCTTTGGGGAAAACAAATAAATAACACTTTTTGCCACACACTGCGTTTGCATAGATTGCTACATTTCAAGTTCCTTAGATTTATTGTGGGTCTTTAATGTAAAGGCAAAAAGAAAAGAGGAAAATTGGAGTAAAGTCACAGATGTGTATGTGCTCCTTCTACACTATCCAGTGCCCTCAAAGTTAACTATCTTTGTAGAAGATGGTGCATAACAACCAATGGCCATTTGTGTCACTGTCGTCCCTTTAGAGCTGCCACTAGGGTGGCTGAACTGCTTCAGGAGAGTGTAAAGAGAGTGAACAGAGATCAGGAATGTACCACTCCTACTGCCTATTAGTGTGCTTATGAAAGAGACCCAAGAGAAACCCCTGCCCCTTTCCACAGGTAAGGACACAAGGAAAAGATGCCATTTATGAATTAGAAACTAGACACTCACCAGACAGCAAACCTTCTGGTGCCTTGATGTTGGATTTTCCAGCCTCTAGAACTGTGAGAAGTAAGTTTGTGTTGTTTATAAGTCACACAGCTTATAGCATTTTGTTATAGCATCCTGAGTGGACTGAGACATAACATTGGTACTGAGAAGTGGGTGCTGCTATATAACAAATATCTAAAACTGTGGAAGAAGCTTTGGAACTGGGTAATGGGTAGAAGTTGGGAAAGTTTTGAGGTGAATGCTAGAAAAAGCCTGTATTGCCATGAAAGGAACATGAAGAGTGATTTTTGTCTGCGAAAAGGAAGGATGACCCCTAAGGCATTTCAGAGTTCTTTGAGGCTGCCCCTGCCATCACAGGCCTAGAATGCCAGGGCCTGGGGTCAGAACAATTTCAAAGGCAGGGCTGCTACTGCCCAGCTGCAGCTCACATCAAGGGCTCTGCTACTCTCACTCCACCATTATGCTCCTTGGCTGCCCCACTTGCGGTTCTGGCAAACCTGGGTGCGGTGTGCATTGTGCCCAAAAAAGCTTTGTGGACACAGTTGCCTTTTGCTTAGAGAGCCACAGGGCCCAGGCAGAAAATGGCCACGGGATGGGCCACCACAGAGAGCCTCCATTAGGGGAATGCGCAGCAGAGCCTTGGGGGCAGGGCTGCCCCTCCCCAACCCTGAGTCGTAGAGCCACCTGCATGGGAATGTGATTTCCACTGGGGAGAGCCACAGATGTAACTCCAACCTGTGAGGGCTTCAGTATGGGTTGTGCCCAGCAAATCTGTGAAATCAGGACACCAAGAGTCTTAGGGGCCCAACCTTTGCCAGGCAAAGGTTCGGGAACAGGATTCCAGCCCTAGTGTGTCCAGAAGGCAGGATCTCTGGGCCAGTGGTTTGGAGAAGATTATTCAAAGAAGATTATTCCCAAGCCTTAAGACTTAATATTGTATGCTCTGTTAAGTTTTGGACTTCATTGGAGACCTGTCCTTCCTTTCTTCTTTCCTATGTCTACCTTCTGGAATGGGAATGTATATCTTATGCCTATCCAACCATCAAATTTTGGAAGTACATTGCATGTTTGATTTCACAGGTTCACAGCTGGGGAGCAACTTGCTTCAAAATGAATCACACCTTGAGTCTCATTCATATCTAACATACTACACATTCCATGAATTGTTCAAAGACTTAACCATTATATGTACTTTGTAAAATGCATATTCTATAAGGTATTCTTTGGAAATTAGCAGTTATCAGTCTTGTGCCACTTTTGGTAAAATGATATATACCCTGATTCAGTTTGCCAAGATATGCTTTGGGAAAAAATTAATATTTTGTCTATTTGTCTTCCACAAACCTTGTAAAGGAAAATGGGCAATTGATACATGGTATTATGTGCATGTTGGGTGTTGTTTTTCAGAAAAGAGAAATTCCAAGATCCCACCAAACTTGTTGTGACTAGGGAGGAATGTAAAAGAATCTATTTGAAGCCATCTTTTACAACAGTGGACCAAGAACAGAAAAGTGAGGAATCACCAATAGAAAGTCTTATGTTGCAAATCTCGTATTCTATCAAATGTATTGCCGATACACTGCCTTACGCTAATGTAGGAGAGTAATTTAAAATTGGAATGTACTTTGTAATAGTCTTGAAGTCCTTCCTTTACCCACTCAGTTAGGCTGGGCAGGCTTCTGTTGTAAAATCAGCAAATATAGAGAAAAGGCAGTGACAAAATTGTCCAATTCCCACAATCACAAATGGCCTCCTCCAAATTCCTTAATTAATGTTATTAATAACAAGTTTACATCATGCTTAAAATTAGTAATGTCTTTCTCCCATAAAAGCATCAATTTAATGCTAAACAAAATAAAAGCCAAATAACACACAAATAAAACCTTGGCCATGACATATAAGCTTAGGTAGAACATGATCTGAGGTATTTTTCTCACTATTATAAGTTTAAAATGGTAAAGAGCTATCTAATCACACAAGAAAACAAGATAAGAGCTGAACGAATGATGTTAAATTATAATTATTTATATATGACATGATTACATACCAAGAAAACCAAACTACTATAATTAAAATGTGATTTTAATAAATTGCTAAAAAATAAAAAAAACAATAACTCCCTTTAAAGCTAATAATAATCAGTTTTAAAATACAATTAAATAAAGATCTAATCCATAACACATAAACTTACTGAGAAATATGCAAAACATATATGAAAAGAAAATACTGGTGAATATGTAAAGAAGATAAGTAGAGAAATACTCCATATTTGGCATATTGTAGTTTTGTGTCTTATGTAAGTTTTTTACGTAGTTGAGATTATACCACCTATCTTATTTTGCTGCACTAAGCCTTTTATAATATCACCCCTATAGCATTTACATTTTCCAATGGCACAACACTTCCAACGCATTTTAAATTACTGCATAATATATTATCTCATATATACATATGCAATGTCATTACGACATACTGGTCATTGAAGTTATTTGTAGACAGAGAGAAGATAAGATGTCACAGGATAATGATTCTACAACTCATCATCAGGCTTGTTTATGCTGATTCTTTCCTGACTCTGTGGAACAGACTATGCATACTTTCCTTGTTCCGTTTCTCTCCTCTCCTCTCCTTTCCTCTCCTCTCCTTCCCCCCTTCTCTTTTTTTCTCTTTTCTTTCTTTTCTTTTCTTTTCTTTTCTTTTCTTTTCCCTACCTAGCCCATACCAAAATCTACATCTTGATAAAATTCCTGTTTTCCTATTTCCTGGGGCTGAGATATGGTCCCTTAAAAAAAAATCACTCTATTTTTTCCAGACATATTTATTATAGACAAAATAAAGGAGTTATATTTTGTAATTGTTATATATTAATATGATACTCCATAAGCCAATGAGAAAAAATACATTTGCACAGAGACTACTTTTAATTTTTCAATTATGGAAGTCAACATATGATATTTGGAGTAAAACAGGGAAAATGCATGGTTTTCATAACTTAAAAATAATTTAATTCACCTAAACAATGGAATAAATATGCCATATTGAGAACCTTATTAGTTCATTATGTTTTAAAAATCTTAAAAGGAATGCAAGGGGTCCTTTGTACCATGCAGCAGGAATATGGCTAAAGGCTCTCTGAATAGTGGGGAACCCAAAAGGAATAAAGATTGATAGGGAATACACTAAGCAGATGTTTTATCTCTTCCTTTTGGGGAAATTCTAGAGATTATCCCAATATGAGCTATGAGAGGTGGAGGAAGAGCAGGTAATTGAGGCGGTCCTGAAGTCACTAGGAAACTCCATGCTTTTAGCACTAAGCTCTGTAAAGAGCACCCAATATTGGTTTTCAATCGTAAAAACGCTTCTAGCCAGCATTTCAGCATTTTCCACACTGCCTTACTGAGTCAAGATTTTAAGATTTGAGATCTTCATCCCCAAAGTGATCAAAGGATCTGCGTCATCAGATCAATCTTTATTAAGTATTAGCTGCATATTGGATCTGATTCTAAAAAACTTTGTTCTGGTTCCTAAGAATCTTAGTGCTTTGGCGAGATAAAATACTGCTTTGTGTTTTTTAAATGGCCATGGATATTAGCGCTCTACTTGACATTATTTAAATAGCATAACTAAAACGGCCAAATTTTCCCTTACCATCACCTGCCTTCTACTACCTTTATTATTGTATTTGCATATGTGGGTGTGTGTGTGTGTGTGTGTGTGTGTGTGTGTGATGTTTGAAAAACACAATATTCTGAATATAGTCTTTATTCACCATAAGCTTTTATTCAGAAAATGAAACATCAAGGAGAAGAAACATTTGAAACCCAGATAAATTACCATTTTGTCTTTCAAGCTTATGGAAAAGTTTCCTCCCTACATCTTCCCTGACTCATCCAGATTATGGCTTCTGGTGGAGCCGCCTAATCACACAGTGGGAAAGATACGTTAATGGAAGTTAGAAGTAGGGTACTGAATAGACTAATGGAGGCTTTTTAAGAATTCCAAGTACTCTTCATATTCGAACCTTTGTCATAAAGGTGACAATATTAACAATAATAATCCTCCTAACAAAAGAATAATATCAGGTCTGGCTTCATAAGAGCCACTGGTTCCGCTGTGCTCTGTCCATGGATGCCCTGATTTCCATTTCTTGTCCTGAGTACATATTGTTCAATTTAATAACCTAAGTTTTCACTGGTAAAACAGATCTTCAGGATGAATCCAATAATTACTTTCCTGTTAGGGGGCACATTTAATTTCAAAGCTAATGCTACCCACATTTCCGTTTCTAATTAATCCAAATATAGAAATGCTATAGTAGCCGGACATGTTCTTTGAAGAACTGAAGCTAAGACATTGTAATGATGTCACTAAACTTCCATTAGAGATATGATTTTAGAAAACCATTGAAGACAAGTAGAAACTTTTCTTTTCTCTTTTCTTGAATTTTTTGTTTTGTGATTTTAAAACATTTGAGAAATATGCAACCTCTCCCAATCTGATTTCTTGAGATTTTTTTAACCATTTGTAAACAAGATAAATGCTTTCATAAGATTCAGCATAGAAGACTGTGGTTTGAAATTATTTTGAGATCAATTCCCAGAAATTGTACACAGTTATAAAAAGTTTCCTTGAGAAATATTAAAAATAAATATATGCCTACCAGGTGGCATAGGGTAGCAGATTCTATTTTATTAGAGGATTTGGCACATGTGAAATTATGTAATGCTAGAATCATAACTTTAGTTCTTTCTAGCAATATATTATACATAGATGTAGATATAATTTGTATTTTTTGTTTTTATGTGTGTGTACACACACACATATATATATATTTGATGTTATATCTAGTTGTTCTTCTGTTAAAAAAATTGTTAAATAGAATATGGCATTGGCCTGCTCCCTGTCCAGCAGCAAAGAAGTTTATTTAAATGTGGTTAACTCTGTATAAGTCACATTTTCAAATTATACTGTTGGGGATTTTCTAGCAGAAGGGTAGAAGTAGAGATTTCTCATTAGATAAATATATAACTATATAATCATACATGTTACATTATATATGTTCATACTTATGTAAGAAGCAAAATGAGATAAAGAAATGATTAATTAATTCAGAGAGAGTCAAAGTCGTTCTAATCATTTGGAGGTCAACTTGGAAGATTTTGCCTGGAAAAAGTTTGATCAATTCATAGAAACAATAGACTTGAGACAACTCAAAGAGAAGTGTAAGAACTATCTGATCAAAAGGAATCACAAACAGAGAAAATGAAAAGAAGCAATCACGGAGAGATCCAAGGCCTACTACCGTCAAAATGAGTACTGTTGAGTACAATGAGATAAATTGGATCCTCCTGGAGTGGCTGGAATTATGATTAGGATGGCTTCCTAAGAATGATTTTTAAATGGTTGAGGTTTTCAAGTGAGAATTATACATTAGCAGTTTTTAAAACCTTCAAAAAAATTGGTCAAGCTGCATGGATGTTTGACCTCTGCTTTCTAGACCAAATCAAAGACAGGCTGTTTCATAAGAACAGAGCACCACCTTGTGTTGGTAAGTTATTACACCTACTTGGGACACCTAAGGGAGGCTTTTTCCATTGTATTAAATGAGAGCTTGTCAGTATCGCTACTCAGTACAATAGCCAAGTGGAATAGCTTCTCAGTCATTTTAAACTCTTAAACTTATGTAGTAGCTGTGTTTATGTTCCAAGAAAGATAGAGAAAACAATATAGAGAGAGGATGAGTCAGACAAAACAAAAAATATTTTTATACCTTTTGATATAAATGCTTTCATCTCAGGAAAATTCTGTAAGCTAAATTCATAGCTCTGATCTCAATTTGACTTTGCATTTAGCACATTATACACATTGTTTCTTAAACTGTGTTAAGCATCAAATTTCAACAGAGCAATTTTTAGTTTAAAATAATTTAGAAGTGCATTATTTCTGGAGTATTCAACAAATAAGTGTTATTTAGAAATCATCAAATATCAACAATCTAAGATGAAAATAAAATCACCTTAAATGTTTCTCAGAAAAACAGAAGAACACTTATAAAGGAAGAAGAAACATTAGTCAAATAGCATTATAAACTTTCACTTTACTAGAATTACTGCTCTAAGGGTTTTATTTTTTATATAAAGTGAGAAATTTAAAGCCGTGCAACTGATGCAAATAGAAATCTTGATCATTCTTCAAAATTAAACTCAAATCTTAATATATAGTCTTCTGTGCTCACTAGTGTTTTTGTGGTACTTGGTTTTGTAAAATTAAAACTGTTTTGTGTTAAAGTGGTTTTTGCTCATGTCTCATTTCCTCCAGTGTATCTTCAGTTCTTTAGCTACAGGACCCTGCTCTCAACCCATTTGTATGTCCCCAAACTGTCTAGAAGATTTTTTTGTCCTATATATAGAAGAACTTTCTGCAATTGTAGAAAGGTTTTCTCCTCTGTCCAACATAGTACGTATTAGCCACAGGTGGCTATTGAGCAATTGAAATGTGGCTAGTGTGAGTGAAGGACTAAATTTTATGTTTTAATTATTATAAACTTAAATTTAAATACACATGTGGTTAGTAGCTACTGTATGGACAGGATGGGTTTATAAAAATGGTTTAGAAAAATATCTACTGAATGACTAAATGGCAAGTTATTTGAACATGATGTGTTAAATTATTTCTACTGCTAAAAAGTGCAGGAAATAATTATAATTTTCAGCTTCACATTTTATGTCTTATTTCAAATAAAACTTAAGAACTCAGTAACTCATTCATGTGAGCATTTTTTTTTTTTTTTTTGTTGAGACAGAGTCTCACTTTGTTGCCCAGGCTAGAGTGAGTGCCGTGGCGTCAGCTTAGCTCACAGCAACCTCAGACTCCTCGGCTTAAGCGATCCTACTGCCTCAGCCTCCCAAGTAGCTGGGACTACAGGCATGCGCCACTATGCCCGGCTAATTTCATGTGAGCATTTTTTATAATCTAAATTTTTGAGATGGATTTGCTTTCTTCCTAAATTCACCTTCTGTCTTTTATTCTCATATACTTAAAAAAAAAAAAAAAAAAAAAAAAAAAACAGTTTTGCTTTTTTATCCTGGATGAATTCTGAAAAACAATAAATTTAATTTTTTGTTTTCTTAGAATGACATAGGAATGCTTTTAAGCATATACATACGTAGACTTGAAATAAGTATGAGTAGACTTAAAATTCAGCACAGTTTTGTCCAGGTTTCCAAAGTGAAGCCACAGTAGAACCCTTTATGTCATGAAGTCCTTCTCTCCCTCCATGCTGACTAAAAACTTAATATGACATCCTAAAAACGTTTTTTGGCTGACACCCTGCAAGTGTATAGGCATACATTATTATTTTGTAAACAACTCCCAATTTCATTTGCATTTACTTTTTTCAACAAATATTTATTATATCTATATCATGTATCAGTCACACTGCCAGGTACTAGGGCAGATATACAAGCAAATTCTATCCACATCCTTAAGGTTTGCAGTTTGGGGGCCAGAAAAAAGTTAATTTTAACAGTTACTAATACATGAGTATATTGAGCACCTAATTCTTCCAACAGCTCTGTGAGGTGGTATCATTAACCTCATTTTACAAATGATAAAAATAAACCTTAGAGAGGTTAAAGTAACTTATTTAAAGTAATACTATAAAGATGTCAAATGGAAAAGCCAGAATTTAAACTCAGATCCTATTACTTACAAACCAGAAACTGATAATCATCATGCCATATTGAATTTTTAATAAATAATTATTTTAAACAAACATGAACATCTTAAGAGTTTGGTGGAAAATGCTGCTAGAACTCAGATGAGGATATTTCTCATGAATTATGATATATTAAATATATACTTCTTTGATTATCAAAGATGTAGATTCAAACATAAAGGAGGAAGAATTTTGTCTGATAAGCAGATAAACACATATTTGTCAGATAATATCAAATTTGAGCTAGAGATGAAACAGATCCCCTAATTACATAGTCTAGTATTTGTTGTTGTGCAGGCATTCTTGATCATGCATTTTTATTCATCTACAGGCTTCTCTGAATCACTATAAATAAGATATCCCTAAACTTATTAAATAGTTTTTTGTGGTTATTTACTAAATAGAAAATGGGAAACACTTTTGTATTATCCTAGCAGAATGGCAATGAGAGTGCATATCACATTGACTTTTACTTGAAAAGGTAGACGTTTTTATATTTTATTTAATATTAAATGCATATTCCTTACCTTTTAAAAGCTAGAAGATTCTACATTTTTTTAAAATGCACTTTTTCTCTTTGTTTAGTTTTTTGTTTCTAGATGTGTAAACACAAAACCTTGATATCTTGTTTTTGAATTGCCATTGTGGAGACCGTGACCGCCCTTTGTATAAAAACCATATTATTTTCAAGCAACTGTAATCCATATTCCTGAGTTTAAATGTGAGAAGTTGATAATGGATTCAGTATAGCTTCATGTCAAATAGCTAATGTTTATTATTGTGAACCACTTTCTTCTATGGTTCTTATGTGAACACTTTCCTTCTTCCTGAAGATCTGAAAATTTAATTTCAGGAAATACAAAAGTTTCTGTTAAACCATTCTATTTTGTTGAAATTATTTTATTTCTCTTATTTTTAATGTTTTGGTATAGCTAGATTTCATGGCTAACTAGTTGGGCTTATTATGAAGTGGTTTTGTACTCTATCCAAAACATTAGTTAGTTCCTCAGTTATTCCTTTTTATTTATTGGCAATCATCTGTCTCATTAATTAATTTACAAGTATGTATTTTTTGAGCATTTACAGTATGTCCAGCTCTGCAGCAAAGAACCACAAAAGAAATGAAAAACATGGCTATGTCCTCACAGGATTTGCAATTCTGCTTGGGTGCCAGAATTAACAAATAGCATCAATATTATTAGGTAAAATAAAGATGAAAATAGCATTAGGTCAATAAATGCAAGATAGATTTTTAAAAAGAAAGGTTAGTAGGGGCTAAGTATTCTGTTCACAATATTCTCGAAGAGGTATTGAATTATTTCACTCCATTTTACAGATGAGGAAACTGCATATCAGAGAGATTAAGTCGCTTTTCACCACAGAAATTTGACTTGAAAGCTTATCTTCTTTCTGTTCTGCCACCGTGTTAGGGAAAGCTGGAGGTGGTTGTACAGCTGGGTTTTCAAAAATGTGTTGAGTTGAAATAAACAAAGGGCAGGGACAACAGTAGCAGCCCAGTGTGGGAATGAGCATGGAGGGTGGGAAGACCTGCCTGATGAGCTACATTGTGTGTGATGGAGTAAGATCAGTAGAGCTTCGGGCTGGAAACAGAAAGTCTTGGAAGCCAGGCACGCTAAATAGCTGAATCTTTTTGTGATAGATTTCAGAGCTGGGCAATTGCATATATAAATGACATTTTAGAAAGATTTCTCTAGTAAGTGAGGATGGATGAGTGTAGAAACAAATAATTGCAATCAGGAGGGCAACCTGTCTAGAAGAAATTGTACAGTAAATATTGCACTGGACACAGGGTTTGAACGAGAAACCTCTTTCTGTTCTTCTAAACTGTGACCTTCCAGAACAAGTGGTGTATATTCATTGTGTCTATTTATGTATTTCTCATTTTTCTCCTCAGCCAACTGAATGTGCCTTCCATAACTACCACTTCCAATTCTATTGCTCAGCAATAGAATAATTTGCAAGAGACCATTTATTTACTTGTTTATTATAGATAGGTCTTCTCCACCAGAATGTAAGTGTCATGAAGAAAAAATTTATCTTGTTTATCCCAGTATCCCTTGAACCTTGAATACATCTTGGTACATATTAAATGCTCTAGGAATGTACTTTTGGAATTTTATTGGCTTTTCTTTAAGTCATTATAATATTGTTCAGGTTTAATGTGTGGACATTTGCATGGCAGGAATGGAAATAGATATTATGCAATGCATAACAAAGATGCTCATGGGAGGATTGCATACTGGAGTGTAACTAAGTTTAAAATCATGGTGGCCTAATTCCAATTACTCAGAAGCTGATTAGTTTGCGAATTGTCCACAGACCCCCTGCTTCTCTTTCATATAACTGCTGCCAAATTTTGGCTAATTCCGTGCTCATTAACACTTCCTCTAAAGCTTGGGCAAAGCAAGGGTGTGACCTTTCAGTCTGTCCATTTTGCTGCTTATTAAAAATTTGAAGGATAATTTGGTGGAATAGAAATTGTAACTATTGGGAAAGGTGAATATTTTGTGTTTATTTATTGATGCTATTATCTTCTTTTATATATGACTTATTTAAATGATAAATGTGTAATGTGAATATAATATACATAATATTCTCTCTGATCATGAATATTTGCTGACATGTCATACATATGAATTATAATGGAAATAATACTTAAATACAAAGGTTAAATTTAATACCATTGTCATGACAAAGTATTCAATATAATAGTGTGTATCTTTTCTGTCTCTTAATGTTCAAGGAGTTAAACAACCTATGTAATTTCAGACATAAATATTTGTTTTAATTAAGAAGAGCCACACATATTATAAGGAGAGCCACACATCATATTTTAATGACTTAATTTGGCCACAGATCCATTTATAGGTAATGAATATACCAAGTTCTGTGATGAATCATAATGAATTGCAAACTAATGTGGAAATACAAATATCAACAGGTTGATTAGAAGTTTTAGTTTTAGACATGAAGAAACAACATAAAAACAAAAATAAATTGTAACTATAAAAATTCATTAAGATAAAGTTGAGACATCAGTCAAGGAAAGAAACATTTAATAACATAGATAATTTGCTGTGGGACTCATAGGACTTAAAATATACATAATAGTTGTATTTTCTAAAGAAATCCAGTAAAAATGCTCAACTATATAGATTTATGCAATTGTCTGATGATATCTTCCCCTCATATAGTACAAAGTGTTATTTCATGATTCTGGATTTAGTTGAAATTTGCTACATAAACAAATCCATTGTTTTAATTAGCACCAGTGTTTATGTGATGAACAGAGGTTGAGAATTATACAGGTACAAAGATCAAACTGGAATATTTCACTGTTCCCTTTGGGGAAAGCACAGATGGAAGTAAAAACATAATCAAACGTATTATTTACCTTTTTTGAAAAATTAAATACAATTTAATTTTTTAGGCTCAAAATTTTGCTAAATGTACAGCAAATTAATAAAGATGAAAATAAAGGATATGGCTTGAATGAAGAGAGAAAATTAGAGAATATTTGTAAAGATGTTTTATTGCCTTTGATTGCTGAACATCATTTGAATTAGCTTTAAATGGCCACTAATGAGTAAAATTGGATTATTTACCCATATTGTACTTACAAAATATATTTCTCAGTAAAACATAAATATACTTGTTTCAAGCTATGTCATCTTTTACTCAATAAATTTTCAAGAGTCACAGTCGTCAATGAAGTTCTTATTCGGAAGATTATATGGTCTCTTCAAAGTTTACATAAAACAACCTGAGATATAAATAAAAACATATACAAGCAAATAAATAGGTAAATAACATTGAGATTCCTAATTTTAAGTGCATCAATGCTGTAGTATTTCTCTCAACCACTTGCCAGAGTGTTATCACCATAAACTCTATTTGTATGGGAAATTCTGAGGGAGAACATATCCTTTAGCACAATGTTGTTTATTTTAGTGATGTCTTTTGACCTTTTAAAAATCTGTTCGAGAAGCATTTATGTGCCAGTTACTTACTGATGCACATTTTTATCTTTCATTTTGTACTCATTATTCCTGGAGAGTTGTAAATAGGATTGGTATTTGACTGTTACTCACCAGTACTAGTTGTTTATGGATAGCATCTGTTCTGATGAGTCCATGCCAAAGACATACTAACTGTTAAATATTTTGAATATCATCCTAGTTGTAAATATAATTTTACTGGCTTATGCTTGTGAAAACAAGAATTTTTCCAGTTAGAGAGCAAACAATTTTTTTTTTAAATTAATGACTATTTGTTCAGCTTAGAAAATGAGCCATGTTGTTTATATTTTCTTAAAAGTTCATAAATGCATGATTGTCACAAGAAGGTAGTATTGTGATTGACAGAAGGACATCAACAGAGGCATTCCAGAGACATACAATTTCTTTAATAATAAAGACCCAGATACTTTTACAGAGATGACGTGTAACCCCTGCTGCTTCGCAGGCCTCAGAGGTCCCCACAGGCACAGTCAGAGTTCATGAAGCCACCTGCGTGGAATGAAGAAGCAGTCATGTGCTGGGAGCACTCCCTGGTTCACGTTTACAGGGATGTTATATCCTCCTGAGAGTGCCTCCCAGCTGCACAGGGATGCTGGCAGCACGCCTGCCTGCCACCAAGTATAGGAGCCAAGCAACCTTTGCACATTTCTCAGTCATTTCTATGTCACTATGTGAAACCGAGATCATTTCTCTAGGAGCCGCTCTCAGCTTCCTTAGGCTTCAAGCCCCTGTGAAATCCTTCTTTATCTGGATAACAATTTTTACTAGTTAGCTTGAATCATCTATTTTGATGATGTAAATAATGGAATACATAATTCATCTGTTAGTCAATTATCTGCTTTTCACAGCTTTGGAGAATTGGAAGCTATCAAGCTCTCCTTCGTTCTTCACTCTGTATCTAAGACAATGAGAAGTATCTGCTCTCATGAGTTCCTCTGTCTCCATCTGGAAGACACAATTTTCTTTACATATGCCAGACCTTTGGTTCAGTTCTGTGCATCTATCTATTTAGGATTGGATGAACTATTTTTTATTTGTGATATGACATGTGGTGAAAGCAGAGAATCTTATATTCCTAAGAGCGCTTTCTAGATCACATATTGTTTGTTATGGAGTCTTAGAGGCTGGGAAGTGGAATAAACTGAGACTTACTTTCTCATGTTATGTTATTTTGAAATTTTTTTTAAAACTAACTTTGAAAAAATACACAAGAAGAATCACCTATAGATACACAGATACACACCCACCTATAGGTATTTATAATAGCATCCATAAAAATCACCTTCTAGTTGTGGGACCTTCTTTCCTGATTTTTTGTTTTTCTTACAACATGACACCCCATACGTAATCATTACCTTCTGCTTCTCTTGAAGTTGAAAAAAGATAAGAAAGATCAGTAACCTTTCTCAGAGCACTAAGACAAAATGGAGACAAAATAAACCCAGAACGATATAATAGATACAGGGCATTCAGTAATCCAAATTAAGAACATATATTAACCTAATATGCCAAAATATCTGCATCCTTTTCACCCTTAAGAGTACAAATGTCCTTGCACATACAATTAGAAGGCAGAAGAGGTTGTTTTCAGCTGCATTCATCTTTACGCAGCACCTGGAGGGAAAGGTCTAAAGCTGCAGAACGGAAATCCATACATTTTCCTTTTCTCCAAATTTTAGTCCAGGTTGGGTGGAATCTACGTAAAAGCAGGAATAAACACTGCATGTTAAGAAAACTTTTAAAACATTCAAGGCCATCTTTCTTTTTTGAGTTTTTTTTTTTTTTTTAACTACAAAGCAATTTCATACTTAGGGAAGTCAAATAACCAAGAGATAAAGAAAAAATTGCTAATCATTCCAGCCTGTTATGTTACCCCCCATCTCCCGCCCCTCAAATGTAATTGACCCTAATGTGTGATCTTTCCACTTTATTTTTTAAAGTTATACAAACTTCATATGTATTTTTTATTTCTCTCCTTCTTTTGTTAAACACATATAGGAGCCTAGTAGAGAAATTAGTGTGAAACTGACTTTTAAATTTATTATATTATAGATGCTCTTGCCAGTCAATGAATACAGCTCTGACTTTCTTTCATATAACTACACAATATTCCATAGTATGGACCTTGTAAAAGCTATTTAACCATTCTTCTCTAAATGGACATAATAGCTTTTGTCACTGTTGTTATTTTCCAGTATTTGCGACACTCAAGGAAAGCTGCAATATACATCTGCTGCCATATGTCCTTATACAGTAGCAGCACTTTTATTTCTCTACCATAGAGTCCCACAAGTGATACTGCTGCATCAATGAATGTATACATGTCTTGTTTTTATTTATTATATAATGCTAGATTATTTTATAAAAAGGTTTTATGGATTTAGCATACTAACTGGTTATTATAGTTCTTTTAATTGTTATTAATTCAATGGGTTGAAAAAATGGTACTTTGTGTTTAAATCTGTGTTTTCCTGATTACTAGAGAGGTTGAAAATATCATTTTATGTTTATTGTTCATGTGAATTTCTTCTGTGAATCGTTTCTTTATCAATTTGTAAGTATTTTTGTAACTTTATACATATTAACATTTGTCACATGTGTTGCAAATATTTTTATTTATGGTGTTTGTTGTGATATGTGATTTTTAATTCTGAAGTCGTATACATTTATCTTTCCTATTATTATTTTTCATTATTTGAAATTCATTTTATTGAGTTTCATTATTTACTTTAAGAAGGTTTTCTTCCAAGATCAAACATATATTTTCTAATATTTTTCTAACTTTTTCCCTAGAGTTTAGAATTTAATTCTATTTGGAGTTTCTTCAATGGTTTCAGGTAAGAGTACTAACGTTTTTATTACATGTGGGTAGACAATTATAGCACTTTTGAAATAAAATACAATCTATGTTGTTTATTGTTTTTCTAAATATCCTATTCCGTTTGGGGATTTTTTAATTTTTATTTTATTAAATTTTATTAAAATTTTTTTTTATATTCAAAAGATTATTTTCTTGACTTGAAAATAGAAAAATAGTGGGTATAGATGCAGTTTTGTTACATGGGTATATTGCACAGTAGTGAAAAGTCTGTGTACCCATCACCTGAATAGTGTACATTGTATCCAATAGGTAGTTTTTCTCCCTTCACCCTGCTTCCTCTTTCCCACTTTTTGGGGTCTCCAATGTGTATTATTCCACTCTTTATGGCCATGTGTACCCATCGTTTAGCTCCCACTTATAAATGAAAACATGCAGTATATGACTTTCTGTTTCTGAGTTATTTCACTTAGGATAATGGCCTCTAATTCCATCCATGCTGCTGCAAAGGACATGATATTTTACTCTTTATGGATGAGCAGTATTACCTGGTGTGTTATGTATGTGTGTATGTATGTGTGTGTGTGTGTGTGTGTATATATGTGTGTGTGTTTGTGTATATGTGTATATATCCCACACACATTTTCTTTATCCAATGATCTGTTAATGGACACTTAACATTGATTCTATGACTTAGCTGTTATAAATAGTGCTGTGATAAACATATGTATTTTTTATATAATGATTTTTTTTTCCTTTGGGTAGATATTGAGTAGTGAGATTGCTGGATTAAATGGTGGCTGTATTTTTAGTTCTTTGAGAAATCCTCATATTGTTTTTCATAAAGGTTGTGCCTATTTACATCCCTACCAACAGTGTATAAGCCTTCTTTTTTCTCTATATCCTTGCCAACATCTGTTATCTTTTATCTTTTTAATAATGACCATTCTAACTGGTGTAAGATGGTATCTCATTCTGGTTTTAATTTCCATTTCTCTGATGATTAGTGATGTTGAGCATTTTTTCATGTTTGTTGGCCACTTGTATGTCTTCTTTTAAAAAATGTCTATTCATGTCTTTTGCCCTGTTTTTAATGATGTTATTTGTTTTCTTCTTGTTGAGTTGTTTGAATTCCTTTTGGATTCTGGATATTAGCCCTTTGTAGGATGCATAGTTTCTAAGTATTTTCTCCCATTCTGTAGCATGTCTGTTTACACTGTTGATTATTTCTTTTGCTGTGCAGAGCTTTTTAGTTTAAGTAAGTCCCATTTGTCTATTTCTGTTTTTGCTGTGTTTGTTTTGAGATCTTAGTTATAAATTCTTTGCCTTGGCCAATGTCCAGAACAGTTTTTCCTAGGTTTTCTTCTAGGATTTTTATAGTTTCAGGTCCTAAGTTTAAGTCTTTTGCTCATCTTGAGTATATGGTGAGAGATATGTGTCTAGTTTCATTCTTCTGCATATTACTATCCAAGTTGCCCAGCACCATTTATTGAATAGGGTCTTTGTTCCAGTGGCTGAGTTTTCTGTTTAGGTGCTAATAACTATTATTTTATTACAATAGCCTTATGGTATGTTTTGGTGTTTGATAAGATGCTTCCAACCCCTGCTCTCCAAGATTCTCCTCCAAAACTATCTTTTATTTGTTTATACTTTTATTTTTCTGTGGAAAGTTTAGTATGATTCTATCAACTCCAGTGTGATTGTGTTTGTAATTATTATATACATACATAAAACTATATATAGTAGCTATATGAAAAACTATATGTACCTATCATCCATCTATCCTTTTTAAACATAAAATCTTCTCATTAAGAAACATGGTTATATTCTTTAATAAAATTTTACAGCTCTTTATTTTTAACAGATACTGTACCTTGCTTTTGTGGAATTTTTTCCTGAAGTTTTTGACATTTTTGTTTTCTTATGTAAATATATTTTTTTTCTCATTTCTGAGGTTTGATGTTTTATTTTATGTTGGAAGCACATATCTAATTAGCACATTACTATAGAATTATCAATATCTTGTATAAGAATATGTCATTTTCTTCTGTCTCAAAAAAGAATTCACATTTGCATTTAAGGAAAAATCAAAACAAAGGAACACTCTAGACCAGCCATACATATATTCTTGTTCAAAAGCAGTGCTCTTTATCTGGACAGTATAGCTCATCAATCAACTGTGGAAAGTTGAAGGGAATGAACAAAACATGTGAGAGAAAAAAAAAAGAGAGAGAGGAACTACTAGCTTATCAATTCATTGGATTAAATCCTAGAAATCAATGAGGAGACAAATGTCACCTTTAGGAAACTCATCCATTCGGGATACTGAATACAACTTCAATGTAAAAACATTAGTTGGTAAAAATAACTCAAATATCTATTTTCAAATTCCTTGTGTAAGAACTAGTAGAGATGCAATTATCATTTCCTATGTTTGTCTTCAATGGAGTTTGATCAGAATATCAATTAGTATAATCACATTGGATTAACTTTTTGAGGCTGAAATTCAAACTAGAATTAAGTATTTTTAAATATAAATGCAGTCAAATTAAATATTTTATATTACTTAATTGAAGTGGACTCTTACAGCAATTTAAATAGATATAGCTTACAATGGTGGAATCAATATATATGTTATCATTCTCTTTCAAAGCACACTGTCTTCTTCTTTTCCAATTTTAGAAAATTTCAATGCCATCAAATTTTTGACCTTGTTGACACATGAAATAAAAACTTTTATCTTTATTGTTTTAACAACTTTTATGATGGGACTAGCTTATTTGGTCATATAGAATAATAGAATATGATGTTTGACACTTTTTGGCTCTTTTTAATCTTAATCACAAAATGAATATCTATCATACATTTGAGACTTGTCTGTGAGTGCTCTATTAGATAAATGAATTCTACTCATGATCACTGAACTTTCCTTACTTTTTCTTTAGGAGAAAATTTACATAAACTAAATAACAGTTTTCAGTAGTTATGGTTGCCTACGAATCCCACAAGTGAATTTCCAATCTTGTCTCAGGAGTTTTCAGTAACTTTTCTCAAGGACCTATAGTGGAGCATCCCATACTCCCTGTCATCTTCCTACTCTTACTATTCAATAGAGGTTTTTTTTTTTTTTTTTTTAAGGCTACTTGGGTGAATTCAAATTGCAAACTTTCAAAATCAGCAAAAACATTGATCTTACACTAGATATCTAAGGAAATACAATATAAGTTGAAGATTAGAAGCCAAACGTTGAAAATATTTTATTGTACATAGCTATCACAGTTTTGAAACATAGCCTCCAAATTCTTTGATACTCTTCCATTTGAAATGTGGGATCTAAGTCTTGTCTTTCCCTTGGAATTTGGGCCCTGAGACTGCTTGACCAATGGAGCACAAAAGAAGTCATGCTAGACCAGTTTCCAGAACTTAAGAAACTGGTACTTCTACTTCCTGTCCCTCCTTGGGCACTCAACTTTGGAATCCTGAGGCACCATGTAAGAAATCTGAGGCTGGCTACTATGAAGTGGCCACAGAGAGAGGTGCTGATATTCTGTGTGAGTATTCTTTCTGAGTGCAGCTGAGGTCCTGACTGGCAGCCAGCGTCAACCATCAGACATGTGAGTGAAGGAGCCTTTGAGATGATTCCAGCCCCCAGCCTTCAAGTACTTCCAGCTGAGGCCAGTATTGGAGTAGCTACTCTACTATGATATATTCTTTCTATATTCCTGGGTTATAAATTTAGCAAGTCTAATAAAATGGTTCTTTTAAGCTTCTAAGTCATGGGGCAATATGTTACATACAGGAATAGCAGCTAGAACAGCAAATATGCCTAAAACACATCCTCCTCAGTTTCAATGTCTCAGCATAGCAATGAAAATAGTTTTAGAGGGGGCTGGATTAGGGGTGGGATGTGTTTGAAAATAAATTCAGTATTCTGATATGTCTTCTGGCCTAAAGATATATTCATCCACAAGCCCCAATATTGCAAATTGACCTATTAATAATAGAGATGTCCTTCTAAGTTTATATGCTTAGCTTTTTGTGAGATCTATTTGGATATTGCACTGTAAGGGCTACTTCTATATGTCTTGGTTTTGTCCTACGATATCTTATAAGAGAGGTGCCTTAGAGATGCTGACTCTTGGCCATGGCATGAAACAAAGCATACTTAATAGTGTTGTAATGATTTTGTTTTATGACCAAATTCCAAGACAAGTTTCATGGCAGTTTGTACCAGCTTGTCAGTATAAGTTATTAATAACAGCAAGATTAACAGTTTGTACCTGGTTGGGTGCAATGCCAATGGACTCTGCCATCATGGGAAGTTACATAGCAATGAAGTGGCCACCTGATCAGTGGAGTATAAGCAGACCTAACTAAGGAGAGGATAGGATCATGATGGCTGACTAGACACAGGTACTATGTGCCTCCTCCATGGAAAGGAACCATAGTAGTACACAGATTCTCACATTTCAAATAGATTTTCTAGGAAAGAAACAAGAAATGCTTCAAAGTGTTCCATATATGGAACAGAACAATCAATACCTACCAGTGTAAAAACACCCAAAATTAAAACTCACAGCTCTTGTAAAACAGTAATACAAGGGAGAGAATAAAGTAACTAGGTAACAATCAAAATTATGACCAGAACATTATCTCACACATCAATACTAACATTGAATGTGAAAAATATTGGTACCCCCTTAAAAAGTGTAGATTGTCTGAATGAATAAAAAAAAACACAACCCAATATATGTTGTCTCCAAGAAATGCATTTAACTCACAAACATTCTCATAGACTCAAAGTAAAGGAGTGGAAAAAGATATTCCATGCAAATATAAACCAAACGTGAGCAGGAATAACTATCTTCATATCAGATAAAATAGTCTTTAAATCAACAATGATAAAAAAAGACAAAGATGGTTATTATATAATGATAAAGGGATCAATTCAACAGGAAGATTTAACAATCCTAAATATATATGCACCGAACAAAGGAGTTCCCAGATTCATAAAGTAAATTCCACTAGATGTAAGGAAAGCAATAAGCAACAATATAATAATAGCCAGGGACTTAAACACTCCACAGACAGAACAAGACAGATCGCTGAGGCAGAAGATCAACAAGAAAACACTGGACTTAAACAGGACTCTAGAAAAAAATAGATGAAGCAGACATTTACAGAATATTCTACCCATAAACTGCAGAATATACATTCTTCTGATCAGTATATGGGACATTTTCCAAGATGGATCATATGTTAGGCCACACAACAAGTCTCAGCAAATTTGGAAAACTCAGAAACAAAGACCATATGATCACATCAGTAGATGCAGAAAAAGAATTTAATAAAATCAAGCAACACTTCATGATAAAAATCTTTCAAAAAACTCAGTATAGAAACAACACACTTCAAAATAATAAAAGCCATACATGAGAAACCTACAGCCAACATCACACTGGATGTGGAAAAATTGAAAGCATTTCTTCTAAGAATGGAAGAAGACAAGAATACCCACTTTCACCACTTCTATTCAACATAATACTGGAAGTCCTAGCCAGAGCAATCAGGCAAGAGATAGAAATAAAGGAAATCCAAATTGGAAAATAAATAAGTAAAATTATCTGTTTGGTGATGATCTTTTACCTAGAAAACCCTAAGGACTCCTCCAAAAGACTCCTAAATTTGATAAATGAATTTAACAGAGTCTCAGCTCAGAAAATCAACATATAAAATTCAATAGCATTTCTATACACCAATAACAGAGCTGTGAACCAAATCAAGAACTCTATCCCATTTATAATTGCTGCAAAAAAAAAATTATAAAGGGATAGGGAATCTGTGGCCTTCTTGGATACTTGACTGAGGTCTTTTTAGTGAATTCAAATTTTACAGAACAAATCCTTTTAATAAAGGGATTTGCTTTGTGAATCTTGGATTTGGTTGAGGGGCCACATTTGGGGATCTGGAGGACTGCATGTGGCCTTGAGGACACAGGTTCCCCACCCCATATCACTGAATTAGAAAAAAATTCTAAAATTTATTTGGAACCACAATAGAGCCTGAATAGCCAAAGCAATCCCACACAAAAAGAACAAATCTGGAGGCATCACATTACCTGACTTCAAGTTATACTACAAGGATACAGTAACCAAAAGAGCATGGTACTGTCATAAAAATAGACACATAGGTCAATGGAACAGAATAGAGAACCCAGAAATAAAAATATATACCTACAATCAACTGATCTTTGACAAAGCAGACAAAAGCATACGCTGGGGAAAGGACACACTATTCAATAAATGGTTCTGGGAACATTGGACAGCCATATGCAGAAGAATGAAACTGGATCCCTATCTCTCACCATATACAAAATTTAATTCAGGATGGATTAAACACTTAAATTTAAGACCTGAAATCATAAGAATGCTGAAAGAAAACCTTGTAAACACCCTTTTGGACATTGGACTAAGCAATGTATATGTGACTAAGACCCCAAAAACAAATGCAACAACAAAAAAAATAAATAAATGGGATTTAATTAACCTAAAAAGCTTCTGTGCTGCAAAAGAAATAGATAAAAGAGTAAATAAACAACTACAGAATGGGAAAAAATATTCACAAACTATGTATCCAACAAAGGACTAATATGTAGAATCTACAAGGAATTCAAATAAATTTTTAAGGAAAAAATATAACCCTATTAAAAAGTGGGCAATAATATGAACAGGCATTTTTCAAAAGAAGTTATACAAATGGCCAAAAAACATTTGAAAAAATGCTCACCGTCACTAATCATCAAGAAAATGAAATTTAAAACCACAGTGATACACCATCTTACTCCAGATGAATGGCCATTACTAAAAAGTCAACAAACAATAATATTGGTGCAGATGGGGTGAAAATGTGCAAAGAGAACACTTATACACTGTTGATGGGAATGCAAATTAGTACAACCCCTATGGAGATCAGTATGGAGATTTCTCAAAGAATTAAAAATAGAACTACCATTTGATCTTGCAATCCCACTACTGGGTATCTACCTAAAGGAAAATCAATCATTATGTAAAAAAGATACCTGCATTCAGATATTTATCACAACATGATTCATAACTGGAAAGATATGGAATCAACCTAAGTGTCTGTCAACCAATGGGTGGATAAAGAAAATATAGTATATACACATATACCCTAATGTACTACTCAGCAATCAGAAAAAAATGAAATAATGTCTTTTGAAGCACCTTGGATGCAACTGGAGATTATTATCCTAAGCAAAGTAACTCAAGAACAGAAAAATAAATCCTGTATGTTCTCACTTAAAAGTGGGAGCCAACCTATTGCTATGCAAAGACACACAGAGTGATATGATAGACATTGGAGACTCAAAAGGGTGGAGGGACAGGGGAAGAGGGATGAAAAATTTCCCAGACTTCACCATTATGTGATATATACATGTACCAGAATTCAACTTGTATCCACTCATTCTATTAAAAAAAAAAAAAAAAAAGACGTCATCAAGACTCCACTTAGGGCTCCTATTTTCAAGGTCTTGCATCCATGTGTTGGAAGTTCCTGATCCAAGAGAGGTACATCCTGTCTGGCACTGCAGAAGGAGGATAATTGAAGCTTGCACTGAACCCCTCTGGACCCCTTGCTGTTAGGTAACCATTGGCTGAGATGCATATTCTTACTATAATACTAATGCTACACTTTATCATTTTCCTTCACTAATGTGTAGATTTGCAATAATTGTGGTGGAGTCCTGTGAGTTTTCTTTAGTGTCTTTTCAGGTCTTCTGTAGAGGTACAATGACTTTATCCTCCTAGGTTTGATAGCTGGATGTATGGGGGGAAAAACAGACAAGAGGCAGATTAACGGGAGAAAAAGTATACAACTATATGAATTTTTAACATTATGTGCACAGGAGCATTATAGGAAAAAGTTAATACTCCCTCACCAAAGCCATGAGATTTAAGAACTTATATACCATCTTAATAGGGGAAGAGGAGGAGGACATACATACCACTTAGGAGAAAGTCAGTGATTTGGAGGAAGGATGAATGGGCCCTTAGAAGAATAGATGGGAGATATGATAGTTTGGAACAAATTTTGTCAGTATGTGGTGTTGATTTTTAGGCTCCACTTCTGTAATAAAAGTCAATCTTACCTGGTTGATGAAACTCCCTGGGAGAGAATTTATGACAACTGAATTTCTTTTGGAGGATCTATCTTTAGGCAGATAAGGGGAGTTCAAAGAAAGTCTCTCCCTGCCTTTGCTTTTTTCCAAATGTCTCTACCTGAAGATAATCAATATGCCAAAGCAGCATATTTGGGGTATATTTTGGCATGACATGTCCTGAAATCCTTCACAGTCACATTTTGGGATGGGATATTTTGATCTCTAACACTTCCTTAGTATGTGATTACCACTGTTAGTGTGGATTTCTTAAGCTATTTTTGTGCTGGTTTGACAAAACACTCATACATACACGTACATCATTAGCCTCTCTGTTAGGTATGTTATCTCTTTTCTTACCCCATTTTATGGTGACTTCTACTCTATTTTATTCTTGAAATCCACCATGGTTCTGAATAGAACAAAGGGTTGAAAAGAGTGCTGCCATAATAAAATATTAAAGTATATTTTTGAAATTGAAAAGATAAATATTGCAACACTCTCTACTACTGGGAAAATACCAGTAGCTCATTGTAGGAAATGGCTTTTTTAGTGGCAAGGCCAATGAACATATTTCTGGAGACTCAAAGAGATATTTTGGTGTTCTACCAATGTTGCTCCACCACTCAGAATTCCCCAGTGAGATTCTCCGTTTTAGACAAAGTTTTCTTGCTATGGTAATTAAAACTGTGCCAAAGTACTAAAATAAATTGTGGTTGTTCACCAGTATTCTAGTTATTCTTTTTCTGGGTATCATTTTCCATCACTTTGAACTTAGACACAATCATATGACTTTTTTCCCCAATGAAATGTCATCTAAAGTGATGTAAGTCACTTCTGGATAGGAATAATAAATAGGGCACAATTTTCCAAGTTCCCTGTGGAGATAATGAAAGCACGTCACAATATGGAATCTCTTTCAGCCTGAGTTCCTGAGTAACCATAATGAGAAGGAGTCCCTGAGTGACTGTGCTGGACATGCAGTGTGGGCAAGAAATAAACTTTTGTATGTTAAGCCATTGGTGAATGTTTGTTACTGCAGCATAAACTGGCCTAACCTAGCTAATACAGTGTGTTCCTATCTTACATCTGAACTTCTGAGATATGTCTTATGTAAATATTTGGAGAAAAGATTTGTTGACTGATTCTTTCATAAAAACTCCTCTTCCAAATTTTTAAAGCTTTTCCTATTTTGTTCATGAATTTGAAAGAACATTTTTATAAATTATGCTTCAATTTTTGTTTTATATTGTGTAACTAGAAAGGAATCTTCCCAAAAACCTGGGTGTTGAATTCTGAGGTTAAAATGGAATATATTTATTCCTTCAGAAGCCATTTATTTCATCTCTTGATTTCTTGCAGTGATGTGATAAGTATGTTTTCAATCAGTAGCCTACTTCAGTGGTTATTGGTTACACCCATTTTTGCAAGATTACAAAAGGAACGCAAGCAACAATAATTTTCAAATTCATTACAATGCCAGGGTTTATATGCTCTCATTAAGCATTAATTGGTAGTTGATGGCTATTGCTATTTTTAACACCATTAGTTCATAGCAATATAATTAGTAACGCTAAGTACAGGAACCACATTAATAGCATTACTAATTGTAAATCTGGAGATAGAAACACAACATGACTGGTTAATTTCTAGGCAATATCTCATGATAATTAGCTGTAGGACATTTGTGCTGAACTAGAAAGGTAAATAATTTAAATTTTTTTTTACAATTTTTTTGTGGTTTGCAACAAAAATGCCACCCTTTAATGTATAGATTTCATTCCACCTTCTGATATTAACATTTTTTTCCTTTTAGGGTCCCTTTTGGTGTGTGCTAAGCAATGATTCATTTTTCTCCTACAGGAAAAATTTATAGTCATTTTTTAAATTTTTTTTTATTTCAGCATATTATAAGAATACAAATGTTTAGTTTACATATATTGCCTTTGCCCCATCTGTTTTTTAAATTTATCATTCCATACCCAAGTGTCAAAAAGGAAATATCTTAAATGACTTACTGCTTCTATTAATATTATATCATAATTGGTTTCCAATGTTTAGTGTTTGCCCAATGTTTAGTTTGATGGGTCCATCCTCTTCATTACTTTAGCAGTAAGCTGGCTAACTTTATAAGTTTTCTCAAATGAAGTTTTGTGATAGTAGAATTAAGGAGAAAATGTTTTCAAGTGATAATAAGTAAATTAAAAAAAAAAAGCTAGAAATTCTATACTTACATTCATGCTGTTTGACATGTACTAATTCATTCTGCGGTTACATTATATGGGGTTTAACCAGCTATAGCACGTACAAAGATGGAAAACAATTCTTCAATTGTCCTTTTATTTGCTTGCTAAAGGACAAGGTTTAGAAGGTAATTCTCTAACTTTTTTGTCTTTTCTTTTCAAAAGAATTTTGCTGGAATATGTGTAAGGAGATTGGGAAAAATATGATATTATGCTATAGTCAAAAATATTTGAGTCATTATGTAAGAACTCATAAAATAGATGATTTAATTTTATACTAATCCTTCCAAAATTATTTTTAAGTTAAACTGTGAACTCTTCAGTGATAATATTGGTAAAATGCCATTTCAAGCATGTCTTTATGTTTTGCTTTGGGGTTTTTGAATGAACTAGATTACATTGGAAAACATAGGTTTTCCTCTCTTGGCTTGATTTTCCTTAGTCTTTTCACATCTGAGAGTCACCATGTGTATCTTGCCGCTTCATTGGTAAGGAGGGAAACAGCCAAAAATGATGACTTCAGCATGTTTAAACTGTGAATGTGAGTAGATTCTATGATTTATGATTGGACAAAATCAGTAAAAATAAGTTGATTGTACATTCTATGATTTATGATTGGACAAAATCAGTAAAAATAAGTTGATTGCTTAGTAAATTAGTTTAGAATGTTCATACAAATTCACACACTTTTTGTACAATGAGGGCAAGAGTAAAAAAGACAGACACATGGTAAACGAAAACCCTCAAAGAGTTTATTTCCCATATGGGCATTTGAGGATTTTTGTGAGAGTAGTAGCTTTATTATTCTCTTTCTTGAGCTTTCAACTCTTAACAGAATGTGCGTTAACCTGTCAAAATGTGCAATGCTATTATTTAGTTGTAATTAGTTAATGATTATGTCGTTTCCTTTGGCAGGCAATGCCTTAGCTAATGAAACAGTCTTCTAGTTGCTTTAAAAAAATACATATATAAACAATAGGGGGAAAAGCACTGGGAAGGCACGTGATAATTCTTTATTTTCCATCACATTAGCACATTAATGTGCAGTGAGCTTAAAGAAGTGACATGAATAAGCTGCTACACTGTACTGTTGGTAATATTGACTTTTATGGGCAATTTAATTTTGTCTACAATATGATTTAATACAGTGCTGCTTTTCCAAAGATGCAGTATAAAGGTGAGCCTTGTTCAGTAAAACACCAAAAGAAAATAAATTATTTCATCCCTCTTGTGATGGTTAAGGTTAGTACAAACAGTACTACTGGTTGCTTTACTTTCAGCAAGTAATCATTTTTAAAGTGAAAGGTGATAATTAATTAGCTGCAGCTAATTATTACTGAAAAATCTTGTGTAGCTAATTGGAAGAGGAGCATTTCAATTTAATGATAAAATTATTAAGACACTTTCCTCCTGTCATGAAAAAATTAGAGGCTTCAAGTTTAAGAAGTTTGCAGGATTATTAAATTTATTTTATTTTTGTTTTTGCAATTTGAGAACTGAAAAAGAGTGGCTTTTTTTATTCTTGCATGTTTCAGATGATCATGCTGATCTCGAAATCCAAGACAGGTAACAGAATAGGTGATGGTTTACTTTGAAGAGTCTGTGTACTCCAAGTGCTGCAGTTCTCACGCTATCTGCCCCAGAGTGCAGAAGCTTCCAGAAAGCCTGAGGTTTTCAGGATAATAATGGTCAGTTTCTTAAAAAAAAAAAAAAAAAATTAAATACATGTGTGAATCTGTTTTAAAAACAAGGCACATGTGTAAGGAAGGCGAGTTTATGTGACCTGAGAAGGATTGGACTGTGAAATGATAAGATATTTAGAATTTTAACAGCCATGCACTACCTGAAGCAGATGCATGTGAGGTTACAGCCTCAGACTGAAGCTCTGGCAAATACTGAGAAGAAGACAGAATTTTATTGTTCCAGACCTTCATTTATCTACCAGCAGATGTCTCTATAAGGCAATAATATCTTACACCTAGAACAGCTGATTATGAAAATCAGAAACTGAACCACTCATCATATTTCCAAAGATTAATGGGATTAAATCCACCATGTACTTCAAAATGTTTCCAGAGATAGATAAAATGCAGTGCAGTGCAAAAGTAAATTTAGTTTACTTCTGAAAACCACATGAAGAAATTCCTTTAAAAAAAATTCTAGCCATCCCCAACCTTTACCAGCACTAAAACCACATTCCAAAATAAAATAAAATTTTTGGTTGCATCTGTGTTATCAGTTATACTTTAAGTATTCATTGAATGAAAAATACTCATGGTGCAAAAGTTATTGAATTCAGTAAAACGTTTCTTTAAATTTGTATTTGTAACTGGAAATATTCTCTTTATACATTTGAAAAATAACAACAATTAATATATTTCAATGAGACACATTACTTAACTTGCAGACAATTCAAAATGAACATATAGATTCAGGGACTCTGGCAGTAACTGAGACTTCCCCAGGGTCTCTTTATAAAAGTTGTGAACAAAGTGTCTTCTATTCTACATTTTCATTCGGTGATATGCTACTTCCTGATGGATGGCAAGTTCTCACTGTAGAGAACAATTGTTGCAAATAAGTAAAAACTGGCTTACAAAGTGATTCCTTCATTGAAAAAAAATACTAAGATACAAAATCAATATCAATATTGATTAGCATTTCTATTAGTATTTTTAAAAGTAAGTAGTTTCATTTGTTTTTCTCCTCTGTTGAGAAGCAACTGCTATAGAGCCCAGAGAACTGACCTAGGTGTAATAAAAGAAATTATGGATTATGAAACTAAACAAACTCAAATTTCTAACTATCTTTGCCACTTTCTAGCAGTATATGTTAGGGCAAGTTATTCAACATCTAGCTTATACATCCTCATTTAAGAATAATAGTAGGCATCTCATTGAATTAATGCTGCATTAAATAAGATAATTTATGAACATGCTGGCATATTGTAAAGATTAAAAAATGCTATTTCCCTTACTTCACATTCCTCAATCAGCTATTTTACATTTTAGGATGTCAGTAAACATTAGTTGACTTACTTTTCAGGAGAAGATATAATCACTTCCTGTTATGGGAATTAGAGAATGGGTCATGATCATAGAAGCAGCAACATTGCTGCTGGACCTAGATGGATGTTTTTAGACAAAAACAGATTAAACAAAAAGTTTTTAAAATATTTTGAAATAGTAGAAGTGTTTGAAACAAGAATTAGAATAGGTAGTGAATGTTCTATTGCTGAGCTCTTCTGTCTCCATGGAATTCATATACCCTAGGGACTTCCCTAGTGGTGTGCTTGCTCAATATCACAAGTCTTGGACCTACCTCGTTCATGTTTATGGATAATCCATTTCTTTCAGTGATAAGTAATTTAAAATATTATTTTATATCAAATGGAGTAAAAAAAACTTTATATGAATTTTTAAGAGAAAACACAAGTCTTAAAATAAAAATCCTGTTGACCTTGAAGGAGCCCAGAACATGCCACCCCAAAAGATGCCACTCTGGCATATTAATTATTTTGTTTTTTCATTTTGTCCTCTTATTTATTTATTTATTTAATTTCAGCATATTATATGGGTACAAAGGTTTAGTTTACATATATTGCCCTTGACTTAAAGGAATTAGAAACACAGGAGATGCAAAAAATCACTCTGCCATTCCTTCTTTTCTTCCTGAAAGTGGGAAAGAAAACTTTCATTTAAAAGGTGCCCTCCCAACACCTGGATGGAAGGAAGGCGGATGTGACTCCTCTGCTCTTGGACGTCTTACTTGCCCTCTAGAACTGTGAGCCAAACTAACTTCTATTGTTCATAAATTATATAGTCTCTGGTTTTCTGTTATAGCAACATTAAATGGACTACGGCAGTATGTGTATGCAGTTGTGTGAATTTTTCTAAAAAATATTCCTAGTTTTCAGCAGATTGTCAAAGAAGTCCATGACTGCCAAAGGATTCATAATCACAGGTCTAGACTGAGAGAACTATATAGCCTTCAGAAATCTCCTTTAATTATTTTATTTCTTTTTAATCACTGTGGAGTTTTTTAGAAAAAAGTGGGTGTTAGGTAACACTCTGCAGCTGAGGAAGGGTAGAATCATCTCAGAAAGGGGTAGAGAGAGGCAAAATGTAATGCCAAGTGAAAAAAAATGAGAAAAACCCAAAACATGAAATTCCATGTGAAGAATGACTGTGGAGCTGGTTGGTTGCCAGGCAAAGAGAGGTGTCTGCTGGTGGCTGGATGAGACGGTGATATGTAGCAGAATGAAGGCGAGAGAGCAATGATGTGTGGGAAGCAGTGGCGGGTTGATAAGAGCAAGAGAATATGGGCATCCGGTGGTCGCCCAATGCTCCATAGGATATAACACAATAAAGACAGTTTTCTCAGGAAGGCTTTCTCAGTTTTTTATAGTACATAATTTAAAAATTTTATAATAGCAAGTCACATGCTAATATTAGCTATTTCCAGAAAAAAAGCCAGCCAGAAAACCTACTTTAACTTTTAGAGTCAACAAAGCGTATAGCTAAAGGTTTTGAAGTTAATATTATCCTGCTAATGGCACACACAGAAGTAAAACTGTAAGTGAGAAGTAAGATGATAAATGAGGAAAAGGGAGGAAGAAGCAAAAAAAGATCTATTTAAAACTGAAAGAATAAGAAGAAAGAAAAAAAAAAAAACATTTCTTAAAAGTCCATGTACCTAATACTTCCATCTCAGATTTTATATTATATCTTTTGGAAATTAAACTGGTCTTTACAAGTGGTTTATCATTAACAACACTAAAGGAATGGACTATAAACTCTAAGCTATGAAGGTGAAATGAGGGAAATGAATTCCAGAGATCAGTCAGTAGACACTGAATGAAGCAGGCTGTCAGGAATGCTCTCCTCGAAAGATGGCCACTTAAAAGAGGGCAAAGCCCCATCACCCTGGGACAATTTTCATAGCCTTCTACCTCCCCCTTTTCGTCATCTCCCCCTCACCTCCCCTCTGACCTACCAAGGTGAAGTAATGGAAAAGAATAAATCACTTTTGCAGCTTTCTTCCACCCTGAGATTTGGAAATTCCTTGCATTCTTCCTATCTACTCAGAAAGGGAAGATATTTAGTCAATATTCTTTCTTTTTTTTTCAGGGAGTCCCCTGGCTTTCAGGCAGTTTCAAACATATAATTAAGGAATGCTTTAAAGCTTGAGCAGCTCAGTTTTTAACACATACCCCTTCCATTTGAAATGCAAAATGCAAATGCTAATGAGGGTTTCCTTGTCTATCACCAGTTCCCAAGCACAGAGATACTAGATTTCAAATATCTTTGGATTATCTCTTCACATAGGTAATGAAAAACTCTGGAGGTTCTAACTGTAAGGTAATTGTACCATTAATTATAGGCCACAAATCTTCATGATGAAGCTAGATTCATTATTTTTATAGTGGGGTTATAATAACTGAGCAAACGTCAAGCCTTGCTTATGGGATGGATGGAATGACCCAAATGTGTTTGAAGATGTTTCCTCTTACCTCTACCCTAATCACAATATATAGCTTGAGCCTTGCCTCTAAAGAGTGAGCCATTTTCTTGGAAGTATTAATATGATTGGAAAGCCAGAAAGAGCAGCTTGTGCCATGGAATGGGCCCTATAAGGTAGCACATTTCACAAGGAGGTAAATGGTTTTGTGATTCCATTTCTAACTGCTCATTCAGCAGGTCTACCTCGATGCCCACGAGAACTTCAAACTCTATATGTCCCAACCAAAGGTGTTACCTTCTCTATTCTCTATTGTATCACCCTCTGTCCAGTTACTTAGGATCAAAACCTCAATATATCTCAGAAGTGCATTGCTTTCTCTTTTTTCCTTCATTTCGAATCAGTAGCCATGGTTTCTTTCACTTCCACAATATTTTTTAGATATATGCTCTTTACCAATGCCTCTACTTTTGTTCAGTTCCTCATTTCTTCTGATTTGAATTTTGTAATTAATCTCCTAGCTAACAGTTTCCTGCCCACTAGTGTACCTAATTAATGCAGTTTTCTGGAGGTAATGCTTTGATCATAAACCTTCACTGATACTCTTCTCTCCAGGAGGTGGAGCTTAATCCACCCCTCCCCACCACACACATACAGCCAATCTTTGATGAGATTTAAAGACTCACTTATAAAGAACAGAGTATGAAATGGAAAAATAGTAACTTTATAGTGGAATGATCTGGTGGACACTGCCTTAACCAAATAATTGAGGTTAATGCCACCAGTGATAAGTTATGTTGACTTCATATACCCCTTAATGATAAGAAGGGCACTTCACCTCTATGATACTCTTCTCCAAAACCCATAACCCAGGTCTAAACAAGAGGAAATTCTACATAGAGGACATTCTCTAAAATACCAGCACCTTCAAAATTCTCAAAGTTGTGAAAAGCTGAGAAACTGCCAAAGACTAGAGGAGACTAAGCAGGCATGATGATTAAAAGCATTATGGCATCCTGTATTGAATTCTGCAATAGAAAAAAAATACATTAGTAACTTACCAATATTAGTTTTCTGGTTTTGACAATACTTGAAATGTTAACATTAGGGGAAACCAAGTCAAGATTTATGAGAACTCTGTAGTATTTTTTCAACTTTTCTCTAAATCCTGTCATTTCAATATAAAAAGGTTTATTTTAAAAAATACCTCATTGATTCTTGATTCTCAAATACAGATGTGTATAAGTACTATTGGGATAACTTTTCAAAAACATATGTTCCAGGGCTATATCCTTGAAGATACTGATTCTTTTGGTCTGGGCAGGGTTCAAGAAGCAGTATTTTTTTTTTTTTTAAGAAGATCTCCAAAAGATTCCAATATACTACTAAGTTTGGGAATCACCAACCTACAGAATTAAACTGTGTAGATCCCACACTATCCCTGGAATTTGTGGGCAATTTGAGCCTTTAAATGCTCACAGTCTTTCCTCACAACCAGAAAATAATTTCGTCTTTGCTTAGCTCACAGGGCTTTCCAGAACTCTCAGATTTGCTTCAAATATATTGTTCACTCATCATCTTTACTATCTCTTTTTCTGTTCTTTGGAAAGAAACACAAGTTGAGATATAAAGATTCTCAAGTAGTGGAGTTCCAGGCCATTCTAAACTTAGCTCTTTCCTAGTGAGAAACCAGTATATGTAATGACAGACAGCTTAGGTTAAACAGACCAATTCTTTGAATATAAAGATTTGTTACCCCCAGTTTATGGATTCATCAAAGCACTGACAAGCATTCTCCATCACACCTGCTTTAATAAATAGATAAGAACCAAAGTAAGCTGCTCTTTAATATTATAGAATTTAAGCAAATAGAAGTTGCTCTTGATTGAAGACAATCTGTAGTCCCTTGACAGCTTAAATAGTGCTCTTTTTCTTATTAATGAAAGTAGCAAAGATTTCCACGTATCTTATTTGATTTAATCCTCAGAATAACCCTGTGAAGCAGGTGGCTATGAACTCCACTTCACAAATGAGACAATTTAGGCACGGAGAGGTTAATTAATATGCCTGAGGTCATACAGCTAGTAAGTGGTGTGGCCAGGTGTACATCTTGGGATGTTGACACCCAAGGGCTACTTGTTGATCCACTGCGATGTACTGTTGCCCTATGGAAATATACCTGGCAAAACTTTAAAGTAGTGAAATAGAATTTGTTATACCAGCTAGGCCTGGACTATGCTCAACACTAAAATGGTTAAATTGGTGTGCATAGATGTATATCATCTGCACAACAGTTAGCCTAGAAGTGTAATATATTTTTCCATAGCTTATAATTTTTTAAAAAGTATGCCCAATGTATATAATATGATTGTATAAATGTATATGAGTGATTTTTTCATCATGCCTCTTTGATATGCTACATTTGATTCTCACACACTAGGCAACTTTCCTGAGTCTGAGAAATTCCCCAAAGATGGGAGGATCTGGGGTTCAAGGCAGTACACTTTGAAAGTCAGAATGACTAGAGGAGTAACATTAAAAAAATGGCCACTTCCTTTCAAAGTGTAAAGAAAGTTAAGTAGAAAACATCACAGTCTGACATCAACTAACCTGACTCTAGGTCTTTTCAAAACTAACTACACTAACCTCTGGTCTCTACAAAATGACTGCGTATTTTTGGTTGTAATGTGTTCTCAGTGAATTTCACAAAACAAATAAATGAAACAAGCCTGTATTGTCGTTCCTGAATAACTCCAGTTTATTACAATGAGGAGAACACCTGTTTAAAGAATATTCTGGGTGATAAATCACAGAAGGTTGCATTAATCAAGGCAGCCTAAAGCTGATAAGTGCAATTATGGATTTGTCACCCTAGGGAAATATCTGGATCAAGGCTCCTCAAACCCCAGCATAAACATCCCTGTAAACCTCAAATTCTTGCCCAAAGACGGCCGCACCTAATTTGGGGACTTAGCACGTCTTTTCCTTAGGGTATTGAAAGCCTTCTGGCAGGGCTTTATCCAATATCCACAGTAATGAAACCTTGTTCTCGTGAGATCTATTAATGGTACGATGATGGAGTACCTCCACTACCAATTGGCAGCAGTCTTCACACATCACAAGTAAAAAGAAACAAAAATAAAAACAAAACTTGAGTCCCGTCTTCTCCTATTCTCATATATTATAGGAATTTTATGTGAATGAATGGATGGAAACTAGCTGTATCTCATCATTCAGATAGATACCTACACTTACCCTAATTGATTGTTTTAAAATGTTATAAAATAGAACTTTTAAGGTAATATTCAAAAAAGTATGAACAAATATATTTAAGATTAAAATGTGAGGAATTAGCAATTATTGTTGACTTTTTTAGATTATGCGTTTCTCATTGGTAATTGATATCAGCTATTAGCTATGATATTATCATCATTAAAATATTTTCTTATTTTTCTATATCAACAAAATTAGGGAAATCTATTTGGGTATTTAAATATTTAGAGCTCTTAAATCCTGATGGCTCACACCTGTAATCCCAACACTTTGGGAGGTAAAAGTGGGAGGATTGCTTGAGGTTAGGAGTCTGAGACCAGCCTGGGCAACATAGCCACACCTTGTCTCTAAAATAAATAAATAAATAAAAAACATTAGCCAGGCATTGTGGCACCCACTCATAGGCCCAGATACTCAGGAGGCTGTGGCAGGGGGATCGCTTGAGCCCAGGAGTTAGAGGTTGCAATGAGCTGTGATTGAGCCATGGCATTCCAGCCTAGGCAACAGAGTGTGACCTTGTCTAAAAAAAGAAATCTCATTGCAAGGGCTATGTCAGTTTACCTTCTGCCAAAGTTTACCCTACACATTGCACTCTACACTGTGTTCACTCCTGATATGAAAACACATATCTCTAATTGCTTCTCCCATGCTTTTGTCTTGTCATCATAGATCTCACCTGGTATTGCTGCTTGGTATTGTTTATTAGCACTTTATATGTGCTTACCATATCATCCTAGTACCCCCTAATAACCGGTAAGTCCCTATGGGACAGGAATTACCACACCCTTGTGTTTTCATAGTTCTTATTCCATCTCACACTCAATTTATATTTGATAAGCGACAAAGTTTGCAAGAAAATTAGTGCCACTTTTGTTTCTTGGATAATATGGAATCTAAATTAAGATGTGAGGTTTCTAGAAAGAGATGTCAGTGTAGGAGACAAAAGATTTCTTTCTCAACCACTACTAGGTTTATGCCTGAGACTCCCATAATAAAAAAAGATTAATGAGAGAAAAGCATATATATTATTTAATATAAGTTTTGTGTGACATGGGAGACTTCAGAAATGAAGACCCAAAGAAACATGGAAAAACTATATTTTTATGCTTACGTTTGATAAAGAGTAGAGAGTCATGTAGAAGTATGATTGGACAAAAGGGAGTATGATTTAATGGTAATATATTGGGGTAACTTAGCAAAGCCTGTTTGTTAAGATTCTTGGCCTCTCTGTGTGACATTCCTCCTCTCTGGGTATAGGGCAGGACACCTGTCACATGATGGTCTTCAGGGAAGACGAGAAGGAGAAAGTCAGAAAGTGACCTTTGTAGGTTTATGGCCTGTTTCAGGGTAGAAGGGTAAGGGGAAGATGAGAGTGGCCTTCCTGTTTCTGCTGTTTTCTCAGGATCAAGGTGCCATATTTTGGGTAGCATTTTTTTGCATGCCATCACCAGTGTGTTTATGAATTTAGTTTATAACAAAATTAACGTTTCAATTTAGCAGGAAAGTTTTATTTAATAAATAATGCTAGCAAATTTCTATCCATCTAGAAAAAAATTGTTTCCTGTCCTATACTATTTTTAAATGACAGATCAAATTAAATATCTAAATATAAAAAATAAGGCAACAATAATCTTAGAGTATTATCTAAGTGACAATATTGAACATAAGGAGCAGGGGAAAATTTTTTCTAAGGCGGAGGATACAGAAATTCAAAAAAGGAAAGATAGACTTATTTGACTAAATTGAATTTAAATCTTCTGCTGGACATCCCCCAGACAGTAAATAAATGATAGGCTTTGGTAAAAACACAAAAATACTTCACATATCTTTATTTACTGTCTAAAATATATTTCAAAATTTGTAGAATAAGAAAATAGTTCCATAGAAATTCAGCAAAGACTAAATCCATGTGGCCAAAAACCTTGTGAAAACCTTATGAAAAGATACCCAAATGTCCTAGTAGCAGGGAAATTTAAATAGAAGTAACAGTGGTACATCATTTTATTCTCATCAATATGGCAAAACTTAAAAGAACTATTGCTACCAGGAATATGCAGAGAAGAGGATACTTTCATACATTTCTGTTAGTAATGTGAACAGTTACAGCCTTCTTGGAAAACAATCTGACAACAGCCGTAAAAATTAAGACTAAATAGACTCTATCCCAGAAATTTAATTCATATGTAATTCATAGATTCCCAGAAATCTATTTCATAGAAATAAAAACATCAGCAAATAAAAATATATGCACATGGATGTTTATTTCTATATTGTTAAATATGATAAAAATAATAAAAATAATGAATTAAAGAATATACTAGTGGACTTTGAGGGGTTTACCCTACCCTATGTATTGTTAAGTGAGAAAAGTAGGATGAAGAAAAGAAGGCATGATTTGATTCAATATTTGGAAAAGAAGGACACATCTTCCTATATTTCTAAACATTATAAGTAATGGTAGGTATACAAATTCATAGATGTGTGTATTTCATATAATTATATGAACATGAAAAATTATAAAAGGATATGTACTAGGCTGTTTACATGGGATGTTGTTCACTGGGGAGAAAATGAAGAGGAAAACAGAGAGGAGTGTCAAAAAAAAGTGTTGTACCTCAAAAGCCAATGACAAACTTCCAAGTGTTAGAGAGTGAACATGAAGGAGATTGTTAGGTGAAGATGGGTGTCTGGTGGTAGCTGATGAGAAGGAGGATTCCATTTATATAATTATGTAAAATTATGTACACATGCATATTTATAGATTTTTTTTAATGTAATGAAATATAGTGAATCTGGTCATTCTGTAAAATGTCTCAGCAGTGTCTTCATTAAATCACCAGTGGTTTCATTAGCTGGTCATTCTAGCTCATTAGTTCATTCTTCTTCTGAATAGGAATAAAGGAATGCTAAGAGCTCAGCCTAATCATTTGATTTTTTTAATGTATGAAAGGCAAGGTACCTTGAACAGTAACCTCCTGGAGACAGCATGATACAGTGGAAATAATCTAGGCTTTGAAGGCAAACTTACTGATGCTCAAAACTCAGCCTACTCACTAATTAATTGTATGACCTTGGACAAGTTGCTTAATATTTCTTGCTTTCAGCTTATTCATCTATAAAATGGGGAGAAGGGAATCTATGCTGGAGGACTGTCCTAGAGACTGAATTATATAATTTGTGGGAGCGTGCCTTGCAAAATGTTTAGCACAGTGCAGGACTCAGAAGGTTACACCCAAAATAAATCAACATAAGCTAGAGACTTGGATAGGTTGGAAGCCAGAAAAATCATGTAGTGCTGAATTTAATGGATATATTTGATGTGGAAGCCATTTGAAAAATGATTATGCACAATTAGTTGCCTTCATTTCCTGTAACACCAAGGTGCAATAAATAATCTTGGAATTGTCTGCACAGGACTCAGGTTTGCACAGTGGGATCTCTTCTCGTCTTGGTTGACTTGCCCAGCCTGTTCTGAGTTGTTTTTATATATTGTACAGATGGAACATGCTTTCAGATACACCAAGTTGTCCTCTACAAAGGAAGAATTTATGAAGTCCTGTGGTTTTCATTTCATGAAAAGTGGATGTAATTTTTTTAGATCATTCAGCTAAGATTATAGGTGCTTTTCCCTAATAGAATTTTCTTCTTATGTATTGGCCTCATTTTTAAGAAAATAGGTTTACTTGTACACTAAATCCATCTAGACAAACTGGAGGTCTGGCTATGTAGGAGCCAGATAAATAAGATAGCACTGAATTTAGTGGATATTTTTAACACAGAAAGCTCTATGGAACGTGATTATGCACAATTCACTTTTGAAAGAAAAGTTTCACATTGAATTAAGCTGTAAACTATAAAAGCTAACATTTGGAGATGTTTAAAAATATTACCACAAAGTTTAACTTTTCTGAACACTGGGAGAAATTTAGTGGAGTCTTTATGTATATGGCTCATGTGATTTTAGTTTTTTCTAATATATTTAAAATGTTTATTGTAATTTATAATCCAGACACATTTCTGATGTTTAATTTTTCCACTTACAAAACAAGATTCACTTGTGTATCCTTTAAAACAATTTTAATAATGATCTTCTAGGGTCTTTTAAATTAGTCTATTATAAATCATCAGTTAATCCAGTATCTTTCATTTTTTTACTTCCAATTATAATTTCCGTGTGCTCTTATAGCTCCCAATCTGTAAAAAACACTTTCTTCATATTTTTCTAATAATTTTGCACTTTTCAAAAATTTGTAAGCATCTCCTATAGAGCAACACTTACTGAAACAAAGAATTTGATAAGGCAAAATCTAAAACAAATATTTTCTATAAAAACTAACCCTGGCAGTTTATAAAATCGATCTTTATTTCCTCTGTACGTTGTACCATTTTGGTAATAAATTTGATCTACTCTGAAATGACCTTATATGAATAGGACAGGCTGCTTAGCTCAGATTGCTACCTTAGACCAAGACTGAATTGCCTGCTGTACACAAAAGAACCCTTATTTATTCCTGTACCATATTTCTTTCTGCATGTCAAGCTTCTGCAAGGTGTTTGGTTGTTCTAAATGGCTCTCAGGTTTGCTTTTGTAAAGAAACTCTAAAATTCAACTTTCAGAATAGGATTCATGTATTGTTCTATCACTTTTTTACTTGCATGAATTTCTTTACGTGATGTTTTTCAACTTACAAAATATATATTTCCTTATTATAACTGGTGAAACAATATACAGCAGAGATGTGATAAAAAATGCCAATTATCACATTATTTTTGCTCACATTCTTATAAGATTACCAATTTTACTCTTCTACTTGTTCACACAAATGAATACTAGCACATAAACAAAAAAATGTAGTTTTTGGATGGTTGATTATTCTATTTTCAGAATAGTAGAATAACTTACACATTTCCTTTCAGCTTGCTTTTGCTTTTGTTCATTTACTACATCACTGATAACCCTATGTATCAGTATTCATCTATGTCTTTCCTATTTTGATACACACACATAAACAAATTTGAACAGAAATGGATACAAATAATACCAGCTGGCTTTTTTTATAATAGCATTTTTTCTTTTTTGTTTAGATTTATGTCTCTTGACTTAGCAATTACCTAACATATCTTTCTCCCTTTATTGTTTTATCTAGCTTTATTGAGGTATAATTGACAAATAAAATATATATTTAAGGTGTAGAATGTGATGTTTTGATACACATATGCATTGAAAAATTATAACCATAATCAAGCTAATTAGCATATCCATCACTTCACATAGTTATCTTTTTTGTGTGTGGTGAGAATACATAAGATCTACTCTCTTAGCAAATTTTAAGTATATACTACATTATTATTAACTCTAGTCACCATGCTATACACTTCTTCTGTCTTAATCTTTAAACAAATCCTGCCTCCTTTTTTTGGTCACCACCTTTGGGGAATGATGGCCACACCTAATATTTGAACAATCATGCCAAAGATTCCTCATTTCTTTTAACAATGCCTCATTGTCTGAATTCCCAATTAATACGAAATGCCAGACAATAATTAAAACACCCAAGAAATGGAACTGTCTCCCCCACATTTTAATCTGACCGGCCTGTTACTCTTCAGATATTATAGGTGCTTGAAGGAAATCTCAGAGGTGAAACCTGAGGGAGCTATTAAGATCACAAGAAGTTCTGATAGCTCGAATCCCCATATACTTCTCAAGCTGCTTGATGTGGAGACCACGGTCTATGAGATTGTTCCCAGAGGAACATCATGCTCTTGAATTATACATAGAGCTAGCTCAGATCCCTGAAAGGTTAACCTATGGGAATACCAATCCTAAGAAAATGATATACCTCACAAAATATTTATATTTTCTTTAGGTATTCCGAATATTTTTTTCCTCGAGTTTTGTCTCCCATCTTCACTTATGCTAAATCTAGGCATCTGCAATTGCAGGGCACGTTGTGAGATGCTGGAGCAGTCAGCCCTCTTCAGCAATTGTTCAGCCAGGAGAGCCACCTTGTCCATGGCCACGCCCCTTGCAGGTTTGCAGGCCCAGCCCTGGCCAGCTCAGGACAGCTCTAAAGGGTCATCTGATGTTCAGAACCTCCACAGGCTCAGCTGAAGCTTCCAGTGAGACACTCGCGTTGTCCAGCAGTCCGAGCTTGCTTCATCCCTGTCCTTCTGTCTGAAAGTGCTACTATATAAACTAAACTCATCTTTTCCCCAAAACTGCCTCCCCCTTGAACTTTCCTTTTAAGAGAAACCTCTTTTATCTAGGCTTGAAATCTCTTAATCATCTTCAAGATTGTCTTTTCTTTCACACCTTATGCCTGTCAGTTAACAGGGCTTTAAAATTTATTCCTTCACAATGTCTCTCACTGTTGTGCTTCCTTTTTCTTCAGAGTTTTATTGCTACATCTGGCAGTTGTAACAAAGGGCTTCCCTTATCTCCAGCTCTGTCCTTTGCTTCTATTTTGCATTCTATACCAAGTATTTTTCCTAAACAAATTTCTACGTGTATGGAACCTGATGAAAACATCAGACATTCTGAGTGATCATTAGCATTCTTCACCAGGATGTCCAGTTCTCCTTCCTCTGGGCACATGGTACGATTTCTCTTCCCTACTTTTGTGAAATTAGGCATGACCATGTAACTTGTTTTGGTCAATGAAAGGTGGGTGGAATGGATGCCACTTCTAGATGGCAACCTTTAGAAGTTTTAGGCTGTTGGTGCTGTTATAACAAAATATCACAGACTGGGTTATTTATAAAAAACAGAAATTTATTTTTCACAATTCTGGAAGCTGGAAAGTCCAAGACCAAGGCACAGCAGGTTTGGTGTCTGGGGAGGGCCTTTTTGCTGCATCCTCACATGGCAGAAGGATTAAACCCTGAGTCCTCACATGTAGGAAGGCAGACCAGCAAAAAAGGAGAATGGACTAACCCATCTCAAGCCCTTTTATTAATATAAGGCACGAATCCCTTCATAAGAGCAGAGTTCTCATGGCCTAATCACCTCCTGAAAGGCCTCACCTCTTAATACTGTCATATCGAAGAGGTTTCAACATGAATTTTGGAAAAGACACAAACATTCAAACCATAGCAGAGCCTGTGCATGCGTACCTTTTTTTGTCTTTCTTCCATGGTGACATTTTAGATGGTGAAAACATTTTTGATGGTTCAGCCTGCATCCCTGGATGAGAAAAACATGAAGCAAACCCCTCATTAACCTGAGGTGAACATGTAGAAGGAACCAGAGACAGAGTTTTTCTTTTGTTTTAAGGCACTAAGATTTTTGTTTTAAATCTCATCATAACTTAGTCTATCCTGTGTGATAAAGGTTCTTAATTAGCAACCAGGATAAAATGGAATCTCTTGAGCCTTTTATTCAAAATCCTCTATCTAGTCCCAACCCAACATTCCAAGCCTGTCTTCCACTCTTTTCTCAAATGGACCCCAGCTCTAGCTCATCTGATCTCCTTGTTATTTCTCTCTATAAATTATACTAGAGTTATTTTTTATCATGTTCTTCTACTGCTTGGAATTTCCAACTCATTTTCCTTTCCCATTAAATTATTTGCTGTCTTCAAGGCAAGCTTAGTCCTGCTTTCCCATGAAGCTTTACCTGACCACCCTAAGGGACAGAGATTTTGAAGTCATGTGACCTTTTGAAGTTGTATAAAATCATGTGAACTGTCCATGTTACTGAATGCCTTCCTCTAAGTGGAGGATAGAAAATGATTCCTCCTGCCCCTGCCCCTAAGAAAACAACGTTACCATAATCTGAAATAGGGTTTCAAATTATCTGAATCCTTATGTCACTATTTACCAGGAAATGATGTGCACATTCTTCTACTTCAAAGTATCAGTAAATGACCACCATATAAATGTATCATATCAATAAAACTAGCTAAATAATGTGTGATTATTGTGATATATAAGGCACATTTTAATATTTACACAGAAAGCTCTTATACTGTAATTTATTATTATATTATTGTGGCTCTTAACATTATGCCAAAGAACCTATATCTTTACTAATAATTTATACCAGTCAGAAAATAGTATTTCTGTAGAATAACAAGTTTGTTGCTTACATTCCTTTTTTTTTTTTTTTTTTTATTATTTTTTTATTATATATATATTTTTTTTTCAATTTAGTTTTACAGAATCAAAGAGTCTAACAGTATATCTTGTTAGATACAGTATGTCCTCATAATGTATACATTATTTCTTGTACAATGATATGAAATAATATGGGAAATATTCATGATAAATTATTAAGTGAACAGTGCAAGTTAAAAACAATAGTTTCATATTTTTTTTCCCCACCCCCCCTTTCCCGAGTCAGCACCTTCAAGTGTTACCACTCCCCAAACGGTGTGCAATGCACCCATTGTGTAGGCATACCCCCATCCCCTCCCCCACCCCCCACCTCAGTCTGATGTCCAATTGGTGTCATTCCCAGATTTGTATTTAGGTGATGATCAGGGAAACCAATTTTCTGGTGAGTACATGTGATGCTTGTTTTTCCATTCTTGGGATACTTCACTTAATATAATGGGTTCCAACTCTCTCCAGGAGAACCATAGAGATGTCGTATCTTCATCATTCCTTATAGCTGAGTAATATTCCATGGTATACATATACCACAGCTTACTAATCCAATCATGTATTGATGGGCATTTGGGTTGTTTCCACATCTTTGCTATTGTGAATTGTGCTGCTATAAACATTTGGGTACACGTGCCTTTGTTATAGAATGACCTTTTTTCCTTTGGGTATATGCCCAGTAATGGGATTGCTGGGTCAAATGGCAGGTCTACTTGAATCTGTTTAAGATACCTCCATAATGCTTTCCACAGGGGTTGCACTAGTTTGCAGTCCCACCAGCAGTGTATTAGTGTTCCTGTCTCTCCACACCCACGCCAACATGTGTTGTTTTGGGTTTTTTTGATAAAGGCCATTCTCACTGGGGTTAAGTGATATCTCATTGTGGTTTTGATTTGCATTTCCCTGATGATTAGAGATGTTGAACACTTTTTCATATGTTTGTTAGCCATTTTTATATCTTCTTTTGAAAAATTTCTATTCATGTCCTTTGCCCACTTTTTGATAGGGTTGCTTGATTTTTTCTTGCTGATTTTCCTGAGTTCTAAATAGATTCTTGTTATCAGTCCTTTATCTGATGTGTAGTATGCAAAAATTTTTTCCCATTCTGTAGGTGATCTGTTTATTCTCTGGACTGTTTCTTTGGCTGTGCAGAAGCTTTTTAGTTTAATCATGTCCCATTCATTTATTTTTGTTGCTGCTGTGATTGCCTTGGGGGTCTTCTTCATAAATTCTCTGCCTAGGCCAATGTCTGTAAGAGTCTTTCCTACATTTTCTTCTAGAATTCTGATTGTATCACGCCTAAGGTTTAAGTCTGTTATCCACCGTGATTTGATTTTTGTGAGAGGTGAAAGCTGTGGGTCCTGTTTCATTCTTCTGCAAGTGGCTAACCAATTCTCCCAGCACCATTTGTTGAATAGGGATTCTTGTCCCCGGAGTATATTCTTTCCCGCTTTGTCAAAAATTAGGTGACTATATGAGGATGGTTCTATATTTGGATTTTCTGTTGTGTTCCACTGGTCTGTGTCCCTGCACTTGTGCCAATACCAGGCTGTTTTAAGAACCACGGCCTTGTAATATAGTTTGAGGTCTGCTTACATTCCTTTCATTTCTGTTAAAAGTTTTTTACAATCTTAGCCATCTAACAATTTTATACCCCATCTTTATAGGCAGTAATATTGATTTTTATCTTCTAGGTTTGGACAAAATCTTAGGTAATATTATAGAATTTGAGGTTTAAAAACTTACATATCTAATTTCAATCAAACTTAATTGAAACTGAGAGGAGCCATCATGGTGAGGTTTTACTGATTAAATATAAGATTTGTGAAATAATTTTAAAATCAGCACATGAGTAATGCCCTTATATATTAAATAATACCTTTTGAATTAGTTTAGTGTTTTTATATATGTATACATATGTGAATATACATACACACATATATGCATACACACACAGAGAGAGAGAGAGAGAGAGAGAGATTGGGAGAGACAGAGAGAGAATGCACAATAACTTGTTTTCTGCTCCAAGTACTACACTGTGTTAATAATCATTAATTTTAATTGAAAGTAAGAATTTAGAGTTTTTATTTTTAGATAGTGTTACTGTTTCATTTTTAACTTTCTTTACATTGCTAAAAGTGGTTTGTTTTAGAGTGTTCATTCAACAAACATTTATTGAGCACCTATTAAGTACCAAGTATTAAGCAAGTCAATAGGGCTATAAAGACATTGATTTATCACAAAAAATTAAAATGTGATGTTAACATTATACTTTTTAAAATATAGTCAAAGTTAACCTGTATCTGTATACTCTTCCACAAGATAAGAAACATGTTTTATTTCCCTTCACCCTTTTTCTTATCTTCTCTCTTGCCCACCCAGTTACCAGATTTTTATTTTCTGGAGCTTTACTTGAAATCACTTTAAGAAATTTTATAATTATTACTAATTGTTATCATGCTGTGATCCATACTCATTGACATGTTATAGAGTAGACTGGTTAACAGAAAAGGCTATAGAGCTAAACTGCCTTGGTTCCTATCTACTATTCACCTTCTACTAGCTGTGTGACTTTGAATAAATTGCTTGACATCTGTGTACTTCAGTTTATACATCTGAAAAATGAGAATAATAATACTAATGCCTGCCTCTTAGGGTGGTATAAAGATTAAATGAATCAAATTATTTAAATAAATTGCTTGGAAAGTTATCTGGAAATGGTAAATACTCAATAAATATTTACTGTTATTCTTTGTTTTACTTTATGAACTGATTTCCTGGTATATCCTTTTTTCACAGCCTACTTCTTGCTCTCTTCATTTTCTTCTTGATAGATTATTATCTTTTTAGTGTAGCTTAGGTTCCACCCCGACCCCCATCCCTTCTGGTAATTTGTGAAATGTCTGAGTCTGTATATCTGAAAGGTCTTTATTTTGTACTGACTCTTGAATGATGCTTTTGGGAAAGTATAGAGCTCTAGCTGGAAAATTAACTCTCCCTCAGCACTTTAAAAAATATTACACCAATATCTTCCATTGTCCAATGTTGATTATAAGTAATCTGTGGTCAATTTTTTTTCTTCTCTATCTCCGTTTCCTTGGATTTTCTGAGATTTCACTTCAATGTGTCTAGGTGTAGACATATTTTTAACTTACTTTGTACTCAGAGGGAATGTTAACCCAAGAATTCCTATTATTAATATTTTGAGTGGTGACAGTTCAAAACCATTGTCATTGGTCTCAAATGTCTTACCTAGCAGCAATGGTCATGGCAAAGGTGTGCTCAGTGGACAAAAGTGTAGTTATATTCATAAATGTTTTATTTTCACCTTTTTTGTTTATTTTTTTTGTTATTTTTTTTATTTCAGCATATTATGGGGGTACAAATGTTTAGGTTATGTATATTGCCTTTGAACCACCTGAATTATAGCTGCAAGCATGTCCACCCCCCAGACAGTGTACACTGCACCCATTAGGTATGAATATACCTATCCCCTGCACCCCCTTCCCACCTGCCTTATACCTGATGAATGTTACTACTGTATGTGCACTTAAGTGTTGGTCTGTTAAGTCAGTTAATACCAATGAAACTCTTCAGAATAAGTCGAGTCACTATTATTAATTAATGTAGATGGCAGTCATTAATGGAACACATGGTAATTCTTTAGATAATTCATTGGAATGGGTTTCATTAAAATGTGTATCTTGAGTCTACCAAAAAACTGTTAGATCTAATAAACAAATTCAGTAAACTTGCAGGATACAAAATCAACATATAAAATCAGTAATATTTTTATACACTAATAATAACTTATTCCTAAAAAAAAAAAAAAAAAGAAATCAAGAAGATAATCCTATTTACAATAGCTACAAAAAACCTAAACTATTTTGGAATAAATTTAACAAAGGAGGTGAAAAATACCTAGACTGAAACTATAAAACATTGATGAAAGAGATTGAAGAAGACACAAATATATAGAAAGATATTCCATGTTCATGGATTGGAAGAATAAATATTGTTAAAATGTCCATACTACTCAAAGTGATCTACAGACTCAATGTAGTCCCTATCAAAATACCAATGACATTTTTCACAGAAATAGTAAAAACAATCCTAAAATTCTTATTGAACCCGAAAAGTTCCCACATAGTGAAAGTAATCTGGAGCAAAATGAACAAAGCTGGAGACATCATAGTACCATCACATCACCTGACTTCAAAATATACTACAAAGCTATAGTAACCAAAACAGCATGGTACTAGCATAAAAAACAGACATGTCGACCAAAGGAACAGACTAGAGAACCCAGAAATAAATTGATACAATTTACAACCCAGTGATTTTTGACAAATTTGCCAAGAACACACAACAGGGAAAGGACACTTTCTTCAAGAAATGGTGTCAGGAAAACTGGATAGCCACATGCAGAAGAATGAAATTAGATCCTGATTTCTTACCATATACAAAAATCAAAACAAAATGGATTAAAGACTTAAATGTAAGGCCCAAAACAATAAAACCACTAGAATAAAATACAGGGAAAAATATCCATGACATTGATTTTGGCAATGATTTTCTGGATATGACCTCAAAAGAACAGGTAACAAAAGCAAAAATAGATAAACAGGATTGCATCAAACTAAAAAGCTTCCAAACAGCAAAGGAAACAATAAACAGAGTGAAAAGACAACCCACAGAATGGGAGAAACTATTTGCACAACATATATCTGATAAGGGGCTAATATGCAACATATATAAGGAGTTCACACAACTCAATAGCAAGAAAAAACCTGATTAAAAAATGGGCAAAAGACATGAATAGTCATTTTTCAAAAGAAAACATACAAATTGGCCAAGAGGTATATTAAAAAATACTCAACATCACTAATCACTAGGGAAATGCAAATCAAAATCACAATGAGCTATCACTTCACTCCTGTTAGAATGCCTATTATCAAAAGACAAAAGATAACATGGGAAAGGATGTGGAGAAAAGGGAATCTTTACACACAGTTACTAAAAATGTAAAATAATATAGTATTACAGAAAAAGTATGGAGGTTCCTCAAAAAATTAAAAATAGAACTATCATATGACCCACTAATCCAACAACTGGAGATATATATATATATATATATATATATATATATATCTCCAAAGGAAAGGAAATCAGGAAGTCAAAAAGATATCTGCATTCCCATGTTTATTGCATCACTATTCACAATACCCAAGATATGGAGTCAACATAAATATCCATCAACAGGTAAATACATAAAGAAAATGTGGCATATATATGCAGTGGAATACTATTCAGCCATAAAAAGAATAAAATCCTGTCATTTATGTCAACATGGATAAACTTGGAGAAAATTATGTTTAGAGAAATAAGCCAGGCACAGAAGGACAAATGCCACATGGTCTCAATCATATGTGGAATCAAAAAAGTTGATCTCACAGAAATAAAGAGTAGAATGTTGGGTATCAGAGGCTGGAGTGGATAAGAGGCAAGGGGGACAAGGAGATGTTGGTCAAAGGATATATAATTACCATTAGATAGTAGGAATAAGTTCAAGAGATCTATTGTACAGTATAATGATGATAGTTAATGGCAATATATTGTATACTTGAAAATGCAAAAATTGGATGTTAAATGGTTTTACTACAAAATATATAATTATGTGAGGTGATGCATTTGTTAATTAGCCAGATTTAACTATTCAAAATGTATATATACTTCAAAACATCATGTTGTAAACAATAAATACAATTTTATCTCTTACTTAAGAAATGTTTTAAATGTGTATTTTGATTCTTACCAATCACTTTAAGCTTACAACCAGTCAGAAAGTAGATACAAAAACTTAAAGAAAAAAATTAAATAAATCAATGTTACCATAGGGTTCTAAGAATGGGAATTTAATATATGATTAAGGTTTCACCACAAATCCATGCAGAAAATATAACTGCTTAATAGACCATGATATGGAGAAAAATGAAACTGGATTTCTAGTTAACACTGTATACAAACATGTACTGCAACTAAAGACTGATGTGTAATATAAAACTATAAAATAAATGGAATATAAAGTAGAAAAATATCTGCATGATCTGGAGTTGCAAAGCACTTCTTTAACAACAACCCAAAAGCATAAAGGTGAAAAATTAATTACTTTGATCATGTCAAATTAAAAGTTTTTTGTTTGCCTAACAACATAAAGGACAAAGACACAGATTTGGAAAAAATAAAGCCAACAGGGAACAAAAACAAGTACATTGGAATAACTCTAACAAAAGATGTTAAGATCTCTTTATTAAAATTATAAAACTGTATTAAATGATATGAAATAAGACTTAAATAAACCGAGATAGACTGTAATCCTGATATCTTAAAAATGTCAATTTTTCCTAAACTGATGCATAGATTTAAGGAAAACCACATTAAAATCTAAAAAAAAGTTATGGAATTTATAACCAAATTATAAAATTTATGTAGAAGATTAAAGGGAAAAATTACTAGAAGGGTTTTGAGAAAGAATACATGGAAGAAGACCTTGTTATTCTAGATATCAGGACTTTTTATAAAGCTATGGTATTAAGACAATGTGAAACTGTTGCAGAGATAAACAGACTAATGGAATAGAATTCAGAGCTCAGATGTAGATCCACACATGTGTGAAACTTTGATATATAAGAGAAATATCATGTCTCAAAATCAGGAAAGAAGGGACCTCAAAAAGGAACTGGGAAAATAGTATACACATGGAAAAAATAAAATTGGATTGTTACCTGCCACGATATACAAAAATCAACTCCATACTTTAAATCCTTGATAGAAAAATATAGATGATTTCTTCTAAACTTTAAAGCAGGGAGATATTTATAAAATAAAACAGAATAATTGACCATAAAAGGAGCAATTAATAAATGCAACATTTCCAAATAAAAACTTTCGCTCACAAAAAAGAAGTTTAAATAAAATGAAAAGACATTTCAAACTAGGAGAATGTATTCACAAAACACACAATTGTCAAAGAATTAGTATCTAAAAGGCATGAAGATTCTTATGCCAATAAGAACTCAATACAAAAATATGGGCAACACATTTCAATAAAAGGAAAACACACATGCCCAGTAAAACATAAGGTAAGCATCACTGGTGATCAGGAAAATAGAAAACAAGCATACAATAGGTTCAATTAGCAAAAATTATAAAGTCTAACAATATCAAGTGCCTATTCACAGTGTCTATTATACGCTACTATTGTGAGCATAAATTGATGCAACTACTTGAAAGTAGTTTGGGATTACTACAGTAGAACACTTACCTACTCCAGGACCTAGTAATCCTATGCCTTAGGCAAATAACCAAGAGAAATCCAGGACTTGTGGCCATGTTTAATCAGAGATATGTGTTACTATGTATGTGTTACATATGTTATTAATATATGTTATTTATGTAAACTGTCCACTAGTGAAACACTGGAAAAACTAAAAAGCTCATAAACAGGGTGTGTTTTATTCATATTATTCACACTCATATAGTGGTTAAAATGGATGAAATACAGTAACAAAAAATTATGGATGAATCTTAGCAATAGAGTAACTTAATATTAGGTGAAAAAGAAATTCTGAAAGTATTACCTGCTGCATGATATCTTTTTACTAAGATAAAAATTTAAAATAACTATATATGTTCAGCAAATATATATAAACAGTAAAAATATATAAAAGATAATATATATATATTTATAAACTTTAGAAGCAATAATACTATCTAAAAAAGAAAGCGAGGGAATGATGAATAAGATTCAGGATGATTGCTCCCTGGGTTAAGGTAATAGGTTGGTGGTGAAGGGTATTGTACAATTAGATGTAGATTATTTAAGTGATAGATTTTGTTCGGGGTTGTGGTTTTCTAGGTGGTTATTATGTTACCAAAATTAATAAATATGTGAAAGAAAGCAAGCCGGACACATATAGACCAATTAAGGATCACGAGATCACGAGTAACCCAAGTTTGTGTACTTGCAGTCTAAGAAAAAAACTAGATTAAACCAACAAGAAACAACTATCTCCAGATCATACGAAGAACAGAGATTATATGTTAATAATTTGTTACCTAACTTAGCTTAAATTTACTTTCTTTTTACAGCAATTAGGCAATTCAGATTTTTTTTGGAAAAAAATCAGACCTCAACAGTTTATCCCACTGTACACAAGCAATCTTGTCTGCTAATTTATCCAAAGTTTTTGGATCATAAAATATGCCCATTGTAACTATACTGAAAAACTAGGCCCTGAATTTCAACATTTATGCCATTATAGGGTTTTCTAGAAGTGAACACTGCTTAGGTCTTGACACAACCATCGCCCTACCAGGCACCCCTGAGCTGCCTATAATTCTGCCTTCCTGGCTGGATTTTATTCCAAACTCCTTGACTGACATGCTACGCTCCCTCCACTACACTTGCTTGACTAAGTCCTCTGTATCCTGTCATTTTCAACTTAGATGTCACCTGGGAAACCTTCCCCAACCTCCCTACTTCCCACTCTTGCCTGGGCTAGATTTATCTCTCTATGCTCCAATGTTTGTATATATTGCAGCATCTAGAAGATTAAATATTTCCAGTGTTTTTTCCAATTAGACTGTGAGCTCCTGGAGGGCAAAAATCTGTGCTTCATTCATTTTTGTATCTCTGTAATCTGACTCCATATCAGATATCTATTTTTTCTGATTTATAAGTGCATTTCTTTATGTGCAGCTCATGAATCAAGCAGAAGAAAACATCCTGCTTCTTATACATTTGTGCTAGTGTATCTTACAACTAAAAAAATATTCAAAGTTATGTTTATTGGATGAATGTTAGGTAAGTGTTGCAAATCATTTATGTTTCAGCAGCTGACTGCCAACCCCACCTGAAGCAGAGACACACACGTTATAGCTATGGCTACTATTTTATTTTACAGCAAGTCTACCCATATCTCTGGAAAGGAGCTCATTTTTCAATCGAACATAAAGAACACTTAAAGAAGGGCTGTGCCTGAAAGAAAACATGTCTTCATGGAGTTATGTCAACCCATTGACTATATGTACATGCATAGACACTTTCTGCCTCTGTTTTCAATAGACTGGGTTTTGTTTTATATTTTTGGAACCCCCACGTTTTAGAATTGCTTCAAGATATTAATTATCAACAAAATACACCCTATTGCCAATTTATCTTATAATTTTAATCAGCTAAGAACAATCAAAACTCCCAGAGAGAGTAACTATACCGTTAAGAAATGATTGGTATTGAGATTTGTCTCTCTTCTGCATTGGCACATGATGGCAGTGTAAGAAACCTGGAAATTCTTGATGACTCTTTAAAAATATCTTCCATCCTATTTTTCTTCATTCTCTCAAGATATCACTTATTCTCTGCTAATAAATATACCTTGGAGAGAGAGTGTGGTTAGTGGAAAGGGCCTGGGATTTAAATTGAGACTGAAAACAGTTTAAATCCTGGCTTCAGCCTGTTTCTTGAATTAGAACCTCAGTTTCCCTACCTGTCAAATGGAGATAAGGCCCCATCATTGTGAGGGCTGCAGATAAGCACTCGGGACACTGGAGCAGGGTACCTGTTCAATGATTAGGTGCCATTATTACTAGATGTGACAGGAAGAGAAGGCCAATTACCTAAATCTTTGCATTCTTTTCCTTTCTTCTTTGGGTGAGCTTTGGTTTTAGTTATGCATATACATCCTATTTTGTAATGAGTATTTGTGATAATTAATGAAGCTTTTTGTAAACCATTACTCTCAGATGTGAAAATAGCCTTTGTGTGACATGAGTGGTTTCTGGTTTCCTCTGAATAATAGTTGGGGTTTATAACTGCTCTGATTGTAAGCAGTCTGCTCAGTTTGTATAAAAGTTTACATAACCAGTAGAAACAAAGCGATTTGGAGGTAAACCTGTTCCTTCCTACCTTGAATATATAGGTTGCCAAGGGAAAGGAAACTTGTTCCTTTTGTTCAGAATTGGGTCTATCAAAACACTGTAAACAATGAGCAACTCCAAGTTTAATCTACATTTTTTGTGCTGCTTTAGAGATACACCTTTATTTCTGAGGCTAAAAGCGAAACTTCTGATCTGTGCTCACCGGGCATTTGATACCGACAGTGCTGGGAAACAAGCCTGGCGCTGGTGTGTGTGCCTCTGCTCTGGCCTGGGAGATGTGTTTGTTTCTTTACGTAGATTTCTAATCCTTTCTCCAAGGCTAGAATTTCCAACCAAAAATAATCTTTTAGGTTTTCTTTAGCTCCCATCTAGTCACTTCAAATATGTAGGTGTTTTTTCTTTTTTAAAAAAAACTTTCTCCCTGATTCTGAATGAGGATTTAGTTAAATGCCTGTTTAAGAATTGATGAGTAATTTAAAGGATTTAGGAGAACATTCTGTGCTATTATATGCAAATACATGCCATGCATGGCTCCCTATGTCATTAACCTGGCAGTCATTTCATGCATGACTCCCCATCTTATTAAGCTAGCAGTATGGAATATTTGATTTACTAAACTGGTATGAACTACTTAGTGTGCTAATATAGGAATATAACTTTCAAATTTCTTTGGAATAACTATCTTCGAAACAGATTCTTGAAGACGATAACATTATTTTGACAGCTGTGCTCAGTTTCTAAAAGTCTATTTTAGGAAGCTTCTTATGACTGGTGGAAATGTACCTGTGTGATTTGAATGAACCATACAATAATTGAAAATGAAAACCGTCACAGCAATAACAAGCCCTTAGAATTCTATAGCAAGATTCGACAACACAGGTAAATAAATGTGGTGGAAGCGTTTACTCCTAGACAGGATGTGTAACAATATGTGGTTGCCGAGAGTCTGCCACTAGGCTCCCAGTTACCATGATGTTCTAAAAACTCTTTTTGTAGCCAAGGCCCCCCTGGCTTTCCCAGCTTTGGTTGCCATAGTAGCATTCATTGGCCATGGGATTTACAGGGGGAAAAAAAGGATGGGAGAAGAGGACTGCATAATTGTAAAGTTGGTGCAGTGCCAAATGTAGCAGGAATTATAAATTCAGGATGCTGGATTCTTCCTTTAGTGTCCATTTCAGCTGGCGCCTAATGTCATCCACATAATCACAAACCACTCTGTCATCATTCAGACCAGCTGCATGAAATGAGACAAAGGGAAATTTAGCTGCGATGGAGGGAATGGTAATTTAAAAGGCTTTTAAATGATGTTTTCTATGTTCTTCAATCAACAATATTTTAAAACCTTTAATTTTTTTTCCTTACAATAAAATTTCCTTGTTGTACTGGCTTGCCTGATGATGTATTAGCACTAAGTTGGCCAAAAAAATGTCGGAGACTAGAAAGGAAGTCAAACAGATAAATTCAAAAGGAGTTAAAAAGGAAATATTTACAGTAATCTTCATTTCTGTTAGACTTTTTGCATTTAAATGACATAGGTAAATTTCCCTGCACTCTTTGACTAAGGTATAATTTTCAACCAGAATGTTCACTGTTTATCAGATATGTTCTTCAATAAATACTTCCAGGTTTCTGATATTATGTTCATCGTTTCTTCAGTCGTGACACGTATTTCAGAGTTCACAAGGCAGCAGGAAAAAAAATGTTCATGGGGGAAGAAAACCAAGTGAATAATCCAGGGAAGTTGGTGAACTGTGACATGTGCTGGGCTCATGTGGGCCATGAATATGTAAGGGGGGCTGGCTAGACCAGGAGGGGGGAGGGGAGAACATGTCAGGTAGGGAACTGGTCCAAGAGAGAGGGAATATGCAATGTGTTTGTTTGCAGCCATTCCTGGATTTTGGCTAGGATATACAAACGGATGAAGTAATCTGTTAAAGCTGGAATTGTTTATTCGTAGATGGTTAGAAATAGAGAAATCTGCTATAACAAACCCATTAATGTTTGGCTAAGCCTTAGTTTAAAAAATTTCTGTTATGAACTCTTCATCCTAAATTGTAAATAGTGCCTGTGTATATGGGTAGACAATTAGGTGAACAGAATAAAGTAGCAACCCCAGACATCAACTTGCCATTATCTGGGAAATTGGTAACCCACAGATGTGGCTTTACAAATTAGAGGGGAGAGAAGAAATTTTAATTTTCAGTTTGGAGACAATCTGATTATCTATATGGAAAAAAATTAAAAGAAGATTCGTATGTCACACAATAAGAAAAACAAAATTAAAATTTGAATAAAATAAAATCTTTAAGAAAAATACGGGTGACTATTTTTATAAATTTAAGGGAGGTAAAGCTATGAAAGTACACATTTTAAGGGAGAAATAACATGTTAGTTAGACAATGGGCAACATAAACTCAGTGAAAAGACAAGTCTAAAGTCTAAAGGAGAAGATATTTTCAATGTGATTGCTGACACAGGATTGTTTTTCAGAATAAAAGAAGCACTCTGATAAATTAATAAATTTTTAACTTGGATAAAAATAGCTACACAATATAAACAGATCACTCATAGAAAAAGAACGCTGAACTACCAACAAATACATCAGGATGCTCAAACTCTAGTAGGGAAATGCAAAGGAAAATGATAAACTACTTGAAAAATATCAGATTGGTAAAATTTTAAATCTGACAATGCCAAGTTATTAGTGTATTTTTGGAAAAACAATGAGATGGGAGTTTAAAATGTTATCAGAACTTTCTGGAAAAAATTTGGCAAGATATTGTAAAGTTTAAAATGTGCCTCTTATAGGACTGAGAAATTCTAAATCTAGGTATACACATGTGCACAAAAGAATATTACAGCATTAATTAAATGGGAAACAAATATATTATGGCATATTCTTATGATGGGATACTGCATGCCTATTAAATGAATAAAACAGATAAATTTTTAAGTTGAATAAATGAGGGAAAAAAGTGAGCGGGAAAAGTAAGTTTTAGTATGATACATAAAATATGATACCATTTATGATAAAATAAATATGTTATGTTAATCTAAGAGAGGCTATTTATGGATAAATGATAATATATTAAGGCATAAAATCTGGGATAGGAAGTATATACTTCTGATAAAGGAAAAATGGGCAAAGAATTAAAAGAGGGGCAAAGAGAACACATGAATTCAATCTGTAATGGTAATATTTTACCGCTTCTCAAGTGGTACTGCCAAAAAAAAAAAAAAAAAAACAGGTGCTGATTCTGATTAAACCTTGAGTATCAACTCAACAACAAATTTATAGGGAATACAGGGAACAGGGGAGCAATCAGTTAAATTCAGGCTGTGGGAAACTCTATAGGCAAACAACCTAGTTTCTTCAACAAAAATATTGCAAGACAAAATCATAAGGCAAAAAAAAAAAAGAAGAAAAGAAAGATGTAGAGGAATGATGTTTAAAAGAAACTTAGAAGTTCTATCAATCAATGTCAATGTGAGGGCCTTATTTGGATACTGATTCATACAAAACTGTAAAAAGTTGTATTTATGAGATAATCGAAAATGTAAATATCTACTACATATTTCATGTTATTTTAAATGTGCAATCAGTAATACAATATATTTAAGACTGTATGATAAACAGTTAAAGAAAACAGTGGAAAAGACAAGCAGTCCCAGTTTTTATTTTACTATAAATTAAGAACAGGGAACAATCAGCTCGGAGCACATCTCTAGAGTGGTCAGAAAAGGATCATTCCTTTAACAAATACGTAGAGAAGCTATCATACATCACAGATGATACTCTTTTATATATTGGAGAGACGTCAGTGAACTAAATAGAGGAATATCCCTGCCCTTGTGGCGCTTACACTCTATGAGGGAAAAAAGACAGTAAACAAACATGTAAATAAGTTATATGCCATCTGGTAATAAGTAGATAGAAAAATAAAGCAGGTAAGAGCACAGGCAGAGGAGGGCTTGTATTTTATATTGTGTCAGAGAAGGCCTGACTAATCAGATGCTATTGAAACAGAAAGATCTGAAAACGTAGACATGCCAATAGATGGGGAGTGGAGGTGGAACCTTCCAAGCAAGGGGACAGGAGTGTGAAGGGCCTGAGGTGGGGTCACAGGTGGGGTGATCCAGAAAGAGAGAGGAGGTCAGGTGTGGCTGGAGTACAGAGAGTAAGGTGAGAAATAGTCAGAGATCACAGGGAGATAGATAGGTCACAGGGAGCCGTGCAGACCTGTTTTAAAACTTTACATTTTACTCTGAACTAAATGGGGAACTAATGGAGATTTTCAGTGGCAGTGTAAGCACTCTGACTTAAAATTATAAAGGTTTTTTTGTTGTTGTTGTTGTTTTGCAATTAGACCTTAAGGCAAGGGTAGAAGCAGGAAAAGCAGTTAGTCAATTGCAACAATCCAATTGTTCATTTCACCTCAATCTCAACAAAATCTCATAACCCAATTTCTGATTTACACCCCAAGTCTTCAATACCTGCAGTTTTCTCTATTTTATTTGCTCAAACCCCCAAATTCTTTCTTTCACATTCACATAAAATCCTCCAGTTTTGGGCCTCTACCCTCCAAATATATTCAGACAGAAACACGATTTTTTCATTGTGATAACATGTATAGCAAAAGTTACTGTTTCTGTTTCAGCCATTATAAGTGCATACTTCTGTGGCATTACGCACAATTACATTATTGTGAACCATCATCGCCATCCATCTCCAGAACTTTTTCATCTTCCGCAACTGAAACTCTGTATACATTAAACATCAACTCCCAATCTCTCTCCCTCAGCAGTCCCTGGTAACCATCATTCTACTTTCTGTACACATGCATTTGACTACCTAGGTGCCTCATATAAATGGAATAATACAATATTCGTTTTTTTGTGACTAGCTTATTTACTTATCATAATGTCTTCAAGGTTGATCCACATTGTAGGATGTGTCATAATTTCCTTCTATAATATTTTAAGGCTCAATAATATTCCATTGCATGTATATCCACATTTTGTTGATCCATTCACACTTCAATGAACACAAAAGGTGAGCTGCTTCTGCCTTTTGGCTATTGCTAATAATGCTGCTATGAACATGGATGTACAAATACCTATTAGAGTCTCTGCTTTTAATTCTTTTGGGTATATATTCGGAAATGGAATTGCTGGATCATATGGTAATTCTATGTTTAAGTTTTTGAGGAATTGCCGTAACATTTTCTTTAGCAGCTGCATGATTTTACATTTCTACCAGAAATTTACAAGGGTTCCAATATATCCACATCTACACCAACATTTGTCATTTTCTGATTTGTTTATAATAGGCATCCTAATGGATATAAAGTATAATAATATTCATTGTGGTTTTGATTTGCATTTCTCAAATGACTGTGATGTTGAGCATCTTTTCATGTACTTATTGGCCATTTGTATATCTCTTTGGAGAAATATCTATTCAAGAACTGCCCACTTTTTAATCAGGTTGTGGAGGTTTTTTTTTTTTGTCAAAATTGCTAAGTCATAGGATTTCTTTATATAGTAGATATTTATCCTTTATTATATTATGATTTACAAATATTTTCTTCTATTCTATGGATTGCATTTTCAGCCTGTTTACTGTGGCCATTGACACACCAAAGTTTTTAAGTTTGATGTAGTGTAATTTGTCTATTTTTTCTTTTTTTTCCTATGCTTTTGGTGTGATATGCAATAAATTATTGCTAAATCCAATTCCATGCAGCTTTTCCCCTAAGTTTTCTTCTATGAGTTTTATTTTTAGGTTTTACTTGTAGGTCTTTGATCCATTTTGGGTTAATCTTTGTACATGATTTAAGGTAAGGGAAAGGCCTGCCTTCAATTTTTTACATGTGGATATCCACTTTCCTCAGCACTTTGTTGAAAAAAACATTTATCCTTTCTCCATTAAACGGTTTGGGAACCCTTGTTATAAATCATTTAACCATACATGCAAGGGTTTATTTCTGGACTTTCTATTCTATTCCAGGGGTTTATATATCTGTCTTTTTACCACAGAATGCAACATCTTCTTGTCACTTCTACTTGCTGTCAGGATTACTGCATAGCCTCCTAACTGCATTTGCCTTGACCTCTGCATTCTATTCTCAAAGAACTGCCAGACTGTCTCTTACCACTCCTTTCTTGGAAGCCATGAAAAAGCAAAGGAGTGGATGATTGGAGTAGGACCAAGAGAACCAAGAGAGAGTTTTGTCCAGGGAGTCAAGAAAAGAAAATGAGTGCATCAAGAAGTATGGAATGATCAATGATGTCAATTGCTACTATAATAAATAGTCAGTTAAAATGAGAAGCAAATATTTCTCATTGTGCTTAGCAATGTGGGGTCATTAGTAACTTCAATAAGAGATGTCTCAGTGGAGTAGAAGGAGTAAAATCCTATTTGGCATGGCTTCAAGTGACCATGAATGTATAAGAATTGGTGATAATGGGGATAGACAACTTTTATTTTAAAGGGAAAGAGAGAAATGAGGCTGTCCTAAAATTTGACTATAGAATAAGCATTTTTAGTTGATAATTGTTCAGGTAAAGAGGAAAGGAAATGTGGATAGAAACATGTCAGAAGCCACTAATCTTGAGAATAAATATTGGAGATCAAAGGTAGCAGTACCTGGATCTCTTTTTGAGGAGGGGAGGTGTTAGGAAATAAGGTAGTATGAGGATATGGATTATTGATTTTCAGTTCCAGACAGATAAGTTCATATGTTTTTAGTGAGAAACTTGAAGTTATTACATATTCAGGAGCAAGAAACATACATAAAACCAGGGTTTCAAGATTAGTCTTTCAGAAAAATGTGTTTTGTCAACACTTGATCACTACATTCATCTGAAGATTTCTGTGTTGAACAATAACTCTGATGTTATTTTGCATTAGTTGTTGAGATGATGTAAAGATGAATAAGAATGAATCCTGAATTGATAGAGGTGGAAGGTATAGAGTATATCATCTTCATGTTTAAATGTGCATTTCTTCTGGTCATCCTGCAATGTTTTTTTTTCCCCCTCACCATCTTATTTCCTTACTTTTCTTCATCTCTATTCATTCTCTCTTCTTCTCTTAAGTTGACAGTATTTGTCTCAGACTCTTAAATGACTTTATTTACTGTCAAAGTTAAGGCTAAACTGTGAGGTGATTGCTTTATTAAAGAACAAATAGACTATTGTTATATTTTTATTAAGTGTTTTTATGCACAAAACAATTTTCTGTCTATCAGAGTGTTCCTGAAAAATACAATTCATTTACTGTTTTCAATAAATGTAAAGTCTAGTTTGGGACACAAAAATACATGGAAGAAATCCCCTGGTTAAATAATGCCGAAGGAAATGACATAATATCATTATTATACCCCAGGACAGAGATGGAACGATCCAAGTGTAGAATAAACTTAACATAAACATAATCTCTGAGTCTCTGTGGCAGCCATTAGTATTGTTTGCCAAATATTCTTGGTTCTCCACAGTCTAGCCTCATGGTAAGAATGCAATTTATGACTTCTTTCTGATTGAGCGAAACTATGTAACCAGTCCTGGTCAATGAGTTGTGAGAGGATGTAACATGGGCCATGTCCATGCCAGAGCATTTAATGCTTGTATGAGACCCTTGGGGGCTTTCTTTTCCCTGACATGAAGATTTCAAGATTCTGGTTACTCAGTTCTGAGGCCCTGAAAAAAAACCAAAATTAAGCAAAGCCTCTCTGTTAACCTGGTATGAATGTGTAGCTGAAGGAAAATACATTTTGTTTGTTTAAGCCATAGAGATTTAAGGATTGTTACTGTGTATACTGACTGTTGTTCCTGCTAAGGCTTATTTTGAACCAGCTGATGCCTACCTTCTGGGAGAAATGAGAGAGGGAAATTTGGCAGGGCAGGGAAAATTGCAAGGGCAGGTAAAACTGTACAGTTTTTATCCTGCGTAAAGGCACCTGATTGAAGGAAGGGAGGCTAATATCCTTTCTGTGTGTTAGGGCAAGGCTGCATCAACCTAGAAGAATGTGTACTTTTTACTAATTTATCTACCCAGAGCAACTACCTTTTCTAATACACAGAGTCACTTTATGTGCCAGTGGTCATCTTCTATGGGAAGAATATAAAATTGACTGACTTTGCTGGAGCCATGTTAGAGTGTCGTCGGGAATAAGCTACGGTGTTGCATGTGGTGGGGAGGCTTGTTGGCGAGGGAATGGAAAGAGGTGCTAATAAGAAACACTCAAACTGTACTTCTTCTGTGCCAGGCACTTGAAGTATTTTAACTTATTTAAACCTCAAAAAACGAGGTGGGTACTATTATGATAATTAATCATTTAAAATGAAAAAACTGAGGGGAAAAGATTTAGAAAATTTACCCAAAATTATTGTTAATAAGTGGCAGGGAAGAATTTAAACTAAGACAATCAAACTTCAAAGATTGAATTTATAACCTCTATGCTGTGCTGCATCTCAGTTAATGAATACCAGACTAAGGGTATGCTAGATGACTAGATGACTCACTCATTTAGTCATTCAAGTGACATTACTGAGTACCTATTATGGGTCAATCATTCTTTTGTTTGCTGGAGATATAGCCTTAAACAAAGCCATTTAGTACTTTCACAGATTACATTCTAGAAGAGATGACTGACAGTAAAAACATAAATCAAGATACAGCATGTTTCTGGTGTTAACTGTTGTGAAGAAAAAGTGAGCTGGGGGGTGGCGGAGGGCCCAAGTTAGATAACGTGTTTAGGAGACATTCGAGCAGAGACAGATGAAGGGAGAGAATTATCCTTGTGAATATCTGGGAGAATATTCAGGTCAGAGCAAGCCACAAATGTGAAGGCTGTGAATCTCAGCGAGGAATCAGTGAGGCTGGAGTAGAGTGAATGCCAGGGAGACCCAGGCGAAGTGAGTTCAGAGATGGTTGGGATTTGCAAGGCCAGACAGGAAGGAAAGAGCAAGTAGATGACCAATGACTTACTGTGTATTCTCTCAATGTATGTTATTGAGTATGTCACAATGAATAATGTGTTACTGTATATTATTATAATGTCAATGAGCCCAAGAAAAATTTATTCTGGGAGCTACATGTAGTTGGATTTAAGCAGAAATATTTTAGAAGAGCTGGGTACAGTATTCAAGGTAAAGGTAACCTGAGCCTCACCATGACAGTGATTGAAAATGGAAAAGAAAACTAAACTCTGTTTCTTTTCCTCACCTCCTCCTCCAACTCCCCTCTCCCATATTTCTGTGTCTCCATGACATGGCTATCTTTCAAATTCCTGGAAATCATAAGGCTTCCTGCCATAGACAGTCCCTCATTCCATTATGTTTCCTTTTCCTTCATTCTTCCTGCTCATTTCCTCTTGGCTGTATCTTGGAATTCCCTAGACTAAGCTGGGCATCACCAATTATGATATCATATGGTATGAGTCAACTTTATTCCTTCTCAGTTGCATTCATGACAATTATTAATATAAGTAATTACCTGATGATATCTTTTTTTTTCCTTTTCCCAATATACTGACATCTTTAAGTGAAGAGATCAGGTAAGTCTTGTTCACCCTTCAAGTCCCAAGCTTATTACACATGTGAAACTTTAAGAAAAAAATATAAAATAAGTAGAATAAGATTTCATCTTTATATTCTCCAATACATATATCATTGTAGTTGAAGGGTGAAAATGATAATTCCATTTAGAGTTTTAAATAGTTATCAAAATTTAAAAAAATTTTAAAAGCCAAATGCTTTGTATTGTGCTCATTTAGAAAGTTGATGATAGTTCTATATGAAACCTCAGCAATCGTTAGGTTGACTAATATAAAACCTTATGCAAAATTTTACAAAAAATGTTAAAAATTCTCTACACAATGCCCCCATATTATACTGTAAATCCTAAGCAGTAGAAAAGTTAGCAATTTAAAAATGTGTTTTTAAAGGAAACAAGGTCATTCTATTAAAGTGTTGCTTTATTTTTAAGATTCCAAACGTGTGAAAAAATGTTAAATATCTGTGTTTAGTAACATCATATAATTAACTTAGTTGTATTATGTTTTATAATAAAGATTAGTGTATTGCTAAATTATATTGCATTAGTTTTGATTTCCTCAATCTAAGTATTGAAAATATTTTTTAAAAAAGTTCCAATCATTTTTGTCAAAACAAATTCCCAATTCTTTACTATTCTGCATGTGAGAACTCATTGGAAATATTCATTAATCTAACAGTTTATGATTTTAATTTACAGTTGGAAAGATAAGCATTTCTGAGTTGTTTTATATTTAAACCACAAACATAAGCCCTTTTCAGGGGTCACAGGAGGCAAATAATTTAGACCTAATATTTTGCTAAGTTAAGCACTATGCTGTCTATGTAACTCATTTAAAACATTCACTCTGACACTATGTTATTAATTTTAAGATTTTTGTTTGTAAAATAAACCAATTTATTTGGACTAATAGAATGGATATGATATATCTTGGAGAGTTCTCTTATTTCTTTTAAGTTTTTATGTTTCTGACTCCTCTATTTATTTTTTTATTACTTTTAAATTGATTATATGAAAATACTGGATACTATTGAGAGGGGTTAACTGGTGCAATGATAAATTTAAATAATCATACTACTTTTTTAATTACTTTATTCCCTTCTTTCCAGAAAGGAGTTTGAGGAAACATAAAATCAGCATATTCTCATTAACAAAAGAAATATTTAATATATTAAAACAGAGTTAGTTAGAGAAGAGCAATAAGGGTGACCATAATACAATAATATGTTCAGGAATGCATTAATGGAAATAGGAACAGTTATTAAATTAATCTTTTATGGGTCCTTATAACAAAGTCCTAATGGAGATGATTTTCCATTAGAATCATGAAGTCATGACTTCCTTTACTTAAACCTTAATGAAAGCTCTGATATATACAATATTCTTCAGAATATCAAAGAAAATTCCACCAATTTCAGTTAAAATGCAAAATATGTCATTGAAAACGCATATGATGTAAATGTTTGGTTTAAAAATAGTAACCACCTTATCAAAAAGGTGATCAAAAGCTGTTGGTATGGATGCGGACAGATAGGAACACTCATACGCTGCTGGTGGGACTGTAAACTAGTACAACCTCTGTGGAAAGTAATATGGAGATACCTCAAAGAGCTACAAGTAGAACTGCCATTCGATCCAGCAATTTCATTACTTGGCATCTACCCAAAGGAAAAAAATAAAAAAGATATCTGCACTGGAATGTTTATAGCAGCAAAATTCACAACTGCAAAGATGTGGAAACAACCCAAGTGCCCATCAATACATGAGTGGATTAATAAAATGTGGTGTATGTATACCATGGCGTTCTACTCAGCCACAAAAAACAATGGTGATACAGCACCTCTTCTATCATCCTGGATAGAGCTAGAATCATTCTACTAAGTGAAGTATCTCAGGAATGGAAAAATAAGCACCACATGTACTCACCATCAAATTACTATTAACTGATCAACACTTAGGTGCACATACAGTAGTAACATTCATTGGGTATCGGGCAGATGGGAGGGAGAAGGTGGGGATGGGTGTATACACACTTAATGGGTGCGGTGCACACGGTCTGGGGAATGGGGCTGCTTGAAGCTCTGACTAGGGTAGGGCAAGGGCAATATACATAACCTAGATATTTGCACCCCCGTAATATGCTGAAATTTAAAAAAAATAAAAATAATAACCAATAAATAAATAAGCATCTATGTATGTGTCACCCAGCTGAAGAAAGAGTCAAAGCCTCCTATGCGCCACTTTCCATCACATCTCTCTCCCTCCCACTCACATGGAACCAGCAGTTTGAATTTGGCATAGTCATACTCATTTGATTTTCTTTAAAGTATAACCAAAAATATTGTAAATGTATTCCTAAAGTAGATATTGTTTAACTTTCTATTTTTGAGCATTTATATTGGATCATACTGTATTTCTTTTCTGTGACTTACTTTCCTCACAAATATTTAGTGACATATGTAACTGGTTAGTACTGCATTCTGTTGTATGAATCTATCACAATTCATTTATCCATTTAAGTTTTTGATTTTTTTTTGCTATTATAAGCAATGTGGTTCAGGACAGTTTGAACATATCTTGATGTTCATGTGCAATTTCTCTAGGATACATATTTAAAAGTAGAATTATTGAGTCATAGATTGTGTGTCAGTGAAACTTTACAAAGTGATGAGAAGTTATTTTCTAAAGTAGTATCAGTTTACATTGCCATCATTCACTGATTTCTGCAAATTCTTGCCAGCATTTAGTAATGTCAGACTTTTTCTTTAGCAATTGTAAAATTGTGGTTTTAATTTGTATTTCCTTTATTACTAATGAGGCTAAACAGCTTTCAATAGGTCTATGTACTCTGTGTTTTTTGTTCTGTATATTTCTATTCTTTATTGGGGTAGGTAGCCTCTAAGATGGATTCCAGTGATACTTGCCTCATTGTGTAATCTTCTCCCCTGAATAAAGGTTAGACCCAGTGACTTGCTTGTAACAAATAGAACATGGCAAAAAATGATTTAAATGTCAATTCTGAGATTAAGTTGCCAAGAGACCATGGCTTCAGCTTGCTGTCTCACCCGTTCACACACTCACACTGAGGGAAGCCACAGGCCAGGTTGTGAGTTACCATACGGAGAGGCCCACGTGTTAAAGAACTGAGGGAGGCCTCCAGCCAAGAGCTGAAAAAATTGAGGCTCTTGGTCCAATGAGCTGGTAAGAACCACTATGTAAGTGAGCATGGCAGTGAGTTTTCCCCTATCAGAGCCTTCAAATGAAACTGCAGCATCTCCTGATACCTTGATGGCAGCTTTGTGAGAGACCCTGAGTCAGAGGCACCCAGCTAAGCCTTACCTGAATTCCTGACCCGCAGAAACTGAGATAAATGTTTGCAGATTTACAGCTGCTGAGTTTTGGGGTAACATTGTTATCTAGCAAGTAGGTAATTAATACAGTGAATTTTGAAGTTTTTTTCTTAATGACTTCATAAGGGTTCTTTATATATTCTGGGTATAATCATTGTCAGTCTATATGTTGCACTAATTTTTTCCAAAATTGAAATTGTAACACATTTTCTATTTTATCTTTTGAAGAAAGACTTTTGATAAAAGATGAAAGACTCTATTTTTATATACATATTCATATGCATGTTTAGGTATATTTATATAATAGATATATTAGATATCTAATATATAAAGATATATGTATATATCTTTACCTATATATGTCTTTACGTGTCAAAATTGATTTGCATCACCATGAACAGGAGCCATTTTGCATTACCATGGGAAGGAAACAAGTGACACCTGCAAACTCAACATGTTAAAATCTCTGCAGAGAAATAAGCCATCTAAAGATTACCAAACATGCACACAATTATGGAATTAGACAATTCCCAGAAGGCTGGCTACACAATGCCCAGCATCTCACTGAAAAGACATCTAGTAGTCTCTTTTGGAACATTTAAAAAGTCATCCCCAGTTTTTCCTGGCAATGATCATAAATAATGTCTCTCTCAAGATTATTCTTATTCATGAAAAGGCTTGTCCCGTTTACATGTGTGGTGATTATTTACACAAGTTCAGCAAAAGTAGTAATTAGCTATGTAGGCCTCCTTTAGTTGCTTTGCAAATGTACGGGCATGCAGTATCAAGCAACCACTAAAGCCACTGAGTTAATACGGAAGTTTTCATAGGAAATCTCACATTGAACATTTAAAAGCCTCTATTTTGGATATTGCAAGGCTAGTAAACTCAACCCCCCAAAACTTTCTTCACTGGACTTTACCTGTAGCATCTATAAATTTGGAGGAATTTTCCCCTTTTTATGGTTCCCAAACTTTGCTAAGGCTACTAGCCTGACAAAAGCTGACCTTCCTTACTACCTATAAGATTGGGAATCTGTTAGTCAGGAATATCAGTATTCCTGGGAGATTATTTTAGACACCATCTCTATGTATAAAGTCAATCTTATTCTTTAATAGTGCCTTGTCATAACTGAATGAGAATTAGTCTCAAATATGCCACTGATGGTAAGGTCTTGGTTACATAATCACTTTGTGCAATTCTATTCTGATAAAAAGGAGGACAGATTCTACTTGAATCTATGCAAATGATTGTGTTGCCATGAAAAACATAAGAAGGAGATTCAGGAAAGGTTTCTGAACTTTGGTGTTTCACTGAGAACCAGATATCACTTTAAAATGTTTTATTTCAATTTACAAAAGCAATCTATTAACTTAAGGGTCAGAAATACTTTAAGAAGAGAAAGATTTCCTCATGTAACCTTAAAAATTTACAGCACTAAAATAACATCAACAATATTTCAAACAACCATGATAAAAAATTTCTAGTTAGTTCAATAAGTGCTACTTAATTAATTCTTGTTTGCTGAATTGGGTTCAGCAGTCTGATTTCATGAAGGCTTTTACCCCTGGATTGAAAAGTGTCCTGGAAGTTCTCACTCAGTCCGGTGGTCTGGTCTGAAAGATATCTAAGCAATGTCAGTTCTGGAGCTTATACTGGAGTCTATCCTTTGACATATGAATTGCTTGGAGTACAGTAGTACTCCTATATCCATGGGAGTCATTCCAAGACACCCAGGAGATATCTGAAACCACAGAAAGTATTGAATCCTAAAAATGTTATGTTTTTTCCTTACTAAGTAGAGAACTTTCACCTTTTCACTTAAAAGAAGCGCTTACGGCTTCCCTTTTTTATATCAGAACTGACAGCATCACTACTCTTGGGCTTTGGGGCCATTATTAAGTGAAATAAGAGTTACTTGAACATAACTGCTGCCATACCGTGACGCTCAGTCTGATCATCCAGACAGCTACTACGCGACTAAGGGGCCGGTAGCATAGACAGTGTGGATCTGCCGGACAATGGAATATTCACGTACCAGGTGGGATGGAGCTGGACGGTTTGAGATTTCACCACACTACTCAGAATTGTGCATAATTTAAAACTTATGAATTGCTTATTTATAGGATTTTCCATTTAATATTTTTGAGCAGTGAATGACCATGAGTGACTGAACCTGTGGAAAGTGAACTACAGATGAGGGGACTATTATTTCTGAAGACAAAAACTCAGGTCTGTAACTTACAGCAGAGCCTTCAGAAACAAATTAGAACAAGGGTCCCCAACCTTTTTGGCACCAGGGACTGGTTTCATGGAAGATAATTTTTCCACGGGGGGCGGGGCAGGGAGGGGAGGTGGAGCTCAGGCAGTGAGGTGAGCGATGGGGAGCAGCTGTAAATAAAGATGAAGCTTGGAAGCTTCACCTGTTGCTCACCTCCTGCTGTGAGACCCGGTTCCTAACAGGCCATGGACTGGTACTGGTCTGAGGCCAGGGGATGGGGACTGCAGCATCAGAATATATCAGAAATTATCTGTAGATAATAAATATTTAATGATTGTCGTTCATTTAAAACTGCAACTAGTAGTATCGGAATGGAGGACAATGATATTCTCTAATTGAGTAAAACAAATGGCTATTTTATAATGTTTTTGATCAGTCTTTCTTCTGAGGGTAAAAACATAACACTCAGGAAGGGTATTGAGAAAGCTCCAGGACTTTGTTATAAAGGTTGCAAATGTAACCGAGGGAAGGCTGAGTGTCTCTGCTGGTTTAACAACTTTTCCCATGTAGTTCTTACATTGTGAATCTAATTAATAAAAGAGGTGTGAATTTAGGTCCAACACTGGGAAAGCAAGTTAAAGTTATTGTAGGGCATATGGGCATTTTATTAAGATAGATTGGATCATGAGTGCCTAAAAAGCAATACTTAGCTATCTATTTAATCAAAGTGATCAAAGTGACATATAACATTTAAAAATAAATATAGGGGAGAATACTACTGTAAGAAACCTTAACTTTTTCACCAACAAGAAAACTGTTTCTTTTTTGTTAATAGTCAAGGACATGGGTAACAATAACATAAAATACAAACAATGATCCTGATAAGAAACAGAATCTCTGCCCTTTCCGTAGATTACATAGAAAAGAAAAGATAACCTTTTATATTGTAGCTAAGGGGTTGGCAAACTTCTTCTATAAAGAGTAAGATAGTAAATATTTTAGTTATAGGCCATGCAGTGTCTATTGCACTACTCAACTTTGCTATTGTACCATGAGGCATCCATAGATAAAACGTAAATGAATGGGTTTGGTTGTGTGCCAATAAAATGTTATTTATAAAATCAAGTGACTGATCAGACTGTTTAAGATAAAAGCATTAATCAGAAAGCCAAGTGATATAGTTTGGGTACTTGTCCCCTCCAAATTTCATGTTGAAATTGGATCCCTAGTATTAGAGGTGGGGCCTGGTGGGAAGTGTTTGAGTCATGGGGGCAGATCCTTCATGAATGACTTGGTGCTCTCCTGGCCATGATGAATGAGTTCTCACTTTCTTAGTTCACTTGAGAGCTGATTGTTTAAAAGAGCGTGAGGACCCCTCCTCTCTCTCTTGCTCCGTCTCTTGCCATGTGACACGCCTGCTCCCCTTCACCTTCTGCCTTGATTGGAAGCTTCCAGAAGCCTGCACCAGAAGCAGATGCTGAGCCATGTTTCTTGTACAGTCTGCAGAACCATTAGCTGAATAAACCTCTTTTCTTTATAAATTACCCAGTCTCAGGTATCCTTTTATAGCAATACAAAACAGACTAACACATCAAGGAGGAAAAGCTGCTCAACAAAGAGTGAATTTGCTAAAATTATAACACATTTGATAGCTTCTTTTCAGACTCCAGTATTATAACTCAAAACAAATAAATTTATGCCTCAAAGATGTAAACACTCTGTACCATACATAAACAACAAACAAAAGTGTATAAAATAAATTAGTCTTATGATCAGTGTTTCAGTATTTCATGTCATTTAGAAAATAGTTACATATATAAGAATCACCTATTAATTTGCTCAATTTAACATTAATATAAGATCTTAAAGATCATATTTAAAGTGACACACTATAAATTACTGCTAGTATAAAAATTATAAACTTAATGATTTCATTTAGTTAAAAACAAACTTAGATTTTTCATAATGTTAATATTATGAAGAAGTATTGTTGCTGTCAGTTTATTTAACCCGTAAATCTGTATGCTTAGGACTTTCAGATTAACATTTTCTATGTGATGAAAACCCACGTAAAACAAAATGTTGCCTGCATAATATTAACACTTAACACTGATAAATCAGGGAAAGGAAATAGCTGTTTATTTTAAATAAAAAATTTTACACTAGTCTCCTTTTCCAAAATGTTTTTGTGCTAGCATTTACTGTAAGAAAGATTTTTTTTAAAGTCTAGTTCATTGAAAATATTAGAAATTTAATTCTCTTATTTTCTGGGAATTTTAAAAATATTTTGTTTATGTGAGTGCTTATTTATGTCTATAAACCAATCCCAACAGAGTTCTTCTAATTTAAGAGATAAAATAATGTAGTTGATTAAAAACTTCCAGAGATGAGAAACAATTAAGAGGGAAAGCATTGCTTAAGTACAAATAAAGAGACATATACACAAACAGATGCAGAGAGAACATATAGCTTTGGTGGTACAATTTCAGCCATAGGCACGTCAAAAATAAACACAAACATAAAAACACATTATTCCATACATCAATACATCTGTTCTTCCCAATGGGTACAGAATTTTTTAATTAATTATTATTATTAATTTTTAGATACAGGATCCTGCTATGTTGCCCAGGCTGGTCTCAAACTCCTGGCCTCAAGTGGTCCTCCCACCTCAGCCTCCCACAGGGCTGGGATTATAGGTGTGGCCACCACATCTGGCCAGAAGTTTTAAATTAATATGAACTCAAATAGAAAATCAAGAAGACTAAAAGCTAAATTCTCTTGTCTCTCATCCAACAGGGAATAGATGTTGATCTAATCTACCAAATATAATCATCAAATGGTTAAATCACACGTTGACAAACTGTGGTCTCTGGGCTTACTGCCTATTTTTGAATGTTCCACAAAGAAAAAATTTTGCATTTTTAAATGGTTGAAAAAAATCAAAACAATAATATTTAGGACATATGAGAAGCATAGGACTTAACATTTTTGTTCTATACATAAAGTTTCATTGGACTCAGCCAATAAGTAGATATACAGACTTTATCAGATTCACTAGTTTTCATTTCTTCTTCACTTTTTGATGTCAGTGGTCATTTGTAGATATTTTTAAACACGTTAACAAATTTTTTTTGACACATTCACCATTAAAAGATTGGGTATATTTGCTTTCCCCTTGGATCTCAATTTAGTGATTTTCTTGTAACCAGTGGAATATAGTGGAAGTAGTGCTGTGAGACATTGGAAGCTAGGTCAGAAAAAATTATGCAGCTTCCTCCTGGCTCTTTTTGGATGCTCGCTATAGGGCAATCATTCCCTACCAAGAGTGATATAACCTTCCCTTGGGGACATTTGGACATGTCTGGAGATACGAGCATTTGGGTTGCCGCAACTGGGAGAGTGGTGCTACTGCCATCTAGTGGGTAGAGGCAGCGATACTGCTAAACATCCTACAATTTGTCAATAATGCCAAGATTGAGAAACCCTACTGTAAGGGAATCCAGATGCTATATAACAAGTCTGATTGCTCTGAAATTGCTATGTTGGAGAATCCACTACTACATACTTCAGTCAGTTCCCGTAAGAGCTCTCAGTTTTGAGACAGCATCAACTTTTAGCCATATGAGTGAGCTATCTTGAACACTCAGTATAGCTGAATCGTCAGATTACTGTAGCCTCATCAGACATTTGCTTAAAATGTCCAAAAGACCCAAAGTGAGAAATTCCCAGCCAAGTTCTTCCTGAATTCCTGATTCACAAAATTACAAGCAAAATAAAAGGTTGTTTAAATCCACTAAAGACTACACTAATTTGTTAAATGGCATTAGTAACAGGAACTAATCAATGTTTACTCTACTTATAGGTTAGGAGTTGCATAATAGATATAAGGCTACCATTCTTTCTTCATTTATTAATTGGAATATTTTTATAAGGAGAAATTTCCCCTGATTGACTACTTGATTACCATAAAGTACAGTTTGTATAAGAAAATCAGTATAAATGTTTGACTTTAAAATTTAGTAAAACTGCAAAAAAAATTTAAATACAATAAAAGAGGAGGAGAAAAATCTCAAGAAAAAATCTTGAAAGCAAGAAATAGGAGTTGATTTCTTATGTTGAATAGTTACATTGACAGCTGACTACTCAACATTGCAATGGAAGGCAGATATCAATGGATGATGGTTTTAATTTGCTGAAAGGAAAGAACTGCCGTATTAGAATTCTATTCCCAGTGAAAATATTCAAGAATGTGAAATAATAATCATATCAAAATTAATGATTACAATAAAAACTGAATGTTTGTAGCAGCTACCACACTATGAAATCACTACATTATTATTCTTATTTCTAGTCAAATAAAAAAAACAGTTTTTCTCAGCTTCACTCACACATAGGTGGGACCAAGTGACTAAGTTATGGCCAATGAGAAGTGGACACAAATAATGCACTAATTCTAGAATTAGGCATAAAAATGTCCTGTGACCTTCTCATGTTCCCTTTTTTTCCTATGTGACTGGAAGTAAAAAACTAAATCCCTGAGTCAAACTTCTAGGAAACTTTAGGACCACTGCCAAACTCAGTCTGTCACAGGAGCAAAATGTACATTTTTTGAAGTGTTAAGCTTCTGAAATTTAGGGTGCTGTTTGTTAAAAATAAAAGTATTAATTTCCCAGATTAATGTAGGCATGACAACTGGTGAGGAGGAGACGAACGTCAAAGGCTGGAAAACAGGGAATGTCATGTTCTTTGATGGAAATCCATTTGGCAAACTCTTACCTGGAGTAACTTGAGAAGCAAAGTTCATATCTACTGAGAATTTAGTTCAATAAAGTAATTCAGGGCCCAGATCAGAGTAAGATCTGATGTTTTCACTTGTATGTTCAAGATGGCTTCATGGTCACCATAATTTCATTAAGAATGAAAGTCACTGGGTCAAGGATACAAAACAAATAAGGCTCAAAAGAACATTGAGTGGTTATGAGTGTGTGAAACTCACGGGAGGCAAATAGAACCAAATTTTTGAAAGAATTATATTGCTGAAAAAATTATCAGCCCCTACTTAAAAGTCTTTTGACTTTTTTGGACTTCAAATTACATTTGCTACCCATGCATAAGCAGAAAGTTGACTGTAAAATATGTATAGCTGCAAATAGGGCATATTTTCCAGCACCCATTTCAAACATGTCCATGAAAGATAACTGAAAAATCTTGCAGAAATCAAAACAAGGGCCATAATGAATAGTGGAAAAGGACCTGAAGAGCATGATTAGAACAGAGATTAGAGTCTGTTCTAATCATGAAAATTTCCATCCCTAGGATGGTGGACTTTCATAATGCATGATCTTGAAGGGTTCCTACATTGATTGCCATGGACTACTGACTGCACTGTTTCTTCCATTGTTTCTTTTTCTTAATTATAATCCTCATTTTAATCATCCTGTCCCTGTTACGCCATGGTGTGTTGAGTATATGAAAGGAGGGGAAGATAACTATTTGTGCGGGTATTACCTTGGTTCCAGAAACAAGGCAATCTACACAAAAACTTGATAGAAAAGGCTGTGCATAACCCAGACCACAAAAACTTTCCTCATCAATGTCTGCCTTGAGTGTGGGAGTTGAGAGTGGAACTCCCAGTGTAGCTCTCAGCTACGCATATTTCTTCATTTTATAGATAAAGAAACTGATTTAATAAGTAACCTCTTAATGATATATTAAAAGACATTTTTTCCCTCCACACATAGAGAATATTATAGTTAGAATGTAGGTGAATAATGAAAAATTTGAGGATAGATATGTTGATGCAGTTTGATATCAATATAAATTAAATAAGTGAGTTGGAAAATAAATGATAAGAAATTGAGTTTAATTATCACTAAGAAAGTTGAAGTTTTCTATTTTCACTTTTCAGCTTTTCGTGCTACCACTAGATTATTGTCAATGAGTCATTATAAGCCAACCAAAGTAGACTGCAGGTGTTGATAATGATCACTTATATATTTTCACACTGTTCCAAAGCTGTACTTTGTTACTTATTCCAGATTTAGCTATTTTTATTTTAATTGGTACTTTTAGAGATTTGGTACCTAACCAGCTGGCATAGTCCATCAGGTGAGGCAGAGAAAGAGCACTTTTGTTATGGTAAAAATGAAAGAAAATTGACTAACATCTATCAAGGATAATTTGAAATTGGCCACTGCTCCTCTGTTGACTCACATATTTATAAGATAATGGCTGGGGGTATTGCTCTGGGAGGACATGTACTTTTATCACATAAGGAGATATTGTAAAACATCCACAAAATAGCATTAGGAGCAAATAAGAAGCCTTAATGTAGTTTAATTCTTGTAGATTTTGGTGTCCTATCCACTACTAATAAATTTAAAAGTTATTGGTCAAATCAATAAACCAGTGGTCTAGAAACAAATAACAACATAAAAATAATGTTTCTAATTTGATGATCATTGAGAAAATTTGCCCATTTACTTTGTATCTTGGTCCCTCTCAAGCCCTTAAGACAGATTATATACCTAACATTAGCAAAATGTTTTATATAACAACTTGATACATGGATCTTGTAAATAATAGGTACTCCATACATATTCATTGATGATGCAGAACCTTTATTCATAAATAGATAATTTGTTATATTTTAGTACACCCACATATGCTATGCTCCATAATGAATTTTTAGGTTACTTAGCCATGAATTTCAATAGTTCTGCTTCCCAGTTGTTTCATTTTTTTGTTGGCTATATCAGGGTAGCCGTATTCTCTGATTTGTTAGTTTTATACAAAATGTTGACATGTTACTGCAGGTGAGTTTTTATGCCAGGTTCCTTCTTCAATCAGTATAAAACATCTGATTTTTGTTAAAACTGGAAGTTTCCCTAAATGACAAGGAGGTTGAAACTTACTAATCCAAAAGAATGCCATGCAGTCTTTGCTTATTATTAAATATTATTTAGAAATTGTATTGATCGTTTTTGTTAAGGTGCTTTGTTGTTATTAGAAAAAGAAGCTTGGGGCCTTTCTGCTGACTGCCTTTCAGTAGGTGGATCAGTCAGGATTATAGCTTAAATTCAAACAAAGGGAGAATGCTAGGTAGAATTAAGTGAAACATGCCAATACTCATGCAAATGGACATGAGTATTTGAGATGGTGTAAACAGAAAATTACAAATATGTGTATGTATGTGGATGTATATGTGTGCATATATGTGTTAAGATATACAAAGACACATATAAGTTGAAAATATATATATAAAATTATATATAACATTAAATATTGACTTCAATACATAATTGATGGCAGCATATACCTAGTGTTGTGGATTCAATTACTGTATGTCTCCCAAAAAGATATGTGGAAGTCCTGACACCGAGTTTTTGTGAATGTGAACTTATTTAGAAATATGGTCTTTGCAGATGTGACAAAGTTAAAATGAAGTCATTAGGTGGACTCATAATCCAATATAATTAGGATCATTATAAAAAGATAAAAGAGACACAGAGAGAACACTGTGTGACAACAGGCAGAGATGGAAGTGCTGCAGCTGCAAGCTGAGGAATGCCAAAGAACACTAAGGACTGCCAGCAAACTACCAGAAGCTAGAATGAGGCAAAGAAAGATTTTCTGCTAAAGATTTCAGAGAGGGCATGGCCATGCAGACACCTTGATTTTGGACATCTAGCCTCCATAACTGAGATAATACATTCTGCTGTTGGAAGCCATCCAGTTTGTGGTACTTTATTACAGCAGCCCTGGGAAAGTAATATACCTACCTAAGAGAAGAAAATAAACCATATGAAGACAGATGCTGAAAACTCCTTTAACAAATTCTAAAACTCACTTTTGATTTAAAAAAAAAATACACTCAGATGAAAACTATAAATAGAAAAGAATTTTCCTAACCTAGTTGAAGTCATCAATCAAAAACCTACAAGAAAATAGCATTTTCGTTAAGTTAGGAATAAGAAAAGGAGGCCTACTCTCCTGGCTTCTAAACAACAGTAAAATATAGGTAGTAGTCAATGCAATATTAAAAAATGATTATAGGAAGAAAAAAAGGGAAAGAAACTAGAGAAATGATAATTACAAAGGAAGACAAAAATCTGTTCTTATTTGTCAATTATAGGATTACCTACATTGAGAATTCAAGGGACTGTAGATAGATTTTTAGAACTAACCAACATCCAAATGTCAATATCAGTCCTAATAATAACTATACTAATAATTTACAAAAAATAATAAAAATTTGTTATTTAAAGTAGAAAAAGTTATACAGAATGTAAGTTTGTTGGAGAAAAATTATTGGAGATCATAAAAGAATAAATGGAAAGTTACATTCATATGTTTGTTGGGAAAACTCTGATGATGGACTCCAGATTAATCTCTAGATCTAATATAATTCTAATATTGTTTTAGGGTTTTTCATGGAACTTGAAAATTAGAAATTCAAAAGCGCATGGCCAGAAATAACTATGACAAATTGAAGATAAACTGGGATAGTAGACTTGACTTAACAAATATCAGGAATTTTAATAAATTAATAATAATGATACTGGTACAGTATGAATAAATGCATTAATGGAATATAAAGAGCCTAGAAAGTGACCCACTCATATATGATGATAATGGATGAGAGATATGGCATTACAAATGAATGGGAGAAAGCCTGGACTGTTAGATAAATGGTGCTGGGACAATTGTTTATCTATATGAGAAAAGTTAAGTTAGATCCTTTAAAATTGTTTTAGTAAAATATATAGAATAATATCAGATAAGAAAGGACTTGTTTAATCAAGATACAAAAAAGTACAAATGATAAAAAAATTCTGATATATCTGCTACAGCAGAAGTGAACTTTTTGTGCAAAAGAAACTATAAACAAAGTGAAAAACTTGTCACAGACTAAAAGAAAATATGGTGGCCCACATGAGTGAGTGACAAACAGAAGTATCAACTGCTTAGTGAATATAGGCAAAGGATATGAATAGGTAATTTACAGGAGAAAAAATATAGTGGCTGATAAATGAATGAAAAATGCTCAAATGTACTAGTAATCAGGGGAAGCAAATTAAAACCATAAAAGAATTTTTTATGCCTGTCAGTGGCAAAAATGAAAAACAATCTGATGATAAGAAGTGTTAGGGAAACAGAAACTCTCAGATACTCCTAGAAGAAGTGTTAAATAGTCCAGATTCTCTGGAGATTAGTTTGGTATATAGTAAAGTTGATGTATCTCATGACACAGAAATTTTTCCTCTGGATGTACATTATGGAGAACTCTCATATAAATTAATAAGGAGACATGTACAAGAATGATAATTGCAGCATAATTCATAATAGAAAATAGAGCTAGTAAAATGTACAATTGGAAAACATATGAATAACTATTGTGCATTCATCTAACGGAATAACACATGCATTTCAAAATAAACAAGGGATGTGTGTGTCTGTATGGGTGTGCGTGTGTATGAACATAGATAAATCTTTTTAAAAATCTAGTAAAAACATGAATTATTGAATGTGAAGAATTATATTTACTAGTTATACACATTTAAAATCCTTCCATGTAGTCTATAATCAAAATTAATAATATATTGATATTATAAAATAAAAATATAAAACAAAAATAAGATTTTTTAAAAGTATCATTAATTTGCTTTTAGATAAACATGTTCATAGAATTTGAAATATATTTGAGGTAGCTCTTTAGAGTTACCATTAGGGAAATAAAATATTATTAGTTAAATGAGACAAATTAGAAAAGCAAACAAATATAATGAAACACAGAAATCTATAAATAATCCAAACTAATTCTTCCAAATTCTCTCTTATGAGACTTTGTTAGGATTGCTAATAAGATGCAACATAGTACATTTTTGTTTCTTTTTACTTCCTTTATCTACCATTCAGCAGGGAGGTTAATTGACAGTGAAGTGACCAAAACCCAGGAGCTAGAGGGAATAAAAGAGACCCCAAAAAATCCCCAGATAATTTACAAACTAGATAATCAACTCCTGACTAATCAAGATTTGACTTTAATAAATACTAGTTCATACAACGAAATTAAGTTAAATATTTAAAACTGTTCTAGATTTGTTTTTTTGAATCAATTTGGCCTTGTTGAGTAGCAGATATTCCTACCAGTGTCATTATCAGGACATGGGACAAGAACATAGCTGTTACTTTTCTACCTTTCAGCTTTTCAGTATAAGAAATATATATAGACATCCATTTCTATGATTTTAATTTGGGGACTCATTGTAGGACAATATAACTGCTGTTTTCCGCATAATATGGGAGTTATGTGTTTGTTTGGACTCCTCTTTCAAATCCTAGAAATTTACTTTTTTTTAACATTCTCATTTGCTGTCTTGAACTAAAATGTGCCCCAAAATAAGTCATATAAACTCTTTTTCTTTATTATCTTTCCCAATTATTTCATTAAGAAACTTTGGAATGAGCCATTTTAACTATTAAACATTATAAGCAGGGTATTTGTAGAAAGCAATAGTGAACTCCACTAAAAATATTGACCCATGATTACCGCCAAACTCCAAAGCTGTCTTCCTGCATAAAAGTGTACATTTCTCAGGAAGGAATGAGTTTATATTAAGGTTGTTGTGGAGCATTTGCAAGGGAGCAGCTGACATATGATTGTAGATTTATGCCTGATAATTATAGAGAACTTTACAATTTTAAAAATGCTTTCATATTTGTTATGTCATTGAGTTCTTAAAATATTTCTGTAAGGTCACAAATGCAGCATTTCTCATTTTACAGATGAGGAAATTGAGGTCTCAAAAAGCTATCTGACTTGACAAGATCATCTAGCTAGTAGATTGCAGGTAGGGCCCATTCAACGTTAGGCCTTCTGGGTCTAACAGCAGGGCTCCTTTTATATGCTTGGATGCCCAATTTTATTTTAGAAAGCCTAAATAGACATCTTGACATTGTAAAATCATTTAAAAAATATATCTTTGGTAGATGTCACCATTACATTCAGGAAAGAAAAATTGAAGTAAGTATTATCATATTCCAGAGTTTAAGAGGAAGTTAGTATTAATAAAATACTGTATGCAGGAAGATCTAATAGAAATCCACAGAAAATTAGAAGAAACTATATGTAGTAGAAAAAAATATTAGTGTAAAGATCTAATAGAATTAGTATAAATAAAGTAGAAATTCAATAAATATGTGACAGGGGCTACAGAATCCATTGCCATCCCAGTTTAGTGGGTTATTTCAAAACAGCTCCTTTAGACTCATCCAGGTACAGGGCAAGGCTTTCCCTGCGTAACACCACCTCCTCACTCTAAGGTTTCATCCTTCTCTTTGAAGGATTATACAAGAGTCCTAGGCTGCTGGGTGTGATTTTACCAACATTGAGGTGGGCTGGGGGTGTAGACTAGGACCTGCATGGAGTCTCAAGGAACAAATAAGCATCTGGCCAAATTGAGTGATTATCAGAGATGGGCTGACCTCTGGGTTCAGCCTGCTCGGGCTTCTGGCTTTCTCTCAGGAGCTGGTGTGAGCGGTGCTCGCTCTGGCGCTGTCATACTCATATGCTCCTGCATGAAACCTAACTCTACTCTCCTGTGCATGGCATCTTTTGGTCTAGTCTTTAGAAGTGGGAAAAGCTATGAGAAAGTCAATCTATTTAGATCCTGAGATCAGCAAATTTTGAGCATAGTAACAACTAACATTAATAACAGCGAACATTTAATACTTACCGTGTGGCAGGTGCTATTCTAAACAATTTATGCATATAAACTCCCTTAAGTCATAAAACAACCCTATTTTATATGTGAGAAACTGAGGCATGCAAAAGTTAAATCCCTTGCTGAAAATTATTTGATTATCAACTTACAAAGCCAGCATCTGAATTCAGAGTCTAGCTCAAGATTCTGCATTTTTAAACACTTGTCCACACTCTTTTCCATCATATAGTTTAATACGAACACATGGTGAATTCTTCAAGTCTAATTGCTATGGATAATGGTGAAGTGTTCATAGAGGGAGATTAAAATACTCTCTTAGGGTAAAAACAAAGGAGTCTGTGAATGCAGAATAGGGAAAAGTACATCAGTAAATATCTCAACATAGTATCTCCCCACAAATGGATATTAACGTTACCTAAAATGAGTGACATCTTGTTTTAGATATGCTGTCTCCATTAGTTTATCAAGCAGGTGAATATTGTTTTCATATTGTCATTTTTAAAAGCCTGATATTCAAACTATGTCTGTGAATTTTCCATCTTGCAATACTTGAACAACAAATTCTCTAATTCAATAGTGTAAAAATCAACTAACATAATTTGAGAAAAATAGTCACATCTTGATTTATTTATTTTTGGACAGTATATTAGCTCACGTGAGTGCCCAAATTCAGATGACAGCTTTTTTTATTTTTTGTTATATTCCTTGCAGCCAAGGAATAATGATTTTTTTTGGGGGGGGGAAGGATAAATATTTAATTAACTCTGGTTCTCTCTATTAAATATTTTCCTATTTTTCAAATGTTAACTTGCAATATGTTTGTAGCTAAAGTGTTCTTCCTCAGCTAAATTTTGAATTCTCAGTTGAATTTTATATTGTACTCATGTGATAGGCTATGAAATTAAAAGCATCCTAGCCATAGCACATAAATCAATTTATTAGGAGTCTATCGCTTTGGGGATAATTGCATTACTGTCTTAATGTCAAGAGTTGCCCTGATGAACAAGAGCCATCTCAGTCATCTATATATTTCAGGCATTAGTGAATGGATGACACAGAGCAGAGTGTATATTAGAAATGGATGATTTGGTTGTACCAAATTAGTGTTCTACTTTTACCACTCTGCCATTTGAAATAGTATTTCATAACTCAAAGTCACTCTTCAGAACACTTTTCCTTTTCACTTTTGCTCAACACTTTTATTTCTTTAAATGATTATTGAGTATTGATTTTCCAATGAGGAAATTATAGCATGCTCCTTGAGGTCATTTTTATATTTTATTTGCCTTTTCAAGACTTCTACCTTGTTGAAATCTTAAGACTATTTCTTCTTTTTTCTCACTTCCTTGGACAAGAGATTCTAGTAACTGAATTTCAGATAGTGAGAATAAATAAGTTTTTCAATATACTCCTGAGTAAATACAATTTGAAATTTTAATACAGCGGTTTTGATCATGTATGCCTCTCTAATTACATAATTAGTTTTGAATTATTTCCTAATTATTTCATGCTTCTTTTGCTGATTTACCAAGCCATTTTATAGCTTATTAATGTAGGTCATAACTTAGTTTTCAAAAACTTCCAGTGAATTTGATTTACTTATTGAATATTACTTCATTTTTTTCCAATCTTATAATCACAGAGCTTAAAAATTCTCCAGCCTTTATGTTCTCATGAGCATAATGAACCATACATATCAGTCAGGACTCTTAGTTGCAAGCACCAGAATGTATGCTGGAAGATTTAAACAGAAAAATAATTTATTAAAAGTTATTAGGTAGCTCAGAGGCTCTTCAGAAGGGCTGCAAAGACAAAGATTTGAGACTAATTTCCAGAAGCAGTGCTCATAACCAGGCTATCATGGTCTGATGAAGAAATCTCCATGGTGCCACAGACACCACAGAGAAGCAAAAACCAGGAATGGGACTTTTCTGAAACCAGGACTATCGCAACATGGATGTCACTTCTATTTTAGGAGCTCTACTTTGCTAGATAATTTTGTTCTAACTACACCAATAAAACAAAGATCTCTGAAGTGCCTAGCATCATGTTGATAATGCCCAGCCTTTTGTGGGTTGATCTAATGTGTGGCTGAGGTAACATTTTTGAGAAATAACTGCAAGGCAACCACAGAATTTGGTCTTTGCCTTCCATATTGGGGAGAAGACACTCAATATGGGAATTTTCCCATATACATGAAGACTATTCAAAAGATAATGGGCAGGCATGAAAATGATTAATTTACACAAAGAGATGCTATAGAATAAAATGTGTAACTATAACTATTACTTATTATCCTTCTGCTTAAACAGACTAAATATGTAATAATCATAAGTTATCCAAAATATAAATTTGAAAGCAAGTTGTAACTTACATGATATCATTGACCTGTAAAGTATGGATTTGTTAATAAAATAAAATACTACTCATGTTTTTATGTCAGCCTATATAAAGTATAATGAAATATATTTATCATGAAAAAACGTGTCAGATACTAACACTTTCTGATAACTTGGGTCCATTAGAAAAACTAGGAGTCTGCTGATGGGATAGAAAAATCATGATGAGAGAATTAACTTTGAGAGAGGGGCAAGATGGCAGACTAGAAGCTGCCCAAATGTACCACTTTCAGGAAGAGGATCAAAAGTTGCAGATGGGTGCCCACCTATGGATGGACCTTCCTAGAAAGAGCATTGTGAGTCATCAGAGAAATGATGGGATATATTCAGAGTGAAGGAGAAGGTGATAGGGCCATCTGCTCAGCAAGATCAGAAGGTATCTGGAGTAGGAATCCACACATGGGGAAAGATAGAGGGAGAAAGCCCTGGAGCTCTGCACTCCTGCCACAGACACTACAGCCCAAGATGTGGGCCCCTCCACCACTGTAGACATCTGGACATTTGGACTGATCAGGGAGCTGCTTGGAATCTGCGCGGCAACATGGTTCTGTTCTCAGGTTGCTGTAACTGATGCCATTCTGAGCTCTCAGGTCCAGAGTGCCAGGTCTATACAGGGTTTGGCTTTGCTGCTGCCTCCTCCACATCTCCCCAGCTGGGGTGAGAAGAAAGCAGGGAGAGTGGATGCTCTAATATTTCCTGTGACTGGGAGCTGAGCATCCCTCCCCTCCAATGGGGGTAGGATTTGAGCAGAATAGGCACCACGGATGCCACTTGAGAAGCCCTATGGAGACTGCCTGTGCAAGACATAGGCATGGGGAGAGCACCAGCCACCCAGTGGCCTGGCACCAGGGCCTAACCCCAGTGACCTCTAAGCTGCCACCCAGCCCCACGGCTATGCCTCAGTGGTTCCTGTGTTGCTTTCCTTCCCTGTGGCTCTGCCCCCAAAACTCTAGCTCTGCCACCGAGCCCTACAGCTCTATCCCCATAGTTCATGTGGTGCCACCTGGCCTTACAGCTATGCCCTTGCAGTTACCATGCTGATGTCCAACCCTGCAGCCCCCACTCAGCTCCCAAGCTACCCCCAGGCCCTGTGGCCCTGATTCTGAGGCTCCAGCACTGCTGCTGGAACCCATGTCTCCACCCCCAAGGCTCCTCCTGGATGCCTAGCAGGAACTGCCTCTGCAGTCCAATGCTCCACCAGGGATCCACTAGTCTTAAGCTGCCTTTATACTTGGACCCAGTGGAAGTGAATACCCACAGCACTGACACCCATGATCACTGCCTAGATAACCTCACCCAGCTGCTACTGTCACTGCTATGGGGAGACCCAGGCAAAGCAATCTCACACAAAGCCAGGCTCTGTGGAAAGGAACTCACCCAGCCCTCAACCCAAGCTTCCAACAGTGGCCCAAGGAACAACCCAACACTCTGCACAAAGATCATCCAACACCAGCTTAGACTGTGACAATCACAGGGGAAGGGGGCAACACAGAACAGCTGCATTACAGGTTTTTGGTGCATCTACCACTCCCCTACTGGGTCAGTCTTCCAGAGTAGGTTACAAAAGCACCATCTAGGGACCTTTCACTAAATAAGAAAGTTTCCAGCAAAGAAGAACATGTGTGCTGCAAAGCTATCTGCCGTTGGCTGATAGTACAGGTTTCAGATGAGAAGAAACCAGCAGAAGAACTCTGGCAACATGAAAAAGCAAGCTAGTTTAACATTCTCCAGGATCACAATACATCTACAGCAATGGTCACCAACCAAAGGAAATTGTTGAAATGTCAGAAAAGAAATTCAGAATATGGATGGCAAATAAGGTGAATGGATTTGAGAGAAAGATTAAAACCAACTCAAAGAAGCCAAAAAAAAAATAAAAAAAATTCAGGACATCAATAAATAAAATTAAAGTGTTGCTAAAGAACTAGACAACATAAGAAAGAATATAACAGAACTGAAGGAAATGAAAGAGTTACTTAGGGAATTCCAAAATATAGCAGAAAGCTTCAAAAATAGGCAAGATCAAGCAGAAGAAAGAATCTCACAGCTTGAAGACAAGGCTCTCAAACTAAACTAGTCAGTCAATGATGCAGAAAAAAAAGAATAAAGAGGAATGAATAATCACCCAGAGAAACAGGCTATGTGAAGTGAGCCAATATATGTATTATAGGTATCCCTGATGGAGTAGAAAAAAAGTGAAATTCATGGAAAACCTATTTGAGGAAATTATTGAGGAAAACTTCCCTGGTTTCACCAGAGATTCAGATATCAAGATACAAGATGATCACTGAACACCAGGAAGATTAATAGCAACTAGAACATCTCCAAGACACATAGTCATCATAGTCATCAACTTGGCCAAAATCAAAATGAAGAAAAATTTCTACAAGCACCAAGACAAAAGCAACAACTAAAGTATAAAGGGAAACCCACCAGTCTAACAGCAGATATCTCAGAGGAGACCTTAGAAGCCAGAAGGAATTGGAGCCCCATTTTTAGTCTTAAACAGAACAACTGCCAGCAAAGAATTTTGTATCCTGCAAAACAAAGTTCATAAATGATGGAGAAATAAAGACTTTTCCAGACAAGAAAACATTGAGGGAATGTGTCACTACTAGACTTGACCTACATGAAATACTCATAACTGCATTATCCATGAAACAGCACAATAGATGCCTACCAGTATAAAAACACCCAAAATTAAAGCTCACATCTCCTATAAAACAACAGGACAAGAAGAAAAAAAAAGTGACATGGCATCATCCACCATTATGAACAGAACAATATCCCACATATCAATACTAACACTGAATGTGAAAGGTCTTAATGTCCCACTTAAAAAAGCTAGACTGAATGGATTAAAAAAAAAAAAAACCCAAGTATCTTCTCTCTATAAGAAACATATATAACTTGCAAGGACTTGCACAGACTCAAGGGAAAGGGATAGAAAAAATATTACATGCAGATAGAAACCATGGGCTAGCAGGTGTAGCCATTCTCATATCAGATAAAATAGACTTTAAATCAAAAATGATAAAAAAATACAAAAATGGTCATTATATAATGGTAAAGGGAGCAATATAAGAAACATATGATAAGCTTAAATATATATGCTCCTAACACAGGAACTTCCAGATTCATAAAGCAAATTCTACTAGATCTAAGCAAAGAAATAAATAGTAACATTGTAATTGCCAGGAATTTCAACATCCCATGACAGAATTGGATAGATCATTGAAGAAGAAAATGAATAAACACTGCACTTAAGCAAGACTCTAGAACAAATGGACCTAACAGATATTTATAGAACATTCTGTCCCCAAAATACTGAATATACATTCTTCTTATTGGCACATGAGACATTCTCCAAGATGATCATATCTTAGGCCATACAAGTCTGAGCAAAGTAAAAGCAAATTGAAATTATACCATGTATCTTTCATACCACAGTGGAATAAAACTGGAAACCAATTTGATGAGAAGCACTCAAATCTACAGAAAGGCATGGAAATTAAACAACCTGCTGCTGAACAATCCTTGGATCAATGATGAAATTAAGATGGAAATCAAATGACTCCTTGAACTGAATGACAAAGAAGACACAAACTTTCAAATTATATGGGATATAGCAAAAACAATTATAAGGGGAAAGTTCATAGCCTTAAATGCCTACATAAAAAAGACAGAAAGATCACAAATAACCACCCTAATCCCACATTTCAAGAAACTAGAAGAAGAGCAAACCAAAGCCATTTCCAGCAAAAGAAAATAACAAACTTCAGAGCAGAACTAAACAAAATGGAAACCAAAAATCAATACAAAGTATTATTGTTATTAATTAAACAAAAATTTGGTTCTTTGAAAATATAAACAAATTGATAAACCACTAGCTAGATTAACCAGAAATAATAGAGAAAGGACTCAAATAAGCTCAATCAGAAATGAAAGAGGTGACATAACAACTGATACCACAGAAATACAAAATATCATTTGTGAATACTATGAAATCTTCTATACACACAAACTAGAAAACATAGAGGAAATGGATAAATTCCTGGAAACATATAGCTTCCCAAGTCTGAATCAGGAAGAAATAGAAATCCTGAACAGATCAGTAACAAACAGAAAGATTGAAGCAGTAATAAAAAGTGTCCCAACAATAAAAGTCCCAGACCAGACAGATTCAGAGCTGAATTCTGCCAGGCTTACAAAGAACTGGTATCTATCCTATAGAAATTATTCCATAACATTGAGAAGGAGAGAATCCTTCCTAACTCATTCTATGAAGCCAATATCACCTTGATGCCAAAGCCAGGAAAGTAAAAAATAAAAAAAAGAAAGCTTCAAACCAATATCTCTTATGAATATGGATACAAAAATCCTCAAGAAAATACTAGCAAACCAAATTCAACAACACATCAAAAAGAAAATTCACTATGATCAAGTGGGTTGATTAAACATGCACAAATCAATAAATGTGATTAATTGCACAAACAGAAGCAAAAACAAAGACCATATAATCATCTCAATAGATGCAGGAAAAGCATATCATAAAATCCAGTGCCCTTTTCTGAGAAAAACCCTCAACAAACTAGGCATAGAAGGAACATATCTCAAAATCATAAAAGCCATATATACCAAACCTACAGCCAACCTCATATTGAATGGGGAAAAGTTGAAACCATTCCCCCCTAAGAAGTGAAACAAGACAAGGGTGACCACCAGCACCACTTCTATTCAACATAGTACTGGAAGTCCTAGCCAGAGCAATCAGGCAAGAGAAAGAAATAGAGGGTATCCAAATAGCGAAAGAAGAGGTCAAACTATCCCTGTTTGCTGATGATACAATCTTGTATCTAGAAAATCCTACAGACTCCACCAAGACTCCTAGAACTGATATATAAATTCAGCAAAGTCTCAGGTTACAAAATTAACATACACCAATCTGTAACATTTCTATATACTAGTAACAGTTAAGCTGAGAATCAAATCAAGGACTCAATACCCTTTATAATAGTTACAAGAAAATAAAATACATAGAAATATACTTAACAAAGGAGGTGAAAGATCTCTATAAGGAAAACTATAAAACACTAATGAAAGAAATCATAGATGATACAAACAAATGGAAAAATATCCCATGCTCATGGATTGGCAGAATCAACATCTATACTGCCCAAAGTAATTTACAGCTTCAATACAATCCCCATCAAAATACCAATGTGATATGTTACAAATTTAGAAAAAATAATTCTGCACTTCATTTAGAAGCAAAAAGGAGCCCTAACAACTAAAGCAATCTTAAGCAAAAAGAACAAATTTGGAAGCATCACATTACCTGATTTCAAATTATACTACAAGGCTATAGTAACCAAAACAGCATGGTACTGGTATACATGTAGAGACATAAACCAATGGAACAGAATAGACAACCCAGAAATAAAATCATCTACCTAAAACCAACAGATTTTCAACAAAGGAGACAACAACATACACTGAAGAAAGGAAGCCGTATTCAATAAATGGTGTTGGGAAAATTGGATAGCCACATGCAGAAGAATAATACTGGATTCCAATCTCACCGTATACAAAAATTAATTCAATATGGATGAAAGACTTATATTTAAGGCATGACCATACAAATTCTAGAAGAAAACATAGGAAAAACTCTTCTAGACATCCGCCTAGGCAAAGAATTTATGACTAAGACCCCAAAGGCAAATACAGTAACAACAAAAAGAAATAAATGTGCCTTAAATAAATTAAAAGCTTCTGCTCAGCAGAAAACAATAATAATAATCAACACAGTTAATAGACAACCTACAGAATGGAAGAAAATATTCACGATCTATTTATCCAATAAAGGGCTCATATTCATAATCTACAAGTAACTCAAACAAATTAGAAAGAAATAAAAATAAACAACCCCACTGAAATGTGGGCAAAAGACATGAACAGAAGGTTTTCAAAAGAAGATAGACAAATGTCTAACAAACATATGAAAAAATCATCACTAATCATCAGGGAAATGCAAAATAAAACCACAATGAGATTCCACCTTACCCCTGTCAGAATGGTCACAGTTAAAAAACAATAGATGACAGCATGGTGCACAGAGGCAGGAATGCTTGTACACTGTTGCTGGGACTGCAGATTAGTACAACTTCTATGGAAAACATTATGGAGACTCCTCAAAGAAAGAAATGTAGATGTATCATTCAATATAGAAATCTCATTACTGGTTATCTAACCAAAGGAAAAGAACTCATTTTAACAAAAAGATACCTGAACTCAACTGTTTATCACAGCACAGTTCACAATTGCAAAGATGTGCAATTAACCTAAGTGCCCATTAATTCATTGAGTAGATTAAGAAAATGTGGTGTATATATAGCATGTAGTACTATTCAACCATTAAAAGGAATGACATAATGTCTTTTGCAGCAACTTAGGTGGAACTAGAGACCATTATCCTAAACAAAGTATCTCAGGAATGGAAAAACAAACACCACATGTACTCATTAATAATTGTGAGCTAAACAATAGGCACACACAGGCACAAAGAGATGTAAAGGTCATTAGAAATCAAGAAGAGTTGTATGTATCATGGACAACCAGAACACTATTCTGGTTATGGCCACACTAAAAGCCCCAAATTAAACATTACACAACATATCCATACAACAAAAACATTTGTACCTCCTTAATATTTTGATGTAAAAAATAATAAGAAAAATAATGATGATACAGTGAATGGTTGCCAAAATGTTGATTAAAAACAATAGTGATATAGTTTTAATACATATCTAAACTTTATGACATTTATTTCAACATAGACTCACCCTTTTATGTTTATTCATATTTAAAGCAATAAATTTTATTAAATATTTACCTGAGACTCACAATTCATAAATAGGTACATAATAGAAAAATAATGAGATGAACTTTGATGGCTACATTAGTATTTTAGAAATTGTAACATAAATGAGAACCTCTTCTGAGGGCTTCTGAATATCGAATAAAACAAACTCCCCTTCATCTTGGGAGATTTATGTCACATTGGGATGTTCAATGTAGTGTATATAAGGCGGGACTGGAGGCAGTTCCACGAAAGAAACAATTGTAGCCCAAACCCCAAAGGATGGTCTAAAGCTCTAATGGATCCTTTTTAAATCTCTAATTGCAGCAATTGAGTGAAAGGAACGACACACAAAACAGTAGAAGGAAAACTTGAAGTACTTATGTTTCTAAAAACATCATTTAATAAATTATAAGAAGACTAAAAGGAAGTCAAGCAACTGAGTAGGGAAACGTGGGTTTATTCCCTAGATAGTCTTTAAAAGACAGGAAGGAGAGGAAGCTGAGTGGGGACTGTGGATGAAATATTTACAAAATAAACCCCACAGGCAATAATAATTGAATATTTTATATTTTGACTTATTCAACTTTTATGATTTAATTTTTTTCTTCATTGAGTTTAATTAAGCTTTCCCTAGGGTCACAGCCTTGAAAACTTTGAAAAAATAAAGCTATTTTGTTTACCAGGCAGGTTTTCACAGCTCTCTTTAAACTGAAGTATGTATTTTGTTAAAATCTTTTTCCACGGGCTGCTGTTCAGCATTTTTAAGGTGTCTGCTGCTCCATTAAAAAAAATTGTTAATAATTTGGCAAACACAATGCCTTCTGTGCTGAAATGTTTTTTTCCCCTGCACTATGCTGATACTTTTTCTTATCAAATATGAGTAACATCTTCAATAGTTATATAAGGGAAATATACAATAGTATTCTTGTAAATATTTTCCACTGCAAGGTAACTAAATGTATGTGCTTCATATGAGAAATGTATTATGAGACAGTAATTTAAACTATTCTTTCACTCATTTATCTACTCTAATTATTGATTAATTCATTCATCTGTATATTAATTAATTCATTTATTCATTCATTCAAATACAACCTACTATGTACCACTTATGATGCTAGGAGATATTAGGGAAAAAATAGCATAAAAGGGGAAAATGAAAGAAAAAAAAGAAAAATCTAAATATTACTAAATCTTCCATTTTAGAATGGAGTTAACTCCTTCCTGCTTCCACATGGCATAATGGGAGGGGCTATGTGTACAGGTTATAGAATTTTACAGACTGGTTTATGTCTGGATCTAGGTTAGACCTTGGTAGAAAGGGAGAAGTAGAATCAAACGACAACACACTCCTGCTCTTCCATTGGCCTAAAATCCAAATTTCTAGGCATAGAAATTCAGCAGCTAGATCAGGTCGCTTTGGCTACCACTGGGAAGAAATGTAGCTATGATAGGATACAGCGGACTAGGTAAAGAAAGAAACTTCTTATTTTAAAATGAAATAGCTCATATTTATACCATCTGTATAAGATACTATAATAGTTTATTTGAAACAAAATGCATGAATCTGAAGGAGATTATTGGAAGATCAACAGTCAGGGGCTTACTTAATTTTCTTGTTAGGAAACATCACCTCCATCAAGAACAGTATCCTCCCTGTCATTGTGGTGCTGTCCAAAATTGTGTAAAAAAAGTAAAGTGATCCACACATTTATTTTAATGGTATTGGTGAGTTTTATTATTAGTAACTAGGAAGATAAAAATGGGCTTATGAAAAATAAGTCATAGAGAGCTTGATAGAAGTAAAACACAACTATGAAGAGCAATGTAAACATGATGATTCTATAAGTTATGTATGCTTTGGGTATTTCTATACGTATCAAAACAGCAAAGAATGGTAAATTTATTTAATTCACTGCTTTGATTTTTTTAACCGAATTGACTACATAGCTTTTATTTCCTTTATAACTTTTGTGAGACACTCAAGACCTTTCTACACGGAGTCCAAAGTTTTGAATATACATGAATAGAAATCAGTTTTCTGTGTAATTTTTTTGTTTTTTTGAGACAGAGTCTCACTCTGTTGCCTGGGCTAGAGTGCCGTGGCGTCAGCCTAGCTCACAGCAACCTCAAAGTCCTGGGCTCAAGCGATCCTCCTGCCTTAGCCTCCCAAGTAGCTGGGACTATAGGCGTGCACCACTATGCTCGGCTAATTTTTTCTATATATATTTTTAGTTGTCCAGCTAATTTCTTTCTAGGTTTTTTTTTTTTTTTTTTTTTTTTTTTTTTTTAGTAGAGACAGGGTGTTGCTCTTGTTCAGGCTGGTCTCAAACTCTTGAGCTCAAACAATCCACCTGCCTCGGCCTCCCAGAGTGCTAGGATTACAGGCGTGAGCCACGGCGCCCAGCTGATAATTTTTAATATGGACATTGGAGATCTTCTAATAAATTGCAAAGATCTGGAAACAATTTCAGTGCTCATCAATACATGACTGAATTAATAAAATGTGGTATATGTATACCATGGAGTCCTACTCAGCCACAAAAAATAATGGTGATCTAACACCTCTTGCATTATCCTGGGAAGGCCTGGAGTCCATTCTACTAAGTGAAGTATCACAAGAATGGAAAAACAAGCACCACGTGTACTCACCATCAAATTGCTATTAACTGCCTTAACTGACCAACACTTAAGTGCACATATAGTGGTAACATTCATCGGGTGTAGGACAGATGAGGGGCAGGAAGAGGGGATGGGTATACATATACACAATGGGTGCAGTGTGCACCATCTGGGGAATGGACACGCTTGAAACTCTGACTCGGGTGGGGCAAAGGTAATATATGTGACCTAAACATTTGTACCCCTGTAATATTCTGAAGTAAAAAAAACAGTGTAATAAATAGTCTATTGGACACTATTATTTATTAGAAGATCTCCATGTTCTTTCTCTGAATACTCATTCAGCTATTAGTTACTGACCAGGAGCTCTGTGTAAGGTGGTAGGCCACTTACCAAGGAGACCACAGAGAACGAGATAACTTAGTTTTTCCTTCACAATTATTCAAACACATTCATCTATTTGACTAAATAATTCCAATTTGGTCTATTTTTGTTGTTTAGAGATACAGCCCAAAGTATATTTGTTTCTGGTGAAAGCTGGTATGTTTTTCTGATGTAATGAGATGGAGAGAAGTAGAATAAGAAAGTAGAACTGGCAAGGGCAGGTGCTAAGTTTTGTCAGTTTAGCAATCAAAAAGCCATCTATTGTGCAGATGTTTTATATATACATATTTATACACACATATACATACACACAAATGTATGTGTATATATATTTACAAAACACTTGCAAAATTATCAGGATTTTTTTTTACCATCAATAATCATAGTAAGAAATGTTCAATGTTTTCAGCAAGCTAATTATTTTATTTTCCTTTATTTGGATGAAGTGTTTCAGACCAATCCATAGCCTCACCCCAGCCCATCCATGAATGTCTTTCTGTTAAAACACACACACACACACACACACACACACACAAACACACTTAACTGTTAATAGTGACAAGGTAATCTCTGAACAAAGGGAGTTTCCTAGGAAAAGGTGAGTTCTAACGTACTGAAGTTGTCATAAATTTATCACAAGAGGTTATTCTTCTGCACACGCACATATAAGCACACACATATACAGGAAATGCTTGTATGTAAAACATACAAGCACATATTTCATGCATAGATTTGCTATTTGTCTTCTGACTCTACTGACATATCCTGTAACTTCACTGGACTCTGAAAACAAACGACTGTAAATAAAGCAACATTGAAGACTTGAGACTTGATTTCTTTTTTTCGTGTGAGACAACCAGCCTCTCTCTATGGAAGCTGTTCTAAGGTCTTGTACTATAGCTCTGTTGAAAAATTGCACTGGCTTGCCAAATATCTTAATGACTTTTCTCTCAGCAGTTGGTAATGGTGAAATGTTATTCTAGTAACCATAATGTCTCTCATAAAACAATTGCATACAATATGTACTGTACTTCTATTTTAGTGAGCTCTTCTGTCAGAATAGCAGTGCCAGTAACCATTTAGCATTTCATAGCAAACTGCTTACCAGTCCTTCAAGTGTAATATTGCAGAAACAGTGAAGAAATGCGTGATTAAAAACGTTCACTGAGAGTGAACCATTTAACTCAACCCGACACTGCAAAATAAACCAGCCTTCACATATGTAGGCGCTCATCATATAAATGACAGTTCTATGTGGTCATTTAATTTTACGATCTCAATTCTCGCATATATTGCTCACATAAATATAGTGTTCTCCTGCAGGGAGGTCTGCTGGGTGTTATAAAATCAGTGAGACCTCAATGGGTTCAAATGGACATCTTTTATAATTATTGCTATAAAATTTCTTGACAATGCATTTTGTTGTCCAATGGCTAAAGAAAACGATTTTCCAAAAGAATGGGTTTCAACAAAGAGAGTAACAGAGCCTGGGAATTTATTCCTGTATTCACCCATATTTAAATTACCTTAGTCAATCTCACCTATTGGAGGCCTTCCTGCTCTTCAGAATAAGTTCTGAAAATGTGGCTTCTGGTTAGAGGCAGGCCAAGTTTAAATTGTTTTCTGGTTTGATGAGGCAATGTGGAATATCTAGAGGGAAGGATTAATTTGCTGCTAAGTGCAATTAAAATCTATTTACAGGGAATTGTTTCATGCACTCGGAAAGATAAAAAAAAAAAAAGGTAGGGGAAAAAACTTCCATAAACTCAGGATTAGAAATGGTTTGGAAAAAAAGGCACATCAACTTTGAAAAATTATACCAATAGCACCATGTACTATTTGAAAACTTCTATTATTTTTCTAACTTTTTCAGGGTCATATATTTGGCATTGAAAGGAAATTAATATGGTAAATTTTCTCTACAATGTATTTTGACATTTATTAATAATTACCTCGGTTTTTATATTTTCTATAGGATAATAATTTGTGATCAGTATTGTTGCCTTTTGTGACAGGTGTTTAATGACATACTAATTGGATTTTGGTATCTCTTTTCTATGATTGTCCTGCTGTAACTACTATAGCAAACTTATTTTTAAAGTGTCCATTTAGAAATGCAATGAAACTTTTGCTATTTATTGTGAGAAATGAAATGAATTGTTTAATATATTTTTAAATGTTAAAATATTGGGGTGCAGTCACATTTGTTGAAATAGAAGGAAAGACAGTGAGCTCTCTGAGCCATGGCTTCACCCTGTGGTGAAAGAGACAGTGCTGAGTGTGGCACAGACAGAGAGAGGTCTTGAGGGTATTCAGGGTCTGGGTTTATATAGTCCATAGGTCAGCTCTATGACCTCCTGTTGGGGTCACTTGTCCTTCATCTTTACATAAGCATAAGCCAAACAGGTAACTATATCCTGCTCATCACAGTGACTGGTTCAGAGGGGACATGTGACTTAGTTCAGTTACCTCATTGTGGATTTCAGAACTTTTATGAAAACCACTGGGAAAAAAGCAAAAACAAAAACAAAAAAATGAGGCTGTTTCAGAGGCTGATAGTAGAGAAGTTGTGAGGAGCGGGAACTCCATTGCTTCCATCTTACCACCAATGGACTTGAGATTGAAGCTTTCACATGGAAGAGAACAGTGAGAAACTGGAGACAATGAGAGACCAGATCATGGATCACCAATTGAATTTTTCATTTAAGCTTCACCTAAAGCTAAACTTACCCCAGAAGGTTTCAGTAAAAGTAAATTGAGTTTCCTTAAACTTGCTATTGAGAGAGCCCTAAATAATTCACATGTCCCTTCCCTCAATGTTCTTATGAGATCAGTAACTATCATTTTTTTTTTTTTGCCTAAGCTAGTTCAAGTTCAGTTTTGGTCACTTGTAACCAAAATAATACTAATAAACTGTCCTTTGTTGGAAGCAGATTTCATCATTTTGATCTATGCTTCTCCTGTGTCTAAGCAATTGACTGATTCTTTCCCTCAACTAATATAATTATTCTGATACAATTGTTATTTATTAAGTGCCTTTAATGTGATAGATACTATTAATGCAACAATTAGAAGCACACAGTTTCCATCTTCTTGAGATAGAGAGTCTAATGATGGAAAAGATAGATCACTAAAGAAACAGTTACAGTGAAAAGAAAAGCACAAGAAGTTTTTGGAAGAACTTAAAAGTAGATTAAGCTCTTTCTTACACAATAGGTCCAAGAAGGTCTCCTTGGTGAAAAAGCATCAAATCTGAGGCCTGAGAGATAAGCAATATAAATCCAGAAAGGCTGAGGGTAAGGCAAAGAGACAGAAAGTTGGAAAATCTAAATTCCAGAGAAAACATAACTTACTAATAAGTAACTACAAAGACATACAGGATGGCTTACGAAAGGGCATAGCAAGGGAGGTGGTTTAGGAGTGGAAAGAGACAGGATTAAAGGAATATGGGCATGAGATAAAATAGCCCAGAAAGGGACTAGCAAACGAGGAATTTGGGCTTTATCTTAAATATACTAAAAAGCCAATCAGGTTTTAAATAGAGGAGTGGCATGATCAGATTTTGATTTGTATAATCTGGATTTAGGTAAAGAGATAATTTATTCAAAAAGATTATCACAATAAAAGAAAGCAGATTATTTCAATGGGGGGGTATTACTACGGTAAGAAGAATGTTCATACCATGACACCTGCAAATATCTCCAAGATCAGGCAGAAAAAGGCTTTCTCTTATAGGGAGGAGTGAACAAGGCTAAAAAAAAAATCAGGTGTAGGGAAATGAAATGAATGAATGGAAGTGGCATGATTGGAGACTAGGTCAGACAATGTTTTACTCTGAGGTCAGTCTAATCCTGGGAGGGACTATTAAGGAAGGGTTGTATGCTGGCTTATGCTAGTGATGAGTCAAAATTCATAGACCCGGGGGGAAAAGAAAAGCTTAAATAAAGTTTTGTCAAAATAAGTTGGCAGGTATTTTGTTTAGATTGGTCAATGTGTACAAAAAGTTCAGCTAATCACTTAGGAGTCAGAGTGGGAATTTGGAGAGTGTGTGTGGTGTTGTCATAGGTCAACAAGGGAGGTAGCTGTGACTTTTATCTAAGTTACATGGGGAAAGATAGTTTTTTGCAGTAATACATATTCTGGAACACAAAAGGGTGGGGGACTTCTTAATTGTAACTATTTGCGAGGAGCACAGTGCTCAGTGAAAGTTTAACATGGTCAGATTTCAGAAAGATCACTTTGGTATACCATGGAGAAGAATTTGATGGGGCATGAAACCAAAGAGAAACAGTGTGTAGTAATTCATCTGCAATTGCCCTGGATCAGGGTAGAGATGCGAGGGTCATAAGGAAGCAGTGAATTATAAAGATTTTCAGAATGTAGAGAAAACAGGTCTCGGCATTTGATTGGATCAGTGAGGTGAGCAAAACACTAAACTAAGTCACAGTGTGTCAAGAAGTTAATCACCTCTGAATGGGGGTCGGGGGCAAGGGCAATATATGTAACCTAAACTTTTGTACCCCCATAATATGCTGAAATTAAAAAAAAGAAGTTAATAACTTTAGCTGAAATTTCCCTCTTAGAGTCTCCAGCGGCTTCTTTGATTTTTCAGTCTGCAAGAGGACCTCTTAATTACTGCTTTGCAAAGAGGTTTTAATCTTAGGAAGATTTCCTCTGGTATGCCTCCTTTCCCCTGTATCCTCTGTCCTTGGGTTTTAGCCTGATGTCTTCACTTATTCACCAAAGATAGACTGTAGTACCTCTTGTCTGGTCTCCAAAAGCAACTATTTTGGTGTTTATCTCTTAACATAATATCTCTATTAGACTTAAAAATAGGGTTCAAAAAAACTGATTATTATCAGTCTTAACATGTTTAAGTTTTACCAATCCTTGCCTTGTTTGTGATTGTTAAAAAGTTTATCTGCTGTGCACTGAAGAGGTGCTCTAAAGTCGCTTTTAGCAATTTAATTTCTTGGAGCTTTTTAAAAGTATAGCATACATATACAAAAATGCACAAATCAAAGGTGCATAGGTCAATGAGGGTGCAGAAAATGAATGCACCCAGTAACCAGCATCCAGATCAAAAAATAGAGCCAACATCCCAGAAGCCCCACATTGTGCCCACCTTTCAGCACTACTTCCTATATTGACTTCTGATCCATAAATTAATTTTGCCTATTTTTGAGCTTTTTGTAAATAACATAGTATGCAGTCTTTTATGTCTGCCTTCTCTAATTTGTGAGATTTATTTATATTGTTACTTACAGTAATCTGTCTCTTCTCATTGCTGTATTGTATTCCACTATTTGAATACATTATAATTTATTCCACCATTGAGGGTCATTTGAACACTTTCAGTTTCATGTGCATGAATAGTGTTATTACGAGCACTCTTATACATGTCTTTTTGTTGTACTAATTTAATTTGAAGAGGAATTTTTCCCTTAATTCCTTTCTAAGTCTTAGATATATGGTAAACTTTTTTTTTTTTTTTTTCTGCTTTGGGGCTTATTACACATTCTAGTTTGTAGTCATAATCCCAATAGTTATTTAAATCTACTTCTTTTATTACCTGTGCATGTATGTCTCCCCATGTCTATTTATGGATTTTAACTGATTTTCCATTGGTTTCTTAGCTGTAATTCATCCTTTGTTTTCAAGAAGGGCTCAGGAAAAATATTTACCTCAGTTTATACATGTTAAAAAAGGTCTTTGTTTTAATACTTTAAAAACAACTTGCCTAGTTATAAAATTATTGATAACATTTTTTTTTTTTTTTGCTTTACTCAACTGCCTTGTAGCTTAAGTACTGCTGTAGGGTAGGGTTGTGTGAAGGAAGTCTCCTATCACCCTTTCATAGAAGACTGAAGATCCTTCCTGACTGCCAGTTATCGGCTAAATTGTGTCCTCTCCAAAATTCATGTGTTGAAGCCGTAATCCTCAATGTGATTACCAAGGAGGAAATTAAGATTAAATGAGGTCACAAGGGTGGGGTTCTTTATCCAATATGACTGGTGTTCTTGTAAGAAGAGAGAAACCAAGGATGCATGTACATAGACAAAAGCCCTCATGAGGACATAGGGACAAGATAGTTACTTGCAAGCCTAGGACAGACCTCAGGAGAAACATAGCCTGCTTGCACCTTGATCTTAGACTTCCAGCCTCCAGACTGTGAGATAAATTTCTGTTATTTAAGTCACCCAGTCTATGGCAATTTCTTATGGAAGCCCTAGCAAACTAATATACCACCCATTTCATGACCTGTGATTTTAGCACATGTTTTGGTGTTAGCACTTATGTAGTAAATTTTTCTGGGATCTATTTGTTATAGCCTAAGATGTGAGAAATGACCACCTAAAGACCGAATTGAGCCAAATTAGGAGTCTTTATTAGCTGGCCAGCGACCACCCCCTGTTCTGGGAAAGTCCAGAGACAGAGAATGGCCCCGATCTTAAAGTGAACAGGGCTTATATACCTTCACCACTAACAATACTAACAATACACATACGGCTAAAAACATGTTGATTACAATAATTTATAAGCAAGCAAACTTACAGAAGCAAATAGTATCATTAGATCAAGGAACATTTCCTTGAGGAACATCCAAGGAACATTTTTCCAAGGAACTGCCAAGTGTAGTACAATGTAACTATACACCTAATGATTTTAAACAATCACTTACAAATTAATCACTGTATAAAATTTTTTTGTTATTCATGTGTTCTTCTCTACTTCACACAACAGTGAGTCCGTACACAAGATGGCTGCACTAGCCTGCATACAAGATGGCTTCTCTTAAGCTCATAAAATTATAGTGAGTACTGCGCTTCATCACACTATTTGGTTCTTTCAATCTATTTTTATTTTCACAAAAATTATCTTCTATGTTATTTTCAAATATTGTTATCTATATCATTTGTCCTTTTTTTCAATGTAGAAATTACATATACATTGGATCTCCTTTGTCTGCTTCCGTAATTGTTTTATCTCTAATAAGTCTCAATTTTGTCCTCCTTCACTTTTTTTGGATCTTTCTTTATTTCATTTCATGTGTGTGCTTCAACAGGGCCATCTCTTCTGACTTAACATCAGGGTGATGTAAGATCTGCATTTGGGTTTAGGGTATGGAGAGTCCTTTTAAGACCTTGAGCCTAGAGCAAATGCTACAAATGCTGAAAATCAGCTTTATCATCTAGAATAGCATAAGCCCCCAAAAAGACACTTCTTGTGTTTATACCCCCTCCAACAAGAAACTCATGAATAAGGAGTGATTAATAGTGAGTTTTCTAACCAGACCACTATCTAATACGGCCCAATTCTCATTGTCATTTTATGTCCAACATGTTGGTTGTAGCTAACACAGAAAAATGCTCTATAAGAAATCTTAGAAACATATGGTCAATGATTAATGCCAATAATTTCTGCCTCATCAAAATTATACAAATCATTAATTGCCATGATTTGACAAAAGAATAAGATGCAAGTCAGATATTTAACTAAAACTTTTTCCATAAGAGAATTTTCCTAGTATGAACACCCTTAATATTTCCCTTTATTGCTTAGATCCTTTCAATAGAGATTACATTAATCTCTTATGTTAGTATATCTTTTACCTGCTTTAAACATTGGAAATTCACTATTGTATGACTTATTATAGAGTTTTATATTCTTTTTTTATGTTTAAGAATCAAATTAATAGAATTTTTTTTTAATTTCTCTAAGAAAAACACCTCTTCCAGTACATATCTATCCTTCAAATGATTTTTATGTGAATTGACAGTCCCGTTATGCTTCTGCAAGAGTGTTTTAGGTTGGCTTCTCCCAGAAACAGACCCTAAAACAAGGATTTGAGTAAAAGTAATTGTTTGGCAGATTATCCAAGAAAACGTTAATAAGAGAGTCAGAAAGTGAGTCAGCAAGGGGAAGAAAGAAAACAAATGTGCATTAGTGAGCAGATTTCTGCTATTGTCAACTCAATTCAATTCTGATGGGGACCTCTGGGGGACTATGTAATTTACCCCTGAGAGTTGCCTACCAGAAGGACAAGAAAGGTGGAGTGCTTATCCTTCACCTCTCATCCATCATTGATTGAGGACTGATCTTGGGGAGATTAATTCCCCAGCACCTCCAGCCTTCCTTAATGGCCGACTATGTTCCTCAGCACACTCAAGGCTTTGGGGTCTTGCCTTTAGGAGTCGAATGAGATCTGTAAGTACTGAAGGGAAATGTGCAGGACCATGATATCCTCTGCTGTGGTCCTCCCCTTGTGCCCTTAGGATGCATTCATGCTCCACTTTAATGTCACTGTGTTTGGTCATTGATTAAGATGATGGTTAGTTGTTTTGAAAATAAAATATTCTTAAAAATGAGAGGAAACAAAGACAAAAGTGGGATTTTTGTTTTGACTACAGCTGCAATTGGTCCCTAAGTCATAATTTGTAAACTCTATACATCATCTCACTCCTCTACAACCCAATCTTTATTCCTCTCATCTTCCTCTCACTTCTGCTGGTGTAGGTTGCTCACCCACCGGTTAATGTGGGCCTTCATTCATTAGAGGTCTAAGCCTCTGGTTACTTTCCCTTGTCAGGCAAGAATTGCTACAATTGTTCATTCACAGTTATCACCAGGCATGGGAAAACGAAAAGCAACATCAGTGAATCCCCTAAGTTCTAAACATACATCTTCTTGTCCCCTTTATATAGCACCAATCTATTTCCTCATGATAATCAGGATCATTCACCTTGCCAGTCCAACACAATGTTTTCTTTGCTGGCTGGTCTGTCAGCATGGGGAGCCTAAAATGGCTGGGTGGTAAACCAAGCTTTATATTTAGTCAAATCTTTACTGCATCTCCTGGAGAGAAAAAACAAACAAATGAACAAACAAGCAAAAACCCTTCCTTTTGTGGGAACCAGACCTTCTAATCTAGCAGTACCTAATATTTGGGAAGCAAAGAGCTCACCATACCCAAGATGGTCAATAGGAGTGACGGTAAAAAGAGCCACTGCCACTTTCACCCTTTGGTTTTCAGATCATTGCATTCTAGTTATCTGAAACACATCATATAATGGCTGTTAGTTGTAAGTTTATTTCACATTTTGAAAAATAGTGGCCCAATCTTGCAGATACCTCAGCTGAGACTTTATGAGGTTATCATGATATAGTACACGGTTAAATCAATGGGTCCTGTGGTTATTTGTTCATTTCTCCACTCTCTATCCAAAGCTATCTCACTGGGAATCTTATGCCAGTTTATCAGACACTCTGTGAATTCTCAAACAGGGTGGGAGGGAGGCAGCGAAGGTAAACCCATAGCTAACCACATTTCTCTCCTAGTAAGAGTGAAACACTAGTTGGATTAGTAAGGACCAAGTTGGCACTGCTGTACCCTCATGAAGGGTAGGGGTGCAATATAATCAGCTTGTTACCAAGTGGTTGTTTGATTTTTCTCTTTAGGGGATGGTCTTATATTGGAGTGGTAAGTGGAGGGGTGGGCTCCATGCTCAGTGTTGGTCAGTATTGTTTGAAGATCAAATATTCAGCAACAGCAGCAGCTGCATTAGCCTTGGTGAAGAAAGCATAGGATATGGAGCTGGTTCATAGGCTTCTTTCCTGTCACTATTGCTCCTCTATTCTCGAGCCCACTGAAAAAGGACTGGGGTAACCAAGGACCAGGTCTGGCTGATATCTAATATCCAAGTCATTTTGTCTTCTTTAAAGTGTTTCCTTCATTATGGATATTTGCTAAGACATAAAGATTTACAGACTGTGCCCACCCCATGCATTCTCCCACATGCCTCTTTCCCAGACCCCTGGTCTCCTGTGTTCCAGTCTTGATCTATCTAGGCCTCTAACCAACACACCAAGTCATTTGCCACTTCCTGAGAATCTACATATATCCTTATGTGAAGCTACTTTTTCACAAAAGAGTTACTGACCAGGTGCACTGCTAGGAGGGTTTTCTCTCACCACTGTATATTTAGGACCATTCATGTGTAGAGATGTAAAAAATGGCAGATACCCATTTTTAGCTTTTATGAATACATTGAATTTACTCATCTGTGAACCAACCCTGTGTTTTTTTTTTTTTTTAATTAATCTTCTGTCAATTGTTCATAGGAAATCCTCCTTACCATGAGGCTACAGGGATGAAGTGAAGGAGAGAAGTCAGAGCTACAGAGGTAAGTGGCAGGAGGTATGAATCACTTGTTCATGGAACTTATGCCTCACGAATCTGCCAGGGTCCGACCCCAAATGAATCATTTGCATTTTATAATAGGTTGCCGATCTGTGCCTGCTTGACTTTTGATTTGTTGAGTGTGAGAAAGCACAGATCACAATGGGCAGCTCAATTTATGTAATCGCTTGATTATTCATGATCATGTTCTCCTCAGCCATTACTGTAGACCCCTATAGGTCAAGGCCCCGTTATTGCCATGCCAGCCTCACTGCATGTTACAGGAAATGACATCTACCTTACCTCTTTACTGCCAGTTAGACTCTGTTAGTCTGAAATTTTATCCCCATTAATGCTAGAGAACCTGGTTACATAGCAGCATCTCCTACATCAATTTCCTACTAAGAGAGTAATCTCAGACTGAGCTTCTCAATGATGCCCCCTCACCAGAATATTTCTTAGTAAAAGTAGTAACTTCTGAGAGTTTCCTTGGAACAAAGTTCCTGTGGTTTGAATGTGGTTTGTCTCCACCAAAACTCGAATTGAGGCTTGCTCCTCAGTGCAATGGTGCTGGGAGGTGGTGGGAACTTTAAGAGGCAGTTAGGTCATGAGGGATCTTGCCTATGAAGGAATTAGTGCCATCTCACAGGAGTGGGTGAGTTCTTCCTCTCACGGGACTGGATTAGTTACCTTGAAATCGAGGTTTCCCCTCACATCTTGTCTCTTTGCATGTGCTTCTGCCATGTGATGCCATCTGCTAGGTTATGATGCAGCATGAGGCCCTCATTAGATATGCACCTAATCTTGGACTTCATAACCTTTAGAATCATGACCTTTATGAATTATCCAGTCTCAGGTATTTGTATAGCAACAGAAAATGAACCAAGGCAAACATCAACTGGTGGAAGCACTGGTTTTACGTAATAAATCCTTTATAACAAGCTCAACTCTCTGATCTTTTTGACAAATTCTTCAGTATGAAGTTAAGGCATAACTGGTACCTCCGTGACATTTATAGTAGATTATCATCTTTTCAAATTTCAAGGAGATATCCTAGTAGTGTGCATTGGGACCAAGTCCAGATGTTTTTTGGCAGGAGATTAAATTCTGAGTCACAAGAGCACCTCCATATCAATAAACTCATATCAATAAATATCTAAAAGCCTGTAGTCTTCCCTCCCTAGTTCAGTATCTTCACTATCTATTCCTAGATCTTTTCTCCTATTAGTTTTCCTACAAATGAGCCAATTCCCACAGCTTTTTTGATGAATAATCCATCTCATCTTATAGCAAACATTGTACTTTCCTACTTAGGCCATGCTATGACTTAACCCTAGTTAACTTTGCCACTGTTATTAGGAACATATTATTCCCACAGAACCCCATGCCCTCTAGCTGAGCCTTGGAAACACAATTACTGTAGGTGTGTGGGGAAAGAACCATGGGTCCTCTCTACAATCACATAGAAATTCTTGTTTCCATCTCTGTTCTCAAAGTGCTGTCTACAGAATAAGAGATCTCTGGCTGGGATAGACAAAGGAGACTTTCCTTATTCCCACCCTCTTGGAACTCATCCTATCCTCCCCTGTTCCCTCTTAAAGAGAATATAGATCTGAGGTCCAAGTTCACAGTCAGGAAAACGCTATATATAGGTCCAGAGAGGGAGAGGGACCAAGATTGGGCAGGCTGGCCCTCATCCCCAAGTGACTTACAGGGACTCAGTACACTTTTCTCCTATTAAGGGAGCCAGTCCTATTGGATGCCATTACAGTGACCCGATACTAAGGGAGTGGTAAGGAGGGAAGCCTTCATGGGTAGAGCCCCTGCCGCACCCCTCCATGTGTGCCAAGGTAGTCCATGTCTGTGTCTTCTCCCTGTTGTGGTGTCATTTTCACATACTTTCTTCTGTACAGGCTATTTCTTTGATAAACAATTATATTTACATTGATAGAAACAATGCTCTATTATAAAGATTTTTTTTTTTTTTGCAATTTGTAAGTTTATGGTGTTACTCATGTATCACCATTATCTTATTACATAAGTATAAACATTTTGAAGGAAAAAACTTTACATTTTAATACCTGTAATAGCATATTTTTCCTGCTTTTTAATCAAGGGGCTGCTCATTTTTGTTTTGTACTGGGCCTTGCAAATTATGAGTGAGAACTTCTTGATACAACTCAGAAAGCAAGAAAGGAAGGGAGGAAAGGAGAAGGAGGAGGAAAAAGAGAGAAAAGAAATTATTTATGATGTTAGGACCTAACACAATTGTAAAAATATTCATATATAAAGATGTTTTGTGACACACATGAAACCAAAGTTAATCACAATGTCAAAGTTATTTAATGATTATTACTAATGACCGTGGTCTTCACTTTGTGACCTTTGAGAATGATTCTGTTATATGTCAAAGGTCCACTGTGTGCTTGTGCATTTGTATTCAACTGAGGTTTGATTTTGATGCCATTTATCTGACATTTTTTTTAATTGCTTAACTTTCCAGAGGTCTGAGCCAAATATATTTGTCTTGGAAGCAACTGAATCAAAGAATTCACTAACCATAGAAAATACACATCATGCTCTGCATTATACTGAGGACTACCAAGAAATGCAACAAAATTGCATTATTTATGCAACAAAACAGCAACAATTAAGCAAAAGTGTTATTTATGCAACAAAATTGCTGGAATAAAAGTGAGAGTTGATTGCCTTGCCATTTTTTAATGGAAACAAGCCAAGTGTAATCAATTATACTTGGGCATTTTGTAAAAGTAATGCTTTCTATTAGTATTAATAGTATGTGTTCCACAGGAGAAGGGCAGCCACTCAGGGAGACATAGAAAGTGAGTTGAACAAACTGAAGGAGGATTGTTGTGAGTTGCAATGTGGATAAATGGGCAGCATGGGTGTGAACTCTAGGAACAATAGCTGAAGAAGAGGAGGAAAGGTGGTGGAAAATAAAAGTAATCAGTAGCTCTTTAAAATATCAGTAAGTTAGATTCTGTTAGCTCCAGCTTTGAGGGGAACAGGACGAAATTCATTCTCTATCCTTGTGGTACAAGATATATAAGCCAGCATTTATACAGCAAAGCTCTTTTACTCTTTTTCTTTTTCAATGATTCTCTCTCCAAATTTCTTTCATATTTTCTATCAAGTTGGGCTCTCCTGTCAGCATGTCTCTTGGTCTTTAAATATTTCATAGTCTTTTTTTCTTCTGCCCAATTGGCTTCTGTATTTCCTTGTGAAACTCCTTTATTTACGATATCATTTGATCTGTTTTCACTAACCTTGGGAGGAAAAGTTTTCCTCTACTATCTTAGGTTGGAATGGTTGGAGAAATGTGAATGAACTAAAAATGGACGGATTAGCAGGAGACGATGTTTACTCACATGCCTATGGCAGCATGGTAGGCATACAAGAAGTAGCTCACTGAATAACTAGAGATAGGGGTTTATTTCCCAACTTAATAAGAGAATGGGAGGGAGGGAGAAAAGTCTTCTATGAGAAAAGCAATTAAGCTTGATAAAGGAAAGAAAATAGGCTTGTAAGGAAACAAATGAAGGTATGACAGTTTGTGATAATGTTTGTTTATCCAACGTTTTATCCTAGTGCCAGTGATCTCTCTCTCTCCTGGCTGTGAAGGTTCTCCAGAGAAGGAATTTGTAGCAGCCTTCCTCTCAAAAGCTTCTGCCTTTAGTCAGACATGGGAAGCTCCAAAAAGGCTTCTTTTCTCATCTAAGTTGAAATGGCTTCACATTAAAATAATCTTCATACCAACTCTGGGGGGTCCAAGTGGGTCCCCACACTATCCCACACAAGGTAATGAATAAGAGCTGATGCGGGAGGCAGGAAGAAATTAGAGTAATAGCTGCCAGGGATCCTGCTGGCAAGAGGAAGTAACTATAAGAGATTATCAGACAATCAAGAGAAAACCTAACTTGAATAGAGGGAAGTATTTTAGAAAAACGGAACCAATCAGTGAACCAAATACACAACCAAAGCAGGACTCACTTCTGGTAAATGTAGTTGAACAAAAGGTGATTATGTATGGCACAATCTCAGAGGAAGGGCAGTCCTAGATGGCTTTATTTAGGCCCCTCACTCTGCTTCACCCTTGCATATCCATGAGAGGGTGCTATCTGGACAAAACAGATAAACCTGCCTTCACAGAACAAAAGAAAAAAATAATAAAGTCAGACCCACTGAATGATTTGTGTCATTTGCCTTTTATTGTTCAGGGTTAAAACCAGTGGCTCTTTTGTAAAGGCTAATTACTGTTACAGAAAAATGCTGCAAGCCAAACTTTTAAATAGTAATTTTCCCAACTGCCCCAGGTACATAATAAGTTACCCAAGGTGAGAATTCAAGAACCTGGACTCTACTACTATTTTCATATATCTCGAGTGAGGGAGGGTGATGTTATGGGTTGAATGGAGTTTTTCCAGAAAGATATGTTAAACTCATAAGCCTTGGTATCTGTGAAATGACCTTATTTGAAAATACAATCTTTGCAAATATAATTAGGTTAAAATAAAGCTGAGCTCTGATTCAATATGACTGGTGTCTTTATACAAAGAGAAGAGTCATAGAGGGGCTGTGCCCATGCGAAGGCAGAGGCAGATTGGAGTTACACGGCCACAAACTGCAGAAGGTCTCTGGGGCTACCAGTGACTACTAAAGACTCAAGGATGAATCTTCCCGTAGAGGCTTCAGGGCAGCATGGCCCTGCTGGCACTTTAACTTTGAGGGAATAAATTTCTGTTGTTTTAAGCCACTCAGTTTGTATTACAGCAGCCCTACAAAACTAATACAGATTATAAAACAGCTGTCTTTTTTAGGGGGTAGTAGCTCTTGCACCTGGTGATAACATCTCTTCTTTTAGGAATATGAGAGTGAGTTTTCCAACTTCTCTTTCCAAAACTGAGTTTCCCACACTTGAATGCACTGTTGGTTATTTTATAGAGCCGGGTGAGATGTATTTTAATTTAGATATGAGTCCCCTGTTGTTCTTTCTCAGCTGGTATAAAAAGTCAATTACAATTTGTATTCTAAATATTTCACAGGAGGATCTCAGAATAAAATCTAATGCAAGTAGAAATTAAAGAGAAGTGACACACAATCCAAATGAGTTTTGTTTAATTCCACCTTAAACCTGTTGCTATAACTTTAAACACTTTTTATATTTGCACATCAATTTTAGCAAAATAAATATCAAATACATATTTTTAGGGTTAAAATAATATGTTAGAAATAATGGAATTCATTTTATTTTAAAACACTTTATACAGTGCCTGGTTCAGGTGTTGAAGGATGAAAAGCTAACATTTTATTAAAATAATTTTGTTCAAACAAAGGAATTTTGAAGTAAAATTGAAACAAAACTTAAGTTGTGGTTATTTGTATATAAATTCAATGTATATTCAAAATATTTCCTCATATGCTTGAGAATGCAAGGCCTTTTTCATGATAAACACATAATAAATATGTAAGATATTGAATTTTAAATAGAATCTCTTCTGGGATAAGGAAGTCATTTTAGCATAGCACAGGTTCCTCATATTTTCATATTCCTATCCAGTTTTTAGCAAGAGAATAAAACTATGTTATGGTGATGAAAAGAATATTTTTAAATGCTGAACTAATTAAAAGTGCAGAAAATGGAGGAACATATAAAATGACACCATGGAGATGAAATGAGCAAAAATTTAGACTATAGAAAACTTTATAGGACAAATAACCTGGCTTCTTAAGTGAATAAATTTCACATGCACACACATACACAGACACACCCCACCACACACAAGAAAGAGATAAAGTAGAACTGTAGATTAAAAGAATCTTGAGAGAATTATCAACCAATACCAAAGTGTGGGTATAATTTGGACTCTGATTTGAACACATAAATCTATAAAAAATATTTATGACATAATCATATTTTAAATATTTAAAAATCACTGATTTCAAGGTCTTAGAGTATGGTAGTTATGTTTATTAAAAAAAAAGTTACCATTCAAAAACTTATGCTGAAGTTCTTACAGATGAAATTAAGTATCTGGTGTTTATTTCAAAATAATCCAGTGGGGACAGGGGAAAAACAGATTGCTATATAGATGAAACAAAATTGGCAATAACTTGCTAATTGTTGAAGCTGGTGATAAGAATATGGAGGTTATTTAATATTTTTTCTACTTTTGTACAATTTTAAAATATTCTGTGATAAAATGCTAAAAAAACTTACTACGCCTATTCCTTGACTTCAAAGGCTTTAAAATCTAGTTAAAATAACTGTGAGTATATGAAATTAACCATAGAGATTAGGATTAATTACCAAAATGAACAAAGCAAAACTTTAAGTGCTACACAGACTTAAATTATTAATATAATCACAGACCAAGTTTGTTAGGAAAAGAGTATTTCTGACCTGGATGTGAAAGAATAGGCAATATTAAAATAGGCAAAAGGAAAAAGAGAGAGGGAATCAATGGGCATCTCAAACTGAACCCCGGATTGTATTCTCTACCTCTTATTACTCCCTCCTCTCATTTAATTGTACTACCCTTCACATTGGTTAGGCCAAAACCAAGGGGACATTCTTTTTTATTCTAGAGCCCATACTCAATCTATCATCAAATTCTGTTGACTCTACTTGCAAAGTACATCTGGAATCTCATCATTTCTCATTATTTTATCCATTATTACTCTAGCTAAAGCCACCATCACGTCTTGACTGGGCTACTATAACAGTCTTCTAACTAGGCTCCCTGTGTCTATTCTTCCTCCAACTTCCACCCCTACTGTTGAGTAACCCTCACATAAGAACTGTGGTCAGCATTTTATAAACATAAATCTGATTACATCCTCCCTGATTAAAACCCTAGGACAACTTCTGATCATGGCCCTCCCTGATCTAGCCCCTACCTGCCTCAGACCTTATCACTGTCACTGTCTTCCTCGTTCCCTACACTTCAGTTACAGTTCAAGATTTTCCTTGCTTCAGGTCTTTGCGCTTGTTGCCTCTAATTGGAACCACTTTTCCTTAGATATTTTTAAGGCTCTTATAAATTTTTTTTAATTTTTAATCATTATCCAATTCTCTCAACTAATTTCACTTCCTTTGAGAAAGGTTTTTCCTGATCACCTTCTCACTCCTCTGATAGCTCTTTTCTCTATTATTTTCCTTTATAACAGTGAAATTACTAATGATTTATCTGTTTTAACTGGCTATTAACTCTACCATTATACAGTAAGCTCCAAAAGATAAAATCTTTGTCTTTTCAATATTCCCCTCACCGGGAACAATGTCTGGCATGTAATTATAAATATTGATTGAATTAGTGAATGATCAGTAAACCTAAAATATGTGAGACATACTGGGGAGAAGCCAGTGATTATGGACAATTTGGCTGAACTGGACTTTAGGGAATTCATCAGGAAGTTTATAAAACTAATTTTAGAACTGAATATTTATAGGACTAAAAACTAGATTATATTTAGATGTTTTTGTCTTATAGGCTATGTAGGATTTATTGCTATTCATAGGCAAACAGATGTAAGCCTTAATTACCTAGCAGTCTAAAAAGTTTTAGAGAATGGGAGAATGAACATTTTGACCTATTGGAGGACTACTGAAATAAGGGACTTATTTTTTATTTCAGTAACTTTTCACCAATTACTAAAAAAGACAGTTTAAAAACTGACAAGCAATAGTAGTGATAGCTGTCATTTACTGACTATTAGAGACTGTGTACTTTACCATGAACATTACAACATTTGATTATTTAAATCTCACAGCCACCCAGTGAGGTGTATATTTTGCTCTTGGAGTAACCTATAAAGAAACTGAGGTTTAGAGAACCTAAGTAACGTGCACCAATGTCCTAACATTATAAATAACAGAACCAGAATTCAAACTATATTTTTTAAGTAAGCTTGTTGATTGAATATATATATATATATAATATATAAAGAAAAGTACATAAATACAAGTGTACGGCTCAATTAATTCTCACAAAGTTGACATACCTGATTATATATGACATGACTTGTACTGTAATAATCTGTTTTATCTAACTTTTATCATGACTGAAAACATTCAGTGTTTTATAGTGTCTGAGACTGCCTTTTTCCTTATCTATGTAAAAGAAAAATTGCACGAGACCAGTTAAATAAGCAAGGAAGACTTTATTTCAGATTATTGCAACAGGGAACAGAGATTGAATTTAACTCCACTGAAACAAAAGGTGGGAGAGTTTTTAAACACCGGGGTCTGCTAATGGAAAAGTACCGGGGAATGTTGAGGGGAGATTGAGCAATTCGATTAGGCCAGCTATGTTGGCTGATTGGCACTTACTAGAGTTAGCCTCCTACACTCCCACAGACTCTGTGTAACTGAGGTGCTGCCTTTCTTGATGACATTTCAAAGGGATGGCTCCCTTGTGAAAGGTACTCCTGGGTTGTAGAAGATTTACAACTCAAAGGGGCAGTGAAAGAAATTACAGTTGAAATGTTTCTAAAGTAAATATTCTAAGAAAAGGGAGGTTGGGTCTTATATTCAGAAAGAAACCTGTTTAAATTTAGTCAAGCTGAGAGAAACATTTAGGCCCTTTGGTTGCGGACCATTAATCATATCACATTAGTAGATTCATTTCCATTTTGAAGCTGACTAAACTCTGGTGATAGTGTTAGGTAGATAGTGAGGGATTCTAGGTCTCCTAGGGATGAAAGTGGGCGCTGTTGCCCCCATCTTGCTCCTGCCCAACCCTAATTCTCCATACCTGGGGGAGGAGGGAATACTCTACTAATCTGCCAATCAGTACTTGCCACACCAGCTGAAAAAGAATGCAGAGGACCCTCTAGCCCATGGGCCAGGCCTCATGGTTACCATAAAGTCCGGAAAGTGACCTAGAATTCACAAGGGCAGTAAGAGTCAGGTCATGCAGCTCCCCAACTGTCCAATCGAAGTGGTTCTATGGTGACGTTTCAAACATGGGGAGGTCCCTATCCGGACACCATAAAACAAGACCCAGACCATAACCAAGCTCTCTTTTCCTGCTCTGACAAGGGGTCCAGTCATGATCTGTGTTGTATGTGTCATGCTTTGCAAACCTATGTGTCACTCTTGCTCTATAATCCTATCTTCCTCCCTTCAATAAACTTCACCTCATGCTTGCCTAGCTTTGGTGGGTCTGGTCATTCTTCAGCCATGAGTGCACTAAGAACCAACATTCCAGACTTAAACCTGACAATAGCTTTGCACACTACCAGAAAGGAAACAGAAGCACTATATCATTACTTGGCATTTTAAAATGCAAAGTCATTCTAGTTTTTAAGAGGGCTAGAATCTAGATCACAGTAATAAGGGTGATAGAGGATTTACAGATCATGGTCTTTTCAGTGAGGTTAAGGGATCATTATTTGCCCAATTCTGTTTAGAAAATAGACTGTACAAATGGCTGTGATACAGCATAGGTACTTGGGAGGTGAAAAAACCCAACCAAGAAGAGGAATTCGTTAAAGTTGTTAAGGGTAGTATAACGAGGTATAACAGCCTGAAACTAGACCATTAGGTTAGACATTAGGAAAGTATTTCTAAATGTAGAGTTGATTAGATTTTGGAATAATTTGCTGCGAAAAGGTCACTAAGGTGCCATCACTGGGAATACTCAAGAGTAGATTAGATGAAATACATAGTGCTATCTATGGCCACAGTAACAAGGTCAAACCCACAGTAATACAGAGGAGCAAACTTTGTGACCCTGGACATGTTTCCCCTCTATGATAAGATCCACTTGATTTTAGAAAACAACAAAAACAAAAACATCATAATTTGTAATATGAAGTCTCAACCAAAGATTCACACAACAAAAGCGCATTTCTCTTTACCTTATTTTTCTTTACTCTGGCTTTTAGAGGGTAGAAGTTTGCATCAGTGAAGAGAATGAAACCAGTGCCCATTTTAGATTATAAGGAATTAATTTGCAGCCAATGTGCTTATATTAACAAATTGTTATTTGGCTAGAAAATAGCCTGAGTGGTACTTTGTCTCCTTAATGGCCCTATTTAACAACTCAGTTTAACTGTTTTTGCTTAATTTTCATGCTAATTTTATGCTATTTCTTCCTTTTAAGTTTTAACAGTATTTTAAATTTAAGTGTATTGATGTTTGCATTTAATTTTTATTTGATTTAGTTTATTTTATTCAAAATGGCCTGATTGGCACTTGATTGTTATGTGAATGATGCAATGTGGAACACAAGCTGAAATTCCTATATTAAGGACTGAATTCCTATTTTAAATAAATGCCGGGGTAGGCCCTCTTTCTTTAAGGACAGGATGTAAATTCTCTATAGCAATTCTGTTTATCTCAGAGTACCATCTTTCTCGTACAGACAGAAGGGATTTTAATGATGATTCATCAATTCATCACAGATTTTTTTCACGAATGTTGATTCACCTTGCTACCTGACCTCCTCTAGTGTCTTCATGATGTAATACATTTAGTATTAACAAATATTAAAAAGCACTCCTCTGTGTCACAAACTGTTCTAGATGTTGGGCCATACAGCAGTGAGAAAGAACAACAATATCTTTGCCTTCATGGGATTTAATTCCAGGACAGGAGACAAACAAATAAGTATGAAAATAATGCCAACGATCGACAAGGATTGTTGAGAAACATGAAGCAAAGAAAGGGATCAGGTGATTGTGTCTTAGGTTGATGTGGAAATCTCTCTAAAAGAAGACATTTAAGCAGAGAACTGCATCCCTAAGGGAGTGACCCATGCAGACATCTGGGGGAAGAGGATTCTAGGCAGAGGGGAGAGCAAGTGTGAAGCCTGAGACTGGCTAGTGTGTTTGAGGAACTGCAAGTTAATCCAGGGCTGCTGATGTGAAGAGAACAGAGAAGCCCATAGGAGGAGATTAAAGTTCTCAATCTCTCACTCCCAAGAGTGCTCTTCAGATTGATTAACTGAATATGAATATAGGCCACATGGATCCTGTTCAATGTGAATAAATGAACAGTTTTCTTTGAGTGAAAATCTTACTTTTTACTTAATTTTTCCCAGGCAATAATTCAAACTGTTCTAATCTATAGTATTTAAAAGAAAGTTTATTGATGCCATTTATTCATTCCATATATATTTCACAAATAGTTACTGACTGCCCACTATGTGACAAGCACTACTTGAGGTCTTTATACTTAATATAAAGTTTCAAAAACAGAGAATTTCTTATTTGTATGCAAATTTAATTTTATGTAAAACAAATAAGTTTTAAATGAAACTTAATGAATATATAGATCTAGTGCCCTATGGCTATTGTTCATTTATAACAGAATGCTGCTTAATCTCTCTCTTTTTTTTTTTTTTTAGACAGGTCTCTCTTTCTCTGTCACCCAGGTGTTATCATAGCTCACTGCAACCTTGAACTTCTGGGCTGAAGTGATCCTCCAAACTCAGCCTCTTGAGTAGCTAAGACTATAGGCACACACCACAACATCCAGCTAAAGGATACTACTTAATCTTAATTGCCATTTGAAAAAGGTACCCAATATATTTTGTTTTCCAATGTCTTCTACATTGCATCAGAAATTACTAAAATTTACTTTTTATCCCTTTTTAATAAGTTCATCTCATTTGGATTAGTGCAATTTCCTTCTGTCTAGTACTTAAGATATTTCAATTATAAGTCTTTAGTTAAGACAGAATTATTACCTATTTTAAATGTTCATCTCCTATTACTTCTCCAAATGGTGGATTTAAGATTAGTTCATTTAAGGAACTAATTTGCTTTTCTGTATTTAAATTGGGTGAATTTTGTGGCATCTCAGATTTATGAGATTGAGTAAATTTTTATGGTTACCTGCAAAAAAGATGGTGTGTGTGTGTGTGTGTGTGTGTGTGTATTTATCTGACAAGAGAGTCAGGCATTTTACAGTAGGAAAAGAAAAAGAAAGAGAGACAGACGGAGAGAGAGAAAGAAAACCTACTGCTATGTTTGGATGTTCCCACCAAAGCTCATGCTGGAACCAAAACTCATGCCACAATGGACATTGTTAGAAAATGGAATCTTTAAAAGGTGGGGCTTAATGGGAGGCATTTGGATCATGGGGGTTATGCTCTCATTGGAAGCTTGGTGCCATTCTTGAGGTAGTGAGTAAGTTCTTGCTCTTATGAGACTGAATTAGTTCTCTTGGGATTGTATTAGTTTCCAAGAGAGTGGATTGTTGTAAGTGACCCCTGCCTCTTCTGCGTATCATTTTGCACACATCTGCTTGCTTTTCTGCTTCTCTGTAGTGCTGTGATGCATCATGTGGCCTTCCCCAGAAGCTTAACTGATGCCTGCACCAAGCACTTGGACTTTCTAGCCACCAGAATCATAAGCGAAATATAGCCATGGACCACATAATGATGATTCAGACAGTGATAGGCCACATGTACATTTTACACATATACACTACCTTTGCATTATAATGATTACAATGAGGATGGCAAACAGAGTAAATACTTGACACACTACTACTCCTTCCCCTCCCTAGCCATGTGGCATTGCTCATTAATTATAATACTCTTTGCTATTGAGGCACACGAGACAGCCAGAGAATCCTTCTCAACAGTGTTTCAATCATCCACTACAAGTTGACATGGCAAATTGATGCCTATCCCTTTACTAAGAAAGAGGTCTCATGAAGGAGATAGTGTCTTTATAGAAAAGTTTGAGAGAGACCCCCTAGCGCCTTCTACTATGTGAAGACATAACAGTAAGACACCAACTATGAGCCAGAAAGTGCACCCTTACCAAATACTGAATCTGCCTTGCTTTTGTAATTCCCAGGACTCAGAACAGTGAGAAATAAATTACTGTTATTTATAAGTTTATAAACTTGTACGTTGCTTGTAAGTTACCCAGTTTATGGTATTGTGTTATGCCAATCTCAATGGCCTAAGGCAATAAACTGGTCTGAGAAATGAGGGTGCTACTATAACAAATACCTAAAAATGTGGAAGCAGCTTTGGAACTGGGTAATGGGTATAGGGCATTTAAAGTTTTGAGGTGCAAACAAGAATTATCCTACATTGCTGTGAACAAACCATAAAGGGTGATTTTGGTGAGGATTCAGCAGGAGAAAAAGGAAACTATAGAGAGCCTTAATCTTCTTAGAGAATATCTATGTGGTCACATCAGAATAATGGTAGAGATATGGATAGTAATGGCCCTTCCAATGAAGTTTCAGATAGAAATGAGGAAAATGTCATTGAACAATGGAGGACAGGTGATCCTTGTTATAATGTGGAAAGAACTAGGTTGAATTGTGTTTGCGTTCTAGTGTTTTGTGGAAAGTAGAACTCATGAGGGATGGAATTGGGTATTTAGCTGGGTGACTTTCTATACACAGTATTGAAGGTGTGGTTTGGCTTCTCTTGACCATCTGTAGTAAAATGTTAGACAAGAGAAATTATTTAATAATGGAACTATTAATCAAAAGAAAAGCAGAACTTTAAAGATTTGGAAAATTCTCATTCTACCCATTTTATAAAGAATGAGAAAGGGTGTTTGGGAAAGAACACCAAAGATGTGGCCATATGACCATCTGAGAAGGAGACTAGTCAGCCACCTAAACAGAAACCAGGAGCTATTGTCCAAAACAGTAGAAGAATGATCCTGGAGGCAATTCAGAAATCATTGCAGCTGCCACCCTCTTCAGAGGCAAGAGTGCAAAAGCCCCAGTGAATGTGGGGCCACCTCAGAGAGTCCTCACGTCCAGAGAAGCCATTGGATTGGGGTCACCACTGTAATCCCAGACTGGTAGCGCCACAAGCATGCAATTCCAGCCTAGGATAACTAGGTATACAATCCACGCACAGAGATATTGTGAAAGTTGGGGCTGCCCAAAGCCATGAGGGCAGAACTGCCACCTCAGTGGGTCCAGAAGGTGAGACTCTCACCCCCGTGGGTCTGGAAGGCAGGACCAGAGCCCCATTGGGCCTGAAGGGCAGAGCATTGAGCCATATATAATTATTCTTCAACCTAATGTTATGTTGTCTTATTGGGGTTTGATCTTGCTCAGGACCTGTCATACCTTTTTCTTTCCTATTTCTCCCTAAAATAGGACTATCTATCCTGTGCTGGTCCCACATTTGTATTTTGGAAGCACACAACTTATTTGATTTCACCAGCTCACAGCTGAAGGGAAATTTTCCTCAGGATGAATTGTACCTTGAGTCTCACCCATATCTAATTTAGAGGGTATTTAGATAAAACTCTGAACTGTAGGCTTTTGAGTTGATGCTGGAATGAATAAAGACTTTGGGGGCTGTTGAGGTGGAATGAGTGTATTTTGCACGTGAGAAGTACATAAAGTTTGCAGGGCCAGGAGTACAGTGCTATGGTCTGAATATTTGTGCCACCTCCCCAAATTCATAGATTGAAACCCTGGCCCCTAAAGTGATGATATTAGGAAGTAGGCCTTTATGATTTGAATGAGTCCCTCAAAAAGCATGTGGTTGAAACTTAATCACTAATCCAACAGTGTCGGTAGGTGGGGCCAAATGGGAGGTGTTTAGGTCATGCAGGCTCCACCCTCATGATTAAAGTCAATTATAGCTGGGCTCAAAGCTTTGAGTTCAACCTTTTGCTTTCTCTTGCCCTCTTTTTGCCCTTCTGTTCCGGAATGACATAGCAAGAAGGTCCTCACCAGATGCCAGCACCTCATCTCAGACTTCCCAGGCTCCAGAACTGTGACCCAATAAATATCTGCTCATGATAAATTATCAGCCTATGGTATTCTGTTATAGCAGCACAAAATTTACTAAAACAAGAGGTGATTAGGTTATGAGGTCAGAACCCTCAGAAATGTGATTAGCATCCTTATAAAAGAGGCCCAAGGGAGTCTCCTTTTCTCTTCAGCAGTATAAGGACACAGCAGGAAGTCTCAATCTCTGAGCCAGAAAACAAACCCTTACCAGAAACTGGTATGGGAGGAAATGAATTTGAATAAAGAGATGCTTTCTAATAACAGAAAGCTCTGAAACCCAAGGTCAAGAGCTTAGCTTGATGAAATAGAAAATATGGAGTATAGAGAAACAAAATCAATAGGACGTGTACACACAAACACACACACGCACACACACACAGTGTCTGGTGGGATACACCAACAGACTAGAGACTCAGAAAAGTGCTGCAGTTGCAGTTCAAGTCCAAAGACAGTGCTGGCAGAATTTCTTCTTGCTGAGAAGGAGGTCAGTCTTTGTTCTATTAAGCCATTCACCTGATTGGAAACCCACTGACATTATGGATGGCCATATGCTCTACTAAAAGTCCACTGATTTAAATGTATATCATCCAAAAGACACCTTCAAAGAAATATCCAGAATAATGTTTGACCAAATATCTGGATACCACGGTCTAGCCAAGTGAACATATAAAATTAACCATCACGGGGAGCAATTAAAAAATTTTAAAGAGGGCAAGAATGTGATGAAAAAGGTGTTTTAGGAAGATTGTTATTAAAAACATTTCCATGTTGGTTTAAAAAGGGAGTAGTTCAAAGTAAAAAAAAAAAAAAAAACAATGATCAAGGAAATGTTAGCCATGCTCTAGGTAGGAGCTGGTGAGGGCCTGGCTGAGAAGAGTGATGACAGAAGGAGTTAAATAACAGCCTTGATAACCACTAACCACTAATCCTTTTTCCAACTCTGAAATTCACTTTTTACTTAATTTTACTTTACTTTTACTTACTTTTTACTTAATTCACTTTTTACTTACCTTTTATGTAGCATTCTAAAAATTATTCAAATAATCTGGCCAAGTTCAGCTCTATTATTTATATTATGGTTGTGTCATGCTTTAAATACTTTCCCACATTTCTAGGCATTGGGGGCAGTATAATATAAAGGGCACGGGTTTTAGAATTGAGTTGATTTGAACTCAAGATTTATTACTGTCCTACAAATTTCATAAGTTCTGTTAGCTTCAGTTTCCTTATCTAAAAATGAAGGCATTAATGCCTATCCCAAAACACTGTCTTAAGGTTAAAGGAAAAATAATGTATTTAAGTATTCAGAATGGCATAGTCAGGTACAGGATAGTACACTAGCATACCACTCATTTAAATTCCATGAATTCAATTATGCAGGCTCTGAAAAAACAGAAAAAGAGAGAAAGAAGGGGAGGGAAGGAAGTGAGAGAGAGAGAGAAAAGAGGGAGGGAGGAAGAGAGAAAGAGAGAAAGAAGAAGGAGAGACAATGAATGAATATTTTCTTGGGATTTTCCCTTGTTCAAATTAGATTCTGCCATCTACCACTCCAGGGGAGGTCACGACTAAAATGCAAAAGGGAACAGGAGATCTAACTCTTGGCTTTGGGTTTATAAGGATGTAAGTGCTGGAGGTCTAAAAGTAACACAACCACTTTTCGATGGTAATTTCGACTCTACCAGATTTTTGTTTGAATTACTGACTTTAGAACTCAATCCCTGTTTAAATTTAACTCTGCTTGAAGAGATTTAATTTCAAATCTTTCATAGAGCATCCACTCAAGAAAAGAAGTTAAATCCTATTATAGCCAATATCAATATAGTGTTTGGATATGCCTAAATCTGACAATTAGTACACTATTTTGACATTCCCCAATGTTGGTGATGGAGATGTGACTTCAGTTGAGATTCTTGCAGTCATCTAATTAGAGAGAAACCATCTAGCAGATGAGCCTGCTAATGTTTTCCCCTGTTCTTCACTGACATATTTGCAACATCCTGCTAGTTCTTTTGTTACAAAGGCTGTGATCATTAGGTGACTTATTATATTGAATTGAGCTGGAAATTTTTTTTTCAAATGTGAATAAATACCTAACATTTGCCAGCCAATTCTTTATGATTAGGAATAAAATAGGCCCTGTCTGGGCAGATACACTGCTGTATCAATCCAATGCAGTCATTTTATTTCTCTTCATACTTTTATTGTGTTCTATACACAGATAATATATGTATCTCTTGATTTGCTTTGTTAGAGACTGTAAATGAAACTTCACAAAAGCATCTTCAAAATCATGTAGTGAAACAAGAGTTGGAAACATTTTTTTTTCCTTATCATCATTGTTGCTTTCAGTTGAATAAATGTACATTTCTTGCTGACTGCAAAGAAAGCCATTAAAAAGCTGTTCCCAGCTAAAAGGTTTCAACACATAGGGAATTATATCACTAGTTTTATTTCCCCCCCTTAACAGAGACAGACGTGGTTATAATAGCCAAATCAAAGAACATTTGTTTGAATGATCTGTAATCAGCACTGTTGTTGTCCATGGAAGTTGTGAACAGTTTTATATCCATAAAACATTGTACCTGGAAAACTGTATGTGTTACTTTCAATTTAAGCACAATTATTATAATGCTAATATTTTCTGAAAATGAAATAATGGATAAATATCATATTAATAAGCCTGTCAACTGTAAATGCATTATGCTGATCAAAAATGCAATCTGAATAACAAATGTCAAATACAAATGGTTGAAGAGAAAAAAACAAAAACCAGCAAGTTCAGTGTTGAACTGGAACCACCAAGTATAATAAGATAAAAGAATACTAGAAATTAGTCACGTTACTAGATTTTTCCCTCTAAACCGCACAATTTCTTGATAGAAAATTCAAACAATGTCATCTTATTTGTAACACATTGCTTGAAATCTCATTTTAAATTAATGAAAGAATTTTACAAATCAATGTTTCTAATTGTGATCAATTTACTCAGCTTAAGTAAACCTTTAACTTGGGTTGTCACGCAACTCCTCTATTTTTACACTTGCCAGACACTGCACAGATGGAAGTTATTCAAGAAGAATAATAATATTTGCACAGCACTTTAGAGTTTATAAAATGCTTTCACCTAAATTCTCATTTTATCTTCACAATAATCCTATGAGGTAGTCAGTGAGGTGGTCAGAGCCATTACTTTCCAGGGGATGATATATAATTGATTTATCATCATATATTCTCTTTCTCTGCCAACTTGACTCCTTTGAGCCATCCTTTTTCCTAAAAGATACAGACTTTCCTAAAGATGAACATTCATCCTATTGGGACAGTTTCCCCCTTAGGTTACTTCTCAGTGTGCAGTAACATTGATATATACATTTCTCTTGAAATATAATATAAAAAAACCCTGTAAGCTAGGTCTCTAGGAAGAGTTGAATAGCATAAGAACAAGAAATACCCCAATTGTGTGGACATGGCAAGAAGTGGGATATGTTTCTATGTAAGAAATTTTCTAAATTAATACCGTCTAGCTCACAGGTATTATGGTTCCATTGAATTTAGGAATTATATAGGGAGAACTTAATAGCTTCAATCCTTCACAAAACGTGTTTAAGCTGTTATTTGAATGTCTTTTATAAATTAAGGTGAATTTTTACAGCAAGAAAATCAGTAATAGTTTAAATTAGAATAAGAGCTATGTTATTTTAGCTGAATGTCATTTTTTTTCGTGAAGTCAGAATGCTGACCACAATATTTCCCACTCTCACAGAATAAAATCAAATAAGGTTAACTCGTGTTGCACAGAGATTAGTGTGAGTGGAAATAAATTATTTGGATTTCAATTTGGTTTAAGCAAGCAACATTGCTTCTCTTAAATCTCAGATGTCAGCCTAAATTTGGTTTTATTTACTTCCAATTCCATTAAGGATCAGAAAATATAGAAATATGGTTGTATAATCACACATATACCTCTATTTAAATTAATTAGAAAAAGGAGGCAATGTTTTATAAAGCTGAAAAGCAGGAATTAAAAGTTTAAAGTGATTTTTAGCTTTATTGACTAGAATTATGAAGAAAAAAATAAGCGATTCAGGCACAGATTACCATCAAATTTTTTTCAAAGTATAAATAGTATTATATTTTTTATAAAAATAATATAAAATTTTGTAAATTTTTCAGGTAATATTAAAGAAGTATAAATAAGGAAAGTATATAGAAGTATAAAACAGAAAGCAAATCACCAATAATCCCATGACATAGTAATAACTTCTTGTAACATTTTGTTATAATCCTTCCAAAATTTCTATTACTTCTACATTTTGCAATTACCTCACTGAAGTTTTAATATTCAGAATACAGTGCAAGGCAAAAACAAATAGAAACTACAGAAGCAGAAGGAAGGGCAGAAGAGGTAGGAGCATTTAAAGCCAAGACAAGTTTTATGTGATAAATCAAGCAAGAGTTTAAAAGCAGTTGAAGGTATGGTACCATCTGTTCTTATTCCAGATGTATCCAGGTAAAAAACTAGAAGGTTTATCTTGTGAATATGAAATGTCTGAGTTCATATAAAGCTTATGTTAAAGAAAAGCACATAATCTCCCCAAATTTGAAAGAGATATGGAGTGGGAATATACTATTTTATTACTGAGTACTTTTACGTTTACAAATCACAAGTCTGGTAAATTATTGCTTTTTAGTCAGTTATTTTTATTTTCTATCAGAATACCTAAGCTTAGAGTTTATCCACTTGTGTAGGTGAAGGCACATGTTTTATAAGAACTGACAATAGTTTCTAACCTTATGATAAAACTCCTAAGCAAGTGTTTACATACATGGCTTTCTTCATAGAGGTTTATTTTCCTCCATGGTAGTCATCTAGTCCTTTCTTAATATTTATTAGGTTCTGTCATGTTCTGAGTACTATTTGTTAAATTGCAGTTGCCTTCATCCACCCCTTTAGTAGTATTAGCAAGTGAACTAACTCTTTCCACTGAATGGGGTGCAGTATTTATTTGAATTGAAGTAGACACCTTGCTATCCCTTCACTTCTACAAAGTGTAGTATTTTGCGTATACTAGAGGAGAGTAATAGCATATTGTGTTCACATGGCTATTCCCATCTTTAGTTTCACAACTAAGCAGATCATTAACTGATACAGGGTAAGAGATCAAATATTGATCCTTTAGGATTATAGGTTACAACAAAGGATGGATGAACTACCACAAAAGAAACAGCCTCAGGGAGCAGCAGGATATGGTGGCTTGTTTTGTAATCATAGGCAATTTACAATGTAGGAAGTCACAGGACTCTTATCAGTCACTGTAGAGAGTTATTTTTCAGAGCCTGCCATAAAGCCTTTTGGACTTGTTTATAACCTGAAATTGCAGTAGGAGATATCCTGAATTATTCACTAGCCCCTTGACTCAAATATGTAGCATAATTAATAATATTAATATAAATACAAATCGTACTAACAGAAAGGAAAAATCAACATTCTCTTATCGGGAGGACATCTTTTGTCATCGTCACTTTTCAAAACAACTGTTTTCCTTATTGATATATCTGAGAATAGGACGGACCAATTGCAGTCTTAAATTCTGCAGGTTATAATTTAGTTGATCTCTTTTATACATTAAAAATACTATTAGCCTTATTTGTGAAAGGTTACTTATTCACGAAAAAATTTCTCTGCTCTCTGAATAAAATGTACCTCTCCTCTTTTTTGAAATTAATCCATCATCTTCACCTTTTTCCCAATACCCCTTACATCTTTAAAGTCTTTGTTCCATTCATATGGTTTTCTTTCTGTATCTTTAACTTTTATCCTTTGCAGGTTCTATTTACTCTACCAATAAATATGGCAGGTTTCCCTTTCCCTGAGCAAGACTTTCCCCCACCTTTCTTTTCTTTTCTTTTCTTTTTTTTTTTTTGAATTTTTTTTTATTTCAGCATATTATGGGGATACAAAAGTTTAGGTTACGTATATTGCCCTTGCCCCCCTGCCCCCTCCCCAAATCAGGCTTCAAGCGTGTCCATCCCCTAGATGGTGTGCATCGCACTCATTATGTATAGATACACCCATTCCCTCCCCCCCACATCTGCCCGACACCGGATTAATGTTATTCCTAAATGTGCTCTTAGGTGATGATCAGTGAAACCAATTTGATGGTGAGTACATGTAGTGCTTATTTTTCCATTCTTGGGATACTTCACTTAGTAGAATGGGTTCCAGCTCTATCCAGGAAAATACAAGAGGTGCTATATCACCATTGTTTCTTTTTCTTTTTCTTTTTTTTTTTTTTTAACAAAGTGTTTCTTTAATATTTTTATCTCACAATAAAAATGTATTAGCATTTTCATGACAAATCTATTTAAAATAATTAAACCATAGACTAATTTTGGTAGAAATTATATATGCAATATATTGAATGAAATTACCATTGTTTCTTATAGCTGAGTAGTACTCCCCACCTTTCTTGAGGTACTGTCTTATGTCTCATGGTGTTTTCATGACTATGCTTCTAGATACAATGCTTGACGATCAGTGCTTGCCCTTTTTTGTGGCTGCTCAATACTTTCTGGCTTCAGAAACTGTAACTACTGGATTTGCTTCTCTGAAGGTCACTGATGTCCCTTATACAACAGATTCAATTCTGGTCTTTGTCCTCACCGTTGTCAACTGGCTGTACCATTTAACCCTTTTGACTAAACTGTGCTTCTTTTCTCCCTTGGATTTCATGTCTCCACACCTTTGAGTTCTCCTTCTGCTTCCCTGATTGATTGTCTTCTCTTTTACTGGCTTCTCTTCTGCCAATCCTGTACTTGCAAACCTGCAGAAATTTACTACCTTCACTGTTTTACCTACTTGCTGTATGTTTTCTTTCTGTGAGATCTTGACCATGGGATTTTTACCTTTAGCTCTATGCAGATGACTCTCAAATTCATACCTTTAGTTTCATTCTGAGCTAGACAGACAGACAGACACACACCGACACACACACACACACACACACACACACACACGCTTTTCAGCTTCCGGCTAAATATCAAACATGTTATTTTTCCAGCTTCCCAGACCAGATTGCTCTTACTCTAGATTTCTAATCCATTTGTGTTAATAGCTCTACTGTATTCTCAATAGCCCAAGCTAAAACAGTAAGAACGATTCCTTATTCTTTAAGCCCCTAAAGCAAACAAATGCTAAATCTTAGAAACATTAACTATATTTCATTTCCCTCCTTTCCATCTTTGTTATTATTTTTTAATTTATTTATTTTTTAGCCAGTCAAATTTAGCAGTGGGGGGTTGAATACCAACTTTAGTGACACTAATGTTAATAAATTCTGATAACCCACTACCATCGGACCAGCCTCCATCTCTGTTATTAATTCACTGGTTAAGCCCATCATTGAGTCTTACCTGGCCTAAATATTCTACCAACCACCTGATCTGTTTTTAGGCTGCTGTCTTGATCTTTCTAAATCTATTTTAAATACCACTGGCAGGTCAAGATCTCTTAAATGTGATTGGGATCACTTTTTAAAATTTTTTAACTGTCCTCTACTGCCCAATGAGTTCTTTAAAACCTTTTCATTTCATGTTACAATCATATGTCACTTGTTGACAGAGGATACATTTTGAGAAATGTGTCATTAGCCAATTTCAACATTGTGAAAACATCGAGTGTACTTACATAAACCTAGATGATATAGCCTACTACACACCTAGGCTATATGTTAGAGCATATTGCTTTTATGCTACAAACTTGTACAACATGTTCTTGTATTGAATACTGTAGGCAATTGTAACACAATGGTAAGTATTTGTGTATCTGAAGATATTTAAACATAGAAAAGGACAGTAAAAATATAATATTATAATTTTATGTGACCACCATCATAAATGTGGTCTGATGTTGGCTGAAATGTCCTTACACAGCACATAACTGTATTTACCTCTTCTAGCATTATGTAGAGTTCATTCATGAGACTCCTATGGTAAATATTAGTTCTATCATCTGTCATAAGTATTTATGTCTATCTCTTATTTTTTCTATTAGAATAGAAATTCCTTAAGAACAAGGATCATGATTTCTGAAAATTTGATTTCTGACTATGCCTAATACCATGCCTTACACAAAGCAGAAATTCAATACATTGAAGGTATGAATTAAGAATAATTTGTGCATTTAGAGAATGGATAATTGGTTATAAGCAAGAGAGCACTCATGTCAATTATCTTATTCAATGTCTTAATAAAATTGACAAATGGAAAGTAAATGTACTTTCTGATGTACCTTATTTATTTCATTAATTCTATACCTGATACATGAAAATAGATTCAATTTTAATAATGAAAAAGCAAATGAAAAGATACCTTTTAATATTATCAAACTGTAAAAATTAAGAATAGATAATCTTAGACATTGATACAAATCCAAAAAGTTATTATACACTATTGTTGGGAAAACATTTTGGTATAAATTTACAGTATAAATTTTAACACTATATTTTAAAGCCTTAAGATAGGAAAAGCCTCTGACCCAAAAATTCACCTCTCTGAGTGAATTCTATGAAAATAATTGAGATTGTGCTCAAGAATTTAGCTTTCAGGGATGTTTATCATAGCAATGTCAGTAACATAAAATTGGAAAGGAAAAATAAGAGGTATAAAAATTGAAAGGGAGAAGATAAAACTCATTATTTACTAGTGATTTGAGCAGCTATGTAGATAACCCAAGAATTCAACAGGTAAGCTATTAGTTTTAATGAGAAAACTGACCAAGTTTTCTGAATATAAGCTCAACTAAGAAAAATCTATACACTTTCTTCTATGGCAATAATGACAATAATTAGAAAATATAGTAGCATATACATCATTTGCACCAACAAAATAACCTATGACAAAATAATAAATCAATGTTCATGGGAGAATAATTTGAAGAGATATAAATATATCATGCCTTACCTTTAGATAATAAAATATAATACCATTGTAGTATAGGCACAATACTGGACAGAATAGACCAAGAAACAGACTAGAGACTCAAAAAAAGACACACATATATGAAAACTGATATGTAAAGGTTACAACACAAACCAATGGAGAAAGAATAAATTATTTAGAAGTTGGTATTGGAAAAACTGGAGGCTGGGCGTGGTGGCTCACGCCTGTAATCCTAGCACTCTGGGAGGCCAAGGCAGGTGGATTGTTTGAGCTCTGGAGTTCGAGACCAGCGTAAGTAAGAGCAAGACCCCGTCTCTACTAAAAATAGAAAGAAATTATATGGACAGCTAAAAATATATATAGAAAAAATTAGCCGGGCATGGCGGCGCATGCCTGTAGTCCCAGCTACTCAGGAGGCTGAGGCAGGAGGATTGCTTGAGCCCAGCAGTTTGAGGTTGCTGTGAGCTAGGCTAACACCACAGCACTCTAGCCTGGGCAATAGAGTGAGACTCTGCCAAAAAAAAAAAAAAAAAAAACTGGTACATTATGTAGCTGGAATAGTTTGAATTCCTTTCTTATAACATATAAAAAAAAGTGCTCTATATGGATTAAAGATCTAAGTGCAAAAGAAAACTATAAAATTAATAAAGAAAATGTAGGAGAATACCCTAGCAACCTTGAAGGGAGGAAGGACATATTACAGAAAACTGCAAAGGTACAAGTCTTTAGGAGAAAAAAACAGTTGATTTAACTACATCAAATTAAAGACTTCTGTTCAATGAAATACACTTTAAACAAAAATAACAATAGTTATATACAAAGTATTAACTAATATCTAGATATTAGTTTAGATATTAAACTAGTTCAGATATTAAACTAATATCTATTTAGATATTAATTAAATATCTAAAAACAAGAGATAACTAAAATATACCAAACAGCATCTGCAAATCCAGAACTCAGCCAAAAAATGGGCAAAGAATATTATTTGCCAATTCAAAGGAGAAGGAAACTAAATGGTTAACAAGAATATGAAGAGGTGTTTCAGCTCACTAGTAATAAAATATACAAATTACAATCATGCTGAAATACCACTTTGCACCAAATTATAAAGCTTAGAAAATTGGATAAAATTTAGGATTACCAAGTAGATGAAATGGAGACCTTCCTACACCACTGGCCCAGCTGTTCTGGAATAAAGCCTTGTTAGATTTAAAAGTATTACTGCAGTCTAAGATCTACAATCCCATTAATGGGTGTATACTTCAGAGATGCTCTTGCATAAATCCTTAAAGGGACAACTAGGAATATGTTAGGCTCAGCACTGTTTGTAGAAACAGGGAATTACAGGCAACCTATATTATCAAAGACTCTGGAAATTGGTAAGTAAATAGAGGTAAATGAATGCTATGAAATACTACACAGTATTTAAAAGTCATTAACTAGATACACATATAGCCATAAAAAAGAGTCATAAAATAATGAAATTTGAATAAGATTCAAAAATAGACTCTTTAACACTATGCCATTTATATTAATTAATCACTATACATTTTATAATGGTAAAGAAATATCTTAAGATATATAAAGCACAATTGAATGGGTACCAATGAAAAAGGGGAAATAGGAATGAAATTGGTTATAACAAAAAAATATTTAGTTTATTGAATATTAAATGTCCAATTTCAAATAAAAAGTCTGGTTTATTATATCTCAAACAAGACTCAGTAAAATTAATCAAAGTATGTGCCTAAACTATCCACACAGTTTTGCCATCTTAAAGGTAGTTTGTTTATGCCAGCAGTGAAGAAGCCTGGAGAGAGAGTGGCTATGAAATCATGAGAGGTGTTTTCCACGGCTTGTTGAGAAGTAATATTTTTCTTGCAAGAAGTGGTCCAAAGACTGGAAGAAGTGGTAGTCATTTGGTGCAAGGTCTGGTGAAAACAGTGGATGACAGAAAGTTTACAAGTTCAGTTGCTGTAGTTTGAGCTTCATTGTTTGTGCATCACGTGGTCAACCATTGGCTTGCAAGAGGATTGGCCTGTCTCCATTGGCAAATCTTGGCTGCTTAATCACAAGCATCTTCATCATTTTGTCCAATTGGTTGCAGTAGACATTTGCTGTAATCTATTGACCAGGTTCCATGAAGCTGTAGTGGATAATACAAGTGCTGGACCACCAAATGGATACCATTAGCTTTTTTGATAAATGTTAGGTTTTGGACTGTGTTTTGGCACTTCATCTTTATCCAACCATTGTGCCGAGTGCTTGTGATTGTCAAAAAGAATCTGTTTTTCATCACACATAACAATATGATGTAAAAATGGTTTGCCTTTATGTCCTGACAGCAAAAAAGGGCAAGCTTTAAGACGATTTCTCTTCTTATGAGAATGGAACTTCTCAAACTGACGTACTGTGTGTTCATTAGCCACATCCTCCCCAAACCTTTCGTTAATATTTTTATCTGTCTGTGTGCATTGGTTCCACAAGAGAACTCATATTTGAAAGTAACATGAATTTTTGACTTATCCATGGTTTCACAAAAATTGCTCTAAAAAAATTTTGTAAGATAATCACAAGCCAAAGCATGCATTTGAAAGACTGAGGATGTATCTTGACAATAAAAATAAAACAAGAAGTGTCAAAGTGAAATGTCAGAGATATCAATTGTCAAACTTAGTACTTAAGGAAATTAGACATTTCATACTTAACAACATAAATAAATAAATGTGAAAATAAAAAACAAAAGAAAGGAGATTTGTAAGTATGGGTCAGAATAATGAATTTTGAGTGGAGGAGTGTGATAAACTCAATTTGTAACTTGAGGTGCTGTGTGATAAACAATTTGACTCTCCTTTGTCTGGTTCCTGGAAGTTAACCTCTAAATACTTAGAATTCCCCAAGTGATAGAAGTGTCTGGAATAGATAATGTATGCTAGTTAATAATTAATCTTAGTTATTAGTCATTAGCCAATTTTAACTATCATCTTATATGATAATTTAATCATCGTGAGATGATTCAGGATGGTGGTTGACCACATCAGAAAGATCAACCATATGATTGAAGGGTTGGGACTTTGAGCAGCACGATTATCAGCCTGACCTCCGGGGATAGGAGTGGAGACTGGAGATTGAGTTTAACTGCATAGCCAATGATTCAAGCAACGATGCCTAGTAAATAAACCCCAATAAAGCTCTAACATGGAAGGTTAGGTTAGCTTGCCGAATTAGAGGTACTCTATATATTGTTACACATTGATGTGACAGGAAGATAATGCATCCCTGAGGACGATGCAAGCTTTGTGTTTGGAACCATCCCAGACTTTACCCTATGCACTTCTTTGGCTTGTTCTGATTTGCGTTCTTTTGCTGTAATATAATAAAAATAATATAAGAAGTATAACACTTTGCTGAGTTCTGTGAGTCATTCTAGAGAATTATGGAACCCGAGGGGATACCTTCAGATTTGTAGCCAGCTAGTTAGAGCGAAGGTGGCCAGGAGACTTCAGATTTGTGGCTTGTGTCTGAGTAAGGGCAGTCTTTGTGAAGGATTGGGTCCTTAACCTATGACGTTTGGCCTCTCCAGATAGTTGGTATCAGAAACTACTGCAGATACATGCAATAATAATGAAACCACTTAAATATTTAACCATAGGATATTAATGAAATAGACTGAATACCTTGATTCATTCAGCATTAAGATGACACATATTATAGATGAATGGCTCTTTAAAATGCTATTCTAACTATACCAAGTGACAAAAGCAGGATCAAACATTGCTATTGAATAATTCCATTTTGTTAAAAAATACACATGTATCTTGGTGGTAGGTTAGAAAATTATTTTTCCTTTTTCTTCTTACTGTATTCTAATTTTACTTCAATTAACTTGTGTTATTTTTCTAAGAAGAATAAAATGCAATTCTCTAAATTTTTAAAAGTATATTATCATAAGAAAACATTTCACTATTTTCCTTATTTTATACCACGTTTCTTTTCCCAAATGCTGAATACTGCTAACATAAGGTCTAGGAAGACTCTCTGGCAGGCTCCCCACATGAATGTTGGTTGTAGCTCAGCATCAAATCCTTGCTTGCTTGTCTGCTGTCAGGCATCCAGGGCTCATGACGTGATCCTCAGCACTTGGCCTTTTGTCTTTTTGCCTTTTCAGGGACTTGTCTCTCAGCTCATAAAGCTCCTGCTCTAGAGGTACTTTGGTAGTGTGGGTGCCCGTACCTTGCAGGTGATGTGTGAGAGAGGGCCCTTTGAAAATTCCCATCTATCTAGGCCGCCTCAACCTACATCTGTGAGGTAAAATTTGATCCCAGAGATACTGTAGAATTGGGGCTTTCCATGTAATTCATGGAAAGAATAGGCAGGAATATGGAAAGTCAGGTCTAAGCATACATGTGACATCATCATTCTATGTGATGCAAATCCACCTAGGGAAGACTGGGGCCACTGTACCAGCTTGTTTGTTCTACTATTAATATACTATTCCCATTTATATAGCATTGTTCTGTACAAATAAAGAAATCAACCTAAAATTTAAAACATAAGATGTGAAGTTTTTTTCCCCTCCACATTTTTAAACTTAAAGATATGGCTGGGCGGGGTGGCTCACGCCTGTAATCCTAGCACTCTGGGAGGCCGAGGCGGGTGGATCGCTCGAGGTCAGGAGTTCAAGACCAGCCTGAGCAAGAGTGAGACCCCGTCTCTACTAAAAATAGAAAGAAATTATATAGACAACTAAAATATATATATACAAAAAATTAGCCGGGCATGGTGGCACATGCCTGTAGTCCCAGCTACTCGGGAGGCTGAGGCAGTAGGATCGCTTAAGCCCAGGAGTTTGAGGTTGCTGTGAGCTAGACTGATGCCACGGCACTCACTCTAGCCCGGGCAACAGAGTGAGACTCTGTCTCAAAAAAAAAAAAAAAAAGATAAACTTCTCTCTCTTTTTTCCCTCTTTCTTTCTTTCTTTTTTTTTTTTTTTTTTTTTTTTTTTTTTTGAGACACAGTCTTGCTGTGTCGCACAGGTTAGAGTGTAGTAGTGGGATCATAGTTCACCGCAGCCTCAAAGCAATCCAACTGGCTCAGCTTCCCAAGTAGCTGGAACCACAGGCATGTACCACCATGCACAGCTAATTTTTTAATTTTTTTTTTGTGGTAGTGAAAGGTTCTCTCTATGTGCCCAGGCTGGTCTAGAACTCCTGGGCTCCAGTGATATTCCCTTCACAGCCTCCTAAATTGCTCCGATTACAAGTATGAGCCACTGTGCTTGGCCAGCAACTTGATTTTAAAAAATCATCTTCACACATAACCACGTGTAGGCTAACTCCATGTCTGATTTTCTGAATATTTTCATTGCCTGATAACAAATACATTTTCAAACAGCTTTTTTCCCAAATGCTGACATTCTGGGGTCCTTAAAATATTAGCCAGCAAGTAATTTTTTGGAATAGCAGTGTTGAAAGAATTCCATAGAACTATATATATTTCTTACAGTATTTAATTTAATAGTACAAATATATTCACCTCATTTGCTTATCTAAGGTATCACTTTCTAAAGAAATCGTGTAGAGAAAGAGTGTAGAGGAGTGAGCTTATACTGTGAATTGAAATTCTAAACCCCATTTGTGGCCCTTGCTTTAATAAATTGGAGCAGGAGTACAACTTTTTTAATAAGAAAATGACCTCAGCAAAACTTTTCCCCTCTGCATTCCTCTCTTTTTTGGTTAGTAAGCTTTTAATGATAATGAGCACTGTACTAGGTGCTGTGGACAGTCACAAGAAAGAAAATCTCATTGCCCATCCAGAAGGGGCAATGGTCATGACTTAAATGCTGCCTGAGACAAATAGCTCTGCTTATGCTCCCAAAGGATGGGGACTCAGGAACTCCTTTAAATGGGAGATTTTTTTTCTTCTGTTTTTTTTTTTTTTTTTCCTTTATGCACTCATCCCTACACCCCACCCACACACATTTCCTTTCCTATTCAATTAGCTCTGCTTTAGAAATGGATGGATAGAACAAGGTTTGTGAGAATGGAAGAAACTCATGAGAAAGTATACAAAGCTGTGCTCTAATTTTTTAAATTCCTACATCAGTATTTGGTCACAAATATTAACTCAATATTGTAGCTATAGTTTTTTGTTTGATATAATTTTTATTCTTTCATGCCATGCCACCGGGAGCTCTAGTCCATTGATTCTACAAGCTTATCACTGTCACCACCCCTTTATTGATCTTGGATTCTATAGTCTACCATTACGAACAGTTCTTTGAACTGCTAATTTCTTATCAAATAATATCTTCCCAGCAAAATCCTAACTCTACTTAAGTCGAATTCTTAAACTATGTGCTGCTTATATCTGCATAGCCGAGTGCTGCCAGAGAAAAATATAACATCACTGACCATCTCGTATTAAATTCTTGACCACTAACTTCAAGTGGGACCTTAGTTCTGCTTGATAGACAATGCTATTAGATGTTTCCCTGTACGTCTCATTTTCCATTGCTTCTTAGTTAATAATTTTATACCTTTTCCTTTCTTTTCAAATCTCTAACACCTTCTCCTCCTCCATAATATCAGACAGTGACTTATTTCTTGTTTCACTGACAAAATATAATAGAAGCAATCAGGAAAACCTTCCACCTGCTGCCATAATTTGGTTTGCCAAATGCTCTGGATCTGTACCCTTGCATTCTACCACCCCTCTGGTTATGGGTATTAGCTACTTGTCCTTTTATCTAAAGCCAATTCCACCTTGTTTTCTTCTCACTTATTCAAAGATTTCACTCCTGCATCACTTCCTCTCTCTCCTAAGTCATCAATTTTCCCTCACTACAGGATAACTGTCATCAGCTTGCAAACATGTGCACTATCGCCCATTGAACTCACATCTCTTTCCAGCCATTGCTTCACTTCTCTACCTCTCCCCTTTACTGCAAAACTCCTTGAAAAGACTGTTTAAATCTCATGTCCTATACCTTCTTTTCACTCTTAAAAATTATTTTATTGTGAATATAGGACACATGAAACACTACAGAAAACACCATGTATATGAATAATGTATATGAGTAAGGGAACCACTCCTATTATCACCACCTAAAATAAGAAATAGAGCATTGTCAGCATCCCAGCAGTCCCATGTGTCCTTTCTTAGTCACATTTTGTTTCCTCCCAAAAGGGAACTTCTATCTTGACATTTATGGTAGTTACTTTCTTGCTTTTATTTAAAGTTTGACTATCAATGTAGGCATCCATAAATAGTATTATTTTATTCTGCTAAATTTTGAACAGCTAATACATGAAATCATATAGGTGCTACTCTTGTGTCTTGCTTTTTCACTCAATATTATGTTTGTAAGGTCCATCTATGCTCTTGTTTGTAGCTCTAATTTGTTCACTTGTATTGCTATTAATTATCTTACTGTATGACTATATTCCAATTTATTCTACTATTTATATTCCTGTTGTGTTACCATTTCTCTTTATGCCACTGTATCAATCTGGCTTTTGCCTTTATTATGGCCCCAAACTGCTCTGCTCAAGGTCTTCAAGTTGCTAAAGTCAATGGTCAATTTTCATCCTTACCTTACGGGACTTATTGGCATCATTTGACACAATTTATCAACCTCCTTCTTGAAATCATTTGTTTTCTTGGTTTCTGGGCTATCACTCTGTCAATTTTTCTTCTATATTGTAACGCTCCTTATCAGTTTTGTTGACTCCTCTTCACATTCCAAATCCTGGAGTGCTGGCGTGCCCCAAGAATTAGTTTATAGACTTTTTTTCCACTTCTATTTATACTTATGTCTTAGATAATATCATACATTCTATGGCTTTGGATATCATCTATATGTTCTTTCATAAATCTATTAATATTTCTCCAGTTTGGGCCTCTCACCTAAAAATCTGACTCTGCCTATTGAATGACTCCACTATAGAAATTTAAATGCCTAAAATAAAACTCTCCATTCTTATCCTCACCCCATCTTGTTCTGCTGGCACACTTTCCTAACTGAGAAAATGTCTACTGAATTATTTTGAATGCTCAGACAATAACCATGGTGTCATCCCTGACTTTTTTCTTTCCCTCATCTATGTTAAAGTATAACTTTCCAAAATCAAAAGCATAACTCCCTCCCTCACTTCATCTGGGTCTCTGCCAAACATTACTTTATAAGAGAAGCTTTCACTGATTTTCTGTTTGATGGACTCCCACCCCTTTTCTTGACTTACTTTGCTTCATAGCACTTATTACCACCAATATATTACGAATTTATGTTTGTTTGTTTCCGGTTTCTCCCTCCTAGAATGTAAACTGCACAGGAGTAGGAGCTATATTTTATTAATATGGTAAACCTAGTACATGATAGGTATTAATATATATCTATTTAATCAATGAGTGAATACATTAATGTAGACTTATTTCTTGGAAATGATCTCTTGAAGAGGCTTTCATACTTTCAATTACTTAGCCTACTGATCATCCTTCTATAAACACACACAAACTCATTTTTGCATGAGTGTGCTCCTGGAGTATAACTGTAAAACTACTCTTTTCCAAATAAGTCATTTCATAAGAACCACGGCTTTTATTTTGTTGTAACTTTTAGACTAGGCATTAAAGTCAGGGGACAAGTAAAAATGGTAGTGTCTAGGAAGCAAGGGAGATTGGCTTTCCCATTTTGAAGACTCCCCAGTACGAACCAAAGTCTCATTTAGTCCAGATATCAGCAGCTTAAACTGTATTCAAGCAGGATCCAAGCCCTATGATGGTGAGCTTCTGTTTCCTCTTCTCCTGATACATTACCCTAGGCCAGTGGTTTAGATTGTTCCAGAATCACTATCATCTATATCATCGGGGACCCAAATTTATAGCCTCAACCCAGACCTACTGAAACTCTGGGATGGTTAGCTCTTCTCTAAGGTTTTAACAAGCCTTCCATGTGATTCTGATGCTCACTTAAGTTTGAAACCATTATCTTAGGCAGTTGTCCTCCATACCTTATGAGGCAGTGATGAAGATAACTATGCTGAGTCAACTGCCCCAAATCAAATCATAGCTTTGTTGTTTTATAGTTGTGTGACTTTAACTAAGTTGCTTAACTTATCTGTATCTCATTGTTTCTGTGTGTGAACCAGAGATATTAGGAACAACATTGTAAGTATATTACAAAGATTAACATATTGACTGCCATGTGAGATGTATTTAACCCAGGCTAGTTTTGAGTCTGGGGCCATGTGAAGCAAAATGCTGCAGCTGGTTTGTGAAAATCTTACTTGATGTTCTTATTGTTACAGTTAATATTGACAATTTAATTCTAAAATTGGGGATTGCATTGCATATAACTCACAAACAGAAAACAATAAAAAATAAAAAATAAAGAAAGATTGTTTTGTTTTAATAAAACACCGTGGCTCCAGAGAATATTTTTTCCTAGTGTGGCAGTCAATGTGTTAATTAACACACCAAAGTGAAACACGTAGGACAATTCCTGGCACATAATACGAAATAACTGCAAAGTAGATAAGCATTGGCATTATTTACAAAAATGATATCATTGAATGATTTCTGCTATATTTTCTCTACTAGCTTAAAAATGGAGGAAAAATATATCTTATATTTCTAAGCCCCCATAAAACTGAACATAACATTGTAAATATTACAATCATTAAATGAATACTTACTATGTGCCAGGGAATGAATTAACAGCTGTAATATTCTGCTGATTACTCAAACTGCAAGAGAAATCTATGTTAATTTGTCCACTGTAATTATCTTTGCGTTATTTCAGAAATTTCTTAAATATCATACCTACTAATGAGTCTCAACCATTACCTATATAAAGATATGTAAGTCACATCAATTGTAGATCTTTTGTAGCCTAATAATTTGAACTGTATAGAATTTCTGTGCACCCATATATTTACATATCTCATTAATTTGCTATAAAGAGCAAAAAAATTGTTAATGTTAAGTCAAATTGCCTGTAAACGACTTAAGGAATATGTTAATGATCTTGCTCCAAATGAATAATTGTAAAGCAGGTGCACTTGAGATATGATCATTTAACTGACAGAAAACAGCTTCTAATGGGTTCAATAACCAGGATAATGGTGATATCATAGAAGCCTGTTAAACTCATTGTTCATACCATCTATTTAATAGACAAGAGAACTTCAGCTGGAATCTCCCTGTAGACCCATTGTCCTGCTTATTTAAATAGCAGTTAATTTAAACATGCACACACAAACAAGTCAAAACTCCATTATTTTTAACACACTTTTTTCTAATAAACTCAGTCCTCCTAGAATAGAACGTCTGACTGAAAGAAAACATTTCTGAATGTTTACATAGGTGTCATTCTTTTTCTGTTGAGATTTAGCCCCCATTAGTCTTAAAGGCACAGGCGATGCCAGAGGCTGGCTGTACAAGTTTGTGACCAGGGCCCTAAAGGGTGGCTGCCATGATGTTCCTCAGGGTCCAAAAGGAAAAGAAGCTAGTGGATATAAGTAAAGTTGACAAAATTTTGATTTGCTGTGTTTAGAACCCTTAGTGGAGATGAACATGACTCATACTTATAGAAGTAAACTAAATTTAATACCAATGGTTACAAACATAAATACAGGGTAAAAATGGATTTGGTTTCTATCTCATTTCATTTGAACTTGGAATTTTCTCTTCACAGCAGGATTCTGGCTACAAGTGAGAGGAATCAACCTCCAACTAAGTAATGCAGAAAAGGGAATTTATTGATTCAAATATCTGAAAAGTCCAGAGTTAAATCTGATTTCAGCCATGGCTAGACCCAGGTACTCAACACTTTCTTCTGTCAATTGCTTTTCCTCCAGACAGGCTCTCTCATAATGGGGCAAGATAGCTATAGCACATACCACCCATCACCCCAAAGACCCACATCAAGCTATCTTAACAACTTCAGCTGAAAATTTTCTTCCCTGTTTTGTGTGTCAGAATATTCCTAATGAAGAATGTGACTGCCTAAATTCAGTTGTGTACCTACCTTTATGCAGAGGTGGAGGTGTTATTGAAAGTTTGGCACTTGTCCCCAATGCTGCATCAGAAGAACAAGGATAAGTGGTTTGAGGAGAAAGAAAGAGGAGTTTATTAATCTGCTGGCAAATGAGGAGGTTGGTCAACTCCCATCTCAAAGTATCAATGTCCTGTGAGCAGAAGTACAAAGATTTTAAAGGTTCTGATTAATCCCATAATCCCATCTTTGGCTAAGACAGTCTCCTTATCTCCACTTGGGGAATTCCCCCAAGCACAAAGAACAAAAGACACTCTCCTGCCCCTCCTGATCACTGGCCTGAGACAGAGATGTAGGTTTTAGCTCTCAAAAAGGGAAAGGGGGTTTTGAAGAGACAGAAAATATTTTTACTCCTTTTCAGGCCATTTTCTGTTACACAGGGAAATAGGACTATTCCCTTTGAACTGAAATACGAAATTAGTACTCCACATGAATACACGCATTTTGTTTGTTTGTTTGTTTGTTTGTTTTAACCAAAGGAAGTGGAAGGAGTTGCTGGGCATCTCAAAACAACATATTCCTTTGCATTTCACTGTCGACTATCCAGCATATATGCACCCCCTCCTTTTTTTCTTACATATATACTTTTAAATACATAACACATAACAACTACAATATAGAGTCTGACCTATGCACCTCCCCTTCTCTGATGTATCATTCAAATTCTGCATCTATTTCTAAGTTGAGGCTTTCTCTAGTTCATGTGCATTGTATCCTCTGGTCAGAACATGGCTCCTCATAGGATGGCCAACTATGGCTAATGATCAGACCTCTATTTTAGGATATGTTACTTGCAATGTAATATTCATGACACTGTGATTCCTAGTTGCAAGTGACAAGTCCAGTACAGAGAGGAGTATGCTATCTTTGTCCTCAAGCAATATCCTCAGAGCTCCATCTTTTTGACAGATTCCCCTTATACAGTGGGTATCAGGCTGGTGATAGCCCAAGTCTCACATCCTAATAGCTCTGTAGTCTCAGTGGAAAAGGAGGGTTAAATGAGATTAATTATGCACACAAGAGCTGATCACAGTATCTGGCATAATAGAAAGTGCTCAATAAATGATGAATTTTTATATTGCAACTCTTATTAGTCTATCATCATCATCAACAACATCATCATCATTTTCATCATTTCCTGATAGCTTCTGCCAGGTAAATCCTGGGATTAGCTTGACTTAGGTCATGTGATTACCCTTGTGTTAGGAGGGAAAAGAGATTGAGACTATGCCCCCTCAATCAAACCTAGAAAATGGATTACCCCCAGGCTAAATGGGCCTTGTTTCTTAAAAAAAAAAAAAAATACATAAAACAAAACCAAAAAACAAATGATAGGCAACCAAGAACAAAATATATCCACTACAGTTCCCTAACCAAGTCCCTGGCCCATTCTTTGAATATTTATTTTTGCTAAAAATTCTTAAACTTAGCAAATTTGCAAAAGTTTTGATATCAAAGTTTGAAGCTCTGGATAACTGACCTCAGTTGGGTTAATTAGACATGACTATTTAAAGATATTATTGATATTGGTAACACAAAGACTTGGTAGCATTAAAGTGTGTGTTTCCAAGTTTGTAAGCTTCAGCTAAATTATGTATCAAGGTATTATTATTTAGAAGCTTATTTAGGAGTCATTTTCCAAGAGAGGCATTAGTTTAACTTATTTAAATGTAATACTATTTTTACAGGTAAAATTAATACAGATATTATGATCTACACATATATTCTACTATCTGTTTATAGCTTTTTTATGAATTACTTAAACTATGATACTACAAGGAAGAGGGGGAAAACAACAGTATTGTGAATATATGTGCTCTGAAGCACAATAAAACAGGTGTACCTTAATAGGTCTACAAGGAATGTTTTAGCTGTTAGCATCTTTTAAATGCTTCTGCTGAGAAACCATGTTTTCATAACAAGGTTGGGTTGAGTATTAAACCTGTGATAGTTCTTTCTGGGATTACTATAATTTACAAAAACAATAAAAACCTGCTAAAAAACATTTATGTATTTTTAAATGTTGTAATCTAGGGATCCCACTGATATTTGTGGTGAAAGATTTGCCCAAGGCTACATAACCCTACTTGTACATTGCCAGGACTGCAATCTGTTTTATGACAAAACAGATTCATTTATCTCCAAATAAATAAATTACTTTTGTGAACATTTAGAAACATTTGCATAATTAGGCTGTAAGATCTTAGCAGTCTTTTTCATAATAATTAAACTAATCTAATCTTGGACAGGGTAAACAGACTTACTAGGATGAGAGCAGCCTTCAGGCAAGGAACTTACCGCATTCTACAGGAACTGTAAGGCTGATGATGTTTGTTAATTATGCAGAGCTTTTACTCCCTAGTAATAGCAGTGTTTGTATTGCCTGAAGCTTAGATAGCTACTCCCAGGCACATAAAATAGACTGCTTTTTTGACATTCTCCTAAAAAAAAAAAAAAGAAGAAGAAGATACTTCAAAATGATTATATGCTTTCAACAAGGATGCATTAGCTTTCTACTGATGAAATCTGGATCTGCATATAATTGGCCCAGTCTTCAGTCAGGTGATCTTGATTATCTTTAGATCTGGAAATGTTAGGGCTGTGTACAGATATACAGAGCTGAGGCTTAAGAAAAGTACTGCAAAATGAATGACTACATTTCAATCCTCCGAACTTCCTGTAATCTCAAGTTTGAAAAAATAGCACTCTAGCAAATAACTCATTTCGAAGATGCTCATTTTATTTATAATTATCAAAAGGGAACATTGTAAGAACTAAATCAATAGATGTTTTGCAAAATTTAAATGTTTTTCTAAATAATCACTTTATCAGACAGGTTGGTTCATGTGGTGGTTTCAATGATGACTTAGCTAGAAGGAACCACTGTCTGTTCTTCTGCTTATAGCTAGTATATTTACCTTAATGATGAAAAGTTTAAAAATGATCTGTCAAATAGATAAGAGATGAATTTCACCAATTTAATTGACAAAAATTCATGTAATACTTATATCTCCCACAACTAAAGAAAAGTACTCAGCAATATTTCTTTCAAAGGGAATATAAATAATGATGATTCAAAAACCAAATCCTGGGAACTTCAGTGAATTAGGAATTTATAAGTATAGTTGTTCATGGGGGCCACAGGTGACACAGCAATATTTAATGCATTTATTCTTGTTCATATGAAACGTTGAATAAATGTTGTTGCAACAACTCTAGTCATCAGAAAAGTGACAGTATTATCTTTCTTTTACATGTTATCTTCATTTTTACCTATAATTTATTCATTTATGCACAATACATTTTATTTTCACTGTATTTAGATGGGCTCCCAGAATGATTATTTATTCTAGAAATGTTCAAGCCTCACAGTGCATTTAATTAAGACATCACAAACCACTCTCTCCATGGGAAGAGATTTGTGATGTCATAAGCATGGGGCATATGAGACTGACAATAAGAAATTAAGGATGAAAAAAAGAGCCATGTAAATTCTCGTTCTTGGAGAGGAGACTGGCAAAGATAAGGCAAAAGGAAGCAATTCATCATTCTTTCTTAAAGAAGTTATTCTGCAATGAAAGTGGAAACAATAGTTTCTGCTCAGTCTTTAATAATTTACATTTTTGATAACTTGGAAGTTCATTAAAATTCTTATTAAAATTTTTGGATTAAACTCCCCATTTAAACATGAGACATAGTTTTAACTAAAATGTCCTTCTTCTATAATGTTTAAATTTTTCAAATCACTCATCTTATTAAATTATGTTTTTCTTTTGCCACTTTTAGATTTCCCTTCTGCTACTTTTAAAAATCACAAACATACAAGAGCATATGACCTGTATTCTCTTTTTCTTTTAATTAAATGAATATGTATATAATATTAAGATTAAAATTGCCATTAATCTTTCTAATAATTTTACTCTCTGTTTACAATCACAATTTTGTATACTATTAAAAATACTAATTTCTACAATGTTTTAACAGCAGTAACAGTGACTTTCACATACACACACACAAATACATATATTTTATCAAAAGTTAAGGTAAATGGGGCATAGAGAAATTCATTTATGTGCCTTTATTACAGAGGACTGGGGATGGAATCTGGTCCTGCTTAATTTCCAAGCCTAGGTTTCTTGTTTTACTGTCCTTCTCAGTGATAAGGCCCATCAACCAAGAAGAGGTGTAAGACCAAATTACAAAGCAGTAAGACAAGGTGTTTAATGGGATCTTGGGAACTGCAATTCGGGACACAAATTAGACTAGAAGCCAAGTTGTGCTCCCAACAGAGAAGGTTGGAGCTCCAGGTAGAGATTTTTGAAAGGATGCTGAGATCGATTACACAAGTTGTTTTGAAAGAATTATCGTTGTTGGTAGTAATAGCTTAGTACATGAATCCATAGTTAATTGGTTGTTGCTATTCAGGAGTTGCAGCATTGGCAAAATTCAGCTATTTTCCAGGATGTTGTGGTCATGGAGATTTGGCCCAGTTCAAAGCTTCTTCGAGGCAAGTTCCTGTTTTGCAAGGTTGCAGGTCATGCAGGTAGTCCTTATTAATAGAATGGCTCTCTCACTCCATTTTAAAGCTGTGAGCCAGACTGATGCCATTTGTATATCACATTTCACAGGATTTTAGCCATTTTCTTCTGAATTGTTTTTCAACTTTCTAGTTGGTTATAGTAATAATATCTATCTCCAAACTTTTATTGACCTTACACTTTTATTAATAAAACTTTTTTTGCAGGTTAACACATCCCAAACATGTATATTTATTTTAAATGAGGCACATGCCCTACTGTCACTAATATATGATGAATAATAATACTGAATTTTAACAATTTGAAATTTCAGAATTCTTTGAATAAAAGAAAAAGATAAGGACTCTCGTAACGCTTTTGCCCCAGCCCCAATTAAACATTTACGTATCTGAACCATTGAGTGTTGTACTATCTGTGAGTCTTCCATGTTTCTGCACATTTTATGAACAGAGTCACTGGCAACCTTTTGTTCTGGGCTATCTTTTCAAGAATGTTTACAGAGTAAACCACCTTGGAAGATGAGGATAATCCTTCTTTCTGGAGCAGAGGGCAATTTGTTTTCTGTCCAGTAAAATAAAGGTAATGTCCATCTCCAGGGCAAAGGTCAGGCAGTTTTGTTTACACCTCATTAAAAAGAGAGGTGTTTCCCAAACTTGGGGATCCTCAGCTGTGATACAAATCCACTGAATGTGAAACTTCTCCCTGGACTGCTCTGCACAGCTCAGTGGGACTTGGGGTGCAAGTGGGAGCTGATGTGAACATTAAACTCCTGCTGCCTCCTGTGCCATAAGTAATGAAGTCCTTTTTATCTGAACCAGAACCAAGAGTCTTCTGTCTTCTGCCAGCATCTACCAAACTTTGGCAAACTGATTTTTTAGCTTTGTAAGTAAGGTAAAACTTCACACTTTTTGCAGTTTTTTGATATTGACCAAAGAACTCACAAAGTTTTATATTGTTAATTAATTGGGCTTGAAGATTGATAGTTACAGTCCACAGGGAATAACTTTAAACTTTGGAGTCCAAGTGTGTAAAATAATCCTTATAAATAATATCAAAAGTCATTTAAATGAACATAGAAAAATAACTGATGAAATGTAAGACACAATGCAGGTGTAAGTCTGAAAACAGAATCCATATTCAAAGAATGGGTCTGGATTTGTTTTAAATCAAATATCTTGGAGTAAAGCCTCAGCCTTCAGTTTTATCATAAAAACCTTAAAAATAAAGTTTCTGAGTTAAAAAGCTTTGTCACAAGAAACAAAATAAAACATATCCACTTTTTACAAATACTATTAAACGTAGGCTTACAACAGGACTTATTAGCCAATAATACTAAAGCATATATATAAATATCAGAAACAAAATTCTAATAAAGAAAGGAATGCTGTATAGAGATTGAAATTTTTATAAAACAAATACGTAGGGGATATGATCTGTCTCTGTAATACTGTAATTTGTTAATTCTCAAGGTACCAAAAGGACTCAGGGTAAAGTTTATTTTTATGAATAATTGAAGTCAATTCATATTTCAAATGGTCTTTTATATAATTTTGTACTTTCTGGCCAATTTGTTGTCCGTTATGATTAAATCACCATTGTTTACCTTGTAAAATGGCTAATGAAGGAAGACTTGTCTTACTAGAGGAAGTTCTGCAGCTTTTCTATTGTTTACCTGTGCTTGCATTATTAATATGATTGTCAATCTTTGTAATTCATTGTCCACTTGGTGTTGGTTAGTGTAGTAGAAATTAGCTCCTGCAACTAATAAATCCACGAACCCAGGTTAAACACACTGCTGAATGATGCAGTATGCTAAAAGCAGACAAAGGAGAATGCTTCCTTCCCCTTCCAGGTTAACCTGCTCCTGGTGTTCTGTTTGCCTCATGCTCCTTCACCAGCTTATGCCCATATGACATAGAAACTGGATGATAGTGTCAGGGTCACGCCAAATGTTAAATAATAACAAAGTTTTCTTTCTCATATTAGATAAAAATGAGCAATAAAGAAGATCTCATATTTTCTTCCTGCAGTACAATGGATTACCTTTGTACAGTTTGGCTTTGCACCTTATTTGGAAACTGCTAAAATGCAGGTATGTCAGTCATTAGTTCTATTATACTTAGATCCATTACCTGCCCTTTCTTTCTCTTCTTTATTACATTGAAATGCATTTCTGAGACTCCTACTCCTTCCAAGACTTCAAGACTTACAGGATCATCTTGATCATGGGGGAATGGGAGTTGAGGAGAAATGAAAATATTTCTCCCCCTCCTTCTGTTTCCCTTGGTGTACCTGCAATGATTAAGTCTTCTCTGTACCTCTATCCTGTTGGACAGCTCCCCACAGCCTGGCAGAGAGGCCCTCCCACTTCACACCTCCAGCTCTAGCAGTCATAGCAGTCATCACTAGTCTGCTTGTGGGTTCTGGTAACACATTTCTTTCCATTGCCCTCCATTTCTAGGGGTTCTAGTGACTTTTTGCTGCTGCTAATCTCTGTGTTGCTTTTCAGCCTATGTTAAAAATCCCTCATGTTAAAGTTCTTTGTAAGATTAAGAGTGGTATTTGTTTTCTTGACTGGTCTTTATGTGATAAAGCAGGGTACATTATTTAAAAGTTATTGCACATCTAACAAGTCTGTTCATCCACCATAGTAAATTCATAAAGAGATCATGGCCAGCTGAGCTGAAAATGAAAATATGTAAGCATGTTGAAATGAACGGATAAAACAAATTAGTCCCAACTCAGATAACCAAATTGCTTCATTGGGTCCTGAGAAGGCAGATTTAGTGATCTCCGTCAAGGTAAGAGCCCACCGGGACAGCAAGCCAGGAAAGGTACTGAAATCTCTCTGCTACTAAATCATAGTTCCCAAAGATAGAATAATGCCAAGATCCCATTCTATTTCCTGCACTCTGAGAGGGCTTAAACTGACAAGCCATTTCTAGAACAACATGAGCCACCAAGGGAGGATCAATTGCACAAAACACGTTGACCATCTCATCTATGTGAAACAAAATCACCAGAAGTGAGAAAAATGTAGAAAACAATCAAGAAACATACCACTATAAATACTGAACGAAAAAATAAAATTTTAATTTCTGGATAAACCAAATATCTGTGTCCTATTTGTTTCAAAAAGTATAGCAGAGCATCTTATCAATGAGACTCCCATAGATGACTCTTTAAATGTAAAAAAAAAATCTAGCTTTTTCTGAGAACCACTGAACATTACAGATGTCATAGAACTCCGTTGTTGAACCACCCTTGTTTAATTTCTTCTCAGGCATTAAGTCAAGACAGTCAGCTCTTTGTAGCTATCTAATAAATGTCTCTTGTGACTTTTGTTAAAATCAGGGTGAAGTAATAGCATATTGAATATGTGAGGAACAACTTTACTCTAGCATTGTGGTAATGCTCTTTAGAACATTCATTCTGACATTTTATTTGAGGATCTGCCATGTGTAAGGCATTGTCTTATGTGCTGGAAATAGAGGAAGGAAACACAATCCTGATTCTTAAGTCTCTGGAACAATAAGGAAAATCCATAATCTTAGTAAACCTAGTCATAGTAAACATACATTGAATTATTCCATTGGTCAACCATTTCTTTTTTTAATTCTAATATTCTTCAATTCTGAGATGTAATTGCCGAAGCAGATATGTTATATTTCATTCTCTTAAAATGAACATTGTTCTAGCAGTGTAAAATTACCTTGTAATTTGTGTCTGTTGCTTTTAGATGGGCAGTATCTCTGAAAAATGCCAATGTTTCCATTGTTTTGAAGGTACAGCATTATATTTTATAGCTATTTGACAAAGCCATTAGCACTATGGCTTGGTATACTTTTGGTTCAGTATTGATTGATTCTGATTCTAGAGTCTTTCTAGAAACACTAGAGATATTTTCAATTTATCCTTAGCTTTTACCAATATAAAAATCATTCCTTCTTACAGATAAAGATTCCAGAAGTAACATTATTCTATTCTATCTGATGATTATTTTTCTTGGGGAATATCTAAGCAAATTTGCAGTCTGGCCCAAACTCTCTATTCCATCTATAAAACACATTAGCCAATGCCTCTGCATTCTAATAGGCTATTCTCAAGGATGCACCTGCATTTCTGCTCCTACTAATTGAGCGTGTGAGTCATATGTGTATGTTTCCAAACCTACATATGTCTGTTGTGCTTTTATAATAATTATGAAATGTAATTAAACATGTGAATGAAGAATATATATCAAAACACATCATTTCAAAGAAAACTTAATTAGAATGCCCTGGAAAGATTTCATAAAGATGAATTGCTAAAAATTTTTCTTTGGAATAAGATATATTGAAGATAAGATTATTTTGTAGGAGAGGATATGGGGATCAAAACATTTAAAAGAATTCTGCACTTCTGTGCTCATGTACTTTTACAAGCATTTCCAAGTTCTAATTTTAAAAATGTTTTAAAGTTGTGAAAGAAAACATTAGTCTTATCACCAGATTTATACTCAGAGGAAAGGCTATAGTTTTACATTAGAGGATAGATGAATAAAGATATATTTGTAACTTTTGAATTGAATTAAATACTTAAGAGTATTTAACAGAGTTTTCAAATAACCAAGTAACCACAGGGCTCAATTTTGTGCGATAACTGAGGGATTTTTTGTGTTTTTTTTTTTTCTTTTTAGATTTCTGTAGCATTTTCTCCTTACTTTCCATACAATTACACAATTGCATGCTCTTTGAGAGTATGTTGTGTTCACATTTTAATCTAGTATCTTGCATGTAATGAGCATTTAATAAATGTTTGTTGAATGAATAGATGACAAATTTCAATCTATGTGTTAGGAATTGGGTCACTGTCATTTTTAGAAAGAGATAAAGAAAGTTAATTGTTTGGCAAACTGATTTAGCATTGTTTTGTGTAACCTTGAAATTGTAGGTTTATATGTAATTAATTGTCTTTAATTCATTTTTTCTCTTGTGTCAATCTCTTTCAATTGAATATCCTCATCTTTGTCCTAAATTAAAAGTTAAACTGGAAATGTAGTCTTTGAAGTTAACCATTGACAAACATGGTGATATTAGTAGTGCAAAAATATATTTATCTAAGATGTTCTTATACTAAATGCAAGTGTGACTTCACCGATTCCAACACATACCATCACCCATCAAGGAATTAGCAAATGAGCTTTCTAAAAAGTCTTGGTTTTTGCAAAATTTTTCACATACCAGTTCACTTAAAAGAAATGAAAGCCTTGGAAAGCAAGTCTGTGAATGAATACAGCATACTAATCAAAATGCACTTCTTGGCACTTTTCCTGTGGCCACCCAAGGGAAAATATGTCTGCCACTCCACAGCAAGCATAAAATTTCATCCTGACTTTCAGGCAAAACACCAATGTAATTGACATGTACTACTAATCAGATGAGTATAACACATGATAATATCTTTTCCTCTGTGACTAAGAACGATATGCTTCAGTGGTTATCTCAGCATGCATGAGGCTACCCTCTTTATATGCACATAGGTGTTCAAGTAATGCATTTTGAAAACCACATGAGGCACTCTATTCATATGTGGTTAAATAATTGAAGCAATTGCCATGTGAGTTGCTGGTCACCACATCTGTATATTTCTCAAGGCTGCAGTCAGCACCAGATGTTCTCCCATATGATGGTTTATGATGCCACAAGGTATTTCTGAAAATCCTTATAGGGATGCAGACCTCATGTTAAGGTTGCCTGCAATATAACAGTGAGAACCAAGAGGAGGCAACATGGTGACCAAAGAGACACTCATCTGAAGGGCTCCACCAAACCTTGCTGAATTGGTAGACATATGGGTATAAGAAATACACATTTCCCTGCACAACCACAGAAGCTGCTAGACCTAATAAAATCCTTTAATCTCATAGTATTCTGAAAATTTCTTATAATTTAACTGCCCATTACATTAGCTATTGGTGAATAGTCTAAAAATGTTGCTTAAGCATATTGGTTATTTTACTAAGGCGCTAACCTCTTGATTTTATGATGAATATTTGATTCACTGAGAAAGTTCATTATACTTTTCACTCAGAATGTACTTCTGTATTTTATTAAATTCCTATGTCTATACATTTTTTAAAAATAAATACCTACCTATTGACATCATTCCAAGTAACTTCTTTTTGAGAAATGGTTTCTTTTAATCATTCATTTTGTAAATATTAATTGAATATTTTTATATAAAGACTGTTGTAGGCACTGAAGCTACAGCAATAAATAAAGCAGAAAAAAGTGTCTATCCTTATATATTTAAAATTAAAGCAAGGGAGATTACATTCTACTGAGGAAGCTTATGTTCTTTGGAGAGTATACATTCTAACATCTCTGTACTATAGAAAAGTACCAAGAAAATGAGATGCAATTGAGCAAGGTGACAAGGGCTTCCCCCTGAACAGGAAGATGACCTGGCTCTTCATAGCAATGGCCTCAAGAGCCAGCATGAGGTTGGCAGCAGGTGTTGTTGGCCTGTTCGGTCACTCTTTCAGCATTGAAGTTCTGCACAGCTGCCGTAATTGTAGACAGAGCCCTTGTCTGGAGCTGGGGCCAGAATCCCTGAGGGCCAGAAACATGTGTGGGCCTTCTCTAATGTGACTATGAGCAGCGTCTGCCTGGGGTGACTCCCACATGTGAACCTCCTACCTCCTAACACCACAGCTAGAGCCCTCTCCCACGCATGCCCCTCTTCCCATAGTTCAAATGAGATCCACTAAGCTGGCTTAGACACTGGGTAGATGCCCTAGTTCTTCCTTTGCCAAACTCCAGTAAGTTCCTTGGCTCCATTTCCTCTGTGCCCAGGATGTTTTGTCATCAAGTGCCAGCATAGGGAAGCCCCTGGCTAGCTAAAGGCCTCAAGTCTGCCTGGCTGCTAATATCCAGGAAAAGCAGGACTGCCTAGAGGGCAGTAGTGGGCTAGGCTTGGCATTCCTTCAGTACCTGGAGGTGCGAGCTGTATACCTGCCTGGATTGCTGGCAGTGGCCCTTTCAGTAATGGGCCTTGGCAGCCCTGCTGTGTTTCTGTTGAAGGTAAGTGGTGAATGCTATTTGAATGTTCCTTGAGGTCATGGAGTTGGAGGATCCAGCTAATTGGGAGAATAACCTGGGAAGAGACCAGGGCTATACCCTTGGGGAAGAATTATTTCTCTAAAGAGGAGAGGAGTTCCAAAGAGTCCTTGATAAAGAATGGATTAATGACTGGTAAAATTGGTCAGATGGTTTTAGGGTTAAGGTGGAACAAAATCTCAGTAGTTCAGTCCTGACTGTAACATGCAGATAACCACATTCCTAGGCTAAAGGACTTCATGACTCAAACTCAAACTTTGAGGTTCCCTCAAACTTTATAGTCCTCAACCTAAAGGATAATCATGGGGACTAAATGACTTCCTGATACCCTTTATCTGTTTGGATTCCCTCCTTTTGGAAACATTAATTCGTTTGTTTGTTTATTACCTTGTTCTTGAGAACATATGGCATAAGGAATGGGAACAGAGGAATAGAAACTGCTTCTACCTGTGACAGAGCCTAGGATGTGTGAGACCCAGAGCCAGGAGGTTGAGACATCTCTATATGTGCCACCTGGGAGCAGAGTAGCACACTGGGGGAGGTGGATTGCACTGGGCCTTCATTTTAGTGATCCAAGCAATCTAGGGTTCAGCCAACAGTTACCTGCCCAAGGTTGTAGTGGAACTCCCCTAGGTCAGCAAAGGAGTTATTGTATCTTGGTCTCCTCCATCCTCTGTATACTTTGTCAAAGATGACATGACAATATGTGGATCATTTTATATTTGGGTTCTCTGTTCTCTTCCATTGGTTTATGTCTCTATTTTTTGTGCCAGTAGCATGCTGCTTTGGTTACTATAGCCTTGTAGTATAGTTTGAAGTCTGGTAAAGTGTTGCCTCCAGATTTATTTCTTTTGCTTGAGGTTGCTTTAGTTATTCAGGCTCTTTTCTGGTTCCAAAAAAAATGTAGAATTATTTTTTCTAGATCTGCAAAAATTGATGTTGGTATTCATTTTGACATCCTTCCTGACTTTCTTCTGTGTATATATTTTTTTATTAAACTTTAAGAAATATGCAATTTTATAATCTGCTTTTTCAACTTATTATCACAGAAATATTTCCCCATGTTACTATAAGCATTACATATCCAACATTTTAATACTTGTACTATATTCCATTTACCAAGATTTAATTCACTTGCTGGAAATTTATATTGTTTGCAATTTTTCTATTCTGAATGATATTGCATGAACATTTTTATATTTCAGATATTTCTAAACTACATATATTTCCAGAAGTGAATTATTACATGAAATAATTTCCCAAGAATAGTGTATGATGATTCATTTTTCTGTGAAGTCTTTCAAATCATAAGCAATATTATTATAGAGTAGCTATGCCAAATATTAAAATGAAAAAAAAATCTATTTCATTACAGCATTTCATTGCTAGTGAGGGTGAACCATCCCAGAATTTTATTAGAAATTTCTATTTCCTGTCTTGTTAATTGCCTGATAAGCTATCTATTAAAGGAAGTAAGAGAATGGACTCTGAGGCAAAATTGCCTGGATTTGTATTTTGGCTATTCTCCTTACTACCTGTATAGCCTCTGTCTCCTTATCTGCAAAATGTGGATGAGGATGATGATAATACAACAAATACAACCACATAGAGTTGTGAGTATTAAATGGGTTAATATCTGCAAAGTGCTTAGAACAATGTGAGACAGATAAGTTTTTAAGTGTTTTAAAGTTTTCACTATTATTGTTGTTATGGTGGTTTTGGTTTTTTAACTCTTTAATGGTTTCATTTTTCTCTTTTTTTTTTTTTTTTTTTTTCTTTTTTGAGATAGGCTCTTACTCTGTCACCTGAGCTAGAGTGCAGGGGTATCATCAAAGCCCACTGCAACTTCAAACTCCTGGGCTCCAGTGATCCTCCTGCCTCAGCCTCCTGAGTGGCTGGAATCACAGGTGCATGCCACCATGCCTGGCTAATTTTTCTACTTTTTTGTAGAGACAGGATGTCACTCTTGCTCAGGCTGGCCTTGAACTCCTTGAATTCCTGTCCTCAAGTGATCCTCTGGGCTCGGCTTCCCAAAGTGCTAGGATTCCAGGAGTAAGCCACTGCTTCTCCCTTTAAATCCTCCCTAGGTCAATTTGTTTGTTTGTTTGCCTATTGCTCTTTTTATGCCACTGGAAATGAACCTCCGTTTGTAATGTTAACCGTATCATGCTTTCAACTGCTACCTAAAAGAAAGCACTTTCCTTTCCCATCGTGCCTGTAGTTTAGATCTCTCTCTTGAGCCTAGAGTAATTTTTCTCTCCCCAACGTATCCCCAGTGAAGATCCCACAGGCACATTTGATCAACATGGCCCAAAATGAATTCATCATTTTCCACCTAAATTTGGCCCTTCTTCCCAAATGTCTTCTTCTATTGGTGATAGCACCATCTATCAAGGACATACACAAGAACCTGGTGAAGGGACAATAATATGCCACCCCCAAATATGCCAAATCGGCATAAGGATTATTTGGAGCTGAATGCAACTGAGAAACAGCAGACACAGAAAAAACTCTCTGCCCTTCCTCCATCTGCCTAAAAGCAGAGCAAAAATTTCCCTTTTATTAAAGAACATTTCCATTTATAAAGGAAAAAAATTCCTTTTTATTAAAGGAAATTTCCATTGGTAAAGATGTCTCCTTCTCCCATATTAAGTAGAGGAGAACTACTTAATCACAGGAGATGACTCATCACGTGAGGTGGTACTGAGATGAATCTGCATAACAACCCTCACTAAACAACTCTTACCTACCATATATTTCCTAGTCACCTTCCCACAATTTACCATGCCTTTCCTTTTTTTGGCTTTTCTACATTTTATTGACCTTTGTTAAAATGCTGCATAGCTTGTTTGCAGTCCCACCATGCTAAATTGGAACTACTTGATCAACACTTATGTGCACATATAGAAGTAAAACTCAAGGGGAATCAAGTAGGTGGGAGGGGGGTGGAGGGGATTTAACAGGTACAATGCATGCTGGGTGAAGGGCACACTTACAACTTTGACTCAAACTGTACAAAAGTAAAGTATGTAACCAAAATATGTGTATCTCTGTAAAACTCTGAAATTAAAAAAATTGCCGTGTAAGCCTCCAGGTCTGTCATTTTGGGTTTTCACTTCTCCTTCTGCACATAAATTAAAAATAAAATTTGAATACATTTTCTCCTTTGAATCTGTCTTTTGTCAGTTTAATTTGCAGGCCCCAAAACATAGGAGGGTAGGAGAAATATTTTTTTTTTTTTCCATGACCTGGGAAAAATCCTGGATCCCACTTCCCACTTTCTCAAACCAACTGATCTCTCCATCCTTCATTTAAGATACTGCTTTAATCTGCTTTCTCCTCTAGATCCCTTCTAGTATTGTCTTGCCTACACCCTCTCACTCCTCTGTAATCCTGGATATTGTTCCCCCTGGATAATATTTAAATAGCTCCCATGACCTAAGAACCAAGCTTAGCCTCCTTAACCTGGTGTGAAAACCACACAACTCTGTTTCTGCCAGTGTTTTTCTCTCTCATCTCATCTCCAGCTTCTTTCTACCTTGTGTTTACTCTCCATTCATTCAATTCACCAGTGAACAGCTTCTGCTCTTTCCTTAGTTTGAAGTGCTCTTCTCCAGTCCCACCCTTTGCCTGCATAACATTAAATTATCCTTCAAGACACAGCTTCTTTAAGAAGCCTTCCATTAATTCCTGAGTTGTGTCAATGACCATTTCCTTGGCTTTTATTGTAAACTGTGCACATCTCTCTCATGGACCCCCTGAACTATAATATATGTATCTGTTTATGTGTCGGCTTCCACAGGAGACTGTGAGTTTCTCAAGTTCAAGGACTGTGTTGAATTCATCTTGGTATCCTCAATACTTATCACAGTGTCTGATAGTAGATCTTAAGAAACATTTGCTAAGTTGAAAAATGAAATTGATCACGTAAAGAAGACATTAAATATGAAAGATGTCTGGCATCAAGTTACTACAGAATGTCATAAATTTGTGAGATGCATGAGCATCCAGACACTGGCTCTCATGTTTGTAAGATCAAAATGTTGCTTGGCAAATGTAATGGATACAGTTGGTTGTCTATTTAGTATCAAATTTCCCTTTATTCCTCCCTAAACAAGTCTTCGCTCTTCATCTATGTTTTCTGTTGCCTGGCACTTCCAGCTACAGGGATGGGCATAGCTATGTTATCACATCTCCCTTGCCAATGATTGATTGGCATCAGGAATGGCCGTGATGCTCATGTGGGGGCCATTGAGATTGTAGGAGAGAGCTTTCCTGCATTATTCAGGGTGGCCTCTTGAAAGAGCTCATTCTCTTGTCATAGGTGGATGTAAGGGGCCCTTCTTTCTGTTAAAGCCATCTTATTCCATTATATCAGCCTAGGGATAAAAATAATACACATAGAAAAGATTAACATTGTGGATCTTGAAGAAATCAAATTGGAATTGCATTCTACCTCTGTATTTCTAGATACATAAGCCAATTAGATATCTTATTGTTTAAATTTGAGATAAATTTTTCTGGTATTTGTGATTGAAAATATTATAATTGGTTAAGTAAGCATGAAGTCACCAGAAGGGAAGACTCATCCACACTACTCTTGTAATTTTGACCTTCTTGGCATCCTTTAAGCACACCATTATGGGTGACTTTTGTCCCTCCAAAATTCATATGTTAAAGTCGTAATCCCCAGCACCTTATAATGCCATCTTACTTGGAAATAGAGTAATTGTAGAAGTAATTATTTAAGATGTGGTCATTAAGATGAAACTCTAAACCAGCATGACTAATGGCCATATAAAAAGGGGAAATTTGAACATAGGCACATAGGAAAAATGTCGTGTGATGATGAAGGCAGAGATTGGAGAGATATTTCTGTAAGCAAGGGAATTTTGAAGACTGCTGACCATGCAAAGCTAGAAGAGAGGCATAGAACAGATTTTTCTGTCATAGCGCTCAGAAGGTACCAACTCTGCTGATATCTTTATCTTGAACTTTCAGCCTGCAGAATTGTAGGACAATAAATTGCTGTTGTTTAAGCCACCCAATTTATAGGGTACTTTGGTATAGCAGCTTTGGCAAACTAATATAGACACAGACATCTTTTCTGGATTAGGGCTTTTGCACCACTAGCTGTTTCTATGCTTAGGATGCTCTCTCACTTGGACTTCATGTTGCTGGTCCCTTCCTATTTATCAAATCTTAGCTTAAGAGGCTCCCCCCAACACAGAGTGGCCTTCTAGCACTACCTAATCTAGAGCAGCCCCACTAGTTACTTTTTATCATCACCCTGCTTTCATTTCTTCTCAACAGTCACCACTGTGTGGTATTTTCCTTACATATTTAATTGTATGTTGATTATCTGTGTCCCCCTGACCCCCAGAATATGAGCTCCATTGGAGAACAGGGAGCTTTTCTATCTTGTTCACTGCTAAATTCCCAGGACCATGAACATTGCTAGGTACACATCAAGTACTCAATAAGTATATGATAAATGAAGAAATGTGGAGTAAATGAATGTGAATGAAAAAGCAAGAATAATTTATGTCTTCAAGCTTTTAAATGTTTGGTGCATTTAGGTGAATAATGTGAACAGTAATATTCTGCTTATACCTTTAATGTGTGGATTTATTTAACTTTCTCTGCTTCTCTTACCATATCTATAAAATAGAGAAACTAACAGTGCCTACCTATAGAAGATTGTTTTGATAATTAATGAGAGGATATATTAAAAGCACTTAGAACTGTTCTGGGTCCATAGCAAATATTCAAAAAACATTGCCTCTTTATGACACAGTGACTCTTCAATTAAAAGAAAAAAAAAATTGTTTTTTCTTTTTGGACTCACCCCTGGCTTGCTATGGTCGGCTAACAATGGCTCCCAAAGATATGTCCGCTTCCTAATTTCTGGAACTTGTGAATATTATTTTTTTCAATAAAAAGCCTTTGCAGATATGATTAAGTAAAGGGTCTTGAGATGTGGAGACCACCCTGGATTATCCAGGTAGGCCCCAATTCCAATCACATGCATCCTTATAAGACAGAGGGTGTGGGTAATTTGACACACACACACACATAGAGGAGAAGGTGCTAGGAAGACATAGGCAGAGACTGAGGTGGTAACAACCAAGAAAGAGGCTTCTTCCAGAAGCAGCAAGAGATAGATCCTCCCCTAGAGCCCAGAAGGGAAGTGTGGCCCTGATGACAACTTGGTTTTGGACTTCTGTTCTCCAGAACTGCCAGAGAATAAATCGCTGTTGTTTGTGATAATTTGTTGCAGCAGTCACAGGAAACTCATACACTTGCCCTGTCGGTTCATATTGCCAAGCTGCCAACGAGCTGATCTGTGTCAGTTGATGAGAGCACTCTCTCACCTGGGAGGAGACTTCCTGACTTGTCAGAGATGCTGCAATCCCTTCCTCTGCTCTACTGTCAGCCACCTTCATTTATTGGCTGTATGACCACCAGAGATTTGACTTAGTGTTTTCTATATCCACGCTCTTAACCATTATGAGGATGAATCCTGACTAGCCAAACAGTCTGTGTATTTTTTAGATTGGCACTCTCTCTCCTCTCTCTCTCTTTTTTTCCTCTCTCTCCTCCCTCTCTCTCATCCACTGTGCACTGATCACCATTAGTTTGCTCTCAGGAGGGTCACTTGGTAACAGGTGAGATAGGTGAATAGGTGAATACCTAGTTTCAGTTTTCTTTCTTCTTTTTTTTCTTTTCTTTTCTTTCTTTCTTTTTTTTTTTTTTCTTCAGATGGAGTCTCACTCTGTTGCCCAGGCTGGAGTGCAGTGGCATGATCATAGCTCATTGCAGCCTCGAACTCCTGGGCTCAAGCAAAGAGATCCTCCAACCTCAGCTTCCTGGGTAGCTGAAACTACAGGCATGTGCTATTGTAACCAAGGGTGCAGCCCAAACTAGGCATAGGCTGTTGATAACAAAATATCAAGTTACCTTGTAGATATAACAGAGACAAAAACTGCAAGTCACGTAGCCAGGGAATGTGCAGTAGAAAAAGCTTCAACTCGACAATACGCAGAACCAGCGATTCTTCCCCTCAAAACCCACAAGACTGGGACTTGACCAGAACCTGAACACTGGAACTTTTCCAGAAGTGAGGGGTTAGTTGGTCCAGAATATCTGGGACTAAAATCTGCCTCAGCATACCTTACCATAATGGTCACATTTGAAGCTTTCCAATCAGACCCTGCCAAGCCACAATTCCTAAATCCTTTTCCTTGCCCTCTGAGATCAGAAACTTGCCCCAACCCCAAATCAGAGAGACAGATTTGAGCCCAGTTCCTATTTTGTTGCTAACTGATCTTGCAATAAAGCCTTTCTTTTTTCAAAAGCTGGTGCCATAGTATTGGCTTCTGCACACATATGGCAGTGAGGCCATTTGCGCAACAACACCACCACACCCAGCTAATTTTAAAAATTTTTTACAGAACGGGTCTTGCTATTTTGCCCAGGTGGTCTTGAACTCCTGACCTGAAGAGATCCTCCCATCTTAGCCTCCAAAATAGCTGGGTTTATAGGTGTGAGCTACAAACTAGTTTTCAGTTTTCTGTATCTTGACCAAAATTACAAAAGTATTCTATAATTATTTATCATTCTTATTGTCTACTTTAGAATAATTTGTAAGCTTATCTCAGGCTATGAATCCAATGATCAGCAGTCACCAAGAACTCTTCACTTCATTTTACACTATACATCATCAGAGGCAGATAGTTAACTCTTCTAGAAATTTCTTGAATTATACAAAGTGCTCAATTTTGACCCACCTCAGTTTTGCTTAGACTCTCATTTTTTAAATCATGTTTTTATTATTTACAAACATGAGTTTCCTATGAGATGAAAACTTAATTTTCTGAGCTTAAAAAACATTCTTTACTCATTGGACCAATAGACACAAGCAGAAAAGTGAATATTAGTTAATAATTGTGGATAATTATTGGCACAGCAACTAAGGGACTTAGTTAAAACTGTTAATAGATAAGTAAATGCATCAAGGGGAGGCTAAGCTGATTCTTTTAAAGAGAAAGTTTGGTAAAATAGAAACAGCTGGTTCAGTTCATTAACTGAACCTGGTTTAGTTCATTGACTCTGTTAAGCAAGGCAAGTTTCCTTGTTGATAAAATAAAGGTAAACAATAACCACATTTTAGTTGAAACTTTAGAAATAGTAAGCAAAATCCCCAGTAATATGCCTAAAGCATACTAGGCACTCTGTTAGTATTATTAACTAGTTAGTTTTAAAATTGTACATGTTAGTTTTTGCTCATAACCAACTACTACAATACTAAATTGTTCAACAATAAAAATATATGATTTTTCATGTTGTGATGTGTTCGTTGGGGATTTCTTCTGCACTGAGCTGGCTCAACTGGGACTGGTTGGTGTAAGACCTCACTGGAATGTCTGGGATGCTGGGGCTTTTCTCTCCACGTGGTCTCTTATCCTCCAGTACACACTAGCCTGGTATTGTTTATATGTGGTAGGGGAAAGATTCCTAGCAGCAAGAAAGAGTAATCCTCAACAAGAAAATGCTATTTTCATGTCTCCTAATGTCCCATTGACCAGAGAAAATTATATAGCCAGATTCAGTGAGTACAGACTCTTTAATTCTATGCATGGCCATTACAAAACTGTGAAGGATACACATACACACACACATATACATACCTATATAATTATATATATATCTTTCATTTATAGTAAATATAAATTTCATATGATTTATATGAAAATAAATAAATCTCTATCAGACAGTTTATTCAGGAAAAAATGACTGTTTTAGAGAATCTTCTAATTCATGTGAATGAACTCAGCTAATTCTAAAGTTAATAGGACCCTTGTGTGTTTATCCAAGAGCTGAATTTGGCCCACTGTGTATGCCACTCACTACCTTTATTTACATTACAAATTACCACACTTTATTATGTCTACTCCCATACCATTTCCATTATAGTCTATTATTTTAATATAATATATGAAAATGGAATTAGCAATTAAATTACCACACCATTATTCATACAACCTAAAGTGTTTGACCTCAATCTCTAGAAGCACGGGGATTTGTAATTGACTAATCCTCTATCCACATACTATGATATATGGACTCCTTTAATTGTGCATGATATTTTCATGGTGTTGATGTAGTCAGAAATTCTGCTCTAATTCTATTCATTTCTCATGAGGGAGATTAAGGTATATTTGAGACATCATTTGAGTTCTTTTTTAGATTTATGAATTTTAAGAGTTAATGCTCCATAGCGTCCCTGTAAACCATTTAAATTCAAATATCTCGAAAGTGTTTTCTTGATTCTCTACATTATACAACCATTTGTAATTTCTACCACATATTTACCAAAAAGTAACGTGTTCATTATTCTCAAGTTAGCTCATAGATACATATAATGGCAGCTCCTTTGAGCCTGGACCATACTTTTTATGTCATTGCATTTCTTGCAGTGTCAGCCAATCAAATAAGGGCCTAGAATGGTGCCTGGCATATATAAAGTATATTAGTTCCCTGGGGCAGCTGCAATAAAGTGACACAAACTAGGTGATTTAAAACAACAGAAATTTATTATCTGACATTTCTGGTAGCTAGAAGTCCAAAATCAAGGTGTTGGCAGAACCATGTTTCCTCAGAGACCTGTTGAGGAACTTTAACCTTGCTTCTTCCTAGCTTCTGGAGGTTTGCCAGCAATTATTGTCTTTTGGCTTGCAGATGCATAACTCCAATCTCTGCCTTTATTGTCACGTGACTTTCTCCCTTTGTATCTCTGTGTCTCCACATGGCTGTCTTTTGTAAAAGGACACCAGTCATATTGATTAGGGAACCACCTACTCCAGTATGTTCTCACCTTAATTAACTATATCTGGAATGGCTCTATTCCAAATAAGGTCACATTCGTAGCTACCAGGCATTAGGACTTCAACACATCTTCTTAGGGGGCACACAATTTTACCCATAACATTAAATAATTGACAGATATTTGTGGAATAATCAACAAGATAGAATTTTGCTAGTGTTCCTTATGCATTTCTACTAAGTTTACAAAAGAAATATTGGCCCAGGTAAATGAATGGGGAAAGGACGTCATCAGAAAAACCACAAAATAATTTATGAAGTTCAAGTCATTAAAAAAAACTATAGGAAATGTTCAATCTCACTAGTAGAAAAAGATATATAAATCAATATTGTTATTGTAAGGGTCAGAAATTTTACCCCACAACACGGATTGTGGGGTAAATATTGTATTCTTACATTTCCTTTGGCATTTGAAACCTATTTGAATGGCAGTTCAGTTTTCACTTTCTTAAGTTTGTTCTGATCTCTCCCCATAGAGTCATATTCTTCTATTATAGTGGTTTATTAACCACCATGTGCTTCTCTCTGATTAAAAACTTGCTACAATTGTAATTTTACATTTATTTGTGTGAATATTTGATTATTACTTTCATCAGTGGACCATAAACTCCAAGAAGAGTGTATCTAGTTTTGTTCTTTATATTTGCAACACTTAGCATAGCACTTGACAGTAAGCGCTCAAGAATTATTTGTTGATTGACCAGCTGACTGAATGAATAAGTGAATTGGTGAGATGGGCTGAAGTTTACCTTTTCAACAGCTGTAGAAAATATTTGTTATTATATTTCTTAAAAATTGTTATATGTTTACATGTTATAAAAATATAAATTTTTATATACTGTTAAAATATATTATTTGATGTAGTTAAATAAAGTACAAGCAAGATTATAAGGACAATGTTTGTCTATTTGCATGAACAAACTGTTTTCACGTACTTTACAAGAACTCAGTTGCATACAAACATTTAGTATGCTAATTATAATTAGTAATTATTATATGTACTTATTATATGAACTCTTTCTCTTGGAAGCATTTTAAGTAATCCCAATTTAACTTACTATATGCACTTGAAAATTATAATGCTAAATTCTGTATATATATTTTATATTAGTTTTTAATTTAGTTTGTCTTTCCACATTCAGTCCAAGATAGTATTTCCTGTATACTTGAATTTAAAATAGGATATATTTGATACACACATACACTTCACACACATACACACACACACTCACACTCATATCAGGGACAGAGTAGCTCTAATTATTCCTCCTCAGTTCCAAGTAAATCATATTCTCCTTAGGATTTATAGAATTGTCTTCCTAATCCATGCTGTTAAAAATGAATTAACTTGTTCTAATATTTTAGAAGATATCTAATTATTTAATTATCTCCGTTATGTGAATAAAGGTTTGGTGAATTCCCTTCCTAACATCATCATGCTCTTCCTTAGGGATAAGCCTCATTTGAATGTACAGCAAGTTCATACACACACATGCACACACACATCATAGTGATATAATGTTACAAAGCAATTTTAATTAAAACTATTGAGAATATGTTGTTGTATTTTCAAATCATCTTCCTCTGAGAATGATATAAAATGTTGATGTGTGTACTCCAGTGGGAGACTCAGTAAATGTTAGCTTTCAGTCATTTTCCTGAGACCATGCAAGAGTTCATCTCCAGTCCCTAGCTAGGCTCTTATGGGAATAGAAATACCACATTCTTGGCTTGACATTAGTGCCATTTCCAAATGTTACCATGGTGATCACCTATGCAGCATCACTAACCCTTCTCACAACAGCTCAATTTGAGATTCAAGTTTCACGTTTCTATGATATGGGAGGGTAATTATTTCATTACTCGAGGGAAGAAGATTTAGGAAGTAAATAGCTCTTCATTAAATCTTAAGTGATTTTAGTCTTTTCAGGCCACAGAAATGCCAAATATTAAAGTAATGAAATTCAGAAGAGTAAAACATGACTGGGAATTTTTTAAAATTCAATTTTTGTGTAGTATAACTACAAATATTTTTCTGTAGTGAAAAAATCTTACATAAAGTACAAATATATTGTGCCAACAATTCATAATTTAAAATAATGCATAGAAATGTTCGTGTATGTATTTGAATAGAAGTGCCCATAAAAAGAGGGATTTTATGAAAAGATCTGTCTTGGGAAGAAGTAGCATCATATTCGATAAGGCATACTTTTTTCTATGCATCTAAATAAGAATTTCGTTGTATAAAAAAGGATTCTCGTTGTACTGATGATTATTTTATAAAGAATTACTGTTTCTTTTATTTACTGTTAATTTTTAAAGATTACGCAGTTGAAAATAAATATTAATGTACAATATTTTCAAAGTATATTTGATGTTATGAAATGTCATAGAATAATTGTGAATTAGATATTTGCAGTATATTTTAAATATAGTAATAAGCAGCTATGTATGTTGTACTGTCCAACTACTGAATTTTACAGAACAAGAAGGGCGCTATGATGTAGCTTAACTGTCCAAACCACAGCTCTCCTTGAAAAGACCTTGAAATGTTATAAATTTTTAGGCCAAAAATATTTGGCTGACCTATACGGCATATTAATTGGTTTTATCCACTATAAGACAAATTTATAACCACGCTGTGTTCTTTAAAAAGATTTTTCTTTTTTTTTCTCTGTTGCCTATGACGAAAAACCCATTAAAGATTTAAAAAGAGAATTAAAGATACATGTAAAGGTAGTCCTATCTGTGACAGAAGGTGTGCAGTTCAACATATTAGTGGTTCAGTTTTCCCTGTTTGAGACCTTGTAAATGTATAGACTTAGAGGAGGCAAGAAGGAGTTCGATCATTATCATTTTCTTAGAGGAAAGAAGGTCTGTTTTAAGCCCATTTCCCTTCCTTGGTCTTTAACACTTCCTGTTGCAGCAGTACCTGTAATGGTGACAGGACTTTTTTTCCTTTCAATTTAGTGGGAGGAAAATTAATCAGAATTGATTGTTGGGAGGCTCATTGATTAAGTAGTTAATTAATTAAAACCTATTCGTTCATAAACCTCTGCAGAGGTGGATTGGGAAGGTTAAGAGGTTCCGAGTGGCTGCAGTCTTCAGTGCCTCTCTACTTATTGTTTATATTTAACCCATGAAAGACTCATGTGATGTATTCAGGCTCCACAGGTCTCAGAAGATAAAGACTGGGAGATGGGCAGGACCCCCAAAAAACTTTTTGCTATTAACAAAATCATAAAAATCATGGAAACATTCAATGGATATTAGATTTTTTAAAGCTAGATGCAATATTTTAATAAAAATAGACTGTTCCTGAAGTTTGGAAACCACTGAGAGGGATCACAGTCCAGCATAGAATAGTCAACAACAGAAAACAGAACGTCTCCTGAAGAACTGACTATTCTAATTTTCCTCATCCTTCATCTCCACATGGAATTTCTTGTGAGCCTGCAGTTTTCTCACTGAGTTTATCTGTATGTCACTGTCATTAAAGTCCCTTCCCTCACCCCCACCCTGGTCTCCCACTTCCAGGCCCTATTGAAGGGACATTCAAAATTCCAATTACTTCTTAAGCTAAGTACTTTAGATATCTTCTTCTGTTGGGAAATTCTGGGTAAAAAAAAAAAAAAGAAAGAAAGAAAGAAAAGAAAAGAAAAGAAAGAAAATATAGATTTCTTCTATCCAAAATGTTGCCTGTTTATGTGTACATGTATGTGAGAGAGTAGGGAATGAGGACATGCCTTTAATAACAAAAAGGCTCACAAAGTTGTTTATTGTCAAAAAAAAGCTGTTCTTCCATTAACATAATTTCCCTTCTCATTCAAACTGCAGCCAGCATTTAAAATGGTGTGTTTTTCTCTACTGTATATTTGGTATCTATAAATTTTGTTTAAAAACATTTGTTGCCACTTATCTAAATTGCAATAAATCCTTGAGCATACACACACAACATTGTGAGTATTGGAAATATAAATGGACAAGGAGTTCCTTAATAACAAGGTCACAAAGGTATCGAAGCTTCTTGCTTTAAGGTTTTTCAAGATGTATTAGAAGGGTAAACTAAATTTTTCTGTAAACTCAATAATCCCAGTGGTTTAACACAGCAAAATTTATTTCTCACTAAAGCAAAGCCCTCTGTGGGTCTGGGTGACACTTTGGGACAAGGATCATACTTGAATAGGACTTGTGGCTCAGGGAACTTGTGGCTTCTTTGTCCTCTTCTAGGAGTGCTGTTGTAGGTGAGGAGAGAGAGAGTGGAAAACTGGGGAGAGGCTTTGTATTGGTTCATCCTGAATGTGCCATGTGTCACTTTCACATCTCATTGTATAAAACCACAACTCGCAGCTCCCACCTGATAGCAATGGACTCGGGGGCCCAAGAAGGAAATGAAAACTGATATGGGAAGTCCTGAATGAGTATCTGGAAAAGAAGAGGAGAATGTATAAGGAAATGGATGGATCCTAAGCTACAGAAAGACATTTTTTTTTATTTTTCTAAGTTATTTCTGGAGATTTTGCTATGATATGCTTGTGTAAGGCAGAGCTTACAAGTTTGAAGAAAGAGCTGCTTAAGAAAGAGAAAGCAGCAAGTACATACTTAATACTGCATAGCTTGAAAATGAAAAAGAGAAGAAATGTGGCAATTGTTTGAAGGAAGGAAAACAAGACTCCACACTCTGAAATTACAAAAAAATTCTTCAAATAACCTAGTGCCTACCAAATAATGTATCGTGAGAGGAGGAACAGCACTATTCGTTCAATTAGTGGGAATTAGTGGCTACTATCACGTCTCATGAGCAGAAGGATTTACTAAAGTAACCTCTTAGTTTCACTTTGTTCTAATAACTCTCCCAACCACCCTAATTAATTGCCCCAAAATTGTTAATAACCATGTCATCATAGACCATCATGTAAATGAGCTTTAAAAAGTAAAATCTGAAGTGCAATCTTGCCATTCATTTATCTGAACTAATTATAATGTAGGAATAATTCTCACAGCAGGTGAAAACCAGGAAAAAAACATGCTTTTGTGGGAAAGGAAAACATTTTAGATTTTGACATCAAAGTTTTGTAATAAACAAAGAGCTTTCTTTTTTGCAAAGCAGAGTATTTCAAGTTCATTATTTTTGTTACAATCACATTTTTAATGAACTATTTATAAAAAAAGTTATAGATGATTGTGCTACCAATTTTTTAATGGTGATAAAATATATCCTATTCTCATATTATTTTTATGAAGAATTTATTTCCAGAATTGACAAGGCAGAGTTCTTGCACTTGAGCATCAATGGGTATTCATAAATTGATTTGTTGTTTTGTTTTAGTATCACTATAATTTATAGCTATAACATGTAGAACATATTTCTTAGTGAAGTAGCCTCTCATAGTGAAAAGATATCAATAGAGTTTCACATCCTGACTCACATTTTTAGTTGTGTGAGTCTGACTTTGCTACTTTTTATCTCAAGAAGCCACAGGGTGTAGAATTGATGTGAGGAGAAGCTAACATGGTATGTAATGGACCCTCTTCAGTTCTCGACATACAGTACTTATTTGTCATAGCCATTACCTTTTATTGTCTGTGGCATATTTTCTCTTATTTTTTCACTTTTGTAACTTTGGTTATTCACATTTTCTTGAGTTTTATTACCTTTGCTGTTGAGGAAAAACACTGTATTTATAAACTGATTTGCCTTATTGTGTTAAAAGTGTTCCAAAAAAGCTTCAAAGAGGAAATTATTTGGAAACTTTTAAGAATAGTTTGAACAAGAAAAAAACCCTTAAAACTCTTACTAGATGTGGTTTTTTTAAAGTCTACATCTACTGAAATCAGAATTTTTAAAATTTAACTGGCCATATGTGAGAAAAGTTGCAGAGTCATCATAAATGGAAGACAAGCGACATACTCTGACAATTTAGTTATTCATGGAAATAGATCTAAAAGAAACTCATTAAAGGTAGATTGAAAGGGAAGAATCTCAAGAACTTGATTCACACTGTCTGTTCTGCCTTGAGATAGACAGAGAAGTAGAAGACCATAAGGAATCCAAGGCCACAGAAAGGCATTTCTTCATGTTAATAAGATGTCAATAGAGATATAGAGATTTTATTATATGTTTCTGTAGGATTTTGCCTTAAGTTTGATTTCAATAAATAAAAAATTGGGGGAAAGCAAAAGTTTGCTAATAACTTTATTAAACACAAGCCATGTTCCATAATGTTTTAATATCTTTTTTTTATGAAAAATTATCCAAAACTTGTAAATAAAGAATATGATAGAATGGCTTTTCAATGTCACTGTTTTACAGACTTAAGAATTATTTAATTTTATGGAAGAATGCACCTGTATTCACTTAACTATTTGCAACTTAATCACATTTAGTATTTCTCATTTACATGTTAACTTGTATGTTTCTGGCTGGTAGAAATGATAACCCCAAATGTTACAGTTTATGTCTCTACAGCACATTAAAGCAGTTCTGGACTGCAGTCTATAGACATCAGCAAATCCATTTCAGCATTCCTTTGATAGACTGATTATATAATATAAATCTGTTTCTCAAAATCTCCTTTGAGCCAGCCTTACCATCTTACAGGTTCCCTCAGTAATTAATTAATACCATTTTTAATAGTGTTTATTCCACATTTATAGGAGAATCATGGTTTGAATGTTTTGAAAATTATACTTTAACCCCTCAATCATGAGCTTATTTTCACCTCAGGTTAAATGGGGGTTTTTAAAATATAACTCTCAAAGTTGAGGAGGAGATACTGTCTTTCCATAGTAGACTGATCCAACCCTATGTTATTAACCAATTTTTTAACTGATTGCAGTATTATTGCACACATGTAGTAAATTTTTCAGCATTTTTCAATAAAAATATACTCAATTAGGAAGTAACATATCAGAATTTTTTCCTAAGACCATTTCCACATTTTAATATTTTAGGACATAAGGATTATCACTAAAGAGCTTAGTAAGATCTTTTTATTTGCTTTTCAAGTGTAAGATGGCATAATATACATGTGGTCATTTATTGCTTAGGTTAAGTGCTCTTTATGTGTGTTTGTGTATTTTTTTTTTTTTTTTTTTTGAGACAGACTGTCACTGTTGCCCTGGGTAGAGTACATCATCGTAGCTCACTGCAACCTCAAACTCCCGGGCTCAAGTACTCCTCTTTCTTCAACCTCCTGAGTAGCTGGGACTACAGACATGTACCATGACACCCAGCTATTTTTTCTATTTTTAATTGAGATGGGGTCTTGCTCTTGCTCAGGCTGGTCTTGAACTCCTAAGCTCAAGCAATCCTCCTGCTTTGACCTTCAAGAGTGCTAGGATTACAGGTGTGAGTGCTATATATTTTAAACATCATTTTAATAAGTAGAAAAGCCTAGAGTACAGATGATAAAGATTTTATGCTTAGATTTTGCATTGCTAGTAAACAGAATTTTGGAAAATGAGATAGGAATGTGAATGAGTTAGGGATGAGTAGACATTATTTTATTTTTTTCCAGTGCTTTATATTGTATTCCTTCTTTTTGTTCCTTTTATGTAGCAGTTTGGATCCAAGCAAGAATGAAAGTGGTAGTTTCAGGAGAATTCAATTATAAAGGGATCATTTATAAAGGTGTGAGCATGGTATAAGGCAAACCACAAGTGATAGTGCAACCAGCAACAGCAGGTTTCTGTTACCTAGTGAAAAGGCTTCCAATGGGTGCTGTGACCTTGGGTTGAGGGAGTTGACCCTGTAGAAAAAGAACTATGGGAATGAATATTGGGACTTCACTTTCCTTTTTTCTCCATCTCCTGGGTGCTTCCAACTGGCTAACCCCGCCCAGAAACTAGAAAATAAAGGAACACATTAGTGCAATCTCTGTTGGTCAGCATCCTGGGGCACACAGTAGGGTAAAGATGAACAGAGAACAGACCCACAAGAAAATATGGGCGATGTTGTGCACATCTGGTAAATTTTCAACAGGCATAGTAGTTGCCAGAATATGGTATAGGAAAGGCCAGGACTGTAAGTATTTTCTGGCTGGCATTAGAGGTTTATGCAATCCACATGTTCAGGCCAATGGAACATTCAGTATTGAGTGGGGACACTGCCCATCTGAATAGAAATCAGGTCTGTAGTATTGTAGTCAGCAAAGTCAGAGAAAATGCAGATAAAGTCTGTGAGCCTGGGTTTTAACTGAATCAACATTCGGGAAATAACTAACTTGGTGGCAGTGGAGTAGTCTCTTTAACTTTTCTGGTTATATTTTTTCATGTGTAAAATTAGAGTTGTGATAGAATGTTTTATTTTCATATAATTTTAAGTGGAAAAATAAAAACAGGAACAAACTTTTTTATTGTTTTTATATTGCCTTGCTTATAAGTATTGTTTTTCAAAAGAGCAACTAAAACAGCATCTTTTGTATCCTTATATTATTATTTATCAATGAATTCTCCCTGAAGGAGGCAATCAGCATCAAATTGTTAGGGTCACTTTAATCAGAGCTGTAATGGTTTATTCTACTCTATGAAGTTGATATTTACTCTCTATATAATGAGGAAGCAAGAAGTGGTAAAATGGTCAGGTGCAAGAATTAGCATTTTTATCCAAATAAGGGGAAAATCTTTATTTTAATTAGATGTTCCTCTCAAGTATAAAGGAAAAGGTAAGTTAGTGTCTTCATTACAAAAGAAGCAACTCAAGGTTAAGTAATTTGAATGTGTACTAGTTGACCCAAAGAGAGAATGAAAGGATTGGTATTTAACCTAAGGTTGTGTGTATTTCTACTTTTGGAGCCTGGAAGGTTCTTTCTGAATTTCACTGCTAAAGTTGCTATGTGTAGCCTGATTGTCTCTGGGAAGTGTATGCTTGGCTTACCCTCCAGCTTGCATGCCTGTGCTGATTACTGGCAGCTTAAAATTGTCCTGAAAGAGAATGAGGGCTCTTGATTAATCCCCATGCACAGTATCAACATATTATTGATTCATTATTAGCACATCTTGTTTCATTTCCTGGCAACAGGGATGGGTTGAAAGCAAATGTGACTTCTTCAAAACAGATACAACTCAGTGATCATCCAAGTTGTATAACTAATGTTCTTTTTTGGTGTTAAATGAAAAAAAAACCTTAGACAAGTTTAAATTTTAACTGAGTTTGTTTGAGCAAAGAGAAACAAAACAAAGCAAAGCAAATCTGTGGATCAGGCAGCCCTTCGAACCACAGCAGGTTCAGAGAACTCCAGCCAATAACATGATCTGACAGCATTTGCAGGAAATGGAAGTGTGGTATAGAGACAACTTAATTGGTTATAGCTTAATTGGTTAATCAGTTACAGAGCATCCTGCAATTAACTGAAGCTCAGCTACTATAGTTAAACTCCATATTGGTTTGGTTTATTAGGCTTAGTGCAGGATCCAAATCAATGGCCTTCTACAAATTTTATTTAACAATTTCCTCCTCTTTATGTGAGAGTGTGACCAAAATTTAAGGCATAAGTGCTACTCTCAGTCACTATCATACTGGATTACTGGTCTCAACATGTCTTTCATAGGTTATGATATCCTCATAATCACATATTTCTTTGAGTTCTTGTTATTCTGGCTAAAGAGAGACCATTTAGTGTTCAGCAGATGGCTGTGCATACACATTTAAGACTTTTTGAGAGAATACATTGCACCAGGGAGACTACTATTATGACTATTAGGAGGATAATACTAAGAATTTGGAGTATTCCTTAGCCAGGGTCCTCATGAACCAAATTAACTAAAATCAAATAGATCAAAGAATGAAGTAGATGAAGAGTCTATCCATTTTAACCAGATAGGCAGCTCATTAATTTTTGTAACTAAGTCTCTACAATATCCAAAGTATTTATTGATGAGCAATAAAAGTGTTACATTGCACAAACTCCTCCCTGTTTAGCTAGTAAGTAATCTAGCACGTCATAACTGGGTTAAATGAGAGTAGGGGGTTTGAATAAGGGGTCCAGAAATCTAGTTATAACATTATGCTGTCAAGCAAAAATGGTAGGCATAAGCAAAGAAAAATGAAGAGGGGTAAGAACTGTATTATGATGAGGAATCTTGTTTGGATATCTTGGAAAAAAGCTGTCCACATCCAAGAATTTGTCTACTTCTAGGGGAAAAAAAACTACTCTGTCAGGTTTTACCTTAAAGTCCCTGACAGATATGTGGTTCAAAGAGTCTGGAGGGGCTCTTTTAAGCTGTACACTGTGGACCTAAAGTGTAAGGCTCTGAAGCTTTACTGCAGTACATATGGCGAAAAGAACATGGTATGGTCCTTTCCAGTGGGATTCAAGGGAAGTCCTTCTCAGATGCCATTTCTAGAAACCCAGTCTGGGTTATAGATCATGAAAGATCTGTTTATCATCAGTTGGTGGATCAGGAAAAGCTTCCTTCATCTGGTGACATACATCCAGGTACAATATATTGAAACCCTACAGCATTTAGCCATATCACAATTTAGAAAAGCAGAAGATATATGAGGTTTCATTATTAAGGATATAGGCCTTCCAGTAATTATTTCATAATTACAGTACCCTTGTCCAAGGCAATTTAATTGACATTGCCAATTTCAATTTCAAAAGGCTATTTACTCTTTCAATCTTTCCAAAAGACTGGGAATAATAGAGACAATGGCAATGCATTGTGTTTGCAACACCTTAACTGTTCTATAATTTTCCCAATAAAATAGGTACCTCTGTTACTGGAGATTTATCCAGGAATGCCCAATAAAGATTTGAATAACCTTTTAACTACTATTATAACATCAGCCTTCCTGCATGGAAAACTTCTATACAACCAAAGAACATAGACTATTAGAAGAATATATTTATATCCCATTGAAGGTGGCAATTGAATGAAGTATTTCTGTAAACTTCAAAATGATTCATTAAGTAGCAGAAATGTACCACCTGAAGTTTTAATTGTCCTCTCAGGTTTATGGGTTTGACAAACCAAACATTAGCCATTAACCATTTTAGCAATTTTAGAACAGTCACCTCACCAATATTTGTTTCTAATTTGGATCATCTTGCCTATTCCATAATGAGTTGTGAAGTGCAAGGCTCTTAACAATGAAAGCTTTAAAGACTCAAGGAGGACCAGGCCACCATCTGGGTCCTCTGTGAGTCCACCTTTAATACTGAATTTACATCTTTTCAAATATTTTTGCTTTTTCAAAACTAGTGCAATGTATTGTTTAATAAATCATTATAGGAGAATTCAGTCGGGTCAGTCTTAAGAAGCTCATTCAAATTGCACATCTTAACAATTTTAGCATTGTCTAACATGGCATAAAAACCTGCTAAAGCATGTTTTTAGCATTCAATTAATTTTTATTCTACTTAATGTTGAATTAGTTTTGTGAGCCAATCAATAAGATTTTCAGGAATTCCCATCCAATCCAATAGTATGATCTTAAAGTTATTAAAAACATGTATTTGTTAAAATCTTTTCCATGAACGTTCTTGAAGACCAAACACTTTTTGAACTGTAGCTGATTACAAACACTTTTAGAGTAAAATCAAAACTATCCCTGTGGATGACAAAGACTTAGAATGACCATGCCAAAAATCTAATGAAAGTTCATTATAATGAGCAATTGACAAAGTAATTTGGTTACTTATTTTGCATACAACATTTTAAGATAATAACTAGAATTAGAACAAAAACTGTTATGCCAAGAGTGTTAGATTTCTTGAATTTTGTACAATTTCAAAAATATATCCATATCTATACAAATATAACTTAAAGAATAGTTAGCATTATTTATAATTTTACAATGCTTCCTATATAATTTAATATATCAAATAAACCTAATTAGTTTAATATATCTCTTTTAGACATTCCAGGGACCCCTTTTTTTTTTTTTTTTTTTTTTTTTTTTTTTTTGAGACAGAGTCTCACTCTGTTGCCCGGGCTAGAGTGAGTGCCGTGGCGTCAGCCTAGCTCACAGCAACCTCAAACTCCTGGGCTCAAGCGATCCTCCTGCCTCAGCCTCCCAAGTAGCTGGGACTACAGGCATGCACCACCATGCCTGGCTAATTTTTTCTATATATATTTTTAGCTGTCCATATAATTTCTTTCTATTTTTAGTAGAGATGGGGTCTCGCTCTTGCTCAGGCTGGTCTCGAACTCCTGAGCTCAAACGATCCGCCCACCTCGGCCTCCCAGAGTGCTAGGATTACAGGCGTGAGCCACCGCGCCCGGCCCAGGGACCCTTTTGAAATGTTCCAAAATTAGTTTTAAGTACAAAAACCTAATATAGAACTTGATTTTGGAAAATTTGTCAAAAAGATCACAAGTCACTGTGGAAAGAATAGTCATTCACTTGATAAAAATGGTAATCAAAAGACTTCAAAGGCAAATACAGAAAGGCAGATAGCTGCAAAAAAAATTTTCAGCTCTTCAATAGAGAGAACCCATTTTTCCTAAGTAATCAAAAGCTTTATTTCTTATTAAGAGCAGATAAATTTTCCAAAAACATCTATTTTAACATAGGTCACAAATTCTAATTTTGCACCAGTGTACTTTTGAAATTAAGCTTGATTCTTAGAAAAACTTATGAATAAATCCATGATTTTAGTTAACTTGATCATACACAAAATTCCTATCACATAATTCATTTTCCACAAACCCATACCCTTCCTATACATTCAGTTTTACCTATCATTCCTTTCTTTCTTCATTCATTCTGAAGCAACTTTTAAATAACCTTCAAACTAGACAAAATTACTCTTTTCCTCGAAAAAAGACACATCTTTTATATCTTACAGCTTCATTTATGCAAAACACGTCTCACTGTCCTCACAAAAAGAGTTATTGGTTCTAGTTTTAATTATCATATGTTAATGGTAACCTTAATTTCCAGTGAAAACCTAGGAAGCAAGCAATTCTGAACCATTTTATATTAGCATTTTGTATATAAGCTAATATAAAATTAGTTTCATAATTTTTAGAAACATATTTCCTTATAATACAACTCTTTATATGTTTATTAACAAACCCAAATACACCTAGCTTTTTAAAACCATATAAAAACAAGATGTACCGCTAGCAGAACTTATTCATTATTGAATATTAAACAGTGAGACCAACACTATGTGTGCCACTAGATAAATGGCAACAAAAACTGTTGACATGAGGAGTTAAATTCAACCATTCATCCATTTGCAGATACTAGTGAGTGGACAGTCCTCTTTTTCTTCGTAATACTTAACAAAATCACTAATTTCTGTATTTTCTTATGTATACTGTGTAAATATGTGTGTATATGTGTGTACCTGCTTACCCTTTACGACACTCTGTAAGGGAAGAAATTATATCTACTTTGTTCCCATTATATCCCTGGGCCTTAGAACATGTCAGACATAGATGGTAAAATATCTGTCACACATCGATTGATTATCAGTCTCAACCAACTTGTTGTTTCATTACTGAATGTTTTCTAGTTAGCCAAGACACATTCTACATTTTCTCAGTGAAAGCAGTGAACACCTGTTTTTGTCAGGTTTTAGTGTGAGAATGTCGGTTCTTGACCAGAGGCACCCTAGTAGGGCAAGCATGAAAAATGAGGTTTACTGAGGAGATAAAGATAGGATTATAGAGCAAGAGCAAAATATAGGTTTACAGAGCATGATACACAGCTGACGGCTGGACCCATTGTCACAGCAAAGGGAGAGCAAAAGGAAAGGTACAAAAAAGGGACTGGTTATGGTCTGCATCTTGTTTTGTAGTGCCTGGATTGAGACTTCCTTCATGGTTTAGACGTCACCATGGAACCCCTCTGGCTGGACAGTTGGCAGTTGCATTACTACGCATGCAGGTTGTTCTAGGTCAATTTCCGGACTCTATGTACATATGCTGCTTGGCCCATGGGCTAGAGAGACCTCTGCATTCTTTTGCAGCTGGCGTGCTAAATTATGATTGGCAGATATGTAAGGTGTTCTCTCCTCCCCAGGTATGACAGTTGCTTGGGAGATTAGGGTGAGGCAGGACCAAGATGGGGGCCTTCTTCCCAGGTGGGGCAATTGCATCAAAGCAACAGCACCCACTTTTGTCCCTAGGAGACTTGGAGTCCCTCACTATCTACCTAACATTCTCTCTTCAGAACAATTTCTAGTAGCCTACCACAATCATTAAATGTAATTGGGAAATGTCCTATCAGTCAAAATTACATTTTTCTGTCTTCATCAGACTCTCCTTCTCTAATACACAACAAAACCAGAATGGTCAAGAAACAAATTTTAGTATTTTAACTTCCTTAAAAATGACTCAGACATTTCATAAATATCTATCATTTAATCCAACATAACTTTAAGCCTTTAAATTACTGAAAAAGAAACTACCAAAAACTCATTTACTGATTTCCATCCCATTTACCATCACCTAATTTACTAATTCTTAATAATTCTGCTTAAGTTGCTCATTAAACAAAGCTAGCCATTGAAGGAGTTCAGGAAATACCATCTCAAATTATATCATTTTGTTATATAAATTACTGATATGTAAGCAAGGAAAGGCTTCTTGAATTCCCCATACCAGCCTAAAGACAGAGCCTCCAAAGGGACTGTTATCAATCCTCTGAAGATTAACTCTTATCACAAGAGAGATTTCACCACAGCCAGAGAGACTTTGTTATAAACTATCATCCATTCTTCTAAGGGCCCATTCATCTTTCTCAAAAACCATTAGCTCTGAGGATATTTCCTTCACCCCTTGATCATTTTACTTATTTCAGCAAGGGGGCTGAGTCAAGGGGCCCTTGCCCTTTACTTGGTTGACCTGCCTGATTATTGCCCTAAGCAATTATTACTTAGGTAGCTCACTGTAATCAGATGTTAGACATAAATACCATAACCTGCTGAACCTAAGAAAGGCATACACAGGAAGCCTCATTAAGACAAAATAGCCCAAAAGGCTTGGTATATAGATCCAATTTTTTTTATCTTTTCCATTGTAAAAGACTCTAATGGTTTAATCCTTCTCCTCTTCCTGTTATAGAGAGGGAGACACCCCCATAAATTGAGACTTCCTCCACAGATATAAATTTCCTTCCCCAAAATAGGTCTCAAAATAACTAAAATCAGCAGCTTCCCAGCTCAGCCTGTGCTGTATTAATTAAATTACTGAGTTTAGGGTGGAGCCCATTAACACATAAGGTAGACAAAGCATTTTCCATGCTGGACTAGAATACCTTTCATTATTGTTCTGAGCTTGATTTTAACTTAAGGACGCAGACCCCATTGATTGATATAAGGGTTCTACTTTCCTAAACAACCTATTTTTCTTTCTTTTTTCTTCTTCTTTTTTTTAGGGTTTTAAAAAGTCTCTTGTGCTAATTTAAAAATATCTCCCATTATCTCCCATTGTTTCTGTGGGATTGTTGATCTTTCCTTTTCTAAAGTACCCCATAAATATACACTTTTTCCCAAATTAAAACTTCCACATTATGGCCACTATAATTCCAAATGACCTTGGGTAAGGTTCTTGCATTTCTGAAAAAAAGTGCAGGTTCTGGGAATTTACATGATATTGACTGGAGTTCCAAATGGAGGAATCCTGGACCCTCCACCCAGTCCAGTTTCTGCCTGACCTAGACAATCACTGCAAATCTCAAAGAGGTTATATGTTGACTTTTGGTACCCACCCCAAAGTGAGGCACCCACTCACAATATAAATTAACTTGGGATGGAGTTCCAGAAGAAGGGAGTTCTAGACTCCCTGGATCCAGGTGAACCCATGAATCCCTATATTCAAGTAACTTTACCTACCCACTAAATCTAGTTCAGTTTTTGTTTTTGAAATCTTCTTTTAGCATTTGATGAACACAGTAGAAAATACAGAAGTTTTTGGTTTTAGTCCATAATGGCAAAGAGAAAAAATATTGACAGTGGAAAACATTTCACAATTGTTAGATGAATCAGAAGATGACTACAGAAAGAGACCATCTTTCTTGTCTAGATTCTAAAGATGATTGTGAAATTGATTAAGTACAATCACAGGCTATGAATTATCAGAAATAAATACCCTAGATAAAAATTTTCAAACCTGAGGATCAATGAGTGAGTGAACAGTATACAGGCAGTCCTTGGGTTATAGAGGAGATACACCCTTGAGAACATCTTTAAATCCGATTTGTATGTAACTTGGATCCCTGATGAACAGCACATATACATAATAATAATAATAACAACAACAATACCATGATGGCTCACATGTGGCAATAATACAATGTAATACTGTAATAACAATATTATAGTGTAATATCATAATAATAATATCCTTGTACTATAAGAACAAGTTACAGTAAATATTGTGCTCTTTGTTTTAATTCAAACAAACAGAACATAAAAACAAACTCACATAAAAAGTTTAGATAGAAGATAGAAGAAATTTTTAAATAGAATATTAAAGATTGACACTTACCTAATATTACATCACTATCTTGCTTCCTGGAAGGGGGATTTTTGAGGCAAGAAGGTAGGCTATCATTAATTAGAAAATGATAATGGAGATGGTCCTGGAGAGGATGGAGTGGGCGGTAAAGAATCAGGATTTGGTTTTGTTGCTGAAAGAGGGGAGCTTACCACTGAAGTCAGTTTCTTGAAAAAGATATCTAGGATTGTTTGCACAGCCTTTTTCTTTTTCTCACCATAAATGGCCTTGTAGCAGCTGATATTTTCACTAACTGCAAGGTAAGCCTTTGTAAACTATTCAATGTTAGGATCTTGCTCCTCAAACTTAGCAAACCCTGCTTCGGCAAGACAAAAGGCTTCAGCTAATTCTTTTGTTGTAAACTTTCTTGGCTCTGGATCTTCTTATTCTTTGTGTTCTTACGTTTCTGTCAGCTGCTTCCCTACCTGTCTATGAGACTAGCCACTAGAGTAAAAATGCTGCCCCAAAGAACCACTTACACCGTGCAGGTTTGCATGCATGGAAGAAACTAGTTACTTAATCACTAATTTAATCATTTAATTATAAAGTATCCTCATGGGGAGACTTGGGAGCCCGTTCGTAAGTATGAAACACTGTTAAGTTGGGTTATCTGTAACCCAGGGACTGCCAATATTTCTATAGACAAAGAAAATATGGTATTCCCATCCACTTAGTCAATAGGAAGAACTTCAATGCACAATATTTGGCAACAAGCACCTGGACCATCCAAGGTTAATGTATTCTTTCATATTTGAGGATGTTTCTGTATCAAAATTTAATTGACATTGTTTGTACATGGACAAATGATGAAGGAATGTAAGACAGAGCAGGGACCCTTTTTAGAGACCTACCAGGCTTCCCAAGAATGGAAATAAAAGAAAAATCTTGAGTTCCTTCAAGGAAAATTCCAGGCACCCAGTTAGCCTTGAAAAGTAAATGAGCAACCTAGTAAGCAAGATCTTAACAAGTCTTCTAAGTAAGCCAGAATCACAAGGTGTTAGATTCCCTATAGAAACTAAAAGATAACATCTTAACATATGTTCTAGAATTGTTTTACAGAAACCCCCACCAAAGGGAAAATGCCAACCACTATCACATAGAGCTCTGATAAGGGGAAACTGAGGACCGAACTCTGATCATCATCCTTTGTTCTAAATTTCTTCCTGTGGAGTCTGGGGAGAGTCATACCAGCAGAAATCAAAGAATCTCTGAATTCCCCTATGACCTGTAAGCCCCTGCTCTAAGTTAGCCTGCCTTCTTGGGCCAAACCAACGTATAATGTCCATGTATTGATTTACAATTGCCTGCAACTTCTACTTTCCTCAAATGTACCCTGCCTTTAAAAGTTCTTACTTGTAAGCCACTGGGGAGCTCAGGTCTTAAGCATTAGCTTCTCATTCTCCTTGTTTGCTGCCATGCAATAAAATGCCTCATTTTCCGGCTGCAACTCTCAGCATCAGTGTCTGGCTTTACTGTGCCAGGCAAGTGGACCTCAGTTCACTTTGGTAACAAAGATATGCATAAAAAACTTTTGGAAGGGAATAAGTAATGTAGAAATAAAGAAAATCATGGAATTATTTATTCTTATTGGTGTTGATATATCTAAAAACAGAAACACTTTCCATTTGTGGAGCAAAGAAGATGGCTGTCCTCTCATAAACAAAACTGTGAGCTGTTAATATTTTCAAAAATTTTCATGATGCAAGAACAAGAAGAACCAGAAGTAATAATAAGCTAAAACCTATTAGAGATTTTTTTTCTATTTATCTATTTTATTTTATTTTTTTTGAAAACATGTATTTTTATTTCTCTCTCTTTTTTTTTTTATTTCAGCATATTATGGGGATACAAATGTTTAGGTTACATATATTGCCTTTGCCCCACCCAAGTCAGAGCTTCAAGCCTGTCTGCTCCCCAGAATCAGTTTTTATTTTTATTTTTTTTGAAACAGGGTCTTGCTCTGTTGCCCTGGCTGGAGTGCAGTACCATCATCATTGCTCACTGCAACCTCAAACTCCTGGGCTTAAATGATCCTCCTGTCTCAGCCTCCTGAGTAGCTGACATTATGGGCACATGCCACTGTACCCGGCTAATTTTCCTATTTTTTGTGGAATCAGTTTTTACAAAATTGATATATTCCAGATTCATGAATGACAGTTGATAGGGTTCAAGTTGCATTCAGAGAACCATTTTGGGTACAATATCTTCAAAATCAAGAAAATACAAAATCAACCTGAGTTAGTTATGATTAAATTCTTATTAAAATTACTAATAAAATTGTTTTTAGTGTATCTTTTTTATTGTGTAATTTTTTATTCTTAATTTTTTTATTGCTATACAATATTTGTGCCTATTTGGGGGGTACATGTGTATACAATGTGTTATGATCAAATTAGGATAATTAGGATATTCATCATCATATACTTTTTTGTTTGTATTAGGAAGATTACAATTCTTCTTTTCTAACTATTTTGAAAGACAATAAATTATTGTTAACTATAATGTCCCTATTGTACTATTGAATACTGGAACTTATTCCTTCTATCTAACTGTATTTTTGTGTCCATTAACCAACTTCTCTTCATTCCCCAGATTTTTTTTTTGTCTGATTTAGTGAGACAGTTGAGGCCTTTCTACAGGACCCCGTTCTGTATTTGCTGAATACAGTTCAGTTTCTGTCTGATCCAGTCAGACACCTGAAACTTCCCTAAGACCCAGCACTGTTTCCTTCATTACTTCCAAACCCAGTCTGGGTCAAAAACTTGCTTAAACAAACTCAGACAGCAGTAGATCAATAAGTCCCTTAAGTTAGCGCATATTAGATATTAAGCACTTTATTATATAACTTTCATTTATATCATTGTTAAATGATATAAGTATAGATTAATGATACATATAAACATTTATTAATTTGCCATTAATTATTCACTTATTTATTTAATGGTCCGCTTACAGAAACATACTCTATTTTATACTGGGCACCTGGAGTACAAAGATGAAAAAGTCATGGTTTAAATTCAGAATTTACAAAGAGTAAATAAACATAAATAAAATATATGCTTAGTAATGAGAACATACACAAGGTAAAGAAGGGATATTTTATTCTTACGGTATGATTTCAGAGAAGGGAAGTGATACAATATTAGGCTGAAAAGGTAGGTAAGGGAGAGATTTTTGATGGTCTTTGCCATAGACAAGGAATCTATTTTCCTGCTATTGATGGTGTTCATAGTTAGTTATGAGGATCAAAATATTATTTTTTAGCCATTTTCCCACAGTCCCAAACCATAACATGTTTACTATTTCTAATTAGATTATGCTACAGCTCAAAAACTGAGGACATATGTAAATCAATCTTCAAAGACATTAAAATTCTCACAATTATTCAAAGTTCTTGGCAGCTTTTGCTAAATCAAGTCCTGAATTTTAAGAACAGGTAAACTTTTTAGGGTTGGTTTTCTCGGAGAACCATCTGCATGCTTTTAGGAGATGACTTAACATGTCTAGAATTTGTGTTCTTTCAGCATATTTGATGAAAATAAAAATTTGAACAATTGAAATTCAGCAAATATAAATTGTAAAAAAAAAAAAAAAGGTTACGTAGCTCATACAAACGTATGAGCATTTGTTTTTGAGCATTTACTATGCACCTAACCATCTACAGCAACTGAAAACAGGCAAAGAAACAAAAGCATACAAACCCAGAACACTTACATATCAAGTACAATTTAGGACCATTTATGTGCTATTCAGACAAGGGAGCTACCAAGACTATGAGAATTCATCAGAGAAAGGTTTATTTTTCAGAATTTCTGCAATGTAGTAATATGCTTTCACAATGAAGGAAATTATTTTAAAGAACACAATAACGAGAGCAGTTTGGGATCAGGTTGTCTATGAGCCCAAGGAGTCTGGACTTCATTCCATGTGCAGTAGTATAGTGTCACTGAAGATTTTGGTCTGTGGAGCGACATGATGAAAAGTCTTTTATTGAGATTAAACTGGTGGCAAAGTTCTCAGCTAATGGGAACTGGGGCCAGTGGATCTGTCACAAGTGATCCATCCATGTTGCTAGTATAATACCAAGTTAAGATCTTGATCTAGATTAAGAGCAGCCAAAAGTAGGGATGAAATACTTGGCTTATAAGAAAGCATCTGTTGCTAGTTCTGAAAGAGTATTGGAATGCTTTGAACTTGTGGAAAAAAATGGGTTACATGCTTTCCTATTTATGGTATTTGAAAATGTATTGAAGTTATTTTGTAAAAGTGTGTATGTTTATGTGCTTCTACCAAGAATGAGTTTTATGTTTTATTTCTATTCTCATGGATTCTTCAAGTTCTTATACGAGTTTTTACTTACACTGATGTCTCAAGTGTGTGACTGAAGTCATTTGAAACTGTGAGGATGTGCAGATTCTGCCTCTAATAGATTGGCTTCACCCTTCAGGCTCAGATGCTGATTTGTGCTTAAGCCTAGCCATTGATAGTGACTAAAACATATCTGTTATTTTATGTGAATATCTATTTCAAAACTATCCTTACAAAAGTAATGGTACAACTTAATAGGAATGTTAGAAAAACCACATTAGTAGACTCAGATCACACTCTTATTTGAGACATTTTATTTTATAATACATCATAATCAAGGAAAAGTTGGTAAATAGTAATGGAAGAAAGAGAGTATTACTTTAATTGTTGGTGATGGTGTTACAAATTCAAATGTATATTATAATTTGTCTTAATTGGGACTCAAGATAAATTGAGACTCTTATTCCTAATAAATACCGTTCAGTTATCTATGATACGTGCATTACCAGTGATCATCGATATGTTTGTTTTTGAAGATAATAACTTTTTTGTAATAATCCATTATGATAAGGATAAATCTCTCTTATCCCTTGGACTCCAGACCACAACTGCACTCAAAACAACATGGTTTTCAGTATTACAAAGGAATGATTCTTTCTGGCCTGGCATGCTGACATGCTGACTCACGCCTGTAATCCAGGCAGTTTAGGAGGCCAAGGCTGGAGAATTGCTTGGGGCTAGGAGTTCAAGACCCCCTTCTCTACAAAAAAGAAAAAAAAAAAAAAAATATATATATATATATATATATATATATATATATATATAGCCAGGCATAGTGGCACACACCTGTGGTCCCAGCCACTTAGGAGGCTGAGGCAGGAGGATCGCTGGAGCCCAGGAATTTGAGGTTACAGTGGGAACTATGATCATGTCACTGTACTCCAGCCTGGGTGACAGAGTGAGACCCTGTCTCAAAAAATATTAAAAAAAAAAAAAGGATGATTCTTTCTGATGATTTTCACACAGACACACACACACATACACACGCACACACACAAGCAATAGAAGAAGGCATTTTGAAACTTGGGTTATGAATATTGAATTAATTCTAATGGGATCAATGGATATAAATGAATAGGCCAACAATAGTATCAGGAAATGTATGGGAATTAGTGTAGATATAAGCAAATGAACAAGAAATTTTAGTTACAGGTAAGCTACTGAACCAGAGAGTCCAAAGTGTGAGAAATTATAAGGCAATGAAAGTTCATCTTACATTTTGATGAGATTTGTATTACATGGGCTCATATGTAGAATTACATTCATAGGGTGGATTCATAGGTTCCTCCTTTGCCTGGAACCTTCTTGTTTTTAGCATTACAGTTCCTACATCCTGGGGTAGCCTCATTGGCTACTTTAAATCTTAGTATGCTTTCTTAAATGACATAAGCACGGGTCTGTTTCCTCCTTCACTTCACCTTCCATCACACTTACCCTCATGGAATTCAGCTGCATATCATAATTAATTAATAAGTAATATCACTTACTTAAAATGGCTGTTGATGGTTGAAAACCATCCAAATAACAGAAACAAGAGGCAATATTCTTCATGTAGACTTTCACATACATGGCATCTCCCAGGTTTCATGGGCCTCTGGGTGATATAAAAATTCTTTGACATTATTCTAACCTTTGAACTAAAATTCGCACCAAGCAGATTTTATTTGGAGGTTTGAGAGGTGGAGGGTCAGGGATTTTTTTTTTCTAGAATTTATCTTATTTTAATTACAGTAACATTGCTATAAAATTTCATGTTTTCAAATTTATGTTGTTGGAAACATCTTCAGATGTGCTAGAAATACTAAAATAGATACAATCTGGTAGCTTGTCTGGAAAACAAACAAAAAACTGCTGGGTCAGGAGCACAGCTGTTTGCAGAGGGCATTACATTTTTTTACAGTGTTTCCCATAGGCCAATATTCTTTTATGTGTTGATTTATATTTTAATAATGACAGACTCTACTGGCATGAGCATTTCAGTTCCTCAGAAATTAGATAAAAATCATAATTTGGGAAAGGGATAAAAGGTAGAGGGAATTAGCATTTTACAGGATTAATTAGCTTACTTGCCCTCACTTATTTCTGATCAAATGGAGGATGCTTAGTGCAGCAGCAAACAGGGCCATGAGTATCCTTCAATTGTATGATATGACATTGATGTTTCTAATCCATGTAAATTCAATAGCTTTGCCTTGATTTTAAAAGTACAGTTTTAAAAACACTAGTTTGTTTTAGATCACTATGCTAAGCAATGAACAAAGGAAGACATTGGATAAAAAATAGAACATGAAAAGGTCTCCTCTTAAAAGAAATGCCTGAGCTGTGAAAACACTCCCAGAGAATATAAGATTATGCAAGCTTTCTCCCACTTTGGTACTCTAATTCCTTCCCTAGCATTTCATTGCTTCACATCTTCATTATTATTCAAGGTTGCCAGAAGAAACTGGTAATCTTAGAAGGCCAGCATTTCATTTTTAAATACTTGTTTCTGTTGTTTTCCAAAGCGTACAACTTCAATCTCACTTAACCAGGTCCTCCATAACCCCATTCTTGCCTTCTGTAACTACTACTTTATTTAACTGAACCTGTGCACTTTCTCCACTGCCAGTGGCTCCCTGTATTACGTTTCTCACTTTCCCTTTCCACATGGCTGCTTGGTTTGCAGAAGATGCTTTCTTACAGATGTGTTCCCTCCCCTGACAAACAATTACTCCTGTTCCCCCCAGCAGGAGGCCATTAGAACATCATCACGGGTTCTGCTAAGTCATCTCACAATCACAGTTTTGTGCAATCACCTCTCATCTGAGACTCTCTAGGCATATGCCATGCAGGGAAACTAGCAGTCACAAATGGCAGCACCTCCAGGCATATTATTTGTTATTTTGGTCCAGAAGTGTAGCAGATAATAGCTGATACACTAATGTCTGAAGGTCTCATTGGATGCTTTCACTGGCATCATTTGCGGCAAACTTGTGAAAGACTGAATGGGTGATCATGTGCTAGTTGAGAGGAGAAAAAAGAGGCATTTTCACATTTCAATAGCAATTACAAACAATGGTCTAGAAGAGACCTGACAATAATAGTGATTTTACAAAGTTCTGTTTGTGTAGGCTTTCAGCATTCTGAGATTTGAAGAGTAAATTATCAGGTATTAGTTGTTTCCCTGGAAAACAGTTAACCACTTATATGTTTATTTTTATTTTAATCTCAAAGGTCCAAGTTATGTGAATACATACATCAAAGACATATCTAAAATGTATTCCTTTGAAATCAATGAAATACACATGCAACTGAACACTTACGGGTTTTTTTTTTCTTAAGGTTTCTCTGACAGCTCTGTCTATTAAATCCTCTTGTTTTAATAGGTAGCATCTCATAGGGATTTCAGTAAGTTTAAGCTCAATATTTAATATATTATGAAATAAGTGGATTTTGGCATGATGCCACATTAACAATTGAATTGTTTTTTATTGATTCTCGGGTCTAGTTTACTGCAGCACTGGGGTGCGATGTATCTTTTCATAAAATCAAACAATGTGCTAGCAAGCTAATACTTCCACAGAGGCCACAGGCAAATGAGGAAGGGGTCGCTGTTCTCCCAGTCTGAAATCTTTGTGGTTTATTTGTTTCTGTCATTGGTTTGCACAAGTTCCTTAACTTTACTTCTTCCAATCTACAAAACAAAATATCATCAATTTAGATTCACCAAAGTGAAATCCAGTCACGATTAGTATGAGTATCTGAATTACAGAACCTTTGGAAGAAACACAGTTTTATTTTTGTCCAGAACACATAGGTAATTGAAATAAGCACTGAACACAGTGTCCCAATCTGGCACCACACGGACACTCAATAAATACTTATTTAATTGAACTATATTGAATCCAAGAGCTGTACAGAATCCCCCACCTTAACAAGCAGGTGAAAATTGTTTATAATTGGAAAAGCAGATTATCAGTTTTAACAACCCAAGGCTTTCCTTAAATTTTAACTAGCCACTTTCATTTGGAAAAATGTTCTCAAAGTACTTGAATTCATTGTGTTCTCTTTAGTAGTCAGATAACCATTCCTGTTCAATGTGGCTTGTGTTGTTCATTTGCTCAGTTGAACCAGTCATCCTTGCCATTTTTTCCCCTTCTACTGAGAAGAAAAAAGAAGCTGTAAACCTAGATTTTATCTCCACCCGAATCTTCACAAATTCTAAGTTACGTAAAGAGAATTTGGACTATTTATTCTCTATTTTATTCCCATTTTCTGTTGCCTCTGCTCAATAGTTTTTGCAAAGAATAAAGAAAAATAGAGTTCCAATTGAGTTGACTAAATGCTATCAGTGACATAAAAATGCAGGAGCTCAACTGCTGTCTTGGTGCATCTCATTTCAACTGTCAAATACATCCAATTTCTAAATCCAGTGACGAGAGAGAAAGAAAAAGAGAGAGAGGGAGAGAATTCAGGTTATTCTCTTTATGTACATGAAAAGAATAAAGTCAGAAAACTCTTGTGGGTATAAATTTTGACCTTACAATTTTCAAATGATTTATTGTCAATTATTCAATTCAAAAATATGTGTTGAGTTTCTGCTATGTTTAAGATACTGTATTAGCTTCTTCAGGAAGATACAAAACAGAGGAAGGTAGGGCATCTGCCTTTATGGAGTTCCCAATGTAATGAAAGGGGTAAAATAACTATAGCATACAAGGATAACTGCGCAAGACAGAACATTCTGTAAATTACTGTAAAGGAGATAAAAGTCAGATGGTCCTAACTTTGATCCCAACTCAGTACGACCCTGATCATGCCACTTAACTTCCTCAGATCTTAATTTCCATATCTAAAAAAAGTAGGTCTAATAATGGCAACCTTCTCTTTGTAAATATTAAATGTGCAATGCACAAAAACTACACAGCACAGTGCCTGGCACACAGATAAATTCTCAAAAAATGGGATTTGCTAAGTAGTCTTAATTGAGGATTTACCTATAAAGGTGGTAAGTGAGATGGGCCCTGCAATATGAGTAGAGTATCACGAGGTTTACCTAGCTAAGGTGGTTCAGAGAATACTCATGTTTGAGGTAACATATGAGTTGTCATGATTTATCCCTAGCAGATTGTTGGCATGGCCAACTACCTGGCTGGCCCATCAAAAGCAAAGAGAAGGCAGAGCCAGGGGAGAGGGAACTAGTGGAAACTAAGTAAAAGCAGGGTCAAGCTAGAATTCACTGATGGACTTTTGCACAACAAGATAAGATAAATAAACCTTTATTCTAGGTTTGAGTGACACACTAGTGGCCCAAAGAGATTCATATCAGAAGAAGTGAGGAGAGACTATGGGTGGGGGAGCATAAAGAAGAAATAATAGAAGAATTGAGGGTTAAACTGGGTGTTATTAGTGTTGAATCAGAGAAGGACAGGAGAAATCAGAGTGGAATTCAGGCTCTTATCCCCTAGGAATTGGGAACTGATGGGAAGAAGGGAAAGACACACACCTGTTGATCTGCCTGGTCTGTGCCTTGATCAGCAGTATTCTGAATGTGAGGTGCCACAGGCAAAGGGAAGGATAATTAGCCATCTCCAGATCTGCCTGGAAATCTGCTTGAGGCTAGATTTGAAATCTCCATCCTCTACTGGGCTTTGCTTTAGGAGAAGCACAGTATATTCTGCACAATTTAGAAGCACTGTATTTTCTGTGCAGTTGGTATGAGGCCAATGCTAAGGGGAAAGAAGAGTATATGATTGAAAACTCACAGGAAAAGTGAATACTCTGGGAGATGAGCCCAAAAAGATATATAGAGGTAATAATGCAAAGAACATTGAATGCCAGGCTGAAGAGTTATGTTAATTCAGAAGTAAAACGAAAAAGCACTTAGATATTATTGAGAGATATAGGGAAATAATCAGAGCAATGGTTTTTGGAAATAGACCAGAAGGAAGAGAAACCATAAAACTAGAGGCAAAGAAATCAGTTAGGAGTCTATTAAAAATGAAGTACTAATCTGAGTCTATGGGAATGGAGACAAAAAGATATCCAGAGACAGAACAAGCATGGGCTTATAGTTCATTAGAGTGTTGAAGGAAGAGAGTCACGTATTAAGTGGCTATAGCAGATGTAAGCAAAGCCTTCAAAGTCAGATGGACTTACCTTTTTGACCTTGGGAAAGTTATCTAACTTCTCTGTGTCTCATTTTTTTTATCTGTAAAATACATGTATTAATAGTACCCAATAGGGTTGTTGGAAAGATTAAATGAGCAATACATGTAAAATGCCTTGCAAAAGTATCTGGTACATAGTAAATACAAATAAGAGATATTCTGGTGATTTGGGGATTCTTACCTGAGAAATACGTGGATGTGATAGTGCCATTAATTGAGAAAAGGAATATGGGAGGAAGTGCATTTTTGGAAGTAGAGGAGAAAGTGGGTGTCAGAATTCAGTTTTAGTATATGTCCTGCCAAAGGGAGCACAGGTGTCGGAAATCAAATTGTTCAAATTCCCTCCTTAGCCACACCCGGTCTACTGTCGGTAACACCACCAGTTACCTAGTCTGTGAAGGAAAGTTGATGGAGAAGAGCCAGACAGAATAAGACGGAATCGTCTTAGGTTATGGTAGTAGGGTTATGGAGAAATATCACCTCATTTTCAAAAAGAATGTAGCTATAGAGATGTTTTAAGGCCAAGAACAGGGAAGTAGAAGGAATTACTTTGAGTGATTTCAGTGCTGAAAGAAGTTTAGGTCCTTTAGAAGCGTGATTGATCTGGGGCAGTGGCTGGGAACCTGAAGAGAGTGAGACATTTTGAAATAATAGCTATAGGGATTGAAATAGTCACCTAGTGATGAATAAAAGAAATGTAAAGTGACCTGCCTGTGGAATCTTTTAGCAAAATGCCTTTTCTGACTTCATTTTCCACATGGGTGATAAATTTTAAAATTTAGATATTTTATGTCAACCATGAAACTCTGAGTTTTTCCCAGATGAATCAAAAATGATTTGGGAGTTTTTGAAGACGTTTGTGATGTGTGCAAATAGGGAGTGTGTGGTGTGTGTGTGTGTATGTGTGTATGTTGTGTTGTGGGTAGTTGTGTGATGGTATACAATAACACCATTCTCAGAGCTTAATTAACTTTGAGCTATTTTGAGCTTCACTAGATCATGTCCAGAAGTTTCTTAGAGATTCTGCTAAATAAATGATCAAACACATGAGTTAATTGTACTTTCACAATAGTCTATTGATGGTACTACCTTGAGTAACCTAGTCTCACAATATTATCCTGATCTATCTTTTTCTAATAATGTAGGAAATAGAATAGAAAAGAGTAAAACATCCTGGATTTCCTTATGCATATTGATTAAAGCTCAAAAGGAGAATGAGGAATCAATTTCACGTCACTGTTGTTATTTGCACAGAGTAACTAGAATTTAGCCTGATTCATATTCCAGGATGGCTTTCAATATCCCACCGAGTCCACACTCTTCATTTTGAGGTGTTTTCCATCTACTTTACATGCATAATTGCTCAGTGACTGGTGGGTTTGTTTCATTCAACATGAGCAGTCTTGAGGCAAAGAGGAAACCAATGGGCATCATATTAGCTTCTTCAGTTTCAGCCTGTGGTGTCAACAGAGGTCCTTGACTTGTGATTGGCATTGTGCCCAGCAATCTGCTAGATCTATTGGAGCCTTCAGTGGGTTTTGAATGGTTCGTTTTAGGGAGTTGATAATATCTTGTGGGAAAATTGAATGTCAGCTGGTTTTGTGTGTGTGTTGTTTTGTTTTTTACAGTTTTTGTTTGTTTGTTTGTTTTAATAGGTTCAGGGGGTACAAGTTGAATTCCATTATATGTATATATTGTATAGTGGTGGAGACTGGGCTTTTGGTGTACCTATCACCCGAGTAGTATACATTGTACCCCATAGGCAGTTTTTCATCCCTCACCTCCTCCCACCCTTCCCCCTTTTGAGTCTCCAATGTCCATTATACCAGCGGTCCCCAACCTCTTTGGCACCAGGGACTGGTTTCATGGGAGACAATTTTTCCATGGATGAGGATTGGGGGACGGGGTGTGGAGCTCAGGTGGTGATGCGCAGCTGGGTTCCTAACAGTCTGTGGATCAGTAGCCGGCTGTACCCACAGGTCAGGGACTGCAGCATTATACCAGTCTGTGTGCCCTTCTATAGCCATAGTTTAGCTCCCAGTTATAAGTGAGACTATGCAGCATTTATTTTTCTGTTCCTGGTTTATTCATTTGGCCTCCAGTTCCATCCAAGTTGCTGCAAAAGCCACTATTTCATTCTTTCTTATCCATCTGGTTTTAAAAATATTCCTTCTCAAGTTTTTGTGGCATCTCCAATAAACCCACCTTATGGATGAAGAAAGGGAAATTTATAAGGAGAAACTTGGGTTCATTAAAATCCCCTACTATAATCCCTCGATTTAGCAATACATGTGAGTATGCTGCATGGATACTAATGGTTAGGGATATATGAATCAGTGGATTAAAATCAATGACACACTCAAATAATCAAAATAATTTATTGAGTACCACCTATGTGCCTAGGTATCCTCTGACCTTCACAATAATCTTTCATGTTAAATACAATTATTCCTATTTCACAATTGAGAGAACTGGATTTCAAAGATAAATTCTCAGTAATCACACCTTTAGTAAGTGATAAATCCAACATGCAAACCTATTTCAATCTAATTCTGATATATTAGTTTGCCTTTCAATAGAAAACAATGGAGAGAAGATTACGTGGCTCCAGGTTTGAATACTGGAGCTCACATTCATCATTTATAAATGACTGTTTGTCCCTCTTCATTATGATCAGTGAATACAAGATCCCTTGTAAAGATAGCTGAGAATGTCAGAGCTGTAGTAACAGCGATATGAAATTTGTTTCTGACCACATCATTGTGGTGTTCCTAAGAGATTAGAAGCGCAAGAGATTTGATTTAAAAGAAGCTATTATAACTTTATACTAAGATAAAATATTTTTAAACATTTTTATCTATTCAACTCTCTTTACTTGATTCAGGAGTCATGCTTTTGCTATTATTAAATTAACCATCATGGCTAGCAAATGAGAGTGTTCTTGGTAAACTTTAAGAATATATGGTTTTCTAACTCCACTTCTTCCAGTGTTCACACTTACAGGTTATTTGCTATAGACATGTCCTATCCCAGGCTGTGGGATTAATCGTATTCCTTTCTAGATGGAATCTGCATGGTTTAGGTTAAGAAGTTGATGGTTCAATAGCCAGTCAAACCTTTTTCTCTGGATTGCTAGCTGATCTCTTTCTCTGACTATATTCTTGATTCTAGAAACTGAACTGTTGTTTAGTTGATCGTGTACACACCCATTTCTTATTGTTGACCCCAGCCTCATTGCTTTGTTGGTCCTGTTTCTCCCTAACTAGCTTGCTCCTGCAAGTTCTCCTGGAGGCTGAAGTATAGTCTTCCAACTCCAAGCGTCATAATTGGTCCTTAGATACCTGTGTTAACATACTGTCTACCTACACTTCTATACATTTCCTATCACATACATTCTGATTACAAGCCCTGACTAAAAACTTAAGTATTGGCTCTATCCTGAGAGCATGTCCTACTTTGGTGAATTTTTCTTTATCTCTGAGTCTTGACCTGAGATAGATCATCTGACCTGAGCTGTAATTTTGATATGAATTTTAATTGAAAGACAGCTTCTCATTTTAGAAGTTTTTTCATTAGGATATTGACTTATGTTTCTCTTTGGAAGAGCTGAAGGCAGCTAATTATCCTTCTACTTTCAAAACCAAATGGTAGGAAAAGATGTGGCTACTTTTTCCTCTTTCTGAAATAGAGAGAACTAAGGAAGAGATGATCATTGCTGGTTAGGGTCTCTTATGCATTTATATAGACAATGAACATGATCAACGTAAGAATCTCCATTAACATACTCTTAAGAGAACCTCTACGTGCTTGCCATAGTTAACACAATTAGGCCATCAAAATTATATGAATTCAGAATAGAAGGGAATTCTTCAATAATCGACTCCAAATTCATAAAGGAGCACTTCAAGAAAATGACAACCATCTCTTGAGAACTTCCAGTAAGACATACGCTATATGTGGGCCATATAAAGACCTGTCCTTTACTGTCCAACTTGAAGATCTGGCAGTGCCCAGGTTACACATGACATTCCATCTTGTAGTGTCCTTGGTCATAAGGCAAAATTGGGAGTATGGGAGGGAGCTGTCATTGGTATCAGAAATAAATAACTCAATAGATATGGTCCCTTTTTAAAATTGGCTGTAAAGGGTCACCTTAATTGCCACACCTAGACTTTATGCCTGACATCTAGTGGCCACTCTCAGAATTGCAGTGCAGGATACTAAACGACTGCCGGCAAAGCACACACTAAAGATCGGAGGTAGTTGAAGTGAAATTACCACCAGCTTCCTCTCTCAGTCCTGAACCTACCACATATATCCTTCTTTCCATTGCATTTTCTAAATATCCTAAATAATCAAATAATTTTAGGGCTAGAGGGCTGTCAAACCATTTTCATTTAATTATATTCTAATTACTGTATGTGGATATGAAGAAAAACAAAACTTTAGAATTCCTGACTTTAATGAATGTTTTGTGTAAACTCAGCCTCTTACTTTGACTGTGGTTTATCATTTTTTTCTTCTTGAAAAAAATGAGGATAATAATACCAGCCAATCTCACAGGGGAATGTCTTTACTTGCAAAACAGTGAAAATAATTATAACACAATTCATAGGCTTGCTTTTGGAAGTTAAAAAGTTAATTCATGAAAATAGTGTTGAACAGTATCTGGAACATAGTAAGTCTAAGTGGTGTTTGCTATTATTATTAATTTGGGGTTTCATAATAATAAGCATTATATAGTGTTTAATGCATGCACATTAGTGGCCTTATTACCTAAGAGAAGTACTATTTCCTTCACATAGTAAGGTCCACATATTTGGAGAATTCAAATGTCATATATGATATTTAATAGTTATAAAAATTCAAAGTTGAAGGGACATTCTCAATCTCTAGTCCAATCCTCTCATTTGCACATGAGGAAACATTACTTGAGATGGTATGAAACTTTGTAAAATTTATACAGGTAGTTAAGCATGACAGTAGAATCTGAGTTTTCCCATCAACTTGAATGCATTCACCAGCACTCACAAATGTCTCATTTATATCTTCAAACTACTATAAAATTAGTAATACAGACAAATAAGAAGATTAAACTAAAATACAACCATAATCCCATTGTTTAGCCATTCATATATACACACACACACACACATAATATATACATAGACACATATATCCATTATATTCATGTATATCTTTTTATACTGCTTTATAAACAGATGCATATATGTTTCAACTAAAAGGTAGATTTAAACTGCATACATTTTGTAATTTGGGTTCTTCCTTTAAGTTATAACATATTTCTGTATTAATATTCACCTATGGCATCATTTTTATTGGTTGCATTGTATTTTATGCTTTTACCAAACCTGGTTTAATTAATTCCCTTTTGAGATCATATTAATGAAGAAAAAGGAAAATTAGGTAGTTGGTTAATAGCAGGGGGCAATGAGAGTGAGAGAAAAAAATTGGTAGTGCTATGAAAAGCCCTGTTTTCTCCCTCATTCTTTAGATTTAGGTCGTTATGTGGCAGCAAATGGCATTGGATGATTGAAAGAAGGCTTACTTAGATGAGGATGCTCTGGGTCCTGATGGGAGAGGAAGTGGAATGTTCAGTTGAGGAAACATCAAGTAATAAACTGGGAAACATGGGTTCTGTAAATGGCGGCATATGTAGCACATTATGGAGTTCAAAGATCTGAGGTTAAAATACCAAAGAGAGAGCTTTTGGTAAAAGAGAATAAGTCTCCGAGTCTTTCCAGTGACATGGGGTAAAACCATACATCACCGAGTTTGGACATGGTTCTTAGTTTGGACATGCCTCTATAATTTTAATATTGGATTATAAATGTATGCATTTTATATATGCTTGCATATCTATTTCCATAATTGTTTTCTGAGAATCCAGCAGTGAGCTGACAGACAAAGGCATATATTCACAGATGTGTGAGGGAGAGAGGAAATGCTCATAGAACATGAGCTACTCTAAGAAAGTGAGTGATCCAGGGTCTCATGATGGCAGAAATTTCTATATAAGGTTGGAATTCTAATTATAAACAGTTCACCAAATTTCTATGCTGTAAGAGAAGAACAATGAATATTGTGAAATTTTATAGGAATATGACAACAGTCAGGGCAGAGCTGCATCCTTTCTTGACTTTCCTTGAACCTAATTTTTTTCATTTCTATCCATCATACTTTCACAGTTGAGCAAAAACATCTGTATGAAAGATATCTGGAAGTTTCCCAACTCATATTGTTGCTTCCTTTGTTACATGCTCTTCTAGAGCTCTGTGTGACTCCTTTTGAATTCAACATCCAAAATATATATCGTGTATATTTTTGTTATAAAATATGTTTTTATCACTGAATAGTGTACTCTTCATTTTTTATACAATACTAATAGCAGATTATTGAGAACACTAGTAATGGTCCTTGGATCCTGCTGGGTGTATCCACAGGCACTGCCTTTGATCCACATATCTGTCTTGTGTGCAGCCTGTCATAGTGCAAGTGAACAGGGGAAGTCTAGTGCCAAAGGCCCTGTTTGGGGACAGGCTCATTGTGAATTTCCTGCCAACCATGCTGGCCTTAAGGAATTAGAGCACCGGTGGACTGTCAGGTCTGCACCTAGCACACTGACAGGTGGGAAGCACCAGAGAAACACTGGCAGTTTGTATCTTCCAGGAGGCAAAGGCACAAAGTGCCTTATTTTCACCCATTGGAGGGAGCACTTTCTATTTCTAAAAGACAAAGACAGAAATAATAATAGTCATGAATAGAATATAATAGTTTACCCACCTCTGACATTTTTCTTTGAGCTCTGAATTCATATTTGTCTTCTTTGATGTGAGAATAAAATCCCATGGCCATTTTGTAGAAAAATACAATAAAAGCTCAGCCATGGATTAGCTATACTAGCTAATAAAGGATGTTTACTTTTTTAAAAAATTCACTTGCTCTCCATCACTTCCAAGATCAGATAGAAAAAGGCAGACAGCTCTGCGGGAACAACGCTATTGAAATAGTATTCACACTGTTCCACTAGATAGTTCACACACTTTAATTCCTGTTAAAAAACTTAATTAAATTGCATGATTTATTAACTCGTGTTAGATGATGAAAAAAGTGGTTTGGAAAACCTATGCATTCTGTGTAAGACCAAGCCAGCTGTCTTTGAGGAAAGACTTTGGTGTTGTGTAAATTTTGCAAACTACTGAATTGCTAACAGGCTCTTTGTTGGATGTTCTTATACTCTTAATAGACTCTACATCACTTGTGAAAAAAAGAGTGGTGTTCACTCTAAAGGAAGAAAAAGCAATGTGTATTTTGTTAAACAAATCAGCAGAGTCAGTAATGATATTTTTCTTTGATGCTACCAGATTCTGCTACATTTCTATAGCTATTAGCCTATAAAGGTATTTTGTAACACAGTTCACTCATAATTTTACTTTCTCTGAAACCAGCTGTCAAATATATTTATCTCCATGCATTCAGATCTTCTACAAATACACATCTTTCTGTGATTGCCTTTAAGAGCACAACCTTAATTCAGGCTCTCTACACTCCTTCTGGTTTATGGTGATATTAAACACAGGCAAATTCATTCATTGAAATCAATCTGGGGGAAATAAACCTACTGGTCTATAATTTAAGATTATTTGACTGCTCACTGGCAAACGATTAGATAGCATAATCATTCACTGAGCCTCAATCTGCATTTTCTGAAATTCTTTTACAAAATCTTTGGAAGATGAGACTAGAGAAAGGTGAGAAAAACTGCAGCAAGCACCAGACAACAGAGCCATTTTGAAACTCTTTAGTTGCATGTTTAAGTTAAAATATCTTTAGAAAGATTGAGAGAAGGCTGACTAGAGGAATTGTCTAAGATATTTCATATTTGTGTATAGACACACAGACACACATACTCACACACACATACACACACTTCTTGTAATGAACTCATCAGGGAGTTCCTCCCTAATTTAAGCTCAAGCTTGCAAAGAAGTCAGTTGTTTTTTCTTTTTCCTGACACTATTACATCAAAATAGTATCCAGGCATTAGACAGTATTTATTAGCTTGTAAGGCCAGAGATAATGATCCCATTCAATCAGAACACATGAATAATTCAATAGTCCCAACTTCACATAATTTCTAGCTCTACTTTTAAAACCAGTAAAAGAACCATTTGTATCATTTATTTATTTTTGGTGACAATGGTAAAAGATAAAGGAGGATTTGTTTTGTGTTTTGTTTTTTTTCCAAGAAACAGAGCCTTAAGTTTCTTTCATTTCAAATAGGTTAAAGACAGTGCCAAAAGAACACGTATATGTATGTAAATATTAAAGAGCATTATATTATAAGGGGCGTATACAGCAATTACCTCTGTGAATTGTTTCACATAAATTTGTAGAGAGTATTTTAATCACTGTGAATGGTTTAATATTATTTTAGACACTACTGCTAGGAAACAATTACGGTTACTTCAAGACCATTGAAGCTATAATTTCAGGGGTCACTTCTGCAAAGTACAATTTAAAAAGTACATTTGAAAGAACTGTGTTAAACATCAAGGAGAAGTTGAAATAATTTGATCTTACATCAGAAAATTTTGCTGCTTCTCGTTTTCTAACATAAACAATGAAGCACAATGGAAGAGGGCACCATTTTACCTCTGAAGTAGTTCTGTCCTGTAGAACTTTCTGCAATGTTCGATATCTACACAGTCCAATATGGAAGCCATTAACTACATGTGGCTGTCGAACACTTGAAATGTGGCTTGTGCACCTGAAGAACTAAATTTTAAATTTTATTTGCTTTTAATTAATTTAAATTTAAATAGCCATGTGTGGCTAGTGGCTCCTTGTTGAACATCACAGCCCTTAAGTCCTCAAAGAGAATGGCTATTAGATTACAAATACCAATGGAAAGGCACTTATTATTAAGGCATTTTAATCTTTCTTTTAAGTTTACCATTTCTATTGAAACTCTTGCTTTCTGATGACAGATTATCTAGATATTTGTGATTAATCCATCATGTATTTTCTTTTGCTAATTCATTTGACAAAATCAGAGTGAAGTAGTGCTCTAATTGCTTTGGTTAAAATGTGTTATAATGAATGTATGATTTGGCCACTAGAATATATAAAGAAAAAGCAACAGATAGATTAGAGAAAGCTCCTATTTATATCTCAGTGGCTTAAAAATACACAAAATTGTATTATCAATTTAAAAGACTTTGGGAAGATACTCTAATTGGGAAATATTTTCTAAAAAAAAAAAAAAAAAAAAAAAATCCCTGATCTTCAATAAGCTAACTAGCTTTTCTAAAAATATGAAATGGCTACACTTTAGGAATTGTAGAAGTGTTGATTGACATTCTGTTCCTTTTTATACTTTTGCAGTGGGCCTTCCTCTCCCTCATCCTGATTATTCCAGAGAAGAGGAGTCAGTAAAGTAAAAGTTAAGGAATAGGAGTCAGTGAGGTCAATGGATATACCTCTCAGGTTTACTGAAAGTTTTCATACAGCTACCATATGTCTTGTCTCAATCAGTTGTCCACAGAAGGAAGGTCATTATCAAATTCCAAGATGCAGATGCTTTGTTAACTTACAAGTACAGTCCACGTGTGTGCTTGCACGTTCGTACTGGCCGTTAATTAAGGGCCACTTGGAGAGACTTTAAGCTCTTGAACTGGATTAGTGAAAGTGATCAAAAGGATCAAGTGAATTTTGTAAATTGAGTTTTACAAGATAAGGGGTGGACTTTGAAAAGAACTTCCTAAATCAGACATCATTGACTTTTTCATCACAGTCTTAAAATGAGAGCTGCCACTAAGAGGCTTGGAGTAGGATCATCAACCGAATGGCACTATCTGCACAGTAGCTGAAATGTGATGTGTTGTATCAGCAATTAGTGGCAAAATTCCAGAAGCAAAATCCAGTGGTACTTTATGATTTAAAAGTTATGTTTGACACTGAAGGTTGCTTTCCCTATAATAGTGACTGACTTAGAAAGAATCCCATTGCTATTTTCAAGAGGCATTAATAAATATTCTTATAAACCTATAGCAATGGATTTCTGAGTTGGATAATAGGAGTGTTTTTAGACCTAAGCAGAATGATTATTTCTATTTTCAGCTATTAATATTATTGTTGTATTGTTAAGAAGTGTCTTTTTCTTTGCATTTCAATTTTTTATACATTATTTCTACTCATCACAAAAGCTTACAGAGTGCAATTCCTATTTTGTAAATGAGGGGAAAAATGTCCAAAGAGGTTGATAAATCTCTTTAGGGTTTCATGGGCAGCAGGTGCTTGAACTAAAAGTGAATATAGAACCATTCAGACCCAAAGCCCTTATTTATCTTTTCTACCATGTTATCTCTCTAATTATTAATATGAACTATACAATATGTAAGTTTGTTTTCAAAACATATTCATATACAAAAATAAATATATATAATCTAGGTTACATTTGGGGGAGATATTTGGCTTAGGGTTAGGATTCTTTCTGTGTTATCTATGGCATCAGGCATTTGACCATTGCTACTTATTTCCAAGAAGCATAGAAGAATTCTCCAAGGTTAGGCCCAAAGAAAGTCATTTCTTGTCAACATTTGTCTTCTGGACATTCTTTGTTGTGCATTTTCTGATTCAATATTGGTGGTTTAGATTTAGCTCAGAGGTCCTGTTAAGAATTGGGTGTGTATGGACTCTTCTTAGAAAAAAATATTGTATATGAATATATATATTACATTTTATATGGTTCAATGACCACTTAAGTGCAGGTTTGTCTAAAATATTCTAGGTAAGATAATACTTATATGAGTTCTTTATAAAAAGCAAGGGTTATCAATGTATTAGCTACTAAGGGTTGCCATAAAAAAATTACCAAAAATTTAGTGACGTAAAACAACATAAATTTATTCTCTCATCATTCTGGAGGCCAGAAGTCTGAAATTAAAAATTAAAATGTCAGCAGGATTCTACTATCTCCAGAGGCTCTAGGGAATATCATCCTGGCTTCCTCCAGTTTCTGGTAGCTCTAGACATTTCTTATGGCTACCATCATCCAATCTCTGCCTCTATCTTCACATGGCCATCTCTTCTATATAACTGTATCTTCTTCCCTTCTGTCTTTTATAAGCTCATTTGTCTTTGAACTTAGGGCCCACCCAGGTAATCCAAAATGATCTCATCTCAAGATCCTTAATCTAATTACATCGTCAAAGACTTTTTTCCAAATAAAGTCACAGTCACAGTTTCCAGGGGTTAAGGTGTGAACATGATTTTGGGCGGCCGCCATTCAATCCACTATAGTCAGTAAGGTCTACCTATTTTCTTTTTGAACTTCTGTAATTTTGCCCTATGTAATTGGTCCAGAAAAGTCCTCAGAGTATTCCTATTAAAATGTTATTAACTGATAACAATTTACAGAAACAAAAAACAGGAAGGCAAAACTTAGATTACACAGTATGTATAATCTATGGCACAGATTATGGCACAAATTAATGGCACAAACCTGAACATTAGACTGACTATCTGTATTAAAATCCTACTCACCACATGCTCTGTGTTTGAGGACAATTTGTGAACTTCTGCAATCTTCACTTTTGTCATATGTATAACAAAATTGAGAGTCCTGGTGTGGTGGCTCATGCCTGTAATCCTAGCAGTTTGGGAAGCCGAGGTGGGAGGACTGCTTGAGTTGGAGAGTTTCATGCCAGTCTGAGCAAGAGCGAGACTCCATCTCTACAAAGAATAGAAAAATTAGCCGAGCATGGTGGTGCAGGCCTATAGTCCCAGCTGCTCGGGAGGCTGAGGCAGGAGGATTGTTTGAGCTGGAAATTTGAGGTTGCAGTGAGCTATGTTGATGCCACTGCACTCTAGCCAGGGTGACAGAGCGATACTCTGACTCAGGAAAACAAAAAATGAGTATCTCCTTAATAGAGTTTTTGTAAAGATTAAATGAAAAAAAACATGTCAAGAATTCAGTATAGTGCCTGGCATAAAGTAAATACTAAGAATGCTAACCATGAGTATATGCTTCCCTGAAGCATCCTTTGAAGTCTCTTAGGCATAGTTATCTATCTATCTACCTATGCTTCATTTGCTTATTTATCTGCTTGTTAGTTTGTTTTACTAAAAATTATTATAGGCCGGGCGCGGTGGCTCACGCCTGTAATCCTAGCACTCTGGGAGGCCGAGGCGGGTGGATTGCTCAAGGTCAGGAGTTCGAGACCAGCCTGAGCGAGACCCCGTCTCTACTAAAAATAGAAAGACATTATATGGACACCTAAAAATCTATATAGAAAAAATTAGCCGGGCATAGTGGCGCATGCCTGTAGTCCCAGCTACTCGGGAGGCTGAGGCAGTAGGATCGCTTAAGCCCAGGAGTTTGAGGTTGCTGTGAGCTAAGCTGACGCCACGGCACTCACTCTAGCCTGGGCAACAAAGTGAGACTCTGTCTCAACAAAAAAAAAAAAAAAATAAATAAATAAAAATTATTATAAATAAGAATGAATCACACTTCCAGAAATATGGAGGCTTTCTTTCTCAGAAGTCATCTTTATGGACAATCACAAGTAAACTGAGAATTCTTTTTGCCTATAGATACTTTAAAGGTACATTCATCATTTGGTGAGCACTATTATGACCAAAAGATGATTTGGATAATTTCAGCTGTTAAACAATTTACATTCTATTCAGGTGTGATAAATGAGATATGAAATAATTGAAAAAGGGCATAATTGGTGCTTTAAAGATGCAAGATCAGGCAACCATGGGAATAGAAGGAAATGCAGGGAAAATGCAATTTAGAAGGTGGGGAAAAAGAAGGTCAGAAGACTTTTTCTCAAATGAGAGCATATTGTAACAGGTGAGCATAGGTATAGAATTCAGGAATGAATCTTATCCTTGTCAGTAATGAGCTGCTCCTTAACTCTCAGTATCCCCATCTATAAAATGATGCTAACATCATTGGATTGTTGTGAGGATTAAATAATGCATGGGGAACAATGTCTGGTACTCAAAAAAGAATAAATAAATATTAGCTCTTTAGTTGTTGTTGTTACAATCACTATTAATCAGTTTCCTAGTGTGCAGAAGTTTAATAAGTCTTACACACCCTGGATGGCAACTCCCATTTCAAAACCATTTACCCAAAGAGGCCATCCGTACCTGTACCACCTCTCCTTGACCCATTTTTTATAATCTATGATAACAACACATACATATTGAAATAATCTGTTTCTGTGTTTTTCTTCTCCTCCATGCTATAATCGCCTTGAAAACTAGAAATATATCTTATTCATATGCATTGTCCTAGCGTATAATAAAATATCTAGCATCCAGTTTGTAAATGTTTCTTGGACTGTTGAGATTTCAAGTATGTACTGTCCTGCCCACCACCAAAACCTGACAGAATATAAAGCTCTATTAATACCTTCTAAGAGAAACAGAAATTCCATATAGGTAACTTCATATCAGAACTTTAGGGAAAGTCCCCTGTAGTATAATTGTATTAGTTTTCTATCACTACATAACAGTTTACTATAAACTTGGTGACTTAAAACAATACATATTTCTTATTTCACATTTGAGATATGGCTTAGTTAGATTCTATTGTTCAGGTTCTCACGAGGCTATAATCAATGTGTCGGTTGGGACTGCAGTCTCATCAGAGGTCCAACTAGAAAAGAATTTTCTTCCAAGCTCTCTTACGTTGTAGGCAGAGTTCATTTCCTTGCAGCTATAGTCCTCATGGAAGCTTGCTTGTTGAAAGCCCAAAGGAAAAGAGATACCCTAGAATGAGTTTGCTAGTAAGACAGAGTGTTGTATAAGGTAAGGTAATCACAGGAATGACATCCATGCCTTTGACCACATAACATAACATAGTCATGGCAGTGACATCACATCATCTTTGTCATTTTCTGTTAGTTAGAAACAATAGAGGAGGTTGTACAAAGGTTAAACACCAGGAGGTAGAGATCATTGGGATCAACTTAAAGTCTGTCCCCCAGTATTAGGGGGGCCCAAGAATTCTGTACTTCAGATTTGCAAAGAGTCATTCTTAATATTTTATTCAATCATATTTTATTAAAGACCCAGGATGAGATAATAATATTAGCATACATAGTGCTTTGTGCATTAAAAAAAAATGGAATGTAAAAAATAATATTTTTCCCCAGTGTTTGTTTTTGTCTGCTTTGTCAAAGACTAGATGGCTATAAAATACTTCCCCCAATATAATTCTCTGTAATAAAAATCATGCAACTCTGAGGTACACTACTCTATGAACTTGCTAGTATCTATTAGTTGATCTATTATGGTAGAACCATCATTAGGAAAATAATTCATCACACTAGAAGCATTGTATTGAGCACTATGAATTACTATAATAATACACCACACCAGATAGTTATTAATTTTAGTACCATCCAATGTATCATATGATTAAACCATTCTGTATTTGAAGAGAGACAAATAGAAGTTTATTTTCTTGGTGTTCTGAGATATGATGAACACAAATGCCTAAGAGTAACAATTAGAAGTTAGGAGTTCCTGTATTTTTTGGACCAAAGTCTGTGATTATCTAGATATGGTCATTATATTTCTTAACTATTTTTTTTAAAATCAGTCAATGTTTTACTAATGTATATGAGTGGTTATAAAGATAACCTGGGTTGTGATATTGTTCCTGAATTATCATGTTTACTGCTTGGATGATTTGTCCAATCTGGCTTCCTGAGTAAGGGGCCTCTTCCCTCATCACTGCCCCTTGTAGGTCTCTTTTAAACCTAATGAAAAAAGCAAGCCAATGAAAAAAGACCACCTTCCCAACTTGAGGAAGATTTTCCTTTTAATTGTGCTTTCTTCAAGAAACCTGTAAGTCAAGGCTCAATTCAAATGACTTCAGGAGCCAGAGAGATGGAGTTACTGAGTAAAATTTTGTAATGTCCAATAATAGATCTAAACACCAACCACAAGGAATAAATATTAGTTGTGTCCAGTGGATTATTTCTACTCAAGAACATGGGCCTAATGATGTCCATGAACCATAAGTAGGGAAGCATCCATGACTTCCGTAGTTTAATTACCCATAAAAAATTAATTTTGAAAATGTTTAAGCTCCATTATTTTCCTGATACATTTTAGATTTTGCAAATAAAATGATGTATTGCTACTATATGCTATGTTCATCAATCATTCAATGATTACATTTCCCAATCAATATTTTTAAATGCACAATGTAATCTTATGTATAAATAGATGAAAAAGGATGCCTGCAGCTAACTATTGCCCTCATCTTGGAAATTTGGGCTTTTAATAGAAAAAAAGCTTTACGTGAAATGACATTTGGAAGCTGTTTGTGCCATTTTGACTACTTGGAGTGGTGCAAACATTTCTGTGGTATCCTCTACTGTTCACTCATTCATCAGTGAGCACCTATTGTGTACATAGCACTATTCTAGACACTGAAGATAAAACCATATATAAGATAAAGTCCTGAGAGGATCGGTGATGGCGGAGTGGTGGTGAATGCCTGGATTCGTGCTCCCGGAGAGGAAGGCATGGATCCGGACCTACCACAATGCTAGAGGACCACTCCCCCACAAGAACAGCTGTGTGAATCCACGGAGAATCAATGTGGGACACACAGAGCAAGAAAAGTCTGAGGTGAATGGGAAATAAGATCGCGAAATTCTGGAGAGTGCGGGAGGGACAATAGACAGCGGAGTGCGGGACGGCTGCACCCACCTCACCATCGAGTGGGGCGGGGGCAGCCTCCTAGGAAAGCGGCTTGTTCTCCCCACTCACCTCCACCCCCACTTAATTAGAGACCTGCCTGAAGCCGGTGCAGAATCACCGAGGGAGACATGGGGCTTTGCGGTCAGGAGGCATTTTCAGGAAAACAGCTTAGACCCTGGGGGATCTCAGCTGAGACCACACTTGGCGAGGAGAGATGGAGCTGCGCCAAGGCGGAAAGCTGCAAAGGGTCCCTGAACAACAGCTTTCTTTATATCTCCTTGCTTCTTTTTTCAGCGGTTCTCCAGCCGGTGGCCCCCGGTGAGCGTCTTGCCTGCTAGGCCCCTGGCTCCGGTGTTTGCTGAACTGGAATGTTAATCCCCTCTAGTCCCGGCTATCTGCGGGTGCGCGGGCGCCATCTTGAAATCCACAGTGAAACCACTGCCGAGCCATAAGGTGCTGAGCGGCTCCCTGGGCAGCTCACTCTGCTATTCTCTGAACCCACGCCAAGAGCGTGGGATTCACATAAACACAGTGGGCAGGAGACATTACTGGGAAAACACCTTGGACCCTGGGGGGATCTCAGCCGGAGCTGCGCTCGGCGTGGAGGGATGGAGCTGCGCTAAGGCGTAAAAAAGCATAGAGTCCCCGAACTATAGATTTTATTTTTGTGTATTTTTCTGCTTTTTTCGGCAGTTCACTAGCCGGACAGCCCCAGCGGGCATCTTTGCCCGCCAGGCCCCCGACTCCGGTGGTTGCCGAACCTGGAATGTTAATGCCCTCCAGTCTCGGCCTCCAGCGGGCGCACAGGCGCCATCTTGAAATCCACAGCGAAACCGCTGCGGAGCCATATGGTGCCGGTGCCGGGCGGCTCCCTGGGTGGCTCACTCCGCTAATCTCTGAACCCATGCCAAGAGCGCCGGATTTACATAAACACGGTGGGCAAGAGACATTACCAGGAAAACAGCTTGGACCCTGGGGGAATCTCAGCTGGGGCCGCGCTCGGCAGGAGGGACGGAGCTGTGCTAAGGTGTAAAAAAACAAAGGATCGCTGAACTACAGATTTTATTTATTTTGTTTTATTTATTTATTTTTTTTAATTTTAATTTTTTTTTCTTCTTCTTCTTTTCTTTTTTCTTTTTTGCCCTGCCTTGCCTTGCCTTGCCCTGCCCTGCCTTGCCTTGCCTTGCTTGCTTTTTTTTTTTTTTCCTTCTCTCTTTTTGCCTTCTAGCTGGGGAGCCATGGTGGGCTTCGGAACTCACCAGGCCCCTGGCTCTGGAACCTACTGGACCCTGAGCAGTCACTCCCAGCGTCAGCGATCTGTGGGCGTGTGATCGCCATCTTGGGGCCCACAGCCAAGCCTCTGCGGAGCCATAGGGTGCCAAGAGGCTCCCTGGGTGGCTCCCTCCCCTGGTCCAAGGATCCTCTATAGGGGCCCCGCCCTTGTGTAAACACTGAGTACTTCTCCAGACGTGAAAGTGTGGAGCCTGGTCCCTGGGCACATTGGGCCAGGGCAGACTTTTGCTCGTGGGATCTGCAGCAGCTGGGGCACTGAGTGAGCGAGGGCACCGTCCACTCCCCATAGCTAGTATCTTTCCTATGGAAAGAGACAGAAACCACCCCTATAGGGGAAGAACCAAAGGGGGGGGGAAGAAACAAAAAACAAACAAACAGAGAGAATTTCTGTCTGCAACTAGTGTGGACCCTGCCTGCTTACTGAAAGACCACAATACAGTGTCTTAACTCGCCAAAGCAGTCTTGGATCACTCCAATCCTCTAGGGCTGGACCCACCAGAAGCAGCCCCCCAAATGAAGTAGAAAAAACTCTAAACAATACACAACAGTCTCCCCTTCTTGACAAAGGAAGCACTATACCTAGACTGCTTCACAGCCTAAGAACAGAGTACAAAGTGTGCTGTTAGCCAGACTAAAACTGTAAGAAAAGATCCAACGATAAATCTAGATGGGAAGGGCCCAGCAAAAAAAAAATGGGGAGCACAAAGAATGAAACGGAAATCTCACCCCCAAAGAGAAATACCAGCTCTCAACCATTTGACACAAACCAGACTCAAAATACCAACATGTTACAGGAAGAATTTCAATTATGGATTATAAACAAGCTGAATAATATACAAGAAACAATGGATAACCAACACAAAGAAACCACAAAAAAAAATACAGGATTTGGAAGAAAAATTCACTAAAGAAATTGAAATCTTGAAGAAAAACCAAACTGAACTCCTAGAAATGAAGAATTTACTCAGAGAGCTACAAAACACTGTGGAAAGTCTCAAGAGCAAGGTAGATCAAACAGACGAAAGAATCTCAGAGATTGAAGATAACTCTTTCCAACTAAATAAGTCAGTCACAGAGATAGATCAAAGAAATAAGAGAAATGATCAGAGTCTTCAAGAAATGTGGGATTATGTGAAGAAACCTAATGTGAGAGTTATTGGCATTCCTGAGGGTGAAGAAGATAATAAGGAAGGGTTGGACAAGCTATTTGAAGACATAATTGAGGAAAATTTTCCAGGCCTGGCTAAAACTCTGCATATACAAGTTCAAGAAGCTCAAAGGACCCCTGGGAGATTCATAGCAAATAGGAAAACACCACGCCACGTAGTCATCAGCCTGACCAAAATATCCACTAAAGAGTCCCTTCTTCGAGCTGCAAAGAGAAAGAAACAAGTAACATACAAAGGAAAGCCCATTAGAATTATGCCAGATTTCTCAACTGAAACCTTACAAGCAAGAAGAGGTTGGGGCCCCATTTTCATGCTTCTGAAACAGAATAATGCCCAGCCTAGAATCTTGTACCCAGCTAAGCTAAGTTTTCTATACGAAGGAGAAATTAAGACATTCTCAGATTAACAAACGTTGAGGGAATTCACCAAGACAAGACCAGCCCTCCAAGAAGTACTAAAAAGAGAGTTACACATGGATCAGCACAAGAAAGACCCACAAATGTAAAACACTCAAGAGCTAAAAATCAAATTCCAGATACCACAATGGCTTAAGAGAGAAAACATAGCAATGAAGTTCTACCCAACAAGCTGAAGAGAAATCTGTCCCACTTATAAGTTTTCTCAATAAATGTGAATGGCTTGAACTCCCCGCTGAAGAGACATAGACTGGCCCAATGGATAAGAAAACACAAACCAAGTATCTGTTGTCTTCAGAAAACTCACCTAACCTGCAAAGATGCATTTAGACTGAAAATAAAAGGATGGAAATAGATATTTCAAGCAAACGGTAGCCAAAAGAAAGCTGGTGTGGCAGTCTTAATTTCCAATAACTTAGCTTTCAAATCAACAAAAGTAATAAAAGTCAAAGATGGTTACTATATACTGCTTAAAGGCACAATTCAACAAGAAGACATGACTATACTCAATATATATGCACCCAACCTAGGTGCACCCAGATTCATAAAGCAAACCCTACTTGATCTGAACCAAATGATAGATAACAATACTGTAATAGCTGGAGACTTTAACACCCCACTGACAGTACAGGACAGATCCTCTAAACAGAAAATAAACAAAGACATAATGGACTTAAATAGAATGCTAGAACAAATGGGCATGACTGACATCTACAGGGCATTCTACCCAAAGTCCACAGAATATACATTCTTCTCATCAGCTCATGGGACATTCTCTAAGATTGACCATATCTTAGGACATAAAGCAGGTCTTAAAAAATTCAAAAAAATAGAAATTATACCATGCATCTTCTCAGATCACAGAGGAATAAAAGTAACAATGAACCCAAACAGAAACCCTCATTCCTACTCAAAGTCATGGAAGCTAAACAACTTTCTCCTGAACAATTATTCTATAAAGGAAGAAATCAAGATGGAAATCAAAAGTTTCTTTGAATTAAATGACAATGGAGATACAACTTATCAAAATCTATGGGACGCAGCTAAAGCAGTCCTGAGAGGAAAATTCATATCCATAAATGCCTATATCAAAAAGACAGAAAACTTACAAATAGACAACCTAATGAATAGACTCAAAGAGCTGGAGAAAGAAGAACAAAATGACCTCAAACCCAGCAGAAGGCGAGAAATTACTAAGATCAAATCAGAATTAAATGAAAAAGACAACAAAGAAACCATAAGGGAAATTAATAAAACAAAAAGTTGGTTCTTTGAAAAGATAAACAAAATAGACCCACCTCTGGCTAGACTAACCAAGAGCACAAAAGACAAATCTCTAATAACCTCCATTAGGAACATGAAAGGAGAAATCACAATCAATGCCACAGAGATACATGATATCATCTATGGATTCTACAAGAATCTTTATGCACACAAACTGGAGAATGCAGAGGAAATGGACAAATTTTTAGAAACACATAGACTTCCCAGGCTCAACCAGGAAGAAATAGAGTACCTGAATAGACCAATATCAAGAACTGAAATCAAAACAGCAATAAAAAATCTTCCTAAAAAGAAAAGCCCTGGTCCAGATGGGTTCACACCTGAATTTTACCATACATGCAAAGAAGAACTGGTGCCCATCCTACATAAACTATTCTCCAATATTGAGAAGGATGGAATTCTCCCCAACACGTTCTACCAAGCCAATATAACATTGATACCAAAACCAGGAAAGGATGCAACAAAAATAGAGAACTACAGACCAATTTCTCTTATGAATATAGATGCAAAAATTCTCAATAAAATACTAGCAAATCGAATCCAAGTGCTTATCAAAAAAAATAATCCACCACGACCAAGTGGGCTTCATCCCCGAGATGCAGGGGTGGTTCAACATACGTAAATCTATAAATGTAATTCACCACATAAATAGAAGCAAAAATAAAGACCATATGATCCTCTCAATAGATGCAGAAAAAGCATTTGACAAAATTCAACACCGTTTTATGATAAGAACGCTTAACAAAATAGGCATAGATGGAACCTACCTAAAAATGATACAAGCCAAATATGACAAACCCACAGCCAACATCATTCTGAATGGGGAAAAATTGAAAGCATTCCCACTTAGAACTGGAACCAGACAGGGCTGCCCACTGTCCCCATTACTTTTCAACATAGTATTGGAAATCCTTGCGAGAGCTATCAGGCAAGAGAGCAGAATCAAGGGAGTCCAACTAGGGAAAGAAGAGATCAAACTCTCACTTTTTGCTGATGATATGATGTTATATCTGGAAAAACCCCAGGATTCAACCATGAGACTCCTGGAATTGATTAACGAATATAGTAAAGTCTCAGGCTACAAAATCAATATACACAAATCAGAGGCATTTACATATTCCAGTAACAGTCAATCGGAAAACCAAATTAAAGACTCAATACCCTTCAAAATAGCAACAAAGAAAATAAAATATCTAGGAATATACCTAACTAAAGAGGTAAAGGACCTCTATAAGGAAAACTATGAAACACTGAGAAAAGAAATAGCAGAACTTGAAAATAGGTGGAAAACTATACCATGCTCGTGGATCGGAAGAATCAACATTGTTAAAATGTCTATACTACCCAAAGTGATCTACAGATTCAATGCAATCCCTATTAAACTACCAACATCATTCTTCACAGATGTAGAGAAAATAATTATACACTTTGTATGGAATCAGAGAAGACCCCATATAGCAAAAGCAATTTTAAGCAATAAAAACAAAATGGGAGGTATTAATTTGCTAGATTTCAAACTATACTACAAGGCTGTGGTTCTTAAAACAGCCTGGTACTGGCACAAGTGCAGGGACACAGACCAGTGGAACACAACAGAAAATCCAAATATAAAACCATCCTTATATAGACACCCAATTTTTGACAAAGCGGGAAAGAACATACTCTGGGGACAAGAATCCCTATTCAATAAATGGTGCTGGGAAAATTGGATAGCCACTTGTAGAAGACTGAAACAGGACCCACAGCTTTCACCTCTCACAAAAATAAAATCACGGTGGATAACAGACTTAAACCTTAGTGGTGAAACGATTAGAATTCTAGAAGAAAATGTAGGAAAGACTTTTATAGACATTGGCCTAGGCAAAGAATTTATGAAGAAAAGACCCCTAAGGCAATCACAGCAACAACAAAAATAAATGAATGGGACATGATTAAATTAAAAAGCTTCTGCACAGCCAAAGAAACAGTCATGAGAATAAACAGACCACTTACAGAATGGGAAAAAATTTTTGCATACTACACATCAGATAAAGTACTGATAACAAGAATCTATTTAGAACTCAGGAAAATCAGCATGAAAAAATCAAACAACCCTATCAAAAAGTGGGCAAATGACATGAATAGAAATTTCTCAAAAGAAGATATAAGAATGGCTAACAAACATATGAAAAAAGGCTCAACATCCCTAATCATTAGGGAAATGCAAATCAAAACCACAATGAGATATCACTTAACTCCAGTGAGAATGGCCTTTATCAAAAAATCCCAAAACAACACATGTTGGCGTGGATGTGGAGAGACAGGAACACTCATACACTGCTGGTGGGACTGCAAACTAGTGCAACCCCTGTGGAAAGCATTATGGAGGTATCTTAAACAGATTCAAGTAGACCTGCCATTTGATCCAGCAATCCCATTATTGGGCATCTACCCAAAGGAAAAAAGGCCATTCTATAACAAAGATACATGTACCTGAATGTTTATAGCAGCACAATTCACAATTGCAAAGATGTGGAAACAACCCAAATGCCCATCAATACATGATTGGATTAGTAAACGGTGCTATACGTATACCATGGAATATTACTCAGCTATAAGAAATAATGAAGATACGACATCTCTGTGGTTCTCCTGGAGAGAGTTGGAACCCATTATAGTAAGTGAAGTATCCCAAGAATGGAAAAACAAGCATCACATGTACTCACCAGAAAATTGGTTTCCCTGATCATCACCTAAATTCACATCTGGGAACGATACCAATCAGATATCAGACTGAGGTGGGGGGTTGGGGGAGGGGATGGGTGTATGCCTACATGATGAGTGCATTGCACACCATTTGAGGAATGGTCATGCTTGAAGGTGCTGACTCGGGGAAGGGGGGTGTGAGGAGGGGAGGGATATATACCTACATAATGAGTGCAATGCCACTGTCTGGGGAACGGACACGCCTGGAGCTTTGACTTGGGGAGACAGGTGGTACATGGGCAATGTATGTAACCTGAAATTCTGTATCCCCCATAATAAGATGAAATAAAAAAAAAGAAAAAAGATAAAGTCCCTATCTTCATCAAGCCTGTTAGTAGAATGGAGAGTGATGATCAGACAATAAACAGATAATAAATAAATAGTTATACTAAAAAAAAAGACAAGGAATGAAGTTTAGAGGGTGAAAATGGAGTAAGTTTTGCATTATGGCAGTGGTTCTCAACTGGGGCAATTTTGCCCCCCAGGTGATATTTGTCAATGTCTGCAGACATTTTGATTGTCACAACTGGGAAAGTGCTGCTGATATCCAGTAGGTAAAAACCGAGAATGCAGCCAAATATTCTACAATGCACATTACAGCCTTGTCCTCTCAAAAAACAATGATTTGGCCCCAAATGTACAAAAGCTGAGAAACCCTGATTTAGAGACAGGGAGAGGACAATGGGCAGAATCCCTGAAAACATGAGGGAGTGGTACATTCACATCACTTGGAGAATAGCATTCAGGCAGATGGAACAGGAAGCATAAAGGCTTCAAGCCAGGGTGTAACTGTTAAGATTATAGAGAGGAATCTCTCTCTTTTTTTTTTTCTAATTAAAATTTTTTATTATTTATTTATTTATTTATTTTTTGGAGAGCTCGCAGATTCTCTCTTTCTTTTTTTTTTTTTTTTTTAATTTCAGCTCATTATGGGGGTACAAAATTTCAGGTTATATATATTGCCCATGCCCCCCCATCCCCCACAAGTCTGAGCTTCAAGCGTGTCCATTCCCTAGACAGTGCACTTCGCACTCATCATGTAGGTATGCACCCATCCCCTCCCCCCACCCCCGTACCCCTCTGTCAGAACTTCAAGCCTGTCCATTCCCCAAGCAGTGCGCATCACACTCATCAAGTAGGTATACACCCATCTCTTCTCCCCAGCCCCCGCCTCTGCCTGATACCCAATTGGTATTATTCCCAAATGTGCACTTAGGTGATGATCAGGGAAACCAGTTTGCTGGTGAGTACATGTGGTGCTTATTTTTCCATTCTTGGGATACTTCACTTAATAGAATGGGTTCCAACTCTCTCCAGGAGAACCAAAGAGATGCCATATTGCCATTATTTCTAATAGCTGAGTAATATTCCATGGTATACATATGCCTCATTTTGCTAATCCATTCATGAATTGATGGGCATTTGGGTTGTTTCCGCATCTTTGCAATTGTGAATTGTGCTGCTATAAACATTCGGGTGCAGGTGTCTTTTTATAGAATGACTTTTGTTCTTCTGGGTAGATGCCCAATAATGGGATTGCTGGGTCGAATGGTAGGTCTACTTGAATCTGTTTAGGGTATCTCTTTTTAAGAGATTTGAAATGACACCTTGCAGGCCCTTCCTAATATTTGCAACTTCAAGACAAAAATGCAAGTAAAAACTTACCACCATGCATTATAATACTTGAAAATTATAAATCAAGCTAACTTGTTAAATAAAATTTGATCTATTCTCCTATCTTAAAGTTCATAATGACAAAATTAAAAATATATAAATCTGTGGTTTTCATATGACTGAAATTTAGCAAAATATAGGCAACTGAATTCCATTATTACTGTGCATATTGGGGTGGTCTGTTGATGGGACTATGGTGTTCAGATGAGTAATGAAATAAAGACATAAGTGATTCACAAACTGTTACATCTTTTTCAATAAAATTGTGTTTTGCTTTTGGTTTAGCAAAGCTATTCATCATATTATAATAAATATTTTTTACACAGTTTACATTCTATGGACACAACTCCCTAATTACACAATCTTTCTTGAATGGATGTAGATTTTAAATAGTCTTCAATTTGGGCAAATTTTATTCTGCTGAGGAAATAGAAACTGGAATAGTCAATAAAATTATTAAAGCCACACATATTTAAAAATAAATGATGAATTTTGCATGTCATATTCAAAATTGCAATAGAATTACATATGATAAATTATCGTTGTCACAGAAATATTTCAAGAGTTTTGGTGTGATTAGAAAGTTCATTTTCTACCAAAATTCATACACTGAAATCCAATCCCCAAGGTATTAGGAGACAGAGCCTTTGGGAGGTGATTAGGTTATAAAGGTAGAATGTGATTAGTGCCTTTTTAAGAGAGACCCCAGAGAACTCATTCACTTACCATGTGAGGACACAGCAGGAAGGCTCTACCTATAAACCTGAAAATGGGCCCTCACAGGACATCAAATCTGCTAGTCCTTTAATCTTAGACTTTTTAGACTTGATAACTGAGAAAAGTTAATTTCTGTTCTTTATAAGGTACTTAGTTCTTGATATTTTGTTATGGTACCCAAAATGAACTAAAACAAGTACCATTTTACCATATGACATTACCACTTGTATCATGATTTCCAATGTCTCTTAAAGCAGTATCTAGATTCCTACAGTATTTCTTAAGTTCTTCTACTTTCAGATTTCTTTTTATTGTTGAGATACAATAAAGAAAACAGAAAACAGCAATATGTTGCTTAATTTGTTCAATTTTATTTTCAATTGAGATTATTCTTTGATCTAAAATGACTCTACAGAAATTAGTTTTGCTATTATTTTACATGACTGTCCTTAGTCATCCGAAGTTTTTGTCTAATTTTATTGTATTGGAATATCACTACTATTACATAGCTCATAAGTAGTTTCCATTGTTTTAAAGAAACTGTTTCTTTTCTAAAATTAAAAAATATTTTATTTGTTTGGGAATTTTTGTAAGATTTTGCTAACTTTTGTAAATTCAAGCAAAAATTTATACCAAATAATCATGAATACAATTAATTCAAAATTAATTTTATTTTCTGCTGAAGAAAAAGTCATTTTTTTGTTTAAGGATACCCTAATTTGAATAACTCATCAAATGGATCACATGCCTTGTCTATTTTAAATTTATTTATTTTAATATCATAGTTGACATTCCCATTTTGTGTTCAAATGGTTATAAGATCAAATTTGACTTGTATTTAATTAAGATATGCTTGGGAAGATCTAGAAAATATTTAGTATGATCTTTGAATTGTTCCAAAGAATTTATTTGCTATCAAAAGAGTTTAAATTGTCTCTTATTTAAAGTTTAAATTATTTTTTGTACAACCACAAAGAATACTTCTGGATTTTTCTCCCAAATTTAGTTGGTATACTTTCCTTTGCAATGGCATTAGCCCTGGTATTACAAATTCGTCCTCAACTAAATTTAAATCAATGCTCAAAGTTGAAAAATATTTTTCCAATGTTTCACTTCACTTTATTTACAACAGGTGTGAAAGAGATAAAATACTGAAATTTTTAACTTCCCATTTCCTTCCTCTAATAGCTGAAATATAAATGCACACACATACATAGAGTAGATTATGTGTGTAGTTGTTCATCATGATTTAGTGAATAGTTTGTTGCCAAACAAGCACCATCACCACTTCCTCCTATGGTCACTGCATTACAGAGGAGAAGCCAGAAACAATGTTTTCCAGAATGTTCTCTATTGTCTGGTACCTATTTAGTGTTAGCCAATTGGGGAAACTTAGTTAAGATTTGAAAGGTGGAGAGGAAAGGCAATTATTCTCCAGAGGCAATAGCAACCAAATGTTGCAGACTGAGAGATTTGGTGGCCATTCAAAATATCATTTCATAAAAGACAAAGAATGGCTGTGGAAATGACCCAAATTAAAGGCAGTTAATGTGACAACTAAATGCAACATTTAATCCTAAACCGGATCCTGCATTATAGAGGAATGAAATACTATGAATGACATTATTAATTCAACTAACTAAATTATAATACAACATAGTCAATCGGATGAAAGCATTGTGTCAATGTTAAATTTATTGGAGTTGATAACTGTAATGTGATTAAATAAGAGAATGTCTCTATTCTTAAGAACTTCACAATAAAATCTTTAGAAAGAAAGGTCATGATTTAAGTAACTTGAATTCAAGTGTTTTTTTTTTCACTTTTTTTAAATTCAGGATATTATGGAGTACTACTCAAGTGGTTTTGATTAAAAAAAATAGTTTGTGTGAAGAGAGGGAGAAAGGAGAGCAAGAAAGGGAGCAAATGGTAAAGCAAATGTGGTGAAGTGTAAACAATAGGCCAGTGTGTGTAAAGAGTGGGTTACTTTTTGTGCAGTTTTAAATTTGGCAACTTTTCTCTAAGCTTGAAATTATTTCCAAATTTAAAAAAAAAGGGAAACATACAGTTGGTCTCTCATGTGATTAGATTTGATGGCAGTAATGACCTTATAGCTAATAGTAAAAGAGACAATGGTAGTCCATGGTATTTGAGGGCTCAAGAATTACTTAAATTATTACTATTAGTTTCCTGGAGTAAAGTATCTAAAGAAGGAAGGGCTTTGGAATATCAAGTAGCTTTTACAATGCAACATTGTGGTGGAAATAAGAGCCCAAGGACTTTGGGTAGTTTGGCTATTTCTGACAGTATTGGAGAATTTAGAAAAGGATACTAAAGAATTCAGGGTTTTAACTTCTGAGCTCAAGGCATGAATAAGAAGTCAGAAATCTGCTAAGACTGCCTGAAAAAAAATCCTCTATTTCTTTTAATTGCAGTACTGACATTTCCAAAACAAAGACTGTCTCTGCAGATTGTTGACTTACAATATAAACTGAATTCACAGCTTAGAAGGTCTTTATGTGCAAGGTAGGATTTTCATCAGGAAACGATGGAATCTGAAATACTGGGATGAACTCTGGATCTGAAGAGATGAAGGTGCTTTGTGTATTCTTTTACTATTTTAATTTTATAAAGCTAAATATAATACACACATGATAAAATGCTCAGATAATTAAGTGTAAAATTCATTGTGTAGAAAAATGTCTACACTCTTATAATCTTCACTCCAATCCAAAAAGATACCCCATAACCCTCTCCAGTTAATGCCTTTCTCACACCCAGGAGGAACCACTGCTCTGATTTTTGTTATCTTAAGTAGTTTCTTGTGCTATAACTTCATGTAGTAAACAGAAAAAGGTTCCCCAAGAATGTCCACATCCTGATCTCTGGAAGCTGTAACTATTTTAGGCTAAATGGCAAAGGAGAATTAAGATTGGAATTAAGCCTGCTAATCACCTGACCTTAAAATACAGAAATTTTCCAGGGTTGTCCCAACGGGTCCAAAGTAATCACAAAAGTCCTTAAAAGTGGAAGAGGGAGTCAGAAAAGAGCGTCGGAAGGAAAAGTGACTATAGAAGTGTGGTCAGAGAGATGGAATGCTGCTGGCTTTGAAGATGAAGCATATGGGCCACAAGCCCAGGAACATGACTGGACTCTAAAAGGTAGAAATGTAGGAAAAAAAAGAATTCTCCTCTGGAACCTCCAGAAAAGAAAAAAGATTAGTTGATATCTTTATTTTATAATAGTATTGTGTCAGACTTCAAACCTATGTAACTGTAAGATAATAAGTTTGGACTGTTGTAAACCATTAAGTATGTGGTAAAGCTACATTAGCAACAAAATAATGCACTTGATATGAAATAATACAATAGGATAATAGAGCATGTGGTCTTTTGTGTATGGCTTCTCTTGCTCAGTCTAACACTTCTGAGATTCATCAATGTTGTTTTATACATCAGCATATACAGCTGAATAGTGCTTCATTGTGTGAACATACTACAATTTCTCCCAAAGAGGGACATGTGGACTGTTTTCAGTTTTTAGTTAGTATGAATAAACTATAAACTATGTGTTCGTAAATGTATTTGTGTGTGGGTGTTTGATACTCAGGACTCCCTTGCATGAAGCCTGGGGCTCAGGTACCCCTTAAGCAAAATTCTCCTAATTAAATATTATCTCCCTAAAATGATCTTTTTCTTTTTTTAACACTGTGATACTACATTCAAACTTTCTTTTTTGAAGAAACTTGGAACACTACTGCCACTACCATGACCATTTCTTTTGATAATGATAATAGCAGTAAATCACCTTTATAAAGTTACATTTAATCTCTTTTGATTCTTAGAAAAATACTCTGAAGGAGTTCGGAGATGTGAAATGTCTTTTCTAAGTTACTAAGGCAAGTAGATCTAGAACCCGAATCCAACAGGACTTTTGACTCAAATCCCTACACCCTTTCTTTGCTTCTTACATTCATTCATTAGTTTATTTTTTCATTTATTCATCAAATAGTTAAAGTGATTATAACATTCTAGGCACTGTGCCTATAAGACATATTGAATATTTGTTTTGTCATGTAATTTAAATTGATAAACTATTAATATGTAGCAATAGTAATGTCATATGGCATATTCTGTTTCTTATTTGCTCATTGTAATAGAGAAAGACCAACATTTTGTGAGGTTACGAATAGGAACTCCCTCAATTTTCAAAAGTGTGCCCACTTTAAACAGGAAAAAAGAAAAGAATAGAGATTCATCATATGCCTGCCCATGTATAGAAAGTTAATTAATTCTTTCACTTTTATCACATGATTTACTTAAGTTTGTTTCACATAGGAGAAAAAAAGAAATATATGGTTTCACATCTAATAAAAACAATAATATTGGATTAACCTATTTTTGACATGATGTAAATGATGGAACTCTTTATTTCTAGTCTAAGTTTGATTCATTATAATTATATATCATTAAATTATTCTCATTTAAGTTATTCAGAACAAAATTCCTTAAACTTATTTCACCACAAAATTTTTAAAAGAATCGTATGTTTCCCAAACAGCAAATACTCACAAACTCTAAAGCCTGCTTACATAAAGGAGCAATTTTCCCAAAGGAAAACTAATAAATTCAGGAGCTGATACTAGGTTTAATATGTTTAATATACAATAAGCCCCAGATATATCATAAATACATAATATAGATCAGCAGTCACTTAAAAATGACATACAGTGAGATGGTTATTGGAATCCATTACCTGTGTGTGACAAGCAGTTTGAATGTCATCCTTCATACCTCTCTCATGCAATTTTCTAGGCTTCTCTGAGGTGGCACACCTCAGGTAACTTTTTTAATAAAAATAACTATCTAACTATATGTAACTTTTTGAACCTACTTATATTACACTTTTTAGAAAAACAATGTTACTGGCATCAGGTTCCCTTGCAGCTTTGTTTGTTTGTTTGTTTTTCCAGAACACAAACTGATGCCACACAAAGCAGTTTGGTAAAAGCTGGTCTCACTTTTCTGTTTGCTACTTCTAGTCACAACGCTGATGCAGAGAGTTTTCGTAAATGTAGAGTTTATATATGGCTGTGTTTATCTCTGGCTGTGCTCCAAAATGAAACATAAATTATGTCTGCATAATCACTTCCTTTGTTCCTTTCCATTGTCCTGCATCATTGATAGCATTCTGTGGATCAGGTTACAAGTGACAGAATCACAACACCACGCCAACTCTGAGACACTTATACAATAGATTTCGATTTTTTTTAAACAGTGTCACAGTTAGGCACACAAATACAAAGACTGGATTCTCACATACCAAGTGATTAGAAGAAATTTCTTAATAATGTGGAGGCTTTCAACAGAAAAGGAGAAAATAAGGACTTGGATAACTGACCTCATCTTTATCAATGAAATTTGCTTTGACATGCTTCCCTTCCCCTCCACCTGCCTGGCATCTGCTGACTTACTTCTCTTCTTAGGCTTCCTTTCTGGATGCTCAAGATCAATTGAACTATGCCTCCGCTGTACTCTCTACTGCACTTCAGGTTTCCAATCACAACACTTTCTCCCACTGTAATGTGATTTTATGTTTGTTTTTCTGTATTTGCTGCTAGATTGTATTATAAAATCTCTATGGACAGAGACATGTCTCTGGTTCACTTCAGTGCCCAGCACGGTAATCTGGTAGGTTATCTATAACATTGGTATCTATCTATAATCTATCATCTATCTATCTACCTATCAAGAGGGACACAGACCAAGTGCTAATAATAATAAGGACATAATCATGTTATTACAATCCTGGTGTTGACTGTATTGAAGAGCACAATGTCAATGATCTTCTGATGTCCTTACTATTCAATATATACATTGGATTGATACTTGTGAATATTAGATTGGCTGAAAATTTCAGTAGTCGGTTTTTCTAAAATGAGAATTGAATAATGTCGGCACAGGTTGTATTCAGTTATATATTTACTTTATTGAGGTACCCTTTTTTTCCTTCCTCCTTCCTTCTTTCCTTCCTTCCTTCCTTTTTTCAGTTGAGTTCTTATTTAAAATAACATTTTGGCTATCACACAGTTAAATTCTGGGCAGCCCTGGTAAGTTTGAATTTTATTTGGTGGTTATTCTTATTATTTACTATAAATAGTCCTATGCTGTGTGGCTGCTATTATGAAATACAATTGTAATTTTTTTCAATTTTAATTGTCAGATAAATCTTTGAGTCTCTGAGACACTTTTCTTGGAGTAGAATTCCCAATTCTATATTGTAAGTGATGAAGCAGCCTACAGTGGGGAAAGTGGAAAAGACTTGACAGTCGACAGTTTAGGCCTCTCTGGGGTTACCTGGAGGAACAAAACCAATAGAATGGAGCGGTGTTGATATTTTAGAGAATTATCTTACATATGTGTGGAGGCTGGCAAATCCAAAATCTTCAGAGTAGGCTGGTAGACTACAGAGCCAGGAAAGAGTTGATTCTGCACTTCAAGTCTAAAGGCAGTCAATTGGCAGAATCCCCTTTTCTTTGGGAGAGGACAGTCTTTTTCTATTAAATATTAAGGCCTACTATTGATTAGATGAAGCCCACCCACATTAGGGAGGGTAATCCGCTTTATTTAACTCTACTGATTTAAATGTTAAAAGCATCTAAAATGTTCCATCATAGAAACATCTAGAATAATGTTTGATCAAATATCTGGCCACTATGGCCTAACCAAATTGACACAAAAAATCAATCATCACAGTCCATATAATATATCTCTTTTCTCTCCCTGTATCTAACAGATATAAACCATTTAGAAGGGCAAAGCTGTCATTAGAATCCTGGTTGAGATTTCTTCCACCAGAGCAAGGCACATTTAGTAATCAGAGTCAGCAAAAGGAATCAATAGTTTTGCCATTAAATTTAGAATAGACTATGCCATCAACTTGTATGGCTATAGGTATTCATTTGAATTGTTGTAAAATAGTGTGTATCCATTCACTTGTTGTCAAGAATATAAATTCACACAAATGTGGTATGTAGCATACATGCTGTAGAATGCAATCATCTATTACCTGCTTACTTCTGTGATAAATACAGAGAATCTGATATGGAAAATTGGAAATGGAACCCCAGAGGCTAGAAGCTGGCTCTAAATTTGGAATATAAGATCTAATTATGTTCTAAATTTAACCAAATCATTGTTCCTTGTTTCCAATCAATGATGAGTACTAAAAGAACCATAAACTATATACATACTACAATATTTTCCTTTTACATTTGTGAGTATACCAACTGCTTTTTATCATGTTTGAATTTTTCCACAAAAAATCAAAAATGCTTGTAAAAACATTTGTCTACATGGGAAAGGGAAGCCTCATGTTTTGGCCATGTGCAAAGACAAGTGGCCATCTGGAAGGGGTCTACTTCTGTACATCCAAGATGTGAGTGGGCTTCCCTGATGATAAACAATGTTCCCAAAGAACTTGTCAAGGGACCTGCCATAAGGTAGACAAGGTGCTCACAATCCTATACAAGAAAGACACTATGCAGTGGGGTCTGTTCTGTCCTTGATGCATGCAAGTTCCATTATAGCTAATGGGAATTACATGTGCATTTTCAGGAAGCACTACGCTGTGTGAACTGCAAAGGGAAAGAAAACACAGGCATGAGATTTAAAAAGAAAAAAAGGAAGAAGAAAAAAAAAAGAAAGAAATCAAAATCATTTTGCTTCTGTACTCCTCTAGTGATAATAAAAACTGTGGATTCTGAAAATGAAAGCATGTGCTTTGAAAAGAAACTAAATGTGGTTATGTACCCTCCCACCTATGTGTAAGCCCAGATTCAAAAGTACATTTGGCAACTGGTACTTTAGCTATTCATTTGCTTCCATAAAATAGTAGATATATTGCATGGGGGTGTTGACTTTATTTTTCTCTTTTTAGTTATTTATTTTCAATGATTTAAAAATATTATAATTATAAATTCTGGAATTAATGTAACTGTATAAACTTTTTTTACATACGCCAGAAAATACAGACCATGGTAAACATTTCTATATCAAAATATACTTCAAATATTAACAATAGTCATAAATAGAATCAAAATACATTTAAGATTATCCTTTTAATATCCTGAAATTTAAAAAAAAAAAGATTATACTTTTAGGCAATAGTTGATATAAATTAGTTTTTGGTAAAACAGGTAACATCAAAAACTCAAATAAGGATGGATCTTCTTTGAAGTATATAAAATGTAGGAATGTGTAAATATTTTGAATTCTTACCACATAGTTAAGTATGAATTCATAGCATGGATCAAAATCTTGCAAAGAAATCTTGGCAAAAGAAAAAAAAAAACACAGAAAATACTGAGTCAGTCCCATAAAAGGAAATAAATAGACTACAAATAGAAATTGCTTTATTTCCAAGTCAATTCATTTTGGCAAACTACATGGTAATATAATGTCTTTTCTATGATGATGAAAAGATAGTTTTCAGTGTGTCATGAATAGACCCATTCCTAATGATTAACATTTACTACATGATAGTTCATATTCATAATAGAGATAGATATGGTTTCTGCAATATAATTTAATCAAATGCCATGAGAATTTTCTAGTTTTTTTTTAACTGACCAACATCCAATTATCCCTGTGTGTGGTTTCTGTGCACAAAGGAGAAAGATAGTTTCTCTTTCACATTGCCTCCATGACCCCTGGGGCTGTAAGAATTATTAAGATCACAGCTATTACTTAGATTTGCATGGGCAATTAAAAATTCTGAAACATATTTAGTCCCACTGGATGGATTTTCCAACATTTTAATAATGAAGTTGATAAGGATAATTATGATGATGGCATTTAGTAAGGGTCTACTTTATGCTCTACATAGATCACTGTTGCTTTACACAATAATCCTGATATATACACAGAGCAAAATGCCTACTACAGATGAGGAAACTGGACATAGAAAAGCTAAATAACTTTTCCAAGATCACACAGCAAGTGGCTAAGACTAGGTATCTATGACCATAAAGCTTGTGATTTTGTCCATTTACTATGAGCTACCTTTATGTGAGTAAATGTTTATCTTGTACTAAAGAATTAACTGACCCTATATTAGAGGTGGTCAAACAACAATTTAATGTCAAAATAAATAATTTTTTATGTAAAAAAGAAAAGTGAATATTTCTCATGTAACTTATTTTGCAATATGATTTCTTAATTATAATATAGTCCAAATACATTAGAGCTATTATGACAAATCACATTTTTTGTTATATTTTAAAATGTAATATAATGATTAAAATTTCTTTTGACGATGAAAACTCTTTTAAAATGCACTCTGCATCAAATATATATGTGTTGTGCAAATATACGGTAAGAAAATGCCTCCGCGTATTTAAATTCTAGAATTGGAGGATGTCCAATTAGATAGGACATCAAAGAGAGTCAAAGTACTGGGTTACTTTTGCTTGTCTCAGTTATTGTCCAAATCCGTAAGTGGAAACAAGAAATGTGCCAGTATCATCAACATTCTGAGGCATTTATTTCCTAACCAAATGTTCCATATTTTAGAGTTCTGTACAAGTACACAAGTATTAGTAGCTTTAGCTAGCAGAATAAACACTAAGGGCTTGAAGTTTTTTTCCTCCCAGAATTTTTGAAATAGAAAAGGAAACTTCCTTCTGTTTCACTCAAATTAGAATTCCAGATGTCCAAGGTCAAAGGTTGGAAATAAAAGTATTGAGTTTTGGCCTACTCCAACCAGAAGGCATGCCCAAATGTGTAAGAACTTTCCCAGAGGGTGCCCTTTTGGAGTTTTATTTTTTCTCTTGTCTCTCCTGGCAAGAGGTCCGTATCTCCTCTGCTGAGTTATGCCATTCAATTCCATCCTTGTAAGTGGTCTAAGTTTCTTGTATTTACTCTTTAGCAATTGACTATAGTTTGGACCCTTAACATGCTTTTTTTAAATGCATAAATTTGGAAAGCTGCTGATTTTCTTCTTCGTGAGTATATGTGAGGTTCTATATGATAACATTTGATATTCTCTCTTTTTGTCAACTACCAGTATGAGGTGAGAGATGGGGGTGATCTAATAAAATACAGAGACATTGTAAACTTGCTCTTATTTTGTTTTTCTGAATGGTTTACCTTTAACAGCTGCTGTATATGTTAAGAATAATTTATTTTCTGGCCATATTCATTCAGAAAATATTCTGGATATTGAACTTTTTTTAGAAAATATATAACAGAATTCCTTTCAAAGGCTTGAATTATGATGTCAACTTGAAATACTATGTTATTAAAAATAAACCTAAAGCAACATCCAAAATTTATTTATTCTTCTTAGTCATTTATGAAATATTCTAAATACTTTAGTATGTTATAGTTAATTCAACAAATATATAGTGACCACCTATTCGGGCAGTGTCTAGCACTGTTCTATTAAGTTCTATTAAGATTAAGTTGACTTATAACATGTGACCACTTTTTTCTATTGCTTATTCTAGTGCTTCAGGTGTGGATTTTAAAACTATAGAACATTTTATAAAATACTCTCTAAAGCGGAACAATACCTCACAGCCCCATGGTAGCTACTATGTGGGCAACATTAATTGACTGCAGTGCAATAAAATAAGAGATCAAAAATAAAACCGTAGTCAAACCTTTACTTCCCTTAATCTTGGAAACATAAAACTCTCCTACACTACTTGAAAGTAAGTGTATTCACATCTAGAAGCCAGAAGAAGAAAAAATTAAACAAAAGCCAGAGAAATCCAAAGAAAATAAAAGAAGGAAAGAAAAAGAAAAAGATCAAAACTTAATAGAAAAAACACAACAATAAGAAATGCTCGAAAAATAAAAGTAGATTTTCTGAAAAGAATAATGCAGCATTAAAATACAGACAAGATCGATCTTGATAACATCAAAGGAATATATATAATATAAGAAAAAAAAATGAGAGTATAATTGCAAATGGAATGAAGGTTTTTAAAAAGCTGTAAAATTATAGTGAATAACTTAATGACTGTAAATAGTAAATTTAGATGCAATAGACTTTCGTAGATAACTGTAAGTTTCTAAAACTGAATCAAGAAGTAGACAAACCAGAGTATGCCAAAAACCATCAGATAATTGAATTAGCTATAATCTCCCCCAAAGAAAGTACCATGCACAGACAAATTTTATGGACAAATTTTACATCTTCAGAAAAGAGATAATCTCAGTCCGGTTGAACCCTTTCTAATAGAACATATAAATGAAGGTGAACAAAATACAGGGAAGTTACTTGTTGAATGCACTAAAGATAATTTTTTTTAAATTTTTTTTCTCTCTAATATGCAGTGTTTCAAGGTTTTAAGCAGCAAAATGGGACCTGGAATATGTTAATAAAGTGACTCCCCACATCCACCACAGAATCTTCTTACGTGGACTGTAGAAATGCAGTCCAGATCTAAGAATCCAATCCTTCAATTCCTCAATCTCCCTCTTTCAGAATGGAGAGACTTGGGCTTTCCATAGGATTAATTCTAAAAAAGGAAGGTACCTCCTGATTCTGTACAATTAGAGACCTGGTACCAAAAGTCATCTGTGTCTCTCTGCCACAATCCCAATCTTAACCATACACTCTCCCCTTATACTTGATAGAGAAAATTAGATGTCACTAGAATTAATTATCTGTGACCTTCTGCCCTTCAACTCCCAATAGTACATATGAATATATATATAAATTAAAAAAAACCCCACATTCTCTATCATTTATTCTCTCAAAGACTGACCCATGTTCTTGTTGATTGTATTATGTGCCCATGTGTTTTCTCAATATCTTTAATCTTCCTTTTTTTCTGTTTTTTTTATTTCAATAGATTTAGGGCTACAAGTGTTTTTTATTACATGGATGAATTGTATAATACTGAAGTCAGGGCTTTCAGTGTGCCTGTTTCCAGAATAGTGTACATTGTACCCTATAGGTAATTTTTATCTCTCATCTCCATTCCACGGCTTGGTTTCCAATGTCCATTACACCACTATATGACCGTGTATACCCATTGATTTCTTCTGAGCCTGTTCCTCACCCTCAACCATAGATTAAAAATAAAAACAAACATAAAACAACTCTATTATTTTTCTATTGATGCATAACTAATTACCACAAACTCAGCAGTTTCAACCAGACACAAATTCATTATTTTACAGTTGATGTGGGTCAAGAGTCTCATTATAACATGACTGGGATCTTTTCTCAGGGTCTCACATGACTGAAATTAAGTCATTGGCCAAGGCTGCCAACTCATCTGAGGCTCATGGTCCTCTTCCAAGCTTATTCAGGTTGTTGGAAACATTTAGTTCTTTGAGGTTGTAGGACTGAGGTCCCTGCTTTCTTGCTAGCTGATGACTGGGGGCTATTCCTAGAGGCTGCCCCCAGGTCCTTGCCATGTGAGCTTTCCACAGGCTGTTCACAGCATGGATTTTTTTTCCATGCCATTTGGAACTCATCTGTCTGACTTACTCTTCTGAGACCAGACAGAGAAACTATGCTTTCAAAAGGCTTACCTGATGAGGTAAGACCCACTGGGATAGTCTCCTTTTTATCATATAAAGTGCCATGTACGTTAATCATGAGAGTGACGTACCATTGTATTGGCAGATTGTATTCACACTGGAATAGGAGATTATAGTAGGGTGAGGATCATTGGTGTTCTGCCTTCCATCACACCCAAATCAAATCAAAACAAAACAAACAAAACAAAACAGTCTTTGTGACATCCTGTCTTATTTCCCTTTACCACTACACTTGAGTTAATACTTCTATTTACTGCTTTCTATACTTTCCCAACTCTTATTCCAAAATACACTTTCCTTTAATACTATTCTATACCTATCCTATTGTTCATTAGCAATCTCCATTTGGAACATCTTTAACAACATCATTTCCAAATATGAATTTCTCATTTCTTCCCTACCTTTCACTTCTCTTTTTTTCCTAATGTAATTAATAACCCAGTCAACTCTCTTTTCTTTCAAAATAGAATTCTGAAATCATACTTGACTCTGCTTCCTCACTTATTTCCAACATAAGGTGGTCATTAAGTCCTGTCAATCTTACATGGAAATGCTGACTCAAGTGCTGTTTCAAACAGTCCAGCCATTATTTTCATTCCACTATTCTTTAGCATATAGGCAGCCTTCTCCCCACTTACCCTGCCATCTGCAATTACTGCTTCTGTCTCGCCTCCAAACTGTTGTTCTTAGTGTTTACCTAGAGATAGAAATGTCCAAGGAATGGTTTGAAGCCCCTTTCAAAATTCTAAATCCACAATTCTAATACTATCAACTTGTATAATTAATAAAGGATAAGAAATCATAATATACCTGTCTTTGAAACCTGATTGGATTAATCATTAAAATTATACTATTAAACATTTCTCAAACTCTTTTCTGGAGACAAGATCTCATTCTGTTGCCTGGGCTAGAGCACAGTGGCATCAGCCTAGCTCACAGCAACCTCAAACTCCTGGCTTTGAGCGATCCTCCTCCCTCACCCTCCCAAAGTGCTATGATTACAGGACAGCCATTGTGCCTGCCCTTCTGAAATTCATTTGATGTGCTTGTTTTATACAATTTCTGTACTTTTCAAAATGTTAAGAAGGATGGAGTAAATAGATTAAACATGCTTACTAATACAACTTCTTCACCCAATTCTACTCCCAATTCAATCCTTACCCAAATATGTAATTTAAAAAAAAGATATTGATTTTGATTACCCTTTAATATTTCAGTTAAACCTCTCCCATGGTGGGAGGTTTAACCCCTTGATCTTTTCCCAAACCTCTACCCACTCACCCTTAAGCCATTATTTTGTTTTAAAATTTCCTTTTCCATTATCATGCCGATTTAGCCTCCATTACTGTTCCATAGCCATCTTCCCTACTCCACCTCTCACCCACCCAAAGCCCTCTTCTTGATCTTGCATCATTACCATCTTGCTCATCATAGTTGTTCTGTGAGAAGATATGATCCATCCTCAGGGATCCATCTTTGAGTGATGCGCACTGTCTAGGGGATGGACACGTTTGAAGCTCTGACTTGGGGGTGGGGGGAGGGGGGCCAAGGGCAATATACGTAACCTAAACTTTTGTACCCCCACAATATGCTGAAATTAAAAAAAAAAAAAAGTGTCTTACAGGTTGGGCCCTGGTTCACTTAGGAAAATTTCTGGAAGGAAGAAAAGACAGTAAAGGATATGTTATATGCTGTATCAAATTCCCACCACGTATCTCCCAAATTTATAATAGCACAGCATTTTTCATGACTTAATCCTCATTAACTTTGTGACTTTTGAAGATAAGCATTTTTATTTTAAAATAATAAAATGGTAAGAGTTTGGAAATTTTAAAGTTATTAAAAAGTTAATCCAACCTTGTTTGTGTACAGCTATAGTCCTCTTTTGGGCATGTCATTTACACTATAGAAATGTTTTCTAGATAAGAGAACTCTGGTATGATGAAGTACTAAACATTGCTGCATAATATTTTAAAAGCCCTTAGGCCATCAGCAGGCTGAAAATGGGTTTACGTCTCATATCTTGCTTTCAAAGTCCTGCAGGGACATTACATATATTTTTCTGGTAATTTAGATATCATTGAACTGGAGACTCCATAGTGAAAACCTTTAATATTCTTGAAGAAAAATAACAGTTTAATACACTAGAAAAACATTTTTTCTCTTGCTTTCCTTACATATGAAATCTAAAAATTTAATCTCAACCCTTTGCTAAAATCTCTAAATAGAACTTTTTACATTTGCTTCTGGAATAAAAATGCAAAATGATCCAAAATACTTTTAACATATTCAATCTTTCAAAAAGTTCCTAACATGACACATTTTAAACTTCAAAGAAATGGTGATTTATGCAATAAAACAAGTTGTGAGCTTTTGAATGATGGCTCAAAGTTCCTTTGCCCATCGTGTTTCCTGTGCCTGTCCGTGCTTTAAATCACTGACTTGTTATCTCCATTTGGGCACTTGAATATATATATTTTTACATTTGTAGCCTTTAGTCACTTCAGTTTTAATACTGCATTTCTTAAGAAGTGATTAAAAGGTTTTGTTTAAGAATCATCAATACATCAACTCTGATATGTAATATGAAAAAGAATTGTCTTTTGAAGTGGAGATGATAGCCATAGTTTTACTGAAAATCAGCATCAGTTTGAGAGAAACATCTAAAACAATTTTCTTAATGGAACTTTTAATAGGAAAGAAAAAGGTCTGTGAAAGTACATAGTTTTTCAAATATTAAGAAGTAGTGTTTATTATGTATGGTACTGGGGATTAAATAATTTTCTTAGATTACTAGACCTAAAGGTTGATAATTTCTTCACCAGCATCAGTAAAATTATTTACCAAGCCTTTGCTTATATAAGGCAGTTTCTAAGAGTGGGCAAAGTTAGAAAGACAATCCCTGGACATGTAGAATTAACAAAATTTTCCCAGGCTGATATAAATAATAGCTAAAATGTATTGAGCACATATCATGTGACAAGCACTGTTCTTTGCATGTAATCATTTATAGTTATATAGTATCATACATAAATCTCATTTTTCAGATGAGGAAAAAAGAGGCACAGAGAGGTTAATCTATTACTTAAAATTACATAGCTAGTAAGTGAAACATTTAGGATTCCAACTCAGAGGCTTTGAAGAATCAACCTGACTTAATTAGATGCTGTTGATATTTCCAAGAATTAGCTTTAAAGAGACCACCCGATATTGGTATATTTGGAGAAACAGAAACAGGAAACAAAAAAACAAAAAGGAAAAGGGATAACCATATTCTTTTTAGTAGTCGAGTATGTCTGAGAGTCTGAGAAGTCCGTATTAGTATTTAAGAACCAAAACTTCTAAAACTATATTAATAAATGCATTTATTTTAATTTGACAGAAAAAATTTTCTAGATTGCCACCTATTTTAAATATACTTTTTGTATTTAATTTATACCAAATGTATTATATATATTTCTCCCTTCAGGAAGTCTTCTCATCTTTCTAAAATGAGCCATTATTTCATTCTTTAAAGAATAATTTTTTAGAATGTGTTACTTTTTCTATTATTCTGTGAATAATAATAACATCAAACTCTTGCAAAACCTTAATAGAATAAAAATAAAATTGAGCTTCTAGCCAGACAAAAGGCTTTTATAAATTAGTCACTATCATGCAAAGAGGATCAGAAAGCAATTTTTCCAAGAACAAAAATTGCCCTCTTTCCTTAGACTATCAGACTCTGAGCTATAAATAGAGGCACAGAAAGAAAGAATGAGAGAGATGATAGTGAGTGACAACACTATTACTATGAATACTGAACTAAATTAATAACCAGTTGACTGGTAGCTTATAGGATTTTTAAAACTCTTTTCAAAGGACGTCCATAGGTGTTAGTCAAATTCATTACTTAATTTGCCACAAGCCAGTATAGTATATTTCTGTGGGTGTGTGTATGCATGCATGAAGTCAACTACTTTATGGCTATTGTAGACCTATGTATAATTTCAGTTGACTGCGATCACCTTTGGAAGTAGGAGAAACAAAAATAACTAAGCAAATTTATATGTATGTAAGTAACAGGAGAAGTCTGCAATACCAAGAATCATTCTTCTTTGCTGGTAACAATTCATTCAGAAATACAGTATTTTATTGGTTCTCCCTGTGATGAAATTACGCTTACTTTCTCTGCTAATCTCCATCTATCATAAGCCCATACTTTTCTAGGACAGAAAAATTAGATTTATCAAGTATATTTTATATATTTTTAAATAATTAAAAAAATGACAAAAGGATTAAATATTTGTACCTCTATTATGATAATTCTTTAATATTTTCCATGAAATATCTCTAGTTTATATAAAAATATAATAATATAATCAACTATTCATTATTTCTAGTAATAAGAAAAACTAGAACATGGATAATTATAACTAAATGTCTGTAAACCTCATATTTCTAGTCTTCTGGCTCACTTTAAAATTAATAAATACTAATTGTGGTGAGTTGATTTTCATAAAGTGTATGCTTTTTTTAAATGAGAAATATTAAAAAGCAATAAAATGTCCAAAAGTTTTCATGGATATGTGTTTGCCATAAGGCCTTTTCATTGTCTTTTTTTATAGCTCTGGACATTATTCTATAGACCCTGTAATGAGTCAGGATTGGCTTTCACCAACTGATAGAGGATTGAAATAAATCTAAATTTAACCAATCCTAATATTTGGAATGGCTTTCACTATTTATCTCTCTTTTCCCTGAAACTTTCCTAGCCACTTCCTAAAACAAAACAACAGTAGCAACAACTTCCTTGTGATTTTTTTTCCTTGAGTCTAAAACAAAAAGTTTTAAAACGTTCTTTAAAAAAATATTGTTGTTGTTACAATCTTTTATCCTAGAATGACTACTTATGTGCAAATCCGACCCATGACTCCTACCCTAATAAGTCTTTGAGTGCAAAGATCTGTTTTCACCAGATGGGGATGTTGCATCAGGAAAGAGCTATCCTGTAGAGTAAAACAAAGATTCTTCCATAGCTAGGGGGTGCAGCAGGCAATATGGGCATGACATAAGAGACAAAAATATTTTGAAAATATTTAATTATGGTATTAATCTAGATGTTTTACATTAGTTAGATATTTGTAAGTTGGAGTTGATTTATTATTTTATCCTGTGTCTTGCTAGCAAAAAGGCTTTTGTTATCAACTGCCCTTTGCCCACCCAGGTAAAGCAATTATGAACATCTAAATGAGTGGTATTTTAAGAAGGAATGTAAGATTTCTTTGTTTTTGAAAGTCTCTTAAGGTGGTAATGTGGGTCTATATACCACTTGTTTTCATTCCCTTTTATATTTCCTCATTCTTAGAGAGGATGCTGTATTCTTCAGATTCCCGTGGATAGTTATTTACAAATATTATTAGTAACCATTGATATACTTTTGTCTGTATAGTGGACCCTTGAACAATTTGGGGGTTAAGGGTGTTGACATCCTCACATTTGAAAGTCTGCATATCACTGTTAACTCTCCCCAAATTCAACTACTAATAGCCTACTGTTGACTGGAAGCCTTAGTGTTTTCATAGTCAGTTAACACATATTTTCTAAGTTATATGTATTACATACTGTATTCTTATAATAAAGTAAGCTAGAGAAAAGAAAATGTTATTAAGAAACTCATATGAAGAGAAAATATATTTATTACTCATTAAGTGGAAATGGATCATCATAAAGATCTTCATCCTCATCATCTTCATATTGAGTAGGCCAAGGAGGAGAAGGAAGAGGAGAGGGGTTGGTCTTGCTGTCTCAGGGGTGGCAGAGGCAGAAGAGGTGGAGGAGGTGGAAGGGGCAGCAGGTATACTTCGTGTAACTGTTGTTGAAAAAATTTTGCATGTAAGTGGATACATGCAGTTCAAATCTGTGTCATTCAAGGATCAATTGTATTACTTTTTAACCACTATTATTTTTTCACATTTTTGAAGAAAAATGAGTGTAGCTGACAAAATAAATATTATAAGCATACCTCGGAGATATCGAGGGTTTTGTTTCAGGCCACCGCAATAAAGCAAATATTGCAATAAAGAGCGTTTTTTGGGTTTCCGGGGCATTTAAAAGTTATGTTTACACTGTATAGTACTCTATTAAGTGTGTAATATCATTATGTCTAAAAAATGTGCACTTAATGAAAAAATACTTTATTGCTAAAAAAAGAAAAGCTAACGATCATCTGATCCTTCTGCAAGTCATAATCTTTTTGCTGTGAAGGGTCTTGCCTTGATGCTGATGGCTGCTGACTGATCAGGGTGGTGGTTGCTGAAGGTTGTGGTGGCTGTGGCAATTTTCAAAAATAAGACAACAATGAAATTTGCCACATTTATTGACTCTTCCTTTCTGGAAATATTTCTCTATAGCATGCAATAGTGTCTGATAGCATTTTGCCCATTGTAGAACTTCTTTCAAAATTAGAGTCAATCCTCCCAAACCCTACTGCTGCTTTATCAGCTATGTTTATGTAATATTCTAAATCCTTTGTTGTCATTTTAACAATGCTCATAGCATCTTTATCAGGAGTAGATTCCATCTCAAGAAACCACTTTCTTTGCTCATCCATAAGAAACTCCTGTTCAAGTCAATTTGGTCAATCTTCAGGCTCCATTTCTAATTCTAGTTCTCTTGCTATTTCCATTCCATTTGCAATTGCAATAGTCACAGCAAAGATCACTGATCACACATCATCATAACAGACATAATAATAATGAAAAAGTCTGAAATATTGCAAGAATTACCAAAATGTGATACAGAGACATGAAGAGAGCACATGCTGTTGGAAAAATTGATAGACTTGCAATACAGGGTTGTTACAAACTTTCAATTTCAAAAAAAAATGTAATATGTGCAAAGTATACTAAAACAAGGCATAATAAACGAGTTATGCCTATATTCATATGATCATCAACATTTCAAATCATGTTTTGAATAAATTGCACAATGTGGTTTATTGTGTGTGTTTCTGAGGTGAGCTTTTAGCACTTAGGGCTGTAGAAGAACAAGTTTTCAGAACCCCAGTTTGAGGAATTTCTTTGAGGTGGTTAGCTTAAGAATACCTATGTCCACAATTTAACATTTTAAATATAGGAAACAGTGTTAATTAAATATGCTCATATAAACTATAAATGTTCATTACTAAAGCATTGTTTATAATAAATTGAAAACAACATGAATATGCATTAATGGATAAATGACTAAATTACAATAGTCTCCTCTTAACCTCAGGGGATATGTCCCAAGACCTCCAGTGAATGCCTGAAATCAGATAGTACAGAACCCATTTGCTATCAGAACATGTTTCTGTTCATGTCTTCCATCCACAGATTTCATGCCTTTTCCATCTTAACTAAGCACTTATCATGCACTGTGGCTGTAACCTTTGCAGTTTGAGGTGCTACAGCAAAACTAGCATGAATTCCTTCTTCACAACTTCACAGACAGATTTGTTCTTATCATATGTCTCAGCAACCTCAGCATACATTTTTTTTTCTTTCCTTATTAAGCCATGAACTTTCACCTTTTCACTTAATGAAAGCACTATATGTCTTCTCTTTGGCATATGCAAGTTGCCAGCATCACTACCCCTGCACTTTGGGGCCATTATTGAATAAAATAAAGGTTACTTGAATACAAGCACTGCAACAGTCTATCTGATAACCAAGGCTGCTATTGGATGATTCACATTCCAGGCTGGATGGAGCAGGGCGGCATGAGCTCTCATCAGCTACTCAGAGTGGCATGCAATTCAAAACTTATGAATTGTTTATTTCTGGAATTGTTCCATTTAATATTTTCATACCACAGTTGGTTGCAAGTAACTGAAACCAGAGATAAGGTGGGACTACTGTAAATGGTTAAGAGATTAAATTAATAATTAAATAATGTTGCTACTCTGAAATTCCATACTTATATAAAGGTGGTATATCCAGACGTATTGACTTGGAGTGATGACCTTGACAGAGTTAAATAAAAATTTTACACAATAATATGTATTGTCATTCTGATTAAATAAAATCTGATTTTTAATTCCTAATTTAAAAAATCCACAATTTATGAATGAGAACACACAAATGCACATATAAAAGGGCAATTTTTCACCTAATCTCTCTATTCTGTTTTAAGTGAGTCAAAAAATATTATAAGGCACAAAATTACTTAAAACTTTTTCATGAGGCATAAATTAGCTATAAATATTACATATTCATTACATGCTTTATTCTGCTTTTCAATTTATACTTACCATGGATGGATCTGGGAAACAAAAATAATAGCAATGAAGACAATAATGATAACACAATGATAAGAAGGAGAAACTTATCCTAAATATTTATAAGTATAATAAAAGCTCCACCCCACCTCCCATATATCTAGGTCAGTTACTTCTGTGAATTTCAAAAGAGTTCCCCACCAGCCCTTTTCTCCACTTACCCAATTCCATAGCCTGAAAAACCATGATCAACTTTTCATCAAGAAACTAGCAATGACCATAGAGAGAAACATTTTATTTGGCTGCCACTTGATTTAAAATATTAAAGTATATATTACTTGGAAAATAAAAATAGGAAAATTTCACATTAAAAACATGTATTTTCAGCACAATGGGCTGAGCTGAATAGGAGCTACCCACACTATACAACTTGTAATAGATGGTAGATGTGTTTTTTGAGGCGGGGGTGGCAGGGAAGAGTTGAAGGAAAACTTACTGTTAACAGTAGCTGCAACTAGTCTATAGCAACATTCTCAAGCACTTATGTGACAGCTACTGTGCTAAGAACTTCACATAAATTATCGATTTACTCAGAATGATTTTATGAAATAATTATTGTTATTGTCTCCATTTATGCAAAGAGGACACTGAAGCTTCTATGATTTAAGGGCATACAGCTAATAAGGAACAGAGTCAGGACTGGAACCAGATAACATGTATTCTGTTACTCAGCATTTATTAAGTAACTCATTGGTGCATGTTCCATCATCCTAGAGTTTGAGGGGGCTATACAAATAATTCATAACCTCTAGCAATACATATGATGGCTTTGATTTAAAAATGTATTAAAATGCATTACATGAAGGATCTTGGGAAGATTAACCTGGCAGACAGTGGAAGATTGAATTGGAATAGAGAGAGATTAGAGGGGAGGATACTAGGTAGGAGGCTATTGCAATGGTTCAGGGCATAAGCTGATGAGGGTCTTGGTAGAAGTGTGGAGATTAATATTGTTTTTACATGGAAAATTGATTCTTTTCAAACCAGAAGAATATGTATAGGTAATGTCAATAGAAACTGTGACTTTGGAATGCCTCTAAAGTAAAAAGCAGTTATTTTACAATCACATATAGGCAAAGGTATGTAACATTCAACACACCACAAGACTATTTCCCATTAAGGAAATAATTCATATAACAGCACAAGTAACACTTAGCTTACAAACATTTTTGGATATAAATGAATAATTGTTTCCAGATTCTCTATTCAACTTTTAAATTAACATTTGTTTGCGGAGCACTTACTATGTGCCGTAGACTAGGATTTTCAGTCATGCAATAATTGTATACCTGAGACAGTTCCAACCAGTGAAAGAAAAGGAAAAGAAGCAGAATGCACTTTTCTGAAATCTTTATCATATTCTCATTTTTTCAGAATGGTACATTGTTTCATTGCTCCTATCCCCTTAGAAATTGTGTATAATCATGTTTCTGTAAATCAAAACATATTATAATAGCATACTTTTTAAAGAAATCCTGTGATGAATTCTTTGTTATGAATTAATCACCCATAATGTACCAGACTTCAATTTTGAATCTCATAATCTATTAGGTTGCTTAGAGTGAGCATTACCTGTATGATTACTTGCTCAAACAACTTATAAAATGAGCCTTCTTCTATACAAGGACAAAAATCAATACTAATGTTACAAAATAACAATAATCTTGAAAAAGTTTGCTGGAAATATGATGGTTATTTTCTAATCCATGTGAAAAATTTGAGCTGTTTAGCATTTCAATGTCAAAGTTATCACAAAGGTATTTTAAAAATATTTTATCCTACAGAGAATTTGCCAAATCTCATTTCTCAGCTGTTTTTTTAATCAATTGCGCTTGTTGTGGTATAGAAATCACAAACAATCTAAAAAAAAGTGATACATTGAGTTAAATTTGATCCATGGAATCTAATGCTTTCTTGAAAAATGCCTATTTCCTTCCATGTCTCTTTTTTGCTCATAGTTGAAATGATGAGATATAAATGATCACAGGACGTTATAGACTTCTGGCACAAAAGCTGAGGCAGAGGCTAAAATCGTGAAAGGATATTGTCATAAGGAAGTAAGAAATTCAGGTTGTGCCCAGGTCCAGGATGCATGTGTGTGTACACGATAATGGTACCGCATTCCTTAGCCACTCCTGTACCAGTACTAGAGGGCTTGATTTAGTGAGGGATGCTTACTTCAACTAACCAGCCAGCTCTTTCTCAATAGCAAATAAAACCCAGAAAATTCTGTCATGTCACAGTTATTGAACAATTTTAGAGAGGATTTTGATATTTCTATTTCATATATCATGTACTAGCTTTATGTAAAGCTCTGATCTCTAATGTTTGGGGATGCACATTCTGGTTGAATAGACAAACTATGGACCAGCTAGAGAAAATACTATGAAGTATAAATAAAAGCAAAATATTGTGTAACACAAACTCTAATTGTCTCTCATTTCCTATTTTTATTCCTTATTTTTATTTTCATCATCCTGATTTTTAACATATGAAAATATTAATAATAAACAGATGTGAACATAAACTTTATGTCATTGCAATGGCCAGAATGCTGGCTGACATTTAAATAAAGAAAGAATCAGCAAGTAAGATAACTGGTTTTCTATTTATGCAGATGTTATAAAATTGAGTTGTTTATTAACTAAAAGGTTTATAATTAATTGAGGTCATTAGTAACTAAAATTAATTATAGTCTCCACATTTTCCCAAAGAATGACTTTCCATAAGCATGTTTGAATTTGAGATATTTTGCTTTTCACATCAGTCATCTGAACTTTAATAATAAAATCTACTGATGTCTTTAATAAATATATGCAATCTCTCTTAAACTAAAACATTTTTATCCCTATTTATATATGTAATGAACATGTATTATTTTTCCTATTTTATTGGTGTGACTGTTATTATTGATATTGACTTTTAATTGACTTTAGCCAAAATGCAGCCACAATAGCTGCAGTATTTGTATAAATATAGAGTTATTTTTAAACGATTTAAGGGGGGTTGACTATTTAGGTGGGCTTTAAAGGAAGTACACTAGTGGATTAAGAAAGATTTTGCAGAAATGTCAAGGAAAATGACATGGAATTAGCAACTGTTTGGGGGGGCAATGTTTTGCATAGTTGTAATAATGGGCTCATGCTGAATAACAAAACGGTTAAGTTAGTGATAGAAAGGAACGGAAAGGTATGTACATGACCTACTTCAAATACTTTACCTGAATGGGGATTAACAGGTAGAAAAGTGTGATCCATTGGAAACCTCAAATAGATAGGGAAAATTTGGAGGAAAATCCCATCAAAAACTGTTTCTGAATTACAACTTGCCATAGTCTTTCCCTCAAAGCCTCTAATGTCAATTAACTTACTGTTTCGGGATAATAAACCTATGAAAAAAGATGTGAAGTGCTACCAGTAGCCAGAGCTGGAGAAATAGTAGCAGAAGTCAGTACCTTGGAGTGGTCAGAACACTGTACTGGGAGTCAAGAGTGGGTCCCCAGCCTGGGTCTATAACCATTAAGCTACATGACTTGACACAAGTCACTTACTAATCCTCCAGAATTTCATATCAAAATTTGTTAAGTGAATGTGATGCACTAAAACATTTCTAGGATTAGATGATATTCCAGTTTATAAACTTGGCTAAGTCTGATATTTGGGGAAAATTTTTATAAACATATGGCAGAATGGGCACTTTCATTTTCCTCCAGGCAGAGTGAGAATTATCTCCACCCTCATCTTGCTGAGAAATGGCTAAGAGTGCCAGCTGAACTGGCATGTGAGATGTAATTGTGTAATCATTCTGATTCTGCCTTCTGTAAGGGTGTTAGAGATTATGCATGAATGATTCTTATCCGAGGAGCAAGCATTGAGTTTTGATTTGCTGCCTCAAGTTATCCAGTACACTTTTTCTCCTGTATGCAGTGTTAATTATTAAGAACATAGATATATTAGGCATGGTGCATTAAAGGATACTAACTTGGAAGAGAGTACTGAGTGTTTGGGACAAATTATAAATTTGAAAAAGGAGAAAGGATAAATTTTGGTCTTTTTTCATTTTGCCTTCTGCCAAATCTATAAACATAAATATATAAATACATAAGCAAGCAAGTAGCAAAAGTTACGAAAGATGATTCTGTATTTTTTTAATGAAGAAAAAGAACAAATCTGAAAAAAGATACAGTGGTAAGTGATAAATCCATGATATGAGCTACACTGAAATGATATTAATGCAAAGGAATGAATCAGGACTGAGATAATCATTGGTCTGATTTTGGATTTTTAAAAATAAGTGCTCATTGAAAGACTGAGTCAGCACAAGGGAAGACAATAAATGATGCTCTTAGAGTCAACAAAGTTTTATGTTTTCCCATGGAAGAACTCATTCCTCATTCACAAATTGATTTTCCCTCAGTGTAAATGAAATCAAGCCTAGGCCATTGTATTATACTAATGAGGCACAAGATGATGACTGCTTATGTGTTCTATATAACCCATGCACCTTATGTGTTAATAAGTATTGCAATATAGGCTTTCATAACACTCATCGGTCTTAGGGAATGTCAGCTAACCATGACTCCATTTGATAAATAACAGGAAATATAAGTGATTGTTAAGACATGATCCATGACCTGTAGCTCAGAGCAGTGTTTCTCAAAGGATTTCAGAATCATCATCATCACCTAGGCATTTGTTAGAAATGCAAATTCTTGGGAATCACTTCAGACCTACTGACTCAGAAAAACTGAGAGTGGGGCCCATCCATCTGTATATCTGTATTTTAACAAGTTCTTTGCATGATTGTGATATGTGACAAAGTTTGAAAACCACTGATTCAGTATTTCTCCACTTTTGAAATTAATAAAAATCATCTGAAGAGTTTGTTTAAAATGCATAGGGCAATGTAATCCCAATTAAAATCCAAGAAGAATTTTCTTAGTACATTGATGAACTGATTCTAAAATGTATGTGGAAATTCAAAGGGAAAATAATAGTCAAGGCAAATCTTTTTAGATGTACAAACAAACCTAGATGGCTTATACTACAAGAAATGAAGACTTATTAAAAGTTATAGTAATTAAATTTATGTGGTAGAGGAGCAAGGATAGAAAAATAGCAGAGAGAATCTAGAAATAGATCCACAGTACGTGGTCATCTAATTTACAACTAAGTTGACACAAATATGGCAGCAAAATTATGTTCCTTCCAATAAATTGAGCTGGGTTAATTCGATGTACATGTCAGAAAAAAAAATGAATCTTTACCTCATTCCAGGCACAAACATCAATTCTAGAGGTATTGTAAATACAAAGATAAAAGATGACACAATAAGCTTTGAGGTGAAAACAGCAGAGTTTCTTCATGAATTTGGTGCAGGCAAAGATTTCTTAAATAAAACACAAAGAATGCTGACTATAACAGAAAAGGAATTGAGTATACAATTTGACTATATTAAAATTTAGAACTTGTATTCATCAAAACACAACTATGAAGAGAATGAAAAGGCAAATTACACAGTGGCAGAAGATATTTACAATACCTGTATCTGACAAAAGACTTGTGTGCACGCCGCACCCAGTAGTTTAAGAACTGCCTCAAATGAATAGCAAAGAGTAAATATCCCTTTAGAAAAATGGGCAAGAGGTTTTTACAGGCACTTCACAAAAGTTGATGTCCCATTGTATACAAAATATATGAAAGGGAAGGCACTCAAGTTTCTTAGACATCAGTGAAATGTAAATTAAAATTATAATATGACATCACTATACACCCAATAGAAATATAGTCAAAATAAAAAAGACAGAAAATATGTTGACTGAGGATGTGGAACAATTGGAACTCTCTTAAATTGCTATCATCCTACTCTTGGGTGTATACCCAATAGAAATGCAAACCCCAATCAACAAAAGATATATTGCAGCAGCAGTATTTGTAATATCACCAAAGTACAAATGACCAATCAATAGTATAATGGACAAATAAATTGTGGTATAGCCATTCACTGTAATACTATACTATAGTAAAAATGAAAAAAAAAAAAAAAAAACCTACAGTAACATACAATACATGGATCAATCTCATAAACTTAATGCTGAATTTAAAAAGTGCACAGTGTGTTACTTCATTCACATAAATTCAGACCGGAAAAACAAATCTATGAGAATATGAGCTGGTGGTGGGGACGTGAGATAGTGAAGGGGCACAGAAGGAGGTCTTCTAAGGAATCTATTAACGCTCTGTTTTATATCCTGGTAAGGGTTGCACAGGTGTGTTCAGTTTGTAAAATTTAATCAGCTAGGTAATAATGACAGGCCACTTTTCTCATTGGGTTTATGCTTTAATTTACAAAAAAAAGTTTCCTAAAAAATTCAGAGGGCATAGGGAAAGCTGTACTTTAAAACCTGCAGTCAGGCTGAAGTGTATGGGAGAGATGGCGCCTCGCTGAGACTATTGCTTTAGGCTGGGACAGAGACAATGGTAATTTGGTGTAAGGTAGCAGCAGGAAGGATAGAGAAGAGTAGGTCAGTTTGAAGGTAAAATTATGAAGTAAAACTGACAGGACCTGGTGGTGCATATGAAAGGTGAGAAGAACAAAGTTTTTGAGGCAGGGAGCGTGCAGATTTTCTAAGAAACTCCTGTAATAGAGGTGGATGCAGCAAGGAGACAGAATCAGAGCAATTGCCAGAGCTTTGTGGGAGAAAAGGAGGTGCTCCAAGGAAGGCAAAACTTGAGTTGAGACAGATGCTTTTCAGATGAAATACCTGGCATGTTAATCATTCTCTCATTTGTGATTGACTTTCCTAACTAACTCTTCCAGCATAACATGTTCTGCTGGTCTTCCTCCTTCCTCTTCCACTGGTCTTTCTTAGTCTTACTTGCATGTCCTTCCCCTGGAATGCCCAGGCCTCTACCCTAAGTGCCCCTTTCTTCCCTATTTATGTGATCACCCAGGCTCATCTTCTTTTCCAACAATATCCAAACATACATCTCCAGTTCAGAACTCACTCTCTAATTCCAGACTTACATACACAATCATATACTTTGTATCTCCACTTGGGTGTCTAATAGTCATCTTCAATTCAACATATCCAAAACCGAATCTCTGGTCTTTCTTCCCAAATCCTCTTCCTGTAGCTTTCTCTATTTGATAGCATAGCTCAAAACTACAGGGGTCATTTTTGCTGCTTCTCTTTCTATCATACCCCACATCCCTTCTTTCAACTCTGCCTATAAAATATATTCTGAAATCCCACTTTTTCTCATCACCTTTATTGTTACATCCTCATTTGCACTATCTTAGAATTTCATCTGTGTTATTACAGGAGTCTCCTAACTAGTCTTTTCTCTGCTCCTATCCATGCCCCTCTCCCCATATTCTATTCTTAACACAGCAACCAGACTGATCTGTTTAAATATGTGAATCAGATAATTTCTCGATCAAAATACCCCAGTGATTCCCCATCCATGCAGAGGAAAATCCGAAGTTCTTACAATGGCCAATGAGGATCCATATGACCTGCCTCTTACTTTCCCTTTTTTGACCTTATTTTCTACTATTCTACCCTTTGTTCACTCTATTCTGTTCACACTGGGAAACTTGATGTTCCTTGAACACATCAGGCACACTCCTCAATGAGCATCTAGCACAGCCTGACCCTGGATAGAACCCTGGATAGAACATTCTTTCCCCAGTTGTCCTCTTGCCAGCTCCCTCACCTTCTTCAAGTCTTTGTTCAGATGTCACCTCAATCATCATATATGAAATTTCAGTTCATACCCAATAACACACTTCTGATAGCACTTACCATGCTTGTTTTTCCCTATGGCACATATCACTTTCTAATATACAAGGTAATTATTAGGTCATTAAATGTAAAATGTCCAATTTCAAATTGAAGTGTAGTTTATTGTGTCTCAAACAAGAAACAGTACAATTAATCAAAGTATGCACCTAAACTATCGACACAATTGCGTCATCTTAACAGGAGATTATTTTGCCAGCAGTGAAGAAGCCTAGAGAGCAAGTGGCAATGAAATCACCAAAGGCATTTTCCATAGCTTGTTGAGAAGTGAATATTTTTCCTTGAAAGAAGTGGTCCAAAGCCTGGAAGAAGTGGTAGTTAGTTGGAGCCAGGTCTGGTGAATATGGTGGATGACAGAGAGTTTCCAAGTCCAGCAGCTGTAGTTTGAGCTGTGTTGTTCGTGCAACACGTGATCAAGCATTGTCTTGAAAGAGGATTGTCCTGTTTCCATTTACCAATCTCGGCTGCTTAATCACAAGTACCCTCATCATTTCATCTAATTGGTTGCAGTAGACATTTGCTGTAATCGACTGACCAGGTTTCATGAAGCTGTAGTGGATAATACAAGTGCTGAACCACCAAACACACACCATTAGCTTTTTTGATGAATATTCAGTTTTGGACTGTTTTGGCACTTCATCATTATCCAACCATTGTGCTGAATGCTTGCAATTGTCAAAAAGAATCTATTTTTTTCATCACATATAACAATATGGTGCAGAAATGGTTCGCCTTTATGTCGTGATAGCAAAGACAGGCAAGTTTTGAGACAATTTCTCTTCTGATGCTCTTTTAATTCAGGCGGTACCTATCTATCCAGCTCCTTTACTTTTCCAAGTTGTTTCAAATGGTCCAATATTGTTGGAACAGTAATGTCAATCCTTGTTGCTAATTCACACATAGATTGAGATGGATTCCCTTCCACTACAGCTTTTAGATCATCATTATCCACCTTGGTTTCAGGTCACCCATGTGGTTCATTTTCAAGATTAAAATCATCAGAATGGAATTTCTCAAACCATCAATGTACTGTGCATTCATTGGGTGCATCCTTTCCAAACACTTCTGTGATATTTCAAGCTGTCTGCACTGCATTGGTTCCAGGACAGAAATCATATTCGACAATAACACAAATTTTTGACTTATCCTTGGTTTCACAAATATTGCTCTAAAAACAACTTTGAAAGATAATCACAAGCCAAAATTGTGCATTTGAAAAATGAGGATGTACCTTCACAATAAAGATAAAAGAAGTGTCAAATTGAAATGTCAGAGATATCAACTGTCAAACTTAGTACTTAAGGAAATTGGAAATTTCATACTTAATAACCTAATATATATGTTTTTGCTGAGTGTATATCTCCCCCCTCTAAAAAGTAAGGTCCTTGAAGGCAGGAATTTGGGGAAGCTTTGTTTGTTTATTTCAGTGATATGTCCCTAGTGTTTAGAAGTGCCTGGCCCACAGTAGATGCTCAACACAACTCTAAAATTTATTTTTTATGTCTATTGTGAAATGTTGGTTCTTTTCCTATTTCTTCACCAGAATGTAAGCTTCAATGTAAACTTCAGCTCTTTGCTTTGTTCACGCATGGGGCACAAATTTCTAGAAAAATGCCTATCATGTCATACTCATTAAGCACTTATTGAATTAATGAATATTGAACTATTAAGTGCACAGCATGTCAGGGACACATGAAAAGTCAAAGAAGTATTCTAGACTATGTCATGCTCTAGAATTGCAGCAGTTAAACATTGCTGGAGAGTCAGAGTGAGAAAAGAATAGTATTAGGTTATGAGATTGAGAAAGCAGTTGGGGACAGCTGATGAAAAACATGTGAGCCATGGTATATAAAAACCAGCAAAAGTTCTATATTTTATCCTTGGGAAGGCAATGAAGAAACACTGGAGAATTTTGTGTAGGAAAGTGACATGATCAAATTCAAATGTTACAAAAATATCTCTGACAGAAGAAAAGAGAACTAATTGGAAGGGACCAGACTAAAGCCAGACAAGTGACAAGTGGACAGCTGTAATAATTTATTGTGAGAATTAAGAGTTGATACAAATATTTGAAGTTGTCTACTTAACCTCAATGGAAAATGTAATTATGTAGGTAAAATTCCATAAGAAATGAAAATATATTTCTGAAAATATATTTCTAAAAATATATGGAATAATAAAAATGTTGATGTATTTTTGTATTCATCTCAAAGGCCTAACACATGGCTTTTATAATTGCTGCTCATGATATTAGAATATCATACTTTGTCATGTATGAAATATCAAACTAATTTTTAAAATATGAACCCTATGGAAATCCTGAAAAGGACACCACTGCAATTTATCCAAGAAAAACACATAGGGCTCAACGTTGGAGTTCTTTCTTAAGAATATCTTATAATACTTTCCCCATTTCCAGCACTTCCTCCTAAGCAATTATATCTATCCTCAATTACCATTATAAATGAGTGATTCAAATGTCTTTGCCTCTAGCCAAGATCTGTCCTCTAGATCCATATACAGAAATGTCCTTATATGAAGCAATACATTTTAAAAATATATTACATTGCACAGTGTAACTTATAAATTGACATCAGTATGCCCCCACCTTTATGGTGCTTTCCTTGTCTCTGCCAGATCCTTCAAAATCATTGACATACCTGCTTGTATGACTCAAAAGTATCTGTGTCTCAAATGCAACTAACAAACACTTACCTCATTATTCTATTCCCAAATCAAATCCCTCTGTAAGGTTTCCTTTCTCTGTTATTAGCCCCACAAACCATGCAGAAATATGGACATCACCTTCAATAGCTCCCTCTTTTTTCCTATTCTTTCTAACAGTTAAGTCTTATCAATTTTACAGCCAAAATGTCTCTCAAGTCTTTGTCTTGTCTTCGTCATCATTGCTGCCACCACCCTTGTCCAAGCTACCATCATTCTTGTCTTAACCATGTAGTGATAGCCTAACTAATTTCCTCTCTGACATTCTTGTTCCTTCCCACCTTCTCAAATTATTCTTCACATTGAAGCAAAAATTATCTATGTAATATGCAAATCTGATCTTATGTCAGACATTTGCTCAAAATCCTTCAAAGTCTTCTGATTGATTTTAGGATTAGGACCAAAGTCATTAGCAAGGTCTGCATTATCTGGTCCCTCCATATCTAACCCTTCTCCTTCTCCATAAAAGTGCCATTCATCTTCTCCTCCCATCAAATGGCTTTTGTACTTGCTGCTAACTCTATGTAACATACCTTCCTGTGCAACCATCCACCCTCAAGTCATTGCCCCTGGATAATGACCACTCATTCTTTAGATCTGAGCCCAACTGTCATTTCCTCAGGGAAGCCTGCTGATTCTTCAGAATGTGCCAGTTCCTTCAGATACCTGTTCTTTAAAGCCCTTATTACAGTATAATTTACACTTTTCTTTTTGATTATTGGTCAATGCCTGGTTCCCTTCCTAGACTGTAATCTCCGTGAGCTCTGGGAGTATCTGTGCACAGCACTGTACCCTGAGTACCCAGAGTAGAGCCTAGAACATTGTTATGGTCAATAAATATTTGATGGATGAAAGAACTATTTGAGGAAAGCAGACTCTATAACGAATGGCACCAAGAAGCAAGTGGATGCCATTAGCTTACTGAGCCCTGAGGGTGTTAGGTAAAATAGGGCAAAAAAAGAAATCTAGTTTGTGGAATAAACATTATAATTGACCTCTTTTGGCTTAGACTTCTTTGGTTGTCTTTGATGCCCATTTTAATGTTAGTCCCACCTATTCAAAAAGATCTTCAATTGAATTCTGGAAATTAGATACCAAATTATTGACTCAAAGTAGTTTTGACCCAAACAACAGTTAAGTCATAGATTTTAATCATTTTTCATCCTGTAGTACATCATCTGATTTACATAATAACTACATTTAAAAAGATTTCGGTACCATAAATTTGGGAATTAAGGGAGTAAAGAAGCTGATTCTGAGAATTTTTCACACTTATGGAACACTTGTTTGCAGAAAGCTAAGCTCTGGTAACAGCTTAATAGATCAGGCAGCTATACAAAAACCCTGCACAGGCGGTATGTATTAAGATCCGCTTTGGGGGTGCCAAGCGTTTTTTCTTTTTTGAAATGTGAGATTGAAAATAATTTGGTTTCTAGCCTCTTGCCACTATTCTCACTCCACACTTGCCGTTTTACATATGATTATTGAGTTGACCTGAAAGACTTTTAGGTTGAGAGGCTGCAAGGTCAGTGTCCCTGCCACCTCCCAATCTCTGCCTGTACCTACCTCAGACGTGTCTTTGTACTATCCCTGCTGGACACTGCACCTTTCCATAATTATAAATGTCTGTTTTCAGTCACTTCAAAGGTTTCCCAGCACTGGGAGTCCTCCTTCAAAGCCTCCGCATTGCTGAGGAACTTCTGTCATTGACAGGAGGTCCTGCTTTGAAGTTTTTCATGCCATTTATTGATTCCCCCCCCTTTAAAGATGTTCAGATTAGAAAATGCTTCACCCCTTTGAACATGTGCATATTTTCGTGATGTTGAAGGGTTAATCCTTTGAAGATATTTACATTTTATAGCAATGTCCTTATATGAAGAAGTTTGACATCAGATATGCCACATGCTTTATGGTACTTTCCTTTTCTCTGCTGGATCCTTCAAGATCAAGATCCCCTCCGTCTAGTGTGTTGTTGGTTTTTATGTTATGCTTTTGTTCCTTTTTAATGCAATGCCAAAAAAACTCAGTAAGTATGCTAAAATCAAAGAGTTTGCATAATTTGGAAATAGCCTTTATTCTAGTTGTTTATGTAAGTCAACTTAAAGTAGGGACACTTTTAATGCTTAGGAGTGTTTACAAAGTTTCCTGGGTCTCACGACTATCTGCAATGTGCTAATGTAATTAAGCACCAAAAATGTTAGCTTTGAAAAGTAGCTCTATGTTAGTTATGAAATGCATATTTCATACATATTTTCTTTTGTACATATGCTCTTAAGTTTCAGTTTCCTAATTTCTTAAAGACAAGAATAGAGATGTTATGAGGATTAATTTTTAAAATTGCACTTAAGGATTTTAGTACAGAATGTTACACCTAGTAAGTTAGCTACGCTTGTGGCAATTAAATGACCAAATCCAATTAGTCCAAAACTGGATACCAGCCTATGTAATGTTTTAGGTATTAGCAATAAGACAGTCCCTGCTGATCAGAAGTACACTACCTTCCCTGTAATTAACTGATCTCAGCAATTCTGCCACTTGAAATTTCTCTTGTTGAGCTTAAAACTTTGATTACTGATACAGGTAGAATAAAGTACTATTGAGAGAGGTAGTACTTTAAATCCTGGTGTAAATAAAGACTGAAAGCATACTATGGAGATGCAAAGAGATGAGAAAAGGAGGAAGCAGTGTTCAAGAGTAGAAAAGGAGATGGGGAGATTGAGGGAGTGATGGTGGGTAACAAAGATGGAGTAAATGTGAACTTTCACACAGTTTTTTCAAAGGTTAAAAATTACACACAAACACATGCAGACACATACAACCCATGAGCCTAATTTACAACTAAAAACAATAAATAGTGGTTTTTTACACTAAACTACAGATGCTAAATCTACAATGCCATGCACAAAAAAAAGGAAAATAAGTATAATTAGCATGAGTTTTGATACATAGTGGGCTTGTAAACTCATAATAAATGTAATCCAGTTGTTAACCAGGAAACATATATGACCTCTCTGTGCATAATAGAAATAAAACAGCTCTATTTAATTTCTGTGTTTGGCATAATAAGATTGTAATCATAATGCTAAGGAAACATTTTTATTCTCCTGGATGTCAGTGACTGACTTTCATTTCTCTAGCACTCTAAATTTATTGCTTCCTTCAGTAATTTAATCACTTATTTATTTAATATTTATACAGTGCCAAGGAAGTACAAATGGCCAATAAACATATAAAAGGTCCTCAGCTTTACTATTCATGAGGGCAGAGTAAATGTAGACAAAAATAAGGTACTTATTTTATCCATTATTCAATAATATCAAATGTTATTATCTTAATAATAACAAGTGTTAGAGTTGTGGAGGAATTAATATTTGTATACATTGTTGGAGGAGGTATAATTTGATATAGGTTTTTTGGAAGATCATTAGGAAATATTTATGAAAATGGAAATGTGTATATCCTTCAATCCAAAAATTTTCCCTCTCAGCTTTATTTGTAAAGGCATTGTGATTGTGGTAACAAGGGAAAAAATAGGAAAAAAGAAGAGGAGGGAAGATAGGAAAGAAGTAAAAAATAATCTAATATTTAAATATGTATTAATAATGGAATGTTCAAATGAACTATAGATGTTAAACTGAATAAAATACCACACAGGAGTTAAGCAAAAAATAATAAGGTGCATCTATATACCTTGACATGGAAAGATTTTTCAACCTGTGGAAAGAGAAAAAAAGTAGGTTGAAGAATAATAAGAACTGACTGATATCAGTCACATAAATTGCACAAAGTATGTATTTTATATATATTCACATATGTGTGTAAAAAGTGATAATGCTGGCTTCTGCTCTGAGGCTGCATTTGGTGGTGTTAATCAATGGGGGCTCTTTATGTCTATATCTCTATTGATTAAAAATAAACAAAATAAGTGAAATTAAGTGTATTTGCATTTTATAGACCATCTTCTAAACAAGTTAATAAACTGATTTTCATCCCAAATATGCAAATATTGAGCTTGTCTGTTAGTCATTAAATGTGCATTTAATTTTCTGCAAGTTCTCCATTTGTCAAAAAAATCTAACATGTTGCATCATATTAATTTTGGGGGTACCAAAGGGATATGCTTTTATGCTTTTGGATCAGATAGTAACAGAATTATTACCCCTAAAACGCCTTTGACATAAGGTATCTTTCTTGGTGTATATAAGCAGGGGGTACTCTAAGGCATGTGTCCCAGGCAAAGTCTTGCACGTATTTATACCCACCTGACGTAGGAACAGTTCTCCCTAATCCCAGAGTTGCCCAAGGGTCTCTACAAATGTCAGGGCACAAAAGGGAAATAAAATGAGCTTCTTGAGTACATTTTTGTAGATTATTTACCCAATTCTTCCCCATTTCCTCAACTGGAAATACTGGAAATAGAGCAAAACATTTTCTGAATTGTACATGTAACATCAAAATGTTCAAGTTTTCAGAATTGTATTTTGTGTCAAAGAATCTTTCTTCCCTTTTCTCAATCTTTCTTACACAAAGAATATATCTTTCCTACTCTAAGGAACTCAAGCCCTGACACAGTTTCACTATAAAACCAGAACCTCTGAAGTTCAAGTTGATTTTGAACATAGTATGTGCCTTTTAACATATTGATTCTCTTCTGGAGTCCTGTAAACATAAAGAAAAAAGATTACACACACACACACACACACACACACACTCATACACACCCCCACACACACAGAGACACACGCCCTGAGTCTATGAGAGAATAGATTCCAGCTACTGGTGTAAATTAATGCAACATATTTGACCTTAACATTTATTATACATTGTGCACATGTTTTCTCACTAATTATAATTTCTTTTAAAATTGCTCCATTTTTTGATATCCATAGAATTTTCTTTTGGATTTTAAGTTATTTCCAACATCTGAGACTTAGCTTGTATTGCTAGACTAACTTGCTAGTGTCTAGAGTTTTTATTTTGAATATAAAACATAATTTTCATCTGGTCTATTCTAGAATCTGGTCTTTGTAGACAAATTTTATCTTGTTTTCGCATTACTAAACACTATTAAAGAAGGCGATTAATACCAGTTCTTTCTCGAAGCCATGAAAGCAAACTAGTTTTCAGTGAATACACAGCAGACTTTATTGGCCTTTCTATAATCCTCCATTGTTTATAGGAGTATTTAATTCCAAGAAAAAACATTAAAATATACAATTCTAAGAGAAAAACTCATTATGACTATATTCAACCATGAGCATAAAAGTAATATCAGTGAAATAAATTGTCTAAAATAAAATGCCCCATTAATATTTAGGAAAAAATTGAAAATGTACTAGAAAATGTGCCTATAGGTTCCCCCCTCCCCCGCCTATAGGTTTTTATTTGCTAATAACAAAGATGAGATTTTAGTTTCTGTAAAAGATGTACTTGTGAGTTTTTCTTTCTCTTCTAAAACTAAAATTGCCTTTATAATCATTAAACAACTTGTGCTACCAAATGAATGTTGGTTATTTTTCCTCCATAGAAAAATAAAATTAATTTTCCTTTACATACTACAGCCACTTTCTAAAATTGTTGAGTTCTTCCAACTCCAAAATTTAAAACAAAGCAAGCAAAAAATTTTAAAACGTCAAACAGTATTAGTTTTTATTCCATTAATGAATAGTGAGTGCACAGACTGTGTCAGCAACTGGCACCACACATAGACAAATCTTACAGACTTTCTGTTTACCTTAAGGCTCAAAGATAGCCAGTCATGTGAGGAGGCCACCATGTAGCCTGACACCTATAATACAATGAAATAGGAATAGGATTACAGGACCATCTATGACTTGGGAAGAGTGAACATAAAGGAATGGTTTGAAATTTTCTAGGAGAGGTAACATCTCAACTGAAGTTTTATATATCAGTGGGAGTTAGCTATCTGAGAGAGTGGAGAAAATTAATTCCAAGTAAAGAAAAGATGATCTAAATATGTTGATATGTGGCATTTAAATAGAATCTCAAAGATATGAGCATGAATGGCACAAAAGGCTCAAAGAGGTACAGGGCTAGGCCTACGGAAGTAGACAAACACCAAATGAAAAGCCATTGTGGGTGGGACAGTGCTTGGATGTCACACTAAGGAAACCAGAATGGACACAATGGAGAGGCATTAAAGGCCTTTAATCACCAGTGAGATATAGTCAGATTCATAGTTCAGAAAGACTAACCTGTCATTCAGAGCAAATCAGTTCTTTCAATTACTCAGGGAAAAATTACATGAAGTCCTATTTTACTCTATGCTTACTGTCATACTCAATTCCAGCCTAAATCGTATTGGCCTTTATCTTCAAAATATGTCCAGAATCTGAGCAGTTCTCACTATGACCACCACTTTCACACTGCTCTGAGTCACCATAACCCAGCCTGAAGATTACTGCAATAATATCCTAACTGGTCTCTCCACACTGCCCCTCTGTTCTACTCTAATCTGTACAGGAGCCAAAATGACACTTTTAAAACACATCAGGCCATGTCATGACTCTGTTGAAAACCCTCGAAAGATTCTAACTCTCACAATGGACAAGCCAAAATCCTTACAATTGCCTATAAAGAACTTATTGCTCTTTCATTGCCTCTCTCAGCCAATCTTCTATTATTATCACCTCATTCACTCTGCTCTGGCCACATTGGCCTCCTTGCTGTACAGTCTTTACCCATTCCATTGCTTCTTTCATGGATATTCATCCCCAGATCTGCACTTGACTTTCATCTTCACTCCATTTAAAGTCTTTGCTCAAACATTACCTTCTTGGTACAGACAGTCCTAAATGCTTTATTTAAAATTACAAAACAATATCTTAAAGATTAAAAAGTCAGATAAATGATTTCTTATTTCAGCTCCAGTATGTAAAGAGCTTAGAAATCATTTCTTCAATCCTTACAACAAGAAAAAGCCTTAAAAAATGGAAAATCAATGACTTTCAATAAAACCTTGAATCCATCTGAACACTAAGTTTGCAGGGCAAACCACCATTCCAAATTTTGGAAAGACAAATTCATCTAGAGAGACAAAGCTGAAGTCTGCTTGCCTGAAGCAAGTGTTGTAGAAGCCCTAAACTAATAGAAATACTTATATTGTAATTTTGGCAAATCACAATACAAAATTACTGGAGGCTTAGTGTAAACTAGCATGAGTGTGAGAAACTGCTGGGGCCACTGTCTTAAAGGGAACCCCTGTAATTTCTTGAACTTTACCTGTAGGAACCCCACAGGTTCTCACTGTGAGGATCTGAGAAAGATCCCCTTATGGCTTTGGCAGAAGGAGGAAAAAAGTACTTGTTGTGGAATATGTCCAGAGCCTTCTCCGTAACAAAAGTCTACTTTCCATGGCAAAAGACTTTGTCAGTGCCTTATTCCAGCTTAGGAAAGGGAATGCCTCCCAGTCTAGCCCCTTTTAACCTTTCTTTCTCACCTAAGGGAAGAAAAAAACATAGTAGCACTATGTTAAGTCTTCAATAAAATAGATTAGGAACTCTGTAGCCAGGGAAAGGAGTAGTAGAGGGCAGGGTGACAAATATAGCTGTACCATGGGAGAAACATAAAGATATAAGCCCAAGACACAGACCCACTAAGAGACTGAAATTTAATCAGAAGAGTATAAAACCCTTCTCCCCAGCTCAACCCATCCAACAGATATTACCATCACGTCAACAGGGCTCCAGTACCATAACATGGCATTACAGCTGAAGGAGCTACAAAACATACACTCTCCCAGAAGAGGAGTACATAGAGAAGCTCAAAGTAACAAAGCGAGGTAAAAACAAGGCCACTCAAGGAATTTAAAACCTCTGGAACATATAGCTACAGTAAATACGAAACAAAGAGCAAATCCTAGCCAGATTTACACAAATCCTTACACTAAAGGCCTATTTATCTTAATTTCTGTTATTATTATATAACAGTATGTGTGCTCTTAATAACAACAATTTACAAACTATGCCAAAAGGAATCTATGAATACTATAAAAATCTCTATTCACATAAACTTGAAAATGTGGAGGAAATGGTCAAATTCTTAGAAACACACAGCCTCCCTAGGCTCAATCAGGAAGAAATAGAATTTCTGAACAGATCACTATCAAGTAACGAAATTGAAGCAGCAATAAAAAAAACCTTCCTAAAAACAAAGTCTTGGACCAGATGGTTTCACACCCAACATTTTACCTACAGAGAACTGGTACCTATTCTTCAGAAATTATTTCACAACATTGAGAAAGAAGGAATCCCACCAACCCAACACATTTTTTGAAGCCAACATCACCATGATACCAAAGTCAGGAAAGGACTCAATGAAAAAAGAAAGCTACAGACCAATATCCCTTATGAATATGTATGCAAAAATTGTCAGTAAAATACTAGCAAATCAAATTCAGTTGCTTATAAAAAAAAAATCTCTCATGACCAAGTGGGCTTCATCCCAGAAATATAGCGATGGTTCAGCATATACAAATCTATAAATGTAATTCACCACATAAATAGAAGTAAAAACAAGACCATATGATCCTCTCAATGCAGAATAAGGACAAGAAGCAACTGGTGAAACAAAAACACTATATCCTGCTATATGTAGATAGGTATTTATAACAGAATACTCCTAATTCCTTCCTCCTTCCTGTCCTTTATGACATTGCTGTCATTCATTTCAATGCTATAATACCATATGCTGTTTTTGTTTCTTATCTTCTCATTCTCTCTTAAACTCAATTCAGTCAGGTTTTTCCCCTCCACCACTTTATCAAAAATGATCTCTCCAGGTCAACAATAAACTTCAAGTTACTAAAACCAATGAAAAATTTTAAAATCCTCATCTTACTTGATACAAGCAACTTTTGACTCAGTTGATCACTCTCCCCTCTTTGACATATCTTCTTCACTTGATATGGGTGTCCCAGATATTAACATGACACAATCCTGTTAATCCTGTTTTTTTTTCTCCTGCTTCACTGGTTGTTTCTTGCCACACTTTTCTACTGGTGTACCTCTCCTCTGGCTCTCAGGTCTTAATCCTTTGTCAGTTTTTCTTCTCTTAGTTATCTGACCTAGTACCAAACTCCAGACTCAAGTATTCATCTGTCTTCTATATATCCCTTATGGGTGTCTAATAGATATTTCAAACTCAATATTCCTCATCTTGTTCCCCATTTTCCTTATCAGTTGGTAGTAACTCAGTCTTTCTATTTGTTCAGGCCAAAAACATAGAGTCCTTATTTAGTTCCCTTTTTCTCTCATATCATACATTCAATCTTTGAGGAAATACTATTAACTCAATCTTCAAAATACAATCAGAATCAAGTCACTTCTCATCACCTCCACTACTGCCGCCTTGATTGAGCCATCATCATCTCTCTTCTCTATTACCGTAATTGCCTCCTAACTGGTCTCACTGTTTCTTTCATTCACTGTACCTCCTATTTTCAACACAACAGTAAAAGTGATTCATTTAGGTGTAAGTTATATCATACTACTCTTCACCTCAAAACCCAGCAATCACTCTGCATTTCACTAAGAGTAAAAGCCAATGTACTCGAAATGGTCTGCAAGGGCCTACCAAGTCTTCCCTCCATCCACTCTCTCACTTGTTTCCTACAACCCTCCTCCATACTTGCCCTGATCCAGCCACATTGGCCTTCTGGCTTTTCCTCAAACATTAGAGAAACAGCTATTCTCTCTGGCTGAAATGATATTTCCTAAATATTCACATAGTTAATTCTCCACCACATTCTAAATTTTCCCAATACCATCATTTTAATGAGTCTTCCCTGACAGTCCCTGACTGCCACAGACACTTCTGATTCTTTTATCCTGCTATTTTCTTTGTATATAGCATGATCCTCAATAATAGGATAAATAATATATAAAAAATCTCAATCCCTTTTTATAAAATTTAACTTTGACATGATAAATACAAGCATCAGCCTTTTGAAACTCATTCCAGTGTTTCTGGCAAGAAAATCATGGATGATATATTCATTATTAGTATACAGTGTTCTTTTAGTGAGGACATTTGGGATATTTCTTTTTAGTTCAAGTATAGCTGGATTATTTTAAAAAACAGATTAATTTTTAACTTACGGATATTGAATTATTAAACTGATGGCTACCATAAGGCTTAGAGACATATTTCTGGCAATGTATAGAACTCTTTGGTATGCGATTTATTTTTTTTATTGGCCTTAATCATGTCTGATTGTATATTTCTGCTCTTAAATTCCCTTTTAAAAATATTTTTTGCTAATTTATATTATCTCATTTCCTGTTAGCCAAGAAGAAGTGAATACAGGAGTAAGAACTATATTGGATATAAGGAAGAAATTGATGAGAAGTATAGCTTGTACTATCTTGAGTTTTGAGTTGTCAATGAAACAAACAAATGGAGATATTTCCTAGATATTTGGATGTCCCAATCTGAAGTGTTTTCAGTGGAGATTAGGATTAAAGATTCTTATGGAAAGTAGCATTATATTGAGTATACCACAATCAATAGTGTGTGGAGTGTCTTAGGAAAGGTTCCCCAGAAGGATTTATATGGAAATGATTTATTAAGAAAATATTCCCAAGATAAATCAGTACGGGGGAAAAGCAGGATAGGGAAGGAGAAGACAACAAATGAGGGCAGAATTTTAGGTAAAATACTAGCCTTTTTCTCAGCACTTTTCCTAAAAGTACTAAAAAGGGAGATTTGGAGCTTAAATCACACCCCAGCATTTGTCTCACCTCAATACAAGGTAGCTGGATTGTTTTATTTCTATTAATACATCAGTCTGTCTTGGCTGTGGGCTGCCCCCTGGGGTACATATACTCAGGTACTTTTGGATCTCTGGGCATGAGGCCGAAGTGCCTCCAATAGTGCTAGGAAAGTCCTCGGAAGAAAAGTATAAATGACAACTATTAGGAGGAAAGCAGTAGAAGCTGGAGAATGAGTACCAAGAACCCATAAGAAGGAATCAATGGAGTATGGGCCATATACCAACAGTATCTGACACATGGGCATTTTTGAAAGAATCCAGGGTAAGTGGAGAACTTACCTGAGGGAAAGAGTGAATGAAAGAAAGTAGGAAAAAATTCAGAAAAGCCAGAAGGAGAAGAGAGGAAAGTCCAACTCTTGGCTAATGTCAATAAGCTAAGGTTTATTAAATGTGAAATGATCTTTGGCTAGGGCAATTAAAAGGTGGTAATAGGAGCTAAAACTAGGTTTACAGTGAGTTTCAGAGAAAATCCAAAGTGAGAAATTGGCGGCACCAACTGTTGACTACTCTATCGAAAGAGATGCTTGTGATTATAAGGGAGTTATAAGATTATAATTGAGGTGTTGAGGGTAGAAAAGGAACTTTTAGATTGGGAGAGGTACAGCTATGTTCATAAGCTGAGTAAAAAAAAAATTGTATAAAGATTCAACAAAACTAATAGAAGGAATAAAATTTATACAATATGAACATTTTCTCACCTCTCAGTCACTTTTCGGCTACCTCTATATGATTGTCATCATCTTTACTCTTTTTACCTCCTCCTTTCTTATGATATTGCCACATCTGGCAATATCTAACCATCATACTAAATCCTACCTTATAAGTTAAGCCTTCTAATCTATAAACTCTAAGTACTTTATTTAAATATAAATCCCAAATGTCATTTCCTATTCTACATGTTTTTGTATCTCTCTCTTCTACTAAATGAAAATCTTTCTAAAGGCAGAGAAATGTATTCTTTTACAATTTCATCCTCCTTAGTGATTCAATACACTAGGCATTACTCAAAGGTTCTTTCTATATTTTTGTTGATTTTAATTAATGCCAACTGTTGAAAACAACAGGCATTGTGTTTAGCTTAAATATTTCCCTAAGAACAAAGATATAGGCTCTTGAGAACTATATCAAATCTAATATTCACATTGATCACTTTATTCGGGGAGATGGTCTCATTCATTATACACTAATACAGTAAGCTATTTGTGGGTGCATTATGTCTTGCTGCCTTCTAATACTCTCTTTATCAGTTTCTTATTGTTGCTAAATCACCACCAACTTAGTGGCTTAAAACAACACAAATTTATCCTATAGTTCTGGAGATCAGAAGCCCAAAATCAGTTTCACTGGGTAAAAATCAAAGTTGTTGGCAGGGCTGTGTTTCTTCTGAAGACTCTAGGGAACAATTAATCCTTGCCATTTCCACTTTCTAGAGGCTGCTCCCCTTCTTTGGCTCATTGTCCATGCATCATATCACCTTTTCTCCCTCTACTTTTGTCTTTGCATCACCTTGTCTCGAACTTTGACATCTCCCTCTTATAAGGACTCCTGTGATGACACTGGGCCCATCAGAACATTCAGGGTAATTTTCCCATTCTAAGATCCTTAGCTTAATCACATCTGCAAAGTTTCTTTTGCCATATAATATACTCACGGGTTCTAGGATTAGGACGTGGACATTTTGAGGGGGCTATTATTCAGTTTACCATCATCTCCAAGGTAATTTTGTTTTTGTTATTTTGTGTTTGTTTTTTCTCCGCTAAGAATTATACATAGAAATCATGAAATCATTGATTTACTAAAACCTGTATCACTGAGTAAGGATAATACTATCAATAAAAGAAAGTTATGCAAAGCAACATCAATTTGTTATGATATTGATTACAAAAAAGTGAAAATTATTTGAGTGATATGTGAAATTTAAGCATTCTTGATTCTTAGAATTACCTAACAAGGGGTGAATCATTTTTATTTGCCCCACGTATGTTTTAAGTATATAACTATCGTTTTGCTTTGTATATTATTATTTCATAATTTTAAATATGCTTTTTCATCCTCTGCAAGGACTGAGGTTTAAGAAGTTTTAGGCTGTTAGACTAGAAAGGGAATAAGGGTTACAATCTTCTCTCTATGACCTTTTGTAATTTATAAGTCCAAATGGACTGAACAACACTGAATAATTAATTCATGCTGTGTTTAAGCCCCTATGCTTGCATGTTTTACACCCTAATTATTATGAATTCCTTCCTTGTGCAAATCTTTGATTCCCCAACCTAAATCAGGTTAATACAGACTCATATGCTCCAATTATGGTGATATCTTTCTCTTAACCTTGGCAGAAGGAACATTATAGTAGGTCAAAAAGTATCTTTGAGTTTCATTGAGAAATTAACCCATAAGGGAATTGTGCCCATGGTTGTAGTGTTAATTAGTTTCACCATGAACATATTTTGTAGCTTAGTTAACATTCAGATGCTCTCTGCATTTAAATAAAAATATATGCCCCAATATACTAAAGCCAGTCAAATGTGATTTTTATTTAATGATTTTTTTTTCCTTGTGAATCAAGTAATTAGCACATTGCACATTTTAACTAATTAAGAAAAAATAACTGTCGCCACACCCCCGTGAGTCATGCTGGTGGTGTTTCCCCAGTTATAAAGGTAGAAAAACTAGAGAATAACAATAGCTTTTCCACTAGATCCTGAAAAGAGAAGGAGAAAAAGAGACAACAAGCTCCTAGAATTGAAACCTGAGATAACTAACCCTTGAAAATATTCTGTCCAAAATGAAGAGGAAAATGGTTTGAATTAAGACTCACAAAAGCAAATAGTTTGGTAAATATATTCTCTGTATACATTCCCATTGCACATTCACGTGTAAATACAATTATCAAGATAGGATACTATGATGGGTGTGTTCTCTAGAAAAGGTAAATGTTGTGTTTATAATCCCTGTATCCATTAGTCTGATCCCATATTAGAGGGAAAATAGAAATGCCTTATAGTTATATGATGAAAATATAAATTCTCTACATGCTGCAAGTAGTGTGTGTTTGCTCTCTTTCATCTCCACAGAAAAGTAACTTTAAAGTAAGATTTCAGGATGAAGAAAACGGCTTTTTGGAAAAGGATCAAAACCTTCACAGAATGTTTTCTCCCTTTTTAGAGATTTTATATAAACTACTTATAATTTAAAATAATGTCTCCTTGAAGATTTTGAGCAGTTTCTATACTTGAATCTAGTCTACAAAAATAAGATTTGAATAAAAAATATACTACTGACTTTCTAGAAAGGTCTCATGGTATTTGAGCATGAGGAAAAGAAATGACCTCTGTTCTTACATCCTATTTTGTTTCATTGTTATTTTCTCTTCCTAAATGAACAACTGGATGAAATGTATTTATTTTTAATATATTTAGATGACTGGTTTTAAATTACACTGTCAGTAGCTCTGACAACAGAATAAAAGCACTCCATTTTATTTTTAATAACTAAAAAATCTTTTTCTTTCTGCAAACATACCAAGGATATAGAGACTGCTATAGTATTCGATGATAATGATTTATTACAACTAAATAGTTATTGAACAAAGTCACACACCTTGTTCTAAATTAAAGCCAATCATGACATTTTGGGTAAAGTATTGGCCTAAGATTTTATTTCCATAATGCCACTGACTCAAAATGTTTAGACCAAGATGAGTCAATAAAGAAAAATGCTCTAAAAGTAAAAAAAAAAAAAAAAAAAAAAAAGAAAAGAAAAAGCATTTCTTGGACACCTGAGGTATGGACAGAAAATATCGTAGTGGTTTTGGCTTTTAAGTTAATGTGATATTAGTACCTTCCAAGTACAAAATTCAGGTAAATTAAACTAAATTTTAAAGCACAAAATTATAAATAATAAAGAAAAAATTGCCTTGAATCATAATACTTTGATTAATAACAATATTTTGACAGAATTCTTCAATAATTTTATACTTGACATCTAGACATTTATAAACAAATTCATATTTATGACTTTCAATTTCTGAATTATAGACAATGCTTGGTTGTATATCCTTGTGAGTACAGGAGTTAGTGCTTATGTGATTATCTCATTTGGGTACAGTCCTAAAAGTGAGATCACTGAGTAAAAGAAAATGCACAATTTAGGTTCTGATACATATTGACACACTGTCTTCCAGAGAAATTGTAAAAATTAACATTTCCATCACTAGTGGATGAGTCTGAGAATGACTATTCCTCTCACTAAATATTAAGAAATATTTTCCTCTTTACCTATATAAGAGGAAAAACATTATTTTAATGCTGTTTTAATTTTATATATTTATTTATTAGTAAACTTGAAGACTTTCATATACTTTTGCTTATATTTCTTCTCCTTATATAAATTTTTTATATTTGTACCTTGACCACTTTTCTATTAGTATGATTTCTTTTTCATATTTGCTTTTTAAAAGTATAATTTTTTTAATATTTATGAACTATTGCCTGTATTCTTTAAAATAATTTTTCTATTTTTCTGTTTGTCTCAATGACACTTGAGTATTAAGTCTTTCTTATTTTTTTATTCAGATGTTTTGGAGTTTACATGGTCAAACTTTTAAAGCACTTTATATTCTATGTTTTGAGGGACACAACTAGAAATAGAATTTACACTCCAAGGGTATGAAAATATTCAACCATGCTTTCTTTTTCTGCTTATACTACCATCTCTTTTACTATTAAGATTTGATGGAAGCAGAATATATTTTGGTGAAGGGAGCTGAATAAAGCTTTTTCTTTATTTTCTTCTAAAATGTCAGACATTTGTTCCAATAATATAATAAATATTTATGTTTTCTCCATTGATTTTAAAAATTACCTTTATCATATGAAAAACTTCAACATAAGCTTTATTTATTTCTAAAACTCTCTATTCTGTTCATTGATTTGTGTTTCCTCCAAACCATGCTGTTAAAATAAATATAACTTGATTTTTCCTATTGTTTAATCACATTGACTATCATTTCTAGAGCAATATTCAATGACATTTGTAATAGTGTGTACTTTTGTCTAGTTCTTTAATTTGCTATTATGCCTTTAGTATTAAACTATTAATCATGATACTGACATTGGAATATATATGTATATATTTATGTATCTATGTATGTATACAAACAAAAATATTTATATGTCTTTTTATACTTTTCTAAGAGATTTTTAACTACAAATGGATAATAATATTTATGAGATATAAATTCAGGATCCATCAAGGTAATCATAATTTACTCTTTTGATTTAGTAATATAGTCATGGGCTACATAATGACATTTCAGTCAACAATGAACAACAAATATGATGGTGGTCCAATAAGAGCCACCACACCCAGCCCAGAGTTCTGGTTTCTTAAAAATAATTTGGATGTGTTTTTTCTTGGGTCATGATTGATTCAGTTTAAATAACAGCACAAATATATTTTCCTTAAACATTTGTAAATAAAATAATCTGCATAATTGTATAGATTTGAACTTTTTGGAAAACATGCAGTGATAAGCATTAATTTATTTCTTTTTTTATTGATTTGACTAAGAGTTTAACTTTTCTTGACATAATTTGGTTTAATTTTTTTCCTAAAATTTATTCATCTAATCCAGGTTTGCAAATGTATTCTAAAATGATACTTTTAATGAGTTTTGTTTCTGGGTTACATGCAATTTCTTTCTTTCCTGTGCTTTCAGTTTAGATATTTTCCTAAGTTTTAATGTTTTATTTTGTTCTGGATTTACATTTTGTAATTTTCCTTTTCTATCTCTGCATTTGTCTTTTTTAAAAAATACATATTTCCTTCATTTAATCATCCCAACATCTCAATGAGATATTTTTTCTCTGCTTTGAAAATAGAGAAACTGAGGCACAGAGACATTTAAGAAATTTGCATGCACTTACACAGCAGTAAAGGATAGAGCCAGGATTCACTCTCATGCCCTTTGTTGCTGAGGATTACCTTATTAACCATTGTATTGCATTGCCTCTTGGATTTCATTAGTATAGTAACTATTTGCCCAATCCACTGGAAAAGGTCCTTAGAATTAAATCTTTTAAACTTTTAAATGAAAATAATCATGGTACCCCAATTACTCTTTAGAAAATGTTTTACCGTAACTGTGATGGAAGTTTGACTATTTCCTCCCTGCTCAGCATTCAAGTCCCAATGTCCTCCTCTTTCTAGTAGACCTTAATTAATCTATTTTGTAGTCTAATTAGAGGCTGTGCCTTGTCTTCTACTATGAAAAAAGAATGAACCAGATTCTCCCACTCCTTAGTGTAACATAACTGGTGGGATGGGAGAGGGTCACCTGACCGTGGCAAGGCCAATGAGGCCCTTTCAGAATTTAGAGAAAGTTTGAGGTGGGAGTCACAGTAGAGGCCTCAGAGGCACATGGACCAGATGCTCCTTTGGGTGGGTTTTGCTGGCGTATTGCATGAAGTAAACTTGAGCTAACTTTTTTTCTTTGTCTAGAGCTTGATTTTGTTCCTTTATTTTTCGTTTTTAATTAAATAATTCATGCATATAATTGAAAGATCAATAGTTCTTCAAGGATTATCAAGAAAAATAGCACTCCCTTGTCCCACCCACCCCCACCCCCTTTAGGGGATGTCTTCCAAAAGGCAGTTGGTTGCACATTTTAGCTCTTTCTCTTACAACTTCCACCATATGTCTGAATATCATACTTCTACCCTCACTTGTGAACTTCTGTTTTAGACAGTAACTCCTGTCTTCCTTATGGAAGATGCCTAACAAAATCTCCCTACCTCCCACATATATACTCACATACTTGCACACATGGATGCATTTTGCCCCCCATACACACACACGTAGCACACATATGCACATATCTCTTTCCCATCTTCCCAGCATATAAATAGAATATGATTTTGTATTAAATCAATATTCTGTGTTTAAATATTACATTGACTATGTAAACATTGACAACAGTGTACTTCATGTCTTGCACACTTTTCCATCTTTTCTGGAAATAATTTTTTTTTTTCCATTTGTTTAGTTTTCTGTGAATAGGTAGCTAATTTCCTCACATACTTTCCTCTGATAGGAAATCTTTTTTCCATACATTTACTCACACTTTCAATATGTCACTTTCATATTTTCTTTGAATACAGGTCTCCTGTAACCCTAGGTCCACTTAATCCAATCTGGACTGGTTGCCCTCTGTGTAATTAATACTATATTAATATGTGGTTGTTGTCTGACAGACCCGGTACAATTTTCCCAAGCTTTTCTTTTGATTTTTTTTCTAGTTTGGAAGCTTCATTTCTTGTATCCTTTGTCTCTCTCCTATTCTCTTGGCTAGTTCCCTTCTAGACATTGTCAAGAAAAGGAAGCTGGGAAGCTAATACATTGAGACCTTGACTATCTGAAAGTTTTTTCATCATCGTCAGCATCTAACTCTTGTTTGAAAGTTTGAGGGTGTATAAAATTCTAGATTGAAAATCACATTTCTTTGGGGGACTTTAAATGATGCTCTTCAAAAATTTGATGCCATTCTGATTGCTCTTTGCATGAGATCTGATTGCTTCTCTTCAAAAAGTTGTAACTCTTTGCTCTGTTCCTAGTGTTTAAAATTTAATAATGATTCACTTTGGTGGAGAGATTTTAAAGTCCATTTTGATGAACTCTTTTCAGATCCTATCAACCAGGAAACTTGTATTCTGTAGATAAGAGAAGTTTTCCTGTATTATTTTTTGAATATTTCTCTCTTTTTATTTTTTCCTTCCTGTCTTATTTGATTGCCTAGTATTCATATGTTTATACTTTATCAATTGATCCTGTAATATTCTTCTGTTTTCCTTTTATTCTTTTTTTTTTTTAATAAAAAAATCTGTTGCCCAGGCTGGAGAACAGTGACCTGACCATAGCTCACTACAGCCTAGAACTCCTAGGCAGAAGGAATCCTCCTGCCTCAGCCTCCCAAGTAGCTGGGACTACACCATCATGGCTACCTTTTTTTTTTTTTTGTAGAAACAGGATCTTGCTATGTTGCCCATGCTGGTGTCAGACTCTTCTAGCCTGAAGCGATCTCCCACCTTGGCCTCCTAAAGTGCTAGAATAACAGGCATAAGCCACTGGGCCCGGCCTTATTCTTCTATTATATTTTCTGCCTGTTTTTTTTTTTTTCTTAGTAGATTTACTCAAATTCATCTTCTAAATATTCTATAGGATGTTTTAAAAATAAAATCTGTTAAATTTTAGTTAATGAGAGCTTTTATTTGGCTCTCTCTATATTTTTACAGTATCATGTTCTTATATCATGAATGAAATAGTTTCTTATCTATCTCAGGATATTAATAGGTTTTGTTGTTTTCCTTTTGCTTCCAACATTACCATTGTCTCTGTTCTTTGTGATAGTCCTTCTTTTTAATTTTTATTTATTTGTTTTACTTTATCTTTTAGGTTAGCAGGTTAGAAGCTTATCTTAATGTTATTGTTCAGTGTTTTTGGTATTTAGAAGCGAGATACTAAAAAGCTGATTGGAAAGTGATGTTGAGGGGCAGGGGAGCAGAGCTGTCAACTTGTCAAGGGCCCTCCAATCTTCAGTCTAAGGGATATAAGCCTGATTGTTAGTGTTCTTGGAAGAGTTGGTTTATGGGGATAAAGGATTTCCTCTTTATTGTGTAGACATTTATTTAAATGTATCTGTTTCTGTACAGAGTTAGGCTTTAGAAAAAGATTTTACCATAATTTCTTTACCGTAATTACCTTCCATAATTCTGGAAGGAAGCAGAGGTGCATTTTCATGTTTAGTCTACCATGTTTAGTTGCAAATCAACTTCTTTTATCTCATAAATAAATAATCTAGGATAAGAAACAGTCTGCAAAGGAACAGTAATAAAGTTGTTAAAAGCATTGTGTTTAAAGCAAACTTTTACTGAAGTATAAACTAAATACAGAAATTGCACAAATCGCAGATGTATGGTTTGGTCTATTTTCCAAAGGTGAACAGACACAAGTAACCACCAGCAATATTAAGCAGCAGAACCTAATCAGTTACCCAGAAACCTTCTCATGTCCCTTTGCAGTCATGACCTCCCATCCTCAAAGGATAGCACTCTTCTGACTTCTAACACCATTGATTAGTTTTGCCTTTAAAAAAATATTTTTAATTGACCAGTAAAAACTGTATACATATATACTGTACAACATGATGTCTTGATATATGTATACATTGTAGAATGGCTAAATCAAGCTATTTAACATATACATTACTTCACATACTTATTTTTTGTAGTGAGAACACTTAAAATCTGCTCTCACTAATTTTCAAATACACAATATATTGTTATTAACTGTAGTCACTGTGATATACAATAAATCTCTTGAACTTATTCCTCCTTTCTAACTGAAATTTTGTGTCCTTTGACCAACATCTCCCCCATCACATCCCCAACTCCCAGCGTCTATTAACCATCATTTTTACTCTCTATTTCTATGAGTAGACTTTTTTATGTTCCATATATAAGTGAGATTATATGGTATTTGTATCTGTTCTTTGCTCATTTCACTTAACATAATGATTTCCAGATTCATCCATCTTGTTGCAAATAACAGAATTTTTTTTTCATACCTAGATAATATTCCATTGTGTATACATGCCATATTTTCCTTCTCCATTCATCCATGAATGCACACTTAGGTTGATTCCATATCTTGACTATTGTGAATAATGCTGCAATAAACATGGGAGTGTAGATATCTCTTTGACATACTGATTTCATATCTTTTGAATATATACCCAGCAGTGGGATTGCTGGATAATACAGTAGTTCTATTTTTAATATTTTGAGGAACCTCCATACTGTTTCCATAATGGCTATGCCAATCTACATTCCCACCAACAGTGCAGTAGGAATCCCTTTTCTCCACATCCTCACCAACAGTTCCCTCTTGTCTTTTTGATAAAAGCCACACTAACAGGTGTGATATGATATCTCACTGTGATTTGATTTGCATTTCCCTAATGATTAGTGATGTTGATCATTTATTTTGTATACTTTTTGGTTATTTGTATGTCTTATTTTGGAAAATGTCTTTTTAGATCCTTTGCTCATTTTCTAATTGAATTATTTCTTACTATTGAGCTGTTTGAGTTCTTTATATGCACACATCAACCCCTTATTATATATCAACCCCTTATTAGATGTATTTTCCCACTCTGTAAGTTATCTTTTAACTCTGTTGATTATTTCCTTTGCTGTTCAGAAGCTTTTTAGTTTGACAGAATCTCGTTTGTCTTTTTTGCTTTTGTCTGTGCTTTGGGGGTCATATCCAAAAAATTATTGTCCAGGCAAATGTCATGGGGTGTTTTCTCAATATTTTTTCTAGTAATTTTACCATTTCAGGTCTTAATGTCTTTAATCCATTTTTGAAGTGATTTTTGTGTATGATGTGAGTTGAGGGTCTAATTTTCTTTTTCTGCATGTGAATATCCAGATTTTTCAACAGCATTTATTGAAGAGATTTTCCTTTCCCCATTGTGAATTCTTGACAGCTTTTTGAAAAATTAATTGTTGGTAAATGCATGTACTTATTTTTGAGCTCTCCATTCTGTTACATTGGTCTGTGTGTTTTTATGCCAGAATCATGTTGTTTTGATCATTGTAGCTTTATATAATAGATTTTGAAATCAAGCAGTGTGATATCTCTGGCTTTGTTCTTTTTGCTCAAGATTGCTTTGGCAAAGTGGGGTTTATTTTATGGTTCCATATAAATTTTAGGATTGTTTTTCTATTTCTGTGAAAAATTACTTTGAAATTTTGATGAGATTGCATTGACTCTCTAGATCACTTTTGGTAGCAGGGATATTTTCTCAATATTAATTCTTCCAAATCATGAACACAGGATTTCTTTCCATTTATTTGTGTCTTCTCAAGTTTTTTTCATTATTGTTTTATAGTTTTCCATGTATAGATTTTTTGACTTCCTTGGTTAAATTTATTCCTAAGTATTTTATTTTTTGTGTAGCTATTATAAATAGAAATTCTTTATTAGTTTCTTTTTTGGATATGTTCTTGTTAGTGTATAGAAATGTTACTGATTTTTATATGTTGATTTTGAATTCTGCAACTTTACTGAATTTGTTTATTAGTTCTAAGATATTTTTCTGGTGGAGTCTTTAGGGTTTCCTACATAGAAGATCATGCTATCAGCTGACAGCAACAATTTCTTTTTTCTTTTTCTTTTTTCCTTATTTGGATGCCTTTTATTTCTTGCTTTTGCCTAAACCAGCATTATGTTGAAACAAGTGGAGAAAGTGGCATACTTGTCCTATTCCTGATCTTAGAGGAAAAAGTTTTCTTTCACTGTTGAATATTTTGTCAGCTATGGACTTGTCATATATGACCTATATTGTATTAAAGTACATCCCTTCTATACCTATTTTGTCAAGATGTGACAAAAGATTGTGACAAGATTGTGAAAAGATGTTGAATTTTGTTGAATACCTTTTCTGCATCTATTGAGATGATCATATGGGTTTTGGCCTCATTCTGTTAATGTAACATATCACATTTGTTGATTTGCCTATGTTGAATCATCCTTGCATCCAAGGGATAAATCCCGCTTGATGATGATAAATGATCCTTTTAATGTACTGTTGAATTTGGTTTGCTAGTATTTTGTTAAGATTTTTGCATCTATATTTGTCAGATATATTGGCCTATAATTTCCTTTTCTTGTAGTGTCATTCTCTGGCTTTAGTATCAGGGTAATTCTGGACACACAAAATAAGTTTGGAAGTTCTGTCTCCTCTTCAATTTTTTGGAAGAGTTTGATAAGGATTGGTTTTTCTTTAAATGTTTGGTAGAAGTCAGATTTCTTGGCCAGGTTTGATGGATTATGCTTGTAATCACAGAACCTTGGGAGGCCAAGGTGGGAGGATTGCTTGAGTCCAGAAGTTCAAGACCAGCCTGAGCAATATAGCAAAACCCTGTATTTAGTCTTTTTTGAAGAATTGGTCATTCCCCTCTATTTGGCCATAAATGTTGAGATTCCTTAATGAAAACTCTTGATGCTCCCCTTAGTAAGTTTCATCCATCCCGTGGTATGAATTATTTCTATGCTGATGATACACAAATTCATCATAGAATTTGGCATTGAACTTCTGCCACCAATGGACTTTCTCACATCTCCATTAGAATCACCTCAAACTCACCTAAACAAATCTACATTACTATTCTCCCTCATTCTACCAAACCAGACTTTCTTATTTTATTCCATATCTCACAGCTATGTAATTTATATCTCTAATTGCATAAGATAAAAAACACCAGAAGCCATTCTTCATTCCTCTTTTGCCTCCATCTCTAGTACATTATTCTTTTATTTTTTCCTTCTATTTATTATTCAGTTCTCTTCATTGCTGTCTTCTCCACAGCCAACACTCTTCTTTAATCTTTCACCAACCTACTCTCATCTCTTACCCCACAAGGATACCTTATTGTCCTTTTATCTTCTCTTACTCTATCTCTATTTTCATGCTGCATTACAAGCAGAGTAACCTTTAGAAAAGTGACACTCTTTGTGCCTCTGGTGGGGAAGGCCAAATAAATAATACGTTTTTGTTTATAACATACTATGATCATTGGTCTCTGTGAAGTCTCACCATTTTTGTCCCTTTTACCCTTCCTTGGTCTCTTACTCCCCTGTTAGCCTCTGATATTTGAAATATATTTTTAATAATTACAAACATTAAATATTGTTTTATATATATTTATAAAATTTTGCTATAGGCCTTACTCACTCAACAATGTTTTTAAGATATAACAAGTTTCTAACTGCTGCATTTTAGTATGTATCCCTCCTATTTTTTTCCATTCCTTTAATAATAAACATGTAGGCTGCTCCTAACTTCTCTGTACTACAAACAATGCTGCAATGAACTGCCTTGAGCATCTCTCTTCATGGAGTGATGCCACAGATTCTTGGAGATATATGCTCCAAGTGAGTCTGTGGCATTGAGAGCACGGTATATTTAACTTCAGTAAGTATTGCCAGGCTGCTTTTCTGAATAGCTTCACCACTCAACAACACTGTATACATCCCTGCCTCTCTACAACTTTGCAAACAATTACTATTAACTATTTTCTAATTTTTGCCAACAGAATTTTTTATTTTCACCATATTGCTCTGATTTCTATTTTGTTTAAGTATATCTTCATATATTTTTTTGCCTAGGCAGGCTTCTTTTTCAAATGAATTGCCCAGTCATTTGTTTTGCTCAATTTTGTACTGGGTATTGGTGTTTTTCCTGAAGGAGTTCCTTGAACATTCTGTGAATAATCTATTGTTGGTTGCAGAGATTTTAACATCTTCTCCAGTGAGTCATACATTTGATAACTTCTTTGAGGATTACTTTGATGGATATAAATCTTTAATTTTGGTAGAGTCAGAACATCAAATTTGCCTTTGGTTTGTAATTTCTGAAGTTGTTAAAAAGGTCTTTCTTCCCACCCAAGACACAAACATATTCTATATTTTTCCTATTAGATTAGTGATTGTACCATCAACATCTGCACATTACCTTTACACAAATGGCAAGCCAGTTTCTTTAGTGCTGTCTATTAAACCAGGAGTCAGCAAACTTTTCCCATAAAGTGCCAGAAATGAAATATTTTAGGCTTTTGGGATAAACAGTTTTTGTCACTGCTATTTAACTCTGTTGTGGTAGCACCAAAGTAGCCATAAACAATAAGCAAATGAAAGGAAGTGGCTGCACTTCAATAAAATGCATTTGCCAAATGAGGTGGAAGGCTGAGTTTGGTCTGTGGATCATAGTTTGCATTCTGACTCTAGCAACACTCTTTTTACCATTTCTAAATATATTACAAATATATTTATAAATCAAGTTCCCATATACATGCAGATATTTTGTACTCCCACTGTAAGCCATTTGCATGTACCTTTTCCATGCCACCTTCGTCTATTAAACATCCACTTCTACCTACTTCATACTTCATTTGGCTTAAGCATTACTTCCTCAAGAGGCCCTACTATCTAGTATAGACTCCTTTCTTATACATCTTTAGGAAACCATGCTCCTTTACTTTGAATCACTTAGCTCAATATGTAATTACAAAATCATGTATATGGTAATTGGATATCTTTCTACCCAACTAAGTAAATTCCCTTAGAGCAGGTGCCATATCTGTTTTAACTCACTTTACTTCCAGTGTCTATTATAGTGCCTGCCCAATTATGCTCACTCAATAGATATTTGTTGAAAGAATGAATCCTGTGTCAAAAAAGATTCTGAGAAAACTGGGTCAATTTTGCAACTAATTCAAGTCTCAAATAATTTCTACTGCATGTTTGAGGTTACTCTGGGGTTTTCATATGTAGCTGATAATAAAATCTTATTCTCTCCCTTTAACACCTTTGATTCCCGGGCTTCACCATACCTGCTACAATTTAATCTCCTTTCTATCTTTCTATTAAAGAAGAGCTAGGTCTGCTTTTTAAAAAAATATCAAGCAGATTATTTCAGATACGTTCAAAATCATACCTTCATGGGCTTATTCAGGAACAAAATGTCATATGTGATGTGACATTAGACAAGAACATCATTCATGATTATATGATATAATATTAGAGAATTTTAAGTTTGGGAATGAGCATGTAAAATTTATTTTACATTTTAAAACTCTGAGGAGGATTTTTTCAGTGACAATGGTCAAAAAATTCTGGAAATATTTTCCTTCAGGTACCACAGACATGATACCTAATCTTATAAGTAAGAAAGTATTAATTGTCAATTGTTTATTGATAGAACAGAGTGTGAGCCGAAGGGGATAGATGGTTTTCCTTTTTCCAAACTAACATTAAAAAAGAAAAAGCCAGAACCAATATAACATCTAATAACGCCAGGTGCTCTCTGTATTAATAATTTTTTCATTAAGAATCTGAGTCATGTTTAGTTTCCCATAGTTTCTGTTAATGAGCTACCTGGGCATGCAAATCATACTTCTGTTTCCTCTATTCTCTTTAAGCTTTTTGCAATATATTGCCTAGATATTTTCCCTTTCTTTCTTTTGTTTTTTTCTCTTATTTTTGGACTCCTCTTATTATCCCTGACTTTACTCATCAATAACCTAATGTGCGATAATATATATAATATGCAATCATAAGCAAAGCAGAAAAGTAGGCAATGAAATATTTGAAAACTCTGGTGTCCTCTTCCCTTGCTGGCTGCACTTCTTTTCCACTGAGTATTGAAAAATAGAGTGTGTTCATTGGCCATTCTCACCAGGAGTACTATTGAAGAGTATATGTATTTCAAATATTCATTCCCTTTCAGAGGGTGTCTAATATCCATTGAAGCCTCAAAAGAATGATATGGCCTAACAACTAAGACAAAACTATTTAAAAACTTAGACTAACATGCCTGAAAACATTGTTGTATAATTTTTTGGTCAACTGTCAGTCTTGGGTTTGTAAAGATTTAAAGCTATTTCTTTTTTAAAAAAGCTAAATTAATTAAGGGTCTCAAAACAATGATGAAGAATATGAGACACTTAGAGATGATGGAGACATACTTTAAAGTTTTTATGATTCTAAAATGTCTCTGATGCTAAAATATTAATACATGAGAAATTACAGCAAGAGAAGTAGTTGAATAGTGATAGTCATATACACTGTAATATGACACTATTCCCTGAAAACAAAGAAAAACAATTACTGAAAGTTAATTTCATTATTTTTCTTTCTTTTGTACAAGAAACAGTTATTGGCCAATAACTTATAAAGTGCGTTATATTAGTTGGAGATACAAAGGTGAATAAAACATGGACTCTGTCCTCAAGATACTTCCCATATAATGCTTAGGCTAATCAAGAGATAAAATACAAATATCCCAGTGATAATACATCGTTAGGAAACTAAGTTCATAAATCATATTGATAATTTATAGAAACAAAGTACATAAATAGAAGGTAAATTGGACTTTACTTAGGTAGATACAATGAAAATAAAAGAAGAAAATGATACTGCACCACTCATCTGTATGTAACATTACTTTTATAAATTTCAATTATTTTAAATTGTTTTCTGGATCTTCGTTATATGGATTCTTTAATATAAACCATCATACTTATTTCTGCTCAAGGATTTACTTCTATATTCTTACCAGTTAACTATGTGATTAAGACTTCATGACTATTATACAAAATTCCTGTTGCATCAAAAGTTTGACAACTGCAGTTATAAGGACTCTACATTATGTTAGAGGTCACAGGACTTTATGTTTGGCAATAATTTTAAACCATTACCAGGAGTGCTTTATAAATCTTGTAGCCCATTCACTTATAATTAATATTTCTAAAAGTCAACTCTCCCAGGTTGTGGTTATCTTGAAATGTGAAAGAATAAGGAAAGACAATCTTGTGTTTCATATGTAATAAGAGCCCCTAGTAATACAAAAAAAATCTGTCTGAAAAAATAGAGAAGTAGCATTCTCCTGGCTCCATTATTGCTCATCAGTATTTATCATGTGGTTTTCATATGAATGTAACCAAACTGCTTTTGTAGTTAAGAGACAGCAAATGCAAAACCATTCTGTCAATATTGCCACTGGTTAAAATCTAACTAATCACAACTTGAATATTTTGAAATCTGTAGAATTTCATTACCCTTACTACTCAGCACTAAAAGACTAAATATCCATATAGGAAAAAGTGAACTCACCAGTTTTCATAGTTTTCTATTTTTCCAACCTTGAATTTACCATCACTGAGCCTGACCACCAGCATAACACTGAAAGTAATAACAGAAAGAAATTAATTAAATGACTGTATTTAAATCACAACATTTTTTTCTGGCATTAGGAACTAAAAGAGTGCGGATTGAGCAGTTTGGAACTGACAGCAGTGCTGTGAAGTTACAATGCAGGCTTGATAATTATCCTCTTCATTACTTTTTAATATATATCTAGATAGATATAACATTTATTTTCACTTTTAATGGCATGCAGTTTAATAGGAAGATTGGAAGAGGAGTGTTTGTCTCACAGTGTTATTTATAGTTAAAGGCAGTGACAAAGGAAAGGGTAGGGCATTAATGATGTGGAAGCATCAATACTCAAATTGGCATTGATTATATTTTGATTCTATACAAACTGTATGCACACAGTTAAAATAAAACAAGATGCACTTTCTTCACAAAGTTGTAACTGCTGATGACATTCATTAAGAAAATACAATGCAAAAATATAATGCAATTAGGGGTGCACAAAATGATTTGCTTCTTGTCTCAATTGTGTCAATAATCAAACAGTTGAGGTTCACTCAAATTGAAAATGTAGTTCATTTATTATTGTTTGAAAATATACTTAGCATTTAGTGAGCCTTTGGAATTCTGTATCAGTTCAGCTCCTTATTGTATTAGCTTCTTTAGATGTTCAATTCCCCCAAGTTGATTTAAGTTAAATTTAACATGTGTCATGACTTTCTTCTTACTATTAACAGCAATTATATTTTCAAGATGAAATTCATCCTGCTTTTTTTCTGAAATGTAAAGAATAAACATTCAATATCTGGAGATAAAATTGTTAAGGTTATGTCTATAGGGTCTATTGGCTGAAATCTCAACCTGACTTCTGCTTGAATTTTGTTGACCTGCCTTTCACCTCAAGGAGACATAGGAGCTAAAACGGCCAGAGAACAGTGTGAGTGATCCCCGTCTCTTCTGAACGTGAATGGGATTTAGTGATTCAGAGGCATAATGCAAATGTTGGGTTGTAACTCATTTCCCATTGGCACAGTAAACTTTTTCATCCATATTGCAAGCTTTGGTGTTTTTCTAGATGTTTAGGATATAATTAATGAAAAGGATAAATAGCCTTTTGCACTTGACCTTATTGGTGGGGAAAAGACCAAAGTTCAAGGAAGAAAGCATTCTGTACTCTTTCTCTGTCAGGAGATTTTGAGCATTGTGGAATAGAAGGACAGGGACAGAACTACCTCCTTATTTGCTTCATATGTAGATATTTGGGAGAAAAATCTCTTTCCTATCTTTGTTTAGTCATTACAGGGCAAAGGGTTCACTATATGAGACCAGAGGAATAGATAACTTCAAAGATTAACAGCAACATCCTCTTCTGAGAAAGCAGCAAGGGTTCTGTGAGCAAACAACCTAATTCTGGAGGGTGGGTGTCAACAGATAGCCCCTAGATACACTTTCTTGGTGAGTCTTTCTGTCTCCCACCATTGAGTCAGAAGAGCCACAAGCTATCATTCACACTGGTGAAAAATTTAGGAGGATTGTATTCATCCTGATGGGACTTTTCCTGATATGGTGAGTAGAATACATCAGGCAATAAACTACAATGTCATGTACCTGGAGCAGAAGTTGGCCCAGAAAGAAAACCACAGGAGATAAATGATGAGTCGTACCACAACTTTGTCAAACCCAGAGTAGGAACTGTAGGTGTCAAATTTCCTGGTTTGGAGTTTCCTCCCCTTTCAGTTGCAGATCATTAATGTGGTAATGGACACCCATGTTTACCAACCCTGGCAGCTGTGATAGGAGAAAGATTTAACAATATCTAATTTTTTATTGAAGAGTAAGAAGGAAAATCCACTCAAGTGGAGTTTTGTTAAATATCAAGCATGGATAGAATGTTCTTTGTTCAAACATGAACAAAAAGAAACAAATATATCCAAGGAAATGATCATGCAACATAAAATTAAAATAGACTATTACTTAAGAACCTAAAAAAGGAATATATTAAGATGATATTATAGGAAACAAAATTGTTTTAGAAAGTAGGTATGCTGCTTCTTCAATCAAAATATCCCTTAGAGGAGGTAAAAGGAGATTTTAATATAGTTAATTGATGTGAAGAGACTGCTGGCTGCAGTAAAGAAAGAATTAAAGTTAACTAATAATTCATTATTACAATATAAGATTTGTATTCAAAGCAGATTCAGGCAGGAGAAAGAACTGACATTTCAGAAAACTAAATCCTGATATGGAAGGTAAATTTAAGAACTTTTCCAGAACACAAAGGAAGAACAAAAGACAAAACCAATGACAGAGTACATAATGTTTTAAAATAGAGTTTATATATCCACAATATAGATAATTGGGAATTCTAATAAATAAATGTGGACAAATAGAACACAAACAAAAATTAAATTACAAATTAAAGAAATCTTTCATGAGATTAAAAAACAACCTTAATATGTAGATTAAGATTTTTGTTTAGTACCAGATAAAACTAATAAAGGGAAACTAGAAATGTGCTGATCAAATTGTTAAATTTTTTCAATAGATTTGCATAATAAACAAGGTAGACTATAAGAAAATTTAAAAAAACATCATCTTTACAGTGATCTCAGGTTCCCTCTTGATTTTCTTTCCCTCCCCTCTTTCTTCTCTGACTTCATCTTCTGTTCTCTGTTTCATTAGCACTGGCCTTGTTGCAGTTTACTAACCAAGCAGGTATGATCTGACACTGCAATCTTTGTATTATCTGTTCCCACTGTCTGCAGCAGTCTTTCCCCAAATAAGCATATGACTTAATTTCTCACTGTCTTCAAGTATTTGCTCAAATCTCACCATCTCGAAGAGGCCTACCTTAATATTATATTTCATACTGTCGCAGCTCCCCGACTTCCACAGCCCCTACCAACTCTGTTACTCCATACTCTTCTTTTTTCATTAACCATAACACTTATTGCCATTACCATAATATATAATTTGTACGTTTATCATGTCTTTTGATTACTGTTTATCAAAACTAGAATGTAAACTCTGTAAGGGCAGAGATCATTGACTGTTTTCTTCACTGATGTAAGTACTTAGAACATTGTCTGCCACACAGTAGGAACTCCAAAGTGTTCGTGTGGCATGAATGAATGAATAGCATGGCATAACATTATTAAATTTTAATAAGAAGTATAAAAGGAATAAACAGAAAAGTAATAGTGGATGGTCAAGGAGGCGTTTTATAAGATAAAGAATGAGAACAAGCCATGCAGAAAACTTGAGTAAGGATATTATAGGCACCTGGAACAGAGCATGCAAAGGCTTGGAGGCATGAATAGAAAGGAGGCCAGTATGGCTGGTGTGCAGTGAATGAGGTGAAAGATTGCTCCATGATGTGATGGGAGCCAGACCGTGCAAAGAGTTGGTGAATAAGCCCATTGGACTAAAAGAGATCTTTCAGGCAAAGACTCTGTAAAGGAGAAGGAAAGCACGTGGAAAGAGAAAAGATAACAAGATAGACACTGGAGTGCTTCAGATCGTAGAGTGAGAAGAATAGAAACAAAGATAACTGAAAAGGAACATCTGTTAAGTAGGAATAAATTCAAGACTTTGTTGGAAAAAAATAGCAACAGAGGTATTTTAAGGAGGGAATGGCAGATTATGTCAAACCTGCTTAAAAATGGATTAGAAAAAGGTTCATAGAATATGACAAAATAATCATAATGATAGCACAAGTATATAGAATTAATTCTATGGTCCAGACTAATTCTAATGCTTTTGCATATACTAATTTCATGAATTTAGACTGCACAACAAACCTAGGTGCCAAATATACTCATTATCTCCATTCAAAAAAGATGGAAATTGAAGCAAGAAAAGTTAAGGAATTTATTCAAGGTTACACAGCTAGTTAGTGGTGGGGCAAGGATTCCAACCAAGACACACTGGCTCCAGAGTTTATGTTCTTAATCTCTTACTCTGGACATACCTGGTGGCCTTTTTAAGCTTAGTTAAATGCTTAGCAAAAATTGTTACAGATTTATAGTGAAGTGTGAACAATTGCTATCTGGACTACTTCAAATATGTATGTCTTCTCCATACTTATTTATTTCAATTCTCTATTTTTATACTGAAAGCGTGATACTTGCATAATTACATTTTAAAAGAAAGGCTTCTAATTATTAAAATGCAAGAAAGCCTGTCATAAAATTTGACATGATAAAGGTAGCATACCTATATTAGTTACCTACTGTTACATAAAAAACTATCTCAAACTCAGAGACTTTACTCAACAAATATTTATTATTTTACTGTTTCTGTAGATCAAGAATTCATGAGCAGCTTAGCTGAATGGTTCTGGCTCAGGGTACCTCATGAAGTTGGAGTTGGCTGGGGTCATAGTCATCTGATGGCTTGACCAGGATCCGGAAGATCTGTTTCCAAGATAGCTCATTCATATAGCTATGAGCAGGAGGCCTTGGTTCCTCACCACATGGGGCTCTCCAGGTGACTACCTGAATATCCTATTGACATGGTAACTGGTTTCTTCTAGAGCAAGTGATCCGAAAATTAGAGTAAGGAGAAAGTTACAAATGCCTCTTACGACGGTGTGTTAGAAGTTACACATTCGGTTACTTCCCTGTATTTCTATCCATTTGAAGAGAGTCACACTAAAACCAGTCCATTGGGAAATTAGGATTCACCTTTATAAAGTAAGAGTGTCAAAGAATTTGTACATATTTAAAGACCACCAAAATACCAAAAGAAGAAGACAGAAGAGGAGGAAGAGGAGGAAAAAGGAGGAGAAAGTGAGAAGGGAAAAAAGGAAGAAAGACAAACCCAGATAACTGGTGATTTATCTGCTTGGAATTTGAGACTGCTACATTTTATTAATTCAACCTTTTATATTTTTATAAACTGAAATTTTAAAATGAATTTATTGCTAGAAATACATGTATGTTTTAATCATTGTTATTAATATTAACACTCTAATAATAACTTTAAGTGACTATTTCAACTTTAGTAAAATGATTTAAGTGACTGCTTTAGTCCAACATCCTGCTTTTATGAAAAGTCTTTCATGTGCATCACTGGATAAAACAGAGGAGAGCTGAGTGCAATCTATTCTATTGCAATTTTCTTTACTTTATACTAAATTCCTATGGCTACTGGCTAACCCTTTCACTTCTCTGAGCTCAGTTTCCTTTTCCACAGGCCTTTGGAATCAATAGATTTTCAGTTTCCATTCAGTTCTGAGATTTTGAAGTCTACAATAAATTTCAAACTTCTCTAAGCCTAACGTTTCCAGATTTCAGTAATGATGAATATAACTTTAGGACTACCCTTATGCAAGTGAAAATGACATTTTATGTCAACTGGAAATGCAAGTAAGAAGAATCCCAAGAAATTTGTTATAAACTATGATGTATTTAATGATTTTATCTTAATGTGAGTCCCCCATGTGCAGGACTGAAGCCCCAAGAGGAGACAATAGGAGATAATGCTCTCCCAAGAACACACCATTTTATCTGTCATAATCTAGTAAATGCTTTCATAGATCTGCCTAGAAGCATTTTCCAGAAAAGCCATATATTTTGAAAGAGTAATGGACAAATACAACTTTTTAAAATTCTGGTTTAATTGGTTCTTCATGTTAATACATTTTTCTTTAGTCTATGTTTTTGGTTGTTGAAACTAACATAAGCTAATTTGATTTTTTACCACTCATTTACTTGATCTATACAGTTGCCTCCACTATTTCATTGTCAGTGACATATATACACTGTTAAGGCATCAGGTTCTGTCATTTTATATTACCTTGCTGCCTTATAGAAATGGCCTCTTTCTCTTTTCTTCTGACACAATCTACTGTAAGAGGTCATTTCAATCTGCTCTATTTCTGAACAAAGTCTCTTAAGATTGGTTTTGGGATTTTGAATTTCTATTTTAGCTTACCACATGAATGACACCAAACATTTTGCCATGTATTCTATGTCATGTCTTATATAGAAAGAAAAGAGAGAAGAAGAGGATAGAGAGAGGGAGGGGGAGAGAGAGAGAGAGAGATGCCTTTCTTTGAGCACTGTCATTTTGCATTGAAATTGTGCCTATTTATTAATAGACAGCATCAGGCTTCTTAATTAAACAACCAATATTGTCACTAATAATCTTCACTGTTCACTTCAAAGTAAGCATCCCACTCTTTCTCTTTCTCCACAGGTTTGCATTTCTTTAGTGAGGCATTGCAGCCATGCTGCTTCTGCTGCTTCTATGAGCTTAAAAAGCCAGTGGTTCATCAAACACAATTCTAGTTTACAGTTCTATGCTACAGAAGACACTATTTGCATATATTTCATAGAAAATACGGTCCCTACAGAGACTTTTTTTTCTGGAGTTATAATGTTTCACTTAAATCTAATTCAATGTTCCTGACGTTTGCAATTCTTATTCTTTCCCTAATGTGTGGAGTAACACATTGTTTTGATTTGTCATCTTGCTTTTAGTAGAATCAAACTTCCCACCCTCTTCTTACACTTACCACTCTGATTAGTGGCAGACTGAAGAGGCTGGTGAGTTGCGACTTAAGAGCATTAAATTAATTTTATCTCTGGCCCATGTCTGCTCATGCCTGTCCTGTCACAGGAGATCTCTTCAAGCTCTTCCCAAGAAAGGCCATCAGAAGCTACAGAAGCAGGAAGAAATATGAAGTCTGTTGATTAAATGATAGACCAAGGCTTTGTCCTTTTGTCTTTGATGCAATCTAATTTATGTATTGTTTTATGACTAGGCACTTACCTTGTTTTGCCTTCTTACTCCTAATCTTGTGCCAGAAATTTACTACAGTATACAAAATTTCTTTTCACACTAATTCCAACTTGGCTCTTGACTGTTCCAGCCCTTACCCAGCTACAGTTAATCCTTACATAAAACATGGTTCTGGACTCAGTATCTCATTGGTCTCCCTTTGTATTTTTAGCTATTAACTTAGAGTCAGGATAGATAGCTTGAGTATGAAAAGATCATTATTGTAGCTTCATTAGCAAACGGAGTATTTAAAAACTTGTATTTTTTTTTCTGGCCCTAAATCAGAGCAAAGGAGCTGAAGAAGCAGAAAATCTGAAATATCCATCCGTAGGGTATGAAAAGAGAGCATGAGACATGGTGTTAGAGCAAACAGGCTGGCCACAATGTGTCTGTGGTTTCCTAGTGAGTTTGGCCATTGATGGGACTGTCACTGTCTTCATATTGGCAAAGATAGGGATGTAGGGATTATGCAAAGAGCCATTTCTGTATGTTTTCTGGTTTTTTTTAAGATCTCCCTCAGAAAACTTGGGGATAAAAAGGCAATCCGTTTTCAATTGGAAGAAACACAAGTTCTGTCTTGATTATTGGCCACCAGTATGAGTGAGTGATAGTTTATTTATTCTGCTTTTTATTATGTCTTGTGAAATGATTCAAACTCAATATTTGAATCCATAATTGTCTGGGTGTTAACGATATTGCACAGTAAGGGTTACACTGCTGCCCAAGCTAAAGAGCTATTCTAAATTTGGTCCCCAATTAAGAAGAAACTCTTTGTGGAAACAACCCAAGTGTCCATCAACACATGAGTGGATTAATAAAATGTGATATATGTATACCATGAGGTATTGATACTACTCAACCATTAAAAAAATGGTGAACTAATAACTTTAGTAACAACCTGGATGGAACTGAGACCATCCTTCTAAGTGAAGTATCTCAAGAATGGAAAAACAAATACCTTATGTACTTACTTTTAAATTGGAACTAATTTATCAACACTCATGTGCACATATGATAATAAAATTCAACAGAAATTAAGCAGATAGGAGGGGGGAGGAGGGGATGGGTAAATTCAACCTAACAGGTACAATGCACACTATCTGGGTGATGGACACATTTATAACTTTGACTCAAACTGTACAAAAGCAATTCATGTAACCAAAATATTTGTATCCCTGTAATATTCTGAAATTAGTAAAAAAGGGGAAAAAAAGAAGAAACTCTTTCTTTTCATGTGATTGACAACCTCTCTCACATTGTCAAAGTGCATTAATATTCACTGAATATATTTTGTAAGTGCTTATATAGTAAATGCATATATAATAAGTTTAGTAAATTACAGTTCATTTTCATCGTAGAAATGATTCATTTATTCTTTTTTTTCTTTTTTTTGAGACAGAGTCTCATTCCATTGCCCTGAGTAGAGTGCGGTGACATCAGCCTAGCTCACAGCAACCTCAAACTCCTGGGCTCAAGCGATCCTCCTGCCTCAGCCTCTCAAGTAGCTGGGACTACAGGTGCGTGCCACAACGCCCAGCTATTTTTTTTCCATTTTTAGTAGAGACAGGGTCTCGCTCTTGCTCAGGCCATTCTCAAACTCCTGAGCAATCCTCCCGTCTCAGCCTCCCAGAGTGCTAGGATTATAGGTGTGAGCCACTGCACCCGGCCATGATTCATTTATTCTTAACAAACCCTTTTGTCCTCACGAAGTTTGAATAAAGACAACCACTCAAATACAGCCGTATGCTGCAAAACAACATTTTAGTCAATGACAGACCACATATATGATAGTGGTCTTATAAGATTATAATAGAACTGAAAAATTCCTATCATTGTAGCTGTCATAATGTAGCACAATGCATTATTCATTTGTGTGTGGTGATGCTGGTATAAATAAACCTTACTACACTGTCAGTTGTACAAAAGCATAGCACATACAATCATGTACAATACCTAGTACTTGATATTGATAGCAATGACCATGTTACTGGTTTATGTATTTACTATATCTTTTATCATAATTTTAGAGGGTAGTTCAACTTTATACATATATAAAGTTAACTGGAAAACACCCTCAGGCAAGTCCTTTAGGACGTATTCCAGAAGACATTGTCATCAGAGGAGATGGCAGTTTCGTATGTGTTTTTGCCCTTTAAGACCTTCTAGTGGGACAAGATGTGGAGGTAGAAGACAGTGATAATGATGACCCTTACCGTGTGTAGGTCTAGGCTTACATGTGTATAGCTTTGTTTTTAACAAGAAAATTTAAAAAGTAAAAATAAAAATAAAGAAGAAGCTTACAGAATAAGGACTTAAAGAAAAATATTTTTGTATAGCTATACAATATGTTTGTGTTATAAGCTGTGTTATTTTAAGAGTCAAAAAGTTTAAAAACATTAAAAGTTTATAAAGTTAAAAAAGTTACAGTAAGCAAAGTTTAATTTATTATTTACAAATTTAGTGTATCCTAAGTATATAATGTTAATACAGTCTACAATAATGTACAATAACATCTTAGGTCTTCACATTCACTCTCCACTAACTCACTGACTTACCCAAAGCATCTTCCAGTCCCACAAATGCCATACGTGGTAAGTGCCCTATACAAGTGTACTTTTTTTATATTTCATACTGTATTTTTACAGTATTTTTTTCTATGGAGAGGTATGTTTCCCATATGTTACAATTACTTGTCATTGTGTTACAATTGCCTGCTCTACTCAGTATAGTAACATGCTGTATAAGTTTGTAGCCTACCAGCAACAGGCTATACCATATAGCCTAGGAGTGTACTAGGCTATACTATCTAGGTTTGTGCAAGTATACTCTATGATGTTCGCACAATGAGGAAATCTCAGAAGGTATCCCTGTTGTTAATATGTTAATGTATTAATTATACATTATATATGCATACATAGACTTGATGAGTCACCAGAAGTTACCAAACTTTTCAAGTAATGTCTTCTCAAACCTTTTACACTCTATTCCCTAACTGTCATGAGATGACATTTCTCATACTCTTAAGAAAATACGTGCAATGGGAGATGAATTTGCTCATCTTCTACTAATGAAATTCGCAACTGACCTATTAGCATCTACACCCTGTGTTGTACCATTGCTACTTGAACAACATGAATTTGAACTGCACAGGTCCGCTTATATACAGGTTTTTTTCTGCTTTTTTCTTCTGCCTCTGCCACCCCTGAGCCAACAAGACCGACCCCTCCCCTCCCACCTTCTCCTCTGTCTACTTAATGTGAAGACAAAGCAGAGGAAGATCTTTATGATGATCCACTTCTACTTAGTGAATAGTAAATGTATTTTATCTTCCTTAGGATTTTCTTAATAACATTTTATTTCATCGAACTTACCTTATTATAAAAATACAGTATATAATACCTATAAAATACACAGTATGTGTTAATCAACTGTTTATATATTGGTAAGGCTTCTGGTCAATGGTAGGCAATTAGTTGTTAAGTTTTGGGGGAGTCAAAAGTTATATGTAAATTTTTGACTATTGCTCACATTGTTTAAGGGTCAACAGTACTCTGGATGAGTGCCTATGCCTGCTCCCATCAAAGACCAAGTTCTCCACAGGGTTCTAGATCTATTCTCTTTTGCCTGCTCAAGGACTTTGTTCTGTCTATTCCCACTTCCTTCAGCATCATTGTTTTCTTTTTTCTGCAGATCATTCTATCAGTGTACAAGAAAGTTCTAGTATTTTTTGAAATCGATTAAAAAAAATCTTGCATGGGCCCACAACACCCTCCAGTTACTGCCTCATTTCCCTATGCATTTCATATCAAGTTTTCTTAAAAAAAAATAAACTTGTCTATAGTTGATGGTGACATTTCTTTACCTTAACATCTCCCCTCTGTTCATTCTAATAAGGACATCCAAGGTTCTTCTTCATGTTGCCTATCCAATAGTTCCTTCTCTCTTCTTATATTTCCTAAGTTCTCAGGAGTAGTCAACACAGTTGATACTGCTCACCTTCTTCTCTTTTAGAACACTAGCTTTTAGAACACTCGCTTAAGGCCTTACCTTATTCTTCTGTCTATAATGACTACCCAGGTTTTCTCATCTTTGGCTCTTTCTTGTCATTCGGATCTCAGCTTGAATGTCACTTATTCCCACAGGTATTTCCTAACCACCCATTCCATACTGTAATTACATAATCATATGTTCATACTTATCATCTAATAATTTTATTGTTTACTTAGTTGTTGGTTTACTACCTTTCCTCCATCATTAGAATATAAGATCCATGAAATCAAAGAACTTCTTTTTCTTATTCACTGCTACTTTCTCAAATCCCAGAATAGTGCCTGGTATATATTGAGTGCTCAAAAAATATTTATTGAATGAAAAAATGAATGAAAGTCAAAAGACTTGCATCCAAGAAAGTCAAAACCAAATAAATAGACATGTTAATTTTTGTATGAATATGTCACACACTAAACTTGTATTTTATTTTAAGTGAGTAAACCCTAAAAATCTACCACATTTAGATAATAAAAATAATTATATACAGAAATTTCTATTTAGAGTTAGAAAACAGCAGATAAGAATTTCTTTCTATTAAACAGTAAAACAATGTGGTCCATTTTCTAAAGGTTAACTCCTAAAGCCAGGATTATTTTTAAAGTACACTAAATCTTTTAAATGTATTTAAATTTATATTAGTTTCCCATTGTTTCTATAACACATTATCATAAATGTAGTTGCTTAAAACAAAACTATTTTATTCTTTTATAGTTCTGGAAGTCAGAAGTCGAAAATGGGTCTCACTGAACTAAAATCAAGGGTTTGTCAAAGCTATGTTCCTTCTGAAGGCTTTAAGGGAGGATATTTTCCCTGCTTCTTCTAGTTTCTAGAGGCCACCCATATTCTTTGGCTTGTGGCCCTTGTCTTCTCTCTTCAAAGCCACAACATTGGCCCAAACTCTTTTCACACTTCTATGTCATCTGTTTTCTCTGTTCTGCCTCCCTATTCCATTTATAAGGACCCCTGTAATTATATTGGATCTCCTTTTAAGGTCAGCTAATTATCACAGACAATTCCATTTGCAATCTTAATTCCCTTTTACCAGGGAACCTAACATATCCACAGCTTCTGAGAGTTAAGACGTGGACATCTTTGGGGTAGGCCATTATTCTGTTTCTGACACTTTACCCTCTGACTCCCAAAGATTCATATCCATCCCATACCCAATATGCATTCACCCTATCCCCAAATCCCCAAAGGTCTCAACCTACCACAGCATCAACTCAAGTCCAAAAATCTCATCTAAGTATCATTAATTCAGAAGTCCCAAATATCATCTAAGTCATCTAAATTAGATACGGAGAAGGCTCTTGGTATAATCTATTATATCTTGAGGAACGATTCCTCTTCTTCTGTGTAACTGTGAACCTCAAGGAACAACTTATCTTTCCCCAAAACACAATATATGACAAACATAGGATACCAGTCATATACAGACATTCTGGTTCTAAAGATGAGACAATGGAAGAAAAAAAAGGAGTAAATAGTTCTAAATAATTTCAAAATTTAGCCAGGTAAACTTCATTTATATTACACTGCATTATAGATACATAAAGAAAAATATAAATATTTCTTGCTTTATTAATAGTTTGTATCTCCAAGGCTTATTTAAAAGTCAGTCCTTTAAAAATACACTATATTAAATATATGCTCACAGACCCATATGTTCATCTGAGTGGTTAAGTTTGCAGATCATTTCAAAAATGCAATTTTACTTATAATGTAGTAGAATGAAAGTTCTAACAGCCTCAATTCTGAGGTCTGATATGAGTAGAACATTATGTAGAAGAAATAATAATAATGATATTGATTGTTTCAAATAATTATAAATTATCACTATAAATATTCTACTGGTTAATTTTCATTTTATATTCACAAAAAATTAAGGACTATGTTCACTGGAAACTTTCTACCCTCTTTTCTGAACACTTTTCTTACCTTTTTATTGTTTTTCTCTCACGTCCCCAGGTTTCCCTAATTTGCCTGTCTAGAGGGTTTTAGCAGTACCCATGTTGAAAAAGCTCATATTGAAGATCATAGCTGGGGAAGTAACAGTATAGTGGTGAGAAAGAGTTAAATCTATTAATTTTCAGCCTTTAGAGTTCTACATCTGGTAGCATACTTAAAAAGTCATCTCCAATCCAAGTTTATGTAAGTCTTAAGCTATACTTTAATACCTTTATGAGCTCAGTTTTAACTTTATATTTTTAATTCATCAGAAATTAATTTTACTGTGTGGTGTAATATACTGTATTAATACTATTTATTAAAAATTCTATTACCTTCATATACTTACCTGAGATACTTCCTTTATTAAATATTTAATATGAATCCTTATGCATGTTTCTGACTGATATATTGTTACACTGATGCTTGTGTCAATAGCATACTGTTTTAATTACTATATCTTTAGAATGCAAGTTAATCTTTTGTACAGTGAGGATCTCTCATTATCCTTCTGAAAATGTTTTTGCAATTCTCACATTTTTCTATTGTACTCCAAATTAACTTATGAATCATTTTGCAAAATTCTGAAGAAAAATCCCTTTGATATATTGATTAACATTATACTAAATTTATAAGTTAACTTTGAAAAAATACATTTCTTTGTGTTATTAAATCCTTTAATTCAGTAGCATAATAAGTCTCTACATATACTTGGGTCTTCATTTGGTATCTTAGTAAATATTTTCATTTTATTTATTTAGGTTAGTACTGTGGTTAAGTATTTTTCTCACTGTATATTACACTTTACTATTTTGCATATTTTTTCTATGACAAGTTCTAAATCTAAGTTGCTTTGAAGCTGCTAATTCTTGATTATATTTTTGACTGACTTCTACTTATTATTTTATTGCTCAGAATATTTCAATTGATTCAGGTGATTACCTTGGGCTATCCAAATACAAACCACATGAACAATAAGTAGTGTTGTTTTGTCCTTTCCTTTGTAATAATTATGCCTATAATGTATTTTATAGCAATTAAGCAGATTATTCATAGGTGTTGAACATAGAAATGACTCCAGAATTTTACCATTAAAATTTATGTTTTCTATTGTTTTAAGATAGCCTTTATCATGTGAAAGTTATTTTTTGATACCTGGTTTTTGAATAGTCTTAAAAAAGGTTGAATTTAAGTTTTATCAATTTCTTCTTCAGATTAACTGTCGTTAAATTCTTTAAATAAAATGTCCTTGATTATATTATACTGCACAATTTAATTTGCTAATGGTTCATAGAAGGGTTTTGTAATCTCATGCATAAATGTGATTGATTTATGTTGTTCGTGTTTATGTGCTATCTTGTTTAGTTTTTGACAAGAGGAATTTGATAGTATACTAAATGTTTCAAGATTTCTTTTTCTATGACCTAGAAAGATTTAAATAGTATAATAAATTATCATAATGTTAAGGTTTGTTTTAACTATACTCAATAATATGTGCATACTCCCTGATGTCAAGATGTTTATAATCTAATTGGCATTTAAATTATGGCAAGGCATAATGATATTTCAGAAAACTTGTAAAATATTTCTAAAATAACTAACTAGGAGTATAATGTAATGAACTTTAGATTGAAAGCCAGAATGTCTAGATTCTTGTCTAAATTCTGCCACTATCCATGTGATTTTAGTTGCTCTGAAGTTGAATATTTTATTTGGAAAGTAAGATAGAAAGCGATGACAACTAAGATGATGTGTTTTGTTATGTAATTCTACAAACAGTTCATTTGCTCCATATCTTAACTATATTTTATTTGCAATCCACTTCAACTTTTACCAAACTATATTGTGAAGACTTGAACGTGTATTCTAGGTTACTGAGAAACAAATACATGTGGCACAAGGCATATGTGGTATGCCAGATATCACTGAAATTTCTCTCGGTACAGATGGTCAAATGAAAATACATGGTATTCACTGAAAGAAGGTAAATGTGTCCTTAGGTCTCTTCTACAAAAAGAAAACACTGAACAATTTTGTGCCCCTCCAGCTGACCTTATTTTGCTCCTTTATGGTCCTATCTTAATTCACCAGATAGTTTATGGTGAAGTAAAAAAGATGTTTTATGAGCCTCATTTTATTCTTATACATTTATAATAGTATCTACAGAATGTGAGCTCTTAATTCACATTTTATCCATCACTTATTTTATCTCCACAGATGTATGTGCAATTGTTCTTTTAGGACTCTGTTCAGCCCACAGATGTCTCCACAGCTGCTCTCTATTCCAAAGGGGAATTTTTTTCCCCCTTGGAAGCAGTCATGTAAGGATTTTTGTTGTTTTGTTTTGTTTTTGTTTTATTATCATTTAAAGAATGGTAAAGACTTTTTCCTTCCCTTCATTGGGGGGAAATAATGATTTTACCTGAAAGATGGCCTTGCGATCTTCAAGAAATCTGAAAGTAAAGCACTATCTGTATTTCTCTTCATTTTTTAAATCCTGTTAAGTGTTTTGCATACGGGAGGCCCAAGAACTATAATCACCCAGGAGTTGAATCTCCTGCCTCCTGTTTCCATGTCTGAGTAGATATGCTGAGGCAAGGTAAAAAAAAAACTGTCACAATTCATTCAGGGTAGAAAGAGAAAAAAAAAAATCAATCAAACAAATGCCTAGTTTAGACAAAATTGCCAATTTGAGAACAGCTTGTGGCTTGTGGAGAGCAAATGATTCAAATTGCTGCATATATTGTCTGCATTTACTAGGCTTATGAACTTTCTGATTTTCTTTGTGTAGTAGGGATGACCACATAATTTGACCACATAATTTAATAGAGTCAACTTAAGGTTATATCAATTATACTTTTATCTGTTACTCTAGAAACCTCTGAATATTTATATTTATATAAGAAAGATCTTTCCTTCAAACATCACCTATATTCAATATTTAGTATAATTGCATATTCAACTTGTAAGTGTCCTTACAAAGAACTAAGGTCATTTCTCTCATTTAATAGGTTATAAGCTGACAACCAGGACCCTAACATGACTTACACAAAATCATAGCACTATTCTGATGTCCAATATTCTGATGAATAGGTCATCAGTACAATATTCATTACCCACCATTAGCTTAAACTCATTAGAGGTTAAAATTGATAAAGATCTCTAATGTTAGAATCTTAAAAGGATGAGGATTTACTGTTTATTTTTTTGTTGTGTGTATTTTGGTTTGTTTGTTTTGTTTTTATGGGAGATGGTTAAAACACTGGTATAGAGCAAATGTTTATACAGTGAAATAGCACATTTTTATGGTTTGTACAGTAGTACAGTTTGTACAGCAGTGAAGATTTTTACAATTTAAAATAATAAGTAAAAGGCATTTTAAAAATCTAAGACAAAATTTATATACCAATGTTTTTAAGAGTGGGTATTCCAAATGTTTCACTTACTTGTTGGAAAACACAAGCCAAGCAAATTCCAGCTCCACAGAAAAGAGCTGATGTTTCAATGGCTAAAAATAATATCTGTATTCAATGGCAAAGGTACTATTGAAATATTTGGAGATAAGTTAGAAATATACTTTCATTATTATGGATAACAAATAATAGACACATACATGTACAAATGCACAAATTCTCAATTTAGAACATTCTAATATTGTCAAACATAACTATGCATCTATACTGCTGAGAAAGTATGCATTAAACTTATCAATGGTTCTTCCAGGAACTATTATTTTTAATATTCAAACTTCAGATTTTTGGTTGACTTGGATCTTGTGCAATACAATTTTAAATATTTAATAATTTAAATATTATATGTGGTCTCAACACATATTAAGAAAGCTGTTGATGTTGCTTCTATTTCTTGCTTGTTTTTGCTGTTGCTAACATACCATACTGTCATTTCATTCAGTTGAGTTTCCTCATCTGAAATGATTTGGTTATAAAGACCTGTGTATTTTCATTAGCAATTTTGTATAGTTGATTTTAAGATTTAGAGTTCCACAGATGTTAGTATATAATCTTATGAATTGATCTTTTCTTAGAATGATATATGTTACACTGAGAAAAATGAACTGATGTAGTGTTTTTATACTCCTAATTAGACATCAGAATTATATGGTATCATTCAAGAGGGGAAACAGTTTTCGATAGCTATTACTTGGCACACTCTTTCACCAAGATTATTATTGGAGCAGTTTTGTTAGCAAGCATTAGTGTAATATACCATATGTTATTTGTTGATTTAAAGTGTAAGGGCTGAGTTTTCGAAGGAGATTTTGGTGAGCGTAAAGTTACACATGCAATTGCATTTTCCCCACAATTACCTAGTCATGCCACAGACTGTCAACCACAGAACTCATTTGCTTCTTTTTTTGGAAATTTTGTTTGCTTGCAAAGGTTTAGTTTAATAACATTTTTCTTCCTTTCCCTCTTTTTTCAACAAATAAAAGAAATTTGTGGCTGTACTTCTTTGCATCACATTTTACAAAATGCTAAACCTACAAACATCATTCTTTTCCATTTTACTCTTGAGAAAAGTCCCCATTTCCAAAATACCTTCCTCTCTTTAATGGAGCAAATAACTTTACAAAATGCTTTTGAGAAATGGTTTAGAATAATAAATCATCAATTTGTAACTTTTACAATATACGTATTGTATGTAATTACATTTATATATAATTTTTATATAATATATAATCTATGAGTTCATATAATACAAATATATTCAAAGAAGATTACTGCTTAAAATATGAAAACTTTAGGGTAGTAATCACAACCTCTATCCAATATTGTCTTCTAATACTAAAATATGAAGAAGGTGAAATAATATATGTGCTGATTCTGTGGGAAAGTAAAATAATTTTATGAATTAGGATTTTATATTGGTCTTTGGTCTTGTTTGCTAAAGGTTTGTTAAAAATTGCAGACATTTGAGCATTTCCATGCCATTCTTTTTTTTTTTTTTTAATGACTCCTCCTCCACCAATAACAACAACAAAAATGTGTAACTTGGATACCAGGTTCTTTTAATGAAGCTTTTGAGAGTTACAAAATATGATTAATCTGATTAGTGATTCAGCCTCCTTTTATGCTTACATTATCTAACACAAAGAGCCCCCCTACAGGTTAAAGTTTAAATGTGGATTACCAGATAAAGCTAGTCCTGACGAGGTTTCTATGGTGCAAGGAAAAATTGGATTTGCTTTTCACCTCATCTCAGGCTTTGTCATCCTAGTTTTTGCCCTGTTCCCTGTTCACAGCAAGGATATTAATTTTGCAGTAAAATCTTCAAGTAATTATGCAGATAGCTCTGAAAATGCAACATACACACACAATAAGAAAAGCTTAACTGAAAAATGGACCCCAGATATTCATTAAAAACAGATGGCTGCATTGCCAACAGCATAACTTTGGATGTTTGGGCTAAGCTGGTATTAATCTGCCACAACATGAAGAGAAGATGAAACTGCTGGTGTACAAACTGTATGTATTGCTGCTTCTTTCTGCTTACAAAGGAATACAATCATGATTTATGGCTGCCTGCTTGACAAATGTCCAAAAAAGCATTTCTCACTCATAAGTAAAGTAACTTGCTGTACTGAATATTGATGCCCATTTTCCAGACACTAATAAAAAGTGCGCACTGTCTGGGGGATGGACACTCTTGAAGCTCTGACTTGGGTGGGGCAAAGGCAATACATGTAACCCAAACATTTGTACTCTAGTAATATGCTGAAATTAAAAAAAAAATTTAAAAAAATCATATTATATTTAAATTTCTATTTTTCAAAAATTTCTATAGAAGTTGATAAAATTTTTCCACTTAAAATTGATTTTCAATAGTTTTATTTTTAAATCTATTGATAATTGGAACTATTTTGTTTAGTAAAATTTCAAACTCAATATAAAAAATATTTTTGCATTTATTTGATAAAATAGTTAGATTTATGGCCACTTATTGTTTGAGTTATTTGCTAAGTGAAAACTGTAAAGGTTTCAATCTAAATCAAATAAGGTAAAGTGAGGCAGAAAAATATTTGGCCAAGTCTTCCAAGCAAAAGCATAGATAATACAAAGGAACTCTATGCAATTGAGATAATTGCAATAATGATAAATGCATAAAGTACATATTTATTATTTACATAATTATCAAAACAAAGTGAATAATTGAAAAATAAGTTGTACCTAAAACTACATATATACAAGAAGTGGTGGAAGGTTTACAGAGGATTTCAACTAATGTCTTCTTGTAGGCCAAATTCATTCAACGGCAAAAACACATTAAGGATAGAATTGTCCTTATGATGTTATATGGACTAGTAATAAGCAGTCATATCATCGTGGAGACAACTATTTTGAGTGTTGGGTCCAAGGACTAGTTGAAACACTTTGACATTATTCTATTGCTTTGTCTACACATGAAGATTATACTGGGAATGACTGTTTTAAAATGGTCCTTGTTACAATTAGAGAGTTCATTTTTTTCCTTGGAAGTTAACCATTTTTTTCTCATATATAAAACCAATACATATTTATTGTAGAAAACATTTTTATTTAAAAAAATAAACACATACACTAAAGATAAGAAAGTGCAGATCAGTCTCAATCCTACCACCCTGAGATGAACACCACTAATATACTTTTTGGTATGTATTTCAAACTATTGTTCTCTCTATATAGATGTATATTTATAAAGGTATTGGGATCTTACTGTGTATTTTGTAATCCACTTTTATTCTTCCAACAATTTATGTAGTGACTATCAATTTTGTACAACCCAATATTTTTCTACAACCTTATTTTATTGAATCTATAGTATTCCATTGTGTTAATAATTGAAAATTCATTTTCCTGACCCCCTATTGATGATAGTTTATGTAGAATTTTTAATTATTAAAAATATCACAAAGTTCATCTCTTTAGCTAAAATTTGTACAAAACATAGTTATCAATGAATTCATCTTCTAGCATTGCCCTCTTTCACATGTAAATAAAAATTTGCTTGGGAAAAAGTATATTCATGGAAAGAAAATTCAACAAGCCCTTTTGATTAATTCAATCTTTTTAAAGCAAAATGCATTTGCAGTCTGAATGAAAAAATATCTTGTTACTAACAGAAGCAATCACATTGTGTTAATAACCTTAAACTATCTTTCCAATCTAATCAAATATACATCAGCATGCTCTGTGCTGCTCTAGCCATGCTGATCATTTGCTATTCCTCTCACTCTGTCAATCTGGCTGGAGTGCAGTAGTGTCATCATAGCTCACTGCAACCTCAAATTCCTGAGCTCAAGAAATCCTCCTGCCTCAGCCTCCCAAGTAGCAGGGACTACAGGCAGTCACCACAACACATAGCTATTTTTTTCTATTTTTTGTAGAAATGGGGTCTCCATCTTGCTCAGGCTGGTCTCAAACTTCTGAACTCAAGCGACCCTCATGCCTTGGCCTCCCAGAGTGCTAGGATGACAGGCGTGAACCACCGTGCCCGGCCAACATGCCCTCTATTCTTAAATACCTACAGACCTTTATAGATGCAGTTCCTCCTAACAGCCAAGGAACTGCATTCAAGTTGCTCTACTAGAACATTGACTACCCTGTGAACCCCTCATTTAACTCCACTTGTGATAGTCATTTGCTGTTCCCATATATAGTCAAATGTCCCAATCTCCATTTGAGTTCTTTTAATTGAAAGTATGTGTTTCTATGATCTTCTTTTTCAATAGGTTAGGAGCAACTTCAGGGTAAGGTCTATGTCTTATTCATTTTTTATTCCCAGTACTTGGTGGAATGAATGACATCTACTTAGGCATTCTAGAGATATTCATTAAAATAATGACCCAAGTACATCTGAACAAGCAGATAAAGAAAAAAACAAAACATAAAACAGGAGCACAGCTACCTTCAGCAAGTCCTGCCTGGGGCTTTACAAGTCTCAGACAACTCTGCTAGCCTCAATGTCACTTTAAGGGATAAGAAAACAGAATGGGCTTGCAGCTTTGACTGTTTCCTTTCTCCCTTTCACTACTGTGAATAGACCAAACATATGTATGGGCTCACCAAAAAGAAAACTATGTTGGGCCAAATTGTGGGTGGGCATAAGGAGGTGTGATTAGATTTTGCAAAAAAGGGAAGAAGCAGCAGAATAGTGACTGAATGTGGGTCTGACATTCTCAGTGACTGTTGTCTTCTTCGATTAACAGCACTCTTCTTTGGGCAAGCCGGGGGAGGGGAATGACACTGTTATGATTACCTTAAGGCAAATAAGTCCTAGATAAAGAAGAATCTAATTTATGTGTTAATTCCCACTTGTAAATATTAAATATGTGTTGTGAGTGAAACACCATGTTAGCTGCTTATATTTGTGGCTGTGATTGATAGTTTTGCAACCTCTTTTACTCCACCTGCTTTGTAAGCTGTAGTTTTGAAGAGAGACCTAGGAAGCCAGAGAAAGACAACTCTGCCTCACCCCCAAATATAACAGGAGCAGTCCAGTGAAACAGGGTCCCTTAAAAAGAAGGGAACTTCCCTTTGTTGCAAGGAGGCAGAAAGCAACCCACTGGGGTGGGGGATGATTCAGAGAGCTGTCTCCACATTTTTTACCAAGTTTTACTACATGAGTTCCAAACTCTTTCCAAATCTAGAGTCTGAGAACCCTTATAATTATTTATTTACACAAAAAGGCTCTACTTGGAATCATCATCCCATTTACAAATACTTTTCATGTCTTCCTGTTTTCCTTTCCAGTTGAGAAATTAGTTAGACCCCATTATGATACATTTGAAAGGACTGTCTAGATTAAATTTGGGAGGAATTATATATCTAGATCCATTAATATATATATATGTAAGCTCAAAAGACCAAATTATTGACTGGATATTGAAATTTTACTTAAGTCTTTTTCTTATGTCAAGATTATTTTTCTGTGTTGGTATCTGTCAGGGCAAGTATGATTAAATATTTTGGCAATGGGATTCAACCAGCACATGTATAAAAAAAAAAAACAATTTATGTGGCTTGAAAATGATATTAAAAATCTTTTATTTCAGTGATACCAAATATTTCTTTGAGGTTAACATCTTGTGACAGGAAATGAACAGAGCATTAAAAAAATATGCAGCTAGATATCATATGAAAACTTAGTATATTTTCTTATGAGAAAATTTCCTTATGCAGAGACTTATTTTAAACTTCTTGGTAAATAAAAAGTGATACATACAATTAAATAAGAATACTTATAAAGAAGGCATTTAACCAAATGATGGTTAGAATATACTTTATTTTTGATTTGAAATTGTTTTTACATCTTGTGGGTACTTTTAAATTCTGAATTTTCAAGTTTAAATATGATCAAAACCTCTATATTTAAAGAAGTAACAAGCTACTTAATACATTGTGTAATGTGAGCCAGAAAATTTGCTTTTACAAGGAGGGCGCTATGTCACTAAGGCAGAGGCCACGATCCTAGGTGGAAGGCAAGGAAATAAATCTATTTCAAGTCCAGTAGCAATACTTCAAATTCCACTCCACCCCACCAAACATAGCCAACAGCCTCAGCACCCATCCCTACAATTCAATAAGACAATCAAAAGTACATTTTGAGAGCTTGTTTGGAGGTTCTAGCAGGGGAGCGCAGCTACTCGTATACCCTTGACCTCAGAACGGTCCTCCTCTATCGGGGAAGGTCGTCCTCTTTAACCGAGCCGCAGCTTCGGGAGGGACGCACATGGAGCGGCGAGGGAGGAAGGGGACACCCGCCTAGCCAGCCAGATCAGCCCAATCAACCCTGACGATCAACGGGGTGACAGATGTCACAGCCAGATCGCCCTCACATCCCAAAAGTACATTTTGTACTGAAAGGTAGTAAGAAGTTCAGATATAAATTTCTACTTTCATGTTACTCCTTTATTTATGTATTTAGTTTGCTATTTAATTAATAGATTAGTAAAACAGACCTTGTTGCAAATGAGATATGATGATGCTTATATCAAGAATAATTGGAACTTGAATATACTTAGTTTGTCATAGCCTATTTTCCCTTCTTTTTTAAAAAAGGACAAATAATATTACCAAATGAATGCAAGTCTAAGTATTTAGGAAAGAACGTGAAAAAGTTTAAATGTATTATTTAGATACTATTCTACTTATTTTCTTCACTAAAATTGTAACTCAGTCAAAAATAATTTTTAAAACTATAAAGGAAATATATGTGATTATGTAAATACACCCACGTATTTTCAAAAACATAATTTCATGTTTCCAACCTCATTCCTCCCAGAGAAGCCATCAGTTGGAATCTCTAAGGGCTACTGGTCAGACTCCATATGGTATCCTCTCTGAATATGTGCCTCAGGTGTCCAGTGTGGTAGGGCAGGAGACACAGAAAAACCATCATCTTCCTTGTGGCCAAGGGTACTATCCTAGGCAGGCTGTCACAGGTTCCTCTGATCTGTTCACGTCCTACTACAGCTCCTCACTGGGGACTTAATCTCTTCTTCCTCCAGCCAGGGGAGAAACTATATACAGTGGCAGAGAAAAGATATTTTATTTTCAGGCCTGGAGAGAAGTTGTCTTTAACACTTTTCATATACAATCAAACCTAAAATCCTATGAAGATGCTGGAGGAAAAATAACACGATTACAAAGTGCAGTGGACTCACTGTGTTGTAGATAATGTTGGATTCAGGTAATGCTGCCGTCCCCAACCCCCAGGTGGTACTGATCAGTACCGATGGTGGCCTGTTATTAACCGGGTGCACAGCAGGAGGTGAGTAGCAAGTGAGCTAGTGAAGCTTCATCTGTATTTACAGCCACTCCCCATCGCTAGCATTACCGCATAATCCCTGTCTCCTGTGAGATCAGCAGTAGCATTAGATTCTCACAGGAGCGCGAACCCTACTGTAAATTGAACGCATATGAGGGATCTAGGTTGAGCACTTCTTATGAGAATCTAATGCCTAATGATCTGAGGTGGAGCTGAGGTGGTGATGCTAGCACTGGGGAGTGGCTGCAAATACAAATTATCAGAAGCAGAGATTTGACTGCACAATAAATGTAATGCGCTTGAATCATTCCCAAACCATCCCCTACCCCTGTCCATGGAAAAATTGTCTTCCATGAAACCAGGCCCTGGTGCCAAAGACATTGGGGACTGCTCAACTAATGGATTCTTCACTTTTTCTTATGTGAGTTCTTATGCTAAAAATCTGAATGCTTCTGGGGGACAGGCACCTCTCTTAAACAGGTGAATCCAGATAGACTGATGAGGGGAGAGAGCACTGCTTACAGGGTGAGGTGCAGAATTCAACCATGTCTTTAAAAACCCACAGCCCCTCAGCCATTACTCAACTCCATTACAGCAGTCTCATTCTTGCAGTCCTTTTGACTTTTTAAGAGAGTCTAAAAATCTAGATTTTAATGCAAAATATAAATTTGAGATGTTGTCAACCAATTCAATAATCATTTCAAAAATCTGTAGGATTTTTTTTTTAGAACAAACAAAACATGTCTGTAGGTTGCTTTTGGTTCATAAATATGTCCTTATGCTGGAAATTCTGAGAAAACCAAACCAGAGTTCAAAAAATAAGATTTTGTCCCTACTATGTCTCCTGCTATTACAGGTGCGACATAATAATTGGCTGTATACAATAAGTAGACTTAGCTGACAAACAACTTTAACTTGAGCTGGAATACTCTGAGGTTTTCCAGGACATGCTCTAGTAATATTCTATTATATTTCAGGACAATATCTGACAAAAAATTCCAGATAGAATTACCAATATTTAAAAAGCTTATTTTTATCTTTCCATTCTTTCTGTTATGGAATGGAATTTGTTAGTTTAAATAGTCTATTTACCAATCTGGAAATAAAATCTTTAACTTTAATTTATCACAAAAAATATGTGAAGAGCTAAATTATTTATTTTTAGTATCTGAGGAAAGAGAACACAGACATAATTATAACATGAACAACTAATTTGATAATTGAGCACTTACAATTATGGGCAGGTGGTTTTTAAGTGCTTTATATGCAATATTTTATTTAATATCCACAATTATCTTAAGATATAGATACTATTATTAGCCTCATTTTATAGATGAGGTTATCGAAGACCAGAAAATGCAAGCCATTTGCATGGTCACACAGCTTGTAAGTAGAATTTAAACCAAGGCAGATTAGTTCCAGAATCTGGGCTTTTAGGCAATATGTTCTACCATTGCTACTATTACTACCTGTACTTATATTGAGCCCTTTGATAAGCCAGATACTCTCATCACCCCAATAGTCCATGAAGAATATGTTCCCATCCTCACTTGTAGATGAAGAAAGTGAGGCTCCAGCAAGGTAAGTAATTTGCCCTTGTTTGAAGACTGGGAAGATGGGTCCCAGTCCTGGATCTGACACCCAAAGCCAAGCATTCTTCAGCACATGACAGTGCTACCCTAATGTAATAATTTCAAAGCTATTCTTCTTAAATGGAACTTAAACCATTCCTGTTTCAATTAAAACTAACATCCTTTGCATTCATATTCAATGTTGATACAGGCTAATTGTACAAAATATTGCTAGTGAATTAAGTTCTTTTAAAGCTCTTAAAAGCTCTTTAAGATTTTAATTTAATTTCAAGATAAATAATCCTTTTTCCTTTAACTCCAATCATTATTCTTCATAATCAATGGCAATGCTTTTTATTCATGTTAAAATGTTCATTTGCTATGTTTTAAAGGGTTTAAATCTATATATCTTTTTTTCCTACTTAATCATTGGATTCCATTTAAGAATATAAGTAAAGCTTTATGAAAAAGAATGGTCATTTAATTCTGAATTTCCTTTCAGAATGGAAAGAAAAAAACATTTCCACTGCCTTTCCATGATGCTGACATCTAGCTTAATTTTTTTGTGCTATTCTGAATTTTTAAAGCTATATTTTATAAACATTTTATTTAATGATTAATATTATTATATTATTGCTTAGAATATTATACCATGAGTAAATTATAATTAATATTTGAAATTTCTCTTTTATTATCAGATCTTATATTATTTTGAAGAAGACCATTACCTTTCTCTCAATTATGCACATTAAAATTACATAAATTGGCATATTTTAATGTACCTAGTAAATGAAGTTTGACTATATATTTATATAAAATATTAGAAATGTCCGCAATTTTAGAGAAGTATTTAAACTGATAAGAACAGATACTACACTTGATCTTAGCCAAAAGGCCGAGAAGCGATTAGAGAAGTATTTAAACTATAATAATAATACTTTTCTACTTAATTGGCTTCTAGTCAATTGTATCAGAATTACTTTTAAGCACAGCTACAATTTCTCAATTTGAATAACCATTTTATATGAATTTAGGGGATTTAAATATGTTATGCTTTTACTATAGACATCTCAAATAGATGCCTGAAAAGATTTATAATTAAAATTGCACCACGAGCAACCAAAAGCAAGGATACAGGGCTGTGGGAAAATTTGAGAAATCAAACTCTAAGACTCATGACTTAAAAGCTCAACTTTTCTTCCCCACACCCCATAATGTTGACCTTGGTCTGGTCTATTCCTCTCCGATTGTTTGAATTGCATTCTCCTTCACGGATGATGGTTCCTTATTAAATTATTTATTGATGTGGCTGACACTAGTTGAATAGATTCATTAAATTTCACAAGTTGTTAGAGCCTAGTTCACTGGAAAGAAAAACCCCTCTTTAGACTCTTTAAAGGACAAAAAGCGTCATGTTTTTTGAGCTCTTTTAAAGCATTTAATAAAGCATGAAAAGATATGACATCAATCCTACTAAAACACAAGGGAAAATGAATGATGTTACTGTAAATCTTTACATCAATCACACCCAATACTTTGGAAAACAATATAGTTTTGTTTGCATTTCAGAAGTGACAAACAACTCTTGTGACTGGCTTAACATAGTCACTTTCTATTAGTCAAGACCAGAAGCAAGTCAGAATTAAAATGTGGCCCTGCGTTGCTAGGCAGCTGAGTTGTCTTGACATGGTGGTTAGTTTCCTTTTCACTGAATGACAACAGTGAAATGAAAGAAGTTTTGAAAAACTTGATAATGGTTTTCAAAGGAGGAGGATAATTGGTGGTGCTCGCTTGTGCAGCGCTGTGTGGAAACTTTCAGGCGGCCGTGAGAGAGGACTGTCACTAAAAATTTAAACTCTTGTACACAAACTTGACCTAGAGTCTTCTCCAGGTTTTGGCGGTTCATTTTCAGAACACCCCTCTGAGACCAAGTGGTGTAGGATGAAAGCATAAAGACAGATGGGTAAAGCCCCAAAGGAAGAAAGGAATCAATAGTTGTGATTTAATCCATTGGTGAAAGGGAGGAATTAAGTAAAATCTTAAAAATGAGGAATGTGTAAAAGACCTTTAGATATCACCTATAACAAAAATGTTTTAATTGCATGGTGAGTTGCAATTGAGCAGACGCTTGCATCAAAGGCAGGAAATAAAGAAAGGTACAAAATCTTTGACTTACTATGTCAGAAATAAAACAACTGCCCTGATATTATTTTTAAAATTATTCTGTAGTTGATAGGTAATTTAACGCAGAAAAATATCTCCAACATAATTGCCAAAGCATAGAAAATAATTACAACTTAAGCATTCATTGTCTGTGGCAATAATCAGAGCATATATTTAACAAAACAAACAAAAATCCCCAAGTAAACAAAAGCACACGTAGAAGATACATGTTGCTCGCTATTTTATCCAATACTACCTAATGTGAGAACATTTTGTTTAACTATCTTTGCCATGAATTTACCCAGAATTTTAAAAACTGAGCAAAATGGACTCATATTGAAAGAAGGGACCAATTAGTGTTGGATTAACATTCATGGTTATTTACAGTTGTTTTTGTACTTGTTCTTGTGCTCTGACTTCCTAAAATTTCACAACCCAAAGATTTAGAAAAATGGGGTTGTTTAGACGCAAAGTGCAATGAAGTGGCTGTGACCATTGTGTAGACACCACCTCTCTCATTATACCCTCTCAATCAACACTCAGTACACAGGAAACCGCAATAAAGCCCATCTGCCACGGTTAATCTGCAGGCAAACCCACACCCATGTCCATGCCCGTTACTCTCCAGCCTTATTATTCTCAGATCCAAAGCTTCATAAGGGATCAGCCAAAGTCCATTAAAGTAAATAATAGCTAGAAATGACAGGCTTAGCAAGGATTGGAAGGAAGTTGAAGACCAATCTGAGCTCTGAGCTCTGATTAATAGAGAAAAGCATTAGGAGAAAAGGGGAGAAAAATGACCTCAGCCTGCTCCAAAGAATTCCTGAACCTTCGTTGTTAGGGCAAGTGCTACCATCTGAGACGTTAGTGATCCTTGAATTTCCTTCACTTTGATGCAGCTCAAATGGGAAAATTTTGAAGGTTCAGCAAGGCCCCAGACCTCAGCTGGAAAGCTGTCTGGAGTCAACCCTGTCAAAATTCTCTTGTGTAAGAGAAAGCCTTTATTAGCTAGATTGCAACAACAACAATAACAACATCCACAAATGCCCTACACAGATTCATAAGGAGGGGCCTCTGCTAGAAATTGCAGATGCAGTTATTATTTCTTTCCATATAGTTATTTTTTGAAAGTCTCCAAACAGATGTAGTAAAATAAAACAATAGTTATTCTTAAAATAAATGTTTTTTAGGAACTAGCTGGATTTAGTCTGCTGGTAGGAAAGTACATGTGTATTTGTGCATTGGGGGGGGGGAGGGTATTCAAATATTTATTTAGTTTCATCTTGAAATATGATGTTTATTTTCATTACACAACACAAAAAATCCTTCTTGAGCAGATCAAGGTTTGTTGAGCCAAGACAGAATCATAAAATGTTTTAGTTATTTCAACTGCATGTTTTATACAAATTGACCAGGGGAAAAAATCCCAAATTAGTTGCAGAAAGAATTTTCTCTCCCTAACATTTTAAAAATTATTTTTATAGCTTCTGTTTGATAAATTTCATAATGAGAGGAGCACAGGCAATGTCATCTCCCCCGTCTCCCACCCTGCAGAAGAGTACTTGGTCTTCAAATGAGACAGTTTTCAATTTTGGTTCAGCTCTTAACAGTGCTTTGAAAAAGTCTCTATACCTGGTAGACCGATTTGTGATTAGAAAGAACTCATTTCATGTCTTCTCTGTAATAAAAAATGATTTGCTTTGTATAAAATACCATATTCTTTATGAAATGTGGATTGAAACGAGAGTAGCAGAGAGAGCTCTGAATCTGGGAATGCTCTTTAAAGGAAGAGCTAAAAAATAACAAAGCAGTCCCTGCTTGTCAGAAATCCCAGTCTGAGGGGGGAGAAAGCATTTGGCAGAGGCAAGTAGGTATTGGGGAAGCCCTAGTGATTTCTTGGAAGATAGTAATGATCCTGATGAGGGCTTGATGTCAAGGAGTCTCACCTTGGAATGTGTTCCTTGTTCAAGTTTATACTGTAGCATGCAATTTTCATAAATAAAATGAAGAGGCAATGTAAAGAACTGTGGTTAAAATGATGGTGTTTCACAGATATTGCTGATAACTTGGTTAATGCACTGTTGATGTGCACATGGTACAATTTTCATATTTTAATCTTAAGTAGAACAAGAAATGACAATTATGAAGAGACAAAATAGATACCACCAACAGCTGTAATTGCTATCTAGGCTGTTCAAAGATGGGCAAAAGACACAGTAAATCAATATTAAGTTCTCCACAAATGCAGGTATCACAACAAGGACATCATATAACATCATTATAAGCAAATTCTAATACAATTTGGACAGTCACAAAGAACACAAGATGAACGCAGGGAATGTGAGGATAACTTGTCCTCTGTAACTTCAGCTGGTATCTTAGAGGAAAAAAAAATCCTAGGACTCATGGCTTTGTATTTAGTTAAGAATGTAAACTGTGCTGGTTTTAATAAATGAATATGATTTTCTTTTTCATAATTTAAAATATTAAGATCATAAAGGGTTAAATGGTTCTGCCACATGCAATTATGATAAGTTAAAATTTGGCAATTTTAATACACTAAGATTTAGGTGAAATGCTTTTGTATATAATACTACATCCTAGGAATATATTATGGGATGTTAAAGAATACCTAATTAAACTGATGGGTTACTAAACCAACTAAACTTTTTAAAAAACTGTTAAACATTATAGCCATGGTATAAATGTAATTAAAAGAATGAAAATTGAAACTGTTCATTGCAAACCTTAGGGATGAGAAATGAAATGGGAAAAAAGGCAAATAAGAAAGTAAATAAGAGTTTCAAGGAAAAGATATAACAAAAGTAAGAACCATGTAAAAGTAGTTTGGCTATAACATTAAAATTACATTTTTACATTTGAGATTCTAGTTTTAGAGTGTAATGATTTAAATGCCCCATAGAAAGTAGGTCTGATTTTATACACATCTTCCTGGGGCTGTTAGCTTTCTTCTTTCTAAATGAAACATAGCATAACAAAAGTTTTCATAAATTCGTATTGATCATTTGTACTTATTCATATTATTTTATGCATTTATAAAAATTGAAGAAGCATTTCATATTTCAGTCTAGGATTTTAAATTTTTAAGTGAAATAAAATGTTTAAAATCTATTTATTCCCTTTTCTTCTTCCTCATTCTCATAATTGAGCATCGTTTTGAATTCCCAGGCTCTTCTACCACTACACAGATATGCAATAGAAAAGAAATACTTTTCATCATAATTTTGTAGTTTTCATTAAAATGCTTTAAATGTGGAACTAAATTTGAATCTTTTTGAGAATTATTTGGTACCAGAATATAATGTATTCATCGAAAGACTATCAGTTAGCATCAAATTTTGTGTGTGAGATAACAAAATACAACAAAAATAAAAAAAAAAAACACATTGATTGCTTGCTATTGAGTTTTGCACTTCCACAAAATTTTACCTCCCTTGAACATTGTCTTCATGTCAGCATTAGATGGTAAACATTCCTAAGTTACTTTTCTATTTATATAAATTTAAAAAATTAAATGTCCATGTAATATAGTTTGTGAACATACAGACTATGTTTCTAAGTAGTTGTGTGCATGTTATTATGCATATTATAGCATATCCTGACCCATATGCATTATCTTAAATAATATGCATAAATCAGCAACTGGATTTTATGGCCTTGAAATACACATTTTTTAGTCACTAAAGGCCACTGAAATTTTAATTTCATTCATGCAAAATAAAAGTTTTAATAATAAATCCACTGTGTACAAAAGTGGTATTCTTAGTCCAGATTCTCTCCATTAACCTGCATAATAGAAGTGACTTGTTATAAATTTAAAGATAAAAAAATTCTCTTTGGATACATTGTATTGCCATCAGCACTTAAAATTGCATTATTTTCTGTTCTTGATATCAGAGCAGAATATTTAAAATGAAAAATACTTTTCTTACCCTTTTACTGAAGACTCACAAATAGAAAGCTATTACTTACTTTCTACAATAATAATTATCTTCAAATTCTCCATGTAAGAATGAATTAAGGCTTTTGCACTAACCACAAGGTGTCTCCAATCTTTACATTCTCTACATTCCCTCTCCAGTGTGTCCCCATATTTCAATAGAGTGAATCTATACAATCACATTGTTACATTTGGAAATTTCAAAAACACTTGTTCAGATGTAAATTCAAAGTGTATACTTTAGAATGGACTTTATCAAACTTAAATATATTTGTAACATTATGTATAAGTCATAATTATATATATTATGTAATTATATACCACATTATACTTATAATACATGTTGAATAAGAATTTACCAATTATTTTGGAATTTGGCCTTATAAAAATAAATAGTGATGCAATACTAAAAAAGAAAAAGAAAAAAAAAGTTTAACATCAAACCACATTTTAGTTTGCTTATCCACGATCAAGATTTAATTTTTAAATAATTCTATCAGCCAGCTACAACTAACTACTCCAAGAAAATAAAAATTTTATAGTGGACTACACACATCTGCAAATATCCACAAATGCAATGAAAATCCTGGTTTTTACAGACCAAAGCAATTGATGAAAAGTAAATACTAGAGCTCTTTTTATTATGAAGTCTGAATATACAACTAAGAATAAATCTCATTTGAAAGAATTCCAACTATAGAACATCTAATTCAAGGCCACGTATGGCTTATCTCTATACACAGAGAGAGAAATGTCATGTCTGTGTGTGTGTGTGTGTGTGTGTGTGTGTGTTTGTGTGTGTGTGTGTTTAATGGGATGCTGTTTATCCCACTGTATCTTACCACTCTGTCTCTTTGGATAACAATCACAGGACCCAGATGCTAAGGGTAAGTGATATTTTCCCACAAGCGGCTTCTGGCTCCTTGGCAGACGTGGTAGGCAGTTGTGTTGGCAGCCGCAGTGCTGCCTCTGGCTCTCTTGTGTGGCTTTGCTGTTGAGGGGATGTTTGGCCTGCCCTGTCCTCCTGGATACCATTTCCCTCTGACAGCCCTTGGGTTTTGTGAAGCTTTATTCTGTACAAATCCCTTGTGCAGTCTCTGGATGAACTCTCTAAAGGCAAAATACAGGCTTTCTTTATGGTTGTGTTTAATGATCAGCTGAGTTACTAGTTCAGGTACTCAGGAAAGCCAAAACCAAACCCAAAACTTTTCCAATCTTTGTGGCTATTTTGTTCTCATTTCTGTTCTTATTTTCACCCTGAGCACATTGTATTGCAACTTAATTGCCAGGGTGTTGGCCAAATGATTTTGTGTAAATGTTGTGCTTTGTGATTTTTATGTTGTAATTTATGTGATTTTTTTAAAGTCCTTTGTTTACCCATATTTACTACCATAAACAATTTTTGAAGATTTTTCTCAGATCATAAATAACAACACATAAACTCTTTCTTGCAAAAAATACCAGGAAGAAATTTCATGATTTTACCAAACGCAATTGGCTGATGAACTATTTAATGTAATAAAAAGTATGCTTCTGAAATTGATACAGAAGTAATACTTCATGCCTTGCATGCTTGTAATCTGGATGACATTTTGAAGCATGTGCTCAAGTTGTACAAACAAAAGCACACAGCAGAGCCAAAGATTGTTTCAAAGACACCAATATAACTGTCTACCGAATAATTTGTGACATTTTCACACGTTTCCACACAGTGATATCACAAAGTGGTCATAAATATGTATCATGAATTAAATGATTCACTGGGTTACCATATGCCTGACCACAATCCCTAAGGCAAAACAATATTTTTGGGGACTGATAGCAGTATTTTCTTTGTAAAGTGAAATATCAATAAAGACAGAGTTTTTGGAAAAAAATATTGGGCACATTTTGTAACAAAATTTCCACTCCAATTAAACCTGGGTTTAAATTGATTTCTTTCCATTCTGCCATTTTTATCTCATGTGACTGCAAAACTCCAAAATTATTGATCTATGTTTTATAATTTAACAAGTGAATTACTCACCAGTCCAAAAAAGACTACACGGGTGTTATTTTGGCCTTCAAATAATTATCTAAAGCAGTTTCTTATTAAAGTCTTAATGTGCTTTATGAAGAACTGGAAATTCTCTGATGTGTAATGTGTTAATATTATAAATTTAAGAACACACAATTTAGAGAGAAGTTCACCGACGCCTCCAAGAGAAATGAAGATCATACCTCCTCTTGTAGCTGTGATTCTGTTTTGCAAACATTGTTTTTAATGTTGAATCCTCTCTGATGTAGAGTATGTTATTGTGTCAATGTTCTGCAAACAATGTGCTTCTAGCTCAGTTGAGAAACTATCACATTCCAACGTGATTTCAGTCTATGATATGTGATAAATCCGTGTTCAGAAAGAGCATTTCTAGTTAATTAGCATAAAACCTTAAAGATTGTTGACAATTGGGTTGCTATGCAGTGTATATTCTTCTTTTTGTTCCTGGATCAACTTTGCTCTTTCTTAAATATAAAACATTTGATAAACATGGAAACTTGAGAAATGTTCAGTACTTTTCTTAAGCATTTTGACCATTCATCATCTTCTAGTTCTAAGTGTGAAATGTGACACTTTAAGAAAGACTATTGCTAAATTTTGGCTTCTCATTTTCTATGCTATGTAAGAACTCAAAAGATTGTAACTACATATTCTATACACTATTTGGTGTTAACTTAGAACACATTCCCTGCTAGTAAGTTTTTTCTTTTCCATAATAAATTCTTTGAATTATATCGTTTGTGTTTTTTCACTAACTTATGAGGTTTTGGTAATGTAGAGTTCTATGTTTAAAATATCTGAAAAATAATTGTAAATAAGATGTATTTATACCAACAAAGTCCCTGGTAACTCTCCAAAACAATAAACAGAAAGAAAACTAGAACTATTTTTCCTTCTCTTTCTACCAGTAGGTGTCACTATTGGGACTACAAGGTAGTGAGCTCAAGCCATCTAACAGAATTTGCTTTTAAGAAGATCCTGAATTACCTATATGAATCAGAAGGTAATTTACTGAACCATACTAACCAAATCACCCTATGAAAAATTACTCGACTAAAATTTATACCAAATAAACATGAATGCATTTGAAATATGAAATGACCCTACTGAAGATATGCTGACAAGGAATCTAAGATAAAATGATATCGGCCATTCCAACAAAAAAAAAAATAACTCATGGAACTTTTGAAAGATATAAGAGAGTAAAGGCGATTTGAATAGTATTTTATTATTATCATATTTCAAATAATATTGAATACAAAAATATAAATGTTGAAAATAGAAGTGTTAGAGTTTTGCCTTTTGAAAATTTTTGAGATTAAAAGTAGCCTCACCCTAGTATTCCACACTTAAACAAAGACACTTGTGGAGTCAGGTCATTTTTTCAAAGAGAAAAAATTACTCCTGAGCTTCCCTATGCAGAAACAGATAATAAATATCCTCATTCTAGGGAATATTAAATAATTTTCAACTTCTGGTGAAAAAATAAAATCTTTCTTTTTTTTCCCCAAAAGTTACTTCAAAAAGCAGTGAGGCTATTTTGGGTCTACTTTGATGAAAACACAGTGCAATGGTATTTTCATGTGAAATCTCACTTGAGAGAACTACATTTGGTCCATATTTCTTCATTATAACTAGAAAATCTTGGCAGTATATTTTTGCTTTTCAATTAATCAAAAATATTTTATGGATATTTTGCTTTTATCTAAAGATTTTATTTCAGTTTTTTGTGAGTTGAGGGAACTATATGGGGATGTGTATGAACAGTGTGCCTCCCTCACACACAACATCAAGAAATACAATTTTTATTAAAATGAATTTAAATCTTGAACTTGAATGGGAGTCTTATGTACAAAGAAAAAAATAATTTGCTGCTATTTCTTTCTTGAATAAATTTAAAATATCAAAATGTCTGAGCAGCTCATATGTGAGAGCTTTCAGGTCCTTTTATTATCTGAGAAAAAGCAGCTAAGACATGGAAACTTCACAATGCCATCATTTGATGTGTCGTACAGTGAGCTCACTGGTGATCTGTACAGTGCACAACTTTCCAATAAAAGCAGAAAGTCGTTCTCCCACTTGCTTTTGCAGAGCATTCCACATGGACAACTGCACGGAGAGAGACTCACCAGTAGAGGCCTCTCTAGATTTGTCTTCTGATTAAGAACTCAGAATGTGCCTTGAATCTGCTGCAGTTAACAAAACTACTTGAAAAGATTCTTGTTGCATAGGGAAAAAGATCACTCTTTAATGCCCTTTTAAGTTCCACGATGTTGATTAATGTTGCCCTTTACATTAATGATGTTTCAAGTAAAAGAAAACAAATTTAAAATGGATAAATTCTATTGAGGATGCATTAATTAGACAGAGACTTTGCCATATGCTGTGGCTGGAGGGCTTGCTGGCCTTTCTCTTGTAGTTACCTGTGTAAAATCCACCCTATCCTCTACATGAATGCCCAAGCTGAATAGCCATTTGAATGAAGGCTTTAGTTTGATTCGCCATACAAGGGGTACTGTGTCACTGTGTTTTCTTTCTAGGAGTCACTAAGTGATTTCTATATCTGTTGTCATGGTGATATAGCAAAGCAGGGGAAAATGGGGGCAACTTCAGGCTTTCTCCTCACCCTCTGCACTAAGATGTTGTTAGCAAGCCTATAAAACATTGGGCTTTATCTGGGCCTTCTTTTTGTTCTCTGATTGTCAATAAAACTCATTTTAAGGGTAACAAGGACATCTAAATGTCATCTGTCACAGTGTTAGAGAGATTAAGTTTGTTTAGGGACTTGTGCTGGACAAAGGCCACTATTTGTTCCGCAGATACAAAGCAGTGTTGGCTATCACCACTCTTGATTTAGAAGGAGGCCCAGAGACCATGAAGGAAATATCATCTCAGTTGCAGGTGTCTTGACATGACAGCATTAAAAAGACAGAAAAATAATTATGGTTTTGAATGAGAATCTGCAGTTCTATTTCCCACACCCCTTTGTAGATGTCCCAAACCTAAAGTCTTCTCCTAGACCAGTGGGAAGAAAACAGACATTGAGGGCCATAGGCCTGTTTAAAAACATGACATATACACATGATGGTCTCTGAATAAATGATAAAAGAGGGAAAAGAGGTTTTGCAAAGGAAGTCCGACAATAATGTGTACTGCATTAATTCAGCATTTGCTCAATAATGAGGCTAAATGGAACATACAGATTAATGAAGACATTGGTGTTATTAAAATCAAATCCTGTGGTTCATATGCTTTTCTTAATAATGAACATTGTGGCTATTGGAGAGGAAGAACAGGATTTTTTCTATTAATTTGGCACACATCCCAGATCTCATTCAACCAGAACCTATCCCCTGCAAAATGCAGCCCATGGCCTTTATGTGTCTTAGTATTTCTATTTTATATGTGTTAATTTGAAGGAAAGAATATTTCTCCTTTATAAAAAGATTTTAAAAAGTGAACCTGGAGCCTAAGTAAGAATTAAACAATATTAAAACGAGGATGTTTCTTCTAACATAGAGGATGATTGGGAAATATATAAAATTATATGCATATAATGGGATGGTTACATCACATCTGCCTGTACTATGTAAATTGATGCAGCTATCTTGGAGATTTTAGAGTCTGGGCACATCAATGCATCTCAAATTCTATTTTATAGAAAACATTCATGGTAGATAGGGCCACTATGTTAAAACTTAGATGAATTGTTCCAAATGTTGGGCAATGGGAGACTCTTTATTTACAATTTATTATGTCTCAATAATTTGGATATTTGTGAAATATGAAGGAAAGCAGAGAAATAGGACTCTATAATATCCCTATGAGCACAACCACACATATAACACACATGTGTGTGCACAAACATATCACCTGGACCAGAGTTCACATTAGAAATGGCAATGATAAACTCTCTCGTGATTTTGGCTCTGTGGAGGGGGAATATATACATATTGCCTACTTCCTACCATAATGTATATATACTCACACACACATATACCATACATATATAAGGTAAACTTGAATGTCTTTAATTTGTGCTCTCTCAAAGCAGCTTGAAATTTTTATTTTAATCATACTTAAAGAGATCTGAATGTATAGCCATAAATGATTTATACTTCAGTTGTTGGACACATTCCATTTTAGTTGTAAATTTGAAAGTTAATGATGAAGAAGCTAAACTTATAAAGACCAACACCAATATCTACACCTAGATCTTATTAAAAAAACCTTGGAATTTGCATGATCACATAGTTGTAAATATGCTTGTAGCATTGAATATGTGCAAAAAAAAAAAAAAAAAGCTAAGGCTGGATCCCTTTTTAAAAACTTACTGGAGCAAATTACCACCAAGCTCAATGTGATTTTTTTTTTAATAGAAAGACTTATTCTACACAAAGTAATGAAAGCAAATACAGTATTGAGATACCGTAACATCAATATTATGGGCCTAGATGACTTTTGTTTAGTATCTTAATAGCTCAGTCATTTGTTATTCATTCAGCCACACACGGGACACCAGGGTGTTATGAAGGACAATACTCTCGGGGCATTTTGAGTTCAATTTGTGTTTCTCTACTTATGCAGAACATGTGTTGGCATCAGCTATGGTTACAACAGGGAATCACAATATACAATGAAGTTTTACCACGTTGCTCTGAGATAATTTTTTGTTTTTCAGAACACAATCATCAAAAGAGCTGAAGTACAGTTCTGGTGCTCTATTATTAAACTTACTAGATATGCTTCCTTCTTGTTTTTTAATCTCCCATTTCTTTTAGTTTTCAGATAAAGTGTCATTTGAAAGAATAAAAAGAAAACCCCTAGCAAAAAGGACATTAAGCTGGAAAATAGGCCAACAAAAAGGAATATCTTTCATTTATACTTATATCTAAAACAAGGTGACTGAGAAAATAGATTGGATAAGTCCATCAATTCCAGAGGTACACGACACACACACACACACACACACACACGCACACATTTATATGCATAAAGCCTTACTACTTTGTCTTGAAGAGAACATCGTGTTTTATAGCTTCACAGATTGAGTAATTCTAATGAGAAAAGTAAAAGGAAATGGATACCACACGGTATTATCTTTTTCTAAATTTCTTAAGATGAAAATCCTCTAAGTGCCTTTAAATAGCTAGGCAATTTGAAAAATTTATTTAATTCCTCTGGCCTCAGTTCCCTCTAAAGGAAAATATAGGGATGGGATTAGATAACCTCTGAAGCCTCTTCTACTTCAAAATACAATTAACAAATTCATAATAAGGTTTTCAGTTTTTTAAAATGTCTAGTGTTTTGAAAGCAACTATTTTTATTAAGAAAAAATAACATAGATCGACAAGAGCTTCAAGGTAAGATTTATATATGACAAATAATCTCTGTTTAAGATTTACTGTGCAAAATTAAGCATCCAGGAAGTTGTATTTTCTAAGTTCTATAGTCTTTTTATTTTTAACAAATGAGTGATAAAAAGTTCATCAAATTGGGACTAAGTTAATTCATCAAGGCTGTATATTATGCTGGATTTTTAACTATCCCCTTGCATTCAGGAAACAGTGAAACAACATATGAAATTCCAATAATGAAACAAATTTTTTCGAAACAAAAAGACAATATCCTTGATAAGTAATACACTTACTTGATATATCATTGTCACTTGAGCCAAAAGAAACTGTTGAGAATATTTTCTTCCCTTCTACTCTTCCATTCTATTTCCAAATTTTTGAATCATGCTTTGTATTCTTATTTAAAGCAATCATACAATATCTGAATTTATCATAAAATAGCTGACTCTAGTGGATAATTCTACATGGTAAAATTTCCTTTCCACCTTACAGAATACAATATTTCTTTATCAAATGTGGTCATCTTCAATTATATCTACAAATGACAGTATGAATAATGAAGTCTAACATTGTCTTCTCAGGAACGTTTTCAGCCAGATAAATATTCTATGTACATAAAGCAGCTTAATAAAAATATTGGATTGATGTTATTATGTACATTCTTTCCATCTCTTTTGTTTATCTACTTTATTCACTAAAGACTCCAAATATTTTCATTCCAATTTGTGAATATAAAATTATATATTTATACAAATTCTACTTTGTTAACCTTCTAATTTAAATTCAAATAAACACTTCAATAGAATCAGTTTTTTTAAAGTTAATAATATCCATTTTTATTAACAATAACTGTGCCATATGGAAAAAATCCTATAATGTTTATTAAAGTATAGAGAGAATCAGTCCGATAGTGCATGCTTTGGAAAGACGACCCTCATTATATTATCTTATTAATTGTTGGTGCATAGTATTTTCATCAATACATTAGAAATATTGAAAAATTGAGTAGTATGCTATAAAGTAATTAAAATTCCTGATGAGCTAATCTTAATATTTAAAATTAAAATTCTTTATTTTTTATGTTTTAAGCTATACTAATAACTTACCATCATCAAATATATTAAAGTCACCATGTAAGAGAAAAAATAATAAAAAGATTATTTAGTTAAAATAAAACATAAATCTCCATCACAGATTGCTATTTTTAATATAACTAAGGTCCTTAATTTTACACAAAAAACATATTTTGGACTAGTACACTAAAAGATACATATTTAAAAATCTGGTGAGAAGATGATGTCCCTTAACAGTGATTTAATCATAATAGTGACAATTTAAAAAATGGTTTTAGATAAAAAAATTGTAACAATTATAACTTTGAAAATATATATAAAATTAACTTTCCAACCAAATAAATACTTTAATTTCTGAATGTATTATCTCTGCCATTTTTAGACTTAATGATGTTCCAAGGTAAAATAAATGCATGTCATGTAAACCAAAAAAATAGAATGTTTAAAAACAATCAGAATTTAATTTCAACAGGAAATGTACTCTGTTAACTACCTCAAGTTGAAATGTTTGAGTCCTCATGCAGTGCAGTGCATGAAGCGTACTTTTTCCATTATCATTGTAGCATTTGAACAATAGATTTTTCAACCTATGAAAAGAGCAAAAATTTATTAGCTATCTTTCCTTGAGCTTCAAGTATCAGTATTATTCATTTTTGTTACAAAATTCCAATACATACTCTAAAAGGACAGCTTGTTTCTCTTTTAATACCAATACTCATGTTTCTGAACATTTTAAAGTTTTTATAAATATCTTTCCAGATACAATTTTTAGTACAGTTTTAATTACATGAAAACATTCATAGAGATTTCTCAGTTCATTTATAAGATTTTTCCTGTCAGTTCTGACGAATAAAAAACATAGTTTTTTTATATATATAATTTCCTGGAACTTAACAATAAAACAATTTTTTGAAGTGTGGAAAAATCAGAATTGGATTATTTGTATTTCAACTATAAAAATTACATGTAGTTAGTATTAATAATACAGGAGATATTCAATAAGCAAAATGTATCTTCCACAAGATAATTATTCTATTGCTTTCAACACTGGCTATCATTGGGTGAAAAATTAATTCAGGTATTATTTATTTAAGTTACCTTTAAATAGAAATTTTTCTCCTGATGCAACTCAGTATAAGAATAGAGTGAAATACTTGAGAAATGTGGCAACAACAAAAAAATAAATATCAGTTTTCAGAAAATATTTGAATATGGCTCATTCATACATGAGTTTATGTGTAATTTAGAAAATAATATGTTAATCTGAAATAGCAACATCTTCATTGGATAGTAGCCATTTTGGAAACTCTAAAGACATCATCTTTACTTCTTTACTATTACCACACAGTTTCTTTTTATTTTAATTCCCTTTCGCTTCCCCTCCCAGGCTAATTTAGTTTATGATATTTAGTGCTCTGTTCTTCACTGCATTTTATGACTCTTATTTTTCTAAGTGTTTCTCTTTTACCAAAACCTTGATGCTTGTTAAGAACTATACTTCTTTAATAATAACTTTTAATAATATTAACAATCATTTCACATTTTAGTCTTTCTCATTATTTAGACTTGATATTTAATGGTACTTTAAATAGCTTAGAAAAGTCAGTTAATAAACAAATCTATTTTATATTTAAATAGCATCTTGCTTCCTGAAAATGCTTCCTAAAATAAGATTCAAGTCTCTTATAATGAATTCATACTAAAATTTGGCCTCCTCTTTTTCAAAAGATATATTTAAGTTAGAAAATCCTAAAGTGAAGCCTTTGTACTTACTTAATGAAGGGTGAGGGGAAGCATTTTTTTTACCAGCATTAAAAAGAAGCAAAAGGAATAAAAGAATTTACATCACAGTTATAGTATTTAAGTATAGGTGAGAATTGTAGTTAAAATAAAAATAGACTCCCAAATCTGATATCAATAATATTAGAAAAGTTTTTCTTATGCATTTTTGTCCACTTACTTTTTCTGTTCAAGTTATCTTTGAAGGTTATCTGAGTGAGCAGTATGAGTAGGGTTCTGGCTTCAAAGTCAGAGAGGTCTGAGTTCAAATCCTAACTCTGGAAAAGGAAAAAAAATTCTCAAAGATATATTTGATTCATCTGAAAAATGAGGGTGAAGGTTACAACCATTCTGTGACAATTAAGATAAGGCATATTAAGTATTTATCAGAAAACCTAACACTCAGGAAGAACTCAATAAAGTTGACTATTATGATGTTATTAGTATTTGCTAGCCTAAAAATGCATCAATGAAAAACTAATGGCTTACAGTTAAATAGAACATGTTGATTGTAACACTTACAAGTGGTACTGGGTAATTCAATTAATTTCTCTGATTTTAAATTTCCACTTCTATAAAATATTCTGTATCTTTGAGTGATCTGTGAGATAGATCTGTATTGTGCTAGAAAATGCTTACAACTATCTGATTTGCTGATTTTTGTGGCACAAATCTTTCCATCATGCTCAATTTCAAGCTACCAGTGCAGCTGGGAAGAGATGCACAGTTGCACATCATTATATTGTATAGTATAGTATTTCACATTGTCATATTATTTAAGTGATATTATTTTCACCATACAAGTTCAATAACTGTAAAAAACTTTGAAAGCACAAATATTAGTAAAATCTAATAAACTGAGATTCGGGGAGTTTTAAATATTTACCATCTGTGTTTTAGCATAATTTATTTCATGATAAGTTTTTATAATTTATATATATTTTAAAATAATGATTGTGTTAAATCAGCTTGCAACATTCTTGATAATTTGACAATTATCTTTTTTAGGCAAGAGGAGCCAACTCTAGTACACTAATGCATGAGGGATAAATTAATGTTTGTGAAAACCGTATCTGATTTCTTTTTAAAAAAACACTCTGTAAGTTATAAAGCATTTTAAATTTATTTGTTATGAGTGAATTTACCCAAGTTTCTTTGCACACAATATAAAAAATTATGGCTTTTGGCTGAGTCATATAGGGAAATTAGATGAGACTACCAATGCTAACAAATAAACAAACAACCAAAAAAAACCCCTATTGAACACAACTAAACCGGGAAAACATTTAAGTTTCAGTCAGTTGAAATGAGTCACAATATGTTTAAATGTCAATAAACTATGCTCGATATTGCCTTAATTAATAATTTTAACTATACCTTTGATGACTATATGAGATATGAATGCCAAAACCAGTTTACTAAAAATATTTTTAAGTGTTTAATTTTAAAACAGCAGTAAAAACTCTTACAGCATTTAGATATCATTCTAAAGGAACTATTTGGATATTTTTCTTCCTAGACTCATGCATTTGCCTAAGCTATTTGATTTTTTAAAAATTAAACATAGCATGATTCAAAATTAGCACCCTGGGGAATCATTGCTACTATAAGGAATTCTCTGAAAAATCAATTAAAACAAAGTTAAGTAAATTAAATGAAGTAACTCTCCTTCATTGAAACTCTCAAAATGCAAACATATTAAAACTATACCAACTTCCTCTATATTCAAAATACATATAATTATGTTTCCCTAATTACTAATGTGCATTCTTTCATCTCATTCAACAAACTTTATTGAGTATCTACTGTATTCCAGATACTTGTGCTAGGCGATTTTTAATGTTATGTTGATTCTCAGCTTCTCCTTGTTAATATTTTACTTAGCTATTTAAAAGTTTGTACATCTCCAGATAAACTTTATAAAAGAGATTACACTTATATTTTTACATTTATGATATGATTGATGTTAATAATGCTTTTATATATTTTTCTGCCCCTTTACTCACCTCCTAGTCTGATTTTCTAATAACTTTGTGCAAACACCACATTTCAAAATGATATGAATTTAATCAGCAATAGTCATACTTGGCTGAATTATGCAACATAAAAAGGAGAGTAACGATTTAAATTTGTTGAGCTGAAAATTTTATCTATAAATTAGTAACTCTAAGAAAAAATTACTTTTGATATTCCCCAAATTAAAAAGACTAGGTATCAATTAACTTTCTTATTAGAATAAAGTCTATTACTCATGCCTTAAATAGACATATATAGATATATGTATTATTATGTGTATTTGATTTACATTTGAAAGAGAAGTTGAGTCTATGATTTTCTCCCCAAATTCTGAAAATAAAATTTAAATACCCAGATAAATGACAATAGTCTGAATGATTTAACAAGCCAACTCAACAAGAAAATAATTATGGTTACCCTTAGGTAAAAAGCTAAATTATCTTTCAAGGTGATTATCATGTACAATATATATTACCAGTTTCTCTGGCTGATATAAATACACAATGTTTAACTAGATGTGAAAGAAAATATATATTATTATAATTCCCCATAAATATTTTTAAAGTTTCAAGTGCATAATAGTAATTGATATTAAGTGTTATATTTTTAGTTTGATGAAACAGTCTTTGGAAACTATCTTGACAAACAAGCACTATGTTTGTACTCTTAGTATTATATAAACATTGCTCCATAGAGCAGATCCTTTATTTGTAGGCTTTATTATGATAGAACAGAGTGGCTTACAGAGAGGGAATGTGTAAATAAATCACAGATTCTTAAAAAAATACAGACACCTTTAGAAAATTTCCTCTGGCTATGGAATTTGTTTTGAACTATATTTTTATTTCAAAATAAATGTAACTTACTGAGATTCACATTCCTTAAAGTAACTGGGGAACAAGAAAGCAAAACAAAGAAGTGGGGCAAAGTCATAAATTGTAGTAGACCAAAAATGTAAAATCATTCTTAACCTGAAAGATTTAGTTTCACTTTAAAAATGCAAAAATGGAAACCAAGTATATTTTAAACACTTTTCTAATAATTTATAGTACACTTTAAATAATTAGTTATTGTTTATCACTAAGGGAACAGCATGTTCTATGCAATGTGAGGTGATCATTTATGCCATCTACCAAAAAATGATGAATTAATCAAAATCTCAAAGATAGAAACAATTAAATGACCTATTGCCATTAAAAGAGTCATTATTGTCAGAAATGTAATATAGGTTTCATTCATGGAAGTAATGCTTGTGAATTCAGTATGTAGCCTATTATTTTAAATTTTGAAACAAATGAATTATTTTAAATTCAGTATTGTGTAAGTTTCAGAAAACACTTATTTTCTATCAAATATGGGAACATGGGAAATATAGATATATATTATTGCAGGAGTCATCAAAACTTTGAAGCAATGGCAACAGCCTATCAGAAAAAAATGTTTAAAGTCCTAATTTTCATTTATTGTCTTTTCTAAAGAAATGCAATTTTATCAATCTCTTTTGTTTTAATTTTTAGCATAAAATTAGCATTTATAACCACTATTGAAAATCTGAGTGTAGAGATCCAAAGAAAATCAACTCAATATCGTGATATAAATTCCAAAATTATCATATCTGTTTAGGAAATGTTTTCTCTCTTTTTTTTTTTTTTTTGGTCTGCTTATTAAAGGGATAAACTGAATTTGTACTGTTTTATATGACTGACTTTTGAGAATAGTCATTTACATAATAATAATGATTTCCCTTTGTGTGGAATCTTAATATAACAAAAGCATCCTGAAATTAGGAAATTTGACATCACAAGCTTTTCTTTTATGTGCTTTATATTAAAAGGCTATATTATTAGTCACTATAAATGCACAAGACTCTATAATGGTGCAACTAGAGGGTTTGTCTTTAGAGAGTCTATCATTAATGAAATTGAAAAGTTAAAAACTGATGTTTACAATTTGATGAGTAGAGAAGATTATTTATGGAATAATTTGCATTGTGATTTCAGACCAAAGTGTAATGCACAACTTCATTGTATTTGAAACTCAGTAAACCCCATGGTTAGCTGTGTCCTGAAAAGGAAACCATACATTTTCAATTCAAAGTATGCACAGATACCAAAAGGTTACCAAATACAACAAAATTAAATTATTTAAAGTTATAATCAGTGGAAATTTCTTTATAATTCAAATCTTGAATAAAGTATTAAGATCTGAATGTGACCATCTATACTGACTTGTCTTTAAGGATATTATGCAACTTTGAAAAATATTATGGTATAATAGTGAGAAAAGCATGTAATTAGAAGCTTTAGTAACCAAAATTTGAATCCTGTTTCTATAATTTATTAGCTTTATATCCCCAGTAAAAGTGAGTAATCGTCTCAGTTTCCTGAATTGAAGCAAAATAAAGATAATAAAATTTACCTAAATGAGGATTTGTGAAGATTAAATGAGAAAATGCATAAACTAGCTTGCACAATATCTGCAGTAGATTGGGAGCTCACTATCACTCTTTCTGTTCCTATTCCCTTCAAATACAATATTACATCTATTTTTGAATTTTGCCATCATTATCACATGACTGAAAATCTGAAGGAAAATTTTTCCCAAATCAGTGGCTATATTCTGTAGATTATCTTGGTCTATTAGACTATTGTAGGCTAGGCACAGTGGCTCACACCTGTAATTCGAGGACTTTGGGAGACCCCGGGCAGGAGGATTGCTTGAGGCCAGAAGTTCCAAACCAATCTGGGTAATAGGGAGACTCCACCTCTACCAAAAAAGAAAAAACAAAAAACAAAAAACCTCAGCCAGAAAGCGTGTCCTGCACCTGTAGTCCCAGCTACTCAGAAGGCCGAGGCAGGAGGGTCTCTTGAGCTCAGGAGTTTGAGGTTGCTGTGAGCCACGAGATATCACTGAACTCTAGACTCGGCAACAGAGTGAAACCCTGTTTCAAAAAAAAAGTGCTCTAGGCCTTCTTAAAGTTGAACTCTTGTGTTATTAATATTTTTGTTAGAACAACTTACATCCTACGATTTCACCCACAAACCATTTGCTAATGAGCAATACAATAATATGTGTGTTTCCTGGGAGGTAAAAAAAAAGAACTTCCAGAATGTTTCACAGAATATTATCATTGTTAAATTGGCTGCCTTGCCACTTGCATGTTCCCCTCATGCAGTGACAGGATTACACTAAGCAGTTATTATGTTCTTCAAGATATCTTTGCAAATATAAAGCAAATTGGAAAACAGACTAGTGGAAGGAAAGAGCAAACACTATGCAGGAACCAGAAATGAATCAAGGAAGGAAGAATATGAAGTGAGCTATGGCACTAAAGAAATAATAAGCAAGGAAGGAAGGGTAATCAACATTATCAACCAAGTTCAAGAAGAAATAAGACTAAGAAACAGAAATAGTAGGTCATTGTTGGCCCACACAAATATAATTTTTGCAGAGTATCTAAACCCATCTACAAGAGATTGAAGAAAAGGTGGATGTTCCAAATGGGTTCTATTACTCTACCAAAATAACTCTGGCTGAAATCCACAGGGATCACCATGTTCCTAAATTCAATGGACATTTTTTATTTTACTTGAACTCTCAGCCAGATTTGGTACTGTTGATAAGTTTTTCTTTAGAAAATCATCTTTCCTTGGCTTGATTTACAATATTGTTTTATTTTCCTCACTCTGGCTACTTATAAGCTTCTGATACAAGACTTATCCTCCTTTATTGACCCTTCATTGTAGAATTATCATATTTTAAGGTCTTAGGTCCTATTCTCATATCATTTTATAATATCTTCTCATGCAATCTTATCCATGTCTATAGTTTAATTGATTAACTAGATCCAAGCCAATTTCAAATGTTTACTTCCATCCCAGGCTTGACCTTTGAGTTTCAAGCCCATACACCCAGCTACCTACTTGATAGCTGCAACTAGATGTCTTCAAAGTACGTCTAACACATAACATCTTCTGTAATCATTCCTCCAAAACACTTAGATTCTCAATTTGAGGAGATATAAACACCATCTATCCAGTTCCCTAAGCCAGAAACCCAAGAGTCACCTCATATCCGATCCATCACTAGGTCCTGTCACTTTTAGTTCCTAAACATTTCTCAAATCATCCATTTTTCCCACCAAAAAGTTTATTTCATATGCTATGGAAAGGATGACTTATTCAAAATCAAAAACTTATTATACAACTCCTTCCACTTTTAGCACTTTTTAATCCCTATTTTAAATGTTTTAATTATTCTTAAAATAATGACTAAAATATTTAATATAGCATATATGGCTCAGACTGATTTGTCTATTGTCTATCTATCTGTTTACAACCCCAAAAGAGACTAGGGAGGTAAATATTCAGGATAGTAAGTCAAGTGAGAGGTAAAACTATATATTAGTAAAAAGGATAACTATACATGCTTAAATATAGGAAAACAAGACACAGTTGAGAGAAACGGGTTATAAGTGTCTTTAAAATAAATTTAAGATCTCAGTAGTAGGAGTCAATAGGTACAGCACATCTGTGTAAAAGAGAGAAGACATAACTTCCTAGTAAGCAAATCAAAAAAGTAAAAACGAGTTAAACTTACACATGAATATGTACTCTTCATGACTGTTTTTGACTAAATTATATAATATCTATGGCTGATTACAGTTATGTGTCCATTAAAACTCCCTACTAGATAAGAATCAGGTAAAACTTTTTTATTGTTATTCAGCATTAATTTAAAATATTGTATCATGTTTTAGAAATCTGTTTAAACACAAAGAATCATTTATGCAATATTCTAAAATGTCTATGGTTTCTTAATTTGCATTTTTAATAATGTCAAAGTTACCAAGTGTAATTTGCTATAAGATAAATTTATTTTTAGTTTAGTAGAAGATTTTCTGTGAGTTTTGGAATGCATAAAATACTGTTGAACAATTCTTTTTAGTTGACTAGATCAAAAAACAGATCTACCCTAGAAAGATGAAGGTTTGCCACTATTGAAGACATTCAAAAGAAGTTGCTGCTGGCTCTTAGGGCAATTCCAGTTATTAGCAGATGTATGCTCTTGTAGGTATATAAGTACCTCTTCATATCACTTTATCACTCATAAAGTGTCACTGTGTAAATGACTTTCTGGGAAGAAGCCAAGCACTTTTGGAAGCTGAATAACTCTTTCAGGCAACTAGAGCTCTATTCATTTTACTGAAATAGTGAATAGTGCATGAATTGGAAGAATCTGATTCAAATAAGTATTAGATAATTTGTTCTCTGTATAATTTTACCTGTAGTGTGACTGTAAAGTATAGAAGTTGATTTTATATGCGTATTTGAACATAAAAACCCTAATAACTGCTATTTGTAAAGATAATAACCTTGAGATGGTATATTGTTTACCTCAATAATGATTCTAACGGTTAAGAAAATTTGAGGATTATCTTTTGGAACTAACTTCAAAGTAAGGTTATTGGTCACACAAGAAATTCTCCAGACATTTTAGTCATAAACTCCATTGTTCAGACTAAAATATTATTTCCTTGGTTCTTCACTAACTTTTTGTTTTCTTATTAAAATTGGATAACTTACAGTTGTTAAGAAAAAAAATAAATTATTTATAGGTGTCTACTATTCATCATAAGAGCAAGTTACTATAAATTAGAAGTTTCATAAATGGTTTGAGGTTTAGCACTCTTGTTTGAATAAATTTATAGATGTCAGAGAAGATGACATTATTAAAATAGACATTTTAACTGGTTCCTGCCTATTTTATTACCAATATAATCAATAGAATAGACTCTAAAGATATGATAAAATCAGCACAAATCCTGGAGATTGGAAGAGAAATTATGATAAACTTCTGTGGATTCAGCACCAATAGAATCATATTAAATGAAGTTACTCTAAACTACCCATCTTTTAAAATGGCAATGTCACTAGGAAAAAAAATAGGCTACTTATATATAAAGAAAACTTGAATTTAAGACATCTCTTTCATCATTTTGAATGCAAGAAATCAACAGACATTGCCCTCTATGTTTTAATGGGAAACTTTTTATCTAAGAAATCTATAGCAAGCCAACTTGTTAGTAAAACACGTTATACACATCTTTAAATATTCAGGGTCTGAGAGAGTACCATGTATACTTCCTGAAATTATATTAATTGAACAGTGATCTGCCTTCCTTAGATGGATCTCAAAGCTTTGCTAGAAAAAGACTAATGATGAACATTGAAGTTTACACAATAATTTTTTAAATCAATTCTTATTATATGAATGTATTAGTTTATTTCAATTTCAATAATGATCTCAAATCAGTTCTGGGGAATTTGAAAATGTGATTTTGAAGAGAAAAGAAAAAAGAGAAGTTTATCTACAATAGATTTAAAATGTTTCATAAATCTAAATTAAAATAATCTCACATAGATAAAATATTAATAAAATGAATTATATACAAAAACTTAATGTTTGATAAACAGCATATTTTCATTGTTGAAATAATAGATTATTTAGTGAAGTTTGCTGGGAACGCTAGATAGCTATTCACAAAAATGAATGTAGAATCTTGTTTCACATACATACTTGCTGAAATAAAGATTTACATCAAAAAGTGATTCTCAGGATACATCAGATGAAAACATAGATGAGTGTAATATGGAGATACAAAAATGTTTTCCAAACCATTATAAACTAAGAAGGAAAGCATAAATGAATCAACTCATAGATGTAATCTCACATTTTTTTCCCAATTGTTCAGGTCACCATACAGACTTCTTCTTGCACTTATCCAAAAGCAATGGGGATAATGAAAGCCCGAAAATCAAACTCTGTATAGTATGGATGCAATCATAGTTTGCATACTCCAAAGTACACATATGACTGCCCAGAACCCTAATAAAAGAGCTTCATGGGAGGAAAAAGAGAGACAGAGCAGCAGAGAAAGGACTCGGCAAGAGGGCTCAGTCACAGCAGATTTCAGAAGCACTAGCACATGTATACTTTCTGAAGATGAGAGGCACAACCAAAGGTGAAATATCTATATCTTTTTTTTGAACAGCAGGAGGAGGAACAGAGGTGAACTGCTGGCAGCAGGAGTCCTGGACTAGGTTTGGTTTATAGAAGCAGAGAAAGTAGGGTTACCATATGAAGAATCACAGAGACAGAATTTGGGGCAACTAAGAAGAATTTAGATTTGCATTATAAAAAATCAAGCAGCTGGAATACTAATAAGATACCTCTCTGGCCAAAGAAACCTCTTGCAAATAGCTGTTCCAGAAAAACTGAACTAATGTAACAATGGAATCAAAGAAAAGGAAAAAAAAAAAAGAAAACCACTAGCAGAGCTTGAATTAAAAAAAATCACCTAAATAATATTAATAAATAAGCAGTATAACTTTCTAGTGGATAAAGACTACTCACCAGAAAAAAGTGTTGCAACTCAGCTTATGAAAAAATGTAAGAAATAATTATCCAATTTTTTATTTAAATAATGAAGCAATTGCCTCTCTGAAGGAAGATCTCAGAGCAGAAATGTAAAAATTCAGGGACAAATGGAAAGACAATGAAATAAATAAAATAAAATAAAATGTGATCTGTCTGATTTCCCCAAAGAAGAGAAAAATAATAAAAGAATAAAAGTATTTTTAAAAATGTATAATAGAAAAATAAAGGAGACTGGAAATCATGGAAATACAGTGAGATATTAGAGGAATTTTAATAAGCAACCAAAATTAAATAGAAATCGAAAAGGAACTAAAAATTCTTGTAAAATAGTGATAGTTGCAGAAGAAAAGCAAACAGGATTAACCGATACGTAAATGAAGACTGAAAATAACCTAAAATAAGGAATAGAATATTTAAATATATAATTCAAGAAAACTTTCCCAAAAGACTTGAATTAGCATATCAAAAATTCTAAAAAATCAAAAAATTCCAGAACTAGTCATAAAAGCATCTACTGATAGCTTTTCTATGAATAAATGTTTACTTGATTATAAAACTTATTAAAGAAAACCTTGAACATAAAGAAAAGCCCACAAACAAAATAATTCACACACAGCTACTCCAATCAGAGATTTTAATCCTTATTAACATTTGAGGTGTCTGTTTCAATTTTTTTATACTTAACTAAGCATGTAACATAATATATATTATATTATTACATATAAGAAAATACAATATGTAACAACATACTCATTTTAAGAAAAGAGAATTATACATTGACATAGATTTTTATACTAAGTAAACAAGTTAGGTATATTTTTTCATGTATTTATATGTTTATAATCTAACAGCTTATTAGATGAAAAATACAGTCATCCTCGTGGTACAAAAAATTACACAAAACAAAATTAAGTTCATCATTTTCCTATCTCAAGGTCTTTTTTGTGTGTGTATCTTTCCAGAGGCTTTTCATGTTTCATGTCTTTACATAAATGGGAGCACATTGTAGATAATGCATAGTATCCCGTTGTATAAATGCAACATAATTTGTTTAGCTCATCCCTTATCACTGATTATTTAGTATGGTTCCTTTTTGTATTATTATTATAAGCAGTGTTGTATATATTTTATATACTTTTTTTACTCATGTATATTTTCTTATAGTGGATTATTTTGTACTCTAATTACAGGGTCATAGAGCATTCTTTAATAATTTACATTTGTAATTCTGCCAAATGGTCCTTCATAAGCATCTTAACAATTTACATCCCCACAAGCAGTATATGAGAGATGTCATTTCTTGGCACCATTAATCATACTGAGTGTTGTTGGTTTTAAATATATTTTCAATTGTAAAATTTTATGCTCATGCTTACCTCAAAACCAATATTAATTACATTATTTATTCTCAATTCTTTTTCTCTTTTTCTCTAGACTTTCTCTAAACTTATATCTATACCACTCAAAGGACCCACTCTAAGGAGGAAGGTGCCCTCTGGGCAAATGGTAGACAAACTGCACAAAGGGAAGTTCAGGATACTCCTTTTCTAAGTAAGATCACTCTTTTCCAGCAACATATCTAGACACTTCCTTTCTCCAATCTAACAGACCTATTTTTTTCTATTGAGATAAAAACATCATCTCACTTACATTATCGCTGCCCAGCCCATTTAAACTTTTATTGTTTTCTGTTCTCACTTGTCTGGGGAAAAGGTGGACTATGACTGTTAGGTTGAATGAGGCTCAGATTTTGTATCAGTTCCTTGTATCCCCATCATCATCATGGAGTGGCAGCAATAAGAGGGCAATTCAACCTTTCTCCACTGAAAGCTTTCCATCACATTGTGGTGCAAAGCTCCAGGCAGACAGACCAGACACATGCGTGTCCTCCACAGACTGTAGTCATAAAACGCTCCTGCAAGATCAGACCCTTGCTAATTACAATACTAACATCTATTAACTTTTTCATTCATCGCCAATTTTCATTCATTTCTTAAGGCTAATACTAATTGCAACTTTAAAAAAAAATAATGCTAAATAGGGCAAGCAATCTGGGAACCCAAATGGTATATTCCCCTCCTGCTACACATGCTCTCATTAGACACATACACAGAGGAGGAAAAAAAGAAATCTCTCCAAAGAGCTGGCACTGCAAATTATTTTTTTTATAAATTATATTTGTTCTGGGGTTATTGAATATACTATTTTTTTAACTTATAAAGTGAGAGTTTGGGGATAATCGACTTGATAAGCAGTCTCAATGGAGAATTTAAAATGAGGGAAAACATGGTGAAGAGGAAATAATAAGGGTAGTAAAGTACTAGATCTTGAAAAGTAATCTGGGATAAACCAAAGGGACTTTTAATAAACATGATCTTTGTTAAATTTGCTTTAGATGTAGACAGCAAAAATACCAGAAATATTTTGCTAGTTAAGAAAATAACCACTTCCCTGAAATGATTTCCTTGCCTGTTTTGTTATTTATCTTCTAGCTACAATTATCATATCAGAATGGTAGCTAAACTAAAATAAGTTCATCTTAATTGCATGAAGAGAAGGTGTACTTTTATTTCTTTATTAATTAGTTTGGCAAGAATTTGTTGACATGTCCATTCATATAATCATTCATTTCCTAGTTAGGAAAATCAGAATCCTCACTTGCCTGTATTAACTCCTGGGACTTCTTGTCACAGGATTTATTTCCATTATTATTCAAAATTGCATTTTGGGCTTCTAATTCCTACACCATGCTTTAATATCATTATTGGAAGCCAAATTAGCAGTCCATTATTATAGTATGGTCTAAGTTTGAAGGAAGTAAATAGAGCAGCATAGGAGTTAATAAATCCTGGCTTGTGTTCAGGTAAATGTTAACTAAATTGAGATGGTAATCATGTTTACTGTTCTTAACCCAATGTTCAGTAGCATATACAGCTGTGTAAGCGTGGCACCTGCATATGGACATTTGTCTCTTCTGATTAACCAGCTGCATTTGATTTGGGGATGAGATTTGGGAGCTGAGATAACCCACAGTTGTCACATAAGCAGAGATGGGTTCCGTTAGCACTTATTCTCATCCACAATAATCTCAGCCCTCAGGAACGGATTCACGGTATTTTTTTTTTTCCATCCAACATCCAGTCACTTTCAGGTTTTCCACAGCCAGAGAAGAGCTTATTATAGGCTCAGGCTGATGTCCACTCAAGGGCTCAGTACCTTCCTGTGGCAGCTCTTGAAGGACTTTCTGCTCCAAGTTGTTAGGTTTCTCTTATCAGTAATAAAAAAAATGCATCAAGAGAAAGGAGCAGGAAATAGAAACCAAAGTTACTCACTCGTATTGTTAACATTGGCCTTACAAGAATAGCAATCATAATTAAGTCACTTCTTTTACTACATAATAAAACAGAGGTCATAATTAAAGTTACTCAGAAGTAAGTTGCTTGTCAAATTATAGCTTCTAAAATATGCAGCAAAAGCCCATAAAGACATGCATTTATTTGGTACCCCAACACTAGGATTATGGACTATCAGAGTAAATTAAAGGAAAATAGAGCCCAAAAGAATAAATATAACAATTACAGCATGAATGTTCTTTTATAATTGATCAATTTCTAGTCTAGCCTATCAATGCTACCTTTTGCCATGAATCCTCATTTTGGCTCTCTGCTGGGGTCTTATCTATCTTTTCGTATTTCGTGCAATGCTGCTGCCTTTATTTCTTGCTGATTCCAGCTACTGACACCAAATGACAGCATGTAGTGAACTGCAGTGGGACAACTTCCCCAGGAAGAGGACAGTAGATGGGACATTCTATCTATAATCCAATGAAGAGGCATTTACTTATCCCAGTGTAGTTGGCATCCCTCTGGAGAAATACCATTTCACATACTAAAAAATTTGAGGATTGTAGTAAAGTGGACCATATTTGCAAAATATAGATACTCTAAATCTCCAATAAGAGATTTTTAAAAAAAAACTTAATGAGGGAAATTTACTGAAAAACCTACCCCATAAGGCACTGGATTCCGATTTGCAAGTGTGTTCTTTCAAGCTTTCAAAGAACAGATGTTTCCTCTGAGAGATTACTTTATGAATTAAACATCATTTTATTTCAGAGCTAACCTGATAAAATAGAAGGAGTATAGTTCAAAAACACTATTCCACAATCTTACATATGAATACACATAAAAAATTCAATGAAATATCAAATGTGAAGGTATTCCCACTAAAGTGAAGGACAAAAAACTCCACTATTTTATTATAGCTACTATTTTGTAATGTTTTATGAAGGATCAAACCAGTAACATTATTTATGAAAATGAAAAACATAAATATTAAGAATGAAGAGTAGCATGTTTTATTGATCAATAATTTTATTCTTTGCCCAGGAAAACAAAGTTAATCTACTGAAAAGCTATTGTTCAGTACTTCAAATTTAATGGAAGATACAAAGATTTCCCCTGTAGCCCCTGGTCCCCAACCTCCACACAATCACCCCCATTATTAAGATCTCCTATCAGAGTGGTATATTTGTTACAATTGATGAACCCACGCCGACACACTGTTATCATCCAGAGTCCATAGTTTACATTGGGGTTCACTCTTCGTGTTGTACATTCTATGGGTTCAGACAAATTTATGACATGTATCCACCATTACAATAACCATGCAGGGTAGTATCACTGCCCTAAAAATATTCTGTGCTTGCTTATTCATCCCTACATCTCCCCAGCCACTGGCAGCCTCTAATCTTTTTACTGTTTCCACAATTTTACCTTTTCCAGAATGTCATGTAGTTAGACTCATACAGAACGTAGCCTTTTCAGACTGGCTTCTTTCATTTAGTAATATGCATTTAAGTTTCTTCTATGTCTTTTCATGGCTTGATAGCTCATTTTTTAAGCAGTGAATAATATTTCATTGTCTAGATGTACTGCAGTTTATCTATTCATACACTGAAGGATACCTTAGCTGCTTTCAAGTTTTGGCAATTATAAATAAAGCTGCTATAATCTTTCACGTGCAAATTTTTGTGTGGACATAAGTTTTCAACTTCTTTGGGTAAATACTAAGGAATGTGATCACTGGATTGTATGACAAGAATGTTTAGTTTTGTAGGAGACCACCAAACTATCTTCCAAAGTGACTATACCATTTTGCATTCCTACCAGCAATGAATGAACTCCTACCAGTATTACTCCATATACTCTCAGCATTTGGTGATGTCAGTGTTCTGAATTCTTGACACTCTAATAAGTGGTATCTCATTATTGTTTTAATTTATATTTTCTTGATGACACACAATGTGGAGAATTTCTTTATAGGCTATTTGCCATCCATATATTTTCTCAGGTGAGATGCTGTTAAGGTCTTTGACTCATTTTTAACTGGGTTGTTTGTTTTCTTAATGTTGAGTTTTGAGTTCTTTGTGTATTTTGGATAACAGTCTTTTCTCAGATTTGTCTTTTGCAAATATTTTCTCCTAGTCTGGGACTTTTCTTTTTATTTTGTTATTTTTAAAGTGTCTTTTGCAGAGAAAATTTTGTTAATTTTAATAAAGTGCAGTTTATCAATTCTTTCTTTTGTAGATCATGTCTTTGGTTTTATGTCTAGAAAGTAATCACCAAACCCAAGATCTTCTAAATTTCTCCTATATTATTTTCTAGGAGTCTTACAGTTTTGCATTTTACATTTAGGTCTGTGATCAATTTTTAATTAATTTTTGTGAAGGGTGAAAAGTCTGTGTTTTGATTTTTTTTTTTCTTTTTGCATGTGGATGCCCAGTTGTTCCAGCCCCATTTGTTTAAAAGACTATCTTTTATCTACTGTATTGCCTTTGCTCCTTTGTCAAATACCAGTTGACTATATTTAAATGGATTTATTTCTGGGCTTTCTCTTCTGTTTCATTGATCTATTTGCCTATTTTCTCACTAATATCACACTATCTTGGTTACTATGGCTTTATAGTATGTTTTGAAGTCATGTAGTATCAGTCCTCTAACTTTGTTCTTCTTCAATATTGTGTTGACTATCCCAAGTATTTTTCCTTTCTATATAAACTTTAGAATCAATTTGTCAATATTTACAAAATAACTTTTTTGAATTTTATCAGGGATTGCCAAATTGAGAGGAACTCACATCTTAGCAATATTGAGTCTTTCTCTCCATAAACATGGGATATCTCTCCTTTTATTTAGTTTATCTTTAATTTTTCTCATCAGAATATTGTAGTTTTCCTTATATAGAACTTGTACATATTTTGCTAGATTTATAGTCATTCCTTGGATGCTAACATAAATAGTATTATATTTTTAATTTCAAATTCCAGTTTTTCATTCCTGTTATATAGGAAAGCAACTAACTTTTGTATATTAATCTTGAATACTGAAACCTTGATATAATTGCTTATGAGTTCCAGGAATTTTTTATCAATTCTTTTAGATTTTCCACATACGTGACAATGTCATCTGGGAACAAATGATCTGTATACCTTTCATTTCCTTTCTTTTATTGCATTAATGAAGACTCCAGGATGATATGGAAAAGCCTTGGCGAGAAGGGGCATCTTTGCCTTCTTCCTGATTTTAGTGGAAAAGCTTAAAGTTTCTCACTGTTAAATGCAATGTTATCTCTAGGTTTTCAGCAGATACTCTTCACCAGGTGAGATGGTTCCCCTCTATTCTAGATATTGAGATTGACTAGATTTTAAAATTCAACCACTTACATGAAATAAATCTTAAAAAGTATTACACATAAAAGCTTAAAATAAAGTAATTAAAAAAGATATCTAGAAAAGGATGAAAAAAGAGGCAAAAATATTAACTGAAATAATTCAACATAGAACTAACACAAAAAAATTAAATGGACATGAAGTATATGTACTTTGATAAAGACCCATTCTGCCAAAAATATGCAATTATCCTGAATTTTTACATAAATCAAACACTTAGTAAACATCAATCATATGTTAATATCTAATACAAAAGTATGCACATAAACTATTAAAGAAATAAACAAGAAAAAATTGACAAATTATCACCATGAGACCTAAATTCATTTTACTCAGTAATTGCCAGATAAACAAAAACATATAAGAACATTGTAAACTGGAATGCAAATAATTACCCTGAGTTTGCATTACCTTCAAATAAAAATAAAACCTCAAATTCCAAAGTGCATAATTCATACAGGACACATTCTTTAACTACAATGAAATTAACAGTAAAAGGATAAGCACAAAATGAGATATCTTCACTTGGAATGATAATAGAATGATAACATGGTCTTATAACTAGACTGTTGAGAAAACCTAAAGGTTACATTGTGATAGTTTGAAAATATATGTATACTATATAGCTATTAGTATCCAATTAAGTCTACCTATTGAAGGAAAGACAGACAATAAGGAGCAGGATGTTATGATTGGGGAAAACTGAGTAGAGAATACAAAGGATCTCCCTATCTCTCTGTATTGTTTGTTATAATTGCATGTGAAGCTACAATTATCTCAAAATTAAAAAGGTTTTTTAAAAAAAATTCCAAAAACTAATATCTTTTCTCTATGTCATGACATTTTCTCAGAAAAAAGTGCTAATTTAATTTGATTTAATAAAAGTGATATTTCTGAACTATTAAAACTGGCTGAAAAACAGGATATTGTACTGAAATAAACTACAACACCAACAGAGTCCAAATGGAATGTGTTACAAAGCTGGTTCATTTGGGGGCTTCTAAATTTGCTGAATCCAATTATGTTCAGAAAGTTCAGAATGAGAGAAATAAAGCAAAACATAAAATTACTGAAATAACATTAATTAATTTTCAATTTCCCCTATTGTGATAGTTGTGATGGTAGTGGTAATGGGATGCTGCAATTCAGTATTTCATCTGCTCATTTTCACATCTTTTTAATTTTGTAGTAATATAATCATGGTTGACAGAGGTGATGTTGTACAGTAGAAAACACCGGAAAGATACAACATGACTTCTGTGACCATGGAAAAATATTCATTTAATTTCTCACAATTTCATTTACTAATCCATTACACAATCAAAATAGTACCTTTTACTTACAAATTACAGAATATGTAGACAGTGCAGAAATCAAAGAGAAAAAAAATAAAAGAACTAGAAATGAAGAAACTGAACATTCATTATTCCTAGATAATGTAATTATTTACATTAAAAAATGCAAAATAACCTACACATAAATGACTTAATTAAAGAATTTAGCAATATTACTGGAACCAAATCAATATATACAAATCATGTCCATATAATAACAAGAAATAGAAACTATTTTTAAAAATATATGAATACATAGGAACAAAATTAACAAAATTTACCAAAATAAAGCACAGTAGATGAGACCAATAGCACAATAGAGGAGACAAAGTAAAAAGCAGTGACTGAAACATAAAAAAATAGAAATTACCCAATCAGAAAAAAGAGATAAAATAGATTGAAAAGGATAAACAGAGGCTCAAGGACATGTAGGACAATAACAAAAGATATAACATTCTTAATTAGAGCCCTAGAGAAAGCGAGAAAGAGGACAGCACTAAAAAATACTCAAAGAAATAGTCACTGAAAATTCTCCAAATTTGGCAAGAGAAATAAATCTACAGATTGAAGAAGTTGAGTAAATCCCAAATAAGATAAACCAAAGCAATTTATAACAAGATACATCATAATTAAACTTCTTAAAACTAATGACCAAGAAAAATTCTGTAAAGCAGCCAGAGAGAATGATACGTGATCTATAGGAAGCAAACTATTCACATGACAGTGGATTTCTCATCAGAATTATGGAGGGCAGAAAGAAGTAGCACAATATTTTAACTGCTGGGAAAAAAAAAAAGGATTGTTAAGCCAGAAACTTTAATTAAGTAAAAGTTTTCTTCAGCAATAAAAGAAAAATCAAGACATTCTCAAATAAAGGAAAACTAAGAGAATTTTTCACTAGCAGACGTACTTTAAAAAAAATGTCTGAGGAAAGTTATCTAAACAAAAAGAAAATTATAAGAGAAGGACCTTTGGAACATCAGGAAGGAAGAAAAAACAAGGTAAGAAAAATTATGACTAAATATTATATGCTTTTCTTTGCCTTTTGAGCCTTTTGTATTATGCTTTATGGTTGAAGCAAAAATTATAGCACCACCTCATATGGTTCTAAAGGTATGTAGAAAAATCGTAGGGTAAAGAGACATAAGATAAGGTTTCTATACTTCAATTGAACTGGTAAAATGACAATATCAGTAGATTGTGATAAGTTATGTGTATATAATATAATACTTAAAGCAGTCACTTAAAAAATCATATATAGTGTTACATTAAAATTCTAGAGATAAATCATTTTCTGATGTGCTGTTGAATTCAGTTTGCTAGTATTTTATTGAGGATCTTTACATCTATATTCATAAGGGATATTGGTCTATAGTTTTATTTTTTGTATGTTGTGTCATTTCTTGGCTTTGGTATCAAGGCTGGCTCATAGAATGAGTTGGGGAGGATTCCTTCCTTCTCAATGTTGTGGAATAATTCCTGCAGTATGGGTATCAGCTCTTCTTTCCAGGTCTGGTAGAATTTGGCTATGAATCTATCTGGTCTGGAGCTTTTTTGTTGTTGTTTTTTGGAAGATTTTTTATTGTTGCTTCAATCTTGTTGCTCATTTTTGGTCTGTTTGGGAGTTCTATTTCTCCTGATTGAATCTTGGAAGGTTGTGAAACAAATCATCAAGAAAAAAACAAACAACCCCATTAAAAAGTGGGCAAAAGACATGAATAAGAGTTTTTCAAAAGAAGATAGACAAATGGGTACTGTGAATACTATTTGGGTGAGGGAAACACTTACAGTGCTGACTCCAGGATTACAAAACCTATCCATGTAACAAAAATATTTATACCACCTTAATATTTTGAAATAAAAATTTAAAAATAACTAGAGATACATCCAAAAAGTGCTCAAGTGATTCACAAGAAGACAGGGGAAAGAAAAACAGAAAAACAAAAATCAGAGAGAGAACATGAAAAATAAAATAATAGATTTAAGCCCTAACTTATCAATAATTTCATTAAGTTAGCTAAATATACCAGTTAAAAGACAGGGATAGGCAATTAGACTAAAGACACGACCCAACTACATGCTGTCTACCAAAAACACACTGCAGACACTCCATTAAAAAGTTAAAGGTTGAAAGGTAAAAGGTAGAAAAATATATCCTGCAAGTATTACTCAAATGAAAGTAGGAATGGTTCTATGTATATCATATAAAGAAGACTTCAGAGCAAAGAACATTACCAGATAGAAAGGGACATTATAATGATAAAAGTGTCCGTCTATCAATGCATAGCAATCCTAAATGTGCTTGCATTAAACAAGAGTGCTACAAAACATGTGGAGCAAAACCTGATAGAACCAAAAGGAGAAATAGACAAATAAAGATGGAAGTTAAAACACCTTTTTCTCAACAATTGATAGAATAACTAGACACAAAATTAGCAAGAATTTAGAAGAACTCAACAACATCATTGACTAACAGGATCTAATTCACCATTTATAACATTTCAGGCAAGAATAGTAGAGTACACACTCTTTTCAAGTTCCCTTGAAACATACCAAGACAGACTTTACATGGGGCCCCAAATTTAAAAGAATTCAAATTCATATAGATTGTTTTCTTTAAACAAAATTGGATTAAAATAAAAATCACAGAGATAATGGAAGAAATCTCCAAATACTTGGAAACTAAAAAACACATTTCTATATAATTCATGGATCAAAGAAAAAGTCTCAAGGGAAATTTTAAAAATAAATTGACTTGAATAAAAATGAGAATAAAACATATAAAAATTTGTGGGACATAGTTCAAGCAATGCTGAGAGGAAAATTTATAGCACTAAATGCATGCATTAGAAAAAGAAGAAAGAACTCATCACTAATCTAAGCTTCCATCTCAAGAACCTAGAAAAAGTAGAGTAAAATAAACCAAAGCAAGCAAAAGACATAATAAATATGAAGACAAAACCAATGAAGTTGGAAACAGAAAAACAATAGAGAATGTTAATGAAAGAAAAGTTGTTTTTTTTTTTTTTTTTTAAGATTGATAACAGTGACAAACTTCTGGCAAAACTGGCAAAGAAAAAGGAGATGGAGAAAACACAAAGTACTAATATCATGCATGGAACAAGGGATAACTATACAGACTCTGCAGACATCACAAGTAAAAAAACAAGAAATATGACACCATAAATTTGATAGCTCAGACTAAATGGACCACCGCCTCAAAAAATACAAACTATCGCAATTTACCCAAGATGAAATAGAGAATATAAATAGCCCCATGACTTTTAAGGAAATTGGGTTCATAAATTTAAAACTCCCCATAACCTGGCTGTCAAATCTCCAGGCCCAGATTGTTTCACCAGAGAATTCTACCAAACCTTAAAGACTGATTCTATTGCATCTCCTCCAGAAAACACAAGAGAAGGAAACACTAACCAAATAATTTTACAATGCTAATATTACTCTGACATCAAAACCAGTAAAAAACTGGAAAATTACAGACCAATATCCCTCAATAGTATAAGCACAAAAAAAAAAAAAAAATCTTTAGGAGAAAATTAGGAAATAGAATTCAGCAATATTTATGAAGAATTATGCACTATAACGAAGTGGGTTATTCCAAAGATGAAAGCCTGGTTCAATATTTTTTTAAAAAATCAAGCAGTGTAATCTACAACATTAAAAGGTGAAAGCATATTCACATGATCATATCAATTAATACAGAAAAGGCATTTGGTATAAATCTGTCATTGATTCATGATAAAACTATCAGAAAAACAGAAATAAAGGGGGACTTCTTCAACTTGATAGAGAAAATCTACCAAAAACCCTACAGCTAGCATTATATTTAATGGTGAAAATTTCATTACTTCCTTCCCTCTCTCAGCTAAGAATTAGGCAAGGATGGCCATTCTCACCAAACACAGTACTGGAAATTACATCCAGTATGATAAGGCAAGGAAAAAAAATAAGAGAAGGACTGGTTAAAAAAAGAAGAAATAAAATAGTCCCTATTTGCAGATAACATGATTGCCCATGTAGAACATTCTCTACAAAAAAAACTTCTAAACTTTATAAATGAGTTCAGTAAGTTTGCAGAATATAAGATAAACATGCAAAAATTACATGTATTTCTATGTGCTAGCAATGAACACATAGAGGCCAAAGTTAGACATGCAATGGCCTGGACAATGACACGAAAATACTGAATATGAAATACTTAAGTATTAACCTATGAAAGCATGTACTGAACTTTTATGCTAAAAATTACACAATGTTAATGAATGAAGTAAAGAAAATAATCTAATATACGGAGAGACATACTGTGTTCACTGACTGGAAGATTCAATATAGGAGAGATGTCAATTCTCCCCAGACAGATAAGGTTTAACATAATTCATATTAAATTTCAAACAAAATATTTTCACAAGATCATTGTAAAATTAACATGGAAAGGCAAAGGAACCAGAATAGCAAAAACAATAGTGAAAAACAATACAGTGGATGGAATCAGTTTATTCAATTGCAAGATATTGAAAGTGTGATATTGGTGGAGGGAGAGACATATAACATTGATATAAAAGAATATATACAGGAATACAAGAGGCACTATATCCAGTAACCTAAACATTTGTACCCGATAATATGTTGAAATAAAAAATAAAAATACATACAGAAATAGAATCACAAAAATAACTGGTTTTTGACAAAAGTGAAAAAGCAATTCAGCAGATGAAATAAAATTTTTTCAACAATTCATACTGGAGCAATTGGACATCCACAGGCAAAACAATGAGTGTAAGTATAATACTCCATGTGAAAATTAACTCAAAATGGATTATAAACTTAAATATTAAAAGTAAAACTATAAACATTTTAGAAAAAAGAAAAGACAATCTTCAGAAGCTAGGATTAAACAAAGAGTTCTTAGACTTGACACCAAAAGCATGACCATAAAAGGAAAAAGTGATAAATAGAACTCATCAAAATTAAAAACTTTTACTTTCTGACAGCCTGTTATGATAATATAAAGATTAGTTACAGAATAGGAGAAAATATTTGCAAACCATATATCCAACTAAAGATTAGTGTCTAGAATACAAAAACAACTCTCAAAACTTAAATACATAAGCATTTCAATTAAAAATAGGCAAATAATATGAAGGAACATTTATTAAAAATGAAGTGATGACCAAAAACCACATGAAATATTGTTCAACTTCACAGGCATTTGGAAAATGTACCACAGTGAGATATTACCACACACCTATCAGAATGAATAAAGTAAAAGAAGAAATAGTGACACCACCAAACTCTAGTGAAATTGCAGAGAAACTGGATCATTAAATTTCTGGAAAGATTGCAAAATAGAAAATAGTTTAGCAGTTTATAAAAAAAAAAAAAAATCAAACCCCCAGAACAACAAATATGCCACTACAACATAACCCAATAATTACATTTCTGGGTATTTATGCCAGGGGAAGAAAAAACTTATGTTTACACAAACATTTGCACATGAATGTTTATAGCCGAAAAATGGAAATAGCCCAGATGTCTTTCAATAGGTGAATGATTAAACAAATTGCAGTACATACATATCATGGAATATTACTCAGCAATAAAAAAGGAACAAACTATTGATAAACACAATAACTTGGATGAATCTACAGAGTATCATGCTGAGTGGATAAAGCAAATTTCTTGAGATGATATGATCACATTACATGATTTCATTTACATAACATTTTGATATGAAAAAATTATGAAGATGGAGAATATATTTATCAAGGTTTAAGGAATGGATGGGAGTATGAAGGAAGTTGGTGTGGAAAATGGTGAAAAGGATTCTAGTAGTGAGGAAAATGTTTTCTGTATTGATTGAATCAATGCCGATATTCTGGTGGTGACATTGCAGTATAGTTTTGCAAGATGTTGCCATTGACGCAAACTAGGTAAACGGTACAGGGGATCTTTCTGTATTATTTCTTAAAATGCAAGTCAATCTATAATTATCTCAAAATAAAAAGTATTATTAAAAAAACATTTCTGACTTCAAAGAAATAGATGGTGAAAATACAAAGGAAGTACTAAGATAGTGAACTAAAGCTAAATTATTAGTCATTACATTTTATGTACTATACTTCATTTAAAAATGATTATGAAGCTAGATAAAATAAAAACAAAATAATTTATATGCTGCTTTCAATAGACATCTTTAAATGGGAAAAAAATGCCAGAACTTTTGAAAAAAATAGTCTGATGAAAATGTTATTCCATGAAACACTAACTAAAAGAAAGTTGGTTTAGTTTTCTTATCTTAGACAAAGCATATTTTAAGGCAAAATGTATTATAATAGAACCAGACACAAACATTTGTATGATAAAAGTGTTAATCTACTGGGAAGATATAACAATCCTAAATGTGTATGCACCTACTAACATAGTCTCAAAATATGGAAAACAAAACTTGACAGGTTTAATAGGAGAAATTGTTAAATCCATACTTGTTGGCAATTTCAAAATACCACCCTAGGTATATGATAAAACTATTAGTGAAAAAAAAATCAAGTTTCAAAATGTTCATAAATGGTACTATTTTTTTTTAAAGCAATGCACATAAATATACATAAAATCATACACATACCAATAAAGCACAGGAAAGGAAGGCAGTCAGGGAGGAATTAACTTCTTTGTATACTCTAAATTGCTAAAATGTTAAAACATTTTAGAGCAAGCATGTATTACTTTCATCAAAAGATCTAAATATGATTTTTCATTTTTTCCTATTTAACTCAGTATTTCAACATTTATAATATGAATGATACAAGAAACAAACAGGAATGAGTACATTCATTGAGTTTTCTTCCCTATTGTTACTCACTTCCTCCTAATGTTTGTTTGCATCATGTCTTTGTCCAATTTGTCAATATGCCAACTGAGTCGGGACCATGTCTAATTCTATAATTGGAGGGCTGTGCATACCATTATTCCTGCCTGGCAAATGTTGTGATACAATCAGAGTAATAAGATGGGTTGTGTTTCCACATCTGTTAACCAGATACAGGGGGATGTTGTGGTTATGTGTTTTTGATACTTTTTAGCATTAATCTGCTATTACATTAAGAACCTATCTAGGCTGGACATACAATCAAAACAACTTGTCTAATCTGTGTCCAAATCTGGTGAGAAGCTGAATTTGTAGAGTACAGCACTGGTGTATTGAAAAGTAAGAAATAGCTAGGTGGAAAAATCATGCAAAGAGAAACACCTTTGTAGATATGGAGCCCAAACCTTTTCCCAAAGCAAAGATGGATGTTATGACCATTATCACAAGGCTTTCTTTATTTGTCTTTCTTACTGTTGTGTCCTCAGCACTTTAGATATTGCCTATAATATAATCGGTGCTTGCAATGGGTTCAGTTGTGTTCCTGAAAGAGATATGTTGAGGTCCCAAACTCCAGTACCTGTGAATGTGACCTTATTTAGAAATAAAGGGTTTTTTCCAGATGTAATCAAGTTAAAATGAGGTTATTAGGGTTGGTCCTAATCCAATGTGATGATGTCCTTATGAGAAAAGAAGACAAAGACACATAGAGGAAATGTCAGGTGACTAGAGAGGCAGGAATTGGAGTGATGCATCCTGAAACCAAGGAATGCCAAGGATTGACGGCCACCACTGCAAGCTAGGGCCAGGCAAGAAAAGATTCTATCCAGAGTTTCAGAGGAAATATGGTGCTGCTGAACCCTTGATTGCAGATTTGTAGTGCTCAGAACTGAGGAGATAAATTTCTGTTGCTTAAGCCCCCCAGTTTATGGTGCAGTAGTCCATTGGTATCTGTGAGGGATTGGTTCCAGTATCCTCCATGAATACCAAAATCCACAGATGTTCAACTCCCTTACCTAAAATGGTGTATGTAGTATTCGCATATAACCTACATATATCCTACCATATATTTTAAATTACCTCTAGATAACTTATAATACCTAACACAATGTAAATGCTATGTAAATATTTGTCATATCATATTGTTTAGAGAATAATGACAAGAAAAAGAAATCTGTGTATGTTCAGTACAGATGCAGCCATCTATTTTTTTTCAAATATTTTCCAGGTGAAGTTGCTTCAATCTACAGATGTGGAGCCCACACATTTAGAGGGTCCATTGTACTTTATTATGACAGTCTTAGTAAACTAATACAGTGCCCAATAAACAGTTGTTTAATAAAATATAGAATAAAATTATATTTTCATGCTAAGCCCTCATTTAAAATTTATTAGAATATTATCAATAAACATAGAATAAATTTCCTATGGAGGAAATGAAAAGATCTAAGAAAAACATGCTTTCTCATTTCATTTGTGTCTTGGGGAATTTTTATTTTCTTATAATGCTTCTAAAGCTAGTCTTAAATTATTTCTATACAGCTTCATAAGTGAAATACCAACATAAATACACACTTTGCGGGCAAGACATAAAAATCTAAACAACGCAATAAAATGATTGTGAGAGTTTTTGTTTGCATGTGTATTTAAAAGCAGAAACATTAAAATCTTCTTGAGTGTCATTGGTTTGCTAGGCACCGAGGATTGGTCTTTACATAAAAGGTATCTCATTTAAATTTTAATTATTTCTTTTTCACAGTTTTTGACATTAAAGTCTTTTCCCTAAAACTGTTATAAAGGGCATCACCTGGATTCAAAATTAGATGTTTTCTGACCCAATCCAAGCCTTTTATTTTATTACATAAATACAGTTTCTTTGATCAGTTAATTCAAACATTCATTAATATTTCATTAAGTAAATATTTACTGGGCCTAAGGATAAGTACATGTGCTTTTCTTTAAATCATATTGTAAACACTTTTCATAGTCTAATCCTTTTTGAAAATAGTTTTTTAAAAAACTTAATAAATTGCCAAATAAATCTTTACTGGTAGTTTTAGAAGCAATGTGGTAGTCCAAAGAAGAAATAGATGCAGATCCAACTGCGACAGGAATTTGAGAGAAACAATAAGCTAAATACACAAGTAACTATAATGCAATGTAGTTGTTGATATGGCACTAGTAAATTACTGTGTGAATGCTGAGAAGGAATAACAACAATCTGTAGGGACAACTTACTGTATCCTAGGAACTGAGCTAATGCACTGAATAGTCACTACCCGCTTATGTGGCACGTACTAATATTGTTCCCATTGCTCAGAGGAAGCCACTAGAACTCAGAACAGTGAAACAATTTGCTCAGGGTAACATTTATAATAAAGGTAGAGTTAGGATTTGAACCCAGATCTGCCTGATTTTAGCATTCATGCTTTGAACCACATCTTTATTGCTCCTTCCTGCACAAACCAGATTCTGATTTCCCTGATTTTAGGCAATGGTTTAATGCACTCTGATATTTTTATAGGTGGATGCAAGTTGAAATCTCTAGGTTAGTGGATAGTACAGGTCAAGCACACTAAAATCCAAAAATATTAAATATGAAATGCTCTGAAATCCAAATCCAAAAGTTTTTGACTGCTGACATGATGCCACAAGAGGGAAATTCCATGCCTGACCTCATGTGATCAGTCACAGTCAAAATGCAGTCAAAACTTTGTTTTATGCATAAAATTATTAAAAATGTTGTATAAAATCACCTTCAGTCTATGTGTATAGGTGTATATGAAACATAAATAAATTTTGTGTTTAGACTTGGGTCCTATACCTAAAATTTCTCATTATGTATATATAGATATTCCAAAATTAAAAAAAAAATTGAAATCCCAAACACTATGGTTGCAAGCATTTTGGACAAGGGATACTCAACCTGTACTTCTGTATACCATTTTGTCATTTTAATTCTAAATGTATAGTGAGTGAAATGAACCTTTTTCACAATTTGGAATGATTTCTTTCTACCAATAGATCCTAATGTATTTGGAAATCTGCCCTATTCCTTCTAAGATGCAATAAACACAGGATTATCCAAGTTTATTTTTCTATTGTTATTGTCCCTGGGATTTTTTTAAGAAGATTGGCCTCCAACATTTATTCCCCAAACCCATTATTGACTAAATATCCTTAGGCTCACATTTTCTATAGTCTGCCTGAGCATCCAAAAAATACAAGTGCTGCCAAGAAAAGTAGGCCTTTAGGGACAATGATGTTAAGAAAGTCCTCTTACTGATAACCTGAAATTTTCCTAAAATTTTTCTTTCTCTTTCTTTCCATTTCCATTTAAATATCCAGATCCAGTTTTCTACCCTACTCCTAAAGCCACCACTGAACTCATTCCCAAACCACTTGCCTACAGTTTAAGCCAATACCTGGTTTTCGGTGGAATGGATACTGAAGAGCATGTGTTTCTGGGAATCGTGAATAGTTCTTCATTCCTGGTTTGCTAAGATGGATACAACCATATGAGGAGAAAGAGATGGATTTTTAGGGTCCATTCAATTTTCCATGAGAGACACTGGAACCTGTTTCTCACATACTCTTTGTTGCTAGGATGTACAGCAATGTACAGAGGGCTAAAACATTTTAGATTAGAAAACATTGCCTAGGCAACAGATCTGAGTTGGGAAAGCTTGGAGAAGAAACCAAGAAAAGTTTTCATTTCTGTTTTCTTGGAATATAGAGGTTCCATAAAATGAAATATTTTCAAACTTATTCAAGGAGATAAAAAGGACAATCTTAAAAGAATTATACAACAAATATCAAGGTGATTATAGTTTTACTATTGATCAATTTTTGTAATGTTGAAAGAGTATTCACTTGTGATTTAAATAAAAACTCCCTAGCACAATACCTTATATAGAAAAGAGGCTTAACAATTCTTTGTCGAAAAAAATGAGTCAGTAATAAAAAGAGGGAACTGTTCAATATGGGATTATTTTCTATCAGAATTACTCAGCAGATTATAAAACATATATCTCTTTTGGAATTTCTCATCGAGATCTGTTTTACTTTTTATGTACAACAAAAGTCCTTGAGGTCACTTTATATTTGTAGAGTATTTCAAATGTCATCATGAATACTATTGATAGCATAGGAAAATAGGCAGTTGTAAATAGTTCAAAAATTTTAAGTAAGAAACCCATTTCCATTATAAAATAAATACATCTGTTACAATTGGATATAACCGGAAGGCCTTCAGGCTTGTCCCAACCTCTTACATATCTAAAGATTGGAAAATTGTCAGATGTTTTATTATATAAAAACTAATACATGCTCTGTGAATAAAAGCTAAAACATATGGAGATAAGTATTATATTCTTACTAATAGATATCATGCATGAAAACAAATGAGTTTTAACCATGGATTAATTTGCAGTGGCATACTATAAAACTTAGTGAATTTCTCCGAAACACACGAGTGAGTAAATCTTAATTATTATTTTCTAACCAAAAATTAATTTACATTTGAATTGGCAGAACTTTGCTTGTCTACCATGTTGCTTATTTTGAGAAAACTAGTTGAATAGGTATGCTGAAATTTTTGGTATGTTATCATAACTCTTAAATATCTGGCATGGCATAAAACGTACAACACACTATTAAAAAACAGAGCTATTTTCAGGACTTCATGTGATTACTTTTAAAGCCACCTATTATTGAAGCCTGATGTGGGATTTATAAACATTGATTTAAATCTCCTAATATTTCTCAACTTCTCAAAGATTTTCTTTAAATTTAGATAGAGATGATTAAAGACCTCTATAAAAGTAACATTCAATTCAGCAGGCATTTCTGTGATACTAAAAATACACTTTTGAAATGAATTAATACTAACAAATGCAATATTTAAAACTTCCCAATTCCTAATATAACTAAGGCTAAAAAAGTGATTTTCTTACAGACATGATAATTTAGACTTAATCCCCTTCAGGGAAAATAGATTTTAAATGTAGATGTATGAAACAATTGTACTGCCCTTTTAAAAACTCCTGAAGTCTTTCATTGACTGAAAATATTTCTAAGTAGGACAAATCATTAAGTCTTTTTCAACAATTTCATCATTAAAGTATGTATGGGAGGGAATAATGCCTAAAGAGTCTGAGGAAACATGCTCCTTGGGGGACAAAAAAATGGGTTGGGTTCAATAGATGGAGCTTCCTGGACAATACATGCCACACTGAAAAGACAGCCAGAGAGGACTGGCAGCAGAAGCACACTGGGTGCCTTAAGGCAAGAGCTAATGGAAAAAAAATAAGTCTGTATGAGTAGAGACAGCACAGTGAGGAGATGGGCCTTGAGCACCAGAGACACTCTCTACTCGCACCACTGCTATCAGAGATCTCCTCTGATTTCCGTTATACTTTGAGTCAACAAAGAGACACTATTATCTGTGGTTGTATTTTCCTGCAAAGTTCTTTTATACCACCTGGAGGAAAAATGCATTAATCAGTAAAGTTTCTTTATTTTTTTTTGCTATTTTAAAATATCTTGTTTTAGTTTTAGGAATCTGAGGTTCTACGTGAGGAGTTAAATAACAGTACAAGCCTGAGATTTGGACTCTCAGCACAGAGTCATATAAAGTAGCCCCATACCACAGCCACAGTTTCAGGTGCAGCCCCCTCTTTAGTAAATAAAAACTCTAGCCTAATCTCTAGTGTTGATACACAACCAGTGAGATTTTGCCAGCAGACTGTGGGAACTCCCTTATATCAAAGTCTGATGCCATGCTAAGATTTTTTTTTTTTCAAACAGAATGAAGAGAAAACAACTATAAATCAAGCTGTTCTTTGTGAATCTAATTCAAGATTCCCTGTGTAGTGAGAAAGTAGGCATGTTTATGTCTAATGGAGGTTATAATAGTAACTGTATCAGATGTAGACTAGCAGAAATTGTTGGATGAATTCTATGTGGGAAAAAGTACTAAAATTTTGCTTTTTAAATTTGCAAAAAAAAAAAAAAAAAACTACTCCAAATCAATACCAATAAACAAAATGCTCCAGCAGAAATAAATAATTGCAAGTGACAATTAAGATATTCTTACTTTTTAAAATTTAAATTGTATTTGTTCTTAAGAACTATTGAGATAAATATGTCTATCATGTGCCTGCACAGAAATACAAATAGGTCAGCATGATTTGGAAGCTCTTCAAAGCAAAAAATGCAAAACAATTCTTTTCTCTATCTCCCTATAACTCACAGTTCTTACTAGACTTAAAGAGAATTGCACTTGAGTAATAGCTCCATTAGAGCTCTTTTCCAGGAGCCAGTTCCCGTGGTCTCCCTGGGTCCAGCTGCTGATGACTCACAGAGGAAGTGGTAGAGATTAGGGTGTATGGGGGAAAAATCAGAACAGCACAGACATAAAGCAAATCAACCAACCATTACCTTTTGTGCCAAACAGAACAATGGCTTAACTACTGTGGTTCAGAATGATCCGTCTTATTCCACTCATTTATGCTATTCCCGTTGGAAGGACCACCAGGAAACCTGTGAACCACTATGGAACACACACCGGAATCTATGGCACATCTCAATTAATATTCCCTCCTGACTCAACTAGAACAATGAAGAACATCAAGCAGTTTAATCTCCGGCAATAATTCCTTTTGTTAGGTTGAGAGGTTTTCCCCTTGAATTAGGTTTTAAGTTCGGATTTTCAAAATTAGTTAGTTATTGTATGTATTGTAAAGCAGAGAGCCCAGATTTTATAAACACATGCATATGTCTAGGTAGAACATAATGAAGTCTGTGTGTTAGTTGGAGCTTTGCTGCTATCAGTAATTTTTACTTTCTCTGAAATAAAATCAGTCTTTTATTAGCAAACAATTGTAACTAAACTGCACAGTTGTTAAAACTCTTCTTTCAATTTTCCTTAAAGAGTTGGAGATGTAAATGGATCCCTTATATCACTCAGTAGAATTAAATTTGATCAGGAAGATTTTAAAAGGCCACATTACAGATTCTTAGTTACTGATGAACTGAAATATTTCATAGGTTTAAAAACCTGCATGCTCCAAAATATTTATGATATATATATATATATATATAATGCTTTCAAACATTTATGAGAGAGATATATACATAAAGAGAGAGAGAGCATGCAGTTCATATATGTATATGTAGAGAGAGAGATTTAGGGAGAGAGAGAAAGAGAGAGAAATAAATTTTTTTAGGGGGAGCAAGTATTATTGTCTCATATTTTATGTTTGACCACAATAGTCTACAAACATTGACTACTGCAGAGGGCAACTTAGCTTCTTATGACTGGTTAAAAACAAACAAACTTAAGATTAATACCATTAGTCTATTCTGAATACAAGCAAATTATTTATAATTTTGATAATATTTAGAATATTAATAGACAAATATTTCTCTATGATCAGGGCCAGAAATGGGGATGGCTGAGAAATTATCTTCAAATTATACAAATATTAGAAGCTTCAGTTTTAGTTTTTGATGGCTGTTATTGCTCTGAGAAAGTAATAGCAATTTCCTTATAACATCATATGTTTATTTTTTTTTATTTCATCTTATTATTATGGGGGATACAGAATTGCAGGTTACATACGTTGCCCATGTACCGCCTTTCCCCCCAAGTCAGAGCTCCAGGCGTGTCCGTTCCCCAGTCAGTGCGCATTGCACCCATCATGTGGGTATATATCCTTCCCTTTTAGATTGCTCAAAATAAATTTTGTCAGACATTTCCTAAAAATTAGCCTCAAAATATACTTTCTTGTTTTATAACAGTATAACAAGAAAATTTACATTTTATTGAGGGCCTTATGTAAAATACAAATTCCTTCTAAATGTATAAAATCATTTACAGATAAAACATTCTTTGGATTCATTCATTTATTGACATATAGATAAAAGATTTACATTTTATTGACATAAACTTGAAAGAATATTTCATTTTGTCAGTTCTAAAAAATTTTAATATTAATTTTTTTAAATAATGCTTTTTTGGTCTGATTAAATTTTAGAGATTATTTTACCAAATTCACAAAATATTAATATTAGCCTTTCAAATAACTTTGATTTGCAAATAAATCTGTGTAAGTGGTATCATTCAAATGGGTCACTATTCTTTATCATTTTGCCTACATGATTTATTGATTAGTTTTTTCTAAGGCTACTTCTAAGTACATTATGGAATCAGAAAAAACTGAAAAATTAGACACATCTAATATTGGACACTGTTTATTCTCATTCCCTTAGGCAGTAAAAACCATTTGAGAAATTTTCCAAAACTAGAAAAACAGCTCAATTAAATCTGTAGGTAATGTCTGATTTGATCAGCCATGGGGAAACTTTTCCTTCTCTGAAGTTTAGAAATCAAGCAGCCAGAGTCTTAATCCCTGCTCCCTGTCTCTGGATTTCCTGTTGTACTTAGTCCAGTGCAAAGCACAGACCTAACATTTCTATGAATTGGTTTACCCAGGTAAATATTCATCACAATGTTCAAAGTTACATTTATAGAAGTATGTTTAGTCATCCTGATACTCTGTATTAACCAACTGCTTCACAGTATTGGCCTGCTCTGGGTCCCGAGAGACCTCACAAAGCTTACTTAGATTCTTGTCTGGATTTTCAGTTTTTAATTTGGAGTTTATATGCATTTTGAAGTCTAGTAGTTGAGGCCAGTAACTCCCATACGGAGTCTGATTAGGTGTAATGGAACGTTCCTAAAGGGAGAGGAAGTTTGCTTTAAGTTGTCACATATGGGATCTGAGTGATGAGACGTAGGGAGGAATACACTCAAAGTTCTTACAGCAAAACATGTATCATTCACGTAGCAAACTATGTAAGTGTTTGGAATCATATAAAAACTACATAACAAGTATACTGAATGAAAGTACATGTCTACACAAGCTTGTATATCAGGAGTATACATTTTTACACATGTGTGTATGTGTTTCTGCTCACATACACTCTTAAACACACTTCACAAACCTTGGTATATTGAATGGGTAAAAGACTCGTTGTCTACAACAGGTGTCTCTAAATTTTTTTTCATCAAGCCTTAACTTTGCTTGATTTAGCCAAACGCTTGCAAAAATGAATATTTTTAGTTTTAACACAAATATGTCTAATTGCACTAATATGTTCTATTGGTGTGTATGTATATTTATTCTGTAAATGTATATGGTATACTCCGAAAGTTAGAATGAAATGAGTCTAGGATAAACAAAATTTTAAAATATGTACTGTATATATTAATGTTATAAACTTTTATTACTCAATATTCAATAGAAGCAATGCTATTTGTAATTATTCTCTATCTAAAATTTTAGTTTAATAGTTTCAAATATAGATATTTACTTAGAGCTCTAGTTTTAAGTTCAACTTATTTTCATGCCTGCCTACTGACCCTCACCACTGCAACAGACACGTCTCAAAGACAAGTAGTCCCAAATGGAAGAAGTGCATTATTGGTCCCTCTTACTAAATTAGGATGCTAATTTTTCAATCTCATTTCCAATTATGCAAAGATTTTTGTTGAAATTCACTTGTATTTGCACGATGAGTACGTTCAGCTGCATTTGCTTTGCAGGAATCTTACAAAGTCACTTGTCAATTTTCTGATGCCTAGTTTAATTAAAACTAAATATCATAGCCCACAAAGCTACCTAACTACATACTATATGAAAAAACATCAAATGCAAACAAATGCCTTGATGATTCCTCCATGGATACCTCCATGGTGTGAACTTACTCTCTTGCCCTGGGATACATTGCACATTGCATATAACGTATGTTCTCTGTGTGGGCTCTTGACATAGGACAACATGAGAACAAGGATTTCAATTATAAATTAAATATTAGTAAAGAATAATATATTTCTTTTTTTAGATAAAATATAAATATACCTTACAGTTTGAATATTTTGTTTTCATACCTAAAAGGATTGTCTAGTTTACTTAGGTGGATGCACCCCACTTCAAAGACCATGGACCATAGTCACTGATAACGTCAAACTCACAAGCCAATCAGATAAATATATATAAATTTTTTTCTTTATAAAACAGCAGTTTATGTCAAAGTATTTACTTTCATCATTTTAGTAAACTTGGATAGGTTAAAAAATCATCAACATTTAAAATGTGTCCATTTACTATGTCCAATAAGTGTATGTATAAATCCATCATGGCATAAAGCATACTCATTACACTATGAACTGTTAAGTTCGTAAATTGCACTTGTTTATAGTTTGTATTTAATAATATAGAATTTTAATTGCTAAACTGATTATAAATTGAAGTGCTTCCTAATAAAATAATAATTTCCAAATTTGGGGAATTTCTGTACATTTTGCTTAGAAAGAAGTATTAAACTTCTTTCTAATTTCATCACCATATTATATGGTATCCACTGTAGTCAAAACTCACTTGATGTTTGCTTTTTCTGCTTTGTAGACAAGATGGTCTCAAAAGGCAGAGTAGGCTACATTTAAAAATAATATCATTTTTATTAATATTATTATTAACTTACAAATGGTGAAGTTGAATAACTTTCCGCAAGTCTCTCAGCTAAAAAGTAAATATTTTACTCCCAATCGATTCATCTACATATTGTCTTTATAAAACAAAACTCCTACATATTAAATATTTAATTCCTCTAAAGTATCATCAATAGTTGCTGTCCTTATTCATGACAATTTCTAATTAATTTTAAATGCCATTTAAATAGGCAGCCATTGTCTCAATAAGTACAGATGAATTAGGAGACATAATGCTTTTATTGTACAAAGAGTGGCCTGTATAAACTCCCAAATTAAACCCACACTGTAGTCAAAACTCATTTGATGTTTGCATTTCCTACTTTGTAGATGAGATGGTCTCAAAAGGCAGAGTAGGCTAAAGATGTGTTGGACAACTCTATAAGTACTGTCTCAAGACTCTTGTCATCTTAGCTGTCTAAATTACTTCAACAGGACTCAAGAGAATTTAAAGGGGAGAAATGACATGACAAACAATTATATTCTAACACTCTATTTATAACAATGCCCTTTCAGATTATTGTTCCTCCAGACTGACACATCACTGTAATCCCAGGGATGAATCAAGGGACTTAGAGTTAGATCACGCACAGCTTGTAGGCACAGAAAAAAAAAAATACGAATGAAGAGCTGACATTCAGGAAATATAGAGTGACTCAAGGATAAATTCAGCTGGGATGAGCTTAATTTATCAATGTCAATAACAACGGTGAACACATCGCAAGAATACATGCATATTAATTGAAAATAATTCAGATTAAATCACTGCAGTTTGACATTTTGAGATAGGCACTTTATCTTTTCAAGAAAAAGAGCACTATAAAATCTTTAATCTGAAAACACATCTTAATTGCATGTTATCACCTCCTAATTGCTTCTATATTATATTAAACATTTTGCTAATTACTAGCCTGATCATGGTGTAAATAGCTTGAGGCAAGAGCTCACATCAGCGAAAGACTACCAGGCACAGGAGAAGGAGGAAGTTCAGCACTCAGTGGATTCATGGACTTGTATCGTCCTCAGGGGCCATCAACCTTCAAGTCAGGTCTCTGGTGAGATAAAGAGATAAAGAACCATGGTGAAGATCAGAGATGTTTTATTCAGCTGTCAGATTCTAATATTATTCTGGGAAAAGGTGGCCTTCTTTCAGATATTACAGATATGCTCTTTCAGATGTGGCACGTGAGTTCCTGCCTTTATGATAAAAATAGGCTCCCTGAAACACAAAGTTACATCCACTTTTAACCTCAATCTTTGAGATTTGTCAGGATAAGGTGCTGCTAAATATCAATTCCTTATATGGAATCTTTGACTAATATGTGTATAAAATTCACACATATCTTTATGTACATATATTAGAATTTAGAGTCTTTTTTCAAAGTTATGAATAATTTAGAATAGGTAAAATGTCTGTAACTGAATGATGAATGCTTCTCAAAATTAACCAAAAGGTATTAAGCAAAAAGGTAATAATAAGACTTGATGGTAATAAAATTTTTAAAACACTTATTAAAGCAATGAAATGGTGTTTTTTAATAGTGTGCTTGGCAAAGGCTTTCTCCTTTCTTCTTCTCCTCCTCCTCTTCTTCTTAAATAATAGTGCCTACTGTTTGCAAGGACTTAAGAAAGTGGGATGATTCTACAACATTTTTCAGGGGGAAAATTTGCCAAGACACAATAAGGGCTCAAAATGTTCCAAACAGTTTAATACATCTTTTCTACTTCTAAGAATTTTTCTTGTGGAATTCATGATGGAAACATATGTTTTGAAAAGTTTTATATTAATATAATAATCATTAACACAGATTTATTAACTAGATTAGTTATAAAAAGAGTAATGCAATAAAAATATACATATTGTGATACTCATTTGGGATATTTGTCAATATTACAGTTTTCCTCTTTTCAGGAACATGACAGGACTGCATCTTTCCTTCACCCCTAAAGTTAGTTATGGTCAAGGCAACTATTACAGACTGAATTATGTCCCTCCCAAATTCGTATGTTGAAGCCCTACCCCCCAATGTGACTGTATTTGTATATTGGGCCTTTACAGAGGTAATTAAAATTAAATGAGTTCATCAAGGGTATCCTAATTTGATAGACCCAGTGTCCTTATACAAAGAGGAGGAGACATCAGATACCTCTCTATTTCTTTTTTCTCTCTCTCTCCCCCCACTCCCGTGTGTGTGTGTGTGTGTGTGTGTGTGTATGTGTGCATGTGCATGCACAGAGGAAAGGCCATGCGTGCATGTGAGGACAGGGCGAGAAGTCAAGTGTCAAGTCCAGAAGACAGGACTTACCAGAAACCAACCCTGAAAGCATCTTGATGTTGGATTTCGGCCTCCAGAATTTGGGGGAAAAAAATTTCTGTTGTTTAAGCCACTCAACATGCAGTATTTTGTTATGGCAGCCCACCCAGATTAATGCAGCAACTCAACAATTGGCAATATTGCATAAGTGAGAAAAATAAACCTTGTTTGTTTGGTTGTTTGTTTTAAACTCCTGAGATTTGAGGATTTTCTGTGGCCATGGCACAATCTACCCTAGCATGATTAAAATATATCTGTGTTTACTTATCTGTTTTACAGAATATTTGCTGTATAATAAGTGAAAATGTATTTTGTAATATAAATAGAAAACATTTTATTATCAGTTAGGAATTATTAGGAATAAACCAGGTTGTTACTGTAATATGGTGTAATAAAATAAATGACCTATTAATAGAAAAACTTTTGAGTTAAATTAAGCCACTCCTTATTTTCTCCTATACAGTGCTTTACCTCTTCTCTACTTTGTGTGTGTGTGTGTGTGTGTGTGTGTGTGAGAAAAAGACACAAACTCTATTTTTTCATGTAAACTTTTGCTGTGACTACATATTTCTACTGCCATTATTATCAATATAATTGCCTCTAAACCTTTGCTTCATTAACGCTTTGCAAAGATTTTTGAAGCTATTCCTCAAATTTCTATTTTTTTCTTTCATCTGGTGAAATTCTCTGCATCTAATCTATTAGCTTCCACATCACCATTGATCTTTCTTTAATTATCCAGAAAGGACAAAAGATTAACAAAGAAAGAGAAAATTATAAAGGAGGATATAAAACATTAAGAAGAAATTGATCCTCTTTTCATTGAATGATACTTGCATGAGCTTTTCCAGGTATTTTATTATTTTCTCTCTTTAGTAACAGCTTAGTGTTATTTCAAAAGATCTTTTTAACATTGGCCTATTTTTCTTGCATTTAGTTGTCCACAGTACTTCTTAGTTTTATGGGAAAAGAACACCTAAGATTTCAATTTTATTTTTTCATCCATTTGTAAGCAATTTGCTGTCTTTATATATGTCCACATGTATCCATGTTTTTCTCTGATCCTAAGATGTGATTCCCTATAATTTGTATCCCATGCAATTTTCTTTTATGTTTCATAAGGTAATTGTAATAATGATGTCACTGGGTAGTTGTGAGGATTAAATAAACAGAGCCAAGTCCATAGTGGATTTCAGTAAATACCAGTACTGTATTCTTCCATTTCCTTTTTTCCTTTACCTTAATATTATAAGAAAAGATTTTAAAAATTAGTTGTTGCATTCAATAAATGTTATCATCTACTTAAGCTGTCATTAAATTGTTTTTTTAATACTGCCACTCTATGATGTTTCTTTAAAACCACATTTTTCATAATTGCTCCTCTCTTTTTTCTTTCCTTTTCCCTTTCCTTCATTTCTTTTTTTTAAAAGTATACTCTCTGAGATTTGGCCAGGCGCGGTGGCTCACGCCTGTAATCGTAGCACTCTGGGAGGCCGAGGCGGGTGGATTGCTCAAGGTCAGGAGTTCGATACCAGCCTGAGCGAGACCCCGTCTCTACTAAAAATAGAAAGACATTATATGGACAACTAAAAATCTATATAGAAAAAATTAGCCGGGCATGGTGGCGCATGCCTGTAGTTCCAGCTACTCGGGAGGCTGAGGCAGTAGGATCGCTTAAGCCGAGGAGTCTGAGGTTGCTGTGAGCTAAGCTGACGCCACGGCACTCACTCTAGCCTGGGCAACAAAGTGAGACTCTGTCTCAACAAAAAAAAAAAAAAAAAAAAAGTATACTCTCTGAGATTCTACTCTAAGGTTTGATTTTAGGTATTTGATAAAACAAATAATCATTCAAAAATATTTTCAATTCATATTTCTGTACATTTAATTTTTCATCAAATTTGTCTAAACTAAGAATGGAAGTCTTTTTAATATTTAATAAATACAAATGATTGCTATTAGATGAGACTTGGACTCATCTTTCAACTTTGCTGTTATGTACTGACTCACCACAGAATATGGAACTTTGCAGAAGGTTCTATTTAACAAGTTTACTTAGTATTCCCAGCACCAGTGTAGATAATATTTGCTTGAATATTTTATCCTATCTATATTCAAATGTAATATCACAATAGCTAGTAATTCTTGATAGAAATGATACTAAGTAGTAAAATATGGTCCATTAGCTGTGTTCCATATATATAAATATATATCTATATGCATATATTTATGTAGTAATTTTAATAATATAAATTATATTAAGTATGCATAGCAGAAGAGCCTATGCCCTTCTGAACAGATGAATTTTCCTCAGAGGACACTGATTAGTTCATTTTTCCTAATGAAGCTTTCATTTAAGTAGAAGTTACTCTTCCTCCTTTCCTTTCTGCTCCCTTCTACGAGAGCTAAAGCTGTTGTCTGCCTTTTTGAAAGGAAGACAATTTTGCTTAGATTAAATAAAAATTCTGAATCTTTTCAATATGGCCCGAGAGAAAAGTATGTGAAGATTTAGTCAACATGAGAAAATGAAACAATTCTTGAGCAAATATAGTTATTTCTATAGAATCATATAATTTTAAGATGGAAAAGAGCTTGGAGATCATCTAGTCCTGTTTATTTTACACATAATGAGGATGAGACAATGAGATCATAACTTGTCCAAGACAGTTAAACAGAAGTATGTAGGCCAGCTAAATGATTTAGTCAGCAATTGTTTTATTTGTCATGTACTATCCAAACAGAGGGAACTGGCCCAGTGTTCTTTATTTCCTCTACTTTTACAGGTTGTAGAAAAGCCTTTTAATTTGTGTGTGAACAGTAAGATTCAGAATCAACGCAGAGACCATGAAGTTGACAATCTACATGAAAACAAGATGTTAGCAATTATTCAGAGGTGTCAGGCAGCACAGACTAAAATTCAAGACATGTGAGCTTTGTTTCAAGCTAAAGAACTTTTGAGGACCTTAATTAGCAGTAGTTTTTTATACCTCTGCAATTTATTCCAAAGTTTTGGGCATTCTTTTTCCTTTGAGGTATGTATGTAAATCAGCATGTTAAACGGGATAGATTTGTTTAAAACCTACAATGAAATTTTCTCAATTTTTAAAGCATTGTAACTAATGTGTTCCTACTGCTAAAGTCATTTCTCTTTACTCATAAATTGGAATTTAATCTTCCTAAGACACTACTTTCATTATGTTACATTCCTCTTCTTTAAAAAGTCAGCAGAAGCTCCCCATTACACACAAAAGAACCAAAATTTCCTCAGGCCACACCAGCCTATGGAAGCAAATGAGATCACATTAACATTAATAACTCAAATCTCACTGCCTTATGCCCTACCATGCATTACACAGGACCTAAGCCTCTTGCAAAGTGCACATCCCACTCAAGTATTTCTGGGAGTCCCCAGAGGGTGTTTCACTCTTGCCCAAAACAAGTTTACTCTCACTGGGAAAGGTTGCTGCCCTGCTCTGGTTTGTGGTTCTCCCTTTCTACTACTCTTGTGTCCCCCAGGCCCTAGATGTAGGGTAAGCTCACACTCACTCTTGGCACTGCATGAAGCCAGATGCTGTGACTGTAAACCAAATTAGCCCTGCTCTATCATCTCTGCACTATTACCTTATTCTCCTGCTGGGGATCAATGCTGTTTTGAAGGACAGGGAAGTCCCTGCAGTGCAGGCAGTCCCACTGATGCTCAAAGGCCACCAATACTCTTGTGGACACTGCCTTTTCTGGGCACCACCACCAATGTCCTACAGCTACCACCAGCCCAAGACTGGGCAAGGATCTACATACAGGAAAGAATGGCGCCTGCTATAGCCCTTTATGGGCTATTGACCCTACTGCCTCCTTCTCAATTTCCCACAAGATTTTCTTCTTTTTTCAGTTAATTTTTATTTTTTAGAGCAGAAAGTATGGAAAAGAAAGAAAAAACTTTTGTTTCACATCAGTGAAACTGCTCTTTTCCATGATACTGGCCAATGAGTTCTGTGAGGCCTGCTCCAGGAGTGGCATCCCACTGCCTCTGTTAACTAAGGTTCTCCCTGGCAAGGTTCATACTGCAAATTGAGTAGGTCTTCGAAGAAGATCTTCAGATGAGGCCAATGTCTAAAGCCCAAGTCTGTATCTCACCTCATTACACAATGAAGCCCACTTATTTGATTGCTATTCAGAATTTTACCCAATCCCACCTCTTCAACCCAAAGCCTTAATAAACTACTATATAATCCCTTTTTCTCTCCCAGATAATCCTGGTCATGGTGGTCTAATTATAAGTCATCCTCCAGAGCAGTCTCTGTTTTAGCCTGCAACAAACTTGCCAACTGGTGCAATACTTCTCTGTAGTCTGAAAAATAAATGTACTCACATCCAGGAAAGTAGAGAAGTTTCTTATGACAAAGGGGGTGGGCAGAGTCACAGACAAAGCCCTAGCCCCACCTCTCTGCTGCTCCTCTTACCACTGGGACTCCTCTTTCTCACCCTCCTCCCTTTGGCCTAGCCCTTCCAGACATCTGGGTTTGCCCACTAAAATTTGTCTTCTGACATCTCATAACTCACTTCTTTCTTATACAAAACAATTTAGCTTTTACCTCTTAACTTTTACCTCCAAAGGTGTGTATCTGCTGTGATGAGGCACAGTAATCACTATAGCTCTGTGAGCCACAGTGAAGCCATCTTGTGTACAGGCTCACTGCTGCTGTGTGATTCACAGGCCCATGACCTATGAGCTGAGAGAAAAATACATGAATAACAGAGAAAATAAAGTGATTAACTTGAAAGTGATTGTTTAAAATCACTAGCTGTGTATAGTTACATTGTACTGTGCTTGAGAAATGTTCCTTGGAGAAATGTTCCTTGACTTAACCGATGCTATCTGCTTCGGTAAACTCACTTGCATATAGAATACAATCAAAACAGGTGGGCTGGGGCTGGTCCCAGGCCCCCTGATAATAGAATTTATTACAAAACTGACTCCACCTTGTGTACTTAGACTCAGGTAAGATCCCAACGTAAAATAGTATAAAAACCCTTCCTCTTTTCCAGTTGAGCGCTGCTCTCTGCGCCGCTGTCTTTGGTGGTGCAGAGGGTAGTCGCTGGCCAGCTAATAAAGACTCACTAATTTGGCTCAATTCGGCTTCCAAGTGGTCATTTTCTTGCGTCTCAGACCATAACATCTGCTACTCATCATATGCTCAGCATTAGCAGACACTAGCACTCAGCCTCCTTAAAGGGCAGTGTCCTATCTCACTTTGCCCTTAGATTATTTGCCACTCTTCCATTTAACCTTCTGGTAAATGCAGAGATACAAAATAACATTTTTATGGGCAACTGACCTTATTAATCTCATGGATAAACCTATCTCATTTTTTCCTAATGGGTTTAGTGAAACTCTAAAGCCTTTGTCAGAATCGTGCTGTATTCGTTTGCTTGGGTTGCCATAACAAAGTACAATAGATTGGTGGTTTAAACAACAGAAATTCATTTCTTCTAGTTCTGGAGGCTAGAAGTCCAAGATAAGATTCAACAAGGTTGCTTTCTTCTGAGGCCTCTTTCCTTGGCTTATAGATGGTCATCCTCTTTCTGCGTTTTCACACGATCTTCCCTCTGCCTAGACCTTTGCCCTAATCTCCTCTTCTTATAAAGACAACAGTCATATTGGATTAGGATTCACTTTAATTATCTCATTTTAACTTTATTACTTTTTTAAGACCCTATCTTCAAATACAGTTACATGCTGAGCTACTGGAGGTTAGGACTTCAAAATATGAATTTTGAGGGGACACAGTTAATATCCCATAACACTGGCTTTCCTGCTTGTCCTGGCTGTTTAGATATTTTCTGCCCTCCCTTCAGGGCGTTTCTCCCTCCTCACTATACCCCAGCCAGGCAAGGGGCTTTCAAGCATTAGCTGAAAGCACAGTTATTATTTGGGGCCCTGGGGAAGGAATGGCCAGAGTTGGAGTGAGCCCTGTCTCTCTAACCCACACTGACTGCAGAAAGATTTTCATGAGGAGGACACTCTGACTCCTTTATTCAACCCTTCTAGTAAATTTTCCTCCTGCAAGGAGAAGGATTGGGGAAACTGCCAATCTTTGTTACTTACCCTATTGTAGGAACATAGTGATAATTTAAAGACATAATGTTGAGTATCTTCCAAAGGAGGAGTCCTAAAATTGTTAGTCATAAGCCAGTGTATTCTAAATATAGCTAATGCTTTGTAGTTGCAAACTGTAGATTTGAATAATCTACAGTTCAGATCTTGCTCTATTTGGGAGAGGACCTACCAAGGCAAATTCTGTTTCCTCTCATTCTCTGAAGGAAAGGATCTTGAACAGAGTAATTCCAAACATGTGAATTAACCTAATTACCACTAAAGATGAGAGTAGTTCTGCCACTTTTGATAGTACTATTTTATCTTCTTTTAATTGTCTGAGTGTGTCATTAGATCTGAGAGATTATACAATCTTAGAGAACATCTAATCCATTATTATATGCAAGGTTGATATAATAATAGATAATATACCCTAAGTGTTATTAGGTCAGGCATAAGACTGTTTTATAGGTGATTTTTAAAGTGACACAAATTTGTAATGTAGATATTATCTAATTGTACAGTGGGAAAAAAATGGATGTTTAAGAGAGTATATAACTAGACAAAGTCACACAGATAAAGTTTGTGTGTTTGGGCCTGGCTGGCTTAGTCTATGCTAAATGACTATCCCATCCTCAATAGGTGTCTCATTGCCATTGCTGGATTATTTCCAGTGACAGGAAGTTCCTATTGCATAAAATGCCAGATGTAAAGGCAATGATGAATTTTAGGTTTTTACTTTTAATATTAACTGTATATCTTTTCTCTTTGTTATTTTCACCTATGTTTCTTAAGAGACCTGTGGAGTTACACAAACTAATCTTTCACAAAATGAGTTTTTACAGTTGTAAAAAGTTAATAACATTTTTACAAAATCTTGATTGTTTATTGTCCAGTATAGTCATCCTTAATTTTTCAATCATTCCTACCGTGGCAAAATTTCAAGCCTAGCAAAATCATATTTTATCCCACTTTTAACATATTCCAGTTCATAAAAATTGTCCTCAAATGTGCTGTCCAGATATGAACACAACCTATCAAATGGGGTCTGGATTACTACAAAACTAGATAAAACTAATGCTTCCTGGATATGGATTCTTCATATTACTTAACGAAGCCAAAGACTATATTGGCTTGCTTCACAAATATATGACAATAATGGATTATTTTGAGTGTATTGGTTACCAAATCATCACATCTTTACACATTTATACTTATTAGATTACATTTTCTTCACTAGTAATATTTTGAACATTGAAATTCTTATTGTACTCAAAATTTATTAATATAATGCTGTCTCATTCTGAGAATTATTAAGTCTTAATTCTGCCACCTAACATGTTAGTAGTTGCTTTTGACTTTGTGCCACCCATACATCCATAAAGTCTTCTATATATTTATGCAAATTGTTGATAACAATGATGTTAATTATAATTCACAATAATAAAAGTAATTAAAACAATTATTCTTACTACAGTTATTTATTGAGTGCTTTTTATGTTCCAAGAACTATGTTATAATAGTATTTATGCATTGCTTCATTTGGTCCTCAAAAAATCCCTACGTAGCAGGCTCTATTATTTCTTTTCTTTTGTGTATCCAGGTGAAATTCAAATAGCATACAATTAACCATTTTAGAGTGTATAGTTCAGTGGCATTTAGTGTATTCATAGCATTGTGCAGCCACCGCCCCTCTCAAGTTTTAAAATTTTTTCACATCAGAACACATCATACCCCTAAAGTAAACATTCCTCAGTCCACCTCTCTCTACTTCCTAGCAACCACTAATCTGCTTTCTGTCTCTATGAATTTGTCTATTGTGGATATTTTATATAAAAGGAATAATACGATATTTATCCTTTTACATCAGGCTTCCTTCACTTAGCTCAATGTTTTTAAGGCTCATCCAAGTTGTAGCACGTAAAAGTACTTCAATTTTTTGTGGCTTGGTAATATTCCATTTTATGTATATTTCTTTATGCATTTATTCATTGATGGTGATTTGGGCTGATGGACATGTTTATCCATTCTAAATAATGCTGCTATAAACATTCCTGTGCAAATTTGTGGACATACATCTTCATTTTTCTTGGATATATACCTAGGAGTGGAATTGGTTGAATTATGTTGTAATTTTATATTTAACTGTTTGAGGGACTGATAACTGTTTTCCACAGTGACTATGCCATTTTACATTCTTAACAGTAACATAAGAATCCAATTTCTCCACATATTTACCAACACCTACTATTTTGTTTTTCACGACATCTTCTCTAACACGTATTTCATCCTGGTGGGTATGAAGTAATTTCTCATTGGGCTTTGATTTGAGTTTCCTTAATGATCGATAAAGTTGAACATCTTTTGATGTGCTTTTTTGGCCATATGTTTATCATCTTTGAAGAAATGTCTATTCAAGTTCATTTCCCATTTTTTATTTGGGTTGTTTGACATTTTGTTGAGTTGTAAGTGTTCTTTACTTATTCTAATTATTAAACCCTTATAAGATATATGATTTGCAAACATTTTTCTCCAGTTCCATAGGTTATCTTTTCACATTTTTGCTAATGTCCTTTTATGTTCAAAACTTTTTGATTTTTCAAAGCTCAATTTATCTACTTTTTTCTTTTGTTGCTTGTGCTATTGATGTAAAAACTAAGAATCTATTGTCAAATCTGAGGTCATGAAGATTTATCCTTATGTTATCTTCTCATACTTTAATAGATCTCTTATATTTATGTCTTTGACCCATTTTGAGTTAATTTTTATAGATAGAGTGAGGAAGGGATCCGACTTCATTCTTTGGCACGTGGATATCCTGTTGTCCTAGCATCAATTTTTGAGGAGACTATACTTTCCACATAGAATGGTCTTGACATCCTTGTCAAAATCGGTTGCTCATAGATATTGGGTCTATTTCTGGATTCTTAATTCTCTTCCATTAGTGTATATGTCTATAATTGTGCCAGTACCACATTGTTTTGAATATTGTAGACTTGTAGTAAGTTTTGAAATTTAAAAGTGTTGAGTCCTTCAACTTTGTTTTTCTTTTTCAATATTATTTTGGCAGCTTGGGGCCTGTGGCTATTACATATAACTTTGAGGATAGGTTTTCCAATTTTTGCAGAAGAGGCCACTGGAATTTTAATAGTGATTGTATTGAATTAATAGATTGACGAATATTACCATTTTAACAATTTGCATCCATGAACATGTGGTGACCCTTTCTATTCAATTATATTTCCCTTAATTTCTTTTGGCAGTGTTTTGTAGTTTTCAGTATACAAATCTTTCACCCTTGGTTACATTTATTCCTAGATATTTTATTCTTTTGGATGTAATTGTAGAAGGAATTATTTTCTTAATTCATTCTTGGATTATTCATGGCTAGTGTACAGAACCACATTTGATTTTTGCATATTGATCTTATACCCTGCAACTTTGTTAAATTAGTTTGTTACCTCTAACAGTATTTTTGTGAATTCTTTGGAATTTTCTATGTACAGAATCATATCATCTGAAAATAGAGATAGTTTAACTTCTTCCTTTCCAATTTGAATATATTTTTGTTGTTGTTTTTCTTTACTAAGTGCTCTGGCTAAAACTTTCATTATGTTATTGAACAACAGTGGCAAAAGCAGGCATCCTTGTCTTGTTTTTGATCTTAGATGGAAAGCATTTTTGCCTTTCATCACTATGATGTTAGCCATGGATTTTTCATAAATGTCCTTTATCATGTTAGGAAATTCCCTTCTACGGATAGTTTGCTGAATGCTTTTATCATGAAAGTGTATTGAAATGTCAAATGCTTTTTCTGTATCTATTGAGATGATCATGCTTTGTTCCTTTTGTTCTAATTACATGATTTATTACATTAGCTTATTTTCTTATGTTGAACCATCTTTGCATTCCTGAGATGCGTCTCACTTGATCACGTATTATAATTCTTTTAATGTGATTTGGGATTCGCTTTGCTAGGATTTTGTTGAGGACTTTTACATCAATATTCATAAGGGATATTGGTTTGCAGTTTTCTTTTTTGTGATATATTTGTTTTTCTTTGGTGTCAGGGTAATAGTCTCATAAAATATATTGGAAATTATCTCCTCCTCATCTACTTTTTTGCAAGAATTTGAGAATAATTGGCATTAATTTTTTTTAAATGTTTGTTAGAAGTCAGAAGTATAGTTATCTGGTTTTGGACTTTTCTTTGTTGAGAGGTTTCTGATTACTGCTTTAATCCTTTATTTGTTATATGTCTATTGAGATTTTCTATTTCTTCCTGAGTCACTTTGGTAATTTATATGTTTCTAGGAATTTGTCTATTTTATCTTGATTAGTAAATTTGTTAATGTACAATTAATATCCTTTTAATTTCTGTAAAATTAGTAAAGAGGTCTCCACCTTCATTTCTGATTTTAATTATTTGCATCTTCTCTCTGTTTCACTGTCTCTCTCTCTCTTTTTTTTTTTAGACAGGGTCTTGTTCTGTTGCCAAGGATAAAGTGCAGGGACATCATCATTTCTCACTGCAACCTCAAACTCCTGCCTCAACCTTCTTCCCCTGGCCCCCCACCAAATATCTGGGACTACCAGTATGCACCATCATGTCCAGCTAATTTTTTCTATTTTTTGGTAAAGATGGTGTCTTGCTCTGGCAAAGGCTGGTCTCAAACTCCTGGCCTCACATGATCCTCCTGCCTCTGCCTCCTGAAGTGCTAAGATTACAGCCACTGTGGCTGGCCTCTTTCATGAGCACACGCGCGCGCGCTCTCTCTCTCTCTCTCTCTCTCTCTCTTTAGTTAAGCTAAAGGATTGTCAATTTTGTTGATCTTCCAGAGAAGAAACTTTTGGTTTCATTGATTCTCTCTATTAAAAATTCATTTTGGGGATGCTGGTGGTGATATATCTTTTCCCCAAAAAGGTAAAGAAAACTCAGGAGGAATCTTTTGGACAACTGTTAAATAAATTAATTTAACATTTGAAGAATATCAATTCTGCAGCTGTAGAGAGTGAATCAATTACTTCAATAACTGTTCTAACATCTTTGTTAGTGTTTGTAAGTAGTAATTTTCTTCTTTTATTTAAGTACCCGTCAGCCTCTTTACAACTATGTCAATAGGTTAGAGGATAGTTTAAAATGTTAATGAAGCTGAGATATTATAATTAGATGTACATTGTTATTAAAGGAAGGCTTTAGAGTCTGATGGTGTCAGAAAGATATTATAAAAACTGATGATTTAGCCAGCTCTCTAGTGATTCAGCCAAAATGGTATTGTTCTCTTGGATTCCATTCCTTTACCAGAGGTAGATACAACTATTCTAAAGATGTACAATGCTTATAAAACACATGCGCGCACACACACACACACACACACACACCACTCAAATGCTCGAAAAAGGACATAAACAAGAAACTAAGCCAGCTGGTAAAGCAAAATGGAAATTGTACTGATGCAAATGCTGATGCAAATTCCTTGGTTTCTTTCCAGTTATAATTCTATTTTGCTGCCTTAGGTCTGCGGTTATTGAATACCTTCCAGCTGTCAATCTGAAGTGGGGATGGACAATCCAGTCCCAAATTATGCCAAATGCAAAACAAATTAGAATAAAACATTTTGGAAACTGAGAGAAAAAGTGAAGAGTTATGTTAAAATATGTAGTTTTCATTTCCATGAATTTTTCTAATTCTCTCCATGGTGGATGTGTTGAGATTCTGAAAGAAAGTATGTTCATGTAACACATTTTTTGAGAAATCTGTAAGCCGAAATGCAACTTTGGAAGATGCCAAAATCTTTTAAGCGCTCGGTTTTCAAAGTGCTCTTAAAAGACTTCTTCCCTCCGTCTTTTATTATAAAATGCAACTGGTTTTAAGTATTACTTATTGTTGGTTACACTTTTACAAACTTTTAGAAGTTAAACATTTCTATTTTAAGTTTACTAAAGTGTAATAAGCATATTTTTTCAAAAGAAATTCAGGAAAAGTAGATAAATCTATGTTCTTTTTCTCTTGTGTGATTTTCTCTATAACTTTTTGCCTCTTTCAATTTGTTAAATCCAACAAAATAAGACAAAGAAAACCCAAAATAAATAGTACATCTAAAACATAAAAACTTTAGAAAACATTATTGGAAGTAGCTTGAGAAATGGAAGGAGGCTTATTGATTAGTATGTCAAATTTATTTGTTTTATACATGAGAAAATTGAAGTACCAAAAGGTCAAGACTTAGTCAAGGTCAGCTAAGTTGTCAATGACATAATCAATGTAAGAAAAGGATTTCAGGTTTCCCAGACCAGAAAAAGTTGTGCTATTCCAAACTGATATTGTTATTTCATGTCTTATATTAATAAATCTAGAGCTTTTTTAATAGTTTATTCTATTGCCCCCCTTTTATGTATAGATTATTTTAACAGTGATATAAGTTCAATTAATAAAGTTGATTTGAGCATTCATTCTGTTTAAAATTGTACTTTTTTAGTATACGTGTAGTATTTACTTGTTAGGTATGTGGAGAAGGAAAAGAAACAGAATTCAGGATTATTTTCCTTACAAGTTTATGCTGACTTTGGAATTATAAAATAATACAAATTTTTAGAAAGTTGGGAAATTTAAATGAAGAGGGTATATATTTCCCTTATTTTCCCAATATCCATTTCACTGAGATCTGCTTACACAAAGCATCAGCCAATGATTTTAAAAATTCCTTCCTTATGTGGGGTTATATCACCTTTCTCATTCTTTATTTTTTTTTTTTACAAAATTGTACTTATTTATTATGATGTAGTAGGTAATTTGTTTTTTTTTTTTTTTTCTATTTCAAAGTATTATGGGGGTACAAATATGTTTGGTTACATGGATCACTTTTATAGTGCTTGAGACATGGTTTTAAGTGTGCCTGTCCCCCAGATAGTGTTCATTGTATCCAATAGGTAGGTTTTTGCCCATCCCATCCACTCCCCCCACCCTGCTTGATTTCTGTTAAGTTTGACTTCCCTTTATGTACTCGTGTGCTCACCTGTTAGTTCCAATTTAATAATGAGTACATGCGGTGTTTGTTTTCTATTCATTAGATACTTCACTTAGGATAATGGCCCCCAGTTCCATCCCAAATTGTTCCAAAAGATATTAAGTCATCCTTCCTTATGGCTGAGTAGTATTCCATGGTATACATATACAACATTTTGTTAATGCACTCATGAATTGATGGGCACATGGGTTGATTCCACCTCTTTGCAATTGTGAATTGTGCTGTAATAAAAATTCATTGTTCCATTTCCCATTACATAATGACCATCTTGTCTTTCTTTACTATTGTTGATTTAAAGTCAATTTTATATGATAAAAGAATAGCTACACTGCTTTCTTTTGGTTACCATTTGCATGAAATATTTTTTTCTGTCTCTTAAGCTTGAGTCTGAATGATTCTTTGTGGGTTAGATGTATTTCCTGGAGAGAGTAGATATTTGGCTTATATTATTTTATCCATTCAGCCTGCCTATTTCTCTTGATTGGGAAATTTAAATTGCTCACATTGATTGTTAGAATTGATATATGGGAAGCTTTTCTGTTCATCCAGTTGGGTAGTACTTTGTTTGTTGCTTTATTTTACCTCTTGTACTATTGTTCTTCATGAGCTCTGAGCTTTAGCTTTTCTGGTGTGTGACCATTGTGCTGATCTACATATAATGCAGTTCTGAGTATTTCCTGCAGGGTAGATCTGGACTTGACAAATTCTTTCAGTGTTGGTTTGTCTGGAAGTGTCTTTATTTCTCCTTCATGTATGAAACTTAGTTTTGCAGGATATAAAATTCTAGGCTGGCAGTTGCTCTGTTTAAGAAGACTGAAGATGGGGTCCCAATCCCTTCTGATTAGTAAGGTATCCATTGAGAAGTCTGTAGTTAGCCTGAGTTTTCCTTTGTAAGTTACTTAATGCATTCTCCTTATTATTCACAGGAGTTCCTCCTTCATGCTGACTTTGGCCTGTCTGATGACTATGTGTCTTGGTGACTGCCTCTGTATCATGAGTCTGTCAGGTATTCATTGAGCCTCTTGTATCTGGATGTCTAAATCTCTAGCAGGACCAGGGAAGTTTTCCTCGATTATTCCCTCAAATAGTTTTCCCAGCCTTTTTGTGTTTTCTTTTTCACCCTCAGGGATGCCTATGATTCTTATATTTGGATGTTTTACAAAATCCCATAATTCCCATAGGCTTTGTTCATTCCTCTTAATTCTCTCTTTATTATTTTTGACTGACTTAAGTAATGCAAAAGAGTTGTCTTAAAGCTCTCATATTCTTTCTTCTGCCTGGTCTAGTCTATTCTTGAACTTTCTACTGTGTTTTGTATTTCCTTAAATGAATTTTTTATTTCTAGAAGTTCTGTTTGTTTTTTCTTTAATATATCTATCTGTTTTGTGAATTTTTCATTTTCTGAATTGTTTTTCTGGTTTCTTTGAGTTGGTTTTCCATTTTCTTTTTTTTTTTTAATTTTTAATTTTTTTTATTTCAGCATATTATGGGGATACAAATGTTCAGGTAACATATAGTGCCTTTGCCCCACCCGAGTCAGAGCCCCAAGCATGTCCATCCCCCAGATGGTGTGCACTGCACCCATTAGGTGTGAATATAGCCAGCCCCTCCTTCCCCCCCACCTGCCTGACACCCGAAGAATGTTACTGCTGTATGTGCACTTAAGTGTTGCTCAGTTAAGTTAGTTAATAGCAGTTTGATGGTGAGTACATATGGTGCTTGTTTTTCCATTCTTGTGATACTTCACTTAGTAGAATGGGTTCCAGCTCTATCTAGGATAATACAAGAGGTGCTAGATCACCATTGTTTTTTTGTGGCTGAGGAGAACTCCATGGTTTAGATATACCACATTTCATTAAACCACTTATGTATTGATGGGCACTTGTGTTGTTTCCACATCTTTGCAATTGTGAATTGTGCTGCTATAAACATTCTAGGTAGATGTCTTCTTTATAGAATGTCTTTTGTTCTTTTGGGTAGATGCCCAGTAGTGGGATTGCTGTAGTAAATGCTAGTTCTACTTGTAGCTCTTTGAAGTATCTCCATATTACTTTCCACAGAGGTTGTACTAGTTTGCAGTCCCACCAGCAGTGTATGAGTGTTCCTATCTCTCCACATCCACACCAACATTTATTGCTTTGGGACTTTTTGATAAAGGCCATTCTCAATGGAGATAAGTGATATCTCATGAAACTCTAAGAATTCTAGAAGAAAATGTTGGAAAAATTCTTCTAGACATTGACCTAGGGGAAGAATTTATGAAGAAGACCCCAAAGGCAATCACAGCAACAATGAAAATAAATAAATGGGACCTGATCAAATTAAAAAGCTTCTGCATTGCCAAGGAAACTAGCATGAGACCAAACAGACAACCTATAGAATGGAAGAAAATATTTACATGCTACACATCCGATAAAGGGCTGTTTACTAGAATCTATAAGGAACTCAGGAAAATTACCAAGAAAAAATCAAACAATTCTATCAAAAAGTGGGCAAAGGATGTGAACAGAAACTTTTCAAAAGAAAACAGACTAAAAAATATATGAAAAAATGCTCAACATCTCTAATCACCAGGGAAATGCAAATCCATTTTCTCTTGAATTTCATTGAGTTTCCTTATAGTCCATATTTGGAATTCTTTATCTGTCATTTCAATGTTTTTATTTTGGTTGGTATCCACTTATAGAGAGCTGGTGCTCCCTTTTGGGGGAGTTCTTTTCTCTGAGTTTTAATTCTTCCAGAGTTCTTTTGCTGATTCTTTTTCACCTTGAGGAGCTGTTACTTCTTATTTTTGGATTTCCTTTTTTAGATGGATTTTCTCCCCATCTCCTCATTGTATGGGTGTTCTTGTAGCTTGTGTTGGGTAAGAACCTTTGGCTTTGTTTGTGGGTGTTTTGATGGTGATCTAAGTTCTGGGTAGGAGTCTTGGTTATAGATATCCTTAGTGTGGTATTTTTCACAGTTGCTAGTTGTTTGTATGATGTAGCAGTGGTGAGCTATGTGTGTGGACAGATTCCCTGTCTCCCTTTGATGAGGCTGGAGGTCTTTGAAATCCTTTCTCTTTCCCAAGTCCTATGGACTTCTTAGCCATGTGAATTATATTGGCATGCCCAGTTTAATCTCTGAAACAGTAGAAGGTGCTTGTGGGTGAGAATCAATCTTACCCTGTAAGATTGAGTCAGTGAATGCTCTGTAAAGGGCTGGACAAACTCACCTCCCTGTCAGTAGGTAGCGCTGGCCAGAAGGTACAAGCTGCAATGTTGTTTGTGAGACTTGTGATCTGCTCTAGCCTCTCAGGTAGAGCACTCCAATGCCCCAGATGGTAGGAGGGACCCTGAAGCTTCCAGGTGAGTCCTTATTCTCTGCCACAATGGAGATGGATGGGGGAGTGTGGCTGGGCGGGGCTGGCTTGGGTCAGCCCACCCTCTGGCTCCAGGACAGACGGTAAGGTAGCTATTTTGACAGGGTTAGAAGGTCTGCTCCCAGCTTCTGGGGAGGGGGTGAAGTGCCCCCACCAAAGCAGAAAGTCTGCTTGTGTAAAGGGGGCAGTCCGAGATGCACAGTCTGGCTATCTGGCTCTTAAACCTCCCCAGGTTTGCATGTATGACCCCTTAGCATGGGTCTCCATGAAACTCTGGCATGTAGGGAACTGCCAAATTGGGCAACCCTGGTTCACTATCAGTCTAGGGAAGAGGCATGGGCCTCAGCCTGGAGAACACGCCCACTGAAGGGAGGCGGCTGCTCGCCAAAAATCTCAGTTCAAACTGCTCTCTAGGATGGAATGGGTGGGAGAGGGGCTGCGGTTTCAGGTCAGCTTGGGTGCCCATGCACCATGGCTGGTTGCTATGGAACCTGGGGTCAGCTTTTCCCCTCGGGAGGATCCACTCTAAGCCAACAGGGTTGGTTTTCTGCGTGAGAGGGAAGGTGGTATGGATTCTCTCCTAGCTGGCTACATTTCAGAAACCCAGTTTTCTCGCATTAGATCTGTCCACATGGGCCTCCTCTCCACCTGAGTCCGGCTCCTTGACGTCCGCCCTGTATCCCTAGTAGCGCTCTAGAGTCTGGGGTGTACCGGGTCGGCCTGCTTCTCTAATCTGCTTGTGTGTGGCTCTGGAAAATGCCAGCGGTCAAGGAGCTCCTAAATCAGGCACCCTGGGGTCCACTACAGGCCCCCAAGTGGAAAGGTGTGGCACCTGCTCTCCATGGGAACCTCGGGCTACAACACACGCCCACTGGGGAGAAGCGGCTGCTTGCAGGATTCTCGGCTCAAGCTGCAGTCCCTGTTGCAGTGGTTGGGAGAGGAGTGGGGGATGAAGTATCTGAACAGAAGAAAGCCAGCTCTCCGGCCTCTGCTGATGCTCTCTGGCCTCTGCTGGTGCTCTCCTTGGAGGGAGGCCCCACATGGAATGACCGAGCTCTGGGATCATGCAAGATCTCACTATTCCATGTTGTCACCATGCACGTGGGGGTGGAAAAGCCTCCAAGAAACTTAATAGTATACTTGTCTCCAGGGTCTCATGGAAGGGAAAGAGGGATCCCCCTTACTCTTTCTCTGGACTCTGAGCCTCCCTGGGTTTGATCCATGTCAATATCTTTTATCTTTTATCTTCTTTCTTCTCTGCTTTGCAGTTTTCTTCCCTGAGGTCCCTGGCAGGCTCCAGCACCTCTCTCTATGATCTACACCTGATTTACATCTCTTCTGCCCTCTCCTTTATATCTGAAATCCATTCTTCCTACTGGGATGGGCCTGTAAGTGATGTCTTTAGTCCGCCATCTTCCTTCTCATTCCTAAACCTGCACTTTTAACTTAAGGCAAGCTCATTCTTTTTAAATTCAATTTAATAAATTAATTTAAAATTTTCCCGACAATGCGTTTATTTATTGGACTTTAGTGTGATTTGATGACACAATTCATTATTTATCATTTATGTTTTGCCCACATCCCAAAAGGATATAAGAAAATTGATGACATTAAAAACACACAGAGAACGGAAAATGAATACATTATGGGAAACAATAGAAAATCCATGTAGTAAAGATAAAATGTAGAAATAATTATGCCATAAGAAACTAGTCAATTGGAGGCTATTTCAACAAAATTTCAACTTGAGCTTCCTGGGAGCCAGGAGGAAAGAAGAAACATGATGCTTTTGTAGGGCTTTTATTTGACCAAAAGAGAATATATCTCTTTTCATTTTGTTTTAGGAAATTTTCATCTGAACACGTTTTATCAATGTTTTAATGACTTTGCTTTTTTCCTTTATCTGTTTTGTTAGCGTGAACCTCATAAAAGGAATTAACCATATAAATCCTAAGTAAAAGATAATGAATGGCATAAGGCCTGAAATGCTTTTTTTAGTCATTTTATTGTTTTTATTTTAATGTAAATATTTTATTCATATTTCTATGCATATCCTAGATAAAAGTAGTGACATTTTAAAATCAAATTATTGTATATAACCATATAAAGGCAATTTTGTGGGAAGCTATGATAAAAAAATGTGGATTTGTAGCTTTCTGATGCTGTATAATAATGATTAGAATGTAGATAGCAATGAATAATTATGTTTTATAAAATGGATACAAAAACATAAATAAAATACATTTATAATTTTTTTACGAACAAAGAACATTTTTCTGTCTAAACATATTATAAAAACTTTTGTTTGATTTTTAAAAGCAGAAAAATTTTCATTAAGAGCTTAATACTTGCAACTTTCTCTGTGTTAACACATTTAGGTCAATTATTATAAAATGGAGAAAATAATTTTTTATAATCTCTGTACAACTCAAAATATTCACATATTTTTTCCAAAAGTTTAAGAGCAATTATCGTAGTGGAAAAAAAAAAAGGATTTTAAAGACATTATTTTAAATTGTTAAGCCAAAAGGAGTTTATGCTTCCAGTATCTGCATTCTCTAAAAGCTGCCATAAGAATAAAACCTCTTCTACCCTCCTAAAATTTCATGTCAATCTCTCACATGTTTTTAGGGGTTGGCTCTGGAGACAGAGGTAGGAAGTTTTCAGTCTTACTACTACTACTAAACATTTTCTATTTTCTATTCTTCCATTTATTACCCCACTCCTAGAATACAAACTTTTTGCCATCCCCAGCACCACCAGAGCTGCTGTCCTTGCAGGTCGCCAGAGCCTTTTTCTAGGAAGGTCTTTCCCAAATCCCAGCTTTACACTTGACTGTTGATAGCCTGAGTCCCAGAGTAGTCTCCCATGGCCTTCTTGACACTTTACCTTCCTAATTCCTCCTCTCTACCTCCATCCATGTTTTTCTTTCCTTATACTGCTGCCTCTCTACCCATTATGGAAACCCACATTTCTGTTCTTGATATCTGCAATTTGAACTTAGCAGTTTTATTAAACCACCCTCTTTTATAGCCTTTATTTCTTTTCCTGATTATTTCTAAACGTAGAACTTCATTCATGATGCATTGCCTTTGTCTCTGTGTCTGTTCTTAGCAGTTTATGAGACACTTCTACATAAGGTGAGCTCATATTCAATGTATCCAACAGTGAAATTACCTCTTTCCTTCCAAAACAAACACTTCTTCCAAACAGCTTCATTTCAATGGGAAGTATTAACATTATCAATCTCTTAAACTAGAAAACCAAGATTGTTTTTTTTCATCTCTTATTTAAAACTCAGTTTAATATTGACATCAATTCTTCCAAATGTGTCAGACAGAAATAAGAAAATTCATTCAACCTAATTTAAACCAAATCACCACAGTTGAGCTCAAAATTTATGTCTCAAATGTAATAAAAACTAGCTTATTAACATCCAACTTACCCTTTTATTTCATTTTTTAGGGATTCTATTCACATTCCTATAGAGGTTATTCAGGATTTTTTTCTCCCTACATAATCTCATAATCTTCATTCTACTCTATTTTTTAGTGGATGATCTCAGATACTACTATACAGAGAAGATTAAAATATGGGACCATAAAAGAAGCAATGGCCTCCACTCTCTCAGACACTCATCAGGATTTATTGCTCAAAGATTGGGCTTTGGAATCAGACTATGTTATATTTAAATACTACAAATTATGGAAGCTTAAGCATTCTTATTCCCCAAATGAGTGCATTTTCAGTGCTATTCCTCTTACCTACAATATTGTATAGTTGCCTGTATCTTTTAGGAATGTTTTGGGCAATGAGTAATACGCTACCCAACAAGGGAGTCTTAAACAAGTAAGGGTTTGTTTTTGTTACATGATGTGAAGTCTGGAAGAGCAGTTGCTGGTGCTGGTTGAGTGGCTCAGTGCAGTGGCCCTGAGGTTCAGATATCCTTTTGGCTGACTGGTTATCACAGTTGCATTCCAAGAAGCAGAAAGAAAAGGGGGTGTGGGGAGGAGAAACAGAAAAACAGCAGGCTTTGCAGGAGTCACACAACTAACTGAATTTCACTTCCATGTTATCATTCAGAACTTTTACCCAAAGTTCCTCCAACTAAAAGATGATTGGGAATGGGGATTAAATCAACCAATAGTATCCATATCGTTACTTTTGTATATCTGAATTATACTGATTTTTCATAGTTTACCTAAGTCTCAGCTCTCCCATGAAAACTTCTCCAACTGCTGCTGACCACATACATCTCTAATCTTTGTAGATTTCCATTTCAATTACAGCATTCCCCTGAATTATATCACTAATATTTTTACAATCTTATATTTTTCACTTAATGTTTTGTTTTCTCAAAATTTAAATGTACATTGAAGATAGAGGCTGTGTTGTAATCCCCTTTTCTGTCTACACAAAACAGGGCACTGTGATAAGCACATAGTGCTACTCCATATGATTTGGGCCAGGGCAGGTTAGATTCAGGCAAACTCAAATCTGAAATCAGGAATCACTAATCTCTTATTGTATAATCCCAAAGAGGAGAACTTTTATTTCTTCCTCAATAAATGTGTAAAAATATAAACATAAGAACTCAGTATAATAAGGTTCATGGACCTGTGTGCCCACACACATCATTTTCCTTTATCACTGCTTGATTATAGTTTATGGCAGAAAGTATTTACATATATTTTCTACATTAATATGATATGCAGAATTTACATTTTTAGGAACCAAAGACTCAAAATTTTAAAAACTAATTTCTTTAAAATTCACTATATCAGGAAAAAAAACCCTGTTGTTTTCCTTAAGAATAAAATATATTTCAGTTTCATTTAGTACTTAGTTCAAGGCTATTACATATATATTCACTGATTATATTTTAGGTATAAATTTAGCTAATTATATCATAGCAATCTTTTAAAGCTAATAACTTTTATTTTTACAGTTTTATTTTTGCTACAGTGAGCTCAAGGGGTTTTATCCAGAAGCTGTGTTTGCCAAGAAAGCCCACAGCCTTACTCATAGAATATATTTACCTGTGGCAGAATGATAAAGATTACGGTAGTGGGAAGATACCAAAATCACTTCTGTAAGTTCCTTCTTAGTTTTGTCTCTAATCCTACCGAATTTTGTTAGTGTGACATTTCTATTAAGGTTTTGGTTTTGGAAAATTGCTGGAAGATGATGACGATAATTCAAAGGTATGTAAATATTATTGGGGAAAGAATTGTAAAGGGGTTTAAAAGGACTGTTTAAATAAAATATGTTCTATTTTAACTAAATTTAAATTCTTCATGACAAAGAAAAATGCAAATTAGCTTTTTAAGGTTTTCTTATGGAAGTATTCAAATATACATGAAGGTAGATAAAATATTATAGTAACTCCCAATATTTTTATTATCCAGCATCAGGAACTCAATAGATACTGAATTTCATTTCATAGATATTGGACTAGTTCCCTATTGCTGGTAAGAAAAAGAGAAAAAGTATAAAACCTCTCTCTCTTTATAAAAGCTTAAAACAATAGACAGTTATTATCTCAATCTCTGTGGGTCAGAAATTTAGGAGCAGTTTAGCTGGGTGGTTCTGGCAGCTTGGACTACAGCCATTTGAAGTATGACTGGGCCTGGAAGATCCACTTCCAAGATGTTTTTCTCACATAGATATTGATAGGAGGCCTCAGTTGCCCACCACACAATGGCTGCTGTAATGTCTTCATGACATGCCCAATGTTTTCCTACACAGCAAGAGAGACAAAGGAGAGGACAAAGACAAAACCGTCATACTTTTTATGACTGTGTTGGAAATCACACGTTGTTACTTCTGCTGTATTCTATTCATTGGAAATAAGTTACTAAACACAACTCGCACTCAAGGAGAGAAGAATCAGTCTCTACTTCTTGAAGGCAAGAATATCAAATGATTTTTGGACATATTTTATAATTACCACAATATTTCCATCCACTTTTCACACACCATTCCAATTATTTTGGAGGAAATTCCAGAAGATACACCATTTCATCCATAAGTATTTCAATATATATCTCTAAATGATAAAGACTTTTCAAAATCAAAACTATAATATCATTATCACAGTGGAAAAAATTAATTACTCCTTAGTATCATCAAATATCCAATCAATGTTCAAATTTCTTTGTTTTTTTCATAAGGTTTTTTTTACAATTAGTTTGGTTTGTTAGAATCAGAATCTTAAAAAGAACCATCTATTGCATTTAACACTTTTTGAAGTGATATCAAATTCTCCTTTAACCATCCAATTTGAAATATACTTACAGCCAGACAAAGATAAAAGATGGTATTTTTATAAGTGGTTTCTTGAATGATATTCATACATTGTTTTGTTTCTACATTGCTTATTGCTCTTTTCATAAAAAACACTCAAGAAGTAAAGAAGCAGATTTTTCTAGGTTACCTTCAAACCTGGAATTTGTGTTACCACTGTGGTTATATTCCTAATAAGCCACAGGTGTACACTACAGGAGCCAGTGGAAATAGAGACAGGGATATGGTGACAGTTAATTGTCCATAATCTATTTATCCCAAGGAGCACTTATACATCTGTTACATATTTAAGTATTTGCTGCTTGTAGTTTTTTTGTGATTTTTGAGCAAAGAAAGATCTATAACCAAAGCACCATAAAAAGGAAAAATGCTGTCAAGGGGCTTTAAAGTATCAAGACAAAGAAAGTACAGCTTTTTGTGTCTTGTAAATGAATGGCTTCATTCATTTCAATAGGGATTTTGTTTTACATGTGCTGTACTAGGTTTGGGCACTAAACACTTGACTCCCATTTCCGAATGAATTAATTTGTTAAATGCAGGTATTTAAATAGAAAAGGTACTTTAACAATTAATTTCTCCAGTAAGTACTTTCATCTTGTGTAAAATATTTTATAGTGTTATCTTCTGTTCTTTCATTAATGTGTACATATGATATATGTAGGTGTGTGTATACATATATAAAATACATACTCAAAAATATTGAATTAGCTCATAAAATTTATCTTAAACCTATTTTGGACACCTATTTTGAGTCAAGTATTTTTCGTTGTATTTCTAAATTAATTATGGCTTCTGATCACTATTAGCAACAGTGAAAATTTTTATAGGTATAATTATAGTTAATCTTGCATAAATGACATTCTAAATGTTTAAAATAAAATATTTGAAAAGTTAGTAGTTGACTATATCCTAGCTGCATATGAGAAATGTGGATTTAATCATATACTGAAAATTAATATTTCAATGAACAATTTATCTAGGAAACAGTTTAAACATTCTTTGTAGGTGGTTGTGTCTCCAATCAATGATATGCCCACTTTTTCATTAAAATGCTAAATTTTTATATTGTATTTTCACTGTATATATTTTCTGTTAAATATCTAACTAATAAATTGCTTCATTATTTATGACTATATGCATTTGCAAGCATTTACTATGACAAACTTTCTGTTGCTGATTTTTGCCTATTATCCAATGAAATGTCAAGAATATAATTACTAGTAAATTCAAACTACTGTTCAATTTTATTTTATAAGGTACAACCATTTATTCCAAAAAATGTACACAAACAAGACTCCTATTTGCAGCTGGCAATAAACTTTAAGAGCAGTTGACTTTGTTATCTGGATCCAATTTTTAATGCTTACTGTTAAGTTTTCCTCTTTTCTTCCTCTTTCTTTCTGTCTTTCTTTCTGTCTTTCTTTCTTTCTTCCTTTCTTCCTTTCTTTTTCTTTCTTCCTTTCTTTATTTCTTTCCAAACCACCAGAGGATGATTTCCTTAAGAATGTTCTCTCAGGTATGTTCAGAATATTAATTAGGCCCATCTATTTCTGTCGGGTAATAACAATGTCCATGGGCTGAATGGATGCTGTGACCTGTGAAAGAACTATTCATATGCTTTAGTCTGCCCTGGCACATTCTTTAACAAGTGAACATAGACCTTTTTCACAGTCATCTTAAATGTTTCAACTGTGTGTTTCATGTTTGCTTCTTGTATCCCTCACCATATAGCTTTTCTTCCTCTTTTGGGGGCGACTTTCTTGCACTACTCATTTAAACACTTCTGCCTTTATGACTACTTTACTGCCATACGTATGAGGCTCCTTACTGTATTTGCCTGTAACAGAAGGAGATTTTAAAGAAATTAAATTTATACAGACTAAATCTTCTGGGGGATGCAAAGACATCTTAAACAATTAGCAATAATTAAAAAGCATCTATTCAGACTGGATAAAAGGTAAATAGATTTCATTTAAATATAGCAGTTATTGGGTATAGTCTTTCCATTTGCATGTGTTTTTTTTAACCTTCTATTGGCAAATAACTTCAAAGTAAAAGAAAGAATTGAATTTTGTCAGTTTGTATAATTTTTTATTCATGAGTTCTACTAATAAATTACTTCCTAAAAAAATAACTTTCTTTAATTTAGAGGGTATAACTAACACTGTATATGATAGCATGAAAATGATGACTGAGTAAAATCTAGGCTTTTAAAAAAATCTTAATGTGGAACTGGCTGAAAGATCTATGGCTACTCAACTTCTGATATATTCCTATAGAAAAATCTATATTCTGATATTTGTGTACTTCAACTAACTATTTTTTGACTACTGAAATGGTTAAATGCTTAACTATTCTAGAAGTCCTCCTTAAATTTTTCCAAATTAGGACTTGTCTTATGAGTGGTCAGAAGAGATAGATTATATTTTTACTCAGAAACGTTTATAAGCACTTGCTAGTATATGTATAAATGTAGTGATGCATAAAGATATTTCTCTGTGTAATTTATACATGCATATATGAGTACACACAGAGAGATTTGTACAAAAAGCAAGCACACATAAGTTCTTTACCTCAAGAAATTTATAGTTTAGTAGACTGTGCAATCATATATATGATGTGCTTTGAGGGGGACACAAAAGAAGGCACATAGAATCTTAACTATATCATTTGGTCTTTTAGTGATATACCTCCATTCTTCAGAATTTTAAATAGAGTCATATTTTATTTTAAATATGATCAGCTAACATATTTAAAATATGATAACCAGGCAGTGGGAAAAAATATGAAATAAATGAAATGGAGTAGAAGAAAGAGAAAAAAAAAAGACAAGAAGTAATATAGAAAATACTGAAGAAAATGTAGCAATCCAAAGATATACTTTTGCAAGGAATGCCCAAATTCAGTCATTCAATGATAGTCAAAAATATGTGTAATGATTTTGAATGCAAAAGTAGTACCAGTAAGATCAGAGCATGGTGTTACTGAGGTTAAACTTACAGATTTGATCTCCTTTAAGACATACAATATCATTCATGTATAACTGCCTACTCAGCCATTTTGCAAATGCATGATAAGAGACAAGAAATTAGAAATAAAACAGAGGAAATCTATAATCAGCACTGGAGAAAAACATAGAAATAAAAATGAAGATCGATTCACTTTATAGTGATGGTGGGTTGGTTGTACGATCTTTATACAGAAAAGAACATATTGTTTGAAAGTATAAGTATTCTTGGCTTTGGGGAAACAAAGTAATTTTTACATCATGATGAACTACAGAAAGGATAGGCTTTAGCCAGAAAAATCTGGGTTCAGAAAATGGTTCTGCTAATACATTAGCTGAGGAAACTTCACCTCACCAATACAACTGTTTACAATGAAGATAATAATATGTTCCTTAAGAAGTAGTTGTGAGGATTAAGAGATAACCTAAGTGTAATGACATAACAAAGTAACCATCTCAGGGAAATGAAACATTAAAATTTTCATTGTATCTAGTCTCATTGTAATATTGCTAGGTAGAAAAATCACTACTGTCTAGATACTAAAAAATAGTCCTCTTAGGAAGACATAATAAATAACTTTAATGAACCTAAAACACTATATGGCACAAAAATCAAATATACAGTGTTTGGACTATATTTAGAAAGTGAGAATTCTAGGGATATCTCAGTGTGTAAAGTCCCTCGTACCTGAAGGTTGCATTCCTTTCCCAGCATGCATGGAAGGTCATGATCTTACTCTGTACTTATCTAATAATTGACATAAAGGAAGACTAGATTATTGAACATGAAAATTGTGTCAATCTGAATGTAAGCTATGTCCTTAAGATATGGACACAGAGCCTGTGGATGATCAGGTAAAAATAAAACATCTTTATGAAACAGAAAATCTTATATGTAGTTTACAAAAACTAATACAAACATACATATATGTATGAAAGAAAATTTTGAATGGCAATCAATCAAGATTTTGTTTTCTCTTTAAATTTTTATAAGACTACAAAGAAATATGGATGCAGAACTATTTCTAATAATGTTGGAATAGGCATTTGGAGTCAAACCTTCCACTGAGAATAACTAGAAAGACTACATGAAACATTTTTTAAAAACCTGCTTGAAAATATCGGAGAACTAAAAAGGCAGTGAAGGCTCACGAGGGCACAATTCAGGAAAAGCAGGTTGTATTGGGAAGATGTTACCTTTGCATCAGAAACATCTGCTGACAGGTTGAGAAGTTAGTAACCCAATCAATACTTTTAACAGCTTCCAAACTAGAAGGATCAATACTGGATTCCAGTGTCTGCCAAGAAAGAATATTTTGGTAAACATCCTCATAAATACACTCAGAAATAGGACCCTGTGAGGCTAATATCTAGGAATAAAGGGAAACTCAAAATAGACTCGCCATGGGAGGTGCCAAAGATTAGCTTAAAAACATGAAAATGTCTGAATGTAATTATGTTATCTGGGATTGCAAATGTCCTAACTACCCACCAGGAGCAAAGGCAAATTCTATTTTGAAGATTTAATTAGTACTACAAAGTTTCATATAAATGGTTAACCCTTAATAAAAATTAAATTACATACACTGAGAAAAAATAAATGAATGAAAAACCAAGAGAAACAAGAGTCAGTAGAAACAGATTCATAAGATGTCAAGATAATGGAGTACAGAGATGTGTATACAATAACGTATTTATGGTCATATGTTTAAGAGGATACACAAGAAAATGGAAAATGTTGTCAGGGAACTTAAAACTGTAACAAACAAAAATATTCTAGCTGTAAAAATTACAGTAAATTGCATTAGGAAATCAGTGGAAGATTTATTAGTAGCTATAACATAACTGAAGAGAAGGTTCATAAACTGGAAAATAAATTTAAAAAATGTGCAGAATGAAATCCTAACAGAAAGAGAAGGGGAAAATGGGAGACATAAGATGCAGATATAAATATGGGTAGATACAGATATAGGTACAAGTACAGAAAGAGATACAGAGGTAAGCAAAGAGAGAGAAGGGAAGAGAGAGAGAGAGAGAGAGAGAGATCCCTAGAAGGATAATTTTCCAAAGGTTGACATAAGACATCAAGTCACAGATTCAAAAAAGCTTCACAAAATACAAATAGCATGGCACACACATGTGTGCACACACACATGTGCATCTGGACAATCATTTTAAATGTTCTGAAAACCAATGACAAAGAGAAAGTATCCAAAGTAGCCAGGGAGAAGGGAGGCTGGACATAAAACCTACAGAGGAGCAACAATTAGACTGACACCTGACTTCTCAACAAAATCATAGAAACCAGAAGATAAGAAAATATTTTTAAAGTGCTGAATGAAAATACCTATCTGTCTAGAATTCTATTTCCATGTAAAGTATCCTTCAAAAATATATACAAAATAAAGACATTTTCATAAAAAGAAAATACGAAAAAATTCATCACCAACAGAGTTTTATGAAAGGAAATCATTCCAGATACAACTCAGATATGCAGAAAGGAACCAAGAACAAAGAAAGATAAAAATATAAATAAATCTAAATTAATATGGACTGTATAAAGCAATAAAAATAGTGTCTAAAATATGCAAAGCACATATAGTGTTAAAATAAATGACAAAAATAACATATAAGTTAGGAGGGAAGTAAATGGAGTGAAAGGGTTATAAGTTTTTGCGTTGTCTAGAAAGAGATTTATTATGTTCAATAAAGATGCTATAAAAAACTACAGAGAAAACAAAACCCTAAAACTAAAGGCAACATAACTAAATATTAATAGTAATAGGAATGATTTAGGTTCTTTTTATTTTTCTGCCTCTTTTCAAATTTCTATGAAGTAAATAAAGTGAAAGGTTATAAGATTTTTGCATTGTACAGAAAGAGGGTAGATGACAAAGTTTCATTAGACTTTGAAAAGTCAAGAATGACTGCTTTAATCCTAGGGTAAACACTAGCATTGCACAAGTAGTGTATTTCTTACAAATGAATAAGGAGACAGAATAATAAGACATTTGATTAAATGAAATTAACAAGAAATGAAAAAAAAAAGTTGAACAAATATAAAGAAATATTCAGATAATAGATTTAAATCTAAATATAATAGTAATTACAGTGAAAATAAATTAAATTTTCCATATACAAGCCAAAGATTGCCAGACAGGATTAAAAATAAAATGAACAAAATAGTAGCAATGAGCACATTCAGCAGCAGTTCTTAGTATCTAAATGCCATTCTCAATAAAAGGAACTAGGTCTTCTTAGAGAAACGGCTGATACCACAGTTGAATCAGTGAATACTGAGCGGGGACCACCTTGCTTTGCCAGAAAGAAAAGAAATGTTCAAAATACAAGGAAGAAGAGCCAACTCGAAGGGGTTCTCAGTGTTCAAAACTGGAACAATTTGAGCAACAAAATAAATAGCATAGTGTTGGATTGTAACTACAAGCATAAAAATTTACCAGATTTAATCAATTATTTCTTATAGCAATTTCCTCTCATTTGGCCAATTATTAAAGCCATTAACATTTTTTTAACTACCTCACTGACCATTGCCAAATGGCTTCCATGATCAAAGAACAATGTAATACAACACAAGAAAAATTAGAACAAATATAACATGATTGCTGGTTTAAGTAAAGGCACATACAAAGAGAAAGATTTTTTTAAATGCAAGACCAAGAACAGAGACCCAGCAGTAAAGAAATCATAGCTAAATTAAGCCTCCTAGATAAACCCAAGAATTGTGTGAGAAATATAGAATCTGTAAGATATGTTAAAATAACAAAACTCTCAGGTAAGAAGTTAGCTCTTGATATATTATTTTTAATGTTGCCTTTTACCCAATAATTAAAGCTGGAGAAAGTTACGTGCTTAGACTAAAAATATTGGTTCTTTGCAGGTCTATGAACCAGGGGCCTAAGTTTTATATGTTTAATTCCAAGCAAACATATGGGTACAAGACATTTTTGTAGATGTTAAAGAGAAGTAAAAAGAAAGAAAAATACCAAATGCATTTTAAAAAATTCTCAGAAAAAGCAGCATAAGTACAATATTTTCCACTTATTCAACTAATGTTTATTGAGGTCTACTATGTGCTAGGTAATGTCAGAGGTGCTTGGGATAATTCAAAGATCTTGTCATTACAGAACATACATTCTAGCAGAGAAAGACATGTAATAAATAGTACACATAATAAATTAATATTCTACCATGTTAGAAGCTGATGACTGCAATTGAAAAAAAGAAAAATTAGTATAGGTAAAAGCAACTGGGGGTGTCCAGGATGGAAGTGGGTTCAGATGAGTGACTATAAATCTAGACTTTATATAGAACTAGCACAGAAAGAATTACATAAATTTCACAGAGGGTGATTGTGCTTGAAAGTTAGCAATTGATTTGATATAAGAACAAGAAGTTAAAGAAGATTTTAAGGCTACTAGATTGAAGGCTTAGTGACAATTTCACTAACAGAAGGAAGCCACAATGAGAATTTAAGTTAAAGATAAAAATGAGATTGGTTAGGGGCAACCTAAGGGTGTGATACCATTTAAAGATATCCAGGGGAACTGGATTATAGGAGTCACGAGAACAAGCATTGACCACGAAAGACGCCAAATAGAGAACAAGACACAGTATTTTATAAAATGATTTTTAGGATTTACTAGTAAAGTTTTATGAGATCAATTTGCATATTAGAAACAATTAACAAAACTATAATCTTTTGGTATCTATATTTTGGGGTGAGTAAAATTAAGCTAAAATCTGGATCCAAACTGAAGGTCAAGCCTCAGGAAAGGTGTGATATTATTCACGAATTGAATACTACATATGCAAACCTATGCATATATGAAATTACATGCCTGTATATGCATATGTGCACTTTGGATCCAAATATACATACATGCCAGTGTCTGTTTTTAAGAACGAATTGCCTTCACAATTCAACTGATAAGGAATATTTTTTCCAGGATTATATTGTCAACAGGTATGAGAGGATTATCTAGAATTTCTAACATGCTGTAGTATTAGACATCTTGAAGGAAATGTATGTTGACTTTCTGTTTGCATATTTACCTGCCCTTATTCCCTAGCTCCACTGCTAGACTACAATCTTCTTGAGGACAAAGGCTTCATCTGTCTCCTTTCTGGTTATATCTTCTGCATTCTGTTCCATCCTTAATGGATAATAGGAACTCAATTAGAACTGAATATATAAATGTTTAAATGAATCACTTCATTAGATTAATAAGCCTGATAAATATATTCTCCCATGTTATTCTCTCTCTTCTCCTTATTTGATTTCAAATCTGTGAGTGAGACTACTTGCTATTATGTTTAGTCTTAACCTCTAATGGGTTGCAGTCCTCAAAAATAAAAGCAAAATACAGACTTTTTCAGACAAGAGTAGCTAAAATGTGTTGCCAGAAGTCCTGCACTACAAGAAATGTTAAAGGAAATTCTTTAAGCAACAGGTGCAATATCAGATTGAAAATTTTATTTACATAATAAATAAAGAGCTGCAGAAATTGCAAAAACGGTAAAAATAAAAGTAAATATGTAAAGCCATTTTATCTGATTTTTAACCTCTTTAAAAAAATTTGTCTAAAATGAAAAAAAAAAACCAAAGTGAAAAATTGGCAAAATATTTGTTCACACATATGACATCATTTTGGTCTCCTTGCTTTGATAACCTGTCAGAGCAGGAGACATTTTACACTCAATTGATCTGTGTTCCCAAGCACATACCAGGAAAAAAAAAATTTCAATAGCAGAAATTTACTCTTAACATAAACCTATACAAGCAGATCACATATTAATTGAAAACAAGAGAACATATTGAAATCTCAAGATGCCATATGGAAATGGAAAAAAAATTAAAATTAAGGCATTAATATTCTTTCAAATATTAAATAGAATTTTCATATTAAATAGAACTTCCCAAGTCACAGCTAAACTTATAATACCCACACTTGTGAAAGCCTACTGATCTATTGTACCTCCATGAACTGTTGGGCCTGAGAAACACAGTTATGAGTGTATTATGATTCATGGTAACTGAAAGTCTTTCAAGCTAACCCTTTAATACTCACCTTCCCATTTCAAGTCCCAGCAGAAAGTTTTATAATGGATTCCAAGCTTAAACATGACTACCTATACATCTGGGTTTATTCATTATGTTAAACTCAAAAGATTGCTTTGTAATCATGTGGAATTCTTTCTAATAAATGATAACCCATGAATATGGTTGAACTCTACTACACTCTGATGATTGTATAAGTAATTGTTCTGGTCTTTATGGTTATACAACAACCTACTCCAAACTTAATTCTATGAATTAACTGAGCTCAGCTGTGTGGTTCTGAGTCAGATGGCAGTTGGGAATGGAGTCATCTGAAGGCTCGACTGGGCTACACATGATGGCTTCTTCTCTCACATGTCTGGTGCTACAGCTAAAAAGGCTAGAATGCTAGGAGACAGGTTAGGCATCTTTTCATGCAGCTTTTCCATATGGCTACCTTGGGCTTACTCACAGTATGGCAGTACAGTCAGTATTCTTGCATGGTGGCTGTGTTTACCAAGAGAGCTCCTTCTAAGAGAGCAAGAAGGAAACTGCTAAGTTTCTTATGAACTGCGCTTAAAGTCACACAGTCACTTCCAGTGAATTCTATTGGTTATATTGAGCCTGCCCAGATTTAATGTAGGAGATGACTATACAATGCTACTAATAATTGGAGGCATGATTCACTGAGGCTGTCTTTGAAGAGGTTATGCCATCTTTCATACCCTCTCAAGCCAAGAAAAACAAATACAGACTATCTATAAAACATGCATTTTTTTCCTTTGCCTCTTAGTATTTACTTAGCACTTTTAATTTTTAATCCATGGCTTCAAGAAAGTCCTCTATTACATGCTACAAAGGATAACTTTTATTCTAGGCACAAGTAGGAGTGGTATGTAATAAAAACTCATAAATAAGTTTATGCTTATTGTTCTTCTGGTTTATCACATTCATTTCTGGAAGGATTCATGGTATCTTAATTAAAATGTCATATGAAACTCAAAGTATTTCAAGGTATACTTCCTGAACAGCTACTATGTTCCAGGAACAAAGCTAAGTGCTAAGGATACACCAATTAGCAAAACACTTATCCTATCTTCAGAGAGCTTAGGATGAGAACGGGCAGAGAATGTAGCTTACACATTTCAATTTCCCATTGCACAGATTCTCATATAGTTATCCAAAACTCTTTTTTTCTCAGACCCTCACATTTTACCAGAAATCTCCTTCATGCTGCAAAGAAACTATCTTTCAGGTTCCAAGAAGAGTTTAGTAAATGGAACAGTACAAGTGATAAATGTTAACTGTTATTCCTTCTTGCCTTCCCCTATATGATTTCAGGTGGGATTTATTAAAAGAAGATGTATTTCTTCTTCTAGGTCATGAAGAACATTTTTTCTTTATCTGTATCCTCCAAGGAAGCTCATGGTGAAATAGATAAACTGTCAGAAATAATTAAGAAAAATGCAGGGGTATCCAACAACCTAAAATTACACCTTTTGGTGATGCCTAGTTTTCATCTTCTTGGTCCCTTGACAGATATAAACACCAACTTATCACATCCTTTAGATGATGGTGTGTTAAATCAATGTTGATGAATACATGGTACCGTAAAGAGGGAGGATGAAAAAGAAATTTTCTCAGAAAGCAGAGGTCATGGGTTCTATAAGGTCAATACACACTATGCAATTGATACAAGATCTAGAATCCTTCAGAATTTTTGCATAAAAAGCCTCCTATATCTCTTTGATCATTTTACTAGTTTCAATCATACATTCATTTTATTGCTTTATAAACCTGCTATTTTAACTACAAAAGTTGCTGTTTTGAACATTGCTTTCAGTATTTTCTGTTAGCTTTCAGCAATAAGTGTTTAGATCAGTGCGGTAGTAACCTAAATACACAGAGAATGTGGACCCTGTGTATCAGAAATGTGATACTTCACAATCTTGGGACACTTCTTTGTACAGACCTTGAATATATTTTTCTATCTCAGCTGAAATTGTCTTATTTCAGATATATAAACTAATTTTAATGAAGTGTGCTTAACAATAAGTTTTTTTTCCCTGATTGGCCATAATAAATAGTTATGGATCATTTATTACTATTCTATTAATTATTTGAAACACATGCTACTAAAGTCTTTGAACAAGTAAAAAATAATCTGTAACCACATTAATTTGCCTATGTAATGTTTTAATTACTCACTACTAGTAGTTATAATAGAACAGATAAAATCTTTTAAATATACCAGTGTCAAGCAACGCTAAATATTTTTTATGTAACCTTAATTAGTTGTTCTAATAACAATTGGAACTGTTCTTATTTCTATAATATAAATGTGAAAGTGAGGCACAGAAGAGATGAATAATTTTCCCAGGTTCACTCAACCAGGAAGTGGAAAAGCTGGGTTTTAAGCCCAAGCCTGTGAGTTCCATTTTATGGGGTATTAGGGAAGCTAACAGGTCTTTCCCACTGCTGATATTCATCCACGTGGAGGAGGGCCCACTAATACTAATATAACATTGCTGGCCTATGTCCCCCATACCCTGCCATTCACTTCCCCTTCTTATAGAAGGAATGATTTACCAAATTAACAAACTTGGAAAGCTGAGGAAGTTACCCACAGTAAGCTTAAATTTAGCTCTGCTCTTCTAAGCCATACATTTTAGACAGGGCAGGGCCATCCTTGGACTAATCATGTCTTTGGATGGATAAATATGCTTAATTCTGGAGTATGATATTGGTGTTTCATTTGCCTACATATATAAACCATGTTCTCCAATATTATCTATATAAATAATAAAGGTCTTTAATTGGCCTTAGCTTTCCCTTTCTGATAAATTTGGATAAGAAAGAAGTTACTGACTTTCAGGATCCCAAATATGCCAGCAATGCTGAGGCCTTATCTGAATCACTAACAATTCTAGTAAATGGAAACACAAAATAACATTTTATTAGATCTAACTCACATTGAAGTTGCAGTACTTATTCACAAATATATTTTTCTATATGGTCTATAATATCTTGGATACCTCACACTCACAAAAATCTCATAAGTAAGAAAGTAAAAACTACACCCTTATGCCTAGAAGTATATATTCTGGATACATAACTAAAAATATTTGTACTTGGAAAGTGCACTTTAAGGTAATCCAGACCACATTATGGACTGAATGTGTTCAAATTTCTAAAAAGTTTTAATTTCAGGTTTTTATTTGGTGACTATGAGACATAAAAATATTTGAAACATTTTAAACTAAATACACACTTAAAGATTTTTGGAAATTGAAAAAATATGTGCTTTAAATAATAATTTAATTTAAAATGTATTTTTGAAATTTGATTTTGCAGGTACATAAACATATAGAGATACATATTAACGTTTCTATTTTATATACATAAAATTCAATGTCCTGCTACTTAATATGGACTTGATGGTAGATGTCAATATTCTGCCAGACCATAATTTGTTAAGGTTACAGTTAATTATACACACTGGTATTTGTCATTTCTGTTGCTTTTACTTTGTCCATTCCTCTGTTCATTGGGGGTTGGGGGGTGGGTGGGGAGTCCAGACATTCTAAAATGCAGGTTCTAAATGAGCCACCACCTGAGCATATAGTGAAAGGAAATGGTTGTCCTGGCAACTGGAACAAAATTAATGCTCTCAAATCCTGACTTCTTCTACTCAGGTAACCTTTTAGTTCAGCAGTTTTCGGATATACTTTGATACTAAAAGTCAGTTCTCTTGTTGCCAGTGGCTGATGCCCTTTTTATTTCTTATTCAAAGGTTGGGTTCCTCAAATTGTAATTTTACTTGGTGTACTTGGACCATACAAAAAACCTTTCAATTCTCATAGCTGAGCAAGTTTTGGTGCACTTAACAATTTAATCTATAAATTAAGGTGTTTACAATAGAAAATTTAAAGTGTTTATCTTCTGTGTTCTATTCCAACATGTTTATTAATTCTAATATTTAAACCATTTTTTCTTATTTGATGTAGTGAAAAGTTTATAAAAAGTTAAGGAAGAAAATAAAAATGATCTAAAAATTCATCACTCAATTATTTTCCTACCTTTTATTCCAGTCTTTCTTTTATGAATATTTGGAAAGTGCCCCATTTTCCTATTTACCCTTTATTATGTCTCTCAGGAATCTATTGCTTAATAGTTTATTATATCACTATAATAATTTTTAATGGCAATGTAATATTACATACTGATGTAATATATTTGAATTATTATACTATTGTTAATTTATGCTACTGTACCATTTTAAAACTACTGTGAAAATCACCGTATACAAATCTTTTTATGTATCTGATTATTTCTTTAAAACATTCTTTTAAGTAGAATGTTGAATCAACCATTGTGCTATTTTGCAGTTGTTCTTACCTATTGTCAAATTATTCACTAGATTCTAGAATATTTCTAGAGTCTGGGAAGTTTTCACCAATTTGTGCTCTTTCCATCAAAGTAAAAAAGTTCCAATATCATCATACTCTATTCAACATTGGGATTTGCCAAAACAATAATCTCGGTGAGAACATTTTGATATTCATTTCCTTGCTAATGAGGTTGAACTTTTTTTGAACTTCATTTTATTCATATTGATTTTTAAGTGAATTGTATATACCTAGCCCTTATCCACTTCTTTGGTGATATATTTTCTATTTTCATTTTCCTTTTTAAAAATGTTTAATAATAAATCTTTTTATTCATTTTGTAGAAGTCAAATTAATCTTTCCCCCTTGCTACTGTCTTCCTTCACCCTTGTGTTTAGACAGTTCTTCTAAAACCCAAGGTTAGAAAAAAAAAACCTTATCCATATTTTCTTTTGAGTGCTTCATGATTTTGTTACATTCAACTTATTTATGAGATTTATTTTAATGCCCAGTTAGAAGAGAAGTCCTCCATTACATCAATATATTACAGAATTTTATTTAACTACTGCACCAATTCCATGAGATCCATATTACTATTCTTAATAGAACTCTGGGAAGTGGACAGGTGTTGTTATTACACATGGTCAAACATCTAATAGATGGTGTGTTAAAATGTTATAATCCACATTAGCACAGAAAGATGACTCAGCAGCTTTACTGACGGAAATTAGACTTCCACAAGTATTTCCTAAGTGCTGCTTAATCATACTTGATTATTGGACCCTCACAATCCCCAAATTATTCACTCCAATCTCTGCATCATGCCTACCAGATGCTTCCTTTGTCTACAGTAAGCTTTGTGAGAGGGCCACTCTACTAGCTACTGCTTCTCATTAGAGATTTGTATTATCTTCTCCTATCTAGTATCAAACACATATCTTCCTATATACTTCTTTTCAAGGTCTTTTTCCTTGACTTAACAAAGGCTCAGTAGAGCAGAGATCAAGAGAGAGAGAACTTTTCATGAAATTTTGCTGAAGGTTTAGAAATAATGAAAGGGAATTTCAAAACAGAGAATTATAGAGAAACAATATACAATCTCAAACATCCAGTGCTCTCACTGAAATGGCCCCTGACTCCAGGGAGCCTGAGGCAGATTGACCCAACTACCAGAAGGAAAATTCAACTTTACCACTTGAAGGGGCAACTCGGCTTTAAGAATACTACAACCATTAGCAACTCAGGCATCTTTGTGCTTCGGTCTAGGCCAAAGCAACTCCTGGCCCTAACAGGAGAAGGATTTTCCCTCTATTCGCTCATTCATGTACTTTTTTCTATTTTTTTTTTTTTTAGTTTCAAATACCACTTTTATTTCAGGGGGTTAATAATTTTTTAAAATACATTTTCATTCATTTCTTCAGACTTTTATAATTCCTGACAGCTACATACTCCAAAGGAGTGTCATCACCATTTACATTTGTCAAACTCTGTACTAAATATTTTACCTGCATAATTTTATTTATTTCTCACACAACCCTATGAGGAAAGGACTATAGTGTTCCTATTTGACAAGTTAAAAAAAAAACCCTAAGGCTTATAGAAGTTAACTACTTTATTTCATAGAGTGGTAGAGCTTAAATTTAAACTCGGACCTGTCTGACTCCAAAACCTATGTTCTTAATCAATCTCCTAATGCCAGAGACTTGCCCATATCAACTTAAAAAACCTTCCCAGGGAACACAAATAACACTTTTAGTTCACACACAAGATTTCTTTAAAAACAATCCATTAAATGCTTGCTTTATTTCATTTGGCCAATATTTATAGACAGCCTCACTATTCTAGGCACTAGAGACATATGAAACAATTTAATCCTAATTGATACATGATTCTAGAAATTGTAGCAACATTTTTCTCCTCCTGATTGAGCGGTGTGAAAGTTATTTAGCTTGATTCACTGCCAAGCATTCATCAAAGAATAGAAAGGTATAACTGTGTCATTCTATGCTTCAATACAGCTAGACCTCCTCATCATCTCCCAACAAATTCTATGTTCTCTCTACCATGTACCACTGATCACTCTTCTCTTCCCCACTTGAAATGTTCTACCACCTCCCTCTCTGCTTTCCACAATCTAACCTGGTCTATGAAACCTCTCTTCGTTAGGCCAGTCACATACATTCTCTTATCTAAGTCATTTATCGTTCACATCAGTGGTTTCCAAACATGGCTAATTAAAATTACTTGAGGGCTTTTAAAATTATATTTACCTAAAATTAAAGAAGTCATACTTTGAAAAAGACTGGAGACAATCTAAATGTCTGTCATAATGGAAACGATTAAGTCATTATGGTACACAATGTGAATATATAAAACAATTTTAAGTTACATTAAGTGAAAAACCAAGGCACAGAACAGTGTGTATGGAATTCTACTTATTAAAAGGAGATAGATATATAAGCCTGCACATTCACAATGTACGTCCAGAAGGACTAAAAAGACACTTGAGCAGTTCCCTCTGAGAGGAACACTGGGGGAAAAAAAAAGACAAGCTGCAGGAACTTTCCATGTGTTCATTCTTTTTTCAAAAGCAGGTATAGTCATGAAGGAACTTTCATTCTGATTACACTTTTGTAAATTTTTAAATTTTGCATTGTTTGTATGGTAGATTTTTTTAATTATTAAAAAAGAACAAAACATAGATGCCCAAGACTCAGCTCAGCTGAGGCTTGTGGACTAAGCTTTAGAAATATTAAACTGTCCAGATGATTCTGATCTGGATGGCTTAGTATCCCTCATCAATATCACTCATGTGATATTTAATGCCTTACACTAAAATGGGGAGGATACCTTACATTTTTGTTTTCCCTATGGTTCCCACTCAGGGAAGACACCTAATAAATATTTTTTCACGAGAGTAGTGCAGAAGTAGAATTCTATTTTTGGATTACATTTCATTCCAGTGTGGAAGGGCCTTTAGAAACTCTTTATTTATTTATTTATTTTTTTTTTGAGACAAAGTTTCTCTCTGTCACCCTGGCTAGAGTGCAGTGGCATGATCATTGCTCACTGCAACCTCACACTCCTGGGCTCAAGTGATTCTCCCATCTTGGCTTCCCAGAATGCTAGGATTATAGGTGTGAGCCACCGTGCCAAGCCTAGAAACATTTTTAACATAACAGCATTATGGGGCAATTAAAAATTACCACTTTCAATACATGAAGGATCAATGTCAAAAAGGGGCAAAGACAAAGTATCCTCACAATCTTTTCTTTTTAAAGGTGGTGTGAAGTCCAAACTTAAAACCCTAAATCTTAGGGATGAGTCAGATTTCATAGTCTACCTGCATGAGTAGAAGCAACTTTGAGAGGAAAATAAAGTATGTAGATACCAAATTCCAAAGAAGCCCCATTTTATTACAGAGAGCATACAAAGCCCTTTCCTCATAGGGAAAAGTACTGTTCCCCTTCTCCAGGGTGACAGATGAGCCTCTTCCCTAGTTCCCAGCTTTCTCTTCTGCTGGTACTTCTACTTGTTCAATCACCTTTTTCAACCTAGCATTGCAAGTCACACAGTGTTGCTTCTGCTGCATTCTGTTCACTGAGGCGGCCACAAAGACCTGGCTCTGTTTCAGGGGGAGTAGAAACAGAATCTATCCCTTGACGGGGAGTTGCAAAGTTTTAGAAGTTCTGAAAGTATTTGGGGGAGGGGCCATTTTTGGAAAATAAAATCAGCCACAGGATCCAACCTCAGTCAAAAACATCTAATTATACCAGATCTTGTAATTCTCGGCTCAACTTTTAAAGAAATAATAAATATTTTCTCTTTATCTTCCTTCAATATTTCCTTTTCATCTATAGACCAAGGGTGGGGAACCTGCAGCCTTAAGGCCACATGTGGCCTTCTATGTCCTTCAGTGCTGCCCTTTGAATCCAAATTTTACAGAACAATTTGTTCCCCACCCCTGCTATAGACTATTCTCTCTTTCCCCTCTGCTTCTTTTAATTCTGCTTTCTCCGTTGCCTTTTCCTTCTCTCTTTGATTTCTTAACATCTTCTCATATTCTACCTTCTATTTCTGCTCTCTTTTCTCAGGTAGAGAAAATTTTTTAGATTAATGAAAATGTAAAATTCAAAGCGGAGTCAATGAATGATATTTTAATAATAAAGGGAAATAGTTTACATACACACATAGTCTATTATTAAAAGTATCGACTTATAAATTGCTGATTGATCATTCCAACCATAATGATTTATTAAGCAGTTACCATGTCTTAAATATTGTCATAAATCTATACACAAGGAAAATTACCTGAAGTAGCCATTTTTGTATTTAGCAGCCAACAGAACAATTGAGCATGAATAAGTAAATGTGACCTATATTTTGAAAAACATCTTTCATAATAGAAATTATTAAATTAAGGTGCAGAAGGAGTAAAAGTACACTAGGTATTTTTCTTAGTTAGAGGGTAGAATTATACATGTTGATTAATTATCGATGTTTTTTAAGATATAAGTTTAAATATATATGAATAAGTAATTAAAACAAATATATATGGCATATGAAAAGATGTATACTATTCAATTAGCAATAAAGGCATAAAAAATAAAACAAAAATGTAATCATTTTTTGCCTATCAGTTTAGAGAAAAGTTAAAAGATTAATATTATTCAGTTGGCCAGTTTGGGAAAAACTTGCATCCTTATATACTGGAGAAAGAAAATACTAATTGACACAGGTTTGGAGAGGGCAATTTAGTAACTATCAAAATTTTAAATGTTTATCATAAGGTAATTAAAAAATAAATATTACATTTACATATACTATAAACATAAACCTAACACTATGCCATGGTTTAAAACATAAATTAGATGCATATGCAATGATATGGAATCTTCAAAACACATTTATAGTTTCAAAATCTTACATATATAATAAGCCCATCCATGCAAAAATGTACATCCATGCATATAAAATAAATATATGTAACATATACAAAGATATGTAAACTCCAAACTCCAAGGTGGCTAATCAGTGAGGATAAGGAAGATTAAAAATAGACTTTTATTTATTATTTTATTAACTTCTTAATACTTAGAATGTATATAACAGCATGCATTTGTGAATTAATTTTGTAATTATAATATTATAAATTTGTGTTTTATAATTAGGAAAAGACAATATAAGGAATTCATCAGGCAAAAAAACAAAATTGATAATTCAGATACAAATAAAAATTTCAAATCAAAATGACAGATACAACATAAATAAATTACAGCATAAGTTGTGAATAAGCATAAAGCCAGTTTATAATTTTCAGTCTGTATTTTAAAAATTAATAGAATATAAAGAGAAAAGCAAATAACTATGGAGGCCATTTTTTTGTTTTTTGTTTTTAATTTATACTCTCCTGGGATCTACTAAAGGAATAATAACTAAATGAAGACACAATATTTTGTGGAGCATAATATAAGCCACTTAGAACCCTTGAAGATTATGAAGTTCTGGGTGAACTCATTCTCAGACAGATGAAGATTCACCATAAAATTATCAACAATTTAAAGTTTACTTTAATTAATTCAAATGAACATATTTCTAAAATATAAGGTCTCCCGACTTTTTAAATGTAATGTTATTCAGTTAAGATCATTAGTTTTATTTTGCACAAGTTAAATAAAAATAAATAATGTTACATAAGATAGTGATATGCTCAGAATCTGTCAAGATATGAAATTTACCTTTACCTTTTATCTATGTCTATGAAATAGTACTATTCTTACTGAGTTGTTAAATAAACTGAAGAACAGACCAATAACCTAAATGGAGATTTGAAAAGTTATGAGTAAAACATAGGTAAACCTGCCTGATAACTCCAACTCTGTATTTTGAAAATTAATACATAAACATAAGAGAAAAACAAATAACTATGGTGCCCACGATTATTTTACTTTATCCCCATCTGGAATCTACTGATGGCAAGAGAAATCATAAAATTGAAAGGCTACTGTGGTTTTTTGAAATTTTGAAAGCTATCACTTTCTGCTAATATTCTTAGACGTGGTGCTGGCAGCCCTTGTTGTTATTTGCTCTTGTCTTGGAAGCTAGATAACTAAGTTCAGGGCACTGTGAATAGAGTAAAAATAAATCATTTCAAAAAATAAATTAAATAAATCATCTCTGAGCAGTAGCTCCAGAGGATTTTGATAAGTAATAGTCAATTTGAACTTTGCCTAATTGGTTTTCTTTGCAGGGGTCTTATTTGCTTAATTCACATTTTGCACCATGTCCCATATAGGTATTATTGCAAGGTGGCTTGGGCTTGAATTCATAATATGTGGTCATGTGATTACATTTTTTTTTTTTGTAAAATATTTGTGGCAGAGTTTTTAAAGCACCATTATGTGGTGAGAGTAGTGACAGTGTGAAATAAAACCATGTTCATTCTTTGAAATTCAGTTCCCCAAATATTTAGCTCTGGAAGAACCTGCATTTTGTTTTTGGGGTTTCCAAATTCTCTTCTGATCATCTACCATCCCAATCACACACTGGAGAGTAATGGCCAGTATACTGCAAATGTGCATTACTCAGCCCCTCAGTGACCACTGACCATCTTCTAGACTGGCTTCGTAGGACACCAAAGGGGAAAAGCAGCCAACCTGCATGATCCTGGGAAATCTTAAAAACAACAATGGGAAAGACAGTAATTTATGTACCAAATGCCCCTATGTCCTATTCAGCCCATTTTGTAGAGTATCTCATTTTCTAAAGCACTTTGACAGGTCACCTTTAATGAAATCAAAGCTTTTAAGGGGAAAGGACTGATGATATTGCAGCCCTGATATTCTCTCTCTTCCAGATGGGCATAGTGTTAGCTGCTTAACATAGCATAGTGTTAGCTGCAAGATGCATGAGTTCCAAAATGATTCTAAGTGTTCATTTAACATGAGGCTTCCTTTGAGAAAAGGCTGCCAGTGGTGCATAATTGTGCCAAATGTGCAGTAGTTTCATAATGTGGGCTGTAATCCACTAGGAACTAAATCCTGCTATTACTCTCTTTAGGGAGACTTCTAAAATCCTACTCTTCTTATTGTCAATAGTAACCTGAAGTAGTTAGAGGTTACTGGAAATCTCCTTTAAAAATTGCTGCACATGTGTTGAAGCTTTCTTAATGTAAGTCACAGTAATGTGCTTATCAATTGGGCTATCCCTAGAGCCACAAGATGGGGCATTCAACACACCATTTCTGCTCCTCAAATTATTCTTTTATTCCATGCATTATGGCTTTAGTTATAATATAATTGAATCTCAAAAATTAAACAATAATTGCCTTCTTCCATAACTGGAATATTTTTGTGTACCGACAAAAAGAGAACCTATTTCCATGATATCAATGAATCAGTGATACCATGGAGTCTAGTTTTATGAAAATGTAGAAGTGTACAGAAGTATGCCTACTTTATGGAGATTTCAAATCACCATTCACATATTTATTTGTGTGTATGTGTTGCAGTGTTGACATTCCCTCATCTAAAAAACAAGCCCAGTAACCACTTCTCAGAGCACAGCCACATTCCGTAACTGTTCAGGCAGGAATTGAAGAGCTCCTCATTGAACTGAACCAACCAGGGGCCTTTAAAGGCAGCAGAATGCAATTACCCAAATTGAAATTTGTCCAGGACACTGGAGTTAGTGCCTCCACTCTTCCAGAAAGTACCAAGACCCTGGTTTTATGTCTTATCTGAAAGTGGATGTCTATGGTCAAAAAGTGCCTTACATTCATACACTGTTAGGTAACCCACAGCTGAAGCTGCCATTTTGGGGGAAAAAAAAAAAAAAGTAACCTATACAAATAGAGGATTGGTGAAACCAGGATTCATGGGGCAATAATTTTCTTTTTAAAAAGGATTATGGGTTTTTTTTTTCCATCAGACCAGTTCACAGCTCTCTTTCTTATTTCAATGACCAAAACGTATGTTGCCTCTACATGCCTATGATTTATCATGAAAATTAATCCTGTCTCTTACGGAAAAAATAAAGCTAAACAATAATTTCATTCTGTATGTCTTCATATACTTTGTTTTTTGTTTTTTGTTTTTTTATGATTCAAATAAGACAGTGATTTATTTTTTGTACATAACAAGTTAGAGCAGACATGTTCAGAGTTGATTCTACTGTCCTGAGCATGTGGTATCCATCTCTATATCTTTTTTTTTGTTCTTTTTTTTTTTTTTTATTTCAGCTTATTATGGGGGTACAAAAGTTCAGGTTACATACGTTGCCCATGTACCGCCTAAGTCATATAATTTGTATATAGGGATAGCACATTTTAAATTTATGCTATCAGTAGAGCTTCCACACACCATCAGATGAATAAAATATTAACGAATTTACTATGAAAGCATTAGAGTAGTATATATTTAAGACAGTAATTCAGAATTATCCGAATTAATAGAGATAAACTGCATGGTAGATGTCTAATTACACATTGAAGAGGGTCTTCTTCATAAGATCTAGTGGAAAAGAATTTTTTGATATTACTCAATAATAATTTAAATATATATCAATTGATGAAAATGGTATTTCAAAATTTCTAAAAACAGTACAATTTCAGCATATGCTTCAGATAGACCTAATAAATAGATAATAAATACATCCTTTAAAAAGAAAAAGGCTTAAAGCATTTTCAGTAGCTTTAATTATTATAATAAGATGTGGTTTTATTAACTACAGAAACATTAAAGGAAAGGTAATTCTGATGTTAGTTAAAAGGAATGATAATGTAATTCAATTTACCAGTGTAATAGTTTTCAGTTTAAGTTTTATGTTTCAAATATCACACAATTATCTAAGTCTCTCTACTTGTGAGTAGAATTTATTTTCTCATTTATCTTTATACTCATAGAACTAATTCCAAAGTTACTCTTAAATGTACTGCTCAAGCTTTTCTATTTTTGTTTGGGTCAAAGGGTCAGAACACTATTCTCACGAGGTCAGGGTCATCCTCATTAGCGTTGCTCTGTTCTGAGGCTGCCGATTATGCCTTTCGTCCTGAGAAGCCTGGGGTGCCTAGAAGGAAAGGCAGATGGATCCAGAAAAATCCATCATAGCCATAAGTGCCCCAACTAAGGGCAGGTCAGGACTGCCATTTTCATATACAAAGAAGAGCATATTATTACTCTTCAGCCTCTATATTCTTCTCAGATTCCCTCATTGGAAAAAAATGCCTATGTCAAGAATAAGCTAAAAAGAAGTCAGTATATTTTAATTTTAAAAATAATATTCCTCCAATAATAACAGAAGAATTTTTTAAAGCATTAAATATATAAGATAATAATTTCTAAAATTGGTTGAGTTAAAAATTTTCATGCAATATTTAGTGGAATAAAGAAATTCCTATACTGTAATTTTAATTAAATTTTCTTCACAATTCAATGTTAAATCAAGTAGAAATTTATATATATTATAATTCCAAAATAATATTGCATATTATTATATACCTGAAAGAAACAAGCTTTAGGACAAGCAAGACCAACATACAAAAGCAGCAGAACAAGGAATAGGATGAAACAAAAAAAGGAGAGAGAAACCGGTAGAGGCAGGGGAGGTCAGGAGTAACTGTAAATGACATAATTTGATAATTTGACACCCTGGATCCAAGTGTGTCTGAAGTAGGCCTGATTTACTCCTAGAATTTTAATTACATGAAACTATAAATCTTTTTTTTTGTTTCCTAAGTTGACTTAAGGACCCCAAAGAGTCCTTACTAATACATCTGACATTGCCTCAATGAATAAGTAATTAACTAAAGAAATAAACTATGCAATACTTCAAAATTTAAAGCATGGGTGTTCATGCTTGCATAATGTTTTGAGATTCCACTGTGTAAGTACATCTTATAGGTGAAAAAATGAACTCATTTCCTTTAACAAAAAGAAAAAATATATATAGTTAATATTTTTAGGATTCTAATATTAACATATATGTTCAATTATTAATCAAAAATATAATGAAAGCATTTTATATAGTAGTGTTCATGAGATAGAAAAGAGTTTAAAAATTATAAATGCATTTAGTAAATGCGCTGAACACTTAACATGTGACAGACACTGTAGATACTGCGGGGTACAATACGAGGATAAATCAGAGACCTTTGACAACACAGGACAGAGCATAGCCTGGATATGCTCTGTAGGATAAGGAAGGGAAGGTGAAGGAACAAAAAAGTCTCACCCAAGAGCTGATACTGTAATGCTCACAGGAATCTTGATTATGAGAAGTAGGTAGATAGATAAACAGAAAGATAAATAGATATGGCCATGCCTATTTGGTACTTAATTTTTTTTAATACACTGTTGTTAGCCTTCCTAGACATTCCAGTAATGGCTCCTTTTACTCACTTCAAAGGTATTTTACAAAACAAGTATACAGTTCTTTACTTGGAGCCTTAAATTGTTTTCAAATATTATAACATTCCAAAGTGATGTCCCCATAAAAATATTCTTCATTTCCTCCTTTATCTTGACTGGATAAAGTAAATAAAACATTAGGAAAGACCTCAGATCAATAAGGAATGGAGAAAGGGAAATTTTAGAGAGATAGGGGGATGTGAAAGTTTTCTTGGGCCATTCCTGGCTACTAACTTCTTGCGTGGAAAAACTCGCAATTCTGAAAGGCACCTGAAGATAGAAGCAGTATTCCTCTGCTGTGTCTGAAGTGTCTGAAAATGTATGTGTCTCCTATGTAAAGGGTTCAGAATTTGCTGACATTATTGTGCAGATTGAGCTCTGTCCTCAATGTAAGAGTATCTGAATTTACAAATAAAATAGTGGGCAACAATGATACAGCAGATCTTTCCACTGCCATCTCAATTTGAAAACATTAGGCAGAGTTTTGGATCAGGCATACAGATTCCTCCCTGCTTGATGAACCCACCCAGCACTCTTTCTCTTTCCATCCCTCCTGCTGCTTAGATACCAGCAAATCATGACAGTATATAGATGCCTTATGTCTGAAACTACTGAACTGGGGCCCCAGATCTTTAACTTTCAAAGCTCTGGCTGAGCTTACAGAATTGTCATTGTATGTTAAAGAAAACTTCCAGGAAAACTGTTCTCTGAAGGATTCCTACAAAATACTGTACTTAGTTCTACTTAAAGGGAAGGTAACCCAAGCAAAAATAACAGACCATTAGAACAAGGAAAGCAGATTCTAGAAATCACAGCAGAAGAAACATGTCCAGATAGTAAATTCTGCTATTTTAGTAAGTTTTATGGAAAAGCATGATTGAGTTCATCAAAAATTGAATTGCAAAAAGGGGTGGATTTAACATATGTGTGGCCTAATACTTACAGAATTAGGAGAGGTCCTTTTTAAGAACAATTGTATTGAATTATGAATATAAAATTAAGAATTAATGTATATTTATTTATAATGAGAAAAGAAATCATTAAAAATTATCAAAAGCTGACCAAAAAAGATAACATACACTATAAGTAGAGGCATCCATACAAGCTTCAAAACATCTCAATAATCTACCTCTGATTCCAAATGATTTTCCAAGAGCATTGTAAGCAACTCTCCATTCTCAGTTACATTCTTTTTGTAGTCTATCTCTTCCTCTCAAACAAATCTTTTTCTATCCACGTTTAAATGTACTCAAGTCTCTTCTAGCTTAATTTTCAATAACTTCCCTATGACCTACAACACTCTGTAGCAGGATCCTAGCACCCTTTATAACCAGGCACCTGACTGACACTGTTTCTGGCCTTTTCTGACTCAAATCCCCCAGAAAGCTAGTCACTACCTTCAGCTAAACAGCTCTTGCTAAGATTTACCTAAGGTAAACAGTAGCCTTAATATCAAAATAAATCTTTGTCTTCCCATAACTTTTCAGCATGATTTTTTTCTGTCAATATTCTCTCTTCATCTGAAACACTTTTCTCTTGCCCTTTGTGGTGCCAAACTTTGCTTGTCTTTCTCTTATCTCTCTGGCTGCTCCTTTCCATTCTCTTTTCCTTGCTTATCTTCAGCTCGGCTATTAAATGTGGATATTCTTCAAGGTTCAGTCTTAGTCATCTTTTTTATTTCTAATTCTATTACTTCTCTCTTAAAAATCTCATTCAAGCCCATGGTTTCATTTGACACCTATAGAGAAAAGACTCACAAATTTATATTTTCAGGCTGGACCTACCTTGTGGACACATCCAAATGGTATCTCAAAGACCTCAAACTGTGCTGTTATCTTCCCCATCAGACCTAACCAGTGGCACCACCATCCATGAGTCACCTCTGACACTTTCTTCTCTCTCACACTCAAGTCTAATCTATCATCAAATCCTGTCTTTTATGTCTGTTAACTATCTCCCCAGTTCATACATGGCTCTTCCTATAAACTCTATCACTGTAATTCAAGTCACCATCATCTCATAACTGAAGTTAGTCTACTAAAGATCTTCCTATATCCACTCTTTGTGCCTGTTTTAGTCTGCGTTCTCCAGAGAAACCAAGAGGAAGGAGATATACTTATATTCATATTTATACTTATATAAATAAAATAATTTATTATAAGGAATTGGCTCATGTAATTATGGAGAGTGAGAAGTCCAAGATCTGTGGTTAGCAAGCTAGAGACTCCTGACAGCCAACGATGTAGTTCCAGTCGAGTCCAAAGGCCTGAAAAACAGAGCAGCAGATGGAGTAAGGTCCAGTCTGGTGTACCAGCTCAGTTGGGTGCAGAGTGCAAATTCTCTCTTACTCAGCCTTTTGTTCTATACATGCCCTCAAGGGATTGGATGAGAGCCACTCACAATAAGGAGGACAGTCAGCTTTAATCTGTCTGCTGATTTAAATGTTAATCTCATCTAAAAACACCCTCATGGACCCACCCAGAATAATGTTTAACCAAATATCTAGGTATGTACTGGCCTAGTCAAGCAAACTGACAAAATTAATCCTCATACTACTGTCTACAGTCCAATCATCACAGAGTTGTCAAAGGGATGCTTTTAAACTACAAATCTGATAATTCACCCTCTGCTTAAATAATTTCAATGATTATTTGATAAGTTTAGGATACAGACATGATTTCTTCCGATAGCCTGTGAGCTCCTGCATGGTCTGGCCTCTGCTTACTTTACCATCTCACTAATCTGCTCCCCAAGGTCTCCATGTCACAGATATATTGGCCATCTTTCACTACTGAGCACTTCTGCATTTCTCTCCACTAAGTCCTGTGCTTTTGAATTCTCTTTGGAATGCTGCTTATTCCACCCATTCATAGAATCTCAGGAAACAAAAAACATTACTTTCTTAGGTAAGCCTTCCTGATTTCTTCCCACACCACTGCCTTTATCACTACAATACATGTTGGGTTTCTTCATTTATCCACTGGAATAAAATAATTTTCTTTTTATAATGAGCAGCTAACTTTATTAGTGTATAGTATTAATCTAACAATTAATATTTATGTAAATAACTGAATTAACATGAAAAGTCAGAAACGTAAGAATTTCTAGAGGCACCAAGAAATTCTTAAATAATGTTAAAATTTTATATACTACCAATAAATCAGGCAGTATTTTTAAATGTTTCATTTCAGATAACAAAAATAGAAGCTATTATATTAAACTGTAATATCTCACTAGATTTTGGGTTAGAAGTCTTATGAAGCTGTTTTATTCTTGACTCAACCCAGTGTGAAAGTTATCTAAGTGATGTCATCAGAAGCCTTTACAACAGAGTCCATTCTTTGAATTGTCAATAGTGTGAAGTACCTGGTATAATCCTTTCCCATAGAATTGGAAGAGGAAAGACTTTCCTTGTCCATGTCAAAGTCTTTCTTTGCTGAAGACAAAAACTCTCATAGGTACTAGAAGAGTCATCAAACAAACATTGGAGAAAAACAAAGACTACTTGTAGATGATAGAGACATAATAGCTATTGTTAATTTATTACTAACATTTTTGGAATGTGAAAGAACTAATGAGAGTTCATAAAAAGAATCTGTAAGTGACAAAAAAATTTGGTTGTTTCTGCAGCATACAAAACATGATAATAAAATCATTCCAAAAATAATCTTAGACAAACTGTCTCTAGGAATAACTGATAAAGCCCATTTTCAAAATTTCAGTGAATGTTACATCTAATTTATAAAAGTGAATGGCCATAATTTTCATAAAAACTAATTCTGAAACATTATAGACATAATTTATAAAGAATATACCTACAATATGGCATTAATAGATTAAGTAAATAAGGAGTAATGCCTGGACATCTGTATTTTAATAAAACCCTATTGGTAAGTCTAGCTTCTATCCTCAATTTAGAAGAAGATTATGGAAGACTTTGAAATAGGGAAAAGAGACTAGTATGTATCTTTTCAGTGGAACACCTTAGCCTCTGGGGATTAACTAATCCTATAGGAGTGCTCACTTTATTTTGTCTTTGACTAGGCTATTTTACAACTTTGTAGAGATGGATATTAACTTGTAAAAAAACAATAGTATTGTAAATAATTTCTGTCTATAAATATACAAACTGTATCTGGTGGAATACATTTGAGCAGTATATATTGACTTGCACATATTGATTAAAATTTTACAGTTTTGCATCCATTTGTATATGTATTCCAGTATTTCTTACCCAACTATAAACCTGAGACACTTTTGAGCTTTCATTGAACCAGTTTTATTCCGTTTCTGATTAATAAGTTAAAATCTTTGACACTTGCTGATTTTATAACATATGTTATGATTTTATCTGTTTGTTAGAAAATTATCTTCTAACATTTCCTACTCAAGAAAAAAAAAGATCTGTTTAGTTTTTGGAAATTAGAAAGAGTAAACAATCTATTGCAGAATCAACATAACTGGAAAAAAAGTATCTGAATTAAGAAAACTAGCTTCATGATATTCTCATAATTCCAAAATTACTTCTTATTACCTTCATTTTTTATATAAATGTTCTAGGTTTTCATAATTTTGAGTGTTCATCATCATAAGTACAGAGAAGGCTTATCAAATCTATTTGATAGTAAGAACACAGATATTCTTAAAATGCCATCAGTAAAACTTCAGAATTTGAGTATAGAAAATATTTATCAAGTGGTTAATAAAAAAATAGTGGTAAACATGCTTAATAGATAAATAATGTATGTTAGACATAATAAAAGACACATATCTAAAATGAAGCCATGAAGTTACACTGCCAGCCATAAACGTTTATGATAGCATAGATATGTTTATTTGGACATAAATCTAAACTATATCTTCCTAGTCTAGGAGGATAAAAGATGAAGCATAATAGTTCTAGAGATTATCAGTAATTTTAAGGACAATATGTGCAATGATATAGCAGCAATAAAGAGTCTGATATGGATCCTGAGTCCTTAGAGTGGGAGGTCTTTGAAGCTGGAGGACAATTGAACTCCAGGTCTCAACTCTTAAGGTCTTTTAACTGTTTTAAGGGCCCTGAGACTCAATATTTTAGCATGGCCATCCATGCTACAGTCTTGTCCTTTCTGTCATTAATGATCAAAGGCCAGCTATAGTAGCAGCAGAAATTTGTATATATGCATTATCATTGAACTAAAACTGACAAAAAAGGCATGGTTGAACATCCAATATTTTAGTCACTGATATTGACCTATGCTAAATAATTTTGGTATTCATTAATGCATTGGTATAAATAAACGAGACATATGTTTAACTATTTTAATAACCACATTCTTATCTCTCCACTCCCTCCACACTGACAGTCTACATTAAACAATTACTGTCATGCACTTCCATGATGTGGGATTGGGAAAATCAGGAAGATGGAGGTCTTGTTTCCCCCAGGAGGAAATAACAAACAGACTGAGTAGAGGTGAAAGATAAAGACTAAGTTTAAGAGGAATGCACAAGTGAAAACTTCTTGTTCTACTGTTGTAGGATTAAACTAGCTGAAATGGAGAAAAAGCAAGTACTTAAATGATCACAAAAGGGAAAAATGTGTATGTTACGGGGTCAGGGGGTCTACTAAAGGAATAAAGTTTTCTTTTAGTGGAGATAATCAAGAAAGCTCACCTGGCAAAAGTTAAATTATATGGATATATTTATTAAATTAAAGAAAATATAAAAGTCTAATAAATACAGAGTAAAATATATATTGTATTGCAGATATTTCTTCAGGTCATACGCTAAATTTCTCAGGGGAAGAATAGTCCTTACTAACAAGATGTGTTGTGGATTTTTAACTTTCCTAGGACTGAAAAGACATTGCCTGAAAAGTACTTCCAACATTATGGGATGTGACTAATGAGCCATAGGAATTTTAAATTAGGGCCCCTTGTCTTTTAGCTAAATTTAGCACAATTTACATATAGAGATAGATAAGAAATTAGTCAGCTAGAGTAAGAAGACACACAATTTTGATGGCCAGGAATCTGTTTTAGAACAATTTAGAGAATTTTAAACATGCCTTCAGGGATAGTATTCTAGAGAAGATATGGAGAAGTGGGAAGGCAGAAAATTTAGATCATCTTGTTGAGTTTTGGACCAAGTGAATAAAGTCCTGTAAAATTAAAATTGAAAAAAATAGAAAAGTACTGATAGTCCTATACCACAGCATAGAGTTTATAGGAAGTTGTATTTATCACATATAATTTTGATAGGCTGTCTGCTAATACAGATTCACTACAGCATAAACTCTTAAATATAGCATTAAAAAGCTTGACTTATTTTATGTACTTCATAATTCAATTCTCCAAATAATGAGCACTATAATATGATAGATACACTGATGAAGTAGCAATATAATGTAGAATAAGACAAAGGTTTTACTTCTCCTGGGAGCTCAGAATATATTGTGTTGCAATGCTTTGGCATTTTATAGATTTTTTGTTTTTTTTTGAGAGTTCTACAACAGAGATTACTGCTTTGTCAAGATCAGGAAACTCAGAATAAGACTACTCCCTAACATAATAATTATTTCATTAAAATAGGACAAAATTTACAGAATAAATTATAGCTCTGCAAACTGAATCAATTTGGCTTATGAAAATGCATTATAGTGTCCTTATCTTTCTCATTTATTCACAGACCAGTAAAAAATTCATCAAGAACGTTACTAATTTGAGAATCACTAACTTGGACACACAAAAAGATTTGTGGTGTTATACGTCCTATTCTTTCAAGCAGAAGAATATGTCACATCACTGAGCATTCAAAGGGAGGGAATGGAAGACACAGACACAGACACACCTGTATATCATCTATCGATAAATTAGGGTAATAAAGTACAATTTTAAAATGCAACATGCTTCCTGGAGATTTCCTGTTCACTCTTAATATCTACATGTGAATTTTTAATCAAATAATCCTGTAACATCTTGATAAGATCTGATGCACTAGTGCAATTTACATTTTTATTGGGAAACTGGGAAAGGTTATTTTGGATTGCTTGAGACATAACTATTAGAAGGCTGAGTCAGAATAGGTTTTAGAATCTGAGGACAGCATGTTATTGTAGACATCTGGAAGGCAGGTCATAAGGATAATTGAGAATGAGAAGAGATCAAGGAAAATATTGGGAGAGAGCCAAAGATAAACTCATAAATTCTGATGGCTTTTGATTTTGTTCTACAGATGGTATTCCAACTTTTTTGTGAATAACTACCTCTTTTTTTAACAGGACCTTAAACAGATGAATAAAATATAAAATTGATAAAAACTCAATGGCTCTGGTGGGAATGGGAATAAACTACCCAATACACTAGCTGTAGGAGCTATGCCCTCAGAAATCACAGCTGCCTATGTTCAAAACAATGGTTTCAAGAGAAAAATAAAGACTGGGAAATAAAGATTGCAATAGACTGAAACTCAGAGACACGTATAAATATTCCGAACTCAGGAAATGTAAATGTTATTTGTGTTCTAAAAACATTTAGTTTTACAACTGCTTACACTTAGCCTGAATTACTCTTCAAGGCCCACATGGAAATTCTAAGATGGTAAAAGGGCTAGGATAGGAGGTTTAATAAAGATGGTGACCTGAGCATACAGTAGTCTCCCTTTATCTGTGGTTTTAGCTGCCCGTGGTCAACCTCAGTCTGAAAATATTAAATGGAAAATTCCTGAAATAAACAGTTCATAAGTTTTAAATTGCACGATGTTCTAAGAAGCTTGATGAAATCACAGGCAGTTTTACTCTCGTCCAGGACGTGAATCATCCCTTTATATAGCATACCCACATGTACATGCTATCCATCCCTTAGTCACTTAGTAGCCTTCTTGGTTATCAGATCAGATGTCCCAATATTGCAATGCTTGTGTTAAAGGTCAATAGTAGCCTAACCCTACATCACAATGCCTACATCATTCATCTGACTTCGTCTCATCACACAGGCATTTTATCATTTCACATTATCACAAGAGGAGTGAATATGTGTAGATTTCCCCAGCACACAATTATAGGAGACTTTATTTAGGTTCTTAAAAACAGATACAGGGCACTGAGGAGGAAAAAAAGTGAATAGAAGACTTTTGAAGAAAAAGAATTTTGAGCTCACAAATCACCATCTCATTAGACTCAGTCACTGGATTTTTGCTTTGTTCTTTTGGGGAAGCCATGATTCCCTGTTTGCTTTTGTATCTTGTGCATATATGTCTATGTCTTTGCATTAAAAGATTAGTTACTTTTTCCAGTTTTCTCTGTCCAGCTTGTTTTGTTTTTTCTTGAATATATTAGTTTAGTGAATCTTTGTGACTAAGTCACTTTCTCCTTTTAGCTCTAGGTAACACCTTAAGCGCAGGTTCACCTCAGCTTTAGTAAATGATCAGAATACTGCCTATCCTGAATGGGGGAGCTCCCAAAGGGATTATCCAAGCAGTGTGGGAAGGCTGGGTAGGGGTTCATGCCCAGGGAACCTGTGGAAAATGACTCCTACAGCATGGTGCTGTTGAACAGCCATTGTGATTTGATGTCTCCTTTGACTAAATTATAGAGAAGAATTTCCAGGGCTGGGAATGGTAGTTCCACCTCCTTGCTTTTTCTCTGCCTGACCTCAAGGATATTTCTCCCTCAGGCAGTCACAATGCTTCCTGTGAGTTTAGACAAGGAGAGGACTTTATCCAGGGAAATCCAGAGGTGAGGAAGCTGATTGACCACCTCGATTTCATTTTTCCAGTGTAGAAACTGAATTGCACGTAGATTTTCCTCATGCTTAGTACCAGGCAGAATGAGGGCAAGAGTCATCATGGATGTGAAGTCCAATACTCCTACTATCTGCTCAGAGTTTTTCCACTATTCTGTGGCCCCAGTAACTTCCTTATCCTCATACTTGAGCTTTGGGTTGCTGCTAGTGAAAATGTCTGTGCTGTACATTTGGTTTTGGTTTTCTATGGGAGTGTGTGAATCCAGCTTGCCTCTACATCACCATTTTGGAACTGGAAGTCTCTACAATGCTGATCACTGTAGCTTTGCAATAAATTTAAAATCTTAAGTTCTGATGTTCAGTTGTACAATGGGGCAACTATAGTTGAAAATAGCTTATTATATTTCAGAATAGCTAGAAGTTTTCAAATGCTCCCAACATAAAGCAATGATGAATGTTTCAGGTGAATCTTGTCCCAGTTCCCCTGATTTGATCATTGTATGTTGTGTGCTTGTATCAAGATGTAACATGTAACCCATGAATATGTACAATTATTATGTATCAATAAAAAAATTTAAAAAAAAGAAATATTAAAATCTTGCAGGTAAGGTGCAGTTGCTCACAACTGTAATCTCAGCACTTTGGGAGGCTGAAGCTGGAGGATTGCTTGAGGCCAGGTGTCTAAAACTAGCCTGAGCAAGAGGAACAAGAGTGAAACCCCATCTCTACAAAAAGTAGGAAAATTAGCTAGGTATTTTGGCATGTGTCTGTAGTCCTAGCTACGTGGGAGGCTGAGGCAGGAGGTTCACTTGAGCCCAGGAGTGTGAAGTTTCACTCTAACCTGAGTGTCAGAACAAGACCCTGTCTCAAAAAAAAAAAAAAAAAAAAAAAAAAGTAGATAAAAAAACACAGTAACAGAGCAGAAGAGTGTGAGTAATATAAAACAAAATAATATGACCAAAAAAATCAGGCATTTTTGAATTCACAAAACAATAAATGGATTAAATTCCCCAAGTCAAGGGTTTAAAAAATATAGCTACAATCTTTTATTTAAAGATAAATATCTAAAAGGTAATGCTATAGAAAGACTGAATGGACACGCCTGAAGTTCTGACTCAGAGTGGGAAGAGGGGGCAACGGCAATATACGTAACCTAAACTTTTATATCCCCATAATATGCTGAAATAAAAAAAAATTACTACTGATCTCAACAGAAAAGTCTTTAACTATTGGCTTGCTATCAGTTTACAGTGGCAAATACTAGTTTTCAAAATGTAGTAAAAAACAAAAAAGAAAGACTGAAAATTAAGTAATGGTAATTAAGCACTAGGTAAATGCTAACTCAAAATGCAGGTATATCAATACTAAGATTAGACAAAAGTGAATTCAAGGTGAAGTACATTAAAAGGGAAAAGGAGGTATATGGGATGCTGATAACATTACAAGCCCGTAAGAAGATAAAGCAGTCATGAAGTTTTGCCACACAGCTTTGGAAACTTTTCAAGTAAAAGCTGATGTAAACTCCAAGTGAATTCTTAATTCATCAATCGAGAATTTCACAGTGGGAGACATTAAAACACCCCTGTCAGAAATCAAATGATTAGGTGACTAATGATTAAGAAAGATGCAAATCAAAGATAGAAAACTTTTTCTACAAAGAGCCAGATAAAAATATTTTAGACTTGCAGGCCATTTAATCTCTGTCACACAACTGAATCCTACTTTTGTAATACGAAAGCAAACATAAACAATATATAAACTAATGGGTGTGGCTGTGTTCCAATAAAACGTTGTTTACAACTACAGCTGACAGACCAGATTTGGCCTGTGACTGTAGTTTACCAACCTCTGACAGAGATAATTTGAGTAAGAAAACAAGAAAATTGAGCTTAAATATACCAGGCAACTACTAAATAAATGAGATTCATATGATATAATAGAGAAACAACTACTTCCACCTCAAGCTACCACTCTGTGGAGCTAGTCTTTCTTTTCCCTTGGTGAAAAAGATGAAAAGCTGAAATCTATGATTTTTATGAACACTCTCAGAAACTAAAAAAGTCCCTCAATCCCTTTGAATCACAACATACATCTAATTCAGTAACTAAAATATCCAGTCCCATGCAGTAGCTGAAACTCTGAGCTTAATTGAACATTGGAGTCTCTGCTTTGCCACACAACTTGTTTCCAGTATTGATGGGAAACCACCCATGGGAAATGAGGAAAGAAGTATAGTTGACTTCCACAGTATTTTCCTTGCTTTTGAGGCCATTACTTCTCCCTCCCACTCATGGGCTCCTCCAATGCTGCAGCAGGGAAGGGAGGGAAAGTATGGGGATAAAACAAGGTCTTCTTCATTGGTACATGTAATTCTTGCATGGCAGATGTTAAATCTTATTTTTTTCTTTCATGGAGATTGTGTAGGTGATTTTGGAGATCCTCACTCCATAACTGGTTCCCTTGAGGCGTTAACAAGCATATTCACTGGCTGGTAACTTTTGATTCCACCTTGGCTCCTGATATGCCTCTTTCCTCTCTCCAAAGAGGTCACCTCACACCACTCCATACAGCCATCTTGAATTGTTTCTAAAATGACCCCAGTTGATCACTTTCTATGGTCCACATCTGGTCACCGAGCTTAAACAGGACTGCATGAATATTGATGCTAAACCCCCATTCCTGGCCACAGTATCTTGTGTGTCTCAATGAATGAGGCTTATATAATTTGCAAGTCTATGCAACCTATGGTAACATAGGTAAGGTAGCAGAATGAACATCAGTATGCTGATAATGTCTAGAATTAACACACTAGGATTACGTAGTACACACATAGTCGATCATAGCAAGTGTATGAACAGAAACCACACATCTAGGGAACCAATCACAGAAAAGGAGTTCCTTGCTATAGATGAGAAAAATCCTGAGATTTCATAGTTGAAAGGCACTTTCTCCCACTGCAGGATCCCAGCTAATTTTCTGTTCTCCCAACACTTCAAGAATCTGTCCAGACATTATAGATCTGGTTCTGACAACAGTCATTGTTCTAGATTCAATCTACAGTGATGACCTAGACTGCTGCTGGGGAGAGAAGACATTTCACTAAAGGTTAAAGGGACTTTTACCACTACCTCAAAGTAATACGTGCATAGTATGTGTATTAACAGGAATAGTCTGGATCGATTGAATAATTTTATATTTAATCTTCTTTTTCAGTTTATAATCCCATAGGCAATGTAAGTAGCTTGGAAAGGTTACCTTTGATTAGTTTACACCTGTTGTGACAGAGCCAGTGGGGTGAATGTCAGTCTTAGGTGACACACCACCAACGTTGCCTTTACAATGGGAAATGCACATCTTTGGCCCTCTGTCAGTGGTAATGCTCTTACAATCTACTATTGCTCTTTGATGACACAGGAGCTTCATATAATTTACATTCTTTACATTTTTCAGGAGTGTGTCTGATACTCTAAGGGCCACATATCAAGCTGTCTGAGTGATTTCAGTAAAGTATCTTGCACAGGGTACTCGAAGTAAAATTGAAGCACTTCTCATCCTTCCACAGAGGATAGATGATATTCAATGTCTATCAACAATTCTTTCCAGAAAAGGCCTCTCTCTCTCTGCTTGTTAATTTATCTCTGGCTGAAGTCTGAGTCTTCAGTTTATATGTACTGGGGGTGGTTGATGCACAAAGGTTATAAAACTTATTTCCAGGACTTTCTTTGGAAGACTTACATAACTTGGCAAAGCCTCTTACAGTGGAATGTGAGAGTACTTGCCACTGTTTGTGTGTGTGTGTGTGTGTGACCTCAGACAAACTTGAGGTAGAAAGAGTTCCAATGTAACATAATGTTACATAGAAACTTTTCAGTATCCACGGACAGAGATTTCTTAAAAAGAACCATGTAAAGGCCCAAAACAACACATGTTGGCATGGATGAGGAGAGACAGGAACACTCATACACTGCTGGTGGGACTGTAAACTAGTGCAACCCCTGTTGAAAGCATTATGGAGATTCCTTAAACAGATTCAAGTAGACCTACCATTTGATCCAGCAATCCCATTATTGGGCATCTACCCAAAGGAACAAAAGTCATTCTATGACAAAGACACCTGTACCCGAATGTTTATAGCAGCATAATTCACAATTGCAAAGATGTGGAAACAACCCAAATGCCCATCAATTCATGAATGGATTAGTAAATTGTGGTACATGTATACCATGGAGTATTACTCAGCTATAAGAAATAACGGTGATATGACATCTCTTTGGTTCTCCTGGAGAGAGTTAGAACCCATTATATTAAGTGAAGTATCCCAAGAATAGAAAAACAAGCATCACATGTACTCACCAGAAAATTGGTTTCCCTGATCATCACCTAAATGCACATTTGGGAATGATACCAATCGATATCACACTGAGTGGGGGGTGGGGGGAGGGGATGGGTGTATGCCTACATGATGAGTGCGTTGCGCACCGTCTGGGGAATGGTCACGCTTGAAGGTGCTGACTCGGGGAGGTGGGGGGAGGGAGGAGGAGATGGGGGTATAACTACATGATGAGTGTGATGCGCACTGTCTGGGGAATGGGCACGCTTGGAGCTCTGACTCGGGGGGATGGGTGGTACATAGGCAACGTATGTAACCTGAACTTTTGTACCCCCATAATAAGCTGGAAAAAAAAAAAAAGAACCATGTAATCTTTTGCATAAGGAAAATTTCAATGAAGACTCCAAATCAGAAATCATTCAGGCTACATTTTCAGGCAATAAGCTTTGAAAATAAAGACAAATATTTACTCAGATATTTAGAAGATTTAAGTAATCCATGGGTTAACTTGGGATTAAATTTAAATTCTAACTAAAAACTGAGCAATGAGAGTACTATCTAGCTCATCATATGAATGTGATTGAAATGCTACACAGAGGAAAATGCATAGTCCTTAAAGAATTTATCAGAAAACAAGTCGGACTAAAAATTAATGTAAAAACACCTTGGGACAGAAAGTAAAAGATAGGTATGGTTGAGGCAATATGCTGTCAGATTACACTGCTCAAAGTTGGTTTCCATAGCAACAGTGAGATTAAAAAAGGTGGACCAAGAGCATATGACACTGAGTACACACGGAGCTCAAGATATTATATCTCACTAATCAAGAAGATGAGGAAATATTGGTTTTCTTAATCATCTGAGGGATTAAAATACCAATGATAATTACTAAATTTGATCAGTATTTTCTCACTCCCTACTTGAAACCATTCTACAGTTGAAAATGAAGCAAAAGAACATACAAAAGTGAACGTGCAATTGTTTAAAATAGAAGTAAATTGGTTTAAGTAAAACGCCAAACAGATTGCAGTTAAATAAAATGGGATATCTAAGGTTAAATAATTCCATCGTAATTCACTTGGTTGTAATAAAACATTTAAGCATACACATTATGGATAGAAGGTCACCCACTGTTTTGAGTCTCCCAAAAAGAAGTTCATAGCTAAGTTATAAATTAATTTAAAAGGTTTTATAAAATTGTAAATGTTTTCCTGAGCCTTTAGAAATGCTTCCAAGGGAAATTACTAAGAATGTAATAAAAATATTTTTAGCAGGCTTAAACTGGCAATTTAAACTTTTCTAACATGAACGATGATTAGTTTTCAAAATCAGCTCAGCATCAGAATTTTTTGAAGACTTAAATCTGTTTAAAGAAATAAAATATTTTCTTAAGAATATTCTTTCTTTTCTTCTCGGTATGTTCCCCTTAGTAGAAAATTTAGAATAATTTCAGCAAAACAAAACCAATGTATACTTATTTGAGATTCATTTCAAGCTAGTTTTTGAGTTATTAAAAGATGTTTAGGTCTATTGTATCTTGATTTTAATTCTATTTTATTCACAGTTTCAAATACACAGTCAGACTCTATTCAGGTTTTGATTATTGATTTTTTGCTATCCTTCTGAATACAACATTGATTAATATATCACTGCAATGTAGACAAATGAGTCTTATCCTGCCAAAGAATAAAAATATAAATATTTAAAATTACACATATAGCAAATAATTTAATCAATAATAAATGGGGTAGTTTGAATCCATTCTTTTTCCTCTTTCCAGAAGTGCAAGGAAGAGAAAAATTAGTTTTAATGGGAGAAGGAGGTTCAGAAAGACTGCATAAAATGTGTAAGACTTGAAATGAATCTTGGATGACGTGGTGGTATTCACCAGGTGGACAATAAGACTGCATACACATTCCTCTCCTTCTCACGAACTTCAGCTGCTCCAGTGAAAGAGGAAGAAATTGAGTTACAAAAACTGGAAAAAGCTATGTATTATGTGGAATAAATTACTCTGGGCATGTACTTTGGCCTCCCAGACATGACCCTTATGTTGAGTGTAGCATAACATGAGGGAATAGTTTTCACTAGGATGTGTAAAATATTAGTTCATCCAGATAAATTCTGTGATATGTATTTATAGTTTTACAGTTGTTTGTTTATTACTGTAATTATTACCATACCACCTCCATTGAAACTAGTAGTCAACTAACAATGTTTTTACCCTTTAAGCAAAGGGTAAAGAACATCACACTCATAATGGTTTTGAAATCAATGACAGAAGTAGAAGGCAGGATAGAAACTAGAAAAGCTATAACAATATACTAAGAAGTTTTTCACAAAGCAAAAGGAGAATATTTGTTTAAAAATTTAGTGAAATACAGAGTACCCACCCAAAATGCACTCTGAATAATTTATTATATATAAAGCTTATTCTCCTAAATGTATCACACATTTTATTTTTTTAAAACAGATGTTTAAAATTTTATATGACTAAACAAATTTTTTTAATGATTGTCATGAATTCTAATAACAGATTGATGCTTTTATTCTCTGTGGCATTACCCATACTCACTTCCTTGCAACTTTCCTTCTTGGACAATACCTTGGTCAATCTGGGTTTTGTTTCGATATTTTCTTGCTAAAATCTTCATCTTTCTTTCTATGTTTAAAAATCAACTTACATCAAAGCATTTTCACTCATACTGAAAACTCTCATCAACTGCTATCTGTTTCTCTTTGGTAACATCACCAATCCCCCTGGACCGAGGCAACCTTAGCAGGATGTATTCTTTTCCCATGTTCTCCTATCCTATTTCCTGCAGCATCTGATGTAAAACAGATTTTAAAGTTCATAATAGAACAGAGGTCAACATGAAAGACTCTGGGATCCTGGCCTTTGGTTTTTGCTTCTGGTCTTTATTATTACAGAAAATAGTTAGTTGAACTATTATTTTCCATGTGACATAAAAACATTAGAAGAGCAGCTCTTTCTTTTAAATCATAGATCAACATTTTCAAAGGATTTTATGATGTGTAAAAATAGGTATAAGGAAAAATAAATAACAGGAACATAGTAATCAAAATTAACTGTAACATTCTTAAATTTCTAAAATCTGAGAAACAACAAGCATACCATCTTTGCCCATGCAACTCCCTTTCTCTCCTAAATATTTTGATCCAGAATGTATCTTCAAATGCTCTAAGGAAATCCCTCCTCCTGTGTTTTGGGTTCTATTCTCTGTTGCTTATCTGCAAACATGCTTTAAGGATTTTCTCCTTTTCTCTTCTGTATAGTCAAACTCTATTCTTTCTTTCTAACTTTTAAACATACAACAGTTGTGTTCATTTCAAAACAATCACCAATCTTGTCCTATCTCCATAGCACCCTCGCATCCTGCCTAACTCTGTTCTCTCCCACAAAGTCAAACTTCTCCAGTGGGTGACTTGTTCTCTCTCACTCCATTTTTTTGCCTGCTTTTCCCCCTTTAACCCACTCTAGTCTGGTTCCACCAGCATCATGCTATCAAAATAGCTCTTGGTGAAGTTACCAAATTCAAAGGCTATTTTTCAGTGATCCTCTCACCAGCAGTCAACTGAGAAGCACTCATCTTCCTTCTTAAAACACTCTCATCCCGGGCATCAAAATCCTACTTAAAGGGACAAAGAATGACTAATCTAGTATCGTTTCTGCAGATCTCACCTTCTCATCCTCTCCCATGTTCTTTCTCTCCACTCCCATCAGCCTCTCCCATGAAATCCAAGACTTTTCTACTCTACTATCCTTTAGGATTTTGAGATTCAGAATTGGTAGAAAGAGAAGGAAACAATAAAGGGGCTAAAGGAAATGAAGAGACTACCACAGAGGAAAAGTGTGGCATTTTCATAATAAAGTGTTGAGTAGATAGATAGGAAGGAGAAGAAAAAGTTCAAATGTATTTGTTGTGAACAATATAGTTTTATCCTTTATAGTAAAGGATAAAACTGAGTGAGGTGGAGAATGACTGAAATGTTTTTAAAAAATGTTTTAAGAACAAATGTTGAAGAGGTGGATTCTCATGGAGGTGGAGCAGAGTGAAAGAGGAATTTTATTGAATGTTTAATATTAAATGTATAATTGTATATCTTCAAAGTTATTGACACACTTGCAAGTATTAATAAATGATAGAGATATTTTTAAAATATTTTCAGTGGCTTAACTGATGTTAGGTGTGTCACACTGGGCAAATTATTTAAGCTCTCTATGCTTTCATTGTCTTTCTTAAACAAGGATAGGATAATAATAGTATTTGTCTAATAGATCTGTGTTGAGGATTAAGTGATTTAATACATTTATGAAATGACAATGTCTGATAAGAGGTTAATATATGTTAGTAATTTTCTGATTATTAAGTCAGAAGCAATAAATAAGGACAAAATGGGAGTGTCATAATAAAAACAATTAAAAATATACTCAGAAGATACAATAATAATGAAATTATGTGCTTGTAATTAAGGTTTCAAAATATTTATAAAGCAAATTATGAAAGATTTACAAATTACACAACTGTCTCTACCTGCAAACTACCTGATTGTCTCCCAAGACAACTTTAGAGAACTTACATACTATTAATACTAATAAACTAATTCATCAAGTTTCCTAGATGTAAGATTCAGATATAAGAATCAATGTTATTCCTATACTAGTAATTGCCAATTAGAAAAGTTATAAATTTTATGTTCTATAGAAAAGAAAACAAATATTGCCTACAAATAAATCTGAATAAATGTGCAATTGTCTTATGAAAAAAGTTTCAAGACATTATTGAAAGACATAAAAAAACTTTACTATAATTGGCAGTATATACTATATTCATAGATGAGAAGACTCAATATCACAAAGATGCTACGGACATCAGAAGTCCCCTCTTTGAGAAGGAAAATATTAAATCAGAAATATAAATTTCCCTATAATAAAAGATTCACATTTGATTAAAACAAACTTAGGAAGAAAAGTATTTTAAGTAAGGTGAATGGTCTAAAGAAGGTTTAATATTTAAATAATAAATATTTCCTACTCTTTCTCGTAAATAATAAATTTACTTTGTTGTATTTCCTGACATTCAGAATGTAAATAAATTTATACAAAACTTACTGAATTTTAATTATTTTTATCTAAGGTATTTGTACACTAACACTATAAAATCTAAACTATCTTTTATGGTATTTTATATTCAGCTTAATGTGTTACCTACTTTTATAATTATTTAGAAATAAAAATTGCTCACACTTCCTAATATCACAATAAAATGCAGAAGTTTATTTCTTCCACAATGGCAATTACACAAAAAGTAATCTGTAAATTTGATAGAAGTACAATCAAAATTCCAACAGAGGTTAAGAAAATTGACAAACATATGCCTATAATGGAAAAGCAAAGGACAAAGAAGAGACAAAAAGAATTTGAAAATAAAAAGGGAAAGACTACTGGTAGCTTGCCTACCAAGCTACCAATAGTCATTATAGAGCCACAGAAGCCAATACAGTGTGATATCTGTGCACAGAGAAGACAAGGGAAAATGAGCAGAGAATCCAATAATGCACATTTAAAAATATTTTTTTAATATGAAATGTGGGGAGTGAGGAAGGGGCTTCAATTTCCTTTTTTTTTTTTTTTTTGAGACAGAGTCTCACTCCATCACCCTGGATGGAGTGCAGTGGCATCTTTGTAGCTCACTGCAGCCTCCAACTCCTGGGCTCAAGAGATCCTCCTGCCTCAGCCTCCTGAGTAGCTGGGATGACAGGTGCACACTATGATGCCTGGCTAATTTTTCTATTTATAGTAGAGATGGGTCTCACTCTTGCTCAGGCTGGTCTCAAACTCCTGAGTTCAAGCAATCTTCCCACCTCACCTCCCAGAGGGCTAGGATTATAGATTTGAGCCACTGTGCCCAGCCTAATAACACACATTTTAACACATATTTGTATATATAAAAATTTACATGTGATAAATGATTTTATATGTGATAAGTCAGAGGAAAAAGTGTGAACAACTGTCAAAATGGTGCTGGGACAACTGGATGAATGATAGAGACAGGTAGATACAGTTATATATCTAATTCATACCATACACAATTAACCATCTATAATGAAGAGCAAAAATCAATACTTCTAAAAATAATTTTAGGAAAATATTTGTATTAACCAAAACAGGAGAAAATGATAAATTCAGTTACATAAACTCACATTTAAAAATATAAAATGATTTAAAAAACAATGCCACAGAATGGAAAATATATTTTCATCACATAAAAACAAAAAAAGGATCAGTAAAAATCAATAATAAAATTATATACTTCATTACAAAATTGGCTAAAAGATATGAAAATTAATTAAGAATCAAGATGGCTAATAAATGTGTGAAAAGACGCTCATACTCACTAGAATTTAAGAAAACACCAAGAAAACAATAATGAAATATAACCAAATACCTATCAGGTTATTATAAATTAGAAAGGTTTAACAAGGCTAAATTTTGGCAAGAATTTGTAGATGCAGAGAATTCCACTCATTGCTGATGGTAGTATAAAATGGCATGGCTACTTTGGAGAATTTGTAAAGTTGACCAATTTCTCTTCTATATATTTGTTATAGGGAAACTCTCATGTGTGATTCAAGAACCCTTACTGCAGTATTTTTTAAGCTTTTATTTTGAAATTATTATAGATTCACAAAAAATTGCAAAGATAGTACGAAGAAATTCCCTATACCTAAAAGAATGAGACAAGTTGGTTGACCAGAGACACCAGCTGCCAGAGCATGTAAGTAAGAAGGAGAACTTTTAGATGAAAAGGAAAAAATGAACACACAGACAGAAATAGGGTGCGAATTTGAAGGAAGGGTACCAGAACCTTCAGGAGACTCCATGGAAAGAAGTTGTAAAGCAGAACAGGAAGGAGCAAGATAACAGCAGAGATCAATGCCTGAGAGGCTTAGAGTCCAGTGAGAAGGATTGGTGGAGCGGTTCGTTTCTCCCTCCCTCACATCTCTGACAGTTGGTGGATTCCCAAATTGCTGGAGAGACTTTCTGCCCCTATCAGCCCAGGGGCTGCTGATGCCAGTGAGCTGGGAGCTTCTTGCAGATAGGGCACAAGGCTTCCAGCCCCCCTGGGGTGCCTTCCATCTCTACAAATCTGAACCAGGATGGCAGGTGCCATATTGCTTCTCTACCCACCATGAACCTTTGTCCTCCCCAGGTGGCTCCAATTCCTCAGGTTTTGTCTTGCTTGTTTTCACACAGACATTTCCCAACTCCAGCCCAGAGTACAGGAGCCACCAGGGTCCAGTGGGTCCCAGATGATCTGTGTGACTCCAGTGCCTGGACATTCTAGGTGGGCAGCCTTCCAGAGTGAGGGATGGACATGACCAGAGTGCTAGCTTTCCTCCAATTAGACTCTTTTTTCTTCCCTTCCCCTCCCTGACTTGTGATTGCCAAGAGAGTCAATTGAGCCACCACACTGAGGCTTTCACAGAGAGTTGGGCTCAGAATTTTTTTCTTGGGGTACTGCAACAGACTGAGAGGTGCTTGGACTGTGACCTCCCAGCCTGCCAGCCTTCCCTGGTGCTGCTTGCTGGCTTCTCCATCAGAGTGGATGATGTCCCAAGACAGAGCGACATTGAACCTTCTTGGGTACTCCATGGGCAACTCGGGACCAGCATGCTTCTCCCTGGCATGGTCAGGGATCAATCTTCAGAGACCCATGGATGGGCCCACAGGCTAGATCCCATAACTCCCAGTCTCGATCGCATGGTTCAGGGGCATAGAGGGGAGATTTGTGAATTAATCTTGGGAGGAGAGGGAGCCCATATGGGCAAATAAGTGGAGAGAGTGCAGCATGGATACTAGCTATAGTGTACTAACAGGGCACCCCTCCCCCCACAGGAGGGCTGTGCTCTCAGCTTAGGCCAGAATCCTGGAACATTCAAGAAAATACAAATCAGATTGGAAAGACTTAAGAGTAGACTAGACCAGACAGAAGAAAGAATCTCAGAGCTTGAAGACAACAACTTCAAATTAAACATGTCAGTCAAAGATAAAGAACAGAGGTTTAAGAGGAAGGAACAAAGCCTACAAGAAACATGGTATTATGTAAAGAGGCAAAACATAAGATTTATAGGCATCTCTGGGGGTGAAAAAGAAAACAGGCAAGGGTTGGAAATCTACTTGAGGGAAAAATTGAGGAAAACTTCCCTGGTCTTGCTAGAAATTTAGATATCCAGGTACAAGAAACTCAATGAACAACTGGGAGATTCATCACAAAGAGGCAATCACCATGACACATAGCCATCAGACTAGCCAAAATTAATAGGAAGGAGGAACTCCTGTGAGCCATAAGGCAAAAATATCAGGTCATTTACAAACGAAAACCCATCAGGCTAACTGCAGACTTCTCAACTGAGACCTTACAAGTCAAAAGGAACTGGGGCCCCATCTTAAGTCTTCCTAAACAGTGTAATGGCAAGCCTAGAATTTTGTACCCTGCAAAACTAAGTTTCTTATATAAGGAAGAAATAAAGACTTCTTCAGACAAGTAAACACTGAGGGAATTTCTCAAGACCAGACCTGCCCTGCAGGAAGTACTCATATCTGCACTATACATCAACTAGCAAAATAGAAACCCAACAGTGTAAAATCACCTGAAAGCTAAAGCTCAGAGCCCATATAAAAGAATGAGTTAAGAGGCAAAAGAAAGCAATAAGGGTCTACCTATCAGGATGAACAGAAATGCACCCCACTTACCAATTCTTTCAACAAACATGTACGGCTTGAATTTCCCACTCAAGAGACACAGCCTGACTGAATAGGAAAAAAAAAAAAAAAATTCAAGCCAAGTATCTGCTGTCTCCGGGAAACACATCTAACTGACAAGGACTCATTCAGGCTCAAGGTGAATGGATGAAAAAAAATATTCCATGCTAATGGAAATCAAAAGAAAGTAGGTGTAACCATTTTCGTATCAGATAACATTGACTGCATATCAAAAATATTAAAGAAAGACAAAAATGGTCATTATATAATGGGAAAGGGATTCATCAAGAAGGCATAAAAATCCTAAATATTTATGTACCTAACACAGGTGTGTCCAGATTCATAAAGCAAATCTAGTAGATCTAAACAAAGTGATATGCAGCAACATTTTAATTACTGGGGACTTCAACACCCCACTGACAGAACTGGACAGATCCTCCAAGCAGAACATAAATATAAAAACACTAGACTTAGTGGGACTCCAGAGCAAATGGGCCTAACAGACATTTACAGAACATTCTACCCACAAACTACTGAATATATATTCTTCTCATTAACACATGGAACATTATCTAAGATTGATCACATCTTAGGCCACAAAATATGTCACAAAAAATTAAAAAAAGAAAAAAAACAAAAATTATACCATGTACCTTCTCAGAAGATAGTAGAATAAAATTAGAATACAATGTCAACAGAAGCATTCCATTGTACACAAAGTCATGGAAATTAAACAATCTGCTGTTGAGTTACTAGGTCAAGGAGGAAATTAAGGTGGAGATGAAAAGATTCCTCAAACTAAATAACAAGGTGACAAAAGTTATCAAAATCTGTGGGATTCAGCAACAGCAGTCCTTGCTGTTGTATAAAGGTGAAAATTCATACCCTTAAATGCCTATATCAAAATGATAGAAAGTTCACAAATCAACAATCTAATGGACCATCTTAAGGAAATAGAAAAGGAAGAGCAAACCAAATCCAAACCCAACAGAAGGAAAGAAATAACTAAGGTCATAGCAGAACCAAATAAAATCAAAACTAAAAAATTAATACAGAAGATTAATGAAACAAAAAGTTGGTTCTGTGAAAATATAAATAACATTGGTAGACCTCTCACTAGATTAACCAGAAATAGAAAAGAAAGTACACAAATAAGCTCAACCAGAAATGAAAAACAAGATATTACAACTGATAACACAGAAATACAAAATATCATCTGTGAATACTATAAAAACCTCTATGCACATAAACTCTAAAACTTTGAGGAAATAGACAAATTCCTGGAAACACACAACCTCCCAAGGATCAATCAGGAAGACATAGAACCTCTGAACAGACTAATTATGAACAATGAAATGGAAGCAGCAATAAAAAAATTTTCCAACAAAAAAGTCCCAGAACAGATGGTTTCACAGCTGAATTTTATCATACCTACAAAGAAGAATTGGTACACATACTGCAGAAATTATTTCATAAGATTGAGAAGGAGGAAATCCTCCTCAACTCATTCTATGAAACCAGTATCACCTTAATACCAAAGCTAGGAAAGAACAGAATTAAATAAGAAAACTACAGACCAATATACCTTATGAATATGGATGCAAAAGTCCTTTTGCAAACTGAATTCAGCAGCACATCAAAGAAATAATTCACCACAACCAAGTGCGCTTCATCCCAGGGATGGAAGGATGGTTCAACTTATGTAAATCCATAAATATTACTCACGACATAAACAGAAGCAAAACCAAAATTCATATGAACATCTCAATAGATGCAGAAAAAGCATTTGACAAAATTCAGCACCCTTTTATGATAAAAACTCTTAACAAAATAGGCATCGATGGAATATATCTTAAAATTATAAAAGCTACATATGACAAACCCACCACCAACATCACACCAAATAGGGAAAAGTTGAAAGCATTCCAACTCAAAACTGAAACAACACAAGAATGCCCATTGTCACCACTTCTATTCAATATAGTGCTGTAAGTCCTAGCCAGAGCAATTGGGCAAGAGAAGGAAATTAAGGATATCCAAATGGGGAAAGAGGAGTTCATACTATTGCTCCTTGCTGATGATATGATCTTATATCTAGAAAATCCCAAAGATTCCACCAAGAAACTCCTGGAATTGATAAATAAATTCAGCAATGTCTTGGTTTACAAAATTAATGTACACAGGTGAGTAGCATTCCTAAACACCAATAACAGTCTCGCTGAGAATCAAATCAAAGACTTACTACTTTTCACAATAGCTACAAAGAAAATAAAATACCCAGGAATATGTATAACCAAGGAATTGGAAGGTTTCTACAAAGATAACTACAGATCACTGAGGAAGGAAATTGCAGGTGAAGTAAACAAATGGAAAACATATTATGCCATGGATTGGCAGAATCAACATTATTAAAATGTCCATATTGCCTAAAGTGATTTACAGATTCAATGTAATTCCCATCTAAATAACACTGTCATTTTTCACAGATCTAGAAAAAATAATTCTACACTTTGTTTGGAGCCAGAAAAGAGCCGGAATAGCCAAAGCAACCTTAAGCAAAAGGAACAAATCTGGAGGCAACACTTTACCAGACTTTAAGCTATACTACAAGGCTATGGTAACCAAAACAGCATGGTACTGGCACAAAAATAGATATATAGACCAATGGAACAGAACAACCCAGATATAAAACCATCCACATTTTGCCACTAGACCTTTGACAAAGCAGACAGCAATATATACTGGGGAAAAGAATTCCTATTTAATAAGTGGTGCTGGGAAAATTGGGTAGCCACATGTAAAAGATTAACACAGGATCCATATCTCTCACCATTCACAAAAGTTAATTCAAGATGGATAATAGATGTAAACCTAGAATTCTAGAAAAAAATGTTGGAAAAACTCTTCTCGATAAAGGCCTAGGCAAAGAATTTATGAAGACCCCAAGGACAAACATAGCAACAACAAAAATAAATAATTGGACTTGATTAAATTAAAAAGCTTCAACACAGCCAAGAAAACAATCAACAGAGCAAATAGACAACCTACAGAATGGGAGAAAATATTTGCATATTATACATCTGATAAAGGGCTAGTAACTGGAATCTACAAAGAACTCATGAATATCAATAAGAGAAAATCAAACAACCCCATTAAAAAGTGGGCAAAAGACATGAACAGAAGCTTTTCAAAAGAAGATATACTAATGGCCAATAAACATGAAAAAATGTTCAATGTCAGTAATCATCAAAGAAATGCAAATTAAAACCACAATGAGATATCATCTAACCCCACTGAGAATGGCTTTTATCATAAAGTGCCAAAACAATTGATGCTGGTGTGGATGCGGAGAGAAAGGAACACTTAGACACTGCTGGTGGGACTGCAAACTAGTGCAACCTCTATGGTAAATAATATGGACATTTCTCAAAGAACCAATAGTAGACCTACCATTTGACTCAGCAATCCCACTACTGCGTATTTACCCAAAGGAAAAAAAGTCATTTTATCAAAAAGATACTTGCATTCAAATGTTTATTACAGCACAATTCATAATCATAAAGATTTGTAATCAACCCAAGTGCCCATCAATTCATGAGTGGATTACTAAAATGTGGTATACGTATACCATGGAGTACTACTCAGTCAGAAAAAAATGAATTAATACCCTTTGCAACAATCTGGATGGAACTGGAGACCATTCTCCGTATTATAAGAATGGAAAAACAAATACCACATCTATTCACTATTCAATTGGAATTAAACGATCAGCATTCATGTGCACAGACGGAAGTAAAATTCAATGGAAATCATACAGGTCGGGGTGGGGAGGAGGGGATAGGTGAAATCATACCTAATGGGTACAATGTACACTATCTGGGTTATGGGCACACTTACAACTTTGACTCAAGCAGTACAAAAAAAATCCATGTAACCAAAACATGTGTACCCCTATAATATTCTGAAATTTAAAAAAAGAAAAAAAAGAAATTCCCTGTACCTTTCTCCCAGTATCCCAAAATGTCTACCTTTTACAAACTGTAGTACAGTATCAATCCGTGGAAATTGAGACAGATATGATGTATGTTTAGTTCTATGATGTTTTATCACACTTATTGGTTTGTACAACCATCACTGTAATTAAGATACAGAGCTATTCCATCATCACAAACATCTTCCTCTTCTACTTCACAGATTCACATTCACGCCTTTGCCCTACCCACTATCTCTAAACCCTGGCAAGCTATAATTGATTTTTCATCTCTCTCATTTTGCGGTTTTAGTAATATTACACAAATGAAATCATGCAGTATGTGACCTTTTGAGATTGGTTTTTTTCACTGGGCATAATGCACTTGAGATCCATTCAAGTTATTGCATGTACCAAAAGTTTATTCCTTTCTATTGCTGAGTAATATTCTATGGTATGGAGATGCTACTATAATTTGTGTAACCACTTACTTATTGAAGGACATTTTGGTTTTTTCCAGTTTTGTACTATTACAAACAGAGCTGATATGAACAATGATGTACAGGTTTTTGTGTTGACATATAAATTTTCATTACTCTGGGACAAATGCCTAGGAATGCAATTGTTGGTTTTTATAATAAGTATATGTATGTTTAGGATTTTTTTTAACTGATAAACTATTTTCTAGAAAATTGTAAGGTTCATCAAGAAATTTCTCTTCTACATATTTATACTAGAGAAACTCACATGTGATTATAAGAAAAGTCACTATAGGCTTTAATAGCTAAAAATGGAAACCATCTGAATATCCATCAGAAGAATGGATCTATAAATAATTTGTTTACTCATATATTGAAATATTATAAAGTTCTAAATAAATGAACCATGCCTGTAATCCTAGCACTTTGGGAGGCAGAGACAGGAGGATTGCTTAAGGCCAGGAGTTCAAGACCAGCCTGAGTTACATAGTAAGACTCTCTCTTTACAAAAATAAAAATTAAAAAAAATAGTGCATGGCTGTAGTCCCATCTACTTGGGAGGGTGAGGTGCAAGGGGATCACTTGAGCCTAGGAGTTTGAGGTTGTAGTGACCAATGATGATGCCACTGCACTCTAGCCTAGGAAACAGTGCAAGACCATGTCTCAAAATAAATAAATAAATAAATAAAACTAGAAATACATGTGAATATTATAAATTATGTTTTGAACAAAAACAAGGTCAAAATGACACTTTTAATATGATTTTTACATATTAATTTTATAATATTATAATCTCTTTTGTAGTAATTGTAGAAAAACATGGATGGGAATGGTAAACAACATTCAAGAAGGGGATTATCTCTGGAGAAGGAAGAAGTTTAAGGTAGAAATTCAATTGAGGATTCAGCTAGATTTAAAATATTTTTATTTCTTAAAATAATTTGAAGGAAGTTTCTAAATATTAGAATTTGGTAGCATTGGGTAGATGATACATAGGTGTTTGTTATATGATTCTCTGTTGTCTCCTGTATATGTATCACATTTTACAGTAAACAAAAATGAATTCAGGCCGGGCGTGGTGGCTCACGCCTGTAATCCTAGCACTCTGGGAGGCCGAGGCGGGTGGATCGCTTGAGGTCAGGAGTTCAAGACCAGCCTGAGCAAGAGCGAGACCCCGTCTCTACTAAAAATAGAAAGAAATTATATGGCCAACTAAAAATATATATAGAAAAAATTAGCCGGGCATGGTGGCACATGCCTGTAGTCCCAGCTACTCGGGAGGCTGAGGCAGTAGGATTGCTTAAGCCCAGGAGTTTGAGGTTGCTGTGAGCTAGGCTGACGCCACGGCACTCATTCTAGCCAGGGCAACAAAGCGACACTCTGTCTCAAAAAAAAAAAAAAAAAAAAAAAAAAGAATTCAGTGTAAAATACCTTAAGTGCTTAAAATATGATTTTATTATTTAGATTTAAGTCTCAAACACAATGTAATTATTAATTACTTTCCAGGATCCTAAGAAAATAAATGCATTAACCAATGTAAATTGTATACATCTGCAGTCCCCAACCCCCAGGCTGCGGAGCAGCACCAGCCAGCTTCAGTCTGAGGCTGCCAGGAGCCAGACGCACAGCAAGAGGCGAGCAGTGGGTGAGCCAGTGAAGCCCCACCTACACCCACAGCCACTCCCCATCGAGGGCATCACTGCCCCAGCCTCGCCCCACGTCAGATCAGAGGCAGCATCAGACTCTCACAGGAGCAAGAACCCTACTGCAAACCGCACATTCGTTGGATCCGAGTTGTGCACTTTCCCTGAGAATCCAACGCCTGATGATCTGAGGTGGAGCCAAAGTGGCAAGGGCTCTCCCAGCCCCCCATGCCTGGTGTCAAAAAGGTTAGGGACCACTGGTATACATGATGTTTTAAAATTTTAAAATTGTATGTTTTAAACATTTTGAAGTAGTCTCTTTCAGGAACTTATTTGTGCAAGCCTATTTATTTATCTTCTTAAAAAACAATAAAAATAAGAGAAAGAAATTTAAAAACAATAATGACATGTAAGAAAAGAGCATATAAGAAACTTCAATAAATTATTGTAAAGTGAACAGTTGGTGGAGTGTTTGCCAACCAGAACACAGCAAAACACAATCTGGAATACATGTGTTAGGGGTTATTACCAAGAATGGAACAGATTGGCTTGGTAGAACTCCAAAGTGGTATCAGGCTGAAAGAAATCTAGTACCTCTGAAGGAGTGAGAAGCAAAGCTGAGAGCAGGGAAATCTGCATGCTGAATGATCTTTCTTCTTCAGCAATCACATGCTTGTCTCCCTAAAGGAAAGTTCAAGCTCTTTTGTAAAAGAATTGAATAAAATGTCTGAGGTGAACTAGGAAATTTAGAAGTCCCACAGCGTAATAGCTAGTCCTTGGCCTACTTACCCAAAAGTAAATCCTACCACTCACTTGCAGAACCCCACCACTGCACCCAATATGCTCTCAGATAGACTTCTCTTGCCTTGCATTTAAATATGAATCAACAACCAAGAATCACCTGGAACCTAATGAAAAGTCTGCATCATAAAAAACAAAACAAGATAAAGAAACACTGGTGGCCATAAAGCAAACAAATAATTCAGAGTAAACAGTATGCTAACTAGTATCTTCAGCAAAATTTGAGATAATTTATACCCACAAAGCAAGAACAGGATGCTATGAAAAGGGAATGTAGGATGAGAAACTTCTTGGATGTTGAAAGTGTGATTTTAAAAAACTGCACCTGAAGGGTTACAAAATAAAATTGAAAAATTGCCCCAAAATGTAGACTCCAATGATGAGAAGCCAAAAAAAAAAAAAAAAAAAAAAAAGAGGCAGATGATCACTTGACTAAAAGTCTTTCCAGAAAGAAAAGAGAGAAAACGGACTGGACGGCAAGACTCCAAGAGAATGAGGGGCACAAGGCTGCAAGAGAATATTCATGGTGGGAAGTGGCCTGATGGTGGCGAGGTACTGATGATGGTGCTGTTGGTGGCACAGGGAGAGCAGTAATGTTCTAATCAGACACATGTGACACTGATTTTGGCTGTGTGCTCAGCTGTCTAGTCTTGCTGTCAGAACCTGGTTCCTCAGCTTTTCTGTCCATTCAGTGGCAGTGTACTCCTTTTCTATTGAAAGTATCCAATGCCATTTTCTGTTCACAGCATATTCAGAGATAGATATCAAAGAGCTAGGATACATGTCATTCCAAAATGTACACGAAGATGCAAAGTTGAATCATTGTGTCTTAGAAAGGAACTTTTTAATGGCCAAGAGTATGTCACATGTTCCTACTCCTAGAAAGCTAGATTTTTAAAATCTAGTGTGAAAATGGGGAAAACTGCTGTCTCTTTATCTTTGACGGCAAGGAGCAGGTTTCTGCCTCTTGTTACTATCCACACAATGGGTGATTCCTCTAAATTAGGCAAAAGGTAGGAATACTGGGTAGTCAACAACAATAATAAAACATCTTACTCCACCCTGCATACACAGCAGAATTAAATATACACTTGCTGATAAATGAATGCATCTAAAAATTCAATGTGAAAATATTAAGCAGTTATAAAATGATGAAAACCTGGTTATGGACACACAAATGTAATTTCATTTCAATTTCTTTAAATCTCAAATTTAATGGAAGTTTTTATTAATATAAATGTATTGAGAAATTTTAAATGTTTTCTATTGAAATACAGAAAATATATAGAACACATTTGATATATACACATATACATACAAATATATACACATATATACATAGTGTATATGTGTGTATGAATGTGCATCATGTCTATGAGGTCACATATGCTAATAGGAAGAATATCAGACAGAGGTCAGAACTATAGATTAAATTGTGGCATTCATCCTTGGGGTTCTTCTCATATGTAAAATGGATAATTTTGATCAGATAGTTACTTTTGATTTTAAAAGTCTATGATTCTTAGTGAGTGTATGTGTGTGGGTGTATGTATGTAAAGTAGAGCTGGAGGGCCTACCCAAAACTATCTTCGAATTTATAATGGACCTTTTTGGTTTTCATCCACTTAGAAACTTTCCTCCCTTTTTCTACTAATGCATCCTCTTTCCTTGGGATACCCATTTTTCTGTATTCCAACCAACTGATTCTTGTAAAGTTCAATCACAGTACAGCAGTGTGCAGCTGCCCCTGGCCTGACCATAATAACGCTATAGCCCCTGGTCACTGTGCTTGACCCAGAAGTTAGGCATGTTACCTGGGCCAGGCTAATCAGAACCTTTACTAGCATTCTTAATATTAAAGCCAGAAGGAAGACCACCTTTACCGGGAACTGCTAAATGTGGTAGGATCTAATTTCCACTCTCCACCCTTATAATCTGGAGGAAGCTTTCTGAAGAGATGATGTGGACATAATCCAAAGAAAGGCTAAAATAAGAGATAGAGAAAAAAAGGAAGAATCCTGATGACATTGTTAGAGCCTAGCTCTACCACCTCAGTTACATGAGCCTCTTTTTTTGGCTTAAGCTATATTAAAATGGATTTCATTTGCTTACAGAGAATAGTATTCTTTAGCCCTGTATCTTGTGGCAAAAGCTGATTGCAAACTATAATTTAGTTTTTAGCCTCTAATTAACATTATAATTAAGTTCTTCAATCAGTGTATGGGTCTTGAACACCCTTTCTCCAAAGTTGGAACAGCAGGTATAGCTCAAAGGACATGAACTAAGTAAGAGTTGGACATTTGCAATTAAAACATTATGCTGGCATTATCTCTGGACACATAAAATCACATATTAATCAATTAGCATTGTACCTGGCACAGAATAGCTGTTCAATAAAGACTTGTTCCCTCTGGTAAACATTTTTGAAGATAATACAAAAATAGAATAGTCCCCTCTCCAACATGTAAACCTGCATTATTATCATTAGTCTCTACCTCAATTTGAAACTTCAATATTTGAATTTGACAATAGGGAAAACTGACATCTTTTCTGGTCCTTTTAAAGATGCTACTTAAACTCTTTTTTTAATAATTTCAGAATTTGTCATTGTATGTATTTGGATTGAGGATGTATTGTATAACTACTTGCCTACTATGATTTTATTTTCCCATTTTCTTGATGCCCACTATTTTTTAATTATTTAGAATCCCGTTGTACAACATTATATACTTTGAATAATCTACAGAATACATTTACTTCTGTTATAATGCCATATCTATCTATATAGATTCATAGATATATTGAAGACAGAAATCAAGAGAAAGAGAGAGAGAAATGAAATAAAATTGAAATTGAGTGTTTTAAGAATGCAATGTTGGCCGGGCGCGGTGGCTCACGCCTGTAATCCTAGCACTCTGGGAGGCCGAGGTGGGCGGATCGTTTGAGCTCAGGAGTTCGAGACCAGCCTGAGCAAGAGCGAGACCCCATCTCTATTAAAAATAGAAAGAAATTATATGGACAGCTAAAAAATATATATAGAAAAAATTAGCCGGGCATAGTGGTGCATGCCTGTAGTCCCAGCTACTCGGGAGGCTGAGACAGGAGGATCGCTTGAGCTCAGGAGTTTGAGGTTGCTGTGAGCTAGGCTGACGCCACGGCACTCACTCTAGCCTGGGCAACAGAGTGAGACTCTGTCTCAAAAAAAAAAAAAAAAGAAAGAATGCAATGTTTATTTAAAAGTGCAGAAGAGAAAATTTTCCATGAATGTGTCCTCACAAACTAATGATTCCATCCCCCACCACCCAGATCAACATCTGACATTTCAAAGAAGATAGTCTAAGATAAAAATTAGACTAGAATCCTGAATCTGACATTGGCCATTAAAATGAATGATGTTAGATAAATTATATTCTGGACTTCATTAATTTTTCTGATTTGGACTATTACAGCCACTATGGTTCGAAAAAATCGAATTCTGTATGAGACTTCAATAAGTTTCACCAGGGCGAGAATCATGCATATAAGTTAAGTGACAAATTTCTTTTGTGGTTTTCCAATTTCCTTGTGGGAACCACATGGACTTCCCTTTCCTATCTTCAACTGTGCTAGCTCCTAGTAGAGACACAACATGTTAAGTTTTTCTTCACTTCCATTTTCCAGTGCCTACGCCTCTATCCTTTGGCTACGTTGAACTTCTCATTTTAGACTCCACCCAGGTCAAAGAAATTTTGAGGAGAAGTATTCTAAAATTCAAGCATCTCTTTCCCATCTCCTCTATTTATTCAGTGTTACAGTATTTTGTTTTGCCATGTGGGACTTTTGGCTCTATTAAGTATTAAAGTAAATTATGGTTTTCACCCTTCCAAAGGATATTTTCATTTTAACAAGGAGTGTTTTTCCATGATTCAAAGGAATTGGTATTTAACAGTGGGACTTGGGGCCCTACCACAGGGAGACTGCAAGCTAGTTAGGGTAATATATGGGGAACATGAAAAAAAAGAATAATTTAAGTTTTTATAGAGCCTGTGGAACTCTCTTCAAACATTAGTTTTTAGTCAATAACAAATCATTATGAAACTTAAAATCTTGATTGAGCATTTCATTAATATCCCTAGCCTATTAACTTTTCCATTGTTTTTATTGTTGTTTTATAAATTGGAATTTGAACTTGTTCTCTCCTCTTTTTTGGGGGGGGTGGGGGGGACACCAAGGGGAGGGTGTCTAAGTGAGCAGGGGAAAAGTTGTGGTTCCAGTAAGCATGACTGGATTTCAAAAGTGTTTCTGTAACTGGAGGGAGAATATGCTTGCAGGTATTCCAGGCCATAGCTCTCTCAAAGATCTTCCCACATGGCTTGCTTAGCTTTTACTTTCATTTTGTATTAAACAAAAAGTCATTTGAGGGCTATTTAATGCTCTGGTTTGTGTTTTCCAATACCAGATAAAAGTTAAACAGATGAACCATTTGGGGGGTAAGGATTGGGAAATCCACGGCTGCTAAAATGCTTTAAAGTTTCAAAATGGTTTTGTTTTTTTAAACCCATTTTCCATGTTCCAGCAGCTGTGGGTTTTCCCAGGGCTCCCCCTGTGGCTCAAAAGGGAGCTGCTTAATGCTTAACAGATGAGCCAATTGAGTTTTTAAATGCAAAATTAAACTTAAAGTGCACAAAGAGCACAGGGGAATCCACAGCCAAGAATAGACTGGAGGAGGAGAGTGAGCTGCGAGCACCAGGCTGCCAGGAGACACAGCCTCTTCTACTGCAACCAGCAGCAACTGGGAAGATGGTACAGTACAGGCAGGTTTATTTTTTCATCATCCCTCAAACAGGCTGTGATTATACTCCATATTATCAAAAGGGTTTTTTTTTAAAATAACTACTGCGTTTAGATTTATTTATATATGTCTATTTTTCTTTAAGAACAGGAAAAAGAAAGAAAGAAAAGAAATAGATGGATGGGCTCTATAGAATACAAGTACAAATATATTTTGATCTCCATCAGGTTTGTTCTGTCTGTGATGGTGACAGAATTTGGTCCACTCCCTAGGCGCCTTATTTTCTGTGCCTCAGACACTCTTAGCAGATCTAGATTCTCAGAACATTCTGCTTTGAATATGAGGAGGCTGGATGATTGTGAACTTTAGTTGGGACATAATTTGCCAAGTCACTGGATAAATTATTTTTGTCATTCATCTAACTAAATATTTGAACATAAAGCATTGGACTTTAGAACTTAAAAATAAAATCCAGATAAAAAGTTTTTGACAACTTTACAAAAAGTCTTCTCTGATTGAAAACAAATCACCCTAACACCTTTAAAAAGAAAAGCTCCATTTTAACTGTCTAAGTCCTTTTTTTAAAAGAGCCTCCCAACATCATCAAGACTAAAATATCATGATGCAGTTTCTTTTATTGAAGATGATAAAACAACTGTTGGATTCCATATCATAGACATCTGTTTAGGAGCCAATCTCGTGATTTCAACAAGTTTTTCATAGCAATATGTACATTGGCATTCCAGAGAGGGATACAGCCCAGCTCATCAGGCTTAGTCTCCCAGATATCTGGGCAATATATACCAGAAACATATATTTCTTAGCATTTTTCAGGAGATATGTCCTTTGTTGTCTATTGCATTTTAATTACATTTGAAGAAATTTAGGATAATATAAATAAGTGCTGAAAAATGACAATTCCATTGGAAAGTTTCTATTGTTTAGATCTTGCATTCATATTCAGTTGCTTACTTTTAGAGAAATAATTTTAATGGATGGTAACCAAAAATACTATTAACATGACAGTAGAAACGTCTTCATTAAGATACCAAGAAGAATCTGCTAGAAAGTTTCCTGTCTGATATTACTGGAGCTCAGAAAAATTTCAAATTTCATATTATCGGAGCCCAGAAAAAGATACCCCGAAGTATGGTGCCTTGGTATGCTGACCACTTTGAACTGAAGGACACTGAAAGGCCTCAGAAGTAGCCTCAGAACCAAAGTCTTGCTGACCTTTTCCTGCCCTTCTGTCTCTCATGCCTCATTCTCCCCCAAAGTGAGTCATAGAAACCAGAATTCCTCTTCCCAAGGCAAGACATAGAAACTAGAACCTTGCTTTACCTTGCTTTTCCCCAAAGCCAGCCATAAAACCTAGAATTATTTTTCTAACCTTCCTCGGACTTTCTGTGTAAGTGTTGGCCATAAAGAAATTCTCTGACCTACTTTGTCAGACAGATCATAAGACCCTCATTCCAAAAGGGGTCCTGCCCTATAGCCAGAAGGTAGGAACACCACATGGACAGGCCAAGAATCCAAATAGGCAGGCCTTGCTGGGTTTTCCCCCTCAGTCTATTACTATTAGATCATTCCCTTTTTGTCCAATCACATTTCTAGACAGCTGTCCACTCTTCATTGAATCTAAGCACAAAAATAGACAGTTTTCCCTTGGGCTTCTCAGTATTCATTTCTGAAGGCTCCCATGTCACATAAAACTTTGATTAAATAAATTTAGTATGCTTTTCTCTTGTTAACCTGTCTTTTGTGATGGGAGTGTCAGCCATGACCTTTACAATGGGGAGGAAAGATATCACACCCTTGTGGTCCCTACAATATGTCATCAAGTCCAGCAATGACTAGCAAAGTCACAAGGTTAGAAACGTACACACACATACACACATATATGTATCTGTCAGTACACACACATCCCTTTATAAAGTTGCCCATTCAACCACAAATTATATTCATTTTTACCTCTTAAAATTTTCCAAGTAAATCTGATTTTAAGGTTTGAGAACTATCATGACCCACTACCATCCCCTGCAAAAAAGAACAAAGAATCCAATAAATAAATAAGCAAACTATACAACAGATCTGTATCATTTGGATTTAGTCTCCACCTTCATTCTGATATTTGTCAACTCTTAATTATTTCATGGAACCTTATTTTACCTTAATCATTAACATTTAAAGTGTTAGTTGTGAAATGACAACTTCTAGAAAATAATTTGGGATGGATCTTCCTAGTGTGCATTTGTGACTGTATTAGACTTGTACCTTTTAGGTAATCAAATCCACTTGAGTCATTGACTAGACCCAGCATTGTCAGTTTGCCTGAAGGAAAGACACTGATGAGGCTGGGCTCCTGAGAAAGCAATCATATGGTTAATTGCTTTAGTGTGAACCTAGCCATTGTGATTAAAGCCTAGGACTTGTGTTTAGGTAGAGCAGAGCTTCCATGCTTCAAGGCGCTCCTTGGCATATTTGGTACTCTCCAGGCCTTGAGAAAATGTGTGAGGCATCAGCATATTTCCCTGAGGAGTTGCAGTGTTTGGGGGATCAATCATTAGACCATATTCAAAGAAACTGCGTTAATTTGAATATGTAATCACTGGATCACATACTCATATAAATGCAACCTCTTTGAGAGGGTGATCATCAGAATGCAGATTTAAATAAACAAGAACATACTCAAACCTTGACATATTATGTGCTTGAATTTAATGTGAATCTGTGCTCACCCCTAGAGGATTTTATACCTGTCATCTAATCATGCCTGTATACTGCTACTGGTATGCTTTTCAGGGACATAAATTAAAAAGACACATGCTCTGTTTTCAAATAAAATGCTATGGCTTTTCTTTTCATAATTGTAAATTTAATTATTTCTCATAGAATTTGATTAGCAACATTTAGGCCACATTTATATATATATATATGCAAACATATATATACACATATAAATATATATGTGTGTAAATATGTACATAATTAAATTTAATATACAAAGCATTTCAAAACTTTTGTTTAATCTTTTTCTGTAAAATTACATAGATTTAAAATCATTATTCTTTTCCTCTCCAGTGAAATCTTGGCTTCAGATTTCACTTTTCACAAAGAAATTCTAAATCATTAAGCAAGTAGAGTACTAGCTTTATTTTTTTTTTAATTACCTAACATACTTTTGGGGCTTTCACAAGTGGAGGCTAACATGCATTGATGCATAAAGAAATAGCCATGTCCCAGTAATTCAAATCCAACACCATTTGACTAGATTTTTAATATACTCATGGGAGTATCACAAGGGTAATTGATGATGAGTTCAAATTACTTGCATCTTATTCATCTTATAATCTATCCCATAATCTGTTATTATATTATAGGCAATAATATCATTCTGTCAATTATAAAGACAATGGAATTTTATTAATTTAACTACATTTATTGTTCCTCTATAACCTCATAAAAACTGACCTGTGTACATATATAAAGCATATTAGAAACTCTATTTCCTTAGAAATAGATGCAGTTAGTAAGATTTAGGTTTTCAAGAAATATTAACATAAAAAGGGAATCATATCATGGTATATTCCTCATCATTTTGCATTGTTCACCAAACAGTTGACTTCATTTTCAGGGTGGATCTCTGAATGTTAATAGCAGATGCATCACGTGCAGAAGCTGGGAACATGCAAGCCATGTTTGGCACATACATTCTTTGCAGGGAAAAATGTTACACAAAGCATATTGCATCAAGTGCTTGATTTCAAAAATGGAATCTTTCCTTTCCCTTTTAGACATGCTTGATTCGATATTTCCTACTATAGTAAAAATTTGCTCATAAAAAGGTTAAATATTAAAATTGAATGGGAAGCAATAGAAAGACAAAAACCCCTATTCCCCAATGCAAAAATCAAATATGCAAATATGAAAATGAGAGGACTCTGCTTCTTTTCCCCTCATACAACTGATTAAATTGTCACTGCTGGAGATTACATGGGGTTTTATTCCCTTTATAGCCATATTCAATTGGACAGACAGAAAAATATATTGTCACAGACGAGACCCACCACCTGGGTACACTGTGCTTCCAGTTGCTGCAGAGGTCTTGTCCAAAACTTTGCAGCTACCCCTTTAAAAAAAGAAAAGGATTAGATGCAATCATTCATGACTAGATGGTTTCTAAAGTCCTTTCCAACTTAGAGATTTCAGGACAAAAACTCCGCCTCCCACTTCTAGATATTAACCTACAGTTTCCCTCTCATGTAACAAAACCTTTACCAGCACACTCCCTTTTTATATCTATCGTACAAACAAATCATTCATTTTCCATAAGACTTTTATTTTATATATATATGAGGCCCTTTTTTCCTGTGTCTGTATTTTATTTCCTAGCTAATTTGGTGAATTTAATTGCTGGTTCATCGGTTTTAACACAGAACATCCCCCCACTCCAACCCTTTTTTGCCCAGTGGTCTCTTCCAGATGAATATATTTGATTCTTGCAAAAATTGGTTACAGAAACAGAAGGATTACCTTTGCCTCTCTCCTGCTTTGCTGTGGCTCTGAAATGGTTTTCATCGTCTGCCTCGGTGGAGTAGAAGTTAGTGCTCAGTGACGCTGTTGCCTGCCTGTGTCACCGCACTGCGGGCTGAGCAGAAAGCTGCCTCCAGCTGCAGGCGAGGGGCCTCAGTGTTAAGGACGCACAGAACTAGTTTGTTAATGAGATCGTTTCTCCAGTGCAAAGAAATGTAGCCACAAGCACAGGGATATTTAACAACTAAAAGAGGTGGTAGGATGATGTTTTTGAATTGGAGAAAGCAGAAAAAACAAAAAAAATAGGGAGCAGCAGATGCTTCATTGCAATGACAAGTGAATAGAACAAGTCTGTTTGCCTTAAGATTTGTAGTAGGTATACACATGTTACTTTGCTACAGAGAAGAAGAAATCGATCCCCAAAGAATTTTTAGGTGGCCTGATGTGTAGCTGGAAACATTTTTGTTGTTGTCAGCAAAATGATGCTTATGGATGTTTTTACTAGATAAGATCTCTACTGTATTTGTTGATATAACTGCAATTTGAAAAAGATATCTTCTCTGATTGGGTAGATGACTACACAATCAAGTTTCTCATTTCTGGCATCCAGATGGGTAAATTTATAATGAAATCAAGTGGTTTCTTCATGCCAAAGCCCCCAAATTTTTGCATTTGAAAACACAGATACATCATCCTTAAAGCATTGTTTTAACTTGAGAATTTTAAATATCATTGCTCTCTCTCTCTAATATCATGTTATGTCCTTTTCTCAATTCAGATATCTTTTGCTGTCAGAATTAAAAATAGAGTGTGTGCATTCTACTGACTTGAACAAATGTAGGCTTCAACCCTTTATTCTCTGTTTGTGTTTGCTTTTTTTCTGTCTTTCCCATGTTTCTTTGTTTTCCTTTTGTCTCTTTCTTAAGACTTCCCAGGGTTTTTGTTTTATCATATTGTTCCTTTTGCATTGTTCAATTGTTCTTTGACAAAAGTTTTATATTTAATCTAATTTTCTTGTTTTTGTTTCATTTTCCCCATAGTTTTACATTATTGCTTCTTTTTTTCTCTTTTGCGGGGGCATTGCATTTATTTGTGAAAACACAATTCCTAAAGTCAGAAGAGTACAACGTGAACAAACTTTTCTGTTGAGTATCCTTGTCTTTTAATATTTTGGTTTTTTGAATTGTTTATTTCCTTTCCCAATTCTGGCCATCTTTAAATTCTCTTTTCATCTATTGCATTGCCTTTTCTATTACTAATAACCTTCTTTTTCATTCTACCCCTGATGTCATAATTTCCTAGGCATCTGGTCATTACTAAAACGTGATCATCATTTATTCAACATTTAGAATGAGCACTGAGTTCATTGCTTCATATATATTCTCTTGAACTCTTACAACAAGCCTGAAAGGTAGATGTTCTCATCCTCATTTGACATGAGGAGACAGAGACCCAATAATTAAGGTACTGTCTTAAGACCACACAGTAACTATGGTAGCAAGGATTTGTTCCCAGAGCTATCTGACACCAAATCACCCCTTCTTTCAACTAAACCATATTGAGACCCCAAATCAAAAATAGGTCTTGAAAGTTTGTTATGAATAAGGGGAAAATGTTCTCACATTCAGATTCACAGATATGTAATCATGTCATTCTTAGTATGTACTCATACTTGAAATAATTAAATAGAAATTACTCCTTATATCTTCCTTTCGATAACATTTACCAACATTAGTCTTATTTGTAATAAAAGAAAACCTCTAAATTCAAGTTACTATCTTTAACAAAATTTTTGACTAAAAGTAGGTCCAATGTTTCTTTGCATACATACCAATTTACTGACATATGATTGTAAATATAAACAAACTATATAATAGCAAGTTTCTACTAGTATAATAAACAAGAAATGACAACTCTGGAATCATGAAGAAACTGATGTTGTCTGCAAACCCCTTAGCACTATATCAGCTTTTCCAGTAATGACATTAGCAATCAAATATGTTTTTACAGTTGTCAAAGTAGTGGATCAGACATCTATTCCCAGTCTCCTTGCAGCTGCTTTTCTTCATCCATCCCTCCATGAATTATATTTGTTTTTGGAGGATAAGAAAAGTACATGTTCTCTTATGTTCCTCATTTGGATTTAGAAACACTCATACTTCTTGCCTAATGATGACATGAGGGTGTCATTGTCTAAACAGGTCATTTTGCAAGTTTCATAAATCCACTGTTTAATCCTTATCACTTTTTTCATCTTATTCTTGCAATGGTATTTGTATATATGTATATTTACATACATATATTTACTTTCAAGAAGTAGACTCTTATATTTGATATTCCATTAGAAGTCTCTAAAATTGCTGCAGCTCTTTCTGTGAAAAAAAGTTGTATTTCTAGACTTTGGACAAGAGCTTAATAAAATTCTCTTTGATGGATTGCAGTCCTGAAAGCTGTTCTTGTATTAAGCTGCAATTAATGTTTCTACACAGTAGTCTCCTAAGGAATTATAGAAGAACAAAGTTAGCAACTAGCAGACCTGAAATAGCTAGAAAGCTTTGACCACAGAAATAGGATAATAGCCATGCAGTGACTAAGAGGAGAGACTGAGGAGTAAGGAAAACTTGACTTCAAACTTCAGTTTTTATCATTTGCCATCTTTTGACTTGGACAAGTTACCTCATTCTTCTAATGAGGAACATGATTCTAGTGTTTCTTTGTCTGTAAAATGGAGATAATGTCCACCTCAAAGAGATTTTGGAAAAATTTAATCAGGTAATAAATATAAAGTATTCAAGATAGAATTTTGTATTTACTAAGTCCAATAAAAAAGGCAATTGTCACTGTCATCATCATTGATTAGTATTATCTATGCAATAACTAAAAATTTGATTTCTTTTTTCTTATTTTGGCATGATATACTGAGCCATACAGTCCTTTATTCAGCTTATTGGTAGCATTTGAGGTCCTCGTATTTTCTTGTTTTGGTTGTTCTCCCCACACTATAACAACTTGATTATACATAACTCCAATAATAACTTTAAGATCAAGATCAAGTCTGTCCTCAATAAAGTGTACATGAGCCAACTCTTCAGCATATATAGCACCTGGAATTTGTGTCTATTGAGAAGTACCTAAGAGTATAAACTATACAACAGCTCTCTCCTTGCTATATCAACATTTACTGCTTTTTTATTTCCCTAACAAAAAATCCCAACACCACAGAGATGTTAAATAAATTACTGTTAAAATAAGCTGAATTTAATTCATATCTCATATATGCCTAATGCAAACCATAAATTCATTAATGGTTTGCTTCATTCATATACCTATACATATGCATATGTCTTTATTCATTCAGCAAGCAGTTATCACATTATGTGTCTACAGTATGATAGGCACTGCCCCCAATAAGCTACAAAGAGCAGTCCCATTTCTTTCCTATATATGTGTATCTATATCCTCAATACTTAGCACAGTGCCTGACATATGATAGGTACTCAGGAAATATTGGCTGAATCAATAAATTAAATTCTATTGTTGGATGGATTGCCTTTCAGGATAGGAACCGTCTGGATACTGAAAGATGGAAACAAAAACAACAAACCAATGGTAATAAGATCCATCTTTCACAATTACTTGCCAGGCCAAGAGTAATCAGGTCTTGAAAGTTTGCTTCAAAGTATGTTTTCAGCTGCGTATGTCAGAGCTTTCCTAACAACATTTTCCCAATCAACAGTTTTACTTTGAAATACCATTTTTTTAAAAAAGAATGGATGGTAGGTGAAAAAATAGTGATAGTTGCAACCTTTGCAATTATCCAAAGTTTGGCAAACTGATTATTGGGAGTAGGGAAGGTCCAGGTATATCAGCTTTAGGAGTTCTCTAAAAAAGTATTATACTTAGGTAAGAATCATAGAACTTTATTGCTTAGAGACTTTAGAAATCAAACAATTTTTACAGATGGAAAAGTAAGGCCCAAAAAGGTTCAGAGACCTACCTAAGGTCACTTGGAGCCCTCGTTCTGATGACTAAGAAAATAAATGATCTCACCACTATATCACAAGACCTATTAAATACAAATGCTAACAGAGATAATTCCTTGAATGGCTACATTTTAAATTATCTGTAAGACATTAAAAAAATACTAACCAAAAGCAGAAAATGTGTAATAAAATATTCAATATGCTTTTATAAAAGCATGTTATTTTCTATAAAAAGGGTTTTAAAATAATAGAAACTTCAGTTGTTCAAGAATAATGTACTTCTATTCAATTGAGTCCCTAAATCCAGATTAAGGCCAGGGTTGATTCCAATGGGCATGTCTTTTTTTTTCTTTCTTTTTTTTTTTCTGCCAGCCATTCATATTGAATTTTAAATTCATGTTAGCAATGGCCTATACAATCCAGGGAGGAAAAGAAGGAGGGAATAGGAATAGGGGTGGTGCTGAAAAAGTTTCTGAATGAAAGTTAGCACTTTAATCTTGGAAGATGAGACTTATGAGGGGTTCCTATACCTAAAATACCACACAGAGTTTGTTTGCAAATAACAACTTGGAAACATTAAAAAAATTCACAATTGGAAAATTGCAACCGATTCTTTACAAGTAACGGTTCAAACAGTAACAAAAGAAAGCGATGATCAATTCTATAGTAAATTTGTTCATCTGAAAGTAAAAGGCACAGGTTTTGGAGGGCCATTTATTGATAATATTGCTCTATGAAAGAAATAAGAGGCAATTATATTACTTTCACAGGAAGTTAACACTTTAGGATAGGCTATAATTAAACATTCATTCCAAACTATATTTTCTTCATATTACTGGTTAACTGGGTAGTGTAAATATTCTTGAGAAATAAATTTATCTGTATAATATTCTATAGATGTAACAGTGAAGGGTGACCCTGAAGAATCAGGATCAAGGCTTTCCAATGACTGATTGTAAGCATGCAATTATTTCTTTCAGATTTATAGCAACATTCTTGCTGTTAACAAATATAAATGTAACATTTACTAGGAAATAAGAGACTGCAGACGGAAATAAACAAACCTAGGATGTAGTTCATCTAAGTAAACACTGAGGTTATAAACCTTCCAACTCAAAAATCAAGAGCCCTGCAAATTAATGCTACACACAATAGACCCTTTGGAAGCTAACTTAATCCACCCCCCTGAATCTACATGAGGGCCATGCATAACAATGCAGGAGCTGGGTTTCCATTAAGAGTTTCCTCTGCAGGCTGTCAGCTGTTTGAAGAAATAACAATTTCCTAGGCATGAAAGCTTTTTCACAAGGTTCCCACTGATGTGTAATAAAAGTGACTTTCCTTTTTTTTTCTCCTTCTTCCTTCCCCACCCACCCCCAACAAATGTAACATTATAGGGAGAAAAGGGGTGGACTAAGGCCATAGGCCCCCTACTAGTTTACCTTACGTGGATTATCAGTGCAGGTGTTAATATAATTGAAGGTGTGGTAGCAGATACAGCCCCCTAATAGCTTTTCCTATATGGAGATTACCTAGGTTGAGAATGCCAGAGTACCTGAAGAATAGGCAAGTGAGTACCTTATTAACATATCACCATTCAGCGGCAGCTGCATATCTGGAAGAAGAAGAAGAAGGAAAAAAAAACCTTTAAAGAGCCTATTCATCTATGTTAATGGGCCCATTGCACAGTACATTGTGTGAGAAATTAAGTCTCTGGCTGTGAACTTCCTGTGCTGTGCAAGCTGCCTTGACTCTTTTTTATTGCTTCAGTGTTATTATCTTCTCCTGGAAATAAAAACAATCATGTTCTCACATTTGAGAAGCCAAAACATTCTGAGATAACAAACTGGAGATTCTGGTTGAAAGTTTCTTTTGTCTCCCTTATTAACTGAAAAAATATGTTTTGAAATTAAAGCAACCCCCAAATTTACATCAAAGCACATCAAATTAACTGAGCTGCCCTGCGAATGACAAAGTTTTTTCTCTCGCTTCTTATAAAATACACAATTTAAATTGCTTTCCTAGTTATCATTCCTTTTCTAGAATTAATTTTTATAGACAAAATATGTTAATTTATTCCAATTAGACATGATTTTTAAAAATGGCAAAAGAACTGCTTTCCTCCAGAAAGGTAAGTATAATAATAGATACTTTTTTTTTTTTTTTTTTAAAGTATGGTATTTATCCTCAGCAAACAATTTCAATTTCAGGACAGGCTTGACGAGCATTTCAAAAATAAAAATAGAAAAGTTAATTTAAGATTAAAGAAATTCTCCATTTAGATTAGTTAGAAGTTCAGAATGTTTACTCCTACCTTTTCCTGGATTGTTACAAGGACACCATGTAAACCCATATATCTTTGGCATAAAAACAAATTCTCTTCAGATTAATAGAACACATTTCCACCATTTTGTGTGCACATTACATCATCATCATTAACATCCTCACCATAGAAGGAAGGGCTGATCAATACTAACTGATTACAACTCAATTAATGGAAAAATTCCCAGTGTAATTTTAAAAACCTGGTTTCTTTCAGACTTGAAGCATTTTCCAGTTAATGTAATATCTTTTACTATTTAAACAGGTTTAATGAGTATAGGAGACAATAAAAGAATACATCAGTTCAATCTGCTGCTTTAGTTTGCCAATGTACATTCTGTCTCCACTGGCAAAATTTGTCTAAAGAAAATAATGGTTATTGTCTGATGTTTCCAAGTTTTTGGCAATTGTAAATCTTTAAGAATTTGGCAAATCAGCCAATGGTGAAACATAAGAGTGGATGCATCCAAGATGGATACATGAACGTCATAGAGTTTGTCAAGGAAATTCTTGGAGTGTTAAAACTTTAGATTATTCATTGGGTTTTGTTTGTTTTCTTAAATAACTAAGGGTTTGTAAAAGTAGGAGATAGTCAAACAGATCCTTCTGTGAATGATATGATAACAAGGAAGTTTCTTTAATTTGTAGAGTAAAACCTACATTAATTATTTGAAATAATATGTGCTGTCAAGCTTTTTTCAAGGAAGATGGCCAAATTTTTTAAACTATTACTTACTAAAATTTCTATGTTTTATTTATTTATTTATTTATGTGAAGCATTGAAAGAGATGAATCTGTTTGCTTTGGAGTCAGCACTTTAGCTCTTGCAAGATGACTGTAAATGGTATACATTTATTGACTTTGAAAGGGATTGCTAACTTTCTACTGGCTTTTTAAAGAGAAAACCTAAATGATTAGACTACAGTAGGAATGAAACTTGACCATCCATTCTTTCTTTAATTACTTTATATTCATGTTGTTTTATATAGACTATTAAATAAACACAGGATTTTCTAGAATGAGTTCTTGCCTTTTTTAGATACTATTATTTACAAACTCCTCCCTCTTTATATGGAATTCCTTTCATAAAATACTGTTTTTTTGACAAAATGTCTTCTAGTTTTTTTAGCTAACATTTATGGGTACAATCTGTTGCTGGGGATACTAGAATACAAAGAACTGAATACCACTGTTTTCTACACAAGGGAGCAGTTGATATTTTAGAAATCATGGAAACCAGTAATTTAGGGAAAAGTAAACTAGTTCCCTTAAAATAATTCAGATTAATGGGTCATTCACAGTCCTGTTAACACATAACAACTGTATGCTCCAGGTAATAAGGGTGACATTGTTGCCAGCACAAAAGTGACATCAGGACTTGTCTTCATTGGCATCAGAAATGCCAGCCATATCACCTCTGACTGCGTGGCCCCACATCTATTAACCTTATTGATTTGGAGTCCTGCTGGGCCTCCCTGGAAAACTACTCCCTGCTGAAAGGTTGAAGTGGATCAATCTTGAACCATAGACAAGAATTCAATAAAACAACACTGTAAGGACCTTTAACCATTAAGTATTCCTTAAAGTAAATCAAATTAAGGACCTTGCCATAATGAAGCTCTTTTAAGATTTTTGAGATGTCAATTGATTCCAAGTCCCCAAAAGTAAACTATTGTCTAGAAGGGGCATCAGGCTGTTAAAAGAAACACCTTTTATCTGTTGTGAGGTAATTAACTGAATATAATAAGCAGTGCTGGGTTTGTGTATTTAAGATGGCTGTCATGTGTAAATAAGTGGTTTTAAAGTCAAACCTTAAAATGTTATCATTATTTTCATAACAAAATTGAACTTTATGCAGATTCTCAGTAAAAAATATCCCAACACAAAGAAAGATGTTTTTCTCATTAGCTACTAAAATAAATTTATTTTACTTATTAGTTGCTTTCCCCAACATGCTACTGAATTTTCCAAAGTTTTCAGTAAGCTTACAACCCTTTTCAAATTCATAGACAAAAAAGACAACTGGGGAGGTTCAGAGGTCCATATTTCTCTACAAAGGCAGAAATGATCTACATATATAACAGGACTGCTACAAACCCATTCATATTTAAATGCAACTGGATTCCTTAGGAATTCAATTTCCATCTTTCCAGATTTCATATTCTTTGGGTTTTGTTTATGCACAGTACCCTGATCTGTGCTTCAGAAAAACTCATATGCTAAAAGCCGAACAATGATTTTAACATTTGCGAAGTATGAGGATCTTTATGTGTAAGTACTAAAAGTCTTAAGTTCACAATAAAGAATATACATGAATATATAGTATTTTAATTCATATATATTTACTTTACATATCACATATACATATATGTGTATATTATATATATATATTTACTTTTGAATGTTTCCATTGTCTCTTACTTTTTTAAATGACTAGATGTTTAAAAAATATCTAATATTAGTGAGTGCATATAACTAAAAGTTTTAAATAAAACACTTTTGCAATGAAAATTGCAGACAGTCTACAATTAAAAAAAAAATACTGGTTTATATTTTTGTTTCCTAAAATATTTTCTATATGATATGTTAGAAAATTTAGTGTTGAGATTATTTTCCTTACTGGAAAATAAATACTATATTGTCTTGTTCATTGAAAAATGACCCTGTCAATTAGTTACTATGGTGAAATAATGCCATACAATTAGAATAAAAAAAATTAATGTTCACTTGCTATACTTAATATTTATCTTGGATCAATAATCCATTATAGCTTATGTGAAACATCTAACATAGAATATATCATATATTATCACTAGCACCTCTAGGCAAGAATATTGTAAAGGGAAAAAAATCAAAATTACTGTTTTTCTTTATTGACAGCTCTCTAAGGAATACACTGGAATGAGTTCTATCTGCCCAACTAATTGATAATTATTTAATTAGCAATTTATAATGACAATGGGATTTTACCCCCCACTAGTCCATCTCTTCTTTAAGACAGAAGTAGACAACCTTATGCATTTTTCCACTAACTTCTGGGAGTTAACACTAGCCACAGTGTGCCCTCACTAAGATTCCCAAAGTTAAACTCTAAAAGCAGTGTGTGTCACCACCTCCTTTAAATCGCAGTACTTCCTTTTCCCATTACGAGGGATGACTGGCATTTTAACAATGTGTGTGGGTGTACAGCCTTGTTGTGTCACTGTGGACAGTTCTAACAGCAGCTTCATTAGTTCTTTTTACAACAAAAGATAGGGTTTTTCCCCCTGCCTTTTTCTTTCTTTCCTTTAGTTGGCATGCGGGTTGAATTTTCCTTGGACCCCCTGCTTGACTTTTTTTATTCCAGAACTTCTTTAGAATGGCGCTGCTATTGGAACACTAGGAATTGTAACTGATAGACTGTTTGCAGAGGAACTCATGAAAGTTCTCTTTGTTCTCCCTTCTTTAACCAGGTTTACCAGCCCCTCCCTCCCACCATCCAAAAAGGAAAAGGAAATCCACTTTTAATTATACATTGATGGAAATCACTGTGTAGGAAGGGTGCATTCACTGTAGAATGCCCATTATATACTTTATTACAAACAAAAAGAAGTGCTTGCATCAATCAGAACAGTAATTCTCAATCCTGAGCAAAACCTCAAGTTAAAATACATTTTTCCTCATAACACTTCTGTTTAGTTTAGTGTTTCTCAACTAATGAAAGAGTTCTTGTTAAGAAATAAAATTGAGTGGTAGCTTTAATATATATGTGTGTGTGTGTGTAATCTTTGATTAACTATATAGGGGGTTTTGTGTAGATAAAAATAATAAGATTAAATTTATATATAAATCTCTAAAAACATTTAAAATAACTATTTATCTGATTGATGTTTTTGACAGTTCATTCTTGTATCTTCTATGCAAAAAAATAAGCTTGAAGTAAAAAGATTTGAAATGGAAGGAAGTGAAGTTGTGAAATTTAGTTGGGAATAATGGAGGAAAATGCATATTTTAATGTTAAGTGATTAATAAGGAAACTTCAATATTCTTTTGCAAATGAAAAGAAGAAAAAAATTAAAGTATCAAGAAATAAGCACATTCCTGAGATAGAGTTTCAACAGCAATTGCCTTTTAATTTTTTATTTCTAAGGCATATACTTATTGTCTTGAGATTAGAAACTACCTACTTTCTCTTTTGTCTTTTGAGGGTTTGTGTGTGTGTATATATATATATATATATATATATATATAAAAGAGCAGTAAAGGCCTGTGTGCTAAAGCAAAGACATTTGCTCTGGAGGACCAACATCCAATGATGCTATCCATTTATAGCTTACACACCAGACCCATTATCGCTGGATTCTCACTACAGCTATGTGATGCAGGCAGGACAACCCATTTCTTTCAGGCAAAGAGACTAAGGCTTAAGAGAGTAAGTAACTGGTCTTATTAGTCAGGGTCTGTGAAGAAAACAAAGCGAGTACATGTACTTTGGCAATAAGAAATTCCATATTGAAATTAGACCTTTTATGAATGTGCGAGGAACTATTTAAGTGAAAGTCTGGAAGAGGGGAGTAGAGAATAAGAGATATAATCAATGCCATGCTCACATGAAGCACTGGCCCTGGAAAACAAGTGAAAGCTTGCAAGAAAATTTGAGAAACTGTGTTCATCTAGGTAGAAAAGTTGCACTATGACTAGGGAGCTTATGGAGTTGTCTGTGGAGAAAATGTTACTTCTGTAGGGGAGAAGAAGTAATACCTTTTCTTATTCCATTGCAAGAGTCATGGCTGACACTCCTATAACAAAAAGAAGATTAATAAGATGAAAGCATAACAAATTTCATTATCAAAATTGTACGTGACATGAGATGAGCTAAAGATCCAGGAAAATTGTGCATTTTTATGCTTAAGCTCCATGAAGAATAGACGGTTGTGTAAAAGTATGATTAGATAAAAAGGGTATGATCTAACAGTAATAAACCAGTTGGGGTGGGGATACACAGAAAGGCCTGTTTACATTCTTTTTGGTTTCTGGGTATAGGATAGGACACCTCTGGACTAGGTGTCTTATTACTTACTTACAGGTGAAGTAAGTCAGAGAATTTCTTTATGATCAGCTCTTATAGACAAAGGTAGAGGAGAGTCACAGTGAGCTTCTTGCATCCATAGTTTTCTCATTTGGCAAGCTGCCATATTTGGAGTATTATGATCTGCAACACATCTGTAATCTCACAGCCAAGCATGTACTGGTGGGCTTGGGCCCAGCGATCAGAAACACAAGTTGGACATAGGGAAGAAGGAGAGCAATAACAAGTTGGGGCCCACTAAGGACCTTTGTATCTGTCCCTCGCCATATCTGACTGCCATGGTCTTCCAAGAGTAAAGGTTTCTTCACATCTACCTTCCAAATCACATACAAACTCCTTTCTTGGGCAACTCTAAGTCAGAACCATGCAGCGAAAGGGGCTCTGGAAAATGTAATTCCCATGCTTAAATGGGAGGGGAGTGGTTGTGCCAAGTTGACAACACACAATCCAACACATTGGTCTAAGGTTACATGGCTACAAAGTGGCAGAACCAAAATTAGAGTAGATTTTCAACTCTAGGTACAATGCTGCCAGTCTATGTTGAACTATCAATTGTCAAATGGGAATTAGTAGTCAAATGAAATTTATTGTTTAATTGAAATATTCAGATTTTAGGGATGACTAGCGTAGAACAGGAAGGAGAGCAGGAGTGACTCCATGACAGGCTGAACCACCCGGAATAGGCCTAAGTTTTGGTTTCCCGGTGTGGGTCCTCCCCTTCCCCGAAATACCGCTGATAACAACTAAAAGGTCCCGGGACTTGGAACCAACCAATCAGAAGCCAAAACGACCTTGGAGCCAACCAATCAGGAGCCAACACGATCAGCCACTCTTGAAGGAGCAAATGAACTAAGGGAGGGAGGGGGATGGCGTGCCTGGTGTATGTAACCTACTGAAAAGTATAAAAGCTTAGTTTTTACCCCAGGGTGGGGTCCTGGTTCGTGGAGAGGCCACTGCATTGGCGCTCTGGGACTTGGACCCTAGCTCGAGCTAGCCAATAAACTCCTTTGCCTTTTTGCACCCTCAGTGACTCTGCCTCTCTGTTCCTGGGGCCGAGGGGAACTGGTTCTAACATTTTTGGGGGCTCATCCAGGATCCTAAAACCCCCGGAACGGAATCCAGACCCGAAGAGGAGTTGGAACTCTGAAAATCCATACGGTGCAGGTAACTGGGCCCTGGGAAGTGACCGGCAGAAGGCCTAGGCAGACGCGCTAGAGGGTCGCTGGTCGGGAGCAGAGGGAGACATCCTTCGCCTCCTCGGTAGGTTTCCGGCACGGGCCCGGTAGGGTCTGTTTCAGAGGGAAACCAAGTTGGTCACAGGGCCAAGAATTAAGGATTTGTGGAACGTCTTGTGGTCGTTGTCGATCCGTATTATTGTCTTGTTGCAATCATCGTTCTGTATTTGACTTTTTGGTGTCTTCCGTATTCGAGTTTTTGGTGTCGTTCCATATTTGAGCTTTTGGTGTCAGTTTGTCGCTCGCCTCGTCGCTTTGGTCCGTGTTTTATGTTTCGTCTTCATTCATAGGACCGCAAACTTGATCCAATGTGCAGGGAGACGATTCCCGGTCCTGAAAATTCCTTGATTAACAACAGAGTTAGATGTCCCTTTTGTCGCAGAGGGGCAGGCGAGAGTGGACTGATAATTCTCCATGCCCCATTACTTCTCCTTCTCCTCCGCAGCCCACAGTGTCTCCCAGTCCTTGGCCCGCGACTCCCCCGAGGCCCTGGAACCCCATCTCCTAGGACCATCCTTTCTATGATCCCCTCGGTCTCTGGAGTTACTACTTTTTGGTTACAACTTATCCTCCTTAGCTCACTAGCTCTGGTGTTTGGTATCGATCTATTCACTGTTACACCTCCATCTTGGGCACCCCCACAAAAGTGCGCCTTTACACTTTTCTACTGGGTTGTGGTAGGAGTCCTAGTGTGGCTCCATATCAATCCTCCTATGTAAAGTCTGTCTGTCTGATTAAATGAGTGAAGCGTGACTGTATGAAGTTCCACGGCAACAGCTACGGAATCTAAGTGAGTCCTAACCTGCAATTCTGTGGCGGCATTGTACGGCATAACGGTGATTCACTCCCTTAAAAAGGAGTGACCAGGCCCGGGGTTTATATGGGTATACCTTAGCCAAGACGTGCCTAAGTTCCTGCGAGGGGTGCAGCCAGGTGGACACCTGAAAGAAACTCCCTCCCCCGTTCCCTTTGCGAGCATGGGGCAGACACAGACGACGCCTCTGTCTATTTTCATAGATCATTTTAAAGAAGTCAGGGATAGGGCTCATAACCTCTCTGTAAAAATCAGGAAAAGCAGGCCGGGCGCGGTGGCTCACACCTGTAATCCTAGCACTCTGGGAGGCCGAGGTGGGTGGATCGTTTGAGCTCAGGAGTTCGAGACTCACCTGAGCAAGAGCGAGACCCCATCTCTACTAAAAATAGAAAGAAATTATATGGACAGCTAAAAATATATATAGAAAAAATTAGCCGGGCATAGTGGCGCATGCCTGTAGTCCCAGCTACTTGGGAGGCTGAGACAGGAGGATCGCTTGAGCTCAGGAGTTTGAGGTTGCTGTGAGCTAGGCTGACGCCACGGCACTCACTCTAGCCTGGGCAACAGAGAGAGACTCTGTCCCAAAAAAAAAAATAAAATAAATAAAATAAAATAAAATCAGGAAAGGCAAATTTATTAAGTTTTGTGAGTCCGAGTGGCCAACCTTTGGGGTTAAGTGGCCCAGGGATGGAACATTCGATCTTGATATTATTTGTAAGATAAAAGAAATTGTCTTCAATAAAGGGTCCCTGGGCCGCCCTGACCAGATCCCATACAGCATTGTCTGGCAGGACTTAGTCCAGGATCCCTCACCCTGTTTAAGGAAGATCCTGCTCCCAATAGGACACAGCAAAATCATAATAGCAAAGGGGGCCAGGAAAGAGGGAGAGTCCAAATCGGGGCTTATAAATGGCGCTCCTTTAGACTCGCCCCCTGTTCTTCTGGATTCCACTCCATATCCTGACCTAATAGACCAGGAGTGGAATCCACCCCCTCTTTATAACCCCGCTGTGGCTCCAGCCCCAGCCACTGCAGCTTCTCTGGTAGATTGCCCGGCGTACAGGACCCGGCAGAGGGCTGCTAGGATGCCAGACCCAGAACCAGTAATGACTCTCCCCCTGCATGCAATAGGGCCCCCGCAAGCAGATGGGGAGCAGGCTTACCAATATTGGCCTTTCTTGACTAGTGATCTATATAACTGGAAGTCTCAAAATGCTAACTTCTCAGAAAACCCTAAAGATCTGATTAACCTCTTAGATTCTGTTTTGTTCATTCACCAGCCCACCTGGGACGATTGTCAGCAACTACTAAAAGTTCTTTTCAACACTGAAGAAAGGGAAAAAATACAGGGGGAAGCACGGAAACTGGTTCCAGGAGATGATGGCAGACCCACCACTAATCCAGGGATCATAGACTGAGCGTTTCCACTCTAACGACCTCCCTGGGACTACAACAAGGCTGAAGGTAGGGAGCGTCTCCGGGTCTACCACCAGACTCTAATGGCCGGTCTCCGAGCAGCGGCACGAAAGCCGACGAATTTGGCTAAGGTAAGAGATGTTCGCCAGGGGCCGGAAGAGAGCCCGGCAGCCTATTTAGAAAGGCTAATGGAAGCCTTTAGGCAGTATACACCTATGGATCCCACCACAGATGAGAGCAAGGCGACAGTAATGATGGCCTTTATAAACCAGGCAGCCCCCGATATAAAGAGAAAAGTACAGAAGATAAATAGTTTATATGAAAAGACACTGCAGGATCTATTAGAGGTGGCTGAGAAGGTCTACAATAATAGGGAGACCCCAGAAAAAAGGCTAGAAAAAATTAGACAGGAAGATAAAAAATTCCAGGCTAGGAAAACTAAAAAAGCCAGCAAAGAGATGGCCAAGATTCTTCTGGCAGCTACAGGGAGCACGCCAGAAAAAATAAAGTTCGGCGAAGAGAAAAAGGGCTGCCCCCTTAGGGGAAGGCTAGAGAAAGATCAGTGTGCATATTACAAGAAAAGGGGACACTGGGCTAGAAAATGTCCAAAAAAGCGGGGGGGGGGGGGGGGCAGGGAAAAAAGCATCGCCTAAAAACGTCTTACTAGCGGGGCAAGGAGAATATAGTAAATAGGGAAGATTGGGTTCGGACCCCCTCCCCAAACCCAAGGTAACCTTAGATGTGGAGGGGAGCCCAGTCAGTTTCCTGGTAGACACAGGGACAGAACATTCAGTAATTACTGAGACCACTGGAAAATTGTCCAACAAGACTAGTTGGGTGCAGGGGGCAACCAGAACCAGGCCCTACCTATGGACTACCCAGCGAAAGTTAGACCTGAGCTCAGGAGAAGTGAGCCATGCCTTTATGGTCATTCCGTAGTGCCTCACCCCCTTGTTAGGAAGAGACATACTCACAAAGCTAAGAGCCCGTATCTATTTTGAAGAGAAAGAAAAAATAGTAACTGATGCTAAGGGGAACGTTATCAGCAGCCCTCAGATTACTCAAGTCCTGACCCTGGCCCAGGCAGATAAATACCAACTATATCAACCTGTGGGGATCCAGCAGGAAGGAGAAATAGACCACTGGCTTCGAGAGTTTCCTAAAGCCTGGGCTGAGACAGGGGGAGCAGGATGGGCTAAACATCGGCCTCCTCTCTACATTGAACTGAAACCAGGAGCTAAACCGGCCCGAGTCAGGCAGTACCCCATGCCCCAAGAAGCTAGAGTGGGAATAACGCCTCACATTCAAAGGCTCCTAGATGCTGGGATTCTGTGGAGGTGCCAGTCAGCCTGGAATACTCCCTTGCTGCCAGTGAGGAAACCAGGTGGAAAAAATTATCAGCCTGTGCAGGACCTCAGGGAGGTCAACGCGCGTGTCCTAGACATCCACCCTATGGTACCCAATCCCTACACCCTGCTGAGCTCCCTTTCTCTGACACAAACCTGATATACCATCCTAGATTTAAAGGATGCTTTTTTTAGCTTGACAGTGGCCCCGCACAGCCAGGAGATATTTGCCTTTGAGTGGCAGGATGAGGAGAGGAGAATCCAGGGGCAGTTGACGTGGACACGGCTACCTCAGAGGTTTAAGAACTCACCCACCTTGTTCAACGAGGCCCTCCACAATGACTTGGGTGAGTACCGTGCCAGCCATCCAGAGATGACCCTGTTACAGTATGTAGATAATCTGCTACTAGCTGCCCCAACCCCACAGACCTGCTTAGAGAGCACCAAGGACTTACTCAGGGTGCTAGGTGAGATGGGGTACCGATCTAGTGCTACGAAGGCCCAAATCTGCAAGGAAGGAGTCACCTGTCTAGGACATAAAATAAAAGGAGGTCAAAGATGGCTAACCGAGACAATAAAACACACTGTGTTAGAGATACCCACTCCGACTTCATGTCGAGAAGTACAGGAGTTCCTGGGATCAGTGGAGTACTGCCACCTCTAGATCCCGGGGTTTGCAGAGAAGGCTCGACCCTTGTATAAAAGATACAAGGCAGGTCAGGCATGGGAATAGACTATGCAAATAGACGGCGCCTTCTGAGCCCTAAGAACAGCCATGTTAGAGGCCCCAGCCCTAGCGCTCCCTGACCCCACAAAGGAGTTCCACCTGTTTATAGACAAAAACAAGGGAATAGCCAAGGGGGTGCTCATGCAGACGCTGGGAGCTTAGAGGCGGCCGGTAGCGTACCTGTCCAAGAAACTAAATCCGGTAGCGGCAGGATGGCCAGCGTGTCTGCGGATCATCGCAGCTGCTACTTTGCTGGTCAAAGACGCCGACCAGCTCACTCTGGGTCAGCATCTGCAAATTACCACCCCTCACGCCATAGAGGAGATCTAATATTCCTCCAACAGGGGGGGTATGTGCGGCCCTAGGGGAAGAGTGCTACTTCTATGCTGACCATACTGGGGTAGTAAAAAAATCCATGGCTAAAGTCAGGGAAGGACTGGCGAAACGGAGGCGGGAGCGTGAACAAAGAGAAGGGTGGTTTGAGTCATGGCTCAATAGCTCCCCTTGACTGACTACTTTGCTTTCCACTTTATTAAGACCCCTAATTGTACTTCTGCTCATCCTCACTTTCAGACCCTGTATTCTGAATAAATTAGTTACCTTTGTAAAAGAACAAGTCAATACCATGCAATTGATGGTACTCTGAGAACAGTACCAGAGGCTGAGCCGTAATTCCTACTTAGAAAGAGGGGAAATACGGGACCCCTGTATGAGCAAGAGTGCTCATAGGGACAAGAAAAAGGGGGGGGCGGAATGTAGAACAGGAAGGAGAGCAGGAGTGACTCCAAGACAGGCTGAACCTCCCGGAATAGGCCTAAGTTTTGGTTTCCCGGCGCGGGTCCTCCCCTTCCCCGAAATACCGCTGATAACAACTAAAAGGTCCCAGGACTTGGAACCAACCAATCAGAAGCCAACATGACCTTGGAGCCCATCAATCAGGAGCCAACATGATCAGCCACTCTTGAAGGAGCAAATGAACTAAGGGAGGGAGGGGGATGGTGTGCCTGGTGTATGTAACCTACTGAAAAGTATAAAAGCTTAGTTTTTACCCCAGGGTGGGGTCCTGGTTCGTGGAGAGGCCACTGCGTTGGTGCTCTGGGACTTGGACCCTAGCTCGAACTAGCCAATAAACTCCTTTGCCTTTTTGCACCCTCGGTGACTCTGCCTCTCTGTTCCTGGGGCCGAGGGGAACCAGTTCTAACACTAGATCCTGGGATTCATATAGTATTGTAGAGAGTCAATTTTGTTTTCTTTGCCTTCCTTGGTTCTGAATTGGTTCTATTTGTTTCTGCTAAAAATGGTAAAGCAGAAAGATTGAAAAAAACTTTAGATTACTAAAGGCGTAAGTTGTTCCACAAAAGGCAAATGTTTGGAACTATAGCCTTCCAGTTTCAGTTTCAACAAAAGGAGAATGCTTCTCTTTCCTAATATTTTTAGCAAAAATATTGAAATTAAGCCTCATTGGCCTGGCTCAGGTCAGATGTGCATCGTTGGATCAATAATTGAGACCTAGACACAGAAAGACAAATACTGCATGATTTCACTTATATCTGGAATCTAAAAAAGTCAAACTTAATATAAGTAGAGGGTAGAATAGTGGTTACCAGAGGTTGGTGTTGGGAGGTAGGGAATGGGGAGATATTGATCAAAGGGTACAAAGTTTGAGTTAGAATAAGTTTTTGAGATCTAGTATATAGCATGGTGACCATAGTTAATAATAATGTGTTGTATATTTCAAAACTGTTAAAAGAGTAGATTTTAAGTGTTCTCACTATAAAAAAAATCAGGTATGTCAGGTGATGGATATGTTAATTACTTTGATATAATCGTTCTTCAATGTATACATACATCAGAGCATCACATTATACCCCATAAATGCATACAACTATTATTTGCAATTAAAAATAAAAATTCCAAAAATAATTGAGGTCAAAGGATCATTATCCATGATTTGGATTTGTGCCATTTCCAATAATAAGATAGGAGGACAACATACCGTCCAAACATGGCTAGGAGAAAGGTGGCTTTCCTGTGCTTAAGAACATGGAATGGATGATATATGTCCACCATGCTGATTAAATCTCCTTTTTTCAATGAACTTTGTTATTGTAAAGGGAAGTGAAGGAATCATGGCTTAATCAACTCCAAGCATATAAACATTCATGAAGCAAAACTGCAATGAAATAGTAACTGAGGCAGCAATTATTTTTGATCAATTGGCCATATATTGTATATGCCCAGTACTATTATGGTCACTAAAGGGAATATAAAAATGTAGTTTACAGTATCCCTTCATAAGATTTACAATTTGGTTGAGGAGAGAAGTTTTATCCACATAAAAATTAGCAAGCAATTGAAGACTACTTTTAGTGATATGGGTCATACTAGGAATAGACTATATAGGAAGGCCTCACAAAAGAGTCGGTCCTTTGGCCTATCTTTGAAGAATGATGGAAAGAAGGAAAGGTATCACATTCTAGAGAAATAACATAGATATAGACATAGGGACAGAACTAAGCCTATCATGGGATAATATGGCGGATGTTACTTCCCCTTCTTCACTGACAGAATCTCCCTGTTGTGGTTGAGCACAGGAAATTGCTAAGCTTACGGGATAAGTAATCATTGCTTCAAGCCAAATATAAACATTTTCTTCTCTAAGATAAATGAAATCTCTTGGGAAAGTTTTGGGCAAGCTTTTGCTTTCCCGAAATAAGGGGAAAAATGTGGTTGGTAAAGCTTCATTTTTCACCTTCTTTCTGTCTTAAATATAGACAGTGTCTGAAAGTGTAACACCCACATTCAACCATGATACAACAAACCTGAAAAGGAAAGTCAATATGATAAAAATGGTAAAGGACAAAAAATATCCCCATAAAACCACTTTTAGCTCTTTTGGGATTAAAAAAGTCTTTATCTGTTTAGGCCACTGTAACTATTATATTACTTGCAGCCAAATCTATTTTTAACTGATACAGATACGAAAGAAATAAACCTAGTGAAGGGTTGGAAGATAGTGGGAAATATAATTTCATTAATCATAATATATTATTCACACCTCTATGATTTTATATGTTGGATACCCTCTGTCTACAATATCTTTATCTCTTTACCTAAAATATTATCTCTTTAGGCCCAGCAATTTGTTATTTCATATATGAAATTTCTTCTGATTACTAAAGTCAGAATAGATGAGGCTTTGGGCTTCCACAAAGCATACCTTGTGTTTATACGTAGCACTGAATAAATTTTTCAGTCTTGCAGTATGAGTAGGTGTTTAGATATCCATCTCTTTGTGTAGTCTACAGACTTCCTGAGGACAAAGATGTCATTCATTTTTTTTTTGTTTTGTACATAAGTGTCTTACATATGTTATGCTTTCAATCCAGTTTTGTCTAAATGGAACTTTGTGTTATAGACAAAAAAAAAAAAATGGTAGCACTATTTTCTAGCTCCCAACTCCTTCTTCTAGGTGGAGTTTATCTCTCCATTCTTAAATCTATACTTGGCCTAGGGACACACTTTGCCAATGGGATATAGCAAATGAGACACAAGTAAAGATTTGAAAAGTTATGGTGCATTGGGGCTTGCACCTTCTCACTGCCTTTTAGAACTCTGAGACTCCATGTGGAGAGCTCAGAGTTTGTCTGCTGAAGATCAAAGACCACATGAGCTGCTGTCCCAGCTGAGGAGATCTTCTAGCCACCAGCTGACCCCTTAACTGATCTCTGTTGCTCAAGAGCAGCCAAGACCAGCAAAAGAATTGTCCAACTGAGCCCAGTTTAAATTAATGAGGCTCAGAAATATGAAGTAAATAAAATGATTGTTTTAAGCTACCAAATTTGGAAGTAGATTGCTACATAGCGACAACTATCAAATGCACCATCAATTTTTCAGGATTGCTTTTTAGAACTTTTCACTTCAGGAGGTCAGTTAAAAACATACAAATGATTGGAACAACTGTGTCTTAAAGTAGTTCAGAAGAAATTTATTTTCATAGTTTTTTGGTTGACTTACAATAATGACTAAAATACTCTTTTGTAATATAGGCCTACCTTGACTCATAATATAAATGGGTTGCTGTTGATTTTCAAAACAGTGTCATAGGACCTACAAAAGTAAAATAAAATTTCTCTGCTTTTTAAGATTTTTGTCAGCTGGTACAATTTTTTAAGCTGTTAAGAGACCTTGAATATACTTTATAAAACTCATGGGATCTGTGATCTACCCCAGTTATGTTTATTGTGAAACTTTTATGTGGTATTTCAATATTTTAAGCCAGAGGTTAATAAAACTTTCTGTTTGGTCTTAGCTTGATTCATATGGACTTGGTTATTTATGAGCAATAATCAAATCCTGAGCATCATAACTTACCAAAAATATACTCATTTTATACATGTATTAGGTGTGAATTTTAAAGCCCTAATCAAGTTTCCTTAGTTTTAAACCTTAGTAAACTGCTTTAACCCAAGGGCAATTAGGAAAATCCAAGTGAGCTATAAACCACTTTTTGTATCTGTTTTTTTGTGCCTTTCCACTTAGAGAACAAATGGGAGACAGCAAGCTTAGGAAGGGGAAGTAGCATGGTTGGCTGGCTTCTTCTGTCTCCCTCCACAAAAATTCTGCCTTAATTTTTGAGGAGGAAGGTATATGTAGGATGGAGAACAGGTTCAGGATATTCTGAAATGTTGGGCATATCAGCCAGGAGTAAAATTGCCATTCTCACAGAACTACAAGGTAAAAGCTGTTTGTGCAGCTATTCCTTTTGGGGTAACTGATCGTGACATGAGAAGTCACAGCTCTCACTTGGACCAGAGAAGACATCTTCTTTGTGAATGGGCCACCCATCCATCCCAGCCCCGACTTGACAGTCCTTTCCTACTTATTACAAAAGATAAATTTGCCAGAGATGCTTTCAGCTCCTCCAACTTCATCTTTAAGCTCTGTTTTAATACATTCCCACATCTTAGATGGTCCACAGAAAACAGTATATACATACACTTGCATGTATTTTTTATATAAATAACTTCAACTTTATGATCTGCACAAACAATAGACCATAGTTATAAACAATATGTCCTAACATTCTTGAAGCAAAGTTGGAATTAATTTTAATGTACTATGGTTACTGAAGGATGACATTTGTGATGAGGATTTCTCCCAAATTCCTTATGCTATGGACTAAATGTTTGTGTCCTCCCAAAATTCATATGTTGAAATCCGAACCCCCAGTGTGTTGGTATTAAGAAGTGGGGCCTTTGGGAGGTAATCAGGTCATAAAGGTGGAGTCTTCATGAATGGGATTAGTGCCCTTATAAGAAGAAACATCAGGGAGATGTGTGCAAACCAGGAAGTGTTCCCTCTCCAGACACAGCAGATATGCTAGTTCCTTGATCTTGGACTTCTCAATCCTCCAGAACCAAGAGAAACAGATTTCTGCTGTTGAAGAGATCTACAAAGTCATAATGCTAATCTTATTTCCTGCTTTTAAAACATTTATCTGAGTTTTTAAATTATATTATGGATTATTATTTCTCAGAAATCATGCTATGGATAAGCTACTCCTGAGGAATTAACCTTTGAGCCATTTATTCTCATCATAAACACTTAGAAACGTGGTGGAGATAGTAACGCTTACTTTTAAATTTTGAAAAAGGAAATGAATAATCAGAATCTCCAAATCAGTTGGGAAAGGTGAAGATATAAAATGACCTCTGATGGGGGAAAAATAGGGAATTAAACATCATAGAAGCTTGTTTTGGTATCATATAGATATAGGCAGTTCAAGCTTGGTATGATGATTCCAAAATCATCAGGTTTTTTTCCTTAATCAAAAAAATTAGATCATGGCAAAATATATGTAATAGAAAATTTACCATATTAACCATTTTTAAATGTATAGTTCAGTGACACTAAGTACATTCACACTGTTGTGCTACCATCACTACTATCCATTCACAGAAATCTTTTTATCTTGCAAAACTGAAAATCTGTACCTATTAAACATAACTACTCACTCCCCGCTCCTCCCAGCCCCTGGCAGCCACCATTCTACTTTTGGCCTCTATGAATTTGACTATTCTAGATATCTCATATTCATATAAGTGGAATCATACAGTATTTGTTCTTGTGTGACTATATTATTTCCCTCAGCATAATGTTTCAAGGGCCACATTTCAGAATTTCCTCCCTTTTTAAGGCTGAATAATATCACATTGTATGTATATAACACATTTTGTTTATCAATCATCAGTCTTTTAATGGGTTATTTCTCCATCTTCAACAATCCATGCTAGTTGCTAGAGTCTCTCGATAGTCCACTACAGCAGGGAGAAAAGAAAAAGAGAAAGCATGACCCTTATCTTTTTGAACACTTCTAATAAGTTGAACACTACACATCATCTTACCTGTCATTGATCAAAACCTAATCACATGGCCAAATACAGCTGCAAGGAGGCTGGGAAATGTAATCTCTATTCTGGGCAGTCCTGTAACCTGGGATTCTTTTAATGATGAATAAGGAGATAAAAGATATTGGGGGAACAATAAGAAGTATCTTCTATATTTACTAAAGGAATATGCACAGACTTTTCTAAAAGACATCCTTTCTTGGAGTGTAAGAGGCAGCTCCTCAATTCGTGAGTGTGATGTGATAAAGTTAAGTCTCATCAAAAGGAAATTTGGGTATGATTGGGTCTTTATATATTATACAGGGATTAAAGAATCAGGAACCAAAAATGTAAGTAATAATATCAAGTCACATAACTGAAATTAGGTTTGTTGTGTATGTGGAAATTATTGAAGATTTTTACATTATTTTATTTTTTGAAAATTTGTACATTGTCTGAATCTTATTCTAGTCTCATATTGCTTTTATATTCATAAAAAAATAAAACTTTTTTATTGGTAGAAAGAGAAAAATTTTTTTTGTTGGTTTTTCTTTGCTTTTTGCTATGTTTAAAGCTTTCCAGTGTTAAAATAACTATGTAAACAAAGCAGCCAAGAAATATTGATATAGTATGTCACATGTTAAATAATGTGGACATTATTCTAATAGCAAAAAAAAAAAGAAATAGTGAATAGTGTTTATCAAAGAACTGAAATGATGAAGTTAGCAATTTGGAAAATAACTGCTCTGAGCGCAGTGTGCAAATAGATTGAACAAGACAAGAGTGAGATAGGAAATCTAGTTAAGATTTCTGATTTCAATGTCAGAAAGCTAAGATAGCTTGAGGAGGAATTTGGAAGAAGAATTTGAGTCCTCAGGAGATGGAATTAACAAAATTTGTTGACAGATCAGATGAAGCATGAGAGAGAGAATAGAAGTTAAGAAGAAAGACCTGGTGTCTGGCATGACCTTCTGGGTAAATGGTAGTAAAACTGAAATAGGGAACATAAGCAGAAGAGCAGTTTTATGTGAAGGAAGGATAAATTTGTTTTGGGACCTCTTGAGAGCAAGACATCTGTGGGATTGTCCACGCAGAGCTCAGATATCAAGGAGGTAGTTTAATCTCAGGGGAGAGAGAGAGCAGACTATAAGGTTTGCCAGGATTATGGGGTTTCCACCAGGACTTTTGGTGCTTAAATCAAAAACTCCTGGGCAAACTGAGATGAGTTGGTCATCCTACATACTATACATATGAATTTGAGAATCATCAATATGTGATATTGAGGAGGTACAGAGAATATCATCCCCATGTGACTGTTACTACCTAAGTATACTTTCTTTTAGTGTACATATAATTACGTGCACTTGCAGCAGCCCTGGGTTTTGTATATAAAATTTTGTACACAATATTTTGTCTCTCCAATAAAAGTTTTAACTCCATAACAATAAGAATGTTTTTTTTTTTTTTCATTCCAAGAAATCCCATTCCGGATATTAAGACTAACTTTTAGTAAATAGAATTGACTAATTAGAAAGTTAAACCATATTTATGAAAAAAGTAGATAAAGAAAGAAAAGCACCTTATAATATATACCAGGTATTTCAGAGTTTTACGAATTTTTGGTCAAAGGCTTCTGTAAGGATTATAGATGTAAGAGTACATAGAATGAAATATTTCTAATTATAAACATTAAAGGGCTTTCCATGTTTTGTCTTACTCAGCCACTAATAGTTGATAGTCACTTTTCTCTTTGCAGTCATATTGAGAACACGTCTTTCTCTGAAGATTCAAATAAAAACAAAGCTGTGAAAACAAAGTAGATAAAATAAGTTCATAATTATGAAGAATAGAAAGATGCACTATGACAATGTTAGGAAACCATTGAAATGTTAACTCTGATGAACTTTAACCAAACTTGTCTTTCAAATGTTTAGTCCCAGTACTCAAACTCTGCAGTTTGTCACTTTTATTTTTAGTTGTGGCATACACACTCCTGAACCCTCTATTCTGGGATGAAAACATTATGTCTCTGAATTTAAAAGAGCAAGGCTCACAGAGTTCACTCTAATCTGTTGCAGATGGAACAATTTTTGTTTTTGTTTTGATAGCTCTAGCTGGGATTTGGTATTGATATTTTACTTTCTTATTAACATTACAATTTAAAAAGCAATAATTTAACCCTCATAAAAAGTCAGAATAAAAGGATTATTCCAACTATACAGAAGAGTAAATTCAGACATTTAAAAAAATAAAAAAATTTAATAATGTTAATAACAACCATTTATTGAGAATCTATTATTCACCAATAACTGTGCTGGATCTCATGTACATATTCATTACACTATCATCTCCATTTTACAGCGAGGAAACTAAGGCTTAGGGATGTTAAATAATTTGTCTAAGTCAATGCACCTAGAGTTAGTGGTGTGGACAATATTTGAAATGACTGATGCCAAAACGTATGTACACTAAGTTGCCTCTGTATTTATTATTTATCTCCCTCCTTTAAAGTATTTGGTATAATGAACACAGATACACATACACACACAATATAGTGACTGTCACATAAACAAGCTTAACAACTGTATAGATGCTTTCCCTCCAGTTACAATGGACCATGCTCTCCTTCAACTGCCCTCAGGATCCCGCCTCTGTTTGCCTGATTGAAGACTTAGCTTCTGCCACTTTGCTCTTCTGCACTATCTACTGCTTTCCTCTATTGGATCTTCCTACCAGAAATATACATTCTTGTCCCCATACTATACCTCTCTAGCAACCACTTCCTTCCCTGCTCTCTTCTAAAGCAGAACTACTCAAAAGAGTTGTGTAAATTCAGATTATCCTCTTTTTCACCTCTGAATTCTCTTCAACTAGCTCCAGCTGGGCTTCCATCTGTGCCATTCCATGAAATAGCTCCAGCCAAGGTTATTCAGATCATTGATGGCCTCTATCTTGCCAAAGGAAATGACAGTACCTTAACCAATTTCTCAGCAGTATTCAATAGAGTTGATTTCTTCCTTTCTGTAATACTTTCATCTCTTGGTTTCCATGACATTATTTATTGATCGATTTAAATGATCAATTTATTTGACTGATATTTATTGCTAGGAACTGTTCCAGGTACAACAACCAAAGTCTTCATCTAGAACACAGGCATTAATATTGTAAATAAATGAATAAAATTTATAGTGCATCAGATATTGCTACATGCTATGGAAAAATGAAGCAGGGAAGGAAAATAAGGAAAGTTGGGAGGGAGAGGGATTGCCATTTTAAACAGGATGTTCAGGGAAGACCTCACTGCAAAGGCGATATTTGAGCAAAGAACCTGAGGAGATGAGGAAGCGTGATGACTTAAAGGGGAAGAGCATTTCAGTGGAAGGAGCAGCCAGTGGAACACACTGAAGGGGGAGAGTGCCAGCTGCGCCTGGGGGACAGTGATGAGGCCATTGTGGCGGAAGTAGAGTGAGCAAAGGAAAGAGAAGAGACCAGAGAGAGAATGGTGCAAACTGTCAAAGACCTTGGCTGCTTGGAAAGGGGTCGACTTTAAATATAGATGAGATAAGGACACTTAGCAAGATTTTGAGCAGAGGAGTGACATCATCTGCCTGATGATTTACAGGATCACCTGGCTTCTTTAGTATAGAGGGTGGAAACAGGTAAGCTATTCCAGCAATTCAAGCAAGAGATGGAGGAGGTTTGGACAAGGGTGGAAGCAATGGATGTATTGAGAAGTGGTGAGAGTCTGGATCTATTTTGAAAAGAAAGGCATGTGATTTGTTAATATTAAAATATTGTTTTAAAATTTTGCCTCACTAACTGCTCCTTCTCAGTCTTCTTTGCTGGCGTATATTCTTCTCAACCTCTAAATGTCCACATGTTCAGGCTTCAGTCTTAGTCCTTATTCTGTTTTATTATTTATATTTTCATTCTAGATGATCTCATCTTGTTCATCAATTTTAAATAGCACCTGCTGATGATTACCCCACTGCCACCCCAGATCTTGCCGCTTCCTCTATACTCCAGAGTCTTATATGTACTCAATTGATATCTATCACATGCATGTCTAGTATAAATATCAAACTTAAGATATTCAAAACAGAGTTGTCAGATCTCACCCTGTGTCCCCAGTATTATTAGTTCTTTTGTCTTTTCTATATGAGTAATTCATTCATTTACTCAATCCAGAAACTTGAATTTAACATAATCTTTATTTCCTCTTTATACCTCACACCATCATATCTTATATACCACTAAGGCCTTGGGATTATACCTTCAAAAATATATATACACATATAAATATGTGTATGTATGTGTGTGTGTATATATATATATATATATCTCAAAGAAGGGGACAGATTTGTGATATATGTATTTATCACAAATCTATACCCTTCTTTTCAACACCTTCTCCACTTTTGACTAAGCTAACATCCTGTCTCACCCAAACTACTGCAGTAGTCCCCAGCTGATTCTATTTTTGGCTGCCCAATCCATTCTTTACACATCTTGTGTAAAGTTCTGTTCCCCTGCTTAAAATTCTTAAGTGGCTTCTACATGTTCTTACAATGGAGTCTCAAGGCCCTACATTATTTGTTTATCTCTCTAATCTTATACTATACTCCCCAAGTTTACTATGTTCTATACACATGGGTTTTCTTTCTCTTCCTGTGGCAGGATAATCTTATTCCTGACTCAGGGTCTTTGGACCCACCTTTCCCTCCTCAAGAACTACTCTTGCCTTGTATCATTGCAAGGCCGGCTTCTCCTTGGCCAAACTTTAATTCAAACAGTACCTCCTCACAGAAGCCTTACCTGACAATCTTTACTATTCTCCCCTCACCTTAACCCCCTAAGTACTCTTTATTCCATTATTGTTTCAATATGATTTACCTCTATCTGAAATTATGTGTACTTTCTTTACTATTTTTCTTCCCCTGCTAGGATGGAACCTCCATAAGAACAGCATTTGTTGTTTGTGTTCACTACTGTACCTCTGTGCCTATAACAGCGCTGCACACGTAGAAGGCACACAACAGATATGTATTAGAAAAATAAATGAACAACTATTACTCAAACTATTTGTAGAATATAAGGAAGATTACTTTGTTGTTGCTGTGATTGCTACACTAGAATGTTTATGGCAGCACAATTCACAATTGCAAAGATGTGGAAACAACCCAGGGCCCATCAATACATGAGTGGATTAATACAATGTGGCATGTGTATACCATGGAGTACTATTCAGTCACAAAAAACAATGGTGATCTAGCACCTCTTGTATTATCCTGGATAGAGCTGGAGCCCATTCTACTAAGTGAAGTATTCCAAGAATGGAAAAACAAGCACCACATGTACTCACCATCAAATTGGTATTAACCAGTCAACACTTAAGTGTATATACAGTAATAACATTCATCAGGTGTCAGGCAAGTGGGAGCAGGGAGGAGGGGATGGGTATGTACACACCTAATGGGTGCTTTGTGCACCATCTGGGTGATGGACAGGCTTGAAGCTCTGACTCGGGTGGGGAAAAGGCAATATATGTAACCTAAACATTCATACCCCCGTAATATGCTGAAATAAAAAAAATAAAAATAAATAAAAAAGGAAGATTACGAGACATGAGTTAAGGTTTCACTGATCATCACCTAAGAGTACATTTAGGAATAACATTGATCAGGTGTCGGGCAGATGTGGGTGGGGAAGGGATGGATGTATACATACATAAAGAGTGCAATGCACACTGTCTAGGGGATGGACACGTTTGAAGCTCTGACTCGGGGGGTGGGGGTGGCAAGGGCAATATATGTTACCTAAACTTTTGTACTCCTGCAATATGCTGAAATAAGAATAAAAAAAAAAAAGAATTAAGTAGGAAAAAAAAAAACCTTGGCAGTTCATTAACTTTAGATGAACTTTAAGCTCCCTCAACTCCATTAACATCCCTCTCTGCCTGATTTGCACTGAAAGGTTCTTTGGGTCAGAATTGTTTTCAGAACAATTGCCTCTGTTCTGACCAGTTGCATCCCAGTTTCAAAGCTGAAGCTGGTCAACCCTCTTTCACTTTGTCTGATGTCACGGGTACTGCAGAAGCTGAAAACCAAGGAGTGAATCACAGAAGGCATCTAACTTTGGAGAGTCCCCGTATTTCATTTATCATAACATTTCTGAGGACAGTGTAGTGACAGACATAATGGTCCCTGAAGTCTCTGACTGTTGGACCACAACTCAAAAAAGCCACATTAAACATTTCTTACCTCACCTCTTGAGTTCTCTATCACATAACTTATAGAGAGACTAGATTGAATACCAAAAGGCAACATAAAATGTATGGTTAATAGCCTTATATAGCAAATGGCTATCATTAAATGAATATTTTACATCCCATCTCCTTTTGTCTGGTTGCTAAGGAATAATGGAAGTATATGGGGACATTGAGGCAACTGGAAAATTTTGTGATGTTGAACAAATCCAATTTTAAGGTTCATGAATTTAAGCTTATACTCTTAAAAGATATTTGTTCTCATGTCAGTCTGTTTAGTACAACTGGGCCTACAGTCTCTTTCTCTATTAGTTACCAAGAGTCAGTTTTTACTGTAAGGTTTTGTATTGTTGTCATTTTATTTGTTGTTGTTTTATTTTCTTTTTAACGGAGAAAATATGCTTTTGAATAAACACACACACTAAATTTTAAGTGCTCAATATAATAGTTTAGTTGAGTGTCCATGGTCAAGCACTTTGTTTAGAAGTATTTTAATGTGAAACACTTTGCAAACTGTAAATCCCAGGTTAGTTATTACTAAGTGAGCCGTGTAAGTTATCAAAGGCTTTAATTAAATAAACTAGTTTATTTCTTTTAATCTCTCCAGATGTTGACTATCAACTCTGAGGAAAAATCTGCAGCCAGATCTTTTTTTCAGTCTGCCTCTTACAGTCTGCAAATTACAACCACACATACTTTTTGAAAAAATATGGCTACCATCCAGCTCCATAGTTTCTGTGACTGTTTTTGTCTGATCAAGGAAGAATTGACACGTTTACTGTTGGACAACAGTAGGAATCCCTTTCTCATTGTTTGTTTTCTAGCCACTTGCTCTTCTGTTGGCATCTGTAGCTAAAGAATTTCACACAAAACTAAATTGATTCACTTTTCTTGCCTCCTGTTAAAGATTATCGATTTTCGACCCATCTTGGTACCTACACAACATTTTTCTTGTAAACAGTTTTTTGTATCATGATCTACTGGAACATTCACATTAGTATAAAACAAGTTATAACATTGCTATAGATTCATTCCTGAACACTATGCTGTAATTTATTCTTACGTGTTTTTGGAGATTGAGTAAATTCTTGGAGTACAAAGCTATTTATGGAAGGCTACATAAAAGTACATACTTATAAATATTTTACCTGTGTGTTTTAATCATGTTAAAACATAGCAATGTTTTAAATATGACATAATTTTTTAAAAAATATGTTTTTAAAGTTGTAAGAAACTGGACATTAGCCTTTTGAAAGAAAAGCAATCCACATCAGAGGCCAAGATCTAATGGGGCTGTAATAATAATTATGGAGACCAGACACAGGATGGGGGGGACAAGTTTGGATTAAATTAACCACTGATAGAAAAATGTAAAAGGTATTCTCTTGTGATTGAAAAGATACTCATAGGATTTTCACACAGACTAATAGAACCACTTTGCTCCTTAAATTTTTTTTCTTTTCTTTTCCTTTTTTTTTTTTTTTACTTTTCCATAAGATGAAATGAGGAAGTGTATATGTAAAGAAAATTTGAAAAAGCGGTATTTGTCTTTTGATCAACTGTAAGTAAGAAATTGTCAGCCTTTCCTGTTGAAATACAGTCTAAGGTTATATATATCTGCCTATCACTTCCCCAAGTGGTAGTCAAGCTGTGCACACATCATGGCCTGTTTAGTTATGTGTTTACTCTTCTCCTCATCTTACACAGAATTAATCCTTGAACCTCCATAACTGGTGATAGAGTCACTGTTGCAAAGTCCTTCAGACTGTAGATAATTGTACCTTTTTAAATAGAGAATCTGGGTACTTTAAAAAACTATTTTTACCTGGCTAAACTCAAGTCATAAAACAAATCTAATTAGTCTTAGATGATAAATGACCTGGTCAATTTATGGTCTACAAGAATGTGCTCAAAATAATGATTTGAACAGTTAACAACTCTATTCATTAGGGGCCACAACTGGATTACAGATTCTTTTCTCGGATGTTCATAGTTTTTTCTCTTCACTTCACATTGCTTTAACTTTGAATATTTCCCTGCTCAGAAGCAATCACTATCCTGTATTACTTCCAAGTGTTGATTGCTCCTAAGAAGTAATCACTATCCTATATTACTCCCAAGTGTTGATTGCTCCCAAGCTTATTTTAAAATATTTATTAGAAATGTTTTTGTCCTGAAACAATATTTGGCTGGATTGTTCTCAGTATGGCATCACTACCTTCCCTTTCAAGGTCTCCTCTGCAATAACATTTCAGAGTCCCTTTTTCCATGTGGTTTTGGTTAGAGTTTGCCAATGAGAGGTACTCCAGTGAAATTTGGAAGGCAGAAAAGAAGGGAGGATAAGATGCTCTGGAGGCACTTTCAGGCAGACCCCGGGAAGATTTCAAACAAGAAGATCAAAACGCCTTTCTAGAAAGCTCACCTGCTTTAGTGCTGCAGGCAGTTGAGATCACAAGTAATGGCTGCTTGAGAACCAGTGTTGCTGGCTGATATAGTTTTAGGTTCCTGAGACTTTCAGCGCTTTCTGAAGAACCTCTTGAAAACTATCAGCTCTATGGTTACAACTGAGAGCATTGCTAGTGGATTCCCTTATTTATACACCCCTAGCCATTTTAATTACTGTGTGTACCTCTGATCTCTTGTATCAAAATCCATACGTGGACTATGCTGTGGCTTCTAAATTTTTTTTATCAAACTCTGACTAATAGAAACATGAGTTTTGTTGTATATGACTTTAAACTTTATACAATGGCTGACTTTACCTATCTTTCCTCAACTTTCTTTCCCACTCATTTATAATTTTGAGATTAATCCATGTTAATACGTTAGTTTTAGCTCATTCATTTTAATTGATATATAATATGCCAATCTTTTATTTGTTATAATTTATTTATCTATTTTCTTATGAAAGAACATTTAGTTGGTGTCCAAAGTTTTGCTATTACCAATAATGCTAAAATGAAAATTCTTTGTGTCTTCTACATATAAACAATACTTTCTTAGAGTCTACACCAGGAGTAGCACTGATGCCTCAAATGGTAGGAGAGTTCCCTATGTTTTACATCTTCATTAAAGCTTGGTAATGTCAAACTTTAAAATTTTGTTAATATTATAAGTGTTTAATAATGTCATATCATTTTAATTTGAATTTTAAAAATTCCTGGTTAGTAAAGACATATATTCAGCTGCTTTAATGTCATATAAAATAATAAATAATAAATTTTGCTTACATGTGCATTTTTGCTTAAAAAACTATTTTATAAGAGCTGATGAAAGCATTAAAATAAGTCAGCTATTGAATATAGCATTATATAGCATATGAAATAGTAAGAGGAAATTATCAATTTCCTGAATATCTTGAGGACTGGCTTCATATTTCTATTTGTAAATCTTTTGGCCCAAACTTACAGTTAAGATTCAGGAATAAAGTCATTTTTATTCTTCATTTTCTCTAAAAGCAGGCAAACATTACAAAGAACAAAAATAATTGTAAACCTTTCTCCAAAAAACTAATAGTCACAACTCCCAACCACAACTATTGAAATTTGAAATCCAGATCAATTTGAGGGAGAATGCCAAGTAGGAAACATACTTCCATAGATATAGTGCAAATTTTAAAATTCTACTAAAGTAGAAGGGCCTAATTAATGCTTCTTTATTTGGTACGGCGAGATCTGGTGAGGGTCTGAGGGAGTATCTCTGAATCTCGTACACAGTATAAGGATGAAGGAGAAACAGCAGAGATGAGCCATCTCTTTAAGATGAAAGTAATCCATTTATTTCGCAGGGTGTATGAGAGATGAGGGCAATTTGCTCTGAAGGGGTTGATCTCAGGGAGCTAAAAATAAATAGGTGAATGTGAAACTGTCACACAAAAATGAGTGACATTGGAGATTTTGCTGTGACCCTCACAAATATTCTAATTGCTCTGAGGGGCAATTTAGCAGAATGAATAAAGATATATTCCCAGGGCAAAGGCCCAGGAATATTTGGCAAGATCATGAGGTACTCTATCTAGAATGGATTTGTCTGTCTTTCTTGTTCAATCACCTCCTTACTTTTCTCTTTCTTTTCTTAAACAATAAGCTGATTCAGACAGAATGGACCACATTTAAAGATGAGTAATAACTAGAAGAAATCAGTCATGGAGCTAAGCAAAAATGAATAGAAGGTAATAGGAGAAGAGGGGAGAAGGGAAAAGGAAGGGGGAAAAGGAAGTTGATATGTAAAAGCAGGAGAAAAAATTCTACCTCAAAATAATTATGCCAGGAAACAAGAACATATTCCTGATCTCAAAGAATCAACTAAAAATATGGCTTATTTGAAACATGAGGTCAAAGAAGATATATATGCAAGAATAAATAAAGAGATGAAAGTAAACTGTCAGATTCAACTTACCTATAGTATTAAAAGATAACTGAAAATTAAAATAGACACTTCTGAAAACACAGATAGGGACAGGGAGGAGAGACAAGTTAATCAAACAAAAGTGCTAAGCCCATAAAAGTTTAAAGGGATTAAAAAAAAGAATACGAATGAAGGACAGATACAAGGGATGAATGTACATTTATATGTTGCAACTAAAGAAGAATATACAACTAATTAGAATTGAAAATATTTGATACAATAGACTCTGAATACCAAAGAGTATATTATATCTGAGATATAATTGATACAAAATAATCAACATGAAGTTACATATTTGAAAAATTATTGGAATTCAAAGACAAAAAAAAAAGGAATCCCAATTTTTAAAAACAGCTACCTACTGAACCTAAAAATCAAGCTGTTCTTGGACTTCTTGATATCTACATTAAATATCAGAAGACGGTAAAGCAATGTTAAACAAATATCTAGCAATGAAAATATAATTCAATAATTTATATTAAGTCAAGTCATCACTCAAAAATAAAGACAAAAATCATATAGTTTCAAATGTACAAGAACTCACAGCACAATGACACCATCAGGATGATGATATTTGGCCACCTGATAGATGACCAGAGAAAACAAGGAAAAATACTTGGAAATGAGCATTGTATTCACTAAAACACAGAAATGAAGCTAAACAATTATGGAAATATCAGTTCTAGGACAAAACTGTAATACTCTAAATTAAGAAAGCATAGCCAGGAGTGATGCAAAAATCAGAGTTAACCAGACCCCATATCTCATAGGACATTGTAATCCAGGGAAGGCATTATTTTGCTGTAACAACTAAAAGGATTTTTAGATTGTTAGGTATAGGAGAAAAAGAAGAATCAAGAATGATTCTAAATGTTTGGCTTGAACAGTTTTGAATAGAGTATCACTGAAATGAGGAAGCCTAGGAGAAAAGCCAGTTTAGGTTGGGGGTTATGTAAAAAGTTTTGGCATATATCAAAGTCTGAATATTTTTTGTTCCCCCAAAATTCATATGTTGAAGCCACACCCACAATGTGATGATATTTTGAAATGGGGCCTTTGAGAGGTAATGAGGGTTAGATGAGGTCATAAAGGCGAGCTCCTTATTATGGGATTTGTGCCCTTATAAAGAAAGAAACCACTGTCTCTCCCCTACTTCCCCATGAGAGGATACAAGTAGTTGGCTGTCTGCAAGCCAGGAAGAGAACTGAATCAGCCAACCAACACCTTGATCCAGAACTGTGAAGCCACTCAGTCTATGGCATTTTGTTATAATAGCCCAAGGAGACTAATACAGCATCTGTTAATTTTGAGGTGTCTTCTATGCATCAAGTAGGGGTTGGATACATGATTCTGGAGTCTGGGAGAGGATTGGGTCTATTGATAAGAATTTGGAAGTCATTAACAATTATAGATGGCATTTAAAGCCAGATTGAAGGTACACTGCTTAATTCTGCTGTGTGTTCCTGGTATAATTCCTCTTTATAGGGAAATGAATGGAATCAGCAAATTATGCTAGTGTCTAATTTATTTAAAAAGTTTACTTCAAGTACTTCCTCTTCTTTTCTCCACTTACCTGGTTTTGTATATAATGACTCATTTTGTACTTTCTACTCACTTCTAGATATAGCCATTCCATAAGATGCTTCTATTGCTTCTCTTCTTTAAATGTGGTGAGTCAAATCTCAAGGGCTAATATCATGTAATTATTGTGCCCAGTCCTGACTAACATATCACTGGACTAGCTAAATCCCCATTTCTCCGCCCTGTATGTTATATGACAAAAGTTACCACAAAGCCAAATATATACTTAGGGTCACCAAACAACACAGTTTGCATAGGACTGTTTAGATTTATACTTGTTGTCCTGATATAATTATTAATAGCATGACTTTTCACTCTTTAAAGTGTGTTGGTGATTTTAGCAGTAATTTTTATGGTCTTATAAATAGTAGATATTTCTCCTTCATAGTTCACTATATTAGTGCTAGCTGTTGATCTTAATTGAAATTATGTTGGCCTGTGATTGTGTCTCACATAGTTGAATAATACAAGGTTATTTTTTAAAAAAGAAATATTCTTAGGGACCCCTAATATTGATTAAAATTATTTAGATAGTGGTAAATAGGAACAAATATGGAACTCAATATAAAAGTCTTATTATCTTACACAACAAAGCCAGATATTTTAATTAAATGTAAAAAATCCCCACAAAAAACATAAATCTAAATGAAAAATAATGATTTAATATGAAAGATGATGTTTTGCAGAAACTAAATCTCTTTTCAGGTCACAGCTGTAGTGCTTGTGCAGGTTTTTTTTGGGTTTTCACAGCAACTCTCTGTTTTTAAATAATGATGACATTATTATTCATAGAGCACACCATAGGATTCTTTGGCCTTCATTTGGTATAAAAACATCACTTCATTATAAGTCCGCCTTTGTTCTTTTCTCATTATTGATTAAGTAAAGTTGTGTTATGTGGTTCCTTTTTTACCATAATGAAAACATCGGTACTAAAATCAATTAGTAGTTCTTGATTTTATGATGGCTCCCCAGATGGCCAGAAGATGTCTATATTAATTTCTTTATTATAATTTTATTCACATGACAACACAAAACTTAAAAAGTATTGCAGATCTCTAAGAATAAATTCTTGGAACTTCAGGGATCTATGAATTTCTATTTGTAAAATGTCACTGAATAATTTTAACCTGAGGATATATACAATCCAAGGCACAAATGATCAATGAAAATAACCATTCTTTCTCATTAGGAACAAAGAAATACAAATTAGAGCAGATAACAATTGTAAGTACTTTGGAAGTTCCAGGGGAAAAGGTTGTCACCCTTATACACTGCTTTTTTAATTTTAATTAGGTTCAATATTTCCTGAAAGCAAATTGATCATCTGTATTAAAAACATAAAAATATGTTTACTCTTTGACAAAATTACTTCCACTTCTAGAAATGCAACCCTAAGAACATACTTAATACAATTCACATGGATACATCAATTAGCATAGTACTTTGCACATAGTATGCACTTGATAAATATTTGTACACACACATACCATTCATGTACTTATGTCAGTCAATGTGCTAGGTGCTAGATATAAATTATGACAAGTCTCTGCTTTTGAGAAAGTACAGTTTACTCATGGAGCTATATTAAAAATCATATAAGCATGTAGCAACTGTGGCAAGTGCTACATTGGAAGAAGACATGAGTGCCTTTAACAGAGGTATTTAACATGGTCAAAGAGATCAAAAATGCCTTCTCTCAGGAAGGGCCCTCTAAACTGCAAGCTGAATGTGGGATGGGAGCTAACCAGAAGAGGGAGAAAACAGGTTTCAAGCAGAGAAGTAGTACGTGCAAAGGTCCTGAGTTGGGAAGAAACATGGTGGACACAAGTACCCGACAGAGGACCCTCGTGACTGGAATGACAAGGGAAAGGGGAATGTAGTATGCGATGAGGCAGGAGGAATAAGAAAGCACCAGAGTTCCTTTCTCATTTTTTGGTCATAGTTTTGTTCTTTTTCTCAAATAACTAGAATTTCCTTTAAAATCTTTACAGGATTTTTAATCGGGGTAGAATTGTCTTTGGAAAAGACCATTTTATCTGTGTGGGGGAAAACAGATGGTAGAATACTAGCTAAATGAATGAGATTAATTATGATTTTGTTCTTCACAGTAATTTTAATAGTAATAAAAAGTGGAAAATAGCCTAAATGTACAGTAGGGATTTGTTTAAATGGATTTTAGTACATTCATACTGTTAAAATATTTTGAAGTTGTTAAAAATGGTAATACTGTAGAAGTATATCTGTTGGCATAAAGAGCTGTCCTCAATATACGAAATAAAGATAGCATTTGACAGTAAAATATCTTGTTCTTATCTCAGATTGGCATGGCTCTCACAACAAAATATAACCATTTACATAAAATATTGGTCAAATTCAGGTCTAGATAGAAAAAAAGAATAAATCTGGCTGTTATCAAGGTAATTTGTGGCTTTTTAAAAAAGGCACTCTAAAACAAACTAATAGTCTATGCAGCTCTGATGCACCAGCTGATCCACTTTGGAAGTTTTATTTTCATTGCCTCATAGAAAAATAAAGAAGAACAGGAAATTAAGGATCATCAATATAAAAAATTATTTGACTGAATAAATAAAAGTGTAATTTTGTTGTGAGATAGTTACTTTCTTCCATAAAACTGTCCTGTCTTAGCTCCCTCAGAAGAAAGGGAAAACGAAGAACGCAATAATATGACTTCAGAATAAATAAATAATGGAAGAATTTCAAAACAGAATGAGGCTTTTCTTTGAACTATCCAATCTTCTTGAGACTGCAAATTGTACAGGAATAGGGAATAGTTTCTCTCATGAGTTTTTCCCCAATCAGGAGGAAAATATAACATGAGCCTTTCTCATGGATTTGAACATATCTAATCATATACCTGTGGGCAATCTAGAATAAAAGAAATATATGAAAAATTCATAAAGAAGTTATGTACATAGTATGTTCAGCTCAATTTATTGTATACAAAAATTTTGAAATAAAAAATTGTATTTATTTTTACATAATAATTCATATTGTATTTCATAGTATATAAATGCAACTAACATAAATCTTTGAATTATTCTGTCATGTTAGTTTGCTTAAATGTTTTCAATATAGTAAAGTTTTTCAATGGAGGGTTGTTTTTTATTGTATCTTTTTTCTGTGCCTTCATGTTTTGTAATATATTTCAGATTCAAAATATATTATTATGGATGTAACGGATTCTCTTTAAGTAAAGATAAACTTAGATATAAATCAAACTTCGAGTGTAGAATTGATTTGAGTAATATCAGACATAGATTGCAACAAGCTCAGTCTTTGGAGTAGAAAAGATGTGGGTTTTAATCACAACTTTACCACTTATAAGCAGTGTGACCTTGAGCATTCACTTAATTTCTCCAAATCTATTTCAGATCATGTCAATACCCTATTTCAAACCCTTCAAAAACTCTCCATTCCACTGAGAATAAAATCCAAAGTCTTTAAAATTATTCATGACCTTTTCCCTGACCATCTCTGAGGCCTTCTTCTCATTTCCCACCTATATTGTGTCCCTCAGGCACTTGTATATGTTCCTCCTTGAGCCTGCAGGCTTTCCCTCTTTTTCAATGACAGTCCAGCCCACCCATAAATAATTATTCATTGGTTTCTAAATATTTAATTAGCTAATATATGAAGATAGCACCAGGTGTATATTGACCCTGCAAACACACTTAAAAATAAATGAGGCTCGGTAAGCTGGGATAGTCCCAACAGCATACTGTGAATAAGAAGTGTGTGTTCAACGCTCCATTTTTTACTCTCAACGATCCCATTCCTCAGGCTGCTCAGTTTTGAGTTAATAATAAATTTGGTCATTGATTTGAAATAACAAAAATATCAGTGGTGGCTGCCTAGCACAAAACAGCTTGAATCAATTATGTGAAAAGGTAGTTATACATACACAGAAAAGAACTTTTTGTTAAAACAGACTTAATTTTTTTTGGTGCTGTATATTATTGTGTACTGTTATATTGAGTAGCTCATTAATCAGTCAATGGTTGAAACATGTTATTAAAAATAAAAGTAAATATAGGAGTCACCTTACAACTATGAAATAAAGGGCCAGCACAATTCCCAGATATAGCAGCCTTGACATTGTTGAACCCCTACACCAATGCCAGTAATCATCTGTCTACAGACTTCTTACTATTTCTGTCTTAGTCTGTTAGGCTGCTATAACAAAATACCTTAGATCTGGTAATTAATAAGTAACAGAAATCTATTTCTCACAGTTCTGGAGGCTGGGAAGTCCAAGACCAAAATGCTAGCAGATTTGGTTTCTGGTAAGGGCTCACTCTCCGCTTCAAAGCCAGCACTTTTTTGCTGCATCTTCACATGACAGAAGGGGCAAATACAGTGTCCTCACAAGGTGGAAGGAGCAAGTCAGCTCCCTTCAATCTTTTTTATAAGGGCATTAATGCTATTAATGAACGCGGAGCCTTCATGACTTAATCATTTCCCGAAAGGTCCCATCTCTTAATATCTCTTACTACCACCATAATGGGGATTAAGTTTCAACACGAATTTTGGAGGAATACATTCAGACCATAGCACTATGTGTGAAAAATAAAGCACTATTTCTCTAAATCTTTGTAAATCTTGTTTGCTGTTATATGCATGTGAAATCATTCCCAAGTGATACAGTGGTAATTTAATTTCATCACAACAAAAGAGTCATCACAAGTCATTCTCGCAACTACAGTGTTTATTAATTTTGAAGTTTGTATCATATTTGATTTTTAAAGTAGTTTTTGGCCTTCTTGTTGTATAAGAACTAGAAATGTAAGAAATTTATATGTTATTATAAAGAAAGCTGTACATTACTCAAAAACGTAGTTCTAGAGCATCAAGCTCTGAACTGGAGGGAACATTTGCAAAGTAAATAGAACACTGGATCACTAAGTAGGTGGTCACGTTTTGCATCCTAGTTTTTATTGCAATCAGTGATGAAACTTGGGGATGTCAGACCTTACATCCATGGGCTGTGTTCTTCATACAGAGAATATAGGGTACACAAGATGATCTATTGGGATATTAGAGAAAAACATAATTTTCATATTTTCAAGTCATTGGAAATTTTTATTTTGTATATTTTTGTGTATGTTTTATAAGCAGTATATTATATTGGTAGTATAACCATAAACTTTGGAGTATATGCTCAAAATGATTTTACTGATAAGAATTGTGATCTGGAAATTTTGAAGAAAATCACTCTGGTAATTCTTTTATCTTGTAATTGAAGAGATCAGAGATCAGTGCATTTTAGATCAACTTCATGGGGTCCTAAGAGTTCTTTGAAATGTGTTTAGGATGGAGAGGAAGCCTGAGAAATGGGAGGTTTGAGGAAATCCAATCCACTAGGCCCTGCCCTTCTAGCTCCTTTTTACATCTCTTTTATACATTAGACTTTGGGTTATATTTCTTTATAAGAATAGGTTCAGATATTTAAACAAAAACTTTGAAAGACACATTACTAAATGATGTCTGAAATCTCAACAGGATCTAAATTTCTCTGATCACCTAGGTTCTGAGCTGCTCTCTATTCTGGAGGTAAATAGTGGCAAACATTAAACACATACATAGCAAATTTTTATGGTAGGGATTTTGTATTACAGACTCCAGGCTCATGATATAATTAGTGATAAGAAATATATGTATGAGAAAGTAACCAAAAACTTATGTGCAACTTCAGTGGCGGACAGAATGTATAATAGTGTTTGAGCATAGGAACAAGATCTCTTCCAGGTAGAATCATAGTGAAAGGTGTATTAAAGGGGACTCTAAGATCATCCCATGTGATGTCCCACATCCAGTAATGCCACACGTTACTGCAACTTCTACCTTTAAACATCACTCTAGTAAAGTTGTATTCTATAGGTCTTGATTATAAAGTTGGGTAATGCAACTAATTGCTCTGTAGCGTTTTTTAAAATAAAGGCTACAACTGGATTTTGGTAACATATTTTTAAAGTATTGGGCAGCCTAGCCCCTAAAATGCCTGGATGCTTTTGATGACAATCAAGTATAGGCCCAGTTGCCTCATGAATAAAGAGAGTCATGTCATTATAAGCTATTTCATTTGTTTACCAGTTATTCTCAGGAAGTAAATACAAACACAACATTTCCTGGATTCTTTCTTTTCCTACTCATTTAATTAGAATCAACCCAAGCAGTTTGTCAAATCTAAAAGAAAAAAGAAAACAGCTTGTAGTTGTATGTCTGGTCAAGTCTCTGCCAAATTTTTGGCATGAATCATAAAGGAACAAGTAAGAAAGAAAATCAATAATATGACTATTATCAGAGACAATTCTGAATTATTTTCAAAGTTTGTTAATCTGTTTAAGATTACAAAGTCAGTAGGCACACATGTAAACTGTTATCCAGGCCATGTCTTTTTATGGTGGTAGCCCTGGGAAATTAAGAGATGAGGATGGTACAGATGCACTCGCAATTGGTCACGGCTCCCCGTAGCAAGGAACCTAGCTTTGCCCTTTAATGAAGGGCTGGGGTGTACAGTGGGAGGAGACATGTTCTGCCTGGGTCTGTACCCACCCGAAGGAGCATAGTTTCCTGAGTTTCCTGACAGAGAACATTTTGTAACAAGCTTTGCTTCCTTTCTTGTTTTCGTGAGATAATCCTATCTCTCCTTGTCATATACATTGTTTTCCATCTTTGGATAGAAATTTGACTACTAAAATTCAACGGTTAATGAAAAACTTTGTCTATTAAACAACACACCTTTCTTTATATATGAATATTTATATGTGGATATTTTTGTCCTCTCAATCAGCCTAAAGTTCTAAATAAAGAAGTTGCTGTAGGCCGGGCGCGGTGGCTCACGCCTGTAATCCTAGCACTCTGGGAGGCCGAGGCGGGTGGATTGCTCAAGGTCAGGAGTTCGAGACCAGCCTGAGCGAGACTCCGTCTCTACTAAAAATAGAAAGACATTATATGGACAACTAAAAATCTATATAGAAAAAATTAGCCGGGCATAGTGGCGCATGCCTGTAGTCCCAGCTACTCGGGAGGCTGAGGCAGTAGGATCGCTTAAGCCGAGGAGTCTGAGGTTGCTGTGAGCTAAGCTGATGCCACGGCACTCACTCTAGCCTGGGCAACAAAGTGAGACTCTGTCTCAACAAAAAAAAAAAAAAAAGAAAAAAAAAAAAAGAAGTTGCTGTAAAAGTTCCATGCTCTAAGAAAAGGAGACAATGGGGAAAAAATAATGCTTTATTGCTCTTATCCTAAAATGTGTCATTACAGACACAGTCCTTGGGGAGGGTGTGTGTGTGTATATGTGTGTGTAGAAAGCCCAGGGCCCAGAAGTGCCTCGTATTTAAACTTTTGATACTAGCAAAATGTTCAAAGAAATATAAACAGAGAAGATATGCACTGAAAAAATTGGTTAGAGAAGCCCAGCCTGTAAAATTTACATTTAATAGATCACAATATTCCAAAGCTTATCTTGGCATTTCTTTACTTTTTGCCTTTCTAGGGGATTTGGAACATAGAAAGGCCTTGGTACTTATCAAACTTTCAGAGACTCTAATTATGGGCATATTTGTTGTACCTTAGTGCCTAATTTTCTACACTTTGGCTCCAAAGTCATAACTCTTCTAAAGTTTACAAATCCACCAGAGAGGTGATCACAGTGTTTTGAGGTTTTTTTCCCCTCCTTTTTAATTGGCCTAGTAAAAAGAAGTTAGAGACCAAGGAGGAAAGCATAAAAGGAGTTGCAGAAAGGATTGACATCACCGATGACAACAGCCAGCCCATGACTCAGTACCTAGATTCCTTTCCTTTCTTAGAGGAAATACAGTTTCTACTTATGTACACAATCTGTTGGCCTCTAAATGCCCATTACAGTCTCTGAGTAGGGAAAACAATACATACCTCTTACTGAAGAATTCCCTGATCTCCCCATTTCCATCAAGTGAGCTTTCATGTAAACTCAGGGTGGCTGGAGACAAAAGGGAAAGTGTGAGGTTACTTGTGTGTGTGAGTCACTCAAGTAACCACAGCACTCAGAGCCATGCTGGCATCTGATGAGCATAACCATATAATTTATCACTCAAACTGGAACACTTTTATCTGAGAAAACTGCTACATTGGACAGAGCCCTGGGTCCTCCCTGGCAAACTGGAGATAGCCACATAGTAGGTATTCATGATCCACTGGATGAATGAACAAATGAGCAAGACTATAGCCCAGCCTATGCTTGTTCTAAGGGATACAATGGGACAATGGTCAAGAAGTTATTCTGGGTTGTTTCAGATGGTCATCCAAAGGGTAGAAGTTATGAAGTGATGGGTTTCAGCTCTTCATGAGGCCTGAACTTGAGACTCTGAGGAAAAGGGTCTGCAACCATTTAAGCTATCAGAAAGTACTGTAGGCTATCTTGGAATGTGGTCATTCAAAATATTCTGAAAGTATAGACATTAAATTTTTTTTCCAAATAAACGTTTACCTCAAATATTTTTTTAAAAAAATAGTAGAGAATAAGACTAAAAACAACAACAAAAATGTAGAAAAATACGATGTAGAATGGGAATGTAAAGCTCTGAGGTTAGCCCTGTTTCCTCAACTTATCCTGAAATATTGGAAAGATACATTTCTACAGTAATTTATCTGTAAAATTTAAAAAAGCAGGTACCTAATAATCTCTGACTTTCTTAGCCCTGCCTATCTATCTAACAGGGTTGTTTTAAAGAAAAAGTGACAAATTCTAGATCAAAAATCTTCTTTTCCAAAAAACAGAGCAGTGATGGATACAATTTTTTAAAAAAGAAAGGAAAAAAATATTAAAAAAAATAGCTGTCTCCAATAAAGGTAAACATTTTCTCAGACCAGAAATGGGTCATAAATGCAATATGATAATCAGGACTCAAGCTGAGCTTGAGGATATAGATGCAAGAAGTGGAGGTCAGGAATCAGCTTCTATGGAACAGAAGCATAAGCGCTCACCTTAAACACAGAGATGGAATCGGACTCACTGCCTATGGCCAAGAACTTAGTGCAGCCCTCCAGGTTTTAAAGAAGGCTGAAAATATCTCCTACCATTGCTTTACTGTCCTGGATTTTGGTTTGTGGGAAGCTACAGGCTCAAGGATACGGAGGAAACAAACATAGCCTCCAATCTGGAGCTGAGGAAAACTGCTTGCCAAATCAGAGGCTGGATGTGTAAATCCTTAATGTCACTGTGCACTTTGAGCCGCCTTTAAAAAACAGTTCTGTATTGGGGGCCCAGCGAGCTGAGTAGAGGCAAGTGTAAAACCTGCAAGGGCAGGGAAGGGTAGGCAAAAAATAGGAACTGATAGAAAGAACCAAACATAAGAATCCTTTCAAATTAAATGTGAATTTAAATGCAAATTTCAAGCACATAAAAGTCTAATGTTAAGAAGGACAAATCAAAATAAACATTTGGAAGGGAAATTTATTCCAGGTAAGTTTCGATCTTATAGAACAGTCTTGACAAAACCTTTAACATGAATATACTATGGATTTAAAAAAAATGAAAAAATACGTTGCTTCCTTTAAAAAGAATGAAAATTTACAGAACAAGAATAGTCAGAAGGAATACAAAAATGAAGATAAGAAAAAATTATTTATTTATTATTTTTTATGTTATTTAATTTTTTAATTTTTTTTTATTTCAACATATTACAGGGGTACAAATGTTTAGGTTACATATATTGCCTTTGCCCCACCCAAGTCAGAGTTTCAAATGTGCCCATCCCCCAGACGGTGCATACTGCACCCATTACATGTGTATATACCCATCCCTTCCTCCCCACTCCCATCTGCCCGACACATGTTGAATGTTATTACTGCATGTGTATTTAAGTGTTGATCAGTTAATACCAATTTGATGGTGAATACATGTGGTGCTTGTTTTGCCACAAGTATACTTGTATACTTCACTTAGTAGAATGGGTTCCATCTTTATCCAGGATAGTACAAGAGGTGCTATATCACCATTGTTTTTTTGTGGCTGAGTAGAACTCCATGGTGTACAGATACAAAAAAAAAAATAAATTTAAAATCTTGAAAATGAAAAGTATAATCATTAAAAAGAAAAATAATCTAATATATGGAATAAACTTAAGACAGGATAATGTCAGAAAGAAAATGAATAAACTAGAATATGGTACCATATTCTGTCTTCATTAAAGACAGAACAATGTGAAGAGCAATTGAGAAACATCACAGATTAAATTGAAATGGTCTAATACTAATTTAATAAGAGTTCCAGAAGAACAGGCTGAAGGGAATGGCAGGGAATCCACATTTGGAGAAGTAACTACCCACAACCTTCCAGAATTAAAATTATACTCTAAATGCAAATAGAATTAAAAAAAATAAATTCACACCTAGATACTTTATCATAATACCTCAGATCATCAACTATAAACAGATCATCTAAAACACAGCCAGAGGAGAGAAATATGTTTTGCTTACAAAGGAATGACACTTAAACTAACAGCAACAATTCTTTGCCAGCATTATTTGGCATCAATTCATGCCAGAAGATAGTAAAATTATATCTTCAGTGGTAGAAGGAAAATATCTGTCAACATAAAATTTTATTCTCAGCCAAATCCTCTTTTAAAAGTAAGAAAAAAATGACATTTTCAAACACATAAAGATAAATAAAAAAGCCCACACACAGACTATCACTCAAAGAATTATTAAAATATCTACTTTTGATAAAACAAAAGTAAACACAGATGAAAATTTTTCAACATATGAAATTATGGTGTATACGTACCTTGATAAAATATGTCTGAAGCTTATTAAATATTAACAATTTAAAGTAACTTTAAGCCACTTTTTGTTTGATTAAAAGAAGATGAAACTGCAGTTCTGAACAATTATATATGATGGAGTTAGAAGTTGTTCATTGGGAATTCAAGGCATACTCTGAAGGTCCTATTTGGTTAGAAAGATAGAAAAATATTGAATATAGAATTTATGTATATGTATGTATTTTAAAAATCTAAAGGTAATCCCTAAAAGAATATAAAAATCTGTAGTTTTCAAATCTATATAGAAAAAAGAACTACACATTATATATTTACATATATTTAATACCCATATATATTTTATAGATGTTGTGAACGAAAAATAAAATGCTACCCTCCCTACCCCCACACACACACTGAACAGACCCCCTTCACCCAAAGGGACCCAGAAAAACTTAAAACTGAGTTCCCAGCCATGATGGTGGAAGGTCAGACATGCATCATATTACCCCTCCCTTACTAATGGCCATCAGACTTTATTTCCTAAGAGTCTGACCAGCATTATTTCCTGATAAAAGACCACCAAACATGAAGTGGTTTTAACAGTCTACAGAACCTGTGCAAAGAGTGTTTTGCATCCTTGTTTCACCTTTTTGACGTAAACGGTGGCTATTTTTGAACATCGACCACATAGAATGCCAGAAAGCCCATTGCGCAGGTGCATAATTCTCTTTGCATAAACATTCATGACTCCTCCTATAGCTTATTAAATATGTGTATTTAGCCACCCTGCTAGGTATAAAAATCTTGTTCCCTTTGTCCCTCCCTTGAAACACATGTTCCTGGCTTGTGGCTGGGAGCCCTGCTTCCCAGCCTTCTGGAATAGCCACCATGGGCTGTAAACCTCTTTTGAAAAATAAAGCTCTCCTATTCCAAATTACTAACCTCATCATTTTTTCAGTTCACACACACACACACACACACATATGCAAACGAAATTATAATAAGATACAGTAACACAAAATAAAATGTCAGGAATAACTCCAATTCTGTCAGTAATCACATTAAAGTTAAATGGATAAAATTGTTCTATCAAAGAGATTATCAATTTATAAAGAAAAAAATAAAGTAAAATCCACTATGTTGTGCTCATAAGAAATTATCTTAAAGCAAAACCATACAGAAGGCTGAGTATAAAGTGATGGGAAAAGATATATGATACAGTGCAAATCACTAACCACAGTATACTACAGCAATATTACCATGAGTCAAATAGAATTAAAGTAAAGGAGCATTAAGAGAAGTAAAAATTACACATCAATAAAAAGGAAAAATATAATAATCACAAATTCATATTCAATTAACATAGCTTCAAAATATATAAAGCAATAATTGACAGAGGTACAAAGAGAAATAGACTAATCGTCATAGTGGATTATTTTTACACACCTTATCAGAAACTGGAACACCAAGCAAATTAGCAAGGATATGGGGGCTGAAACAGGGGGTTGCCAGGAGGGGCTCGCCAACAGGGGCTTTTGTAATAATTCCCTAACTGGTCTTCTTACTTCTCTCTTGACCACTGTGTGGCAATATTAAATTAACTTCCTGGTTCTGTATATGCTATTCTATCCAAGAGGTTAAGCATTCCTCAGTGTTCTATTTTCTTTCTTTCTTTCTTTCTTTTTTTATTTTATTTTTTTGTGAGGCAGGGTCTTGCTCTGTTGCTCAGCTGGTATGTAGAGGCATGATCACAGTTCAGTGCAACATCCAATTCCCAGACTCAAATGATCCTTCTGGCTCAGCCTCTCAAATAGCTGGGACTAGAGGCACATGCCACCATGCCCAGCTAATTAAAAAAAAAAAAAAAATCTGTAGAGACAGAGTCTCACTGTGTTGCCCAAGCTGGTTTCGAACTCCTGGCCTCAAGTGATCCTCTTGCCTTGGCCTTTCAAAGTGCTGGGTTTCCAGGATGGAGCCACCACTCCCAGCCTTTTCTTTCTTTCAAGATATACGTAGCAATTATGTTTTTTTCTTTCAGCTTTAAAATTTACCCTTCAAGTTCCAAAAATTAAATGCTTGTTATAAATATTGAGAAATGTATTAAATTTATAGATTAATTTGTGGAAAATGAACATTATCTACATCATTGAATATTTCTATTTAAGAAAAGTATGTATCTCTCCTTTTAGTTGGGTCTACTTTAATACCCTCAGCAAAGTTGTATGATTGCCTTTATATCAATATTATGCTATTTAGAAGAAAAGCATTACATATAAGAACTGCTAGTAGTTAAAAATATGATATGCCAATTTGCTCTGCTTTGACTTGTTATGCTCTGAGTCAGAGTTCATCTAGCTTTTTCAATTAGATGTGAAGTTATCCTTCTCCTCATGATTGTCAGTCTTTCCCAATCATTCCTTCAATCATTCAATAAATATGTTTTGGGGACATAATTTATACTGACTGAGCTGTGAGATACAAATAAAAATAAAATGTAGTCTCTACCTCCCAGAGGCTCATAAATCTAAGAGTAAGAAAAAATAAATAAATAGATTAAAAAAGTTAAAAAATATGAGAAAAAGATAGCCAGGGAAAGAAAGAAGAAAACAGAAAAGGAAATCACAAGTAGGATGTTATGGACTCAAAAGTAACTCTCAGATTCATTTCTCAATCCACATCCATGCCATGTAATTTATAATTCATTAAGGGCTATACATAAGTTTAAATATCAAAATAAAACAATTGTATTAACAAGTGCATACTTAAAAATACTGTGATAAACTGGGGAAGAAGAAATTCTGAGTGTCATTTTTAAAGCAAAGGACACTATCATTACTTGCTTCCAGATGTTTTTTTCCAGGTATTTGAATTATTTATTTTTAGTTTATTATAGTTAATTGTTGACTGTTTTGTGTTTAACTCACTGGCTTCTCCTTTAATATTTAAATATTTAGCAGGCATCTGATTTACTAGCAAGATTCTAATCCACACCAAAATGAAACTATTTGTGTTGACATTTTAAAATGATTTATTGCTAAGATGCTGCCAAGGACTTTTAAAAATCAAATCCTGCAAAGAGCAGCTTGAAGTAGGTGAACAAAAATAATTTACATTACTCAAAAAGACATTTTTCATTTAATACCTAGGGTAAACTAATTGAAAATCTAAAATTATACTGCTTTCCTGTAGAGTACGAAAAAGGATTATAACATGAAAAAAAATCTTAAATGTGAATCTGCCATACCTTTCTGACTCATACTTCCACTGTCATCCCTTCCTATCAGGTGATATTTAGGTCTGTGTTAATGGATTAGGTTCCATTGATCTCTGTTGGAAAATATGAGTCACTCTTGCTGATCACTGTTTGTTATTGCCAAAACCTCCCTCCTTGCTAGCAAAGTATGATTCCATTGAAGTCTGTCCCAAATAATCATCTGTACAAACAATGATATGTGGTTTTAAACTTGAAGCATATTTTCTAACCAGCTGAACTAACTATTTTATTTAACTTTTACTTAAGGGCAATGCTACATGCTGTTACTTTTTTTTCCCCACAAAAAATAAAATTTTGTTTTAAATGGAATATAATGATGGTTTATTTGATCAGATTCTGGCTCTTCATCAGACGGACAGCAATTTATGCCCAAGATTCATCACTACCTTCAAAAATCTATCTTAACAGGAACCATTTGACATGTTTTAGATAGGAGGTTAAATTACAATAAAATTAATTCAATCATTCATTTAACAAAGCTTCATTGAACATGTGGGAGAAGAGAATAAGCAGCCCCAAGATATGCCTCTTTGGCGTAGAATTATTTTGAACTGATTATTTTGAGAAATTGCAGACATAGGAGAAGCTAGGAAAACAGAGAAGTTACCATTTTATGAGAGAAATTTACAACTATAAAGGAAATTTCCATTTTGTAAGGGTGTTTCCTTCTCCTTACCAGGAAGAGAAAGATGACTAACTCACTAGAGACTCATTAATGGAGAAGGCATTGACTTAAATCAGTTTAACAAACCTTATTCTTGTTTACTGTATTTTGTAACTGCCCCCCCCCCGAAAAAAAATTCAATAACCCTTGTATAAACCTCTCCCTGAACTAACTACTTGACCTTTTGAGTTGTTTCCCAGGCATGGTGGATTTTCTGCAAGACAAAGGAATTGAGATTCTGAAGGCTCCTGGGCAGCCTTCCTGATGACAAGATTCACCATTTCCCACAACCTGCCCCCAATGCACATAGCCCCTTGTTAATTACACCACTACCTGTTCCAAGGCACGTGGCCTCTCCTTTAAAAGCCCATGATCTCTCCTCAGTCAGGAAGGCAGATTTAAGGCAGATTCTCTGGTTCTCCCAAGAAGACGTCTGTCATGTTAAAAATTCTTTTCTTCTTTGGCAATCCTCATAGTCTTAATAATTGGATCTTTGAGCGATGAGCAACTTGACCTACACTGAAACCCCTTGCAGTTTCAACGACAGTTTTCCTGGGCATCTCCCCATAACTAGCCTCCTCCCACACCCTTTTTCATCTGTTTCAGCAAATAATGGTATTTAAGCCTGAATTTAAAGCTACCTCTTGAAGATTTACTTGCTTTTCTCTGGGTATCTCCCATGTATATGTTGGGGTGAGAGAACCTTCTTTCTCCTCTGTTGAGATTTAATATCTGAGTCTGAGAAATGAACTGACAATAGGCCAATTAACAGGAGAAAAGGCAAATAAGTTTATTATGTGCATGGGGGCATCATAGGAAAGTCAGTACCCAATAATCCTATGAAATTTAGAAGTTTCTATAGTCTTCTTTATAGGAGAGAGGGAAATGGGAGCTGTAGGCACTTTTAGAGGAAGAGTAAGTGATTTTTAGGGGAGATGAATGGGCATAAGAAACAGACAATAGCCTTAGACAAAGTTCCTCTGGTCTCTGGGTATGGTATCAACTCTAGTCCTCCTTCCTGCCAGTTAATCTTTCCTGTTTGATGAGATTATAGGGTTCAAGACAATTATATTCCTTGTGGAGGAGCTTCCCTTAGTCAGATAAGAGAACTTCAGAGAAAGCCACTCCCTATATTCCAGGAGCTGCAGAGGGGCAAGAGATAGGGATGCTAAAAGGTCAGAGAGACCTTAGTTTTGAGGTTGCTTCTTTAGTTCAAAGTATCGTACTTTCAAAGCATCATACTTTGGAACGCTTTTTTCTCAGACCCAACATATACATGAGCTATACATTTTTAATAAAATTCTGTTTGTTAATCTCTTTTATCATAGTGGTCCCTCCCAAGTAAAAATTATAAAGGCCAGAAAGAAAATTGTTTTTCCTCCTCTATGAACAAAAATTGTAAACCAGACATCTTAATAATAGGTTTCTGGGATTAAAAATGAAAAAAAAATGTGGTTGCTAGTTTACATAGAATGTTTCAGAAGAGATCCACTCAAAAAAATAGTTACATTGTAGTGAGCTAAGTGCCAATAGAGTTTAGCAGAAGTGAATTGTTGAAAGATGAGAAGTTGGAAGAATCAGGAAATTGTAAGTGGAATGTTGTTGAAGCTAATTCTGGAAGAAGGAGTGTGTTAGGCAGCGAGTTTATGAAATGGAGGTATTACAGTCAGATGAACTAAGTTGACTCTTGGTCTCTCCCTTCCAGCTGTGTGACTTTGACTATGTTATTTAACCTACCAGTAAGACCATATTAATAATATCTATCTCATCAGATAGTATGAGGATTACATGAAATAATGAAGGGAAATTGATCAGTGTAGTGCCTGGCACTGTACATGTTTGATGAATATGAGCTAACACTCTTATTGCTCCCAAGAGATGAAACAGAGTGTATAAAGGTATAAAATTTGTTGTGGCAGCTTAGGCTATACATGAATGAGTGGGGGCAGGTGAGTCTGGATTAGAGTGTAGAAAGTCACATGTGCCATCATATGCAGTGGCTGAATTAATAAATCTTGGAACTTCCTAATCTCTCAATATCCTATAATGTCAGGTAATGTTCATGCTGTTTAAGGTAATTTTAGATTGTTTTAATACTTAAAATATTCCAATAGATTTACTCCCACTTGTTACATGTGACACATCCCTTGTGGGGAGTAGGGGGGAACCAAAGGCATATAAATGGGGAGTCCTAAAGTGATCCTGCATGGCTAGGGTAGTAGGGGGAGTGAAACCCCTTATGCAAGAATATATTATTTTTCAGCATTGTTTGTAAGGAAGAAGAGTGAAAAACTAATCCAGGTAACGCATCTCACAAAGATTGGTCAATAAAACAGAATTTTTGCCCTTTTGGAGTGTACACTCTAGAAATAACAAGAATATGCGAAAATATTTAATCACAAATGGTGTTAAGTGCCATAAAGGAAGCAAATAGTGAGTAGACAGTGGAATTACATCACATGGAGTATCCTGGAAAGAACAAGGACATTTAATATGAAATGTGTAGTCAGCCAAGGGAGGAACAGTGGGAATAATATTCTACCCAGAAGGATGGCATATATGAAAATCCTCCTAGAACTGAATGGAGACCAGGATGGTTGGAACATTGTGGATAAAAGGAAAGAAGCATAAAATCATACAAGAGACGAAGACAGGGGCCGGAGCACATACTATTTGCAATTAATTTCCTGCACTGTACAAGCTACTTACAATTTTAAAGGATTCCTATTGTAATCAGAACACACACACACTTAGACACACAGGTTAATTCTTCAAACCCACTCACATTTTCTCTGAGCTCGTCAGGGCAAACTCTCAAAAAGTCAAGTCAACTAATTTAGACTCTTGGTCTAATTTCCTTATAATTATAAAATGTTTCACTAAGACTTTCCTCTATCCAAGATGTCTAAATGAGCCTTAAATATCTTGAATGACCAATAAGTTGACAGGTCATGCATTTTTTGGTATAAAGTTGTATCAGAAAAACTGATCAAGAAATTTCAACTCAAAGAAAATCGTGTTATGTTGCTATTTGGGGTTTGGGCATTCAACCTTCTTCCTCATTAGCATGTAGGGATTCTTTTTAAAATTTCAAGTTTCTGTTGCTTACGTTTTAACTAAACATGATTGACAGTATAAAATATAACACGTTCATTTCAAAAAACTTGATATTAGGTTTTTATGAAGAATAGACCTGGTTCCTGTCAGAGGAAAAAGTTATTATTCAAAATTCTCGAATAGCTTTCTCCAAGAAACTAACATGATTCTTAATTTTGAGAAACGCATTTTAAAATCAAAGTACTCAAAAAAATTTCTTATGAATTTTCTAGTGTATTATCTTAATTTTTCTTAACAAAAATGTAAAAATTTATTAAAAGTTATATAATAATAACAAATAACAATTATTAGTATTTTTTGAATGCCACATGTACCACAAGAATGCAATTGAATGAGAACTATAATTATCCCTTTGCTAAAGGTGAGAAACAGATTTGGAGAAGTAGTTTGCCCAAGTTACATGGTGGTTTAATAGTGTTATCTTTTTCATGTGACAGCCACCTCAAACTTCCTTACCCTCAACCTCCATTTTCTTCCTTCAGGTAAAACCCTTGGACCCTGATGTTACAATTCAGGCCACATTTTTGTTTGTGGATACTGCCTTTCTTATTTAAAAAAAGGAAACTGGTACTTGCAGGTTTTCTGGACAAAAATGAAAAATTGTGAACAAAAGTCACATCTAAATTTCAATATATAAATATCTGGCCAGAGACTTTAGTATATTATAAGATTGCAAAGAGTCACACATTCAGCAAAATAGTGCATCCTTGGCAAGCTGTAAAGCATACCGATTTGATTTATTTTATGGTCTATATATTTGCTTAGAGAAGAGCTTAATAAAATAAAAATAAACATAAATCACATACAGACACATTTTTTGTATTTATTTGAAGGAACTTTCAAAAATGCATCTTTTTGAAGGGCTATGAGCAAATACTTTTTAAAAAATTAAAAATGTCAAACGAAACTTTTTGTAAGTGAAAATGTGCTAAATATCTGCCACAAGATTTAGCAGGAATAGATTTTACTGGGTGAGAGGAGATGGAGTTTTTAGAACTCACTATAATTTAAAGATTGTTACGTTTCCAAATTTGGAATAGCTAAACATTATTGACTGCTTCAATTATTCGTTCTATAACCAACCCCATTTTGACTGACCCTGTTCTAGGGGGTGGATAAAAATGAATGAACAATGCAAACATTGTCATTAGTTGTGTCAGTGAGGGTTCAGTGCAAAAAACAGAAACCTCTCCTTCTCTTGTCATAAGCAGAAAAGGATTTAACAAATGGCTTAGATGCTTATAAAGTCATTGAAAAAACTGAAAAGCTGGAGAAGTAGATTCTAATCTAGATCTCACATAGCACCATAGCATGGTCTTACCAGGAGTTACTACAAGTTAGAAAGGTGGAGTGTGAGGTGGCCATCTAGGAATGATTGAGATCAATAATTCATCAATGTCGCTCTGAATTGGAGGCAAGAAGCCACTGGACATTTTGCCACAACTACTGCTTGACTTCTAGGAAATGATGACTGGAGTCCAGGCCCCAGCTCTGCTGCACCTGCTTCTGGACACCCCCAAAGCTGGAGACTGGACATGTGGACAATGCTGAATAAAAAACCCATGTGTCCATTGCCTTGCTTGACAGCAGAAAACTGCATAAAGCGGCAGAAAGACGAACTCCACCTCATATACAAATTTCACAAGAGTGTATTTCCTAGGAAAACATAATTCACATGCAAAAGCCTATGTGTAAGGAAGCCTGTTAGCTTTCTACCCTTATGATGCGGGGAAACAATTAGAGGGTGCAGGGATAGATGTAGATTGCCAGCTGCCCACAGACAGCAGCCTCCCATGGGAAGTTACGTTTTAGTGGATAAGCTGAACACACACGCACATATAAAATTACAAATAATAGTAAATGCTACAAAGGTAAAGAGAGAGTACCTTGACAGAGGACTGTAGGGCATATCTAATTTAGTTGGGAAGAAGGAAGGGTTTCCAAATCCTCTGTGAGCTTTTGCCATTTTAGCGGAGACCTGAAGGATGCATGAAGATTTGTGAGGATAAAAGGGGAAAGTCACAGCCATACAGAACAGCAAGTTCAGAGGCTCTGAGACACATGAATGGGTGGAGTATTCAAGAAATTCAGTGGACTACAGTGCACCTGGAGGATAGCAAGTGTGCAGGTGGATTGGAGAGAAGGCAAACGCCAGGTCCTGCAGGCCCTGTGGACTCTTTTAGGGATTTTGTCATTATGGCTAAATTCAATGAAAATTATTCTGAAGGAGTTTAAGGAGGGGTAGTGACATGATCCAATTTATATTTTTAAATAATCATTCTGGCTGCTGTATAAAGAATAGATTAGAAGGGAGCAAGTGTAAAAGTGGGACGACCAGTCAGGAAACTATTGCTGAAGATTGGGCAAGAGACAATGATTTACTGTACTCGTGAGATATCTAATTGGAGATATTACATAAAGAGTAGGAGTTAAAATTTTAAAGCTTAGTTGAGGTCTGGATTGCAGATTAAATTTAATAGTAATAGGCCAATAGATTGTATTGAAAACAGGTAATAAGTGAGATTAGGTAGGAAGATAAAAAGAGAAGAGTACCTGGAACTATGTACTGAGGAATTCCTACATTTAGAAATTGTCATGGTCAAGGTTTTTGACAGCCAAGAATTTGCAAAACTTAGTAGGCTTTTACTTGATTGCAGAAAGTTCTATGTGCCAATAATTGCATGCACATGTCTTTTTTGAGATAATTGTTATTTCTATGTGTCTTTACTTACTTTTTCTTTTTTCTCTTTTTGTAAAGGGGTTTTCTTGAGACTTTCTGGGCTTCTGTGAAGACCTCAATCCAGATTGGATATTTGTCCAGTCATTTTAACCAAATTATTTTTCCAAATAATTTTTTACCCCTTAAAGTCAAGAAGCAGTTCTTTTTTCTAAACCTGCAAGGCCTTGACTTTTCAGTCTCTCTCTAGATCCTTTTATGTCTATTTGAAATTCAGCCAATTCTTTCTTGAGCTCATCTCTTTTTTGTAACACCTGACAAGCACAGCCAAAAACAGTCAACACTCACTGTTAATGTTTTATTTTCCTACCTCTTTCCCTAGAGCCACGAGCTCATTAGGCATAGGAGTCTCCTCTCAAGTAGCCATCAGTGAAATCTTTTTCTTTCTTCCCCCGTCATGGTGGAAGAGTGATACCACTTCTACAATCATTTTATTGGCCAGAGTAAGTCATAGCCTGCCTGACTGCAAGGAAGCCAAGAAATGTTGGGGACCAGACAGAATGTTTGTGCAGAGTCATTCATATCTGTCACACCTTACATTTATTCTAAGAAAATAAAATTCCATGGGGATAATTACACCCGCCTTAATATTAACTTTTAGATTCTTATGTTCTAATTATTATTTGCTATTATTGTATCCTACTAACCCCTTTAGCCTCCTGGAAAACAGGGTTAACAAATAAATGCTAACTAGCACTCCAGCTCCACTCTCTGAATTTTTTTCATAGGAGATCCTGGAATGGAAAAGGATAAGAATTATAGGAGCATAACTTAATTTCTTTTCCTAAAAGGAAACAGAAAACCAGTTACATATTTCTTCTCCATTGTACTGTGTGATTGATTACTGTTCAAAATATTCACCCTCTTTCCCTAACTTCCATGGGGTGTTTCCCCCATCCTTTGATTCTGGATTTGATTGTTCCTTGGTTTGGCCAATGGGTTATTAGTAGACATGACTGAAGCCGAAGCTTGAAAACTGCTCATGAGATTGGGTTTGAACTCTTGTGGGAAATACCTACTATTGCATTCACTGAGATTTTGTTATTGTTAGTTATGCATGGCTTTTTGAATCAATATTGACCTATATACCAAAACTTTATGCAAGTAAATGGGAGTATGACTTTTCCATTACTAATTAAGAAGGAGCATGAAATGTAACTTTTGGATGTGAATTAATTACCTCTGCATTATTAGGCTTCTGATTAGGTAAGGTCTCAAAGAGATATAAGGTTCAGGAACACATAAAGTCAAGTTTTGGACTTATTCAGAGATGAATTATTTGTATCAATGCATGCAACTTTTTTTCACTGTCATCAGAAATATTTCTCTACTATCTAACATGTATAATCTTCAATTTTGTTTTCTATGTGGCTTAAAACCTTAGACAGAACAAGAGCTTAAAGCAAAATAAAATTTCAAATACAAATTGAATACTATTCTCCCTTCTTAATTGCTACACACTCTAGTTAACTAAAGATTTACCTCATAACTTGGCTCTTTTTCTTTAATCTTGCTAACTCTGGCCTTACAGGTACTTTTCAAAGGCTACAGTCCATTTTATACTGTTCTTTAAAGTAAAGGGGTGAAAAGCTTTCTCAGTTCATCCTCGCTACTCTGAGCTCTTTAAGACCTCTTTTCCCAGGGGACAGACATCTAAATTTCTACCAATCTAGGTCAGGCCAGGCCCATTATTCTCTGTCTGCCTACTGGGCATTTATTTTTCTCTACAGAAAAGGGTCAGATGTTCTCTCACTGCAGCATATTTGTTGTTCATTTTCATTGTTAAACTAAATCTGTTGAAACAACTTGGAACAGTTAAGGGTCTCCTCTCACCACAGAATGGAATCTTAAGGAAGTGTCTACAGCAGTCACTGTAGGTGCTCCACCCAAATCGCCTCAACACTCGTGTCTCCTGAATAAACTGATGGCTTCTCACTGCAAACAACTGCAACTCTCTCCCTGGGGCTTTCTCTGGTGGAAGGAACATGCACAGCTGTGTATGGGGCAGGCAGAGAGGTGGGGGTTGTGGGGAGGGGAGAGGGGGTTAAAAGCTCCTGGGAGCAGCTGTCAGCAAGGTATTTGGGAGTTGGTAGATGAACAGCCCAGCTATTTCATCCTTCTGGTGGGACAGCTCTGAAACACATTCTTTTCTGTCTCCCAGAATTCACCAGGGATTCACAGCAGTATCCTGTTCATTAATGTACCCTGTATTACCTCCTCCTCTTACCTATATTAAGCCCCTACAAGCTCACAGGTGTTTCCTGGAATCATCTTCCATATAAACTCCTTGTACTCAAATCCTTGTCACAAGGTTGGTGTCTGGCAGGAACCTAGTAAAAGTGTCTACATTTTAAAAAAAGAAAAAAGTAAAAGTATGGAAAGAAAGAAGGAAAGAAGGCAGACAGGCAGGAAGGAAGGGTGAGAGGGAGGGAAGGAGAGAGGAATGGGATTATCTTAAGTCAATTATTTACTTATTTAGGAAAAATATTCAGCTTAGTAATGTCAATAACACAATTCTTACACACACATTCTGTATAAAATTATGAAAATAGATGTTGCTTTCAAAAATAACACATCTGAAGGAAAATACTATAATCTTCTGGCCTTTACATCTCTTAGGGATGGAATACAATGAAGAAAGTACTCAGGTTTTGGAATCCTACAATCAGGACACTGCCTGTGTGGCCTGGGACATGTGCACAAGCTTCTGAGGACTCTTCACTTGTGACGTGGAAACAGTAATGACAACCTCATCATGGCTGCTTTGAGGATTAGCTGAGATAACTTATGTTAAGAAAAATATGTACAGACAGTTGGGTTTGTCTACACTGATGGAATACAATAATCATTGGCTCCCTTCCCTTCATTTAATTTGCTATACTGTATTTGTGTTCTGGTCGAAGGGTCTTGAACAAAAACTGGACAAATGACAAGACTATCAGGCCTTCAGAGATGACATTGGACTCAGGATATTTTCAGAAAGATTTGGATTATATCACTGTTTCTTAGAATTTTTTTAATACTTGGGAATCACAGACATTTATTAATATCAAATTTATTAGAAATTTAAAATATGCTTAATAGCTAAATTACCTTTAGTAATGACTAAAAGAAAATATGAAAGATTTTCTGAAGATTTCATACTTTCCCTATATCCTCTGTATATATGACATTCATTATTGTCAAAATTGTTTAATTTAAAAAATGCAGCTCAAAAGCTTAATTTTAAAGAGTAGTTGATAAAGTTCTGTTTTAAAATTCTTTTTCACAGCATGATTTGCCGAGAAGAGGTTTTAGCCACTAGTGTTTTGGTTGTAATGGGAAATATTACATTTATTCCAAAGTCTTACATCTATTTCAAAGTCCAAAATCTTACATCTATTCCAAGGAAACAAACCCTACTAAAATTACATGCTTTTAAAAATTAACAGTTAAATCAATATATATTAATTGGTTGCTTCTTGAAATTAACAGGACATGCTATAGAGCACTACATAAAATCTTTTTTAGTGTTGCACTTTCTAGGTTACTCTACAGGTTGGCCTGGGTGAGGCATGGGAGAAGGAAAGGTCTTACTGTGCCTGTTTTACAGTAAGGAAATTCAGTCTTATGGAAAGGAGTGACTTGCTCAAGATCTAAAAGCTAAACAATGGTGGAGCTGGGACCTTGAGGCTCATCTTATACATTTTCATCTTTATCATGACATTTTATTATGTTTTCAACTCAGTATACTGAAGTACACTTATGAAAAAAATGTAATCTCTTTCAAAGCCTAACACATTTCTTAACGGAGCGTTTTCATTGAAATTAAATAAGAAATCAAAATGTGGAGAGCTGAGTTTCAGTATCTGATGACAACAGCCAGTTTTCTTTCATGGCTATTAAAAATGCTAGCTTTAAGCACAAAATAGTGAGAAGGTGGGAGGGCCTGGAGGCTGGAGGTGGTGTCTGCTCACTGACAGCTTCAGCTCCACTGGCCCTGATTTTACACTCACAGCATCTGGAGCCTGATTAGCTTTTGCCCAGAATAAGATTTCTTATCTCTCCAGTTTTGTCTGTGAAAACTGTGCAGTGTGAAAATTAACAAAACTTTTGAAATTACCATAAACAACTCAAATATTTTTAGATGTCTCATTTGTGGTCACACAGGCCTCCTAGCATGTCTCCAAAAATTGAACTCTAATACTGATCCTCATTTTTTCTTATATTCTACATTTATTTCAATTCACAGTCTGACTTTCAGCTCAGAAATCACTGTTGAGCCTTTTGCAGATTCATTCCCAATGCTTTACCTGAAGTGGAAGGGAACAGTAAAGGTAAAATGTACATGACATTATCATTGTCAAAGTGAACAAGAAATGCACCCTTGCTAAAGGCTCCAGGTTAAGGCTGCACCCTGTGCAAAGTGAGGGTACATTCAAGCCTTTCTTATCCAGAAATCTGTCTGGCACTCATAAGGCTGTGTTACTAGATCACAGCGGGATAAGAATGCACACCCAGGGCAAATCTGTAAACACCAGCTTAATCTGCATGGGAAGAGTCACTGTCATCTCCTCTGACAGAAAAAGCCCCTAGGGCACATTTCAGCAGTGACAGTCACCTCAGTGTTTTAAAAATCTTGTTGAATTTATTGCAGAACCATTAGAAATGTTAGAAAGCTATATTGGGAGGAAAAGAATGAGTATTTTCTTAGAATTTTGATTTTTTAAAGGTAACGTAAGTCCTCACTTTACATTGTGATTAAAATAAAAATAGTGTCTTTTTTTTTAACTTCAGGAGCTGCATCCTCTTTAGTAATATTATATAACAGCATCATTTTTATGTACTTTTGCATCTTCAAGCATTCTAACTACCATGTAGATGGGCACCATCCTTTCTAATAAAATAGGTTAGGGTGACCATCTCAATATTTAACTTAATTTCTTAATGTATGTCAATACAAAAAACACAAAATTATTTAGGATTATATTTAGGGAAAGATATGAGCAGATACTTGGAAAAAATTCAAAGATATTGGTAAATAAACCATAATAAAATAATGATATATTAGTATTATTAACCCACAAAGTATTAATATAATTTTCTCCACATCCTGAAAATTTTGCGTGTGAATTTTCTTAGTACTAATTTAATGAGGGACAAATAACCACTCATTCACCACCTCATCCCCCTAACACACAAATACACCAGAAATCTAGAGAATCCTGACTGTTGAAGTCTTATTTCTATGTGAAATGAGAATTCTTTTCATTTAGAGGTGGTGGTGGTGGAATAGTCAAAAACACCTCTGAGAATTTGATGAATGTTATAAACTTTATTTTCAGGAAAAAAAATAACACGTAGAAGATTTGGTATTCAGTTTCAAGGGATTCACCAACTCCTTAAAATCCTACTAGCCTGGGTTAAGAACCCCTAATGTACACATTCAAGTGAATGATCGCTTCTGACTATGGCCAAAGTACTATGGAGAGATGGGCAATTCCCAAAGTCATTCTGAGCTGTCATCACAGCTGGAAAATGTGGACTTTAAATTTCCTCTTAATGCCCTGCCCGAGTTCACCCGAGAATTGCTTAACTTTCTGCTTTACTTTCATTTTATTCAACATCCTGGTTAATTCCTGGGTAAACATATGTTTAGCTATACATATATGGAGAGAAACATATTGCAAACATTAAATGTTAAAAAATGGTTTAAATTAGTTACTTCCATATATGTTCATTTGAATAAGGTGAAGCATCAAGAAAACGAGTTACCAGGAGCCTTATTTATCCAAGATGAATACCTAGAGATATTCTTTGGTATTAGTGTCAGCGTTTGCAAGAAAAAATTATCCCATTAAAATAGCCCTCATGAATAATTCAGAGAGTTCAATTTAATGGAGGAAGGGGGAGACAGAAACAGGTTATCAAATTTGTTGGAAAACCATGTTGCTGCACAGCATTTGTTATGTGTAGTTATAATGCAGGTTATTCTTTATTCTGTGTCTACATGAAGAAGTAGATCTCAACATTTAAATATTTTTGTCTTTAACTTTTCTTCTTTTTAACATTCATAAATGCACTTTTTTTCAAATAATATTTTTGTAAAAGAAATAAGAAATGCTTGCCAAATGTTGAAAGGAAAGGAAATAGAATGGAGATTGCAAACATTCTGCACAGTAAAGATGATCACTAAGCTGAATGTAGCGGACACTGGTTGTTTATATTCTGTATTAATCATGGTACAGTCAAAAAAAACAGGAGCCATTCTAGAAATACCAATTGTGAGAGATTTAGCACAGAGAATTAGAGCTTACACAACCTTTGGAAAGGACGGGGAGCAAAGGCTGAGTAAGGGAGTGAGATGGATTAAGGAAAAAGAAGAACAGCAATGGGACTGAGAGTTCACTAAGCTCAGAGAGTTTCTCTTTTTGATGAAAGTTCAGTGACTACTGCTCCACATGTAGAAAAGCCTGATGTATGTAGGATGTTTCAGATTTGAAACTTAATAACCAACAGTTCTTGAGTTTTCACTACTAATCAGCAAGTGGCGTCCCTATTACGTGCATAGTATATTATTTACTCTGAGAAAAAGAAAAAGATATTATATTCCCTGCTTTTCTGTGTTTTGAATGCCTACTATGTACTATATTAATCATCTACACACATTTTGTAAAGATAAAACTATAAATGTTAATAATAACAGATCAAATAGCCACTAAGTTATATAATACTGGTAAATGTAATTACCTCCTCTTTTTCCTTATCATCATCGTCATTATCACAACAAAGACAATAAGACTTCAGGGTGGAAGGAAATTGTGTAACCTGAAGTGGCAGAGAGGGCTTTATAGTAGAGCTTGCATATCACCCCGTTCTGGCAGGGAGTTTTTTAGGGGTGGGTATAAGAGCAGTGAAGGTGGCAGTTTTTAAAAGGAGCAGAAATGAGAAGGGCTGCAAATTGGGTTCCCCAGGATGCAGAACCTGAGAAGGAGACTAGCGTGTAGGAGGCTTACCATAAAATGCTTTTGGAATCAATATCAGAAGAAAAGAAGAGAAGGCAGCAAGAGTGGGCAGAAGGAGAGAGAAGGCTGGGTGGGGACACAGTCTCACTGGAGGCCTGAGGAGCCCTGAATACGGAACAACCCTTCAGATAGGTCCCAGGTTGGGCCTAGCAGGCCAGGCCTTTATAATTCTACTTCTGTTATTGGGGGTGGGTTGCCCTGGGAAGGGGGCACAGTATTTTTTCTTCAGCTGAGGCAATCCCTGAAAGGGGCTAAGATCAAAGTGCAGTTTGCCAGAAACACTTCACAGCATCTGAGAGAATAAGTCCTAGGTTGCCAAAGGGGATCGTGGTCCATCAACAGGAAGGATGAGATGGCCAAATATTAGAACATTTCAGGTAGAATGAGCCATTAGGGCAGATTCAGAAGGAAAAATGAAAGTCACAATGAAAAGAAAAATTTGAATATACAAAGGTATTTGTAGCTATAATTAGGGCAGGTATAGCTGGGCCAAGTATGAAAGGGCATTAAAAGTCAGGCTGAGGTTTTCCAGATAATGTAGTAATTCATGGAGGTTGTTCTATCTGGCTTTGACAGAAAAAGCCCTGCATAAAGAAAACATGTCTGGCAATGTTGTGCTGTAGATGGATCAAAGGAGTAAGTTGTATATTTATTTCATTATATATTACAATGTAATAATAATAGAAATAAAGTGTACAATAAATGTAATGCACTTGAATCATCCTGAAACCATCCCCTTGCTCCCCCATCCGTAGACAAATTGTCTTCCATGAAGACAGTCCCTGGTGCCAAAAAAGTTGAGGACCGCTGCCCTAGAATACAGGTTTTCGATGAATAGTAGTCTTATCAATATTTTGAAATTAGCTTGTTCCTGTTTGATTCAGTGGGGAAAAATATGTTATTTAATAACTAATGATAATTTGACAAGCCATATGGAATAATATTGTTTACAATAAGAAAAAGAGAAAATTTTCTTCCTCTAGGTCTTTAAAACAAGTGTTTCTCCATAAATTCATTCTTTTTCGTGTTTTGGGGCCTCAGGCTTTCAGGGTGCTCTCTCTATCTCAGCTTCTGCTCGCCACCCAAGAGCCAAGAGAGTAGCTCACAATCACCATGGACATTGGTTCAGGTTTTTCAGCATTGAGATGTGGACACTGAGGGTGGAGCTCTCCCAACGTGCCCCAACTATCTATCCATTTTCTCATCACTTAACCTTTCTCAATCTTGATTTTCCCTTCTACAAAATTTGGGTTCAAATTCATGTCAGATTTGTCCCACTTCTTATCAGAAAGTTCAGAGGAACAGATACATTTGATTGCTTGCTTTATAAGGTTCAAATTATCATTCAAATCACCACTAGTCTCATATCGTCCATTGTCCACTCTTACATACAGAAGAGTTCACTTTCAACAAAATCAGTTTCATTCTAGCAGTTTGTCTAACAAAGCCAACCACAGTAGGAGGGGAAATAGGAAATAGGCAATATATGTGCTGGAAAGACTTCTCTTCCTGAATTCCCTGAACACAGTCTTCTGTTCTCTGAGTCACTTCTTGGGAGACTATCTCTGTCCTCCCACCTACGTTGCTTCTTCAGCATCAGTGTCCTTCTATTAGAGTCAGACTCACAAAGAAAACTTTCCATTCTATTTTTACAAAAATTAAATCCCTCCATCAACCATCTGGACAGAGGTTTCTCCAGAGGTTCTGAAACACCTTGTGCCAATATTCCATTTTGAGCAAAAAAATCAAACAATCTTTTTCAGATCAGGACACAGACTTCTGGCCTCACTAGGCCTCCAAAAATGCCTGATGCCTTCTCACTGGAGAGGAATCTTGAGACCAGTTATTTCATGGAGTTGCTAATCTCTGTCATGCTTTGGCTTCTAGCTTCTCCAGTAAACTTTCTGCTGACATTTTTTCAATCTCAAGCTACTAAGTGCTTCCTGACCTGGTAAGTTCCTTCTCCTGAGCTCTGGGAAATTACAAATCCTCTCTACACAGCCCCTCTATGTCCTGAGAGGTTCCCTCTGCCCCTTAATCTTAATTCAATTTGCGTCTTTCCATAGTACACTATTGTTTCTGGAGTGCACAACTGAGTCTGGCTTAATTCTTTCGCTGCAGAGACTTCTATTGGTTTCAGCTGTGGGGAAAACAGTGTCACACATAACAGGGCTCACATGCCACTTTCTTTGCTTGTATGAATGGGTGGTGGCTTCTTTGATCTTCCTGCTACAAAAACCAATGTTCAATTATACCACTAAACAGGATGAAAAAATATATGATAAGAATATAGGAAAGAGAACTACAATATCAAAGTTATAAGTTTCCATGCCAATTTCTATGAAAAATCGGTACACATAAAATACTATAATATATAGATACCGTGCTTGATAAAGACCATTTTCTCATTTATAAATTATAAAACTGTGAGGAGGAAGGACAACTCTTAACTACTGTTACGTTTTTAAAGAGAAAATTTACAGGATAGTAAGTCACATGCCTGAGGTTACCTGGTGAGAAATAAACCCTCTGTTAGACATTGGTCATCTGATACTTGTTCAGTACTTCTCTATACAGCTAGAGAATTTCCCAGTTTAAAACATTAATTTTAATCATGTGCATGTCATATGAATATAGGATTTTTAAAATACATGTAATTTTATCATATTATTCATTATTTGTACTTTAAGAATATGGCCTTGCACCAATTCTCTCATCTGACACTTAAGTAAAATGACCCTCTAAGAATGGCTTTCTGCACAGCAGAGCTCTCTAAGCTGTCAAGCCCAGATGTCGTTTCCCGTTTAATGGAGCGGGCTTGCATGGGTGAAATGGTTTTATCCGGACCTAAACCTTTGCCATCAATAAGTGACTGGCCTGAAGGCACGAAGTGACAGAGTAATACTTTCAAAATTAATTTCCTTAACTGGCATTACTGGTCTTTGGAGACTGGTCTCCTCTATGGGGCATGCCTTCAGAAGCAAAAGTGAATATTTTTCAGTGTACAATTGTCCCTGGTTTTCTTTAATCCCATAGGGTGAAGTAAATCCATGTAAACTTTGTGATTCCTTGGCTGATTCAACATAGTCTCAGAGAAGCCTATTTTTTGCAAATCTAAAGAAAAAAACTTTTTTTTAAAAAATAGCAGGCCAAGTCAACTATTAGGAGAATATCAGACTAAGGGAACTCACATTTTTTGAGGACCTACAAACACTATTCCATCCTAAATCCTCACAGTAGTCCTTTGAAGCTGGCTATTATTATTGCCATTTTTTAGTTTAAAAAGCCGAAGCTCAAGATTTAAGTAACTTGAACAAGGCCATAGAGATTAAAAGTCACAGAATTCTGTTCAACTCTGAATGCCAGATTTTCCTCATTTTGCAGTGTATTTTCATGTGTAGATGTTCTTCTCCAGTGCCATCATGGTCATCTGGGGGCAAACAGCTCATTTTCTCTGAGTACTATAGAACCAACCCAAATTCCTAATTTTAAACAGCTTCACAATTTTAATTATTCCAGGCCAGTCACTGTTTTCTGTGTGTATTAAAAGGCTGATCTATCCTGTCAATGAGCCGAGTGCACTTTTCTTTCTTTCTTTTTTTTTTTTTTAGAAGACACTCTATAAACAACATTCTAATTTAGAAAAGAAAGTCTACCTTGAATTTATACTTGGTACCAATTTATGTTGTAACATTACTGACAGTGTCACTTAATTTGTCTAGTTGCCTATGGTCTAAATGTAGGTAATTTACAAACCTTTAACAATTTTCAGCTTTGCTAAATGGTACAGAGAACTGCAATTACATTTAAAATGCACTGGCGCTCTATATGTCAGTAAAAAGCACCTACAAAGACATAATTACAATGTAATTGCCCACAAGTTCATGAAGTAAACATACATTATTAGAAGGCACTCGTCTGTTCAATTTAAGTAACATTACAGCTAACATATTGCATAAATAGGGAGCCATTTTGTGACTAGTTACTGTAATAACACGAGTTTAAATTAAAATGTGGTGCCTAAGTATATGTATTCTTAAGATCATTGCAGATATGTTATTCAATATCCAGTGGCTTGCTTTTAACCTTTAAAATTGCATTTTAAATATTAAATTCATTTTATGAAAATATTTGCAATAAATATATGTGCCAGATCTGATTGAAAATAGGTGTTATGAAAAAGCTTTTCAGAAAGTTTTAACTCTGAGAAGAGATGCACAGATTCATATTTGCCATATATTTAGAAATATGATGCATATATAATAAGATGGCTAATTAAGATCTAATGCTGTACAAAACACACAGATCAGTAACTTGAAATCATGAAAACATTTTTACACTTACACTGTATTATATTGTACATATATTGCTAACTCCCAGGCTTCATAATTTCATTCATCACATCAAATATGCATTGCATGTGCCAAAGATTTTCAGTCACACATTTTTGGAGGAAACAGGATGTACAATGGTCCTAGAACTCAGCCTTGGGTCAAAACTTTTCCATGACTTTTAAAAGGACTGGCTGTTCTTTGTTTGAAATACTGTGGAGGAAGTGAGTGGTGGAGGTAGGGGGTAGGGTAGGAGAGATCCACAAACTTAAAGCTTATATCTGCATGATATATTAGCAATAATTATATTTGTAATAGGATACCTTTTGTCCTGAAGCTTCTCAAAGACTTATCAAACTCTGTCTCAATAGCACTTTTGACACACATCTAGTCCTGGGTTGAAGAACAAGAAAAGAGACAAGGAAACAAGAAGCCTAACCCAGATGCATAGGATAGTCAGATTTCAGCCAGAACAAAAGAAAACAAACAAAATAAACTTTGGCAAGGTGTTCCACAAAAGCTTTCTAAATAAGTGGAGTTTACAGTATTGTAAAATAAAAATCTTGTTTTTTGATTATTCTCTTCCATCTTCACCATTTTCCCAAAAGATCAAGTCAATTCCTGCAAAACAGTGCTAGTCATCACAAGAACTCCCCCGCTTAAGCTAATTAGAGAAAAATAAGCAAACGCTTCTATGTAGACACAATTTAAGTTTTCTGCAATTTCTGTACTCACTTTTTTTGTTGATATATAGAGGATTTAGGCACAACAGTTGAGTCTTATTAATATATGTATATAGATATTTGAACATAACCACTGCCTTTACATTCTACATTTGGACCTGTAGATTTGTGCCAACATCTTGTCAGCTTTGCATAGGGCAAAACTCATTCTTATGTTCAACAAGATTCAAGAAAAACAAATTTGATCCAGAAGAATTGGAAGGAATGTTTAAAAAATAAATTCTTACCAAGAATACAAGAAAACAGTCTTTCTTGAATTTTTTGTGAATAAAATTGTTACTTGTCTTTTGGTCCAAAGTAATAATGGGGATTTTGAGACCATTCTCTCCATTAGTAGGAATGCAGACAAAAGCCAGCATTAAAAGTACTATGGGAAGAAGAGTAACTCTATTTTATATGCTAATTCTCCATGTGACTTCTGACTAACCCTGAGTCCAGGCATGCCTCCAAGACGTCTAGCTGATATACTAATTTTCATGTAGAAATGTCAATTTACTGTAAGTTTTGCCTTTCCTCCAAAACAACCCTTGATATTGTTACATACATCCTAGGCTGTGACACCTGTAGCATTCTCTCAGCCACCTACACAGTCCTTCCAGACACATATACCCTCTCCCCAAGAAATAAGCCTTTTCTTTTCCCCAAGATATAAGTCTGGGGGGGTATGGTACAGAGATCTACCTGTCTTGCACTTGCAGAAGATCACACTTTTGTCAGTAAGTTTCCCAAATAAATCACCCATTACTGACAGATTGGATTTGGTTGCCCTGTATTTGCTTTCTTGGCTCCTTCTATGCTGGGAGGCCACTGTGTATATATGGCCCTTTCATGGAACAAGTACCACCTTCAATATCTGTTTTTGCTAGTTTCTCAGTATTCCATTGTTTAAATAGAAAATTTGAACATCGAGTAACTTTTATAATCCTCCTTTTCCTCTCACATTTTGGCAGCACCCTCTGTCCCAGCTATCTCCCTTCTCCTGGACCCAACCCTTTTGAAAGATTCATTTCCAGTTGCTGAACCCCATATTTACACATAGAAAGGGATAATAAAGTAAATAGGCCATGAAAACCTACTAGATCAAGTCTTTTGTGGGTTTTTTGACTTCTGACCAGCCACCTGGATCCCGCCCAGTGTCATAACCAGTACCTACCAGGTGACTCTGAGTATGGCTTGTCTCTGGTCTAGGCTACTAGGGTAGTTCAAGTTATAGGCAAATTAGTGAGTAGGCTTGGCTTTATTTTAATCCTGCTAGGTAAACATCTATCCTCTGCTTGGGCACTGAAATTATGCCTCTAGTTGAGACACCTCTGAACAACTATCTTTTCCCTGAAAAAGACAGAGTGATAATTCTCAGACTTGCTACCATTTCATTGGATGCTGAAAAATGGATGGCTCCTACAAACCAAGTGGGCACCAAAGAAAGGGAAGGAAGGGGATAGATTTTTCAATCCTGTAAAGCAATTATGATTTCTTTTTTTTTTTTTTTTTATTTTTCCTAGTTTGAATTGCTTTGGGAAAAACATTATAACTAAAGGTTACAGTAGCTGCCCTTCTGGAATAATGTCCAGGCTTCTAGAAGAATTTTGGTTTCTCCACATATCTTATGTATGTGTGTGTGTATAAAGTACACACTCTCAATAAGGTCTGAAATTCGATAAGAAGAAATGACTTTGTCAGAAGGACTGATTGTTTTTAAGGTGAACATTATCACAAGAGATATAAGACTTTAAACCTAATTAATGAAATAAGGGTAAAAATTGAAGTTTTAACTCAAAACACAATGTGATAGGTATCAGATTCTAAAGTGGGTGTGAGAAGAATGCCTGTATAAAGATTTTACAAGGGAATACCCGCCTTGCCAATAAAAGGAATACATGGGAATTTCTTACTCCAAATGGACTACTAAGGACAAAGAACTAATATAGTATAGTCAGATCTTTTCCAAAAGGAGGACCTAAGGGTTGCAGCATGAAGCTGACAGCAAATTTGGATTGTAGGGTCCGCAGAATGAATTATAATGGACAACTAAATATAGAATAGTCTCTATCTAGAGCAGGGATGGGGAACCTGAAGCCTTAAGGCCACAGGTGGCCTTCTAGATCTTTAAGTGTAGCCTTTTGACTGAATCCAAATTTTACAAAATAAATCCTTTTATTTTTATTAATACCTTTTGCTCATCTTTTATATTTTATTTTTAAAATGAATGTATTTAAAATATCAAAAAATAAAATGAGTTTCAACCAAATAATCCTCTCAGATTCATCCACACAATTAGGACATTAGTGAGCCATAAGGGCTAAACTGAAGGCTGCTATCATCATGATTTGGTTCTAACCTCCCCTGCCTGACTGGCATAACTACCTCACAGAGGCAGGTTGGCGACAGTTTATAGCGGTCGAGTATACCAGTCTGCTATCAGCTTTTGACAATGGTGTGCTGTGTTTCTGTTTGAAGTGGAATTTGTGAATAGGTGCACAGCTTGACAATATATTTAAATTCTGTCTGCTTAACAGCCCAGCATGTCAAAGAAGACCAAGAGAATGCTGAAGGAAGAAAACAGATTTTTTAATGAGGAGTGGGAACTGCAATATTATCTTTTTTCTGCTAAAGATAAGGTGATTTGCTTGCTTTGTGATGCTGCAACATCAACATTAAAGAAATTTAATGCTTACCAGCATTACAACACTCATAAGGACCACAAATATTCTAAATTAGAGGGAGGGGTATGAAAGGTTTTATTGTAGAAATTAAAACATGAAAAGCAAAAGCAAAGACAATTCTTTTAAGCAGCAATAAGACCTGTAAACAAAGCCACTGAAGCAACTTATAAATTAGATTATATACTTGAGAAAAAAGGGAAGCCATTCAGTGATGTAGAATTTATGAAAGTATACATAGTCAAAGTTGTAGGATGTTTAGATCCCAATAACATTTCAAAGTACAAGCAACTGCCTTTTTCAAGGAGAACCATAACTGGCATCATCAATTAGCTTTCAACTTAACAGAACAACTTCATGCAATATTTCAAACGGAAAATATATATTATTCAATCACTTTGGATGAATCAACTGATACTACTGACTTGGCGCAGGTTTTATACTTCATTCAGGTCATAAGAGAAGATTTTCTTTGTTATGAAGAGTTACTTGCTTTGGGCACTCTTGCGAACAGACATGGGGAATAGATATCTTCAACAACTTTCAAGATAAATGTCATGAAGTTGGACTAAATTTGGTAAATTTAGTGAGTTTATGTACAGACAGTTCACCTTCTGTGACAGGAAAACATGAAGAGTTTATTGCACAGATTTAAAAAAAGTATTAACAGATCCAGATGCTCTCATTTCTTTTGATTGCATCAACAAAATCTCTGTGCTAATGCTACTATTTTAAGTGACACTTTGCAACAAATTATATTGTTAACTATATTTGTGCAAATGCAAGGCAGCATCGTCAGTTTCGTAACATACCAAAGTTGAAGGATGAGGTATTCAGTGTGGATTTGCCAGATCATTCTAAAGTGCATTGGCTATCACAGGGACAGGTGTTAGCCAAAATTTTTCTCTGTGAAAACACATAATTAAATTTTATGAAGAAAAAAATCAGCAATGTGAATTATTGAGAGAAGATTTCTATAGAAATGCAGCATTTCTGTGTGATGTCATGACTTGAATATTTCTTTGCAAAGTAGAACTAAATCTATATATCATATGTGAAAAAAAATCCATGCATTTCAAACAACGTTATCTTTTTTCAAAACACTTCTTCCAAAGGAACTATCGGATGAACATTTTCCCCAGTTAGCAAAGGTCATTCATTGATGAGCAGAATGATATATGCGAATCATTTGAAGAACGTGCAGCTATTATAAACCTATTGAGAATACAATGAAAAGTTCACTGACTTTGAGAGTCATGGCTTCTCACTCAAATTAGCATTTCAGCCTCACCTAGTTGATATTACCAAAGCACTGAAGAACTACGGATGGAATTGATCGATCTCTCCTGTAGATGACATTTTAAAATCATTGTTTAATGCTAAGAAAGATCCAATTGAAATATGGAAAAATGCAGTCGAATACACACACCTTCAACAACATGCCCAGAAAATGATTTCTTGCTTTTCAACCACTTACTGCCCTGAATCTACGTTCTCCTACTTAACCCAAATCAAGACGCCCTTAAGGTCACAAATGACAGATACCCATCTAGAGGGTCAAGTGAAATTGCGGACCTCCACACTGCAACCAAATATTCAAATGTTTTCCAACAAAGTCATTAAAAGGTTAGTTAAGTTTAAAATTACCAAATAGTTATCATATTTTGAAATTATTGAGTGCATAGTAGTTGGATTTTTATAAAATAATGTACATTTTTAAGTATATCTAATTGAGATTTCTTGACTGCAGCCTTATTTGATCACTGCTAAATTAATGCAGCCTTCTAACATGAAAAGCTTCCCCACCTCTGATCTAGAGTTGGAGGAATTTCATGAGTTGTCCCATCAATAGGAATTTCTAAAGAACCCTTAAATCCACACCAAGGTTTGACTTTTAACAATCCTTCAAACTCAGAAAGTAGAAAGCCATCCAGCCTAGTAAGAAAAGCTCTGTTCTCACCTTTCCTCCCTCTCCATTTCTTGAACCTGAAATGGCCTAACACAGCAGCTATCAAGTGAAGAAGAAGGTAAGTAGGAAAAAAGAGAGAAAATTGACCCATAATCTTTGTATGATAATGCAGGCAGACACTAACTACAAGTTTTAGATTATGAAAAGGGAAAGAAAATTTTAACTGTAGGAGAAAATTGAAGTATTTTTCAATACTATCGATTGAACACTTTCTAATTTTTGAACCAAGACTTAGAGTGAGTGCAAAATTCATGGAATCGGACCATTTCTATCCAGGGAGAGAAACATTAGTCCTAATGAACAAATTTTAAACTAATAGTAAGATGTAAACATAAAATTATATTTTAATATGTCAGAAATTATGATTGTTTAACATATGTAAAATAACTAGTTATCTCTTTGTGTGTGTGCATAGGTTTTCCCTACACTTTCCCAAGTCTAGTCATTCCAAGGTTGGTGGGGAATGAGAAGTGGGGTTGGGAGTGAGTTGGGGCAAGTTAGGGAAGGCAAATTAAGAAGAGAGAAAATAGGAAAGAACATCTGTTGGGCATAAATAGGAGAGGAAGAAAGGGTAAAAGCAGCAAAGGAAGATGGGAGCATTGGAAGGGCAATCTTTGAGATTATTGAGGAAATAAATGAGTGAATGTGTGACTGGAAAAAGTAAGCAAAGTGAATTAGCAACTTGCAGTCCTCCATGTGCTTAACTTTGAGCTTTCTGTATTAGCATATAAATGCCACAACATTCAAATAAAAATTACCTCTCACTGGAAAGACTTATAAAGTTGAAAAATGAACTGTTTCTTAAAGATACTATGATGTCATATTTGATTCTGTAGTAAATTCTTAACTGGTCAATTCTATACCTGCTGTGAAATTCCTAGAAGATGAGCCGTACAGAATTTTATCTACCAGAGAAAGGTCAGAATCTGCCTCGGGGCATTATTTAATAGACATCACATTTGTACATGTTTATCTTCTTAGAAGGCCAACAATATTTTCATTAGGAACACCAAATACAGAAGAAGTTTGGGTATATTGCATACCTAAGTAAATGAAAATGAATCTTTATCTGTCAAACTGACAAATGCTCTTATTTACCCTTTAAAAAATAAAATAATACTATTTAAATTGCAATGTCTTTGCTAAAAAGCCATTGCAGAGCCATGTAACCCTCCCCAAAAGATTCAAGATTGAAAGTTCCTTGAGAGTAAGGACTCTTTTCCTTTTTCTCTTAACTGCCTTTTAGAGGCATAATAGACATACAACAAATCGTGCATATTTAAGAATTACCCTTTGTTAAGTTTTATTGTATGTGTATATATATACTTACGAAACTAGCACCATAATTAAGATAATTAACTTATCCATCATCTCCCCAAATTTCCTCTTGCCCCTTGGTAATTTCTTCCTCTGCCTTCCATGCCCCCACCACATACAGGCAGGAACTTACTGGCTTCCTTTCTGTATAAATTAGTTTGCATTTTTTATGGTTTCATATAAATGGAATCAAACAGCATGTCTTCTTTTTAGTTATTTTGGGATTTATACATGTGTGCATCAATAGTTCATTTCTTTTTATTTCTTCATAATATTTCGCTGTATGGATAAGACCCAGGTTGTTTGTCCTTTCACTTATTGATGAATGTTTGGGTTTTTCCAGTGTGTGGTTACTCCAGATAAAGCTGATATGAATATTCATATGCAAATCTTTGTATGTACATATGCTTTCATTTTTCTTGCATAAATATATGGGAGTGGAATAGCTGGGTTACATGGTAGAGGTATGTTTAACTTTTAAGAAATTGCCAAGATGTTTTCCAAAGTGGTTGTGCCATTTTATGAGAGTTTCAGTTGCTCCATATTTATACCAATACTTGGTGTGATTAGTTTTTTTTAATTTTAGACATACTGGTGAATAGTGTTATTTCATTGAGGTGCTGATGTGATGCCAGAAGTAGAAAATTCCACACTTGACCTCACATACACAAACGTTGTTTTATGCACAAAATTATTTAAAAATATTCTATAAAATTACTTTCAGGCTATATATATACAGTGTATATAAAACACAAATGAATTTCATATTTAGACTTGGGTACCATCTAAGATACTTCATTATATATATCCAAATATTCCAAAAACAAACACAAGAAGTATGAAATCCAAAATACTTCTGGTCCTTTATTTTGGTTAAGGGATACTCAGCTGGGACCAGTATTCTGTTTTCTTCATCTAGAAGTTTTATAATATTAAGTTATACATGAAAATCTATTATTAATGTTTAGTTAAATTTTTCATATGGCATGAAATATGGGAAACTTGAGTTCATTTTTTCACTTATGGAAATTCAATTGTTCCAGCTTAGTTAAAAAAGACAGTCTTTTCTCTACTGAATTGTTTTTGTACCAGCAATTGGCTACACATGTATGGGGCTAGCTCTGGACTCTCTCTTCTGTTCCGTTAATATATTTGTCTGCCTTGATGTTGATATAAAAGCTTGTTTTCTGTAGCTTTATAACAAGCCTTGAAATCAGATAGTGTCAGTACTCCAACTTTGCTTTTTATTTTTTAAAGTTGTTTTGCTTATTCTAAGTTCTATTTCTATGTGAATTTTAGAATCAGGTTGGTAAGTTCTACAAAATAGTCATGCTGAGATTTTTCACTGAGATTGCATTACAGCTAAAAATAGATTTGGGAAGAATTAACATCTTAATAACTGTTGGGCTTTCTGATCCATAGCCAATAAAAAGAAATACCGAACACAGTATATATTTTTGTTTATTTTGGTTTTTAATTACTCTCAGCAATATTTTATAATTTTCAGTGAACATAAGTCTTTTTCACCTTTTCTCAGATTTATTCTTGAGATTTATTTTTTATTTTTCATGCTATTATAAATGGCATTATTCTATTTCAACTTTTGTTGTTAGTATAAATAAATACAATTTAGTTTTTAATTTATCTTGTATCTTTCACCTTGCTGTATTCACATTATTTCCAGTAGCTTTTATTATAGATTCCATCAGAATTTTTACATAGATAGATGATCACATAATACGTAAATGATGAAAGTTTTGGTTTTTTCCCTTTTCCAATATGGATACTTTTTATTTCTTTTTCTTAATTTATTGCCTTGGGTCCAGTACAATTGTGAATAGAATTGGTAAAAGTGTACATTCTTGACTTCTTGATTTTAAGTGAAATGCATTTAGCTTTTCACCCTTAAGTATAATGTTAAATGTAAACTTTTTGAAGATCTTTTTATCAGAATGAGGACATTTCTTTCCATTCCAGTTTGCTTAGAGTCTTTAATTTTTGGCTGGGCAGGGTGGCTCACACCTGTAATCCTAGCACTCTGGGAGGCCAAAGTGGGAGGATCACTTGAGGTCAGAAGTTCGAGATCATCTGAGCAAGAGTAAGAAGACCCAGTCTCTACTAAAAATAGAAAAAGCCAGGCATCATGGCATGTGCTTCAGCCCATGAATTTGAGGCTGCTCTGAGCTCTGATGACGCCACTACACAATAGCTGGGGAGACAAAAAAAAGGAAATTGAAAAGAGTCTTTATTTTTTAATCTGGAATGAATGTTTGATTATGTCAAATAATTTATCTGTACCTATTGAGATGACTATATGATTTTCTTATGATTTTATCTGTTACTATAGTGAACTCTATTGATTGATTTTTTTTTTTTTTTTTTTTTGAGACAGAGTCTCCCTGTGTCACTCCGTCTAGTTAGTTATTGTTCTTTCTCCACATTATGAGCCACTTTGTATCTGCTTCCTGCAGGCCTGATAATTTTTATTGAACGTCAGACAATGTGAATAGTATCCTGTTAAAGTTTATTCTGAGAAGTGGTCAAATTAGTTGAAAATAGTTTGATTCTTATGGGTTTTTTTTTCCGACTTTATTATAATAGCAGGACCAGAACAGGTTTAGTTGAGGGCTAATTTTATCTCATTATTGAAGCCAAACCCTCTGAGTACCCTACCTAATCTAATGTCCTGTGAATTATGATTTTATTCATTCCTAATTCTGGTAGGAACTGACACTATTTCCAGTCCTTTGTGATCTCTGTGAATTGTTTCTTCTAATCCTATTAAGTAGTTCATTTCCCCATTTCAGATCATTTCCTCACACACACGTACTAACTAGTATTCAGCCAAAATACTCAAGAGGAAACCTCTGCAGATCTCTGGAGTTCTCTCCCTGTGCAGCTCTTTTCTCTCCTAAGGTGGTTATGAGCTTCCTGAACTCCCGGCACGATGTTGATGTTGTGAACTCAATGAGATTGCCAACTTCCCTGTGTTCTTCCCCTCTACACTGCAATCTGGAAATATTTTCCCGATAGCAAGCTGTAGTGCTTAACTCATTTGTTTTTTATTTCTCAGGGAGAGATTATTGTCCTTTGTTGTCTTGATGTCCATGTCCTGAGAATTTTGTTTCACTTGTATTGCCCAGTTTTTGTTTGTTTAAAGTAAAATGGTCAATCCAGTCCTTGCTATTCCATCTTGGTTAGAAGTAGAAATCAGACCCTTTCTTTTTTTTCCTTTCTCAAGCTTTACTAAAACTTTCTCTTGAATGATTTTATAGGCAATAAAGACACATGCAATTAGAATGCCTCAATAAATCCCACTATATAAATGAAGACCAACATTTTAATACTTGTTAAAAATGGGGAGGAAGTTCATATGATGCAAGTGTGTCAAATAATCAGAGTTGGATTTAAATTAAGAGAGCACCAACTCTATTGTAACTTGACTCTTAAGTCTAAAGTTTACTTAAAACTCCTTTTCCATGTGAATAGTCTCCAGATTTCAGCCTTAATACTTACTTGAATGGATGATTTAATACTTTGGGAGTTAATCCATCCTTTGTTGAATGAGCTCTAATCACTGAACTATTGTCAACAACCATTTATTAAGTGTCTATAATTGGCCATGCACCATCCTAGGCACTATCTATAAAAAATCAATAGAATATACTTCACTCCTTTAAGGGGTTCACACTGTAATCCAGTGGCCAGACATGTGAACAAGTAATAACAGTACAAAAAATTGCTAAGTTTTGTAGTCAAGGCATGTTCAAGGTATACATTTCTTTTAAGGCACAGAGGCCTAACGAGCATGGTACATTGAAGAAACTGTAACTTAGCTGATTCAATAAAGGGCATATGGAAGAAAAGCAAAAGATGAGATTGAGAAGAGGAAGAGGAATCAGATAAAAAGGATCGTAAATATCATTCTAAAGAATTTGGGCCTTATAATGGGCAAAGTAAGGACCCTTAAGGGCTTTTAAGTATAGGTATGCTATGATCAAACTTGCTCATTACATTAATCTTCCTGGAAGAAATAAGAAATGAATTATCAGGAGTCAGCAAATTATAGTCTATGGGCCAAATCCATCCCACTTTTTTTTTTTTTCCTTTTGGTAGATAAATTATTATCCAAGCATATCACACTTAATATTCATATATTGTCGATGGCTGTTTTCCTCCTACAATGACAGAGGTGAGCAGTTGCAACAAAGAACATATGTCCTGTAAAGCTGAAAGTATGTATTATTGAGCCCTCTACAGAGTAAGTTTGCCAACACTTAGATTAGAGTGACACAAGAATGATTTTGAAAAATAATTAGAAAGGTTCTAGCGATAATTCTAGTAAGCCAGTATAAGAGTATAACATTTAATATTTAATATTTGAGGGATTCTCAAATGTTTAGCATCATTGTACCACAATTTTCACCATTTCCTTCAGCATTAAATCAAAATCAGAAGGCATTTTGTTACCTACCAACTGGTCTCTGTGAATAAAGTAGTATGTGGATTGGCAGTGCCACTTTAATTCATTCAGCAGTGCCTTTCCTGATGCCCGCATGGCTTGTGCTCGCTCAGAAATGAGCCAGAAGCACCTTCTCCAATCTACAACATGGCTCATAAAATAAGTACTCTTCTTCTATAGTTTGGGCGTTCAAAGATGAGAATAATAGTAAGTTATTGAGTATACATCATTTCTTGAACATATATTCACTCTTAAGAACATATATTCACTCTTAAGAGTGAATTCTCACTCCATACCCAGAGATTTTATCCTACTATAAGTAGAAATCTCTTCCCGCCTACCCAAGGTAGTATTTCTCTTCCCGATTGTGTGCTATTGGTATACAAAGCCAAAAAAATATCATTTGATAAAAGAGATTTGCCACCAGCTTGCCTTGTTTTCCTCTGAGCATAATATTTGTCACTTTACAGAGGGTTTGTATACTTCCTGGCAACGTGTGACTTGCGAGTGATTTTGCTATAAAGAAAAGAGTAAATTTTGGTCATTTTCTATTTCAGCAAAACAATTCGTCAATATGCTGAAAAGCATGACTTTGTGATTGTTTTGGGAAAAACCTGATTGTTTTACCAGTGAGGTTATTGTAATTTTGAAAATGACATAAAGCTCTTTATATCTTTATTTCACTATTTGATCATATTTATAACAGAAAATTTCCTGAAAATTAGGATAGCCCCTAGTTGGTCAAATAAAACCCAGCTTTCAGATACTACATGTCATATTTTGCATTCCCAGTTTTCATCAAAGACACTGTAAAACAGTCTCTGGTTTCTATACATAAAAAATTTACAGTTTATAATTTCACTAGAGCATTGTTCATTCAATATTTAAAGCCATGACATTATTTTGAGTCTAGCATTTTGATTTTCAAGACTTTGGCTCTTTAAGGGAACACTTTTGAACTGCTGAAAATTTTTTTTAAAAATTGGGAACATAACACAACCCACTAGTTAAAATAAAAAAAACACAGATTTAACATATTTAAAATATAATATACAGTGATATGAAAAAAATTACCCAGGATAAGCAGTTCCTAATAAATAAATGCAGCTGAGTTAAACTGATAAGCATATTCTTTGCAGTATACCCACAACCTTTAATATAGTAAAGATTATTAAGCAAGTGCTAGGATTTTTGCAATAATGTTTATCAGCTTTCCTTTTCAAACTTCTAAAATATGTGTGAAAAAATATATAATAAGTTTTTCTTCCCAAACTAATAAACTCTCTGTGGACCACTTGACTGTCCATCCATTCTTTGGGAACTACATTGTAAATTGTGCTTACTATTTCAGCAATATATAAAAGCAATATAAAAATTTATTTAAATCTCCAGCTAAACTGTCATATATTTCAAAAGTAGATGAGAAAATGTATACAAATTGAACTTCATGAAATAAAATGAAAACTTTAACGTAAAGAGTAAGTAAATCTATAATGATTGATCTTTCATAGTATTGTTTATGTATTTATTTTCTGTTCTATTCCACAGAGAATTTAAAGAAGCTTACATAAATATCTGTGGTACAAAACGATGATATAAATAACTGAAGGAATCTGATTTAAGGAAAAACGTGATTAAAGAGAAAGCAATCCACTAGCACTAGGGAGATTAGCATGCAAAAATGCATGCTAAGCATTCCTATAGAGGTAAGAAACCTGGGCCATGAACTTGGCTTAGATTTCTTGGTGGCTAAAGCAAAGTCAATACATTATTTATCTGGAAAAATTGTTACCTAATTATTCAATATCCAAATGAAGATGTCAGAAATCTATCTTTCTCCATGAAGTCCTCCCATATCCTGCTACAGTACTTGAGCTATTTTTATATTCATTCATTGCCTTATACAACATTACATATAATAAATAATAAATGTCAAATGAGTCATTCATCTGGTATCATCCTCTGCTAGCTTAATTTATTAACTTTAAAATTTATTACTCAAATTTTAAGGCATTTTAAGGTAAGTCTCGCAAAGTACATATCTAATAACAGATTACGTTGGTAAAAAAATACATATTTTTGGTGGACTGATGGGAGAGACACTTTGAGGTTGTCATACTTTTCTTTTTATCTTGAATCACATCCCATTATACTAAGAGTAGGGCTCTTTATCTTCCAATGTATATACATGTGATATTTACATGGAATGGTAAATATGCTTTAACACTTCTTTTTTAGGAATGAATTGCAGCAAAACAACATTCTGGAGAAGATATGGTTCTCATTCTTGAGAACTCAGTTGTATTAAAATAGTCTCTCAATCAATTGATTAATTTAAACAATAATTTTATATCCAGACCTCAAGAATTACCTGCCTTTTGGTCATATCTACTTCATTATCACTTTTAAGTACAACATTAAAAGAAATATTCAAAAAGTTTAACACATGATGCTGCACTATAAGTACAAGCAGGTGTGAGAAGTATTCACTGATATTCAATAGTTAATAATCTAGTTGATCAGAGAACACATAGATATTGAACAAATTAATTGTAATAAAGTAGAAATAATTGAGTGGAATGGACATGATCACTTAATTCCTAAATTAGAGGTGTCAGTGATTGGTTCTATCACAAACTAAAACCAGTGGATACAAAAAAATGTCTATTTCTCTCAACATTTAAAAGATTGTTATATTAAAACAGAAATGTTAGCACTAAGGATGTCACGTATAAACAGTGTCATTTCCTCATGGTATCTGGCAATTTAGAGGTGAGAGAATATTCCTCTGAATATAGGAAAAACTTTAGCTCAGCAAGTTACACAGAATTGTGATATTTGGAAGTTCTCGTGAAAAATCTTACCATAATGCTTAATACATCTCTTGCATATGTAACTGTCAGCTGTATATATAACTTGTAACTTTGAGAAGGAGCAATAGAATGTTGATAATTAAACAAGTATTATTAAATTCAGAACATACTGCAATAGACATTTGTAGGTGTATTTTCTTTTTTATATTAAGAACAAGAAGCGGTATGTTAGTAATTAAGTAAATATTATAGTAAGTATAGCTTATACTTGAAGCTTAACACTCCCCAGGGAACAGATATTTAATTCGTGGTCATAATAATAACCTAATGAACTTCACATCTTTCAGGAGAGCTTAATAAACTTCAAAGAAGACAAAACAAGAATGTATGAGTAAAAGTACATCCTTAGCCTTTCATTAGGCAAAATGAGCGTGAGTCCTGGCCCAGCATGGCTTCCAAAGTTAGCACTCCCAACTACAAAGCAAATGTATGCAGAGAAATGTACAACAAAAGGCATAGCTTTTAAAGCTCCAGTTGAGTTTCCACAAATGTTGCTTACAAAAGCTACCATTCTCTGTGTTAACAAAAAGTTGTGGATCTGTTCTTCACTAAATCCTCTTTTCTTGCATAATCCACCTTGTGCACTTTAGCTTGAGTGTATTTTATCTGATCTAATCCCAAACTCATTCACTCTCAGATAGAAGCAACAGGATTATTTCACACTTAAGCGAGGTCCAATCTTTATGTGATCCCTAAGAGGACACCTGGCTGATACAGAATTTAAGCTAAAGATTAACCAGGTGCTCAAAGAACTTAATGATTTCAAATATAATAACAGTTTATGATGGAAAGAATTACTGTCAGACTATAGAAAAACACATTTTAAAATACATACATTAAGATCTATACAAGTAGATAATATAGATATATTATACACGTAATGTCTACACACCTACATACATAAGAGTATTCATTTCAAGAAAAGAATATACATTCTATTAGGAATTTTATAATTCAAAGAATGTGTTCATTTTCATTCATGTCTTTCTTTCATATTCAGCATATCCTCAGCTTAAAATGGGTTGAGGAGAGCCAGGCTTTGTGGCTTAGCAAATTAGTCCTCGATTTTTTCTTTTAATGCAGTGGACAAGAAAGCTCAATAGAAAATAATCTAAGCCCCCACGAAGTTAGAAAACATGGATTAGTATGAGGTAAGTCTATCTTCCTTGGCTTGGCTCTGCAGGACCATTACATTAAGAAAAATTGTGTGTGTGTATGTGTGTGTATGTGTGAACATGTATTTGCTGTGTGTACATATATTTTACGTTTGTTAAGTATGTACACACACATATTTCCTGTGGATCTTAGATGCTATCTTATCATTATTAATGTATCTTGGGCTCATATTCACTTTAAATACAACTTTGTGATTCCAGAGTCTGCTAGTGTCTCAACATTTTTTTTTTAAGTTAAAGCCGTTCAAAGCTATAGAAATATATTTTTAGCTATAAAATCTGTATTAAAAGCCTTGCAATTGCTATTTCTTTTCCATTTGTAATTTGTATATATGTTCTTAAGGGGAAGAAAATGTCACAGATGTTTAAGGAAAATGGAGGGTAATAATGCCACTAATATATGTCCCTTTCAGAGTACCTCTTGGTTTTTATACCTGGCATCAGGGAAATGAAATATGAATGATATGTGAGAGAGATTGGAAAGTACATGGTTTCAATGTTTTGCTGGATATTTTAACACATTAAAGTTTGTTAAATAAAATTAATCATCAAAAAACTGGAAACCCAAGACATAAAAATATTGTAGATCAAAATGCTGTATCTTTAAGTATTACTTACCAAGATCACATTTCAAAGAGTTAAAACTTCCTTATGTCCCTGAGACTCAGTTTCTTTACCTGAAAAATGGGGGAGTTAGATCAACTATTAATTCCCTTTTTACTCTAAAATTACTCTCAAATGGAAAGACTCCTATATGTTTTGAATAAAGATTACACTCCAGGTATTAATGAATCTCCTAGGAACAAATAAATTTTATAGCAGAGTTAACAATGCTATTAAAATAACAAATCATTAGGAGCTATGTTTCTGTGATCGTTTAGCTCAGCAGCCTTGTTTCCACAAAGCTGTGTGTGAGTGTAGGTAAACAGAACACAAAAAATGGCAGTGGCATCTCCAAGAAAAATGCTCAAGTTCAGATACTTTACCAGGTTATAAAAAATTGTATTATGCCATTTGAAGTACATACTGTATTAGTTATGCTGAATTTATAAATTTTATCTTAAAATTAATAATTCAAAATTTTATATGAAAACATGAAAACTAAAAGCTAATGCCAATGCTCAGTTTAATCATTCTGTTTTTTAATAAAATCACTAATCTCATTCTTTAGCAATTATTGGCAAAATAATAAAATTATGATGCCTTTCAAATAATTGTGTCATGTTGACACAACAAAGAAGAGATATTTAAAAAAGAATAAAATGTTTGCAAAATTAATTCTCTATCATAAAGTAAGTTATGGTCAAATTCTCATCAAACATGCCACTTACCACTCGTCACTGATATGGGCCAGGCCTCTTTATTCTAATTAGTCAATAAACTGAAAAAACACATCTTAAATAAAATGTAAAATCAGGTACATAGCATCTGCAATGTAGTCAATCCTGGACACGGGTAACTTATATTTTCACTGGTGAAATGGAGGATGGAATAGAAGTGAATTTTAGGTGTGTAAAAAGTACCATTAAAATATAAGATGATCTTACAATGAAACCCAAAGAAAACAGTGAGACTGAAGGAGAGTTGCCTATATCATGTAAACACACATCAGTCAAACATAATTGTTTAGAATATAGTTGGAATAATCAGTGCCCCAAAGATATAAGGTTTTGTGTGTATATATACATAACTGCGTCACTGTCTGCAGGTAGATGTCATGATAATAGCTAAATATTTGTTTACTGATTATTATTTGATCAATACTGGTTCAAACAACTTACACACATTATTACATTAATCCCCAGACCACCACAATGAGAAATGAAAGTATTATTGATCTCCCTATTTTATAGATGAAGGAATGAAGACTAAGGGAGGGTAAGTAACTTGCCTCATGTTAAGTCTAAATCGTTTCTACACTTCATTCATTTCAGGGCATACTCTTCTGTCTCTCTCCTACAGGCGTGAAAGATATCTTCCACTCTAAGCAAAGTCACTTGAGCCAATTTAAAATGTTACTTTTGTGGAGGAAGAATTCTACCAACACTTATGTCATTATTTAAACTACCTATCAAATATCTTCTCTAATTTTGTTTATTTTTTTTAAAGTTTTTGTTTTATTATTTTCTTAATACCCTAACAAAACAAAATTAAAGCAAAGGAAAAAAACCAACATAAAAAATGTTTAGATTTTACTAGTGTCGCAACGTAAAATATAGGGTACTCAGTTAAATTTGAGTTTCAAATAAACTAAAAGAAAAAAGTTATTTAACTGGATATTCTGTCATTTTTTGTTAAATCTAGCAAACTTAGTTTTTACAATCAGTAGTATATTATTTTTCTACTGCTGCTATAATAATTTACCACAAACTTAGTGCCTTAAAACAACACAGATTCATTCTTTTTTTTATTTTTTTATTGATACATAATAATTGTACATATTCATGGATTACATGTTACATCTTGATACAAGCATACAACGTACAATGGTCAAATCAGGGTAACTGGGACAAGATTCACCTAAAACATTCATCATTGCTTTGTGTTGGGAGCATTTGAAAACTTCTAGCTATTCCGAAATACAATAAACTATTGTCAAATATAGTTGCCCCCTTGTACCAGTGAACATCAGAACAATGGCTAAATTATAGAATCAGCTTAAGGGTTTATCAAGGGATGAATGGATAAAAATGATGTGGTGTATGTACACAAAGGAATATTATTTAGCCATGAAAAAGAAGGAAATTTTGTCATTTGCAGAAACGTGGATAGATCTGGATGACAGATTCATTCCTTTGTAGTTCTCAAGACAGAAATCTGAGATCAGGATGTTGGCAGAGCTGCATTCCTTCTGAGGGCTTCAGAGGACAATTTGTTTCCTTGCTCTTTCTGGCTTCTAGAGGTTGCCTACTTTCCTTGCCTCATGGTTCATACCTTGATCTTTAAAGCCAACAGGATAGCACCTTCCCTGCTCTGTGACCTCCTGTGTCCCTCTTATAAAGACTTGTGATTTTAATGGGTCCACCCAAATAGTCCAGGATAATACCCCCATCTAAAGACCCTTAATTTAATTACATGTGCAAAGTTCTTTATGAATGTAAGGTAACATAGGCACAGGTTCCAGGGATTTGGACATTGACTTTTTTTGTGGGGGAGGGGCATTATTCTGTCTACCAAAAGTTGTCTCTTAAACTTGCTAAAATACTTCATCCATTTCTACACTAAATGTTATTTCTTGTATTACATCCTTCCTCCTGAGTTTACTTTTTTTTTTTTCAGAATTAGATACTTTAGCGATCCTTTTCACAAGGGCTCATGGGTAGTAAAGTTTCTTAGTCTATATGAATCAGAAAGTGTGTTGTCAGTGCTACCAATTCACTCATACTTTGTGTTTGACTATACTATGGTATTACTTTAGGGCAACATACTCTGCCCTTAGCCACTCTTGGGATGGCATGGGATCATACATGACCAATTAGAGCAATGCATTTTCCTGACTAGTCATGTGTCCTATCACTTTCAAAAAAGATGCAATGATACTTTTTATGTGATTATTAAAAGTGATATACCCTGGGGAGAGGGAGTTAAGCCAAAGATGGCTACCATCTTGAGGAGAGGAGCTATCGGATAATGCAGCCAATACTCCAGAGAGCAGAGTAGAAAGGTGGAAAGAAATATTGTTTTTGACACTTTTTATGTCTCTTGATCAAGCTATGTGTGAAGCCAGGTCTTTTCCCCAGACTTTTAAATGATGTGACCCAATACATTTTCTTGTTCATTTAAGCCTGTTTTACCTAAGTTTCTGATCACTTGAAATTAAAAGAAACCTATAAATATATTAAAATTATTTATATGTTGTCACATTTTATAATATTTTGTAATAACCACATGCTAATCTTAAGTGAAGCAAAAGATTAAACCCTATAGTTAACATACTTATTAATATTAATATTGAATCAGAGATCCGTGGCACTCACTTCATTCCTGGTATGGTCATATATCTAAAAAGATCAAAATATAGACAGGAGAAAATTAAAAAATGGAAATGATCACATTCCCCTTAGGAAATAACTCATAGCTCACCATGATCATATTTTCCAATTTGGCTTCCACTTGTCCCTAGGAATGATTGTATAACTTACTCTTTTGGATTCTCCAACTTCAGTCAAGAAAACTATGATGGAGAAAGAAAACACTTTCTAATTATTATGTGGCTGTGGATTAGCTGCATAGCCTTGAAAGTCTATGAATTTTCTGGTCCTTCTGTTGATCCATTCCTCATAGACCTCTTTCTAAAGTCCAGGAGCACTCTGAGAATGAATATAAAGAGATAGGCTGGGCATTTATTGTCCATTAGCTCATCTATTGATAGAATGGAAAATTCTTCAAGATTTATCTTTCACTGTTAAAAACTACTCCAAACTTCTTAAAAAATATATAAGGCTTGTACCATGTAGACAAAACACTTTAAGAGAAGGTTTGATAGTTATCTGGGATACACTAGTATTGGACATTTGTTCTGACTGAATAGATATCTATTCTGATTACTCAGTGGGCATAACATACTGAATGGCTAATGTTTGCAATGTCACACTTGAGTGGAGGCAAGTAACTATATAGACGATGGCTTCTGTGAGGTTATATTCTCAGCCGTTAATTAAATATTCTGACTGGCGTGATCATGTCAATAGCTATCTCAATATGCCTAACATATTTAATTAGGATTAAATGAGGCTTTGGAAACATATGGAAGCAAAACATTGGGATGTTAAAGTTTATATGATACACATATGAACACATATACACATAAATATATGATCACATACATGTATATATGAAAGTTTATGTTTTATATATGGATATATGTACTATATATGCACATAAGTATAGATATATAGGCACATACGTATACATTTCTTTTTACTTTATCTTCTAATGGATGATTGCTTTCAAAGAAGAAAAAAGAAGCACAAATATAAAGAAAGTGAAAGTAAATTTGCAAAGACATTGTGTTGCACATATATTAGCATTAACAACATGTAATATATAAAAGGAAAATTTCATATTTTGTTAGCTTACAGAGCCCAGTACACCCAAGAGACACTTAATTAAGAAGTCTCTAAACTGCAAGTTTATTAAACAAGCATACTTAAGAGGGTAAATCCATTACTTTTAAATACAATTTAGGAATCCCACCCTTCTATTACTTATAGTAATTGCTTAAAAATCAGAAATCTATAATTTATAGTTCCTATTTATAGATTAGATGATATTTTCTTCTGAACCAGAAATATTCCATTGACATATATCTATTAAACAATATATAGATTTGTAAGCATAATTTTTCTTATTATAGTTTATAAAAATTCATCATTGGAAATTTTACAAACACAAAAATCTTAACATCTATACATGAACTTAGCCAGAGAGAATAAGTTATAACATTTGCATAACCTCATTATCTCATGTAGAAATAGATAAATATATTCATATTATATAAATACACACTCATGTATGTACACATTTATGTATGTATAGACAGACACATACTATTTTGGAAAATGTCAACTACTTTGGAAGATTTTTGCCCTGTTAAATTTGAATGAGAACAAAAGACTTTGTCTTTGGAGACAGACAACTCTTTTGTTTGGCAAAACTCAATGATCCTTTACGTATGCAAAGATAAAAATCTCACTATGGCATGGAAAGTTTGAGATTATGAGGAGCTATAATTTTCTGCATGTTCTCACAGTTATGCAAGCTGGGAAGTCTGAGATGAAGGCACTGATATTTGTGTCTGGTGAGGGCTCCTCTCTGCTTCCAAGGTAACACTCTGTATACTGCATCCTCTGGAGGGAGGAACAGTGTGTGCCCTTATAAAGCGAAAGGGGACAAATTTCTTCCACCAAGCCCTTTTATCAGGGCATATAATCCTATTCATGAGGGTGGAGCCCTCATGACACAATTACCTCCTAAATGCCACACCTCCTAATACTGTTGCATTGGGGATTAAATTTCAATATGAATTTTGGAAGGAATAAAAACATTCAGACTATAGCAGATAGCTTTGAAGCATTATAATTATTATTATAATATTGGATTTAATATTTACATTTATTTTTTAAAAGAGTTGATAATCTCCACTGAAGATTTGTTTAATAAAGTAAACATCTAAATGTACATTTTTAAAGGAAATGTGTGTTTTTTCATCTGTACATAATGATACTAAAATAGGAAAATTTCAGAATTTTTGAAATAGTTGAGAATGAACATAGAAGGTATACAAGCTAAAGACATACTCAGTAATGTTGACAATTCCATTATGGCTTTCAGCTAAAGTAGGCAATATAGTAGGCTTGTAATGTCTGAGAGCAGGAATCAGTTGATAGCTAAGAGAATCAGAGGAGAAAATTAGAAACTGTGTTAAGAAGGAATAAAACAAAAATCTAACATAAGTTAAGAGGTGCTGTGGTTTAAATGTGTCTCCTCCAAAATTCAGGTGGTTCTAATGTGACAGTATTAAGAGGTAAGTCTTTTAAGAGGTAATTAGGCCAGGAGGGCTTCTCCCTCTTGAATGGGATTAAGGCCCTTATAAATGAGGTTTCACTCAGCATTTGGCCTCTTTTGCCTTTCCACCTTCCACTATGTGTGAATGCAGCAGAAAGGCCCTTAAAAGGCACCAAATGCTGGTGCTTTGATCTTCGACTTCCCAGCCTCCAGAACTGTGAGAAATAAATTCCTATTCTTTATAAATTACCCATTCGTAGGTATTCTGCTATAGCAGCACAAATGGACTAAGACAAGAGGTCACCTGAGAAGTCAAAAAATTTTTATTCTTAAGAAAGCCTTTAGAATAAATCAACAATACTGTCTTCACAGTAGCGAACCTGAATTTGATAAAGCTGAAACATATTTTGCGAATAATTTTTGTATAAAAAATTTTTCCACAGCAATGTTTCTCATTTTTTATTTTGTCAACATCATTTTACTTAGTCCATGAAATTCCATTTTATGAAATAATTTACTTTAAATGCTTGTTTTTTGTCTTAAGAGAATATTATTTGTCTTATTTTTAGCATTTTGTTGTAATATTCAACATTTTTGGCTAAAGAAAATTTACTTGCCAATTTTTGAAAGAGTTTTAATTTTTGTTTTTGTTTTTTAGACAGACATCTTTTCAAAAACAGTTATCTAGAGTAAAGAAAAGGAAAAATAATTTGTTTCTTCAGAATTCTAAGGTGTTTAAATTTTCCAAGCTTTTTCCAAGAAAGAGCTAGAGAGAGGGAAGGAGTGGGAAGGAGTAAGAGAGAAAGAGAAACAGAGAGAAAAAGCAAGGGAGGGAGGGAGGGAAGGAAGAGAGGAAGGGAGGAAGGAAGGAAAAGAAAGTTGTTTATATTATTCCAAGTCTTGTCAACAAGAAAAAAACTCTAACAAGAAAAATGTTTCATTCTTTCAAGAACAATATATGGAAATTATAGATGCTCATCGCTGCTGTGTTGGTTGTCAGACATTGCTTCTAGGCATTTGGCAAGGAGGATGAATATTTAAATTGTATATATATCTTTTTAAAAAGAGATCCAAGTCTAATTCAGGAACAGAAAGCCTTTATTTCATTTCTTCCATATATCATTACCATCTCCTGTCTTCCACACCAGGAATTCTGGTTCTCAAGGATACTGGATATAATAGAATTAGAATATTCTATGTCTGTTTCCTCTATAGCACTTTATACCATTTTAAACACATAATAGTCTCAGAATCACAATAGACTGAGACTAAAAAATATGATTATTGAATAGTTCCAAAAAGTTTTGCATATGCCCTCCCCTAGCTCTCCCCATTTTTTAGGTTTGTAATATATGTACATTATCAGCTCATATTTATGTTACCTATTACAATCTTTTCTTTTAATATGCATATAATGCTAGTTTTATAAGGAATTATGTACTTAATGCTCACCACCAGTTCTTGTGTAGACTTCTCTCTAGTAATTTTGATTATCTAAAGTCGATCCTTTGGTACATTCAAGGGATCAATATTTGCTTCTCTCTAACATTTTAATAACCATTTACCTCTGCCCTCTAAACTTGAATATAAGTTTTGGTACATCTAAAAAATCTTTGATTTACATTTTCTTTCCTTGAGTATACAAAATATGTTTTTTTAACAGTACATAAAACATATTACTCAATTTTCTTTGGATTTACAGAGTTGCTTTCAAAGATTCTGATGACAATCTAATTTTATTTCACTTATTAGTCACAATTATTCTGCCTAAATACACATGAGATATTTTCTTTTTTTCTTTTTGAAGTCCAATAATTTTAAAAGAATTTGCCTTGATATTGGCCTTTCTTGATTGATATTCTCAGGTAAAAAGTGCACTTTTTAAATATGCTGTTTCAAATCTATGTGTTTACTTCAAGACTATATTGAATTACAGTTCTTAATATTGCTTTGATTCCTGTGTTGGATTTATTTGCCTAACTTGGTGACTTGTCTCTTTGTTTCCTTTTCATTTAAAAAATTATCCTTTTTTTATTCTTCTAATTGTCTTAAGGCATATTTTCTTGCTTTATTTATTCTTGTATTTCTACCATCTTAGTCTTCATTTCTAAAATGACTTTTTTCTTACATTTTTTATTTTTCCTTAACTTCTGTCATTTTTTGAGTTTTTCTAATTCATGTTTATGTTTTTCTTTCATGTCTTGAATAATTTTCTGAATGTTTTTCACTTATTTTGAAATAGTATGTAATAGTTTTCATGTTTTTTTGAATTTCAGAATATTACAGGTATACAAATATTTTGGTTACATGGATTGCTTTTGTACTGTTTGAGTTAAAGTTATAAGTGTGCGATCACCCAGATAGTGTACATTGTCCTGGTTAGATATGAGTTTACCCATCCCCTCCTCCCCACCCCCACCTGCATGATTTCCGTTGAGTTTTACTTCCATTTGTGCACATGAGTGCTGATTGGTTAGTTCCAATTTAATAAGGAGTACATGTGGTGTCTGTTTTTCCATTATTTGATGATCTCCAGTTCCATCCAAATTGGTGCAAAAGGTATTAATTCATTTTTTATGGTTGAGTAGTACTCCATGGTATGTATGTGTGTGTGTATATATATATATGAATATATATATGTGTGTCTATGTATATGTGTATATATACACCACATTTTATTAATCCACTCATGAATTGATGGGCACTTGGGCTGATTCCACATTACTGCACTTGTGAGTTGTGCTGCAATAAACATTCAAGTGTAGGTGTCTTTTTGATGAAATAATGTTTTTCCTTTGGGTAAATACTCAATAGTGGGATTGCTAAATCAAATGGTAGGTCTACTTATAGTTCTTTGGGGAATCTCCATATAATTTTCCATAGAGGTTGCACTAGTTTTCAGTCCCACCAACACTGTATAAGTGTTCCTTTCTATCCACATCCATGCCAGCATCTATTGTTTTGGGACTTTTTGATAGAAGCCATTCTCACTGGAAATGGGCTTCATTCCACTTCCAGGGATGCAATGATGGTTCAACATATGTAAATCCATAAATGTGATTCACTACATAAATAGAAGCAAAAATAAAGATCATATGATCATCTTAATAAATGCAGAAAAAGCACTTGACAAAATTCAGCACCATTTTATGATAAAAACTCTTAACAAAATAGGGATAGATGGAACATATATCAACATTATAAAAGGCACATATGACAAACCCACAACCAACATTATACTGAATGGGGAAAAGTTGAAAGCATTCCCATTCAGAACTGGAGTTAGACAAGGATGTGCACTGTCACCACTTCTACTCAACATAGTGCTGAAAGTTCTCACTAGAGCAATCAGACAAGAGAAGGAAACTAAGGGTATCAAAATGCAAAAAGAGGAGGTCTAACTATTATATCACTCTTTGCTGATGATATGATCTTATATTTGGAAAACTCCAAATATTCTGCCAAGAGACTACTGGAATTGATAAATTCAGCAAAGTCTCAGGTTACAAAGTCAATGTACACAAATTAGTAGCATTCCTATATATCAACAATAGTCAAGCTGAGAATCAAACCAAAGACTTAATACCTTTCACATTAGCTATAAAGAAAATAAAATACCTAAGAATATATTTAAACAAGGAGTTTAAAGATCTCTACAAAGAGAACTGTGAATCACTGAGGAAGGAAATTGCAGATGATGTAAATAAATGGAAAAACATATCATGCTCATGGATCAGCAGAATCAACACTGTTAAAATACCCATACTACCCAAAGTGATTTACAGATTCAATGCAATTCCCATCAAAATAACAACATCATTTTTTCCAGATCTAGAAAAAGTAATTTTACACTTCATTTGGAACCAGACAAGAGCCTGAATAGCCAAAGCAACCTTAAGCAAAAGGAACAAATCTCAAGGCATTGCTTTACCAGACTTTAAGCTATACTACAAGGCTATGGCAACCAAAACAACATGGTACTGGCACAAAAAATAGAGATATAGACCAATAGAAGAGAAGAGAGAACTCAGATATAAGACCATCTACATATTGCCATCTGATCTTTGACAAAGCAGACAGCAATATACACTGGGGAAAAGAATCCCTATTCAATAAATTGTGCTGGGAAAATTGGATAGCCACATGTAGAAGATTGAAACAAGATGCATATCTCTCACCACTCACAAAAATTAATTCAAGATGGATAGCAGACTTAAATCTAAGACATGAAGACATGAGAATTCTAGAAGAAAATGTTGGAAATACTCTTCTAGATATTGGTCTAGGCAAAGAATTTATGAATAAGACCCCAAGGGCAATGACAGCAATAACGAAAATAAGTAACTAGAACTTAATTAAATTAAAAATCTTCTGCACAACCAAGGAATCAATCAACAGTTTTCATGTTTTTCTAAGTATGCATAAATGAAAGTAGCATGTTTTCATTGTCTTTAGAGATGTCATGCTGTTCCTTTTCATTTTTTTTATTGTAACTTTGTATGGTATTTTACCTTGATACATTTCTGTTGTATAAGTTTATGTGATTTTAGTTTATCTGTATTTTTAGAGTGAGGTTTGGTACAGATAGCTTTGCTAACTTCAAAGAATCCTCCATTGATATAAACTAAAATGCATACACATAAAATAAAAATATTAATAAGGCATATAAAGACACTTAGTCAATTTTCAATAACTTCACCACAATCTTCAAACAAATTTAAGTCATTGGCATATATTTGTAGTTAAATAATTACATTTTTATCTAAATTACTTAAATATCAATTTCTAGTGCAAAACAAAATGTCACTACATATAAGGGTTATATTTAAAATTAAATATGTATCTGCTTGATAAATGTATTCATGTAACATTTAATAAACTATATCTTTAATGTGCACAGACATAAAAGGGATCAAATATTTTTAAAGTTGTTTAATTAAATTGTTTAATAAGAACATATTTCTCTGAACAATTATGATTTATTGGAATTTGGATTATGATTTTTAAAATAGCATGGCATATATTTGATGTAATAGTTATCCAATATACATTTGAACAATTAATAAATGAATAAAGGAATGAAATTAACAGGTAAAAAAAAAGAAGGCATATAAACAAGGTAATATGCATTAAAAACAGGAAGATGGTTGGTTATGGAAAGTAGAAGAATAGAAGGGATGGAAATAGACAGAATAAACAAATACATAAGAAAAACACTTAATGTAGATAAAAGATGATAGTATGTCATAAACTGAGGAATATCCATATTCATGTTTACACCTGATATCTTCTCTAATGCAAAAGTTTATGGAAAGAATGCATGTTTATTGTATAAAAATTGGAAAACACTAGAAAGATAAAATTTAAATCACCTATAATTCTACACCTTAGAAATAGCTACTGGGAAAATTTTGGAATAATTTTCTTGTCTTTTTTCATGTGTGTGGTTTCTGCAATATTTTTAATCTAGGTTCTCTGTATTTATGTGAGAACCCACGATTCTAATCACTATAGATAGCTCATGGTTTCTCATTTGACATTGCCTTATTTTTGAGTTGTCTAATTCATGCTTATGTTGTTTTTTTATGTCTCAAATCATTTTATTAATAACTTTAGTTTATTTTGTAACATGTAATAATTTTGATGTTTTAAGTGTATCATTTAGCATGCTTTCATTGTCTTTAGGAATGTTATGCTAGTCTTCTTTATTGTTTTTGTTGTAATTTTGTATAATATTTTATCTTGTTATATTTCTGTTGCTTATTTTTATGTGAATTTAGCTTATCAGTATTTTTAGAATGTGGCTTGGTGCAGATAGCTATGCTGACTGCTAAGAGCTCTTCATTGATGCACACTAAAATTGCCTTTTGAGGTATGCTTTCAAAACCATGATTAATAATAAATACATAGATGTTATCATATATTGGTCTATCAATTTAATGTTTGTTATTTAAAATTTATATGGTGAAAATGAATGATTGACTATAATTTTTGCTATTATGTATAAGGTTGTGATTGCTATTATTGTATATAAATATTGATCCAAATCACAATTAGTTTCTCAGGATTCATTCCTAAAAATGGAATTAATAGGTTGTATATTTCCATATTGCTAATCATAAAGGTTAAAAGTTTATAAAATATTGGCAGTTTATGAAAGGGTTCATTTCATCACTCTCATGAATAATTTATCAATTTAATAGGTTAAAAATTTTATGTTTAAATATATTCCTTTGATGAAAAGCAAAGTTGAAGTTAATCTTATTTTATTGGCCTTTTGAATTTCTTCTATTACGAATTATCTATTTTGCAAATTACAAAATAAACTACACCACCACCACCTCCCCTCCACCCCCCAAAATCTTCTCTCAGCCTTCCTCTCTCAGTAAATGGTGCTTGCAAACTACCTAGGACCTACGCTATGAATTGTGATTCTTCCTTGCATCTCACTCTTCATTATCATTTTATACATTTCTTTCTCTAGATTATGCATACAAAAATAATCTAAAATATGCCTAGTTTTCCCCATCTCCTCTGCTACTATGCTAATCTAAACTACCTGGTCTCTGAGCTTCTATTCCCCTCTCTATCCATTTTTTACATGCCAGCCTCACTAATTTTAAAGTGTGGTTCTCTCTAGTCCTTTATGCTTTATGCTCTTCCCAAAAAAGATATTCTACTACCTTTTTAATGGCATTCTTGTTTTCATTAGAATCTAATGCATCATGCTTTCATCATTATTCTTTTCTAGAAATTGAGAATTTTGGTTTGTATTTTTTCTTTGATACAAGTGTTTACTTTTTAAAATAGTTTCCTGGTGAAACTGCCTTTTTGTTGTTATTATTACTATTATTTCATTATGGCTCATTAATGTTTGTATTTCTATTTTTTGAGATATTTATAGCTTAATATATAGTTAATTTTAATAGGGATTTATACACACTTGAAAGAAATGTACAATCTCTGCTATCAGGTAAAAGTGCTTATTATATATTTTTAGACTTTATCTTATGGTTTTTAGGTCTTCTACATTTTTCCTAACATTTTTCCACCTTGATCTATCTAGATCTGAGAGAAGTGTGCTAAAGTTTCCTATTTTTAATGTGTGTCTATTTCTCCTTTCATCGCCTGTAGTTTCTGCTTTATGAAAGTTGCTACCGGTATTTGGTGAATAGATATTAATATCTTCACTGTGAATTGTACTCTTTAGCATTATAGAGTGTCCTACTTTGTATTGTTTAATTCTACTTGGCCTGAATTCTACCTTGTTTTAGATCAAGATCATGGCCTCTGCTTTCTTCTTTCTTGCCTTTGCTTGGTATATTTTTGTTCATGCTTTTATCTTCACCCATTTCTATTCACTTTATTTTAGGTGTCTTTTGCATACAGCATAAAGTTGAATTTTACTTTCTTAGCCAATCTGAAAGTCTTTTTCTTATATTATGTAAGTTGAGCCCTCTAAAATGTATTGATAGAACTGATACATTTGGTCTCATTCTATAATAGAATATTATGTTGTAGAAGCATGAATACATGTATATGTTCCATTATTTTAGCTGTTTGCTCTTTCTTTCTAGTTATTTCCTTTGCTATTTGGGAAGCTTTGGACTCTTTCCAATGGTTAGTTTTATACTAATACCTATCTATAATGCTTTAAATCTCACTTTGTTCTGAAAAAGTTTCTTTCTATTATTAATACTAATGTCAGCGAGGAACTGCTTCTTTTCCTCTCTTGCCAGTCATAAGTATAATCTTAATGCTTGTAAAGCAAAATATACCTAAGTGTCAAGTGCTTATTAATTTTTAATGATATCTTTTCATTCCTAATACCAGTGAGTCAATCAATAAGATTATACTAATTTCTTTTTACTCTACTCTTTCCCCCTGCCCCCATGCCCTAGTTTGTAATTGTTGTATTATTTCTCCAATATCAGAGCCTGTAATATGCACACTATATTTTTCATCTTTATCTCTGTGTTTTTTGGTCTTCAAATACTTACTGCCATGCCTCTAGACCTTATGAAGAAACTTTCCAGATATTATGTCTTTCTGAAACTCTTTCTGTGACGGATTCCTTAGAAAAGGTTTAGGGAAAAATATTCTTTCAAGTATCGCCTTTGTAGAACTCTTTATGGCCTTTATATTAATAGTGAAAGGATGTTTGGCCAGGTATAAGAAGCTCACATATGCTTTTCTTCAGTACAGTAACAATGTTATTTTATTGTTTTGTAACTTAAAATGTTGCTGCTGAGAAATTGGTGCTAATCTCATTTTCTTTCCATTATTTGTTACTTGATTTCTGTATGTGTGGGTTGTTGGTAGAGAGTGGGGATGAAAGATGTGTGGTTCTGAAGTTCTGAAGGCAATTTTTCCTTATCTTTATTGTATAAGTTACATCTTGGTGTCGACTGCTCTGATTCCAAGTACAAGAGGAGTGTGAATTTTCAATAGAACCAATTCTTCTTTTTCTAGAAAATTTGTTGAACTGTGGTTTAAAATAATTTTGTCTGTTCCATTGTTTCAATGTCCATCTTCAGGAACAACAATTAAATACATGTTTGATCAGCTTTACAGGTTTACTCCATCAATTTTTAAAATCCTTTTAATATCTTTCTTTGAGTCTGACTGGTTTTGTTTTGTTTTTCACTTATTAACTATTTATCCTACTTCCTTTACAGTGGTCTTCCTGTCACCACTTTATTTTTATGTTCACCTTATTTTAGTTTTATTTGTAAAGTTTTTTTTTCCTTTTCCAATTCCAAAATATCAGTTTTGATATTTTTCAGTCCTTCCCTCTTATCTTCTTATTAGCTAGCCATATAATTTTGAATTTCTTATTTCTTTATTTTTTTATTTATTTTGAGACAGAGTCTTGCTCTGTCACCCGAACTAGAGTGCAGTGGCATCATCATAGCTCACTGCAACCTCAAACTCCTGGGCTCAAGTAATCTTTCTGCTTCAGCCTCCTGCATAACCGGGACTACAGGTGCGCCCGGCTAATTTTTCTATTTTTAGTAGAAATGGGATATCACTCTTGCACAGGCTGGTTTTCAACTCCTGACCTCAAGCAATTCTCCTACCTTAGCCTCCCAGAGTGCTAGGATTACAGACTTGAGCCACCACACCCAGCCTGAATTTCCTAATAGTGATATTCTTTCAAAGCTTCTAATGTTTTCTTTGTATTACTTTGAAATATTATGCCAGGGTTTCTATCTATTATGAGGCTACATTTTTTGATGTGTTCTCACTGTCTGTTGGAACATTATCATGATAATTTTTATTACTTTTTAGCAGTAACTTTTATTGGAGTTAGATTACATTTTTCTCACATTTTTAAGTGAGATTAATTTTCCTGGGCTATTAAAAAGAGGCTTCTTAGAAAAGAAATGGGTAATAGCATAGCTTTCTATATATTATGGCTTAAGGGTTTCCTCTTTATGTTGCTCCCAGAAAGGCTCAAAATATGTTCTATTCACACAGATCTAAGTCTATTCAGGAAGATTTTTAGTCTCCAGCCCTATACTTAGCCCATGAGCTCTATAAGCCTTGCCTACTCAAATGGTGCTTTATGCTTTTGACATTATATTTTGCTGTTAAAGTACCTGTTGGAAAGTTTCTCCTTTCTACATCTTACCCATCTGGTCCTTTGACCTGTATCTCTACCAGTCATTTCAGTCCTGCTCAATTTTGTTTCTGTGTCTAGGTGTGTTTGTTTGTTTCCAGTTTTCTTAGAGTAAATCTCTGTTCTGAAAGTCAAAGAAGATGGGGGAGACAGTTCTCGAATATTTCATTGATTCCCAAGGCCTAGATTTCCCACTAAGTATGCAGTTTTCCCAGGTCTACACATTGATTTACCTGTACTTACCTTCACCTTGGAGGCTGTGACAATTTTTCCCAGGTTCCCTGTTATTCTCAGATCTACCCAATCACTTCTACTCAGGGTAAGCTCCTTCTCCACTTGGAAATATTTGCTACTATTGTTCTTTTCTCCCTGGATTTGTAGAGTATATTGTAATACTTTTTGACTCTCAGTTTCTCCCATATCTATTGATTTGTGTAGCTTCTTCCAGTAGTTCGTCCATACCTACCTGATTCTGTAGTACAATTACAATCATGATTTATGAAGCCATAAAGTAATATTATTTGAGAATTGAAAGTGTCTCTAGGAAACTCCTAGAATAGGCAACTAATTTTTCAGATAAAGAAACTCAGGTTTTCTCATGATCCCAAGGTTTGTAGCTATTACTACATGTAATACTTGTCTTCTTAATACTTATATCTTAACCCTCCAAATAGTAAGTTCTTCAAATTCAAGGACAATGCCTCATTCATCTTTAATGTTTTCTATAAGCATCTGGGATGGAGCTAGGACTGTCAGGGGAATTTAGAAGGTACTTACTGAGGTGAAATTAAATAAATACATTTGTTCATTCAATAAATACTTATTGAGTGCTTCTTGCATAGAGTACGGTTTTAGGTACTTGGTATATATCAGCTGAGAAAGATTTTTTAATCCTCTAATTCGCTGGAGTTTATATTCTAACATGGATAGAAAGACAAATGAGTATGACAAACATGTAAATTATGTGGAATGTTAAAGAGTAAAAGAATAATAGGAAAATATAAAGCACAGAGAGAGAGCTGGGGAATGGAGGAGAGTGTAATTTTTAATAGTATGATCATCATGCAGATGGTGAAATTTGGGGCAAAACTTGAAGCAAGTGTAAAGTGTTAAGTGTTAATCATGTAGATACCTGGATGGTGTTCCAAGCAGAAGAAACATCCAGTGCAAAGACCTTGACACAGTAGTCTGTCTGCAGGAACAAGGAATAGCAAGGGAACTAATATGTCAGGGCAGACTGAACAAAGGAAAGAATTGTAGGAGTTAAGGTAATTGATAAACTATGGGTGGGTGTATATGGAGCAGGAGTTAGAGTTAGATCATGTAGGTTTTATAAGCCACTGTAAAATTTTTGGCTTTTACTCTGAAATAAGAAGAGATGACAGGGTTGGGGGAATAAGAAATGTCATGATCTGGCTTATATTTTTAATAGATTGTTTTGGCAGCTGTATTGAGAATTCATGATGGGAGGTGTGTATTAGTCCATTTGTACTGCTATAAAGGAAATGCCTGAGGCTGGGTAATTTACAGATAAAAGTGGTTTATTTGGCTTACAGTTCTGCAGGCTGTACAAGAAGCATGGTACCAGCATCTGTTTCTGTTGAGGGTTTCAGGGAGTTTCCAATAAAGGTGGAAGGCAAAGGGGGAACAGGTGTGTCACATGGTAAGAAAGAGGGTAAGAGATGGAGGCAGTGATTCCAGGCTCTTTTAAACAACCAGTTCTCATGTGAACTAATAAACCAAGGACTCATTATCTCAGGGAGGGCACCAAGCCATTCATGATGGATCAGCCCCAATGACACAAACACCTCCCACCAGGCCCCACCTCCAACACTGGGAATCAAATGTCAACATGAGATTTGAAAGGGCCAAACATCCAAACCATATCAAGATGGAAGGGTGGAAGTAGGAAGACCAGTTAGGAGGATGCCTCAGTAATTCAGCTGAGAGAGCATGGTGGTTTGACCAAGTGGTATCAATGAAGGTGATGAGAACCAGTCAGTTTATAAGAAGAGCCAGCAGGATTCTCTAGTATATTATATAAGCAATGTGAGAGAAAGATCACAGATGACCCTAAGGTATTTGACCTGAGCAACTGGTAGGGTGACTAGCTCATTCTGGTTTGCCCAGAACTTTCCTATTCTAGCAATGAAAGTCCTTCATCCTAATAACTTCTTCAGTCCCTGGTAAACTGGGATGGTCGGTCACCTTAACAACTGAAAGAAAAAAGCATTATTGTAAGACTGCATGTAGATTTTTTTAGGAAGACTAGGAATCTAGTTCTGGACATGTTAAGTTTGAGTTACCTATTAGACTCCCTATCTATTAGTGAAGATTTTAAGCAGATGGTTGAATGTTGATGTCTGAAGTTCAGGAGAGTGGTCAGGGATGGAAGTATATATTTGGGAGTTTTTGGCCTGCTATAAGGGAAAATACATTTATATAAGCAACAGGTTTCTTAGGCCAAACTAAGATGACTGCCTCAGTGTTTTTTCCAGCTCAGCTCCCCCTGGGTAGCTGGTCTTCTGGGGAGGCATGTATCAGCATACACTCATGTAACCAAGGTGTTATCTCCTGTAACCCCATGTGATTGAGCTTTCTCATGGCATGTTGCCACTTTGGTTCAGAGCCATATGTAAGTGCTCGCCATATTCTTGCCCATGCTTTTCACCAATGCTGTATTCCCCGAACAATAAAGAGTATGTCTCACCTGCCTGCTGCCACTCACCTTTTCTTCCAATTTCTGAAGCCTGCGCAGGAGCACAGGCTAGCCACAGAGCATCCTCCTCACACCTACAGATAATGTTTAGAGTCCTGAGTCTGGATGAGATCATCAATAAATGCAGATGGGGAAAAATATCAATATTTAAAGGTCCAGAGAGAGAAGAATTGAGCAAAAGAAGATTTAGAAGGAATGAGCACTGAGGTAGGATGAAAACCAAGAAAGTGTGGTACTCTGAAATCCACGGGAAGAAAGCATGCCAAGGAAGGCAGAATGATCAGCTGAGCAAATGCTGATAAGGTTCTAGTAAGAAGAAGATGGAGAACATGACTACTGAAGTTAGCAACGCAGAAGTCTGTGAAAAGTTAGGTTTAGGTGACGTGGTGGGCACAAAAGCACGACTGGAAAGGGGCTAAATGGAAATGGGAAAAGAAAAATTGAAGGCAGCAGATATGTACCATTATCTGAAGGAGTTTTATGGAAAAGGCTCAGAGAATTGGTGAGACAGCTAGCAAAAAAAAATGGTTTGAGAAAATATTTTTAGATGAAAGAAATAATACCATGTTTGTCTATTACTGGAAATGACCCTGTAGAGAGAAAAAGAAATGATTATTTAAAGAAGAGTGAGTACTGCCAGTGAGATTTTCTTAATTAGGTAAAAGAAAATGGGATTACACAGCAAAACTACTTACTAGACAAATGCAGATTTCAACTATGTACACAAGACTCTTAGAAAAAAGTAAGCGGCAGCAAAACAGATAGTAGTTTTTGCAAAAGAATAACTACTGGAGTTTGTGCTATAGTCCATCTAGATGAAATTTCAATCCATGGATACGCATGTACAGTGCCAAATATTTTACTGTACAGAATGATTCAGCGGCATCGTGAAATCTTCAATCTCTAGAAAATATTTACATGCTTTTAACTAGGGTAGAAGGAGACATTAAATATTTATTTTAGAAGGCTTTCTAACCCATAAGTATTGAAACAAGAAACTATTTCAGAGTAATTTTTAACCAATCAGAAAATTCCATTAACTTATTATCTGTTTTCCCAGAACTGCTATACTTCTTTTGTTTCCAATTAAGTAAGTTATATATTCTGTGTTGAAATGGGATGAATCTATGGATACACTCTTCAGAACCTTATCTGAACTCCCAGGTCCATGGTCTACAAAGATTCTACTGGATATAAATATAAATGTATTATTTTTCCCTCTGTCACTTATCCTCATTGGTTGGGTTCTATTCAGTAACCATCAATTCATTTTGATAATTACCTTAAAGCCTATATATTTTCTTAGATATACTGTTCTTTACATTGAAGCCCACTTTGCTGACTTCACCTAAATAGAGATTGGATTTATCAGCAAAAGGAAAGCAGGTGAAAACCAGACCAGATGTCGATAATTATATGAGGCACTAATTAACACTACCTAAATGAAACAAGTTTGTCTTTGTTAATATGTCATTTGCACACTATCACTCCTAGGCCTGAGGAAATATCCTGTACATGATCACCTTATTGTGTTCTGTCATAATAGTGCCATTGTTATATCTAAACAGTTTCTGAGTGGGACTTTCCAGCTGACAGACAAAATGTATAAACTTTCATTTCCAGTTAATGCCTCTAGTCCTAACTATATTATTAATTTTTAATAATTATTTAAATGCTTCAGACCATAATCTAAAATAAAAATGAATAAACATATGAGCCACAAATAATTTGTGTTTTCTGGAAGGTCTAAATACATTGTGATTTTTTTATTATGTGAAGTTTTATAATCCAGTTAGGTACTTGAATCTGCCTTTTTACACCGAATATACTGAATTTTATACATCCAGCCATAAATATTTCTAGTTTTAAAAGTAATCATTAACATTTAAAACAGGAAGTAGAATGTGTAATTTTTCTCTTCTCACATGAGCACACATGTGTATAGAGGGAAGTAAATCTCAAGTGAAATCAAGCAGGGTGGAGGGGAGCAGGGGAGATAGGTGAAAACGTACCTAACAGGTACAATGAAGACTATCTGGGTGACAGGCACACTGACTCGAGCATTACAGAAGCGATCCATGTAACCAAAAATATTTGTACCCCTATAATACTTTGAAATTAAAAAAACACATCCAAATGAATAAAAAGAACTAAAAATAGAGCATATGCCATTATTCTATTTTTAATAAAAGTTGAAAATGGCAGTAATCACACACCAACACACACACAGACATACACCCTCTGAAAAAGGTATGCCAGACATACATGAACTTTGAGGCAAAGCAATTAGAAGACATAGTGTTTCAACCACGTGAAACTCATTAACTCCCTAGAGGATAACAGGTGAGACAATTCTGAATGACTCTGTTAAAAGCTCTGGTTGAAGAGATGAGGACCTCAAAAGAGACATGAGAAACTCGTGAGGAAAGTATAAAGACTGTATGGGACCTTATTCCTGTACTGCCCTTCAATAGGAGCAGTAAAGACTCAGAAAAGGGACACTCCTGTCCTGGACCCCACACTTTAGAGGGTCTTGTATATCTTGTATATCAGCAACACATAAAAATAAATTCATTAAAACACATAGGTGCCCCTCTGTCACAAATAATTCAAGGCTCAGCACTGGTACCACACAGTTACCCATTGGCTCTTGGGACTAATAGCTCTGAGATTCCAGGAGAACTCTCATCCACAGCTCTTGCTGAATGCATTTGAACATCTCGAGGGCTCGCAGATTGTGCCAGAAGAGATGGGTACTGCTTTACCGTTCACGGAGGATTTGCGTAGCTGAAGAATTTAGGGAAGAGAAAAAGACAAATTAATTAATTTGTAAATCTTTCATCTCAGGTAGTTTGAATGTAATATTTCTTGCACAATAAAGATTTGTTTACCATAACATCACACTCCAGTTTTCTTACTTTTCATCAGGTTCTAATTCTTAGTTCCAAAGGTATTTACCATATAGTTGTGGTATTATAAAAGTTGTATAGAGTGGCTGAGAAACATTTCGCAATATTAAAAAATTCACATTCCTCTTATATTTGTATAAATGTAATTCTAAAGGTAACATACTTGCAGCTAAATACAGATTCCTGGTATTAGCAGCTACGTGGACATTGAATGCTAGAATTATGAGTAGTTTTGTTTTAATAAAATGTTTACTAAGATTTAATTTCTATGGAGACCAGTTGCTGGCTATACTAGATCAAGTTTTATTCGAAAAGCAACTTGAAAGAATTGAGCAACATATTGCTATTTTCATTTTTCTTTAAAATACGTAGGTATTTAAGCATTTGAAAGAAGAACTGTATGATTTTAGATGTTATTTTAAGAGATGGTGAAAGCATGATATAAGTAGAGTAGCTTGTTTGGAGAAAACATAAAATATTTTACCAATGAAACAAGTTGTATGTTACTCCATTACGGAGGTCAAACATGGTATATCAGTTTGCTAAGGCTGCCATAACAAAGTACTACAAACTGGGTAGCTTAAACCACAGAAACTTATTATCTCACAGTTCTGTAGTCTGTAAGTCCAACATCAACGTATTGGCAGGGTTGATTCCTTATGAGGGCTGTGAGAGAGAATCTGTTCCATGCTCCTTTACCTCTTGTGGTTTACTGGTGATTTTGGCATTCCTTAGCTTGTAGTTGCATCATTCCAGTCTCTACCTTTATGTTCACGTGGTGTTCTCCCTGTGAATAAGTCCTTGTCCAAATTTCTCCTTTTTATAAAGACACCAGTTATATTGGATTAAGGGCCTAGCCTAAGCAAGTATTATCTCATCTAAACTAATTACATCTGCAACAACCCTACCTCCAAATAAGGTCAGCTTCTTAGGTACTGGGAATTAAGACTTCAACATACACATTGTGGGGTGGGGGGGACATGATTCAACCAATAACATGTGGTATATAAAGTTTAGCAAAGTAAAGTTTTATTCAAAATTAAAATAGTGAAAAGTAGGGACCACAATGCCTTAAGAAATGTTTAATTTAACATTATACTTATAACACAAACTATGTAAATATCTCAAATACAATAATATAATAGTAATTTTGCTGAAATAGAGGCAATAAAACAAATTTCACAAAAAATTATAAGAATTTATTAACTGTGCCAGCCCTTGTTTTATTACTCATCTAAACATTACTCAGCTATTACCAGATCACCCAAATATGCACAATAATAAAGTGCAATTATTTGTTAGTATTTTGCTGACTTTTTAATCACATGAAAATGATTACATATTTTTTTAATTTTGTTTTTATGAAGGCATATTTGTCAATGTCAGATGATAGAAATATTTTTTATTTGTCAGATTGTTTTATAATTTTAAATAATCACTATATGTGGTAGTGGGCTTCCATTTGTCATTTTCTCCTGGGCTCCACAAACATTAGAAGCAGTCCTGTGTATTCTGTTTCAAGAAATAACAAAGCAGACCCTTCAGAACAGAACTCAGCAAAGCCATTTTTATTTTCTTACCCAAAATGAGAAGATCCAAAAATTTCTAAACAATTTGATTTTAAAAACTTTTAGAGATATGGATAAAATAGTCATATATCTACTTTAAAATTAAATTCTCTATAGAGTTAGTTACATGAATACTTTTTTTCTTGTTGAAAGATATTAAAAAGGTTAAAAATAAATAAATAAAATAAAATAAAAAGATATTGAAAAGGTACAAATGTTTTTGTTACATGAATACCTCATATATGCTTAAGTTGGAGCTTTTAATGTTCCCATTAGTATTCTTTGTACCCAATAGGTAGATTTTTACCCCTCATCTGCCTATCCTCTCCCCCCTTCTTGGTTTCCAATGTCCTTTACATCTCTTTGTGCCCATGTGTGCCCATGTGCGCCCATCATTTAGGTCCCAATTATTAGTGAGTACATGTGGTGTTTGTTTTTCCATTCCTGAGATACTTCACTTAGGATAATGGTCTCTAGTTCCATTCAAGTTGCTGCAAAAGACATTATTTCATTCCTTTTTATGGCTAGGTAGTACTCCATAGTATATACACTACACATTCTCTTTATCCACTCATGAATTGATGGGCACTTAGGTTGATTACACATCTATGTAATGGTGAATAGTGCTGTGGTAAACATTTGAGTCATTTTTGATAAAATGACTTCTTTTCCTTTGGGTAGATACCCTGTAGTGGGATTTCTGGATCAAATGGTAAGTCTATATTTATTTCTTTGAGGAATCTCCATACTGTTTTCTATAGAGGTTGTACTAATTTACAATCCCTACAACAGTATATAAGCATGCATTTCTCTCTGCATCCCTGCTAGCATCTATTGGTTTTTTGACCTTTTAATACTGGCCATTCTCATGAATACATTTATAAATTATGAATAGGAATAAGAGGGAGAAAGATGGTTGACTAGAGATATCAGTTACCAGATCATCCCAAAAAGAAGAAAAAGTTTCTGGTAAAAAAAAAAAAAAAAAAAAGAAAGAAAAAGAAAAAAAGTTTCTGGTGAAAAAGCACAGACCAAGTGGAATACTTAAGGAAGAGTGCCAGAATTTACCCTTACCAAAATAGATGACATGGGAAGAAGTTGTGAAGCAGAACAAAGAGCAAGATTTTGGCAGAGAGCACCCCCCAACCACCACCGAGGAATTTGGAGTCTGGCAGAAAGAGTAGGCGGGAGCGTTTATTTTTCCTTCCCTCACACCTGTAGCAGTCTGCCAGCTCCGATCTGTCAGGGAGCCCTTCTACCCTCAGGAGTCCAAGTGCTGCTGCTGCTGGCAAACTGAGAAATCCTTAAGAACAGACCACTGACCTGCCAACCCACGTAGGGTCATTTCCTTTCACCACAGACCTGAGCCAAGGTGGGCAGGTGCCATACTGTTTGCCCACCCACTGTGTGCCTCAATCTTGCCTAGGGAGTCACATCCCTTCAGTCTCCTTGTTACTGGATCCCACACAAACATTCCCCATCACCCACTTTGACTGTGAATACCCCAAAGGAACAAGATGACACAAGACAGCAGCAATATGTTTGGAGTCCTGACCCATAGGGGTTGCTGTCCCAAGAGGACAGGGAAGTGCCATGAGTACTTTTTGGGACAAAGGACACTCTCCTGCTCCTGAGAGTCTCTGACTCATGATCCAAATTGTCTGCACTTCTCCAAGTGAAGACAGAGCAGAGTCTGTAGTGTAGGAGACTGTTCCCACCTTAGAGCAGAAGCAGAAATGGAACCCAGGAAGGAACTTGGAGATGGGGGCTTCCCTTCGTCTAATCATGCAATGCTGCAGACATGGCCACCTCTACTCCCAAGCAAGAGTTTTTGATACAAGTGTGACAGTTCTGGGCTTTCAGAGGGTGTGGGGGCATTGCACCTTCAATAATACTGTGCTTGCCATGCCTGGGTTTTCCATGGAGGGTGCACCTCATTTCTCTCCCTTCATGGACATTTTTGCAGCTGTCCCAATTAAGGAAACTCAGCCCTTGGGTCTCTACATCACTGGATCCACAGCTAATGTTCCCTAGAACCCACTCAGACCACAGCAGCCTAAGGGGACCGGTGGATCTGATGGGAACTGTGGGACAACTGGAGCTTGGGCATTAGGGCAGACCACTTCCAACTGAGAGGAGAGTGCAGTACAATAGTGTGCCCCTCAGGACAAAGGGTACCAGAATACCAGCTCTCCCCAGTTCAGAGCCTTCTCCACCTTCTCTTCCTTCTCCCCTCCCCCACCCACTGCTGTTGAGGCAGTTGCATCTGTTCCTACTCAGGACTGGCGAGGGTCCCACAGGGGATGATCAAGCGAGGGCACTTGGGAGCATCTGCTCCCACCCCCTACAGCTTGCTCACCATACCCAGGCTTCCACAGAGATTTCATATACCCCAAGGACAAAAACTGCTGCTTCCACTGAGGGAGGGCAGGGTGAGCAGTTCTTGCCCCCAACTGCCTGCCTCTACTGGGAGATACCTACCCTACCTGGAGGCAAATCTGAGACACAACTGCCTATTTCAGCCGTGGCCCATAGCCATTCTAATAGCCCAGCACACAACATGTGCCTTTACTGCCTCTGCTGTAGCTGGGCCAGGATGGGAGCTGGAAATAGAGGCGCTTTTGTGTCCCAGAAGGACAAAAACCATTGCTAAGAGAGGAATGTGTGAGTAGCCTGTATGCCCCATAGCTGCCTGCTTCTGCTAATCTCATTGAGAAGGGCCACCCATTTTGTGGCAGGTTCAGAGTGTATACACCTGAGCATTCTTCTGGACCAGGAGATCACCTTGCTCCTCCCTATCACAGCCAGTTCAGTGCTTGAACTCAGGGAAGCCCAAGGGCAATTTTGCCAGCCTGGTTTCAGTCTTGTCCCCTAGAACTCAAGCATGCCATCCTAGGGACTGGGGTTTGCCTAATCTGGTCCACTACTGTTGGCACCTGAATACTCTTCCAGGAGTCTGAGGTCCAGCCAACCAAAATTGCCACCAACACCACAGTGGGTATGTACCTTCATGAGCCAAACGGCAGCAAAGCTCTTTCTCTTTACACTGAGCAGCAGTTTTTAGCAAAGAAGAATAGGTGAACTACAAAGCTATCTATTTTGAACTGAGGAAAGAGGCTTCAAATGAGAAGGAACCACCATAAGAACTCTGGCATTATGAAAAAACAGGCTATATCAACACTCCCAAAGGATCATACTAGCTCTCCAGCAATGGACTACAACAAAAAGGAATTTTTTCAAATGTCAGGTAAAGAATTCAGAATATGAATCACAAGTAAGCTCAACAAGATCAATGAGAAAATTGAAAATCAATATACATACACACACACACACACACACACACAAAAAAAACACAAAAAATTCAGGACATGAATGAAAAAAATCACTAAAGAGATAGATATTTTTTAAAAAAAATAACAGAACTTCTGGAAATGAAAGACTTACATAGGAAATTTCAAAATATAGCAGAAAGTTTTAACAACAGACTAGACCAAGCAGAAGAAAGAATTTCAGAACTTGAAGACAAGGCTTTTGAATTAACTCAATCAGTCAAAAATAAAGAAAAAGAATCAAAAGAAATGAACAAAGTCTTCAATAAATGCGGGACTATGTAAAATGCCCAAACATAAGAATCATAGATATCCCTGAAGGAGAAAAAGAAAAAGAAAAAACTTGAAAAATCTGTTTGAGGGAAGAATGAAGGAAAATTTCCTGGTCTTGCTACAGATTTAGACATCCAGAAATAAGAAGCTCAAATGAACTCCTGGAAGATTCATTGAATAAAGGACAACACCAAGTCACATAGTCATCAGACTGGCCAAAGTTAATGTGGAGGAGAAAATCCTATAAGCTAGAGACAAAAGCATCATGTAATTTACAAGAGAAGACTCATCAAACTAACAGTAGACTTCTCAGTAGAAACACTACAAGCCAGAATGGATTAGAGTCCTATCTTTAATCTTCTCAATCAGACTAATGGTCAGCCAATAATTTTGTATCCTGCAAAACTAAGTTTCATAAAAGAAGGAGAAATAAATTCTTTCCTAGACAAGCACATTCTAAGGGAATTTACCACCACTACGTTGGCCCTACAAGAAATGCTTAAAGGAATGTTAAATATCAAAAGGAAAGATCGATACTTACCAGTACAAAAACAACCAAAAGTAAAACAAACAAACAAACTCATAGCATTTATAAAATAGTGATACAACGGAGAATGCAAAGCAACTAAGTAACAATCAACATGTCTGGAACAGTATCTCACATATTGATATTAACATTGAATGTAAATGGTCTAAATGCCTCACTTAAAAGATCTAGATTGGCAGAATGGATAAAACAGCACAACCCAAATATCTACTGTCTCCAAGAAACCCACTTAAGTTGTAGACTCAAGGTAAAGGGATGGGGAAAAAAAGTTCCACACAAATGGAAACCAAAGCAAGCAGTGGTAGCTAGTCTTATATCATATAAAATGGCCTTTAAATCAACGTTGATTAAAAAAAAAAAAAAGACAAAGAAAGTCATTGCATAATGATAAAAAGATTAATTCAACAAGAAGATAGAACAATCCTAAATATATATACACCTAAGTAGAGCTCCCACATTCATAAAACAAATACTATTAGACCAAGGAAAACAAATGAAAATCAATATATTAATTGTGGGAGATTTCTACATTCCACTGACAGGACTAGACAGACCACTGAGGCAAAACATTAACAAGAAACACTGGATTAAATGAGACTCTAGAACAAAGGTACCTAATAGATATTTACAGAATATTCTACTAAAAATCTGGAGAATATACACAATATATAAGCACATGGGACATTTTCTAAGATAGACCATATATTAGGCCCCAAAACAGCTAATTTTAAAAAAATTGAAATTATATCAAGTATATTCTCAGGCCACAGTGGAATAAAATTAGGAAGCAATTCCAAGAGGAGCTCTCAAAAATAAACAAATACATGGAAATTACACAACCTATAGCGAAATGATCTTTGGATCAATGATGAAATTAAAATGAAAATTAAAAATTTTTTCAAAATGAATGTTGACACAAGCTATCAAAATCTCTGGGATATAGTAAAAGAAGTGCTAAGAGGGATAGATCACAAATTAACAACCTACCCTCACACCTCAAGGAACTAGAAAAACAAAAAGAAACAAAACCCAAAGCTAGCAAAAAAACAGGAAATATCACAGATCAGAGCAGAACTAAATAAAATGAAAACCAAAAAGAAAAAAACAATACAAAGCATACATGAAATGAAAAGTTGATTTGTTGGTTTTTTTGAGAAGATAAAATTGATAGACCACTAGCTAGATTAACCAAGAAAAGAAAAACAACAATTAATATAAGCTTGATACCAAATAAAAAAAGGAGGCATTTACAACTGATACCACAGAAATACAAAAGATCATCCAAGACTACTATGAAAACCTCTATGCATATAAAGTAGAAAATGTAGAGTAAATGTATAAACTACTGGAAACATACAACTTTCCAAGTTTGATTCAGGAAGAAATAGAAATCCTGAACACTATAATAAGGAATAGCAAGATTGAATCAGTAATAAAAAATCCTCCTATGAAAAGCCTGGGACCAGATGATTCACAGCTGAATTCTACAAGACATACAAAAAAAGCAGGCACCAATCCTACTGAAACTATTCCAAAATAATGAGAAGGAGTGAGTCCTTCCTAACTCATTCTATGAAGCCAGTATCACTTTGATACCAAACCAGGAAAGGACACAACAATAAAAGAAAACTACAGGCCAATATCCTAGATGAACGTGGATGTAAAAATCCTCAGCAAAACACTAGCTCACCAAATCTAAAAGCACATCAAGAAGACAATTCAGCACAATTAAGTGGGTTTCATCCCAGGGATGCAAAGTTAGTTTAATATTCACGAATTAACAAATGTGCTTCACCACATGAACAAAATTAAAAACAAAAACCATATGATCATATCAATAGACACAGAAAAATCATTAAATAAAATCCAACACCCCTTCATGATAAAAACACTCAACAAATTAGGTATAGAAGGAACATACCTCAAAATAATACAAGCCATATATGGCAAATACACAGCCCACATCACACTGAATAAGGAAAAACTGCAAGCATTCCACCTTAGAACTAGAACAAGACAAAGATGACCACTGTCACCATTTCTATTCAACATAGTACTAGAAGTCCTAGCCAAAGCAATAATACAAGAGAAAGAAACAAAGGGCATCCAAATTGGAAAAGAGGAAGTCAAACTATCTTTGTTGCTGATGATATGATCTTATACCTTGAGAACACTAAAGATTTCTGTAAAAGACTCCTAGAAAAAATAAATGGATTTAATTAAGTCTCAAATTACATATCAATGTATACAAATCACTAGCATTTCTACACACTAATAATAACCAAGCTGAGAATCAAATCAAGAACTCAATCCTATTTACAAAGCTGTGAACAATAATATACTTATTATACTTAACGAAGGAGGTGAAGAATTTCTACAGAGAGAACTGCAAAACACTGGTGAAAAAATCATAGCTATCACAAACAAATGGAAAAGCATTTCAAGCTCATGCTTTGGAAGAATCAATATTGTTAAAAATTTCTATACTGCTCAAAGTAATCTATAGATTCAATGCAATATTTATCAAAATACCAATGTCATTTTTCACAGAATTAGAAAAATGGTCCTGAAATTTATATGGAACCAAAAAAGAGCATGACTAGCCAAATCAATCCTAAGCAAAAAGAACAAATCTGGAGTCATCATATTACCTGACTTCAAATTATACTATAAGGCTATAGTAACTAAAACACTGTGGTACTGGTATAAAAGTAGTCATACAGATTGATGGAACAGAATAGGAAACCCAGAAATAAAGCCATGTACCTTCAACCAACTGATCTTTGACGAAGTAGACAAAAACATACACTAGGGAAAAGACACTGTATTCAATAAGTGGTGCTGGAAAATTGTATAGCCTCATGCAGAAGAATGAAACTGGATCCCCCTCTCTCACCATACACAAAAGTTAACTTAAGATGGATTAAAGACTTAAATATAAGGCCTGAAACCATAGAAGTATTAAAAGAAAATCTAGGAAAACTATCCTTAACATTGGCCTAGGCAAAGAATTTATGACTAAGACCACCAAAACAAATACAAAACCCACAAAAATAAATAAATGGGACTTAAACTAAAAAAATTTCTGCACAGCAAAAGAAATAATGAACAGAATGAACAGATAATACACAGAATGGGAAAAAAATGTTTTCAAGCTATGTATATGACAAAGGACTACTATCTAGAATCTATATGAAACTCAAACAAATTAGCAAAAGAAAAACAAATAAGCCCATTAAAAAGTGCCCAAAAGACATGAAACAGACATTTTTCAAAAGAAAAGAAATAAATGGCTGACAAACATATGGAAAAATTCTAAAAATCACTAATCATCAGGGGAATTCAAATTAAAACCACAATGAGATACCACTTCTGCCAGAGTGACAATTACTAAAAAGTCAAAAAACAATAGATGTCACTGGGGATGTGGTGAAACGGGAATGCTTATATACTGTTGGTGGAAATGTAAATTATTATAACCTATATGGAAAGTAGTATGGAGATACCTCAAAGAACTAAAAGATTTACCATTCAATCCAGCAATCCTACTACTAGAGATCTACCTAAAGAAAGAGAAGTCATTGTATCAAAACGGCAATTTATGTAACCAAAGTGTTTGTACCCCCGTAATACTCTGAAATTAAATAAATAACTAACTAAATAAAATCATACAATATGTAAAAAAAGATACCTGTTCTTGTATGTTTATCACAGCACAATTCACAATTGCAAAGATATGAAGCCACCCTAAGTGCCGATCAACTGATAAGTGTATAAAGAAAATGGAGTGCATACACACACACACACACACACACACACACCATGGAATACTACTCAGCCATATAAAAATGAAATAATATCTTTTGCAGTAATTAGGATGAAACTAGAGACCATTATCCTAAGTGAAGTAACCTGGAAACAAATAACCAATTATATTATCATATATATTATATTATATATAATTATATTCTCATTTATAAGTGGGAGCTAAGCAATGGGTATACATGGTAATACAAAGTGATATACTATACATTGTAGACTCATAAGAGAGAGAGTGGGAGGAAGGTATAGGATGAAAAATTACTTACTGGGTACAACGTACACTATTCAAGTGATGGGTATGATAAAGGCCTAGACTTCACCACTATACAATTCATCCATGGTACAAAAAACCATTTGTACCACCTAATCTATTAAAATAAATATCAAAAAATAAAACGAAATAACCAAAAAAAATAAATTATGAAAAGACAGTAACTTAAAGATATTTTTCAATAAGAACTTCTGAAACAATTGTTTTCAAGCTTCTCAAATCAACAATATCTTTATCATAGAACTTTTTAGTCATCCATTTTCTAGATTATATCATCTCTTCTTCCACATAAGTTTTTTTTTTGTTTTGAGGCATAACATTTTAAATCTACTTAAGATATTACCAGTGTAAAATTTGTCCTGAGACACCAGAACCCACCCAAGATTAAGATATTCATTATTCATATATATTCATTATTTTCTCATTCTTTTTTATATATAAGCTTTTTTTTTAAGGAAACAGGGTCATATAGGTTCATGTTTATATAATAATTCCCAAAGGTAACTATTTACTCTATTGCTTTCTTTTTTCTGTATTGCTTTTCATCGTTGACTAACAAGTATTAAAAGATTTATAATGACAGCCTACATTTGTCATACTGCCAGGAAACAAGTGGTAAGCTGTGTGTGAGACCTTTCTAGTATCGGCTATGGTTATTTCATGCTAAGATCTTTCCTCAAACAATTTTTCAAGGGAAAGTCACATAATTCCTCAAATTAAAATCAAATAATTGAGATATATCCTGCTGAAAGGGAAGGTTTTATAAGAATTCATATATTAGGTAATTTCTTCTTGCCCAAAGGATGTTTTTGGGAAAAAAAAATTAATATATATACAAGCCAATCAAACATTAAACAACAGAGTTGGAACCACAAGTCTCTCATCCACTTCTTCTAGTCAGGCTGAGCTGTTCTTATGTGTGTGGAACCACAGAGATCAGGAAGAATCCTACCCAGGCACAAGGGCAGATGTCACCACACCGTCAAGAATGGAGGAGAGTGATCAGAGAAAACAAAACCCTGCTGCTGTTCAGCTGCCCTACCTCATTTTCCTTCAGTACTTGTGACAGCTAAGTGACTGAACACAAATAGTAAACCACACCTAACCTTCCATCCGAAGGTCTAATGGGTAACTGGTTTAACTGGGAGAAAGTTCAACAAGGTCCGCTCGTATAAATTCTGGCCAAATGTGAAACTCTGCTACAGCTATGAGTAAGAAACAGGAAATAAAATGCCATGGAGTCAATGAAAAATATCATCCAAAGGGAGAAAAAAGTATCATAACATGTGAAAGAAAAATGACAAAGACATTTTGGAATACTAACTCCAAAAACTAAAAGGCACATTAAAAAAAAAATTGTCTCTGGGATCTTAAGGAAATTTGAGAAAATGAACTCTATGAATCATAAAATCTGTAAATCATAATATATGTGCCTAACCCTATTCAGATGTATACATTCTATTATTGGATAACTCTTCTGAAACAATATCTAAAATAGTAGTGATAGTATATAAATTTGTATTGGGATAATCTTTAGTGTTTTTTTGTTAAACATAAGGCAGAACATAAAAGTACTTCAAAATGGATGGGTAAAAATACAACAGATAAATATAAAAAATAAAAAAATGTGTACAATATTAATATCAGAAAATATTCAATGTAAAAACATTAAATTGGAACATGGAATATTTTTATTAATTATAGGACTAATGAAATTTAACTTCATGAACAGATGTTCATGCATTAAATGTCATAGCATCAATGTAATCAATGCGATTAGAACAAAATTATAACTGTTAAAATCAACTATAGCTTAAGATGACTGATCTCAGAAAGTAGCATCATTACACTAACATCACATTGTATCCTATAAATATATACAATTATTATTTGACAATTAAAAATAAAATAAAATTTAAAAAAGATTTAATATAAATGAATATAATGTTCTACTAAAATATTATGCAATTATTTTAAAAAGACATAGATTATCAAAATTAAAGCTTTAATTTTTTTCTCAGTTACCCAAATGTACTATCCCAGATTAGAAATCCCTGTATGAGACAAAAAAGGGTTAAAATTGTTATGCCAAATGAACAGGAATTTTGGAATTGTCAACTAGTGCCATAAGAATTTGGTATCCGTGGTGTTTACCATCTTAATAGTTAAAGAAGATATTTAATCATATCAAATGATTACAGAAAAAGACATTTACTATAAAATTCATCATTGTGTGTATGTGTGTGCACATTATAGCAAGCTTTATGCCTAATAGCAAATTAGAACAATCTCATTAAAATTAAGGACCAAATGCTCTAGCACGCTCACACTACTATTTATAATGTTGCTTCAGAAGGCCAATAGTATACTAGAATTAATAAATATGGAAATAATAGACTGAGAGTAATATGATGTATAAGCTATCTGATAAATGGAAAATCCAGGAAAATTAAAAGAAAGTTTCAGAAACTTAAAGAATTCAGCAAGAAAGTCAATTTCAAAGTAAACATGTAAAATTATTATGTAAATGTATTAGAAAAATAGATCTATCCACAATAACAATAATAACAGGCAGAAAAAATATAAAATACTTTGGAATAAACCTAATAAAAATAGTAATTATACAAAGGAAACTTTAAAAATTTAACATAAGAGCTAAAAAGAACCTTAATGTACAGTCACATGCCATTTTCTTGGATGTATGTATTGTGCAGATAAACATTTTCTGAAAGTTAGCCCATCAATGTAATGAATTCTAATTATAGCCCAACTGAATTGGATTAAAAAGTGTAAGAGTATCTTAAATTCATTAAAATCATAAATGTGTGAGATAGCCAGAAAAAAAATTTTAAATAAAAGAAAATGAGAAGGATTTACTCTACTAGGTATCAGAAACCTGTTATAAAAATATAATTAATTAAACTATTACTGATACAGAAAAAGGGAAAAAAAATCAATAGAATACAGTAGAAACTTCAGAAATAGACTCAAGTAAATATGAGGATTTAATATATAATAAAACTGGAATTTTTAATCAGTGGGGAAAGAATACATATTGGGACCATTTGATTCCAATTAAAAAATATTATATTCTTTCCCCGTATCTTAAACCAAAAAATCTCTAATGAATTAATGATTTAATTAGAAAAATAATCATATAAAAATTTGACAAGTAATCTTTATAATTTTAAGGTAGGAACAATTTTTTAAGAAACAGAGTAATAGATTGATTTACATAAACATTTATAATGAACAATAAAGCTATAGAAACTATAATGATGAGCAGAATCATGAATAGAGTATTTAAATACCACCTAAAAAGTTAAAAGCTGTTCAGACAGATGTTTTTCAGCAAAGAGATTGGTTAGGACTTTTTTCAATAGCATTGTAGGTGTGAATTATAAATTGGCACCTTTCCAGATATTAATTTAATAATATAATTTATAGCACTAACAGATATTCTAAGTAATTAGATTAGTGTTTATATGTATATACACATACAACTTGTGAAGTTTTGTTCATATTTTTTTAAAATAGTAAGAAAATATTCAATAGTAGGCAGTTTGCAACCATTTTAAATGACTGACATTAAAAAGTATATACACTACATTATTATGAGAAAAAGATTAGATTAGACAAGTAATGAAAGGCAGATAACCTAGACTATTTTTTAATGCATGCACAGCCCAGATAGCACAGCCAATACAATACTAGTGGTTATCTCTGGGTCGAAGGTCGAGGGAAAAAAAGATCTTTCTTTTCTTCTTCATAATTTTCTGAAAAGTTTGAAATGAGTATTAATTTTCCACGTATGAGAAAAGAGATGGCTATTTTGATTAAAATAGTTTTATTTAACTAAATAAGTAATGAATAAACTAATCATTGTATGTATTTGCTTAAGTACATTATTTATTTTGCTAGTGTTTAGGAAAGTTTTCCAATTTCCAGTGACTATCATTTTATGTACTTGTAACTCTCCACAAAACAACTTTATTCATTTTTAGATAATTTTATTTCATATCATATATATCACTTGGGAGTCATTAAAATATTTAAATAAATGATTGAAGCTTAAAAACAATACATGCATTTGCCATAATTGCTTCATTTTTTAATTTCCCCACTCTGCCCTTAATGAACATCACGGGCTGTTTTCTTTCTATGATTCAGCACACGCAGTGATCACCTATGAATCAGGGATATATAAAATCCCCTTCCCACACAGAGCTAAGTAAAATACAAATGCCTTTGCCTCTCATTGTATCATAATTAACTTGCAAAAGTTTCACAGGATATTAATCTAGCCTTTTATTTTTATAGTTCATTAAGTACATTATTATGTTTGTACATACTTTACATTCACAGCATTCCTTAAAACAATTTTATTAGCTATTTCTCATATATTGTTATTAAATTGTGAAATATGACTCAACCAAACAAAATACACTAGTTTTTTAAGTTGCCTCCCTCCATTTCTAGCTTTATTGAAAATCTAATATAATAAGAGAAGCCATGGGATCCAGTTGCCAATCAGAGCTGTTTCCAAGCAGTTCTAGGTCAGTTTATTAAAGCCTAGAATGGTCATAAATAACTGATTTTAACCTTGCCACAATACATATAAATTTTCAAAAGTGTGTTCTCAAAGCTTAATCTCAATTTAGTTGATTGTATGTGACTCTTAACCCTACAATTCACCAACAATTGTATTAAATTTCTTGTCAGCACCTAAAGGAAGTTCATGTATTGATTGATAGTGTTTGCATATTTCTGTCAATGTTAGCACAATGTGTTTCCCTGCATTCATATATTTTTATTTAACATTCATTGAGGACATGGATTGAGTATGTGCTATTCCCTTTAACCACATGTAAATTAGAAAATTCAGGTGCTGCTGCTGCCACCCAAGCAAAAAACAAAGAAACAAATATGGAAGTCCTCCTAGACTCTTTTTGAGATCCTGAGAATTTCTATGCAAAAAAGTGGGCACTTCCCCTGTGATTTTCAACTCGGGCTGCACATTAGAATAACCTATGATCATGGAGGAGGTGCAAATGGCATTCACAAGATGTTCAGACACTGGTGTGATTTAAGCACTTCCCAGGATTTGTTTCTCATATTCAATAAGATCTAAGAAAGACTGCTTTAAAACCCCTATTCAGGCAGTAACTCTTCTGTGAAGAATTCCCTGATCCTTCAGACAGAAAAAGTTACTCCCTCCCAGACAGGTGATTCCTTGCTAAAATAAAAGCCCTGAAGATAGCTATGTTGTATTTGCCTTTGCAACTTGATGGGGTGCAGAAAAAACTACCCCAAAATATGGCACCTTGGAAATTGAGAAAACTGCAGAAACAAGAATGTCTATCTGACCTTCTCTTGCCCCTTTCTCCCCTGAAGTGGGTCATAGAAACTAGACTACCCCTTGCCCCTTCTTCCCTGAAGCAGGCCATGAAACCTAGGGAAGTCAATCTCTGATCTTCTCCCACCCTTTTCCCCTGAGGACCCTCATGTGACAAGTGACCTGTTCTATTCCCAGAGGAAAGGAATGTTCCCCAGGGATGCCAAGAAGAAACTGAACAAACAGGCCTTGCTAAGTTTCCTGCTCCCCCAGTTTATCACAATTAGATCATGCCATTTTGTCCTCCAATCATACTTCTGCATGATCATCCATAAAAATACACAGATCTCCCCATTTCTTTGAGTCTTCATTTCTGAAAACTCCTATGTCACATAAAACTTAAATAAATTCATATGCGTTTCTCTTGTTGATCTGTCTTTTGTTATAGGGGTCTCAGCTATGAACCTTGTGACGGGTGAGAAAAAGATACTTTTTCTCTCCTACGAACTTCAAAACCCTGGCAGAATTCATGACTAAGTAAGTACTCTCTATCTCGCTGTGTCTCTGTGTCTTTCTGTGTCTCTGTCTCTCTCGCTCTCTCTCTCTCTCTCTCTCTGTCTTGCTCATGAAACTTTTGAGGATATGCTCTGGAAATATCATATCCTTTGCCAGATGAACTAAACAGTTAGGAACTATCCTGTCAAAAATCAATTAATCAATGAAAACCATTTTATTTTCTTATATGTCCTTATTTACCAGCACCTATTCTGGTAAATAAAAAATATAAATGAGTAAAAATTGTAATTACCCTTAGAGAGTCTGAGCCTTCTTTTCCTAGCCAAAAACCAATCTTCACATTATTTATTGCTTGCTCTTCACTCCTGAATACTGCTTTAGTCATACTCCCATCCTTCAGCCCTACCCTTTCCTCAAAAATGTCTGTGTGAGATTGAACATTTTTTATTTGGTGAATGTCTCTGTGATATCTTTGTTCTGAAAACTTTCTTAAACATCAATAGTTTTCTTCCTTTTTTTCTTCAATATTATTAGATAATGGCCTAAAATTTAGAATTAAAAACCTACTCTCTTAACCCTTCAAGTCAAATTTTCCAGCCCATGTGAAATAAATATGTGTCCATTTCAGTCATGTAGGACACATGATGCCAGCATTTTCTGGATACCATTCTTTTGGCCACAATTACCAACTAAAGAACTGACCTTATTGAAAGTTTACTGGATGAATAGCTTATCTGAATTTATATGGAAGAGCAGTAAATTCAAGAAAAGTTTTATAAAAGTTGTTTTAAAAAGAACATAAACAGATTGAGCCAAAGCAAGAAAAAGAAAGCAGAACAGGGAACGATGAGGTAGAAGCAACAACAACATACAAAAGTAAAAGTGACTATAGCCTTAAAGAACACAGAAAGGGGAGAGATTGGTACAGAGGTGAGGGAAAGAGGTCCAATATAGAGATTGCCCCTGGGGTAAAGATGAGGGAAGCCTTAGAAAGTATTTTGAGGAACATAAATTGTAAAAGAAATATTGGAGTGGCCATAAATGCATATGCTTGCTTCTCACATAGATCTATGCATGGCATGGAAAAAGAAAACATCAAGATTGAGTGTTTTCTAATGCTAATAATTGTTTTCCTTAAGCAATCATGTGCTTGTCTGAACCTTGATCACATGCTGGTATCTGTATAAAATGTTTACCACACATATTTGGTCCAAAGGAAAGAAAGCTGGCAAAATTGAATTAGACTCACAAATGTTCCATTAGAATGCTTTCATTCTCTGGGAAGCACAAATGTGAATTATATTTTTTTTTAATTTGTCAAGTATAAAACTAAGTTTTACTGTAGACATAAACTCCCTGTATTCTTATATTATTCTTAACATTATGTTTATTTATGTATTTTATATACTTTATTTATAGTATTATTTATATTCTTTTTGTACTACTCTATATTCATTCACATCCAAAATGGATAATGGAAGAAGCTGCCTAGCTTGGGAGAGAAGATACAGTTAGTTGTTACTAGGGAAAATTAAGACTGTGTCTATGGGGAGGTCATTCGATTTAACTATGCCAATGTATGCTCTCTTTAGAGAACTGTTTCAAAATAAATTGGAAATTTCAGCTGCCCAAAAGCTATGTAAACTGAAACCTTTTGATTTCTGTTGGCTTGATCCAGATCTTGTGGTCTAAACTATTAATTAGCAACTAAGAGATATGATTTTTTTAATTGTGAACTAATTAAGTTAGACTTCCCATATTGGAGTGGAATTTTATGTCATATCAAGAAAGTATAAAATGTTTGTTAAGTTAGATTATTCAGCACAGGATAATCAACAAGTCCTGATTTTTTGTTGAATTATTTCAATTCTGGTCAAGTACTTAACTTTCTGATTTTTCTTATTCTGGCTCTCAGACCTCAAATTGTAACCATGGTCATAGTAAAACCATTATAATATTAGCACATCACAGTATTGAGGTTTTGGTGGGCTTTTTGTTTGTTTGTTTATTTTGTTTTGTTTTGCTTAATGAATATGTCATAGAGTGTATCTGTCATTTGTGCCTGATGCAAATCTGAACCTTATTCTCACATTGTGAAACTTTCCAAGGTAGAACTTCAAAAAGCCTACACATTTCTCCTGTGTGCTAAGTGCATCTTCCACTAATTAGATGTATTTGTATTAAACTTTAATTTGGAAGCAAGATATTCAAGGGAAGAGCCAGTGCAGCAGGTGTAGAGTGACAGAGATGGTGTGTAACAGAGAGAGTGGTTGTGGCAGTTTACTTGTAGAAACAAGACAAAGGAAAAGCTGGACTTCAGTGAAAACACGTTGTTCTGATGTCAACAGTGCCATTTTTGCAGTGTCATGATTGAAATTGTCACTGTAAGCTCAACATAGAATCCATTCCCTCATCCCTTCCAAAAGTTCTGTCACATTTCTAATATTTCTTAATAATCCCCTACTATTTAAACTAACTAGAGTAGATTCTATTGTCTGCAACCAAGAACCATGGTTGATACAGTTTATATACTAGAATCGAGAATTTTAATTTAAAAGTAATACATCTCTTAGCCATTTTTTATTTTCCAGAAAAAAAAAATATATGTGATACTCCTTCCATGGGGTGACATTTTTCCATGGACAATTTCTTGACTGCTACTGTGGATCCAGAACTGCATTATGTGATATGATTATGTTCAAACAATTAGACAAATAATTCCACTTGTGAAACATATGCAACTTTGAAAGAATTTTAAATATCGAAATGTTTTAAATTAAGCTTATTTGTTGCAAATTACAAAATTGGAAGAATGCGTTGTCATTTGTTGGTAATGCCCCTTGAAAGAGATAGAGCTACTTTTATCACTAGCTTTTTATTTTCTTACTTTGTAAAACAGCTTCTACAACTTTCTTTCCTTATTAAATCTCTGAACAGAATCTCTAGGTTCAATGAATGATTCATAGAGAATTTGAAGAAAAAGCTGTCAAGCAATGAGTAAAAAGAAAAAGATAGAACAGGATTCCCATTCCTATTTTTTAAAAAAATCTGGACATCCTTGGCAGGATCACGGAGATATAGATTCCAGCGTTCACCATCAAAAGAAAAATTTGGTGAATATATACACCACTTAAAAAATGTATACATAGAACCCTAAAATTTCTTAGAAATAAGAAATCATCTACATAATCTAGCTAAACACCCTAATTTATAGGTAACTGACCCACCCACATTGTGGGGAGAAAGTTAAAATGTATATTTTTGTATTTCCTCATGCCTATGTGTCTTTGTCACCCTTCAAATACATGTGGACAAATGTCACTCCCAACGGAGTCTTCATACTTCCTTCTTTTCTATATCCAGTAAGCACACCCCCACATGCATATGTGTGTGTATAACTTTGAAAAATTCATCTTATATTTTTATTTCTATGACATCTATCACCACATTACACAATTAGTGGTTTCTAGAACCATTAAACTTTGCCTCTGGAACAATACACTTAAATATGTATATTTATATACACACATAAATATAGTTGTGGTGGGTATAATGAGAGGAAATAAGACTTAAGGGCTTCTACTTAGAATTAACCTGTATCCAGTGATGATTTATGGGGAATACAGAGAATAGAATGCTATGTAGATGTTAATTGTACAGTACGAGTCAGTAGCAATGTACATATATAGCAATCCAGTCTCTCAGCTCCAAAACACAAAACTTCATTCTTTCCTCCTCCTCAATACAAAATTATCTTGGCAGAACAGGAAGAGAACTCAGAGAAATGCAACAAAAGTACACAAAACAATTGACATCCAGCACCAGAGAAGACATAAAAAGTCTATAGTGAGTCAGACTTAGTTTACAGTCTTGTTTTTCTTTAGTCTATATTTCAATGGTCTTTCTATTTTTGTTAAATGTAAGTGAAGGGAAAGAAAGTTTTATTAGAGGTTTGTTGACTAGCTGCTGACTTTGATATCCCTTAAACGGTGCATTGAGATCTTTAGCTGTCAGGGACTGGTAGAACAGAAAGTATTCTTAGATTTTCAGGGACTTTTCTCTAAAAGTCTCACAAATACATATTTTGAACTAAAAACATTTGCTTTCTCTGTCATTGCTGAATCTTTTTCTGGAAATAATATAGAATTTCAGAGTCTGTACCTGTATTTTCTTTATAGAAAAAGATGGTCAATGAAGCAGTCACTATGAAAACCTCATGAGGACAATTAAATCTCAGCAATTAAGTTGATGACTAATGTTAAATGTTAGTGTTAATGACACACTTTCTGCAGCCCTTTCTGGAAGGGCTTACTTTTTTTTTTTCCTCCAATTCCTTTAATCAAAATGAATAGGCACAAATGATTTTTAAAAAATCTTACAAGTACCTAGAACTAAGACTTTGGCAGATATAGCTAGAAGAAACTATAAAACATATTCTCAGTTAGAAAGTCAAAAGTTCAAGCTCCTTGTTTTTCTTGCAAAAATGTTTTTAAACAATAAAAATGTAATTTCAATGAATTTTTTAAAAACAGCCTAAAAACACTTTAATCTCCATGGCTTCTTGCTAATCTATTTTGGTTAGATTTTCACAGTATTTTATGGGAGAAAAGAAACAATTTATTGTGTGTGCTCAATGACCTTAATCTCTAAATTTGAGGATGGAAAATGACTAAGAGAGGCAGGAAGTAATACTGAGAAATGAGTGTAAGTACAAATGCAGACTTTTGTGGCTGAGTGATCTTCATAACTATATTGATATGATAGACCTGAGTTTCTTACATAAGAGTTAATCCAAAATAATTGTTTTCCTAGTAAGGAACAACTAATGATTCAAAGTGCCATATTCATTTTTTTCATTTAACAAAAATTTCAGTACCTACAATGTGCCAGGGGCTTTATTAGCTCCTGAAGCTACAGAGCAAATGCTTTACCTTCAAAAAATACAATTTATGGAGAAGTCAGATGCACATATGCACCTTTTATAATAATCATTTATTTGTGTGAGTACTATAATAAAAATGTACACAGAGTATTATGGACATTTGTTCTTAGCAAATGTCAGTTAAAAAATGAAGCTGGACTAGCCTGAACAGAGAACAGGGAAGGGTGCTCAGAGATGAGGTAGCACAAGCCTGAAAGTAAGAACTCTAGGTGATTTGTTGATTAGTCTAAATACATTTACAAAGAAACGGAGTCCTATTGTCAGAATATATTTGATATTGCAAATTCGAATTTACTTTGATAAACAGAGGTGTAAACTTTAAATAGATGCTGTGATCACAATTATTTGTTGATTCAAAACCACTACATGGCTGAGTTTTTTCTTTTCGAATGAACAAGGTATGGTCTTCAAAGTATTTTTTTTTTTTTCATCAAGGAATTCTGGAGATTCTCTGAAGTCTCCTCCAGAAAATTCTTCTTTGTAATGGACTTTCTGACTTTGATCTACTTTTTCTCCTAAAGTAGTTGAAGCCTGCAGACTTTACACAAAAACAGAACTTCTCGACTTCAGCACTATTGACATCGTAGACTCACTAATTCTTTGTTGGCGTAGGGAGCTATCCTGTACATTATAGAATGTTTAGAACCATCTTTGGCTTTTGCTCACTAGATGCCAGTAGAAGACCTCCCTCACCCCCGAACCCCCTCTCCCTGCAGTTGTGACAACCAAAATGACTCCAGACATTAACAAATATTCCCTGGTGGACAAAATCACCACTGGTTGAAAACACACTAACAAGCTATTGCAACTTAGTTTTACTGTAGCAGTTCAAATTAGGCTCAAATGTTTTATTATTAGTAAAGAAATAATATTAAAAGACCATAGAGTAACTTGTACAGAGGGCATCCAGTGACCAAGGTGTCAAGCCACTCACTCAAAGAACCTAAAGTGTACTGGATAGCCACATATTAGGAAAGGTCCCATGTCCCTCTGCAAAGCAGCCTGTGGTATTAGTTGGTGCTAATTGTTATTCCTCCCCTGAGAACATAAGGCAAGTTCAACTTCTTCACAACCTGTAAGAAAGCTGGAATGAGCAATCTCTTTCTCATTTGAAGTGATGATGCTGTCTAACCTATGGTTCTCAACCTCAGATACCCTTTGAGCCTCCTTGGACATTTAAATAACACTGAATCCTTGATTACTCTGCAACATTAGGATTTAATTTAAACAATTCTGATTCCTCAGCTACACCCAGAGGTTCTGATTTAATTGGTTTAATTGGGGTAAGTCTTGGGTATCAGAAATTTTTAAAGCTCCCATGGAATTCTAATGTGCTGCCAAGGTTGGGAAGCAGTGCTCTCTTTACCTTTCCTTGGGCTACAGATCATTTTCTTTAAATCTCTGTTTTGTTTAGAGATGTTGTAAGGCAGTTAAATCTTACTTTAGTTACACTCATATACCTCTCATTAGTCTTTATACAGCTGATACATTTAGCAACTGCTTTAGATCTAGGAATTTGATTTTTGGAACTAAGAAATTTATCTTTAGAACTAGGAATTTAGTCTCTTACCCAATGTTTCCCAAACTTGGTCTGCACATCAGAATTATGTGATTTTTGTTTTTGTTTTTTTAAAGAGAAGGCCACAATCCAGACCAATTAAATTGAAATTTGGGGGGATGCTACATACATCAGTGTTTGTGAAGCTCCCCAGGCGACTCCAATGAGCAGACACATTTGGAAAATACTACTTTAATCAGATCTAGAGAGGGATCAAAATGCCTGGTGGATATAAATCATTGGTTCTCAACTTTGTCGCACAGTAGTTTTAAAACCCCAAAGCCCAAGTTACACCCCAAGTCTATTAAATTAGAATTGCTTGTGATGGGAGCCAGGCACTAGTATTTTTTAAGTATCTTAGGTGATTTCAGTGTGCAGTCAAGCAGTGGTTCTCAGATTTTAGCATGTATCAGAATCAACTGCAGGGCTTAATAAAACAGACTCCTGAACACCATACCCAGAGTTTCTAACTCAGCAAGTCTATGAAGAATTTGCATTTCTAACAAGTTCTCAGGTGATAATAATGCTACAGGTGTAGGAGCCACACTTTGAGAATCACTGGTTTAGTCTCCTGTAACCACTAGGTTAGTCAGCTTATAACTGAAAAAATAAAGTGACACATGGAGAATTAAGCTTAACTTTCAGGAATTTTTTTCAGTACTACCTATTTTAGCTGCTGTTGTTGATTTATTTTAATGGATGTGGTATTATTTAAAGTATCCATGAGGATACTAATTATGCCTATTTAAATATTATCTTCTTTCCTATATTAACTGTCTTCCATTCAGATTAGTTTTTCCCTTTGTATATCTTGGTGCTTCTTTTCTTTCTCTCATTCAGATATAGATATAGATAAGATGTGGATCAACAGGTATGATACCTAAAGTTAATCTCTTTAACCCAAATGAGAGAACCTGTGTGCCTGGCACTAAATACACTGTCTCCTGATAGAGCCTAAGAATTTGTGGCTCCACAGAAGAGGAAACAGGCACGTGTAGAAGAGCAGGCTTTATTCTAAGGTATGCAGATTATCTGTCCACTAAGTGTTAGCGTGTTTTCCTCTCACAGTGACACTAAGCAAAATAGTATCCTTGCCCCATTTCTCCAGGCCCAGGACTCACTATGAGAAATCTCAGGTGTCTGACCTCCTACTTTGGAGAGTTAAACTGACAACTTTAGCTAGATGATGATGCTTGAGCCAATCACTTAGAAAGCTCTGAAGGAAGGCATTTGTACTGCCATTCTACAGCCAAATCATTTTCGTATTTCTCTAACAGTTTACACGATGATTCACCTCCCCTTGCCTGACAAAAAAGAAAGAAAGAAAGAAAACTAACTCAGAAACAAATCAGGGAATTTGGGGAAGAAAATCAAGCAAATTGTATAGCATTATGTAAATATGATGACTTATTTAAATTTCACAATAAAAAACAACCAAGAACCTAATATAAGATCAATAAGGAAATAGAAGACTTTGAACAACACCCTATATCAATTGGACCTAGCAGACAGGTATAGAACACTCCTCCACCCAAGCACAACAGAATACACATTCTTCTCAAGGGCATATGAAACATTCTCCAAGATAGACCACATATTATGTCACAAAACAAGTCTTAATAAATGTAATAAGATTGAAATCATACCAAGTATCTTTTATGATCTTAATGGAATGAGTCTAAAAATCAATAGGAAAAGGAAAACTGGAAAGGCTGCAAATATGTGGAAATTAAACAACACACTCTTAAACAACCAATGATTCAAATTAGAAATCACAAGGGAAATTAGAAAACATCTTGAGACAAATGAAAATGAAAACACAAAATATCAAAACTTATGGGTTGCAGCAAAGTAGTGTTAAGTGGGAAAGTTATAGCTATAAATGTTTACATATATTAAGCTCTGACTCAGGTGGGTCAAAGGCAATATATGTAATCTAAACATTTGTACCCCTTTAATATGCTGGGGAAAAAGTAACAAACAAATAGGCAAAAAGCTGAATTAATGGGGTATTCTCCTGTGCAATGTATGCAAAGATGCATGATAATATCAGGGCAAATGCTAATGTCTCTTATTCTATTACCAGTGGCAAATTCTTTATTGGATCTTGAACCAGATTAAGTTAACACGGTATATGTGAGAAAACTGAAGTGTGTTAGAAGGAAACATTATAAGAACTAAAAATATGTATCATGGGCCGGGCGCGGTGGCTCACGCCTGTAATCCTAGCACTCTGGGAGGCCGAGGTGGGCGGATCGTTTGAGCTCAGGAGTTCGAGACCAGCCTGAGCAAGAGCGAGACCCCACCTCTACTAAAAATAGAAAGAAATTATATGGACAGCTAAAAATATATATAGAAAAAATTAGCCGGGCATGGTGGCGCATGCCTGTAGTCCCAGCTACTCGGGAGGCTGAGACAGGAGGATCGCTTGAGCTCAGGAGTTTGAGGTTGCTGTGAGCTAGGCTGACGCCACGGCACTCACTCTAGCCTGGGCAACAGAGTGAGACTCTGTCTCAAAAAAAAAAAAAAAAAAAAAATATGTATCATGGAAATGTTAAAATTATGTAGAGTTTAAAAGTTTACATGAAAAGGTTAAAAGAATCCAGATTTCTTGACGAATAGAGAGCTGAGGTAAAAGAGTAATTACAAAGAGGGAATTTTCCAAGTATTTTCTGTTTCTTTAGAACACAAAGCCGAAGGACATGGACTTCAATTCAGTAAGAGACTTTGTTGGGAATAAGAACAACTGCGTGATGAATAAATTTGTACTGTAAACTTAGTATTTTAAAATATGCAGATTTATTCTTTATAATTTTATGGGTTCTGTGGGTTAGGAGTCTGAGCACAGCTTAGCTGGTTTCTTATATCACAAGGCTTAAATCAAGGTGTTGGCTGGAGGACAATCTTATACGATCTTGATATCCTCTTTCCAGCTTCCTAGTTCTTGGCAGAATTGAGTTCCTTGCAGCTGTGAGGACCGAAATCCATTGTTGCCAAATGGCGCTAACCACACCACAGCAATTTGCTTCTTCAAAGCCAATAGGAGTCTCCTGTAACTTCTTGTCTCTTTCCTTGAGATCCTCTTTGAAATGGTTCACCTAATTAAAGCCTACCCATGATAATTTCTCTTTTGATTAATTGAAAATCAACTGATTAAGGACCCGAATTACACCTGTAGAATCACTTAACTTTTACCATATAATGTAACCAAATCATGAGGTAATAGTCTATGATATTCAGAGGTCCCACCTACACTAAAGGAGACAGGATTATATAGGATATGTACATGAGAAGGCAGGATTCATGGGTATCATCTTGGAATTCTGCCTACCACATTATCTCAAGTTTTGCATATCTGACCTAAAGTAATATCACCTTCTATTTTGTTACTGGATCTATGCCTAAATATGAGGTATATCAAAAATCCCATTTATTTCTATCAAAAATACATACAGAACATTTTCTCAAGAGGAAAACTTGTGGATGGGCCATTTCAGCATGGAGATATGATAGTCAGCCACATATGTGGTATAGTTGAAGTGATGCCATATGACTATGCTTGCTTAAAAATATCTTCCCAGACTTGCAGTCAAACCTTACATTAGCTTCAGTAGAGTCACTCTGTGGGATTTATCTCCAGAAATGTACACACTTAATAGTCAACAGGTCAAAAAAAAAAAAAAATAGTCAACAGGTCAATGCATTGGCTAGGATGGCGTAGAGAGGGGCAATTCAAATTCACTGTTGATACTCTTTTACAGGAATATTTCAGTAACACTGGATTGACATTACAAGTATTCATATACATGAGTCTCCTGAAGTAATACTCATTAAATAATCATACTTAAAATCCTATGTTGACTTTCAAATATCACTATAATCTTCTCTTAGCCTGATGATCTGCAATATGTTGGGATTTTTTCCCTCAGGTTATTCTTATATTTCCTAATTACCAGTAGGGATTGAAATTATGGGAATTTTGCCATTACATTTAGTAGCCAATTTGTCAATTTCATATACATCAGTAGAGTCATGTTGCCTTTTCTTTTCCCCAAGGGGAAATCCCTTAACCTTGTGTAACAAAGTGTCTGACTTCATTAATCTCAGAATTTAACCATTTATTGTATTCTTTAACTTGGTTATATTCTTTTCCCTCTCTAAAGAATACTGTGTGGTATTTACTAAAACATGACATTTATTAATCTTACATATTTCACATTGGTATGGCAATGGAAGGTGGCATGATACAGAGCACACATGACATTCTCTTCGGGAAAGAATAGGCAGATTTTATATAAAGTATTACTTCCAAGATATGTAACAAGGTCCTATAAACTTAAATAAATACCCTAGTTGATTGTACATATATTGTACATGCTATTTAAGGAAAGTGACCACATTGTATAGCTTTTTTCTAGTGTCTGTTAAAGTAATAACACAAGAAGCATGTCATTATAACCTACAGGGATCATAAATGCTAGCTTTATGGAACTTTTATTACCAATTTATATCAAAGGCAATTTGGCACTTTTTAACAAATAGGAGTCTCCTATTAGTAAGCAATCTTATATCGCAAACATAAAATATTTGTAAGCACTTTAACTCAGCCAGGCTACTGCAACTGTGTCACATTTGTTTTTCCTTATTTTAATATGAGCTTATTTAGAAGAAATTGGAATTGCCTTTTTCTCCTCTAGATGACAGGTCTGGTTTAACTCCAAACCACTTAGTGAAGTCTCTCAAACAACGCTCTGTTATGTATAGTGGCATAATTTAAAAATCACAAAACCACTAATTTATAACACATGTTAATATGCCCAGTTAGTTCAAAGTCTAGCCATCTACAGGTGAATTTATATTCCATTTTAAAATGTGTCTTATTACCTCCACTGCAAATAGTTCACCTGATAATCTCTAAACTATTTTAATTTTTTGAAAACATTTTTATGAGAATATGTAGCTACATATCACAACTAAACAAACCAAAAAGAAGGATCAAATCAAACTTTTAGTCAACCTTTGTTTTGCATCGTATCAACATTATTTGCACTTGGGAAATTTATTAACTGAATTGAGGAATGAGATTTCAGTGATTTCCCCTCATTTTCTTATCACTGCCTTCCCTACCTGGCCCTGCCTGTACTGTCATTATTTAGTTACGTGGGGCCTCTCTAAGCTCCTGGTAGTCTCTACTGCTCAACACAATTCCAGTGGTACCAGATGATAGCCACAAAAAGGAGCCTACTGTTGGTGTCCTTTCTCACTCACTCACCCTTTTGTTTTTGGAGGCAAGGTCTCACTCTGTTGCCCAGGCTTCAGTGCAATGGCCCAATCATAGCTCACTGTAACCTTGAACTCCTGTACTCAAGGGATCCTCCTGCCCTGGCCTCCCAAAGCACTAGGATTATAGGCATGAGCCACCATGCCTGGCCTCTCACTCCCCTTTTAAAAGCTGAGAGGGTAAGAATGCCTCAGAAAGAATAATCAAATCCTCAGACTGAATACTCTGGGGTTAGTGATCAATATAGATTTTAAAAAATATATTCTTGTTATAATTTATATGAAATCCTCATCCACACACTGTATACATACTCCTCCTTGGCTGTAAATAATTTAATAACAACTTCAATGAACATTTGTTTATAGCAGGAGGAATCATCACTACCCTGAACTTCTTACTCTCTAAATTTTTCTCCTTTGCACTATAATCTCTGCATGACTGTTCTGAATCTTATCATTTGACTCAGCTCTCCACTCTCCTTTATCCCAAATACTATGTAGCTCCAATTTTAAGTGATAGATTGCATACATTATATGAGTTATTTTCCAAATTTTATGAATAACCGTTAACTTCTGTGCTGTATGTATTACTGGTTTCAGACTGCAAAACCTTTTAGGGCAGGAACTCTAACTAAAAATATATCTAGCATAACAGGGCCCTTTTAGGTACTACTCTGTTTGGGTTAGTAAGTACTCAAAAAATAATTGAATGATGACAATGATGATTTAATGTCCTGGAGTAATTCATAAAGCTACACCAGTGGGGAAAACTACATACAAAGCACAGCTAAGTCAGTAATAGAATAATAACAACACATTGCCCCTGTTAACTTTCTGGTAAAGGGGGCCAGTGGTATGCAACTGAGACATGGGAAATTAAAAAAGGAAAGGGAGATGTCGCCAACAGCTCCAAAGAACAATGTGTTTTATAATTATTCCTGTTAGAAAGTCTTAATGCAATCTAAAATTTAGATGTACATGTAAAGGTATGGTAAAGTTTCCTTTAGTGTTAAGTAACCAGGCAGGAATTTGAGTTTGTTATGCAAAGTATTGCATGTATTACTTGAATTTTATATTCAACTGAAACATTATTTAAAAGCATTATTGAAAGCCCAGGACAACTGTTTTGACTGAATTTAACATTATTAGTTATTTTCTTTTTCTGCCTCTCCTAATTATCTGGTTTATTGATATATTTGGTAAGTTGACTGAATAGTCAACATCACAAAATCCTGTAATTAAATCACACATCACCAGTGATGATGGAGTCTGCTGCCATAAAAGTATCCTAAAGAAAGATTTATACATATTCAGAAAAAAATCTTTACTGGTATTACATAATTTTAAACAGCAAAATTTCACATTCACGTAATAATCAAAAATATCATTCTCAATGCTGTGAAAGGAAAATCAGGGCCAGATTACTTACTTTTCAGACATCTGTTAGGATCCTTAACCAATAAAGATTTGCTTCTTTTTCTTCCTAAAACAAACACAACCAAAGTGTCAACTTTTAGGGGTAAAAGAATGAAATAATAAGATGCTTCTGTTTTCACCATTACATAATCAGAATTTCCAAACTTTCAATAATTCTATTTGTCATTCTTTTAAAGCTCAGTTTAAAAAATAATAAATACAAACTATTTTTAGAGTAGCATACACTAGATTTTAAGTTTTCTTTGATGATTTCTGGAAGCCCTTTGATGTGGACTCCAAAAAGGGCAATTTCATCCTTAGAAATGTGTTTTAAAACAGTAAAACCTTGAAAATTACGGAAATGGATATTCTCAGCTGCAGCTCTGGAAAAAATGTACATGGAGCGATGATGAAGCCTTAAAGTTAAATTTTAGCAGCTTGATAACGAGGAGATTCAGTGTCAGAGGCAAATCAACTGGCCAAATGGGAAAGAGGCCCTCTCAGAGCAGGAAAGCTTGAAGCCACTTGAATTATCTGGGAGGTGGGGAAAGAGGCCCACATGACAGGGCAGGGATAGTGTGCACATGGCACCTCCCCCCACTGTGCCTGTCCACTCGGCTCTGCCAAGTGTGGGCTCATGATTCAAACTGACAAGAACCTTGCTCCCTCCCTGATCCAGAAAGAAAGAGCCTTGTCAAGTTGAATATCCTGCTTGGTACACAGGAGCATGGTTGCCAGGAACAATGAGGGGAACTCGAAATGTGCTCCCAATAAGCACGAGAACTTGGGCCCTGGTGTGGCTGCTCACAGCGTGGCTAGAAGTGTAATAGAAGCTTAAATGTCATTGCGTTCTTTTTAGAGAAAATATGGGTTTCTTTCTGTTGTCCTGTTTATTTTCCTTTTTTGTTAGTTTTTGTTTTTTCCTGGACTTTGAAAACAAGGTTGTGTAATGCCATTTTTTAAAAAGAAAATAAGATAACTGCTAAACATACTCTTGCCCAAAGAACAAATTCAATCCAAGCAAGAAATACATAAACCAAACTTCACTATATGCCACGTAGAATGGCTATTAGGGGTGTGGATATAAAAATAAATAAAATCTTTGTCCTGGAGAAGACCAACACAGCCCATGAGGAGTAACATTGTTACATTCAGAAGATGTATAAAGACTATGGAATTTGAAAGTGGAGGTCCTCCTTTTGACTGCTGTTTTTTCCTACTTGCTCTGTGATCTTTTAACAATCACTTGATTCCTCCTGAACCCTATTTTCTTGTCTGTAAAGTAGAGTTACAAAAAACTAACTTTCAGGAAATATGTGAGAATTAAATGAGAGTTGGAAAATGCATTTGGAACATGTGAGGTGCTGCACAAAAACTTAGCTATAATTTGCCTGGAGGCAGACAGGACTCTTGGTTTCTGGCTACCCCTGTTAACTTGATCTCTCACTATCCTTTCAGAGATGAAGTCCCTCTCAGAGCTCAGATTCTCTCTTCCAACAGAATATATTTCAAGAAAGAATTAAGTAATTATAATAAAAGTGAGGAAGCACCAAAAATGTAAATAAATAAAGCCCTTAAAAACAAAGGATCAAACCCAATTCGGATAATAGCTGAAGGCTTCTCAAATAGAGCTCAATGAAATGGCACAATTGGATGTTTCATGCTGCTATAAATGCCTAAAAACCAATGGTTACTTTTTCCTAGAATTTCCGTTAACAACCCTGACCTACTGTGTGTGAGCATTTCAAAAAGATTGGTCCTTAAGGAGTGAGGTAGGTACCAGGATGAAATCCATTGGCCCCAAGAACTGGCTTTGCATTTCCATCCTTCACCTAGAACAATAAAGGAGATCTTTGCTTAGAAGCTGTATTTTCCCACAAATGTAATTATTTCTTCCTGTTTTTAAAGTGAGAAAGGGCTATGTCTATGGCCTGATGGCATCACAAATACCTAGAATGCTTATTAGAAATGAGACCTACTGAAGAAGTATCTCTGATTAAAGATTAGAGCCTAGAACTCTGCAAAAAAAAAAAAAAAAAAAAAAAAAAAAAACAAAAAACACCAGACTTAGAATGAAATCTATGAAGTTTCTTCCCTACATATGTTTTTTAGGGGTTTTTGAGAACTTATATCACTACCTGATGTGATATTCCCATGATTCCACCTGTGGAGTCTTGTTTCTCATGAGAGAATCACTGAATATACTGAATATATCACTACCAGGGGCCCTGGCATGTCAGCAAGTCACAAGCAGTGAACAAACCCCTTTCCCTAGTCGAGGCTAAGTTCTCTAACACCCTGACTGTGACGTTAGCACATTTCACTGCATTGATCTATCCATGTGTTTCTCTCCCCACCCTTTGACTCAAAGATCCTCAAATATAAAACCATATATGCTTCATTTTTATATTTAAGTTCCTAGCATGGTGACCAGAAAATCACAGATGCTCAAAAAATGCTCATTGAATAGAACTAAAACGTTGACACTGAAGAAACTTGCCTCAGCCATGGATCATACAAGAGAGCCAAGCTCAGGGCAGCAGCTGCAGTTGGCAGCTTTTGAGCCATCTACAGGAGATGACAAATGGTTGGTTTGGCAGGAGTGTAGGGTTAAGGCTAGAAACAAAACAAAGCAATGCCACAAAGGAACATACAGTCTGTATCTGTTTTAATTCTTTTTCCAAGAAAAACAGAGGGACAGAATAAAAACAAGTTCAAAGAGTCAAGCACTGAGCAATATTTATTAAGCATCCACTATGTGCCATGTACTCTCCTAGATTCTGGGGATGCAGCAACAAAATGAAAAGTCATGCCTGCCCTTATGGAGCTAATAGTCACATACGTGTATTAAGGTGGAAATACAGAAGGGGACTATGGAAAAGTATAATGGGAAGGTGTGTGTATGTGTGTGTGTGTGTGTGTGTGTGTGTTTCTATCAGGGTGGAGTTGGGGGAGGATAGGGAAGTCTTTTCTAAGAAAATGATATAGAAATAGAATACTAGAAGGATAAGCAGGTATTAAGAAAAGAACATTCTAGGCAGATAAAACATGTATATTATGGTCTAAAGGTTTGTGTCCCCCAAAATTCATATGTTGAAATCCTAACCTTTAAGGTGATGGTATTAGGAGATGGGGCTTTTGAGAGGTGATTAGATCTTGAGGGTGGAGCCCTCATGAATGAGATTAGTGCCGTTACAGCAGAGGCCCATGAGAGACCCCCCTTACCCCTCCCACCACGTGAGGACACAGTGAGAAGGTATCATTTATGAATGAGAAAGTGGCCCTCACCAGACACTGAATCTACCAGTGTCTTGTTCTAGGACTTCCTAGCCTCTAGAACTGTGAAAATAAATTTTTGTTGTTTATAAAAAAGCTACCCAGCCTATAACATTTTGTTATAGCAACCCAAATGGACTAAGACAATATGCAAAACCCCTAAAATGGTAAAAAGCTCATCGTTTCAGAGGAAATTTTAAAATATTTTAGGTAAGTCATCAGGACAGTAACTGTTAATACTTGTTGCTTTCAAAATAGGTCACCATTTTTCCTAAGGCTGAATGTTTGCAAAATCTGGCTACCCTGAGATTCTAGAAAACCAGAAGCTCCAGGATGGCCTTCCATCCCTTGACTGCTCACTAAGTTTTTCTGTAATGGGTGCCTCAGTCCCATAGGAGAAGTCACTTGATTGGCACATCCACAGACTGAGGAAGAATTTTTGAGTATTCTCAGTTGACCAAAATAATATGTTTTACAAAATAAGTTTTTTGGACATGGGAAAGATTTTTGTAGCCAAATTGCATTTTCTCAAAAAGTAATGACTTATGCAGAAGGTTTGTAAAAATCAATCTCTTATACTTGTGAGAGGTCATATTGCACTTCAATGTCAACAGTGCTGGCGTGGAGGAATACCAGAAGCCAGAGTTGTACTTCTTGGCAGCTCTTTTTGGTCCCCCAATTATTTTTTTACCATACAGTTACTAAACCATCTTGCTTGCTCATATTATCTTAAAAATATCATTTTCTACTCTGAATGAATTTTCCAGTAGATTTCCAGCTTGTTCCTGTTGGAACACATATTATCTCAACAAGATTATTTTAATCCTACTATTATTTCCAAGGTTCTGAGTGTCATTAAGAAATATCACTGATAAAAAGGCTAGATTGGGGCTCTTTAATAGCTTCACTCTTACATAAAATAACTTTGTATGCAATGTTTGTTCTTTAAGAAAGGACCACTGCATTTTTATTTCGATATATTATGTGTGACATATGCAATGTTTACTCACTAGTTGTTTCAGCCTAGGGAGGATTTTTATGACCAACTAACTAACTCTAAAACAGTATTTATAATATAAATGCTGATATACCATTATTTATATCTCAGTTCAGTAGCAAAAATTGGTTCCATGATAAATAAACCCTTGTTATCCAATCATTAGTCTGTTGCAGCCACAATGACAAGTCATGCCACAGGCAATACAATATCACTAATGAAATGAATTAATTTATCTTTTTCAAAGGGACATTGGAGAATTGGAAATGTATGTTTTATAGCAACACTCCAAATAGAAAATATCTCTAATAATTCAACATTTGGGGCATATATTTTTAAACCATAAAGTTTATTTTATTCAACAAATATTTATTGAGTGCTTCCTATGTTCCAGGAACTTTTCTAGGTGGTGAAAGTAAATTCTACTGGAGGAAGACAGTAGAATTTAAAAAAAAAAAAATAGATCAGGATATTATAGATCCTGATCATTGCTATGAAGAGAGAAGAAAACAAATAAAAAAGAAAGCAAAACAAACAAATAAACAAAAACTCAGGTTGATAATAGTCTCCAGAAGGCTATATATCATAAGGTGATCAGAAAACACTACTTTGTTTCACAAGCCTTTTTCTACTATAAAAGTCATGGTGATAAATTTAGTTTGGACCCCATGAAATTGCTTATAGTCAACATTTTTCACCCATAAAAATGGCAATTTCATATGGTTCAACCTAGTAGTTGATAACCCTGAGAAATAAGAGCAGTTAGAATTTTAAGAGCGAGAATTTTTATTTTAAATTTTTATTATAAATTATAATTGTTCTGGGTTTGAATGAATGCCTAAGACCCCAAATTTTTTTTCACACCCTGTATCTAGAGATGGGATGAGAAACCTATCATTCAACAGGTTAGATAGGTAACTTAGCAATATTTCAAGTTTCCAAATAGGGCTTCTGAAGATGAGGCTTTTCCAGGATGGAGAAAGGGCTTTGATGGGGCTTCTATAACTAGTGCCAGAGCACTAGCTCAGGGGTTGTATGCACCACTGGGAACATGGTGTCCTGGAGCCAGTGCTCTCCTCAAACTCTGCCCTGCCAGCACGTAATCTCCATATGTCCTTTAACCTTTCCTAGCCTCAGATTTTTTAATCTTTTAAATCACAATAATTACCCCACCTTGCAAGGTTGTTGCAAGTATTACAGATGCAGTAGAGTAACATGAAATGCACATTCAACTAGTGGTAAGGCAAATTCAACACTGCACACGTAGGCCTCAGGAGTGGATTGGATAAAGAAATAATAAGAAATAATACCATGGAGTACTACTCAGCCACAAAAAACAATGGTGAACTAGCATCTCTTGTATTATCCTGGATGGAGCTGGAGCCCATTCTACTAAGTGAAGTATCACAAGAATGGAAAAACAAGCACCACATGTACTCACCATCAGATTGGTATTAACTGATCAACACATATGTGCACATATGGTAGTAACATTCATCAGGTGTCAGGCAGGTCGGAGGGGGGCAGAGGGGATGGGTATGTCACTAATGGGTGCAGTGCACACCATCTGGGGGATGGACATGCTTGAAGCGCTACTCGGGTGGGGCAAAGGCAATATATGTAACCCAAACATTTGTACCCTCGTAAAATTCTGAAATAAAAAATATATATATAATAAAAAAAAGAATATGTAAGAGATTCTATCTACTTCTATATTCAAAGCATTTATGTCCCAGTTTGAGAGCTGGGAGTCCATGCATCCTTCTATTGGTCTCCGGTACAAGGCATCTCTTGTAGTGCAAGCATCTTGCCATCTCACATTATTTTTATAGTGTTCCAAGATAAACATTTCTCTTTACGTATAAGCTAATTATTTCATTTGTGAATTAAACCAAGAAATAACAATCTGTCCCAAAGCTGAAGGAAAAAAACTGGCTCCAGATTTATTGAGATGCAATTTCAGTCTCCATGGTGATGTTGTTGTGAGAGATTCCTGAGGATAATTTTGTTATTAATGAATCTGGCTCTACAAGGTAACGTTAGAACCTAACCCTGCAGAATATACAGTTCTAATCTAAGGTATGTAAAATGCCCCCAGCAATAACTGGCAGACAATAGATGATCAATATGGTTATTTTCTCACCAGGGGGAAAAAGATGGGCTACTCATTTAGGTAGTGGATTCTGAGCTGGAGTGTCTGGCTGCCACAATCTAAATTTGGACAATGTACTTTCTTGTTGCAATTTTGTACTTTTCAAGCTTGTCCTTGTATGTCATTGTGTTCTGACCAGCACAATAACTTATAAATGATATCTCATGCACTGGAAAAATTTGAACAAATTCATATATTCAGCAAAGATTTCTTGGTTGAATTAATTTAAAATTGATACTCTTTAAAAATCCTAGTTATATTGCAGTTCACAATTTATCAACTGAGTATTTTGTCCTACAGAGAGTAGATGTAAAGGCAAAAAACTATCCATCACCTTTCTTTTCTGTGTTTCTCCTCTAGAAAAAAGCCCCATGTAAATCACAGAATAAGAAGCAACTGACAGGGCTATATCAGAGCCAGTATCATAGTTATTTATAAGGGACAATTCCAATTGTTCAATACCCCTTCTGTTTGTGGTGCCCATGCCATTGTTATTTATTATATATTTTAATATCACTCAAGATAACAAAACATTAAACTCTTATTATTATAAATCGGTTCCTATTTAGAAGTTTTATAGTAAAAAGTTGGTAAGTTATTTTTTCTAATTCACTTAAAAAACAATTCTATGCATTACTAAAGGAAAAATAACTTCTTTGTTATAGGAAGATTCACAAAATACTAAGATTGCACATGAAAATTAGGAAGAGAACTACTTTTTCACAGTCCCATAGTTTCATTTATTTGTGAATTCAAATGGATCTGATAAACTTCAATGTAAAAATAAGCATAACAAAACCTGTGTTTCATTTTTATGTCTATAAATGTGGTTCATGATCTGGTGGTAGGAATTGGAAAACAGAGAAAAGGTGTATATTTGAAATAAGCCTTGAGAAAAAGACAGACTTCATAAAATAAGCAGCTTAGATAATAAAGCTCTTATTCACACAAGCTCTCCAAGCAGTATTTATTTAAACAGTTAGATTGGCAGCCTTGAGAATAGAAAATATATGCTGAGCATATATACTGTGTAATTTTGGAAAAGCTTTCTCACACATTATGCCTATAGCATTTGGCAGAAATAGCATCCATTTGGAATATTCATAGCATCCAATTTTTAAATAATTGTAGTAGCTCATTTTTAAAATAAGAGCAAATTATTATCCTATTTGGGGTTTTGTCTTTTTTGCTTGTTTATTATTTTTGCAAATGTTTGGCAATAGTTATATTTTTAGGCAGAACAATGTCTTTATTGATAAATATACTGTACGAATGAATTAGCTGTGTATAGGCTTCAACAATCTCTAGGACTTCAGGCAGATATACTACTCAGTCCTGCCCAAGAGCTCCTTCCCCTTGCTAACTTTGAGAACCTTGAGTAAAGGATATTCCAGAACAGTTACATGTTGCTGAGGATCACAAAGCACTATCAAGTGTACACTTGTGTCATGGACCTATGTCCCATCCTCCATGTTGCTCAGAAGCACTAAGCAGAGTTTGCTATCTCTGGTGAAGGTATCCAGGGGTCAAAGGTGTGGAGAATTGATGGAGAAGCGATGGGGTTAGGAATAGTCCTCAGCAGGCTTTAGTAAACAAGAAGCATTCCATCTCTGGCCTCACAAGTGTCGCATCTGAGCTGGCCATGGAGGCCCTGACTTGTAACCTATATATACCAAAGGAGTATCAGAAAGTGGTTAGACTCTGATCAGCATCTCTAACACAGGCCAGATATGTGAAGGATAACTAAGGGAATTTCTTGCAGCTCTACAAGGAGAATAGAGCCTAAGACCATCTCTGAGCTTGTAGAAGGAAATGTGCCTCTTCACTTCAGGATGCATTTCTTCATTCATTTAGAAATATATATCAGAGGTATTTTAAAAAATAAGCCATTGGTTTACAAATGCAAGCTTTATAAGGAGTATTTATTTAAACAAATTGTTTAAACACTGCACTAGCACACAGTGACTGAAATGGGATTTGAACTTAAAGATACAGGGTGGTCTAATAACATGAAAAGGATGTGTTCCTGAAGAGCTAACATAATTCAAAACATATATGATTTAAGATGAATTTTCCCATAGGAATAAATGTGAAGGTTTTGTTTTTGACTTGCATAAATTTCTAGTCAATGTGGCTTAGGGCACTTGACTTTGTCTTTTAATCTTGCAGCCATGTCATGTCACACACATTCTTTATTTCTTTTCTTTTTTTCAATTATCTTTGCCTAGTTATGTAATGAAGTATGTAAATCAAAAGTATGTTTTTATTTTTCTCAACATTATGTCTAAAACATCCTCTCCTAAAATAATAGCACAGGACATTGTGAGGATTCTGTCTTCTTCAAAGAATTTTTATCACATCTAAACATCTTTCTGAAGTTTTCATATTTTCAGCAATAGTGTTAGCACAACTTAAGGAGAACTTGAGCAACATTGTGATAGGATTTTTAAAAATTTAATATTGATGATTAAAAATTGATACTGCAATCATTACCAAAATTAATCATAAAATTCTGATATATGTAGAGCACAAACAATTGATGTTGCCTGTTTTGCATTTCTGTTTGCCAGAAAGTGATGCTATCAAGTGACAACAAGACAAATACTATTTCTGATTAATTCTACCTGCCCCTTTAACACAATTCTTGGCCTCTTTTCAAATTTAGTGCACAAAAATGGGACTGATATTTTTTCAGACATTTTGCAGTTCAGTTATTTCAAAATGCACATAAAATGAGTTATACAATAAAAACAATTCACTGTCAGAGACTATATGACAGGACCTGTGTTGCATGCCCCTCATTCTTGATCATTCCCATGTTAGAGATAAAGGAATTGAGGCCCAATGGGGTTAAGCAACTTGAGAAGGTTTATACTTAAGTCTTTGTGGATTCCAGAGCTTACCTCTATTCTGCCAATATTTCTAAATGTAGCCCCTTTTTGAGAAGGGCTGGATGGTGATAGAAGGACTGATATTGTTGTGGTAACAATTAAGCTAGATTGTAGAGGATTGAGAAAAAAGTCAGTGGTGAGGACAGGAAGGTAGTAAGGGTCATCTCTGGGAGGAGCCATGGGCATTAAAAGTTAGAGAATAGCAGTGATTACAGGCAGCCTTGGGTTCAAGTGGAAGCCTCTTTGCTTTAGGATAAATAGAGATCTATTTATTTATAAGCATATTTCTTTACAGAAAGAAGAAAACACAGAGTTCTCTCATTTTAACAGAGTTCAGAAATCTTAAAAGTCTAAATGTCTAAACAGGCTCAATATAGAGAAAATTGGGAATTGAGCATAAAGTGTTTTTTTCTTCTACCTATTTTCTTTTCACCCTTTAATTCTTCATCTAGAACTATCTTTCTAATAAAAATAAAAATTTTCCTAATAAAAATAACTTCACATATTAAAATATGTAAACTTAATATATGTAAAACTTCAAGCACTGTTCTAAGCAGTTAATTTTTACAGCAACTCTTAAAATAGTATATTATCACAATCTCCATATTATAGGTTAAGAAACCATGACATAGAGAGGCTAAATAACTTCCCCAAATTACCTGCCAGCAAAAGTACTCATCTTATCTTCCCAGGATCTTCACTACTGGGTGACCCTTTCTCTTTGGTCTTCACATCTCTCTTTGCTCTTCTCAAAATTCGTCTTCTCTGTGTCCCTTGATTCTTTCTAACAATATTGCTAATTGACTGAACAGAGTCATGAGAAATCACTTAGTTTAATGTGCTCTATGGCTAAGATAATATATGTGTATCAAATGAAGACCTTCAGTGTTATAAAAGGAGACGAATGTTTTTTTAAACAAAAATCACTGACTCAAAGAAAAAAAAATTATTTTACACACCTCAAAGAAAAATTTATCTAACACAAACATTGGCTTACAGAATGAGAGTACAACTTGTCTTAAATTTTTTGATTTAAAAAATAAGAAAATATGATTTGACAACAGATATTAAAACAATATATTTAAAAAATAACACATTTAGGTTTTATATGTCATCCCCATATAACAATGATTTAAGGAAATAAAGGAAAGATGGAAAGTACAGATCAAGAAACACAAAAATGTTACACACAGACAGAAAGAGAGGGAAGATCCAATTTCTTTTATCTTCTCATTTTTTTTTTAATTTCAAAATATTCAGGGGATACAAATGTTTTTGTTACATGGCTTGAGTCAGGGCTATAAAAGTGCCCATCACTCGAAGTGTTCATTGTACCCATTAGGTGAGTTTTTGCCTCTCCCCTCCTCCCATTCTCCGCTGCTTGATTTTCAATGACTTTTACTTCCTTCTGTGCACTTGTGTGCCCAATGGTTAGTTCCAATTTATTACAGAGTACATGTGGTGTTTGTTTTTCCATTGAGATACTTTGCTTAGGATAATTGTCTTCAATTTCTTGTTTGCTTCAGCATGTTACTCTTCCTCCAGCCTATAACTGCTCCTAAAGAATAGTATTTATCCTTTAAAAACAAGTTGTATTAAATAGTATTGCAATACTTCATTTCATCACAATATTTAATAGAAATATTTAATTTTTCATTCTCATTGTTTTGCAAGCATACAGTTTCAATTTCTAATATGGTGAATATTGCTGGATAAAATTTACATAAACAAAAGTTCTTTGGGGTCCTTAATAAATTTTAAGAATGTAAAGTGGTCCTGAGGTATGCAACAACTCAATTCTCCAGACAAATCATTCATGATAAGCCAGAGGCTAAAAGGTATTCTGATAGAAAGAAGCTGGGAAAGAGGATACAGTTTGGAAGACTCATTAAGATCTTTCTTTAAGGCTAGAGGATCATGGAAAGCTTGTGTGGGGAAACAGGTTGGGGGACAGGGGATAGTAGCTTACTCTATATACCCTGATGTCTCCAAAGATGTGATACAAATTTTCCAAAAATGACTAATTTAATCCAGGAGAGCAGTTCACACCTCATTGTGAGCCCACAATTATAAATAAATTTACAATAATGTAAGCAACAATATTGCAAAAATATGCCAGAAAAAAAAAACCCCACGTGTTCACAGATTTATCTTCAACCATAGAGCAACCTTTGCTAATTACTAATATCCCACAATAACTCTCTAATCTAGCCACCAGAATCTTTCTAAAAATTATTTTTGACTTACTCATTGAATGAATCATCTTGGATGTATTCTCCTTGGATTTCACTGCAATTCTCCATCTCTTGTCACTGAGTGGGCCCCTTTATTTCCTTTATGAAATATCTCACAGTTGTCAATTCCTCTCTATTTCCAGTCCAGATACTTCAGGATTTCTCTGCCAGCCTCCTCTAAAATATGCTTTCCAAATTTCATAAATAGATTAAAAGTTATCAATGATTTTCTATTTGTATTCATTCATTCAGCTAAATTATTATCTATCTACTGCATTCCAGATGTGCCAAAAAAGTGGTTTTTAGGCTCTGGGTTTATGGCAAGGAGCAAGATAAGTAGAATCTCTGCTCTCACTGGGCTTACGTTCTGGTAGAGTAAGACAATAATGAACAGGAAAATACACAAAAAAAGTATTTTCACATAATGGTTAAAATCTAGGAAGACAGGCAATTAGGTAAGTTATGAGAGTGGTAGGCTGTGGTATTATTAATAATATTTTGGATAAGAGAGGAGGAGGGGATGGTAAATGCACACCTAATGGGTACAGTGCACACTATCTGGGTGATAGGCACACTTATAACTTTGACTCAAACGGTACAAAAGCAATTTATGTAACCAAAACATTTGTACCCCTGTAATGTTCGAAATAAAAAAAAAAATATTTTAGATGAAATTGTCAGGACGGTCTCCCTGTGGACTTGACATTTAAGGTGAGTCCTGAATAAGGAAAAGGAGATAGCTATGTGAAGAGGAGTGACAAATATTTAAGGCAGAGGGCATACAAACAGCTAAGTTTCTAAAGCCTATTAAGTTTCCATAGTTTCTAGAAACTGAGGAATATAAGGAAGGTATGACTGGAACGGGACAAGACAGAAGAGTTCTTTTAAAAGATAGCAGAAGGAGAGGAGGGTGGGGGAGGTTATACGGGATTCGTAGGCATCATTCAAACAAAATCGTTAGAATTTTATTCTTATTTCAAAGGGAGTGAGTGAAATGTTTTGAAGCAAAGGTGTGTGTGACATAGTCTGATTTATATTTATAAAAGATTATGCCCAGTATTATGTGGAGAATGTAAGGTAGAGGCACAGAGTGGAAACAGGGAGAATGGTTAGAACTCTATTAGTGCAAGTGAGAGAGGATGGTGGGTTGGATAAAGTAGTTGCTGGAAAAGGGGACTCAGCACATATGTTGGAGGCCGAGCCAACCAGTTTTGCTGATGACCTGGATGTGAGCATCAGTGAAATGGAAGAATACAGCATGCCTCCTGTGGTTTCAGCAAAGGGGTCCTAAACTTATTTGTCTAGCTTTTAAGGCAAGTACCTCCTTTTCTATAGACACCAAGTTCTCCTCTCCACTATAATACCTCAATTACAGTAAAGCACATTTCCTCATCATTCTTTCCACACACAGTACTCATTCTCATCTCCATCCCTTTGCCCAGAAATTTTCCAGTGTTTACTCCTCTTCACTCTTCCACATTCTCTAGCCCAGATCATTACAACCTTCACTCATATCTTGTGCCTCTTAATTGAAATTTTATCTTTTATTGTTTGTTGCCTCATATTAGTGAGTGTTATATCCCCCAGGCATATAATTAACATCTTTATAGTAAGCACCATATCTTAAGTTCTTTAGAAACCAGCATACCATTTAGCCAAAGATAAAAAATAAACTTGGCTCATTAATAATGAATGTGATTAAATATAAAGTTCAGCTCTCTCTTATGTTATCCCACTTAGCCTCTGATACATTTTTTATTTGCCCTGCTTCTTGTCCTTCAGGCTTCAGCTCAATCGTTACTTCTCAGGAATGCTTTCTCTGACTACTCAAGCCAAGGTACCCCCTACCCATGACCACTCTCTATCATGTTTCCTTGACATGTTATTTTTATAGCATTTGTCCCTAATCGAATGCTCATTTATTTACCTGTTTACTTATTTATTATCTATTTTCTATTTTCTCCCTTAGAAAGTTGACATCACGAGAACTCTTGAACTTATCTATTTTATTCTCTCCTGGAAGGATCCCAGCCCTTACAACAATGCTTGTCCTGGAGTATTATATTTTATGTCAGGTACTCTCCTAAATGCTAGGAAAAAAGAAATAAACAAAACAGTAAAACTCTTTGCCCCCATGGAGTTTATATTCCAGTGGGAGAAACAGACAACAAATAAGATTAATAAGTAAAACACATAGTCTATACAGTGTTAAGTGTTAGAATAGTGTTAAGTGTTGGAGGGGGAAAAAAATCAACCAAAGAAAGGCAGATAGGATCTGTGCATTTGTGGAAGGGGTGGAGAAGTGTAGAATCTTAGGATGAGAAGGAAATTCTCAATGAGCAGGGGACATTTGAGTCAAAAGTTGAGGAAAGTGAGAGCTGGTCTTGCAGATAACTGTGGAAGAGCATTCCAAATACAAATGCAAATGCAGCAGGAGGGGGCAGCAAATGCAGATATCCTGAGGCAGGATTGTGCCTGGAGCACTTTAGGAATGGTCTAATCTGCTAAGGGTCTGGAATGGCACAAGCAATGGGGTAAAAGAGGTGGGAGATACAGTTAGAAAGGAAAAATGGAATAGAGGGTGGGAACAGGTCATTTGGGGGTCTTTGAGGCCAGTAGAAAGATTTAGATTTTGGCTTTTGCTCTTAATAAAATGAGAGGCTGAGTAGAACTCCATGGTATACATATACCACATTTCATCTAGCACCTCTTCTATTATCCTGGATAAAGGTGGAACCCATTCTACTAAGTGAAGTAACACAAGAATGGAAAAACAAGCACCACATGTACTCATCATCAAATTGGTTTTAAGTGATCAACACTTAAATGTATATATAGTAATAACATGCATCGGGTGTCAGGCAGATGGGAGTGGGGAGGAAGAGATGGGTATATACACACCTAATGGGTGCAGTGCGCACCGTCTGGGGGATGGACATGCTTGAAGCTCTGACTCACGTGGGGCAAAGGCAATATATGTAACCTGAACATTTGTCCCCCCGTAATATGCTGAAATAAATAAATCAATAAAGAAGCAACTGGAAAATTTTGGACAAAAAAAGCCATAAGATGAATTATACTTTAACTGGATCATTTTGGCTGCTTTTTGAGAATAGACTCTAAGACAATGAGGACAGGAACAGGAAGATCAATTAGAATCCTACTGCAATGACTCAGGTGAGAGATGATGGTGGCTCCAACTGGAAGAATATCATTGAGATGGACTAAAGTGATCAGCTTCTGGTCCTTGATAAATATTTGTTAAAGAGTGATAAAAAGTTTCCCATTCAACACCGAGGGTTTACATTTTATTTAAACACATAATGTAGGCCATTCATAAACTGAATAAAGGACATCTACAATGATTTCTGAAATTAGATCACCAGATTATTTAAAATATCCAAAAGTGTAAATTTCCAGCTTTGTTAATAAAAATTCATGAAACATATATTTACAGACAGGTTACATTTACTTTTATAAGATACCCAAATGGATTATTCATTTGATTTATTTACTCTGGATACATATACTTCCCTTCAAAAGTGATTCTGACAAGATGGTAGCATTTGTAGAAAATTCAAGAAGAATATCTTTGGAGGGAAAAAATAAATAAAAGAAACTTGAGAGCTGCCATCATTCTGTCTGCTTTGAACATAACAGAGATGATAAGTCTATCATTTAAAATTCTAAATTAGTAGTTTTATGAAAACAAAAATCCTTTTCTTATCTGTAGTAGAGTTTTTAAAAAAAAATTTTTTTAAGTGTTTTCATCTGACACTTTCTAATTACCTCTTTTGGATGAATGTTAATATATTTTCACAGTGCTACCTGGCTAGATATCATCTTTAGACACAGACAGTTGAGCTCTATTCTATGTTTATCAGTAAAACTGATTTTGACTGATTCTGCAAATGAAGTGTATGTTCTTGAGCCAACGTCAAAAACAAATTCAGAGCATGTGAAATTTCTTTCTCTTTTTTATAGAAATTAATTAGCTTGTTGAAATTGCCTTATTGTGCCTCTTTGAGTTGGTTTACATTCAAATCATTGTTTTCAAAACAGAAAAATCTGTGATTAGCTGGAGTTAAAAACCTAAACAAGAGATCCCCAAGCTCCAAATCATGTAAATTGTAATCTTTGTGACAGTTTATAACTTCTCTGCCCCCCAATGGGAATATCCTGTGTGGTTTATTGCAAGCCATCAAAAGAAGAGCTCTCAAAAATTGCAATATGGTGTTTCACTAGCTCTCACAAACCTAGTTTAAGCTGGTAGCCTGCCAAAAACCAAAAGCAAACAAAAGAAAACATACTTAATATTTTGAAAACATGTTGGTGTGCACAAATCACTCATAATTCTGTAGACTCAGTGCTTATCATCTGCTTCAGGCAGCTTTAGAAATGCTTCAGGATACTGTGCACACTATAGCACATTTTGCATTACCTAAAGTGCACTGGCTTTTCATATTGGTACACCAATCACATTCTCTTTGGTGCACAGAGGCAATCTTGTTTACATTTCTAACAGATCCTTGGTTACATTCTGGCAGTAAAGACACTAGTATGAACAGAAAGAAAAAGATGTCCTGTGTTTGTCTCTGAATTTTTCTTGAAGATATTGGATTGCCATCTCTAGCACAGTTCATAAACAAACTTGGTGAACATCAAAGGCTATAGCATTACAACCTGCTGAGCCCAGATTACACACCTCAAAAGTAAATGTTACCTCAACAAAACCTCCTCTGAAATTTAAAATCAAATAAAACTCAAATGTCCAAATGTTTTCTTTAGAACTGAGGTTTTGTGTGAGAATTTTTTTAAAGAATGGTTTTACAGTTATTGGATGATTAGCTGTACTTTTATTCAATTATGTACAATCCCTAATTTGTTTGGCACAATATTGTTTACTCTCAGTTGCTCTTCACACATACATTTCTGTCACATATGCTCTGGCCCTGGATATAGGAAATACTGGATGTACTAGAAAAACATGACTACATATGTCTCTTTTACTATGTTTAACAGGTACAATATTATGCACGTTAGGATATAGGTTAATTGTTCTTGAATGTGAGATTCCAAGATCATAGCACTAGCAGAGGTAGTCACTTACACGCTTGTTAGTTTATGTAACACACACACACACTCATATATATGTACAGCATAAATCACTAACTTCAAGACAAAGAAAACATCAAAGCATCAAAAATTCTTCCAAGAAAGCCTATTTAACTGTTTTTATTGGTACCTTCCAAAAAAAATAAAATTCCAAAGCATCTTTGTTATGCCCACTTTTGTGCTCCTGCCATGAAAATACATCTGTAAGAACGAGAATCTTTCCTATTGGGAATCTGAAAAATCATGTCATAGTATTATCCTTAATGATATAGCCAGCACAAATATTTGAAAGGGATTCCAAAAATCTGAAAGAAGCTAAGAGAAAACATCTTTGTTTCACAAAGATGACTTGTTTTACAAAGATCATACAAAGTGATTCCAGTTGAACATCAGTGGTCTATTTTACATAGATCCTCAGTGCTAATTTAAGTCTTCAGTCTCAATTATTGCAAACATACTGTCATATCTCATCACCTCACTAATCTTCTCCCTCAAACAGAATTCTTTCCTTCCTTGCCTGTGACCTAATAACAGGTTACCTACCTCCATCATGACAACTACCAGACTATGTTACAATTATACATTTTGTGTCTGCCTCCCCCAAGAGAGGAAACCTCTTGAGCACAGGGCCGTAGGCTACTCATCATTTATCCCTAATACCTACCATCATGCCTGACATCAGTAAATGTTGAATAAATGAATGAATCTTAGCCCAAATATGCTTTCTTGGTATCTTGGTGGAGGACCATCATTATCTAAAAATGTAATAGTCTTGACCAAGAGCATATTTTCAAAATGTGACTTTCAAATGAAGAAGCTAAAACATGCTAATGTTTATGTCACAATTTTATGCAAATGATAATTTGTGTAGAATTTCTAAAGTTTGTGATAAATGTATTTAAAATCAAATTAAACAATGATACATTGCCATATACCTATTAAAATGTCCAAAATAAATAAAACTGACAATATTGAAAGTATTGCTGATACAAAAGCAAAATGGTATGGTGACTACAAAACAAAAACAGTTTGGTAGTTTGTTACAATTTTTAACATATACATATTATATAATGCAGGAATCCCACCCCCAGCTAGTTTTACAAGAGAAAATTTATTTTCACATAAAACCTGCAATACTAATGATAAGAGCAGCTTTTCTCTAATCTCCAAAAACTAGAAGCAACCCAAATGTCTTTCAAGTGATGTAAGGATAAACAAACTGTGGTACATTCATCCAGTGGAATACTACTCAGTAATTTACATAGCAATACAAGTGAATCTCAAATGTGTTATGTTGAATGAAAATGACCAGTCCTAAAAGGCTTCATACTCTTTTAGAAATTTGTGTGGCTGTGTTCATTTTCTATTGTTGCGTACAAATGATTATAAACAGCAGCTTAAAACAGCATCCATTTATTAGCTCACATGTCTATATGTCAAAAGTCCAAGGCAGGCTCAGTTGGGTTCCCTGCCTAGGTTCTTAAAAGGTCAAAGTCAGCATTACTGGCCTGGGCTCTTATCTGAAGGTTCTCGGGAAGAAGCAACTTCCAAGCTCACCCAGGTTGTTGGAAGAATTTAGTTCCTAATGATTGTAAGACTCAGTGCTCATTTCCTTGTTGTCTCTCAGGTCCTTTTCACATGGCCCCTTCCATCGGCAGCTCAACAATGGCACCTTGAATCTCCCTCCTGCCTCAAATCTCTGACTTTCCTTTCTGTTACAACCTGGCAAAACTCTACTTTTAAGGGGTTTGTGTTATTATATTAAACCCGCAAATATAATGTAGCATAATCACAGAAATTATTATGACCAGAGGTGCATGCCATCTTAAAATTGTGCCTAACAAAATGGTTGCCAAGAATTAGATGTAGTGGAGGGGATGACTACAAAGGGACAGCAAGAGAAAATCTCTTGGAGTGATGGAAATGTTCCATATTTTGATTTTGGCAGTGCTATATGACCTTATGCACTTGTGAATACTCTTACAACTATACACCAAAAATAGTGAATTTTACTGTTTGTTAATTTATAAATAAGTTGAAAAAAAGAAAAAAGTCAAATTCGAAAAAAGTCCTTTCCTAGTAAGGCTGAGTTAAATGACATCCTATGTGAATCTAAACCTCAGTTCTTTCTATTCTTTATCATCTTGGGTGCTATCTAAAGAACAGAATAATCTGTAATAACATTTTTATTAGAAAACCTACACCCAAATAGAGTCTTTTATTTTCACATTACTTGTCCATTCTATCTTGCATATTTACTGGGAATTCTTATTCAATTTTCAAAACTTCCAACGAAAACTTTTCTTAACTGCTGTAACCCCTGATTGCTCTCTCCTCTGAACATCAAATAACATTTGATTTTATGTCACCAGATATTTTTTGAATTGGGACTTCTTCTTCCCTATTTTGCTTAATTGCAACTTCAGGATATAAACTTTTAAGTATTAGTGACTACTCTCCCTTTCTAATTTCCATGTCTAATTCAATTCTTACACATTCTATCACAGAATTATCTTCTTCATTTATTCCTCATTCATTTACACTCATTCATTCAGGAATCCATTGTTTCTTGATCAGAGTGTCATCTTAAACTCATGTTTACTTTCTATTTTCCATTTTAAACCATTGCAATTATTAGTTTTTAAATTTTTCTCCCACTAACTTAACCTTTCTTGGTCAGGTCAGTGACTTACTCTTGTAATCCCAGTGATTATGGAGGCTGAGGCAGGAGGATTTCTTGAGTCTAGGAGTTCAAGACCAGCCTGAGCAACATAGCAAGACCCCATCTCTACAAAAATAAAAATCGAAAAAAATCATCTGGACATAGTGGTGCACACCCGTAGTCCCATTTCCTACTCTGGACACTGAGGCTGGAGGGTCACTTGAACCTAGGAGTTCAAGGTTGCAGTGAGCTATGATTGTGCCACTGCACTCCAGCATGGGTGACAGAGCAAGATCCTGTCTCAATTTTTTAAAAAATGCCAATGTTGGCCCTGAAAGAAAAATTATTTTTGACATTTTACGGTATGTAAAAGCTAAGTAAGGGACACGAAAATTCAGTCTCCACGCTTCTTAATTATTCTAACTGGTTTGCAAATGTTAATTTTATTTTCTTATTGTCAGAAATATTGATTTATATTTTCTCATCACAGTTTTGGGGAACTTTTCTTTGTTCCATAATTATTTATTGAATGATTGCTATGTTGTAAGTACTTTGCTGGAAATTCATATATATGTTTTGTCATTAACTAGGTCTGACACTAAACAGACTATTGGTAAATAAACAGCACTCATTTTCAGGTTTTTTCATCTGATCTAGTGCAGAACTGGCATTACTGTCTGACAAAATCTTTCCAGCATGCTTAACCTGATTACAGGTTGCCTTTGAACTTCAAAACTGATGACTTAATTCAAGGACAAATATTAATACAACGGGACTCTGGGAATTTAGTGCTGGATTGCAATTGACTATCCAAGAAAGAATCCATACAAGCTTCCCTGTTTTTCAAAGATCTATCAAATAATAAATTTTTTCACATTCTGATCTTGAATAAATTACCAAATCCAGCTATAGATTGTTACCAATTTGGCCTCAGAGAGCTAGGGGTGAAGAATTAGTGCTGGCATTGCAACAAAATGAAAACATGCCTTGCTAAATTCTATTTTGTCCCCCAAACCCTTTTTGTTTTACATATGGTTCCAGTGGGAGTAAGTATAATATGTCCATTGTCATCATTGAATAAACGTTTTTCTCTTATGCAAGAACTAGTCTTTATACATTCTATAAAGCATCTGGCATATTGTGAGCATTTGAAGTGTTTAATGATGAAGCAACAGCAACTGAGTATCTAAATAAAACCTTGTTTCCTGAGGTTATAGTAATCTGAATGGAACTCTGCTATGACAAAGAAAGAGGAAAAGTCACTTTGGTTACTGCAATATTATAGACTATTGTCCCATATGTGCTATTTATAAGGGATTCCCACACTCTGTTCTGTTTAGAAAACACTTAAAACACAGTCTAGTTTTGAGTAGAGAACAAGTTCATCTTATAAAAGCTCATATGAATCTATATTTTTCTTGTGAAACCTTATGGAATGTGATGAAGTTTCCAAAGAATGATGGAATATTACATCACAAATTTCAGGACCATTAGAATTTGGCTAGTGGGCACATAATGAGACTCTAAGAGTACATAGGAAATTAAATTTTTCTTTCATTACCACAATGTGTTTTTAAGAAATGAATTCTAGAAGCCTTATTGGCAGAATGGTAACCATCAAACAATACACATACAATATCCATTTCAAAGTACCACATAGTCATTTTTTCTCCATAGAAAAAAATCCATTTTAAAATATGACACAAATAACATAGATTCTTGAACTCTTGGAGATGGGAGAATGTTACAGAATCTCCAGTCCTGGAACCTGGCATTTACAGATTATTCAACAACATTGCCCTAATTCAATATTAAATGCTGACCTTAGATACAGAGGTTTATATTCATATTTTTAAAGACCAATGCTAGCCAAATGATCAAATGAAAAAGCCCTAGAACAGATAAAACAAAGGGTTGACGTAAGAGACCAAGAAAGTAATTCAGAAAGAAAAATAAAATCGTCAAAGATATGGCTCCAAAGTCAAAGAGAATTCCCCCCACCCCTTTTAAGAAGATTTCACTTTATCTATAGAGTAAAGCAAATGCTTTTAGATCCAAGGGTACCTGGTTCAAATCTCAGCGGGGGCAGATTTCTTACAAACTAAAAAGGCACTCTCCCTATTAAAGGAGCTGACTTAATACAGTTATATGGACCATTACTGTACAGAATGTGAATTCACAAACTATTTTCTAAATGGGGCCTTTTTGTGCATGTACAGTAATTCTTATAGAAGCCTTTTACAAATAAAAAAGGAAAAAATGGGGGAAAATCTAAGAACCCATGATTTGAGCCTTTAATAACTATTGGTGTATTAGAGACAGCCATCTGCAGTAATATAGCAGATCAGGTTTTCCTGGCAATGGTCTGAAAAAGCATTCTAAAGATAAAAGCTTGATATTTGTGCAGACCTCAGATGCCTAGAAAAAAATTAACAAAATATTCCTTGAAGTTTGGCCTCAATGTTGGAGCTTAAAATGCATGGTCTCCATGGAACTTCATTTAAACAGGTAGTAGCACTCACATACTTCATTATAAGGACACTATGCAGCCTGAGATTTCCACAAAAAAAAAAAAAAAAAAAAACAACTTTATTGAGTAAATTTTTATACAACACTATAATTTGATTGCTGAAAGTCTTCCTTAACAGTGAAACTATGAAAGACATGTGGTAAACATTCTATCTAATCTACGTTATAAAAGAATCCTGAGGAAACTGCTGGAAGTTTACTTCTGCCATAGATTTATATTTGGAGAGCCATAGTTGATCCAGGTTCAACTTATTTTTAGTAATTTACATTACTCTCCCAGGGAAGATCATCAAGGATAGAATAATATTTAATTTTGAAAATACTTTCTTCTTTACCAATTTCATCATATGTAAATCTCTGGAACCTAGTAGAAACTAAATGATGGTAAATATCGGCAGAAACTTTAAAATGTGGATGACCCAAACATATAAAGAGAACTTTCAAAAGTGAAATTTGTTTCTTGCAGAATAAATCTGAGTCCTGGGTCAATATTTCAGGTAGTAATAGATTTTGCAGAAGGTCATTTATTTGAGACCTATAATTCATCCCCACCATGCCAAAAATTTTGCAGACATCTTACCAGTATCATATTAGTTGCAAGTGACCAAAAAAATGAATAAATTTAAAAGCCCAAACTGGTTTAAAGAAAGAGTGTAGACAGAATTATTGTTGGTTGACATGAATAATGATAATTGGTTTGGGGGCAAAAATGAATCTTAAAGTGTGAAATATGACATGAAAGGCAGCCTCCTCCTCTCTGCCTCTCAGGCCGTCTTCTCTTTAGGTCTATCCTCTCAGACAGGTACTCCTCTTAGCTCCACAAGAAGGCTTCCAGCAGCTCCAGCATTGCCTACATCCTCACCAAGGCATGTCCTGTGGAAACAGCTACTCCCTTCAACATTTCAAAGCAGAATCCCTTTCCTAAAACCCAAGAGAACATCAATTATTGTTTCAATTAAACTGGCCTAGATTTAGATGATAAAATCTGCATGATCAGATTTCCAAGGGTTTCCTTTCATTTTAGGCAACAGAGATGACAAGAAATCATACATGTTGTTTTCTTATGAGTTTGACGAAAATAATGACCAAAGGACATTCTTGTGTTTTACAATGTCATATGTATAATAACTGTTGACTCAACAAATTACACACACACATACATGTGCTAGTACACACATACACACACACACACACATACCCAAAACATTACAAATTTGGAAACTGACACTGAAAGATGATGTAGGGTTAGAATCAGGGAACAATTTTAACTAAGTATAACCATCGAAGCTGGATTGAGTCCTGCTAAAACTCTAACGTTGATAATATGTAAAAAGACAGAAGCTGCATAGTCAATCTTCAATAAATATTGAATAAATGAATGAGTGAAATATGAAGTCATTAGAACAAAAACAAGGTAGGTGTTGTATTATGGAAGGTAACAGAAGAAATTTCTTCGATAAAGATAAAAAAAATCAAAGTCTAATTAACACTTCGGGTATATTAAAAGTGACGGTAAGTTTGGGAAACTAAAAAATAGCTGGATAAAAAAATTTAAAAATCAAATACAGTATTAAAGAACATTCTTTGCTGCTTAATATTTAGTTATAGGTTGAAATTCTTGATATTTCAGATTTTGTAAAGTTATTCATACATCAATTTAGCCAATAAAATATAATTTATTGAACATGTGTGTTCACACATGTCTGTGAAATATAAAATTAAATTACATGTCTGTCTGTCAGGATATCTCTACTAAAAGCAATGAGCAGGGAAAGGTGGGAATAAGCAGAGTAGGAAAAACTTAGAGAAGTTAGGTAGAATTTAGCGGTCAAGTCTGAAGCATTCTGAGTGTGAAGCATGGGGTCAGATATAACTTAGGGGAAATTGTCCAATTAACTGGAAAAGAGAGCAGAGCATGTTCTTTTCACAGTAAGAGATTAATAGAGAGTTTACCTATATATACAGCATGAATGGAGTAGTGCAGGTCGTATAGGAGGCAGATATGGAAAATGAATGTCTGAGTCAAGAGAGATGGAGGAGGGTGCATAAATAGGACAACGTTACCAAGAAAGAATTTCAGTATGGTGGGGCACTTTCTAGAAAAATCTTAAATATTTTCCAGTGAAGCCCAAAAGTTCTTTTAGATGACTTTTCAACTGTTGTATTTATTCTTTTTTAAAAAAATTTCAGAGTATGACAGGGGTACAAGGGATTTGGTTACATAAACTGGCTTTGCACAGCATGACAAGCTTGCCCATCCCTCAGGCAGTGCATGCTGCATCCATTAGGTGTGGATTTACCCATCCCCTCCTCCCCTCTCCCAACTGCCCAACACCCTATGAATGTTATTTCCCATATGTGCACATTATTGTTGATCAATTAGTACCAATTTAATGGTGAGTACATGTGGTGTTTGCTTTCCATTCTTGTGGTACTTCACTTATAAGAATGGGCTCCAGCTCCATCCAGGATGATACAATAGGTTGTTCATCATTTTTTTTAATGGCTGAGTAGTACTCTATGATATACATATACCACATTTTGTTAATTCACTCATGTATTGATGGGCACTTGGGTTGTTTCCACATCTTTGCAATTGTGCCTATAAACATTTCAGTACTGATGTCTTTTTATAGAATGTCTTTTTTTCCTTTGTGTAGATACCCAGTAGTGGGATTGCTGGATCAAATGGTAGTTCTGAGTTTAGCTCTTTGAGGTATCTCCATATTACTTTCCATAGAAGTTGTACTAGTTTGCAGTCCCACAAGCAGTGTATGAGTGTTTCTATCTCTCTGTATCCATGCCAACATTTATTGTTTTGGAACTTTTTGATAAAAGTCATTCTCGAATATTACTCAGCTATAAGGAATGATGAAGATACGACATCTCTATGGTTCTCCTGGAGAGAGTTGGAACCCATTATATTAAGTGAAGTATCCCAAGAATGGAAAAACAAGCATCACATGTACTCACCAGAAAATTGGTTTCCCTGATCATCACCTAAATACAAATCTGGGAACGACACCAATTGGACATCAGACTGAGGTGGGGGGTGGGGGAGGGGATGGGGGTATGCCTACACAATGAGTGCATTGCGCACCGTTTGGGGAGTGGTAACACTTGAAGGTGCTGACTCGGGAAAGGGGGGGTGGGGAAAAAATATGAAACTGTTGTTTTTAACTTGCACTGTTCACTTAATAATTTATTATGAATATTTCCCATATTATTTCATATCATTGTACAAGAAATAATGTATATATTATGAGGACATACTGTATCTAACAAGATATACTGTTAGACTCTTTGATTCTGTAAAATTAAATTTAAAAAACAAAAAATAAATAAATAAATAAATAAAAATTAAAAAAAAAAGTCATTCTCACTGGAGTTAAGTGATAATCTCACTGTGGTTTTGATTTGCATTTCCCTGATGATTAAAGATGTTGAGCATTTTTTCATGTGTTTCTTGGCCATTAATCTATCTTCTTTTGAAAAGTTTCTGTTCATGTCCTTTGCCCACTTTTTAATGGAGTTGTTTGATTTTTTTCTTGCTGATTTTCCTGAATTCTATATAGATTGTAGTTATCATCCCTTTATTGGATGTATAGCATGCAAATATTTTCTCCCATTCTATAGGTTGTCTATTCACTCTAGTGATAGTTTCTTTGGCTGTATAGAAGCTTTTTAATTTGATCAGGTCTTATTTACTTTTGTTGATGTGATCACTTTTGGGGTCTTCTTCATAAATTCTTTTATTTATGGAATTAATCTTTTACCTAATAATGTTATGAATTTTTGCAGGACTCACTAATAGGAGTCATAAAGTCTAGAGAAGTGGTTTCCCAATACCTCATAGGACAACCATGTTTTCTAAAATGATCTTTGCTCTTATCAAAAAAAGCTAGAGTTTGGATGGGAGAGAACAATGCTTTAAATCTGGCTGACTCAGGAGCTTGTAATCCAATAAATATTTCCTTTCACAATTCTAAATCATAGTGCAAAGCATTCTAGCCATAAAACTCTGAGCTTCACATGCTTTGACTGTATAATAAGGATAATAGGCACTTCACCAGATTCTTGAGAAAATTACATGAGGTAATACATGGCAAACTACAGTACAACATATAGCACTCCACAGATTTATGTAAAAATTTATTTTGGGCTCAATTTCCTATTTAGTCACTAAGAAAATCCTGTGTTTGTCTTAGTTTCAATAATTCATATTCAAATGTCCTTGTAGTAACAGAAAATTCCTGACAGTGAACTTCTCAAATGGTTAAAGTCACTTGACCTTTAGCCTTTGTCTTTAAAAATCTCTCAAGAGATATGTTAAATGGCCCAGAAATATATTGCCTGTCATGTCTTATTGCTTAATTAATGGCCAGCTAAGATGGCCTGTATAGACTGTCCTGAAGTAATTGTGAACTGATCTTCTACTCAAGGAAATGAATTAACTCCACAACAGCAGCACTGACACAGAGCATTTACCGTATTTAAATTTCTACAACCCTTAGAAGAGACAGAACATACAAGGGCTGGTTAACTGAGCATACAAACATCAGCTAAGCAGAGTGAAAAATGTTCTGTCTCTCACTGGGAATAGTACGTTACTGGTTTCTGAAAACTGCATTGTGAATGACATAATAAACTACCAAATAAGCATTTTTATTTTAGCCATATATGTGATAAAATTGGAAGTTACTAAATTCTTTTAATAATAATAAAAAAAATGTGATTTGAAATTGTTCCATTTGAAGATAAATGGAACCCTGGATAATGGGCAGCAAATTCTGAGTGAAAGTTCACTGATTTAAAATGAGTGGTAAAAAGTATATTCAAAAATAAAGAAAAAACTAGTGGCATTTTAAATTCTTTTTCTTTCAAGCTAGAGAGTAATATGAACCAAATTTCTAATAAAATGCCTCCCAATAATTCTGGACCTTTTATGATGAATACAAAGTGTTTATAATTAAATATGAATATTGATTCTCTCAGTGCTTGAAGTTCCCAGATAAGAGCTGTAAAAGAGTTTGTTTCTTATAGGATAAACCACCCTTCTCCACTCCTTTATGATTTTCATGTGCATGATTCTTTGTCCTACTCCCCACCCCTCCAGCCTCAATTCTTTGTTTCATTTCAGGGGGATGAACACACAGTGTCACAAGGGTCTGAAGAATGAAAATAAAGGATAAACCATTTACACAGCTGTGGACAACAGAAAGAAGATACTGTTCTTCCTGTGGAGGGTTATATAATCCATGAGCTAGTTCTGCTAATTCTTCCTACCCTGACTCTTAAATAAGTAAACCTGAAATTTCTGGTCTTGGGAGAGTGTCCAAGGATGAATTTAAGGATGATAGTTGCAGCTTCATTCTATTTCAGGTATAAGAAGGGGTGAGGGGAGAGAATGGAGGCAGGGAGGCTAGTAAAGAGGCTTTGTCAGATAACAGAGTGTTAGATGGTCAGGGCCTCGGTGAGCGCTGGCTGGGCCAATGAACAGGAAGAGGTGGTGCTGAGAGATGCTATGTGGGAAGGATTAGCAGAAGTAATTGGTGGATTCTATAAAGCTCCTCAGCAAGGGCACTATAGCTTGTTTGCTGTCTCCAGCCCTATCTTCACTCCACTTTCTTCCTCAGTATATTAGAATAACAGGTATTTAGTACTAGAGATGAACAGTGAACAGATAAATGGAGTAGGAGCGGCATTTTATATTTTTATCATTAGTTGAAAGCATAAAAATCATTGACTTATACAGTGCCTTGCCTTCCGTATCATAATAGATCAAGTTTGGACACATTTTAGAAATAAAAGAGGTAGCATCCCTCATCTACCCATCTCTGGGGACTCACATCACTAGTGCTTAGAAATTCATTACCGTATGCTCAAAATTAACATTTTCACTATGTCCATAAAGCTGTGCAATTTTTAACTTTAAAAATTCAAGCCATTTTAAGAGGGGAAAAGTATCCAGATGAATCCCTCAATCTGAAAGCAGCCATCCCCCAACCTGGGCTCTGGAAAGGAAAAAGAGGTAAAAAAGGAGACAGAAATAATTGGCAAGTAAAGATTTGAGAAAAGAGGAATGAAAAAGGGAAAGATAGAAGAGAGGACAAGGATAAGAAAGCAAGGATAATTTATAGTTACACAGATACGGGGAAACTGAGTCACAGCTGTCAGGACTAAGAAGCAGTGCCATACTGCAGCTTATAAGTCAAAATGCTACTCTTTTAAAATATGATGAGTTTTCTAAAATCATTAAACTAATTTTTAACTTCATCTTTGTAAAATGACATTTTGCCCACTTCCTCATTTTAATAGCTCCCATTTTGAAAATACCAAATCTACTCATGAAAGCAAATGAGCCCGGTACAGTATGACCTGGAGTATTATAGCATTGGAGCAGTTATACATTTATTTTGGACACCACACATTGCTAGGATGAGTATTTGTTTTATAATCTTGGCTTTTCAGCCTGACCCTTATCCAAGTTGCCAAGCAAAACATTATTCAGTTTGTAACTCAATGTTTCATCAACAGTGTTCATGTTTTGTAGACACACAGAAGACAGAAAAGAACCCCTTGAAACTAAAAAGTGGCTGGATTAATAGGGCTGACATGAAGTTCAGCACTAAATAAATGGCCAAGTTCCAATGAAAACGATCACTGTGTTCTGTGTTAATTCTGTTTTTAGTTAACTTTATCTCACTGCCTAAACATGTGGGTTTTATATCATCCTTAAGTTGCTGTAACATAGAGATGTGAAATTTGGAGGATTTGAAATAAATGCAGCTACATGGGACTTTTGGATGAAGAATCCCCAGTTTGTTCAGATCTGTTGAAGTAATAGGGGAAAGCACAAAAGGATCAAGAAAAGGAAGGCCCCAATCTTTGTTCAATGAGTGATAAAACAGCATTAGTTGGGTGAAAATTGGCCTGACCTTCACCTACATGATGCTTCCGCTGCCTCAGTGATTCTTGCTTTGCTCTGATTAGGTAAAGATTGCCCCTTTCCCTGTAAGGAAAAGTCAAAGAACAAAAAGGGGGAAAAAATCTTGACTTAACTATAAAAGGTTTATTTTTTTAATCACAGTTGGGCTCATCCAAGCCAGCTTCTAATCTTATTTTTTAGGCTTTAGAAAAAAAAAAAAAAAAAAAACCCTGCCTTTTAAAAGAAATTCTTTGGATCATTTTCTTTATAAGCTCTAGTCTAGATCTCAACTCACATTTCTTGGATGTATTAAAAAAAATCTTCCTCACTTGAAATGATAGCTTTTTCATTTCTTTTAGACTCTCCTCTAAAGCTCTGCCGGGAGAGGACGGCGGGGAAAAAGACCCAAAGCCCCCTCAGCTAGCTGGAACAGCAAGTAGAATGCAGTTGGCAGAATTCTGCCAATGTTCCAAGGAAGCTTGAAGCAGTTTCCCACCCCCCACCCCCATCCTTCAGCCACTGCCCATGGAAGACAGAGCTCCACGAAACCATGATATTAAGTTGCAGACTCTGCCTTTTCATATAGACCAGAGCTTTTCTGTGACATTGGTGTCAAGCAGCCCCCTGTGTGACTAATATTTTTAACAGCATGATATTTAAAATTTGACAAGGATATAATAATTCATTCTTCAGATAGTCAACATACTATGAGAGTAAGTCATGTCTTCAAAGTATCTTTCAAAGGGGCTATTAAAAGTAGGTTAAATTTTTTCCCCCTACAGCATGCAATTTCATTTTGGCTCTACAACTTCAACCACATAAAATTAAATTTTGACTTGAGAGTGACCTACTGAAAATTAGATGGAAAAATAAGAGGATAGATTTAAGTTACTGATTCAAAGGAAACTAGCATGTCTGTCTGCAATTTAGCATACAGTTTGCTAAGCCCTCTGAGAATCTTACATTTCTGGTAGCCAGTTTTTTCCTTTTAGGATTCAGATTGTATTTTTAATGGAAATGTAGAAATTAATGGAATGTAATCTCTTGTTATGATCTATAGATGTAAGGAAACACAGGAAAGAATTGTCCACACACATTTTCTGCCACAATTCTCCTCTCTACTCTAGGCTTCCTTATAACCTGTGCTGCAGCCATCCAGAGCAACTAGATATTCCCTAAAATTATGCTGTCTAAAACTGTAAAGTTGTTACCTGCTTGTCTCACTCCTTTGAAATTCTTTTCCCCCAACAATCAAAATTTACTTTAAATAGTTATAAAAATATGATTTTAAAAAATCCAATTTTAGAAGGGCATAAGGTAGTAGAAATTGATGCAATTATCCTAATAAGAGTGGAATGTGGGTGCTTAGAGAAGATGTAGAGACAATTACTGCAGATCTATATATGATACATTCCACTGAGGCCAATGGAAATTATAAAAATGTTGTGGAATATTTCAAAAACAGATTTTTGATACCTTTCATTTTGTGTAATTTTAATTGCTAAATTTACTTTTCTTTAAAAAGTTTGTACACATATATACCAGTCAGGATAGACTGGGCTGTGCTGTGGTAATAAACAACCCTAAAATCTCAATGGTTTAACACAACAAAAGTTAAATTTTTGATCATGCAATTTCACTGCAGTCTCCTCAGTCACTCTTCATGGCAGCTATATCCCATGTGTTCATTTTACTTTCCAGCTTGTTTTCATCTTGCAACACACATGCTTCCATGATCACCTCTGCAGAAGAAGAACAGGAAGAAAGTTCAAGTAATTAAATGCTTCACACAACCCCTGTGCTCATGTTTCATTGGCCAAAACATGTCACATGGTTAAAACCCAACATCAAGGGGACAGAAACATATAGCTTTCCCATGTGCCTCACAGAAGATAAGGTCCAGAGACTGGTGATCAGTAGTAATGCCTACCACAAATGCACATAGAATTTCACAATCAAATGCTTTGCTCTTCTTCTTTTATCTCTGTATTAATCTCATCTTCTCTCAGTGGTATAGAATTATTGCTGAGAGCAAAATGGGTTAAAAACCCAACACTACCAGTGTTCATCCAGATACTTATTGCTATGGTTTGAATGCCACTGTCAAAACTGATGTTGAAGTTTGGTTGTCATTGTAACAGTATTAAGAAGTGGGGTCTGTAAGAGATGATTAGTTCATGAGGGCTCTACCCTCATAAATGGATTAATGCTGTTATTGCAGCAGTGGGTTATTGATAAAAGGATAAGTTCAGTCCCATTTCTCTCTGTTTTAAGTTCACTAATCATGTGAGGCCTTCCACCATGGGGTAATCCTTGCCAGATGCCAGTGCCATGCTCTTGGACTTCCCAGCCTCCAGAATCATGGGCCAATTAAAATTCTGTTATTTATAAATAACTCAGTCTGTGGTATTTTGTTATAGCAGCAGAAAATGGACTAAGACACTATTTATTTTGCCATTATATAAACAAAGAAGAACATCATTCTTTACGGTCTCCAATGTTTTTGGCATCTAAACATGTCTTCCTAACATAACTTTTCACAAAACATCAACAGTATTAGGGAAAATGAACCAAATAACAAGAATATTGTACAAAATCACTCACAAATAAGAATTACCTAAGTGGAATCTGGGATCAATTGCTTTAAAAACAGTTTAATGTTTTTATTTTCTATCCTTTTATAGTAGAAATATGTAGGCTATTCCTGCCAATTTTAACTGCTTGGCAATTGTTGCAAGAATTTATTCACACCACCTATTTCATGACAAATGTATCGGCATCATCTGAGATCAGAATTGAGATGCTCAAAACTGCAGTCAGTATCTCCTATTGCTTTATACTCCATCAAAGATGATGCAAGCTGACTTCAAAGGGAGCTCAGTACTTGCATCAACTCTGCAGGGGTGTTGAGTAAAATGAGGAATGAAAAAAAGGAACACCATTATGTTTTGAATTTCAAGTCCTAAATCATTATTTCCTAGCTGTGCATGAGGTTACGTAGACAGAAAGTAAAATGACAACTGGTCATGTCATTGGGATGATGATATAGGAGGATCGGAAGCTTAAGAAGAGGAATTTTTTTTTTAAAGTCACATTAAAAAATCTCTCTCCCCTGGTGTTCAGATATTCCTAGGACATTTTTCAGTGCTGGAGTGACACTCTGGTACCCCCATAATGTCCAGGTGCCTGCTGGGGACTGACCTGTTTCAGAATTCTCTTCTCAGGAGCAATAATGTGCTACCCCTGAAGATAATTAAATGTGAGATATCTAAATAGTCACTTACATCTGCTGTTGGGCCTCTATTTCTAAATGGGAATCAGCACAGCTATTTGTCAGTAATGGAGAATTCATTTATTATTAATCTTAGAAAGCCAAAGTATTCAATTTTATTTTAAAACACATTTATTTTGCCTTTCTAATATACATAGAAAATGTTGTTTCCACTTGGCACTGTATTGATACTGTGCACTTTAATGGCTTGAAAGAAATTCATATTCATTCATTTTTTTCAATCTTCTTTAGAAGTGCCTAAGTATTTAGTCACAGTCAGTTTCTAATATGATACCCATATTGAAATGTTTGTGTGTGTGTTTGTGTGTGTATTTAGTGACAAAATGCAAAAATAATTTATAGTACTAATTCTGGGTACATATTTAAACAAGACAGAATTCATATTTACTTGAAAGGCAAGAATGCCTCTGGATTTAGTTAAGTGTCTCAGTTTAGTAATATGTGATTTATAATGTCCCTGGAAGTGTTTTTTACAGCATTACTTTTGAAAAATAAATGAGGAAATTCTCAGCCAAGGCTATACTTAAATTATGGTGTTATGATACAGCATAAAGCACTAGAAAGGCACAAAAGACAAAATGAAGCTGGCAGGTCTTAACTCATTGCGTTTCTCATCGTGTCATTGGAAAAGAATCACTCTTTACCGTAAGAATTTGGCCACTCTTCTTGAACTCAAATTTCATAGTAGGTGACCTTTAAAAATTTATTACATAATAGATTTTTATTTATTCTGCAATTATCGACACATACATGTGCATACACCGTCTAATCAGTTTATCATTTTGATGAAACAAGATAAGAAATCTTGACAGTACTTCTAAAACTCATGAGATATTAGTTATCACACCACTGTTACATCTCCATTTGTCCAGAGCTGTTCCTGCCAACATTCCTCACGGAATGTTTATTTATTGATATTGTTAAGAGTCCCCCTTTTACCATAGTTACTGGCCTGTATCTTTTGTTTCTTATATGCGTTTCTTGTTAGGACTATGATACAGTTTTCAGATCAGTGGTTTCTAAAGTAGAGTACATGCAACTTAGCATCAGTGCAAGTCAATTCTCTCAAGTAAAAATATAAATAAGTAGAAGTTCTACTTCATCATTTTTAGTTTTGCTTATGCTTTTTAAATATATGTTATATCACATATAAAAGTACATGCTTTTAGTTTTTAAAATAGGTATGTTGGGAGTACATTCTTAAACATTTAAAGGAAAAGGAGGCACAAATACAAAAGTTTGTAGATTGCTAGTCCAGATATATCCAAAGCTTAATGGCATATTTTTTACACTTTGTACAAAATACCAAATGTAGTTTCATATTAGTGTAGTACATAGATTGGCAGTGGAAACACAATTAGCATCAAATGTTAATACTTCTGTTGGGGATTCAGCATGACATCACTTAAAAACTAAAACTATTACAATGGACAGAACCCATACTTCTCAGATAGATATACTAGATCATTTTTGAGACAGTATTTTATTTCCTAATGTAAAGTACCTTATCTCTGAAATTAGATTAAAACTTTAATATAGAAAACTGGCTTTACATATGAAGTTGTTAATTAATAATTTAAAAGTCAAATACTTTTAAATATGGCTAGTAACTTTCTGATTGAATACCTTCTGCTCCTGGTATGTATCTACAAAAGATTGTGGATATAGGGTAATTGTGTCGACATAAGGAAGCTCCCCTAATGCAGGGGCATTGGGATTTGGTAAGTGCCACTTAACATTTTACCTTATTATTTTCTATATTTCATATAGCATTACCCCAACTTTACATGGGAATTTTGATAGAAATAGAATGCTAAAGAGTATTTTTAAATTAACAAGCTATTCACCTAATTTTGTGGGTAAAAGGTGATTTCTTTTTCACCCTCAAAGAGACTGAAGGGTACAATTACTGAAATGCTTTCTTGTTACAGAGTGATATCGTTTGTTTCTCCTTTAAAAAATATATCGACCCTCTTAATAAATTTCAAAAACCTTTTTAACACTTAAAATAATAAAAATTTTAAAAATTCTTATATTATTAGGGCAGACTCCTTATTCCAAAAATACCACAGGAGCTTTATCCACTCTCTCCCCACCTCTCCCTTTCTCTTCCCACCTCAGGTCTCTCCCTCTTTTTCCTTCTCTTCTCATTACTGGTTTTATCAATCAGAATACAGAATGTAGGATATAAGATCACCTTTTATTCCCCATCATTTTCTTCTTGAAACTATAGTCTCTTTTCTCTGAAAAAAAATTTCTTTTACATGATAGATTTGTTTAGAACACTATTATTAAGTTTTAAAACCACTGGTTATTTCCATTATTGTATTTTATATATTCTCCTGCCTCAAAATGAAGAAACAAGTTTAATGGGTAAAAGCATTGTGTCAAGCTAGAGAGATGAGGCTAAAATACAGAAAATAAAGCCAAGAATAAAAGGTGCTAAATGCTATGTTCCACACAGAGCATGACTCCTGAAGGAACTAAAAGGATAAAGGTCACATTCTGGTGAAGAAATTTGGAAATGGCTCCAGTAGAAATGTGGGACCTAGAAGGATAAGTAGATATCACTTGGATTAGAGGAGAGTGAGTGTCAAAAGGGGGTGTTAATTTCAGACAGATGGTATGGCCTGGGCATATTTGAACTTTAGATCTCAAGCTAAACTGCAAATAACTTTGCTGTCTCTTTTTCTAATTCCACCTTCCAAGAGCCTTCTGTGGAGACAGAAGTGATGCACATATGATTTGAATATTAACGCTACAGGTATTTACTGAGCACCTACTATGTCTCAGGTACTATTTACATGTTAAAGGTGTTATCAGTGGAAAAAAAAATAGACAAAATCCCATTTCCCCCACCATGAATGGCTCCCCATAAAAGTCTCTTTCTTTAATTCTAGAAAATATTCCAAAATATCGCAGCTATGTTTCACCATTACGTGAGATGATCAGCGTCATAGGCTACCATAATATCCATTAAAGATTCTAAGGCCTAACTTAGCTTTTATACTCTTTATGTAGTTTGGCATTTAGACTGGGAATTGGCCTGCCTCTTTGCAGTAATACTATCACTAAGCTGCCAGCCTGGCTCACCTGTTACAATTTAATAAGAAAAATAAATGACAGCAGATGTTATACACAGTTACATTAGGAACATTGCACCCATTTAGTTCTAATCAAGCCAATTTTTCACCCAGCTGAAGCTATGTCACTTTGAAAGGTTCTGAATCAATGGGAAAATACTTGCTGAAGCAATGAACCCAAGAGAGATAACTTGACCACCCCTGGGGGAAATAGTTCTTAAAGTTCCCACAATTTGATATGCTACTCTGTAAGAATAGCGAGAGTTTTAAAAGACTATATTCTGGTTTGCATATAGATGAGTGGAACTTTATATATTTCATTTGCATGCATTTATTTAATAAATATTTTTTAGGAAAATTATATAGAAAGATTTGTGAGCAGTAATGCTCCAGGTCCTTACAGTCATGCAACGTAATGTTGAGTTAAAAGAGACCTTAGAAACCTATGGAAAGTTAGATAATAAAATAAAACCAATCAGGCAAGATTAAAAGGAAACATCTGATGAGGTTGCCAGTCTTGGGTATGAATCTATGTAACCTTGGAAAAGTTAATTAATCTCTCTGATTAAGAGAACAATTGTTATAATTATAGGCCCAAAAGAAGCCGCTGTGGATCCTGGATTGTGGGATTTGTTTGCTCTTAGCTGTATAATAACCCTGAGATGATATGAACAGGCTCTTTTTTAGATCCCCGTTTCTCAAGTTGACTATCTTAAAGTGAAAAATTCGTTTTTCTCTTTCTCTACTTCTTTCCTCTCCTCTTTCACTCACTTCTACAGAGTGAAGTATTATTTTGTGTTTGAGGTATGCAGGACAAACATAGGCCACAACATTATTCATTCAGCCTGGCATTTCCCTGTGCCAGCACCCAGTGCTTCTGATACCACAGACTGCCAGGGAATCCAATGATCATGTATGAAATTTCCAGCCTTTTCACATAACAATTACTGTTTGTAGTAGACAATTCAGAGAGCAGATTCAGATCCTGATGCTCTATTTCCAACCTCCTACATTTAAGAAAATCTACAATTGTGCCTCCCTAGTAGAGGACAGTGGCAGATGACCAGGTTATATATTTAATAAGCAAAGGTTACCACCATAAGCGGACAATAGCTTGTGGTCCCCTCCCTCAGTGCCTCTCATAACCTAGGTTTTTTGTGTGAGTGTCAGGATAGAAACTATGGAAACAAACCATTGAGACAAGTCTTTTGTTATATTCTAATATTCAATATTCTAATGTTCATAGTCAACTCAGTTCACTTCAAAGGTTACATGGACACAGAATGGATCAGAAAGAAAAATCTTCCATAATTCAAGTGCTTTAGCTTCTCAGCTTCGTTTAACTTCAGTTTTCATCTATAACTGGCTGGATTATAGGTGTACCCAAGAAACTGACCTAAACCAAGTCACCCCTAAACTTATCTTCCCCTTTGCGATTTTGAGATAGTATGGCAAACACTCTTTGCCCTCCCCTTCCCACAGCACATATTGTCACCACACTGATACCTGGCTCAACTGTATTTCCCAGCCCCTTTGTGACTAATGTGGACAAAAGATTCGTTTCTCACCAGTGAAATGTGAAAAGAAGTGAGGTGTGCAACTTCTGCCATTTACTTAACAGGCACTAGCCTAGACATACCATCCGCTTTGCCTTCCCATTTGGGTAATAAGCAAATGGAAATGGGTGGGGGAATCTTGGAAACCATATGTAGAAGATGGACTCCTCGAGCTTCAAATGTGTATCCTGTTGTCTCACATCCCTGGCTACGCATTAGAATCACTCAAGGAGCTTCTAAATTGTACTAGCGACTAAGCCTTAACCACAGGATTCTGATTTAATTGGTTTGGTTTGGGTCTCAGGAACTACTGTTATCATTGTGCTGTTGTTACAGATTCTCCAGCCCTTCTAAAGTGAGAACACTGGTGGAGGCCCCGTCCAGAGAACAGTTACAACCTGAATTGCCCTTCCCTGCTTATCCTTTCCCTTGAGATAGACGCTCCACTGCCTTCGAGCACAGGATTCGTCAATTTTATGCCAGTACAATTATTTACAAGTACATGAAAATTTTCTGCCTGTGGAGGCTATTTGAAATGAAGAGATTCTCTTGAGGGAATCAGAATTATCCATTTAAAGCAAACAAAACAAAGAAGCCTACATTCTCTTCAGTTTCTGAATTTGCTTCCTGATGGGTTTCTCTGTTTTCACACTTGGTTTCTCCATGTACCACACAACAGCCAGAGGATCGTTTAAAATTATAAATCAGATCATGTCTTTTCTCTGCTCAAAGCCACGCATGACTCTCCATTTTAGTCAGAGTAAAAGCCAAAGTTTTTTCAATGTTTTACAAGGTCCCTACACAGCACAGTCCCTCTTGACCTCAGGCCTAACTTCTCTTCCCTCAGCTCACTCTGTTCCAGCCTCTCCACTCTTCCTGGAACATGCCAGACACTTTCCACCACAGGGTCATGGCACAGATTTCACCTTTATTGAGAATTCTCTTCTCCAAATAGCCAAACAGCTACTTTCCTTACCTCCTTCAAGTGTTTGCTCAAATGTCACCTTTTCAATGAGTCTTCCCTGGCCATCCTACTTAAAATTGCAATTTTCCACTCTTCAACATGCCCAAATTTCCTTTTATTGCTCTCTTTTTGTTCTCTTGGAAATTATCACGTTGTTACAGATTGTAGAATTTACTCATTTATGTTTATTCTTATTGTCATCTTACAGCCATTAAAATATAAGCTCCATGATGTCAGGTTTTGTTTTTTTTTTTTTTCTGTTTTCAGGGTTTTTTTTTTTGTCTAGTTTGTTCTTTCTTGTGTCCCAAACCCCTAGAACAACACAGAGTAAGGACTCAAATATTGAGTGAATGAATAAAGGAAATTTCTAACTCATGGTAGAAAAGATCTATTGAGAATCTTCCACAAAGACACCAAAGAAATATAAGTAGCTTCTATCTCCAAGGATTTCAAGGAAGGGTCCACAAACGTGATTTTAGAGATAAAGATGATGGTGCAAATATAGTGTAATTTGCAGGTCTCCATCTAGAATTCTCACTCCAAAATACATTTCTACACACGCTCACACACACAAACACAGGAACATACACTCAAACACACACATTGTCTATTGCATTGTGTTAGCATTGGATTCGCAACACTGAAGCCTTTATAAGCTGATACTCAAAAGAAACTGTTAAGTGATAAGAAAGAGCAACTTGCTACCAGGTGGAATCAGTGGATGATAAGTCTGGAAATGGAAGAGGCAGTCTCAAGAGTGGGAACATATATAGAAAAATTACTTGTTTCACAATATTGCGTGTAAATGACCCTGATTACACAATTCTATTTTAGTCAAGTGAAGAACTTTAGAAATCTTCTGTGAAACAGTGTCCACCACATAGTATGGAGTTAATAAATATTTGTTTGATGAATGGATGAATGAAGAATAAGCAGCATGATTTATGAGTCTTTTCATCATTTACCTTTCCCTCTAAAGTAAGATCTCCTTAGACTAATATGCTCACTTTTTGCTCTTACTCTCCCCACAAAAAGGCTATGAGGTGAAAAGATAAAGCAAATGTTTCAGCATAAAAACTATGTGAGATATCTTTTGAAATCTGTGCAGTATCTTCCATCTGTACCTGCTGTGCATAATTTCAGAATTCACTGCTTTCATCAAGTAAAGAAAACCCATTTGCTCTTTCATCTGTGCATCATATCACACTAATTTTCATGAAAACCAGCAAAATCTTGATAGACTGCCAGTCCCCAGGCTTCCTGGAGCATTTCTCTGTCTTTCTCTGGGATAAGCAGAGTTTTGCTCTGAATTCTGAACTGTGAAAATTTTTGGTTGTTTTTGTAAGCTGGGTTAGCGCTGCTTAGTTTTGGGAAATTGGCATATCAATTATTGATGATTATTTTCCTAGAAAGAGAGTCTCATGAATTTCAAATGTTTATGTCTTTTTTGCCTTTAATGTCCTTATTTCAATTTACCACTTATAAAAATACAATACATAAAGATTTTTTTTTAATTTAAAAAAAGTCAGTGATTAAATAGTTCTATGTATCAGCTACAGCTAGTGAATTTCCACTTATGCCAGTCTATTACTTTATGTATTTCTGAAAGTTTACTGTATTTTATAATGAAGCAAAAAGCCAATTTATGTCTAAGTGATTTTCTTAACATAACAGTATCATGTGAAATAAATGAATATAGCTTTTTCAATGTCCTGCATAATCTCATCTTAAGCATCTGAAGTATATTAATGAAATGGCCAATGGTTTGTGTGATTATAAAACTTGACTCTACTGCAGATGTCATATCCACCTTCTTATGTATGTAGCTAGTGCTGGTCCACAGAAGTGTAAAGACCCTCAAAATGGGATAGAGATACACTCTCAAAACAGTGAAAAAGAACTTCAAACAGAAAGTGTTGCAAATCTGACATCTTCTGTGTATATCAGGTAGATCCAATCCTAAATATATATAAAAAAAATGGGGTTATTGTAAAGTATGACTTGTGATTCTTAAGGCTCTACCAGCCAGGGGTTACAGATGTTAATAAAAGAAATAAACACTATAGCTCTCACTACACATTGTACCTCTTTTTATGACATTCTCAGTCTCCCATAAAAATCTCTGTTTGTTACACGTGGAGTTGTCCAAGGGTTATTTCCTGCATCTCAACTGGCATTATGATCTGTTCCGGTTTACATTTGAGCTCTGGTTCATAATCTGTTGTCAAGGATGCTGGAGGTGACAAAGTTGCTCCAGAAGTTGGTGATGTTCCCCAAGGTCTACATGGATGCTGCCAATATTTATTGCTGAGAGCACTGATTCTGCAAAAGCTAAAATAAATATGGCGTGAACACTAAGTCCCACCGCTGAGAACTTTGGACACTGGTTCCAAGTCCATAAAAGTTGCTAATAAGTCATGCATATGGCAAGGCCACATTGTGTATTCTATAAACTTTCTTGTCCTGAAATGATAAAGTGTTTCATGCCAAAGTGATATCAATCACTGTTCCCCTTTAGAATTTTGCTGTTCTAAATGCTTTGAGTTTTATGCTTTCAAAGTCTTAAAGAATTTACAGTTATAGCCTCCATTTGTTGTGGTATGGCTCAAGTGCCTTGGTGGTGAATGTGTGTATGTTGGAACAAAAGTAAACAGGTGAGAAAACTGATTTGGGTCATCAGTAAAAGAAGAAAGTGTAAACTAAATACTATCATTTTTCACTGCCTGCTGTGTCAGGGAATGACAAATCCATTGTGTGCTTGGTCTCTTTCTTCCCACTTTCTTCCCTCTTTCTTTAGAAGGATGAATTCCTTCTAAAAAGGCTTCACAAATCCCTGAAAAGTTCAACATCCTGGAATTTCTTCCCTTAAATCTCCCTAGTTACTTCTATATACATTAGCTTGAGTTAAGAGAAAAGACATCATCATAGCATGTCCACCCTTTCAAGTAAAAAAATGTTTCAGATACTACAGGTTTCATTGATAGAGTCTTAATCAAATACAAGATTATTATATGGCGCCTACACTGACAAAATAAATCTGAAGTATAATTTAGCGTGGGAATTATATATTGGGAGTTTTAACTACCTTTTCACAATAAGAGAACAATCCTATTTTCACATAAAAAAATATACAGTTTAGTATACTCTGATTGGTAAAACAAAGGAAAAGTATAGAGATTAGAACACTGAGAAAGAAGATACAGTTTTGGAGGAGAGATAATAGAAGTCAAACCTTACAATTGTTGATATTCGAGAGAGAAAAAATAATAAAAACAGATAAAATAATTAATGACATAATAGAAGAAAACTTTCCTGATCTAAAAAAATGCTGCATCCAGGTCAGGCATGGTGGCTCAAGCCTGTAATTCCAGCACTTTGATAGGCCAAAGTAGGAGGATTGCTTGAGGCCAGGAGTTTAAGACCAGCTTAGGTAACAGGGTGGATCCTTGTTTCTACCAAAAAAAAAAAATAATAATAATAATAATTAGCTGGGCATGGTGTTGCATTTCTGGAGTTGTAACTACTTGGGAGGCTGAAGTGGGAGGATCATTTGAGCCCAGATGTTCAAGGTTACAATGAGCTATGACCGTGCCACTGCACTCCTGTCTGGATGACTGAGCGAGTTCCTGTCTCCAAAACATAAAACTTCATCCTACATATTAAAAGGCATCAGTAAGTTTAAAACCAGTGATTTATAATTAAGTGTATGTTTATAAATGTATATATGCCTAAAATCAATCCCTGAAGATTCTGACTTGAGAATGGAGTGATACGTTGACAACTCTATTTTAAATTTTTTTCACAAGTAATTCTTATAAGCATCCATATGATGAGAAAATTCATCTAAGCATACTTCTTATAGAAAAGAATAGTGTATACCCAGTTTCTGAAGAAGGAAGAGGAAGAGGAGGAGGAGCAGGAGGGAGAGGAGAAGGAGAAGTGGAAAAAACAAGAGAGCAAGAAAGAAGTAAAATGTAAGGATATTGTAAAGGTTTACAAAAATAACTGGGTAAGAAAAAAAGAAAGACTGCTCTTATAGAAAAACAAAAGTATAAATCTTAGTTAACACAAAAATCAATGAGATACCACTATATACTTAATTAATAGTTAAAATTAAAAAGACGGTCAATAACAATATTGATGAGATGTAGAGGAACTGGAAGTCCTATACATTACCAATGGGAATATCATTTGGTAAAATGATTAGGCAGTATCTATTAGAGCTGATACACATATATCTTAAGACAAAGAAATTCTACACAACAGAAATATTTACACATGTACATCAAAGATGTTCAAGAATGTTCAAACCAGCATTATTGGTAACTATAAACACTTAGCGTTCACTAACAATAGAATGGTTAAATAAATGATGATACATTTCATTCATGCAATAGAATATCATACAGCAACAAGAATAAATAAACTATAACATAACAACATGGAATAATCTCAAAAACATATTATTGAGTTAAAAAAAACCTGATGCAAAAGAGTACTCTATAATTCCATTTATATTCAGTAAAAACCAGAAATTTTTCCAAAATTTATCAAGTTATATGTTGTGATTCATGCATTTTTCTGCATTTATGTTATTCTTCAACACAGAGTTTACTTAAAGAAAGAGTAAATGCCACATGACAAGGAAGCCATGTCTACCATGCCTTTCGGGTAAAAGGGCTCAAGAATTTTATGTATATGTGTATATATATGTAAATACATATTTTTAGTTTAAAACAAGATAGTTTTCCTTTTCAAAATAAAAAGATATTCTCAAATATATTTCAAGATATAAATATTTATCTATTCTTCTTAACAAAATTTCTCAGAGAGGCCATTCCAAATAATGAATAGATAAATAAAAGTTATTCAAGAATGAAAACCTACAGTGTAAAAGTCCTAGTAGGTAAATATTGAAACTAATATTAAATACAGAGTCCAGCGTAAGCAATTATTATAAATAATGTTGCAATATAAATACAAAATTGAAATTTTTTTTGAAAAAATCTTTAATTGCATGCTACTCTTTTAAGATATAAGACATGACCTTTGTATATTTGTATTCTGTGTATGTGTGTGCATATATATATAAAATTCTTTTTACATTCTTTGTTCTAGGGATATAGGGTCAGAAAGTTATTGAGTCAATTGCCTTTTTAAACCGCAAATGAAGTTCACGTTCCTGAAATTATATGTGATGGTGGAGAATAGTAATCAGATATCTTGTACTTGTGATGGTTGATAGGCAAAACAATAAAAACAGAACAAAATATTAAATAGTAGTTACAGAACAAAACATGAGAGTTCCTCATTTTGCAAAGCTAAGAGTGTGAAAGCAGTTTCTATAGTTGATTGAATAATAAAGTTATAACAAAATTTCTTACAGTTACAAAAATGAAAAATAGAAAAAAGCAAAAATAGTTATATGTACAACTATATTAAAATTAGAAAGAGAGGAAGTAAGGGTGGTTTAAAATAGCTCACCCTTTATCTATTTTAATATGAAGTCAATAGATATTATATAAAATTAATAAACCAATAAAAAGTAATATAGTTGTATCATTTAGAAAAAAAGAATCACTAACAGACACTTATTACTTAAAGTGGCTTTCTTTGAAAACTAAGACTGTTAATGTGGAAAAGGATGGACAAATATTATAAGTCTATACATAATATTTTTATCATGCCCATGCATTACTTTTCAAATGGATTGATAAAAAATAAAAAGTAATAACATTTGTATTTATATGTTGAATATTTATTATTTCATATCACTACTAAACTTTTAAATTTAATTACCTGATTAAATATTTACAAAATTCTATAGGGAGGTTAAATTATGCCCATTTTTCCATTGGAGAAAACCAAGGCTTAATGAAGCTGAGTAACTTGTCACAGAACTTGCAAGGGATGGATATGTCTAATTTCCAATCTCATGCTCTTAACCACTTTGACAAACGCCACTGAAGAAAAAAATATAATTATTCCAGAAGAGACTCCAAATACAGTGCACATTTATTAATCTATTCAATATATAATAATTAACATTTTAATATTTAAGCCCTAAGTAGCTATTATAAAATTCTTTCTATGATACTTGAATCATACAAACATAACTTACTTTTATTATTAAAAGTTACATATTTTCCAGTATACCATCTGCATGGATGGAGGAATATTCAGTATAATCATACTTGAAAAAGCTCTCCTTTCTTTCTAGAGTCATGCCAGAATTATAGGATGGGGCTCATTTTCTGCCCTACAGAACTGGTGAGAGGATTCTGGGTTTCAGTCTACAGTAGCCGCCATCACAAGCATTATTCTTTCTGCTATCCAGATTTGAGCACTCTTGTCTTGGCTGACCCAGAGATAATCTGCAGTGGTTTATCTGAGTAGTGACAACAGACTCGCTGGGGTCAAGGCCATATAGTGCCACCTCCAGCCTTCAGCACTCCTTGGTCAAAGTGTCTGAACTTCCTGACAAATTTTCCTTGCTTATCTGCTCCAAGTTTGGCAATTCCTCAGCATCATTCTTAGGACCGATGGGTGAGTCTATTTCTACTTTTTCCAACCCTAAAATCCCCTTCACCAAACAATCCAGCTAAAATATCTCACTAGGAAAGAAGTTGTCTGATGCTATTAATAACTTTGTGTGAAAATAACCAAAAATGTTGAAATGTTGGCTATTTTCTTTAGAGGAAGGGATGCGGAGAATACCTACTGCACTGAAAGCAAAACACAAATAAGTATCTCAATAAACTAATCTGCCTCCATAAGTAAAAAGATGGCTGACTAGAGACATTGCTTGCTGGACCATCCCGGAAAGAAGGTAGGCTTTCAGATAAAGGAGAAGGGGGAAGGAGAGGAAGCTCAGGTGTAGATCATAGAGAGAAGTGCCAGAGCCTGCTGAGATCCTCACAGAGGAAAATTGCAAAGCACAAAAGGAAGAAGATAGAGGAAAAAAGATCCTCCACAAAGGCTCAAACCCAGAGAGCCTTGGAACCCACGGAAGGGGTTGGGGGCATCCCTTTCTCTCTTCTACACTCCTTCGGTGACCAGTGGGCTATCAAGTTTTTGGAATCTTTCCCATTCCCACAAGCCCAAGCACTGTAGCAAACATGGACTAGTGGGGAGAACCTGCATGATTCCAGAACTTAGACATTCCGAGAGGGGTTCCCCTCCAAGGAGTTACCCAAGAGACTGGAGAGCCAGCATTCTTCCATTGAGACTCTTATTCCTCCCTGACCCACTGCAACTGGGAGAGCAGTTTGAGCGGAGAATTTGGTAAGTAGCCACCTCTCCCCAACTGGCATGTCCTGCAATCTAAAGTTTCCACAGAGACGGTGCCCACGCCTTTCCCCTTGAGGACCTGCAAGGGAACAGGGACACCTGGTCTGGGAGCTCCCTGCCCCTTAGGCATTTTGCAGAGACACAGGCCAGCAGGTCAGACACGCAGACTGTACCTGGTGCCGCCTGGACTCCAGCAGGTCTCTGGAGAACACAGGGAGGTCTAGGAGCTGGAGTCAGTGGGTGAGGGAGCCCATGTGGACAGAACCAGTGGGAGAATATTGTGGGGGTCCAAGACATAGTGATCGGGGAGAGTACCCATCCCCCTCCAGGAGAGCCGTTGGTTTAGGGTGGGTCCTCTGGTGGGGAAGAACTCAGCCCAGGGAGCCAGAGCAACCAAGCATTCGGGTGCATTCAGGCACGCAGGCTGTCCGGGGACTGTGGCCTCTCCTCCACCCACTGCAAATTGGAGAGTAGTTGGAGCCGAGAATTTGCTTCTCACCATCTGGCACGTACTTCAGGCTAAGGCTTCCACAGAAAGTGGGGTCCATGCCTTTCCCTTTGAGGACCTGCCGTGAACTCAGGGTGCCCATTCTGGGAATTCCCTGTCTGCTGGTATTCACGGAGATGCACCCAGTGGGTCAGACATGCAGGCTGGATCCGGGCCTGCGTGGAAAGAACTGACAGAAGAATACTGTGGGGGTCTGAGATGCTGCGATCTGGGAGAGTGCTCATCCCTCCTTCAGGAAAGCCACACGATTGGACTAGGGTGGGTCTTCTGGTGGGGAAAATCCCCCCGGGTTCCATAACAACCAAGCGTTCAGTTCAGGCCTCTCCTCCGTGAGCAACCCTACCAGTCTGAAGAGCCTGCCCTGACTTTCCTCCCAGCAGCTCCCCCTAGCAGCCGGGAAAACAACTCCTGATCCCTGCTGAGGCTTTGCAAAACTTTCCAGGTTCATGCGACCTAACCACCCTCTGCTTTGCTTCTCCACCTGTCTCTGCTGTGGTGGGGATCAAGCAAACTCCTGGGGAGCTAGCTACAGGGCTCCTCCCAAAGCCTGGGATATTCAGATGCTCCACTTGAGGGACTAGAGCTTACCATGGGCACAAAAGAACATCTCCACAGTTGGCTCTTTCCTGCAAGCATCAACCACTGACAGAGAGAACAACTGCATAGCTCATCACAGCATCTACCAACTCAATCAAACAGGGTGTGGTTGATTCATACCTGTAAGTACCACCCACCATCTTGGAGATTAGCTGGGGACCCAATACTATTCAGACTGCTGGGAAGAGGTGAAGACAGTAAGATAGAGGCAACCAAAAGGACACTGTTTATTAGGAGAGAAACAAAAGTTACAGGCAACTTGTTCTGTGAGGCGTCTCCCTCTTCCACTGCAGACAACTGTGCTGATCGGGGAGCTGCTCAGAGTCTGTGCAGAGACATTTCACTGGAGAACAGATGCAGCAGAGATCTGGTGCCTGCCAATCCCAGGTTTCTGCAATTGATGACACCCTGACTGCTCTGGAGCATGGGGCCAGGTCTGCTCAGGACTCAGCCATCCGGCAGTAACCTTAGCATCACCCCCATCAGACCAGGGAGGAAACAGACATTCCCCCATGTTGAGCCCTGTGACTCGGGCTTGAGCATGCCTCCTCCCCAGCATGCGAGCCAAACAGAGAGAGAACCTCACATGCCACAGGTACCACTTGGGAAGCCTTGGATGACTGCCTCAGTGGGTCCTAGGTGTGGGGGAGAAGCTTGGCTGACCAGCATCTCTGGCCCACCTATGCGGACCCTGGGCCACTGAGACAAACCTCTGCCTGCGTGACTTGGCATCAGCAGTCCCCCACTGATGAAACAGCCCCCCATATGGGTGGCTCTGCCCCGCAAATCGCCAGAGCCAGCTCTGAAGCTCTTACTGTGCCTGAGTCCAAGGCTCTGCCCTTGTAGCTCTAGGGCCCCCACTGGGCCTGCAACTCCATCCCCGAGATTCCAGAGTTGTGCTTGGACCCGAAGGCCCCACTGTGGAGTCCCCACCACTACCACTGGGCCAGCAGAGCTTCCCTGAGGAAGCTCACACATCACTCAGGACCCCTCAGCCCTGAGTAGCGATCACTCCTGGACTTGGTTAGAGACAGTCTTTAGCAAAGCCGAACAGGTGCCCTGCATTCCTATTAACCCAGATCTGACAGAAGAGGAGCCAGATGGGAAGAAACCAGCAAAAGAACACTGGCAACATGAAAAAACAAAATAGTTTGACACCCCCAAGAGAACATAATGGAACTATAGTAGTGGACCCCATGGCAATCATGGCAACAACAAAAATTAATAAATGGGATTTGATTAAACTAAAAAGCTTCTGCACAGCTAGGGAAACAATCAACAGAGCAAATAGACAACCTATAGGATGGGAGAAAATATTCACAAGCTACACATCCAATAAAAGGCCAATAACCAGAATTTACAAAGAACTCAAGTAAACCAGCAAGAAAAAAACAAACAACCCTATTAAAAATTGCCCAAAAGACATGAACAGAAGCTTCTCAAAAGAAGATAGATAAATGGCCAATAAACACATGAATAAATGATCAACATCACTAATCATCAGGGAAATGCAAATTAAAGCCACAATGAAATATCCCCTTACCCCAATTAGAATGGCATTTATTAAAAAGTCCAAAAATAATAGATGCTGGTATGGATTCAGAGAGAAAGCAATGTTTATACACTGTTGGTGGGTAAAAATTAGTACAACCTCTCTGGAAAACAGTATGGAGATTCCTCAAAGAACTAAAAGTAGACCTACCATTTGGTCTAGCAATCCCACTACTGGGTATTAACCCAAAGAAAAAGAAGTCATTTTATCAAAAAGACACCTGCAGTTAAATGTTTATTGCAGCAAAATTCACAATTGCCAAAATATGGAATCAACCCAAATGCCCATCAATTCGTGAGTGGATTAATAAAATGTGGTATATGTACACCACGGAATACTACTTAGCCATAAAAAAAGATGAAATAATACCATTTGCAACAATCTGAATGGAACTGGAGACTATTCTCCTAAGTGAAGTATTGCAAGAATGGAAAAACAAACATCACATGTACTCACTATTAAATTGGAACTAACTGATGAGCACACATGTGCAATCTCAGTGGAAAGGAACCAGGGGGAAGGGGGAAGAAGGGAAGGGGAATAAACCAACTTAATGGATACTATGAGTACTATTTGGGTGATGGGCACACCTATAGCCCGTACTCAAGCATTACAAAAATGATCCATGTAACCTAAAACATTTGTACCCCCTTGCTATTTTGAAATTTAAAAAAAAAAGACTAAAAGGAAAGCCAAGCTAAACTTATTGACCTTTCTAGAAAAAGAAAGGCACTTAAAGGGATATATGTGAAATTATATAATGTGTATGCATACACATTTCAAGACATGTATGAACCTGATTCATTAAGAACAAAATATCACACCAAAATTAATACATAATGAGCCAAACTGTGGAGTGAATGTCTGTCCAAACATTCTTCTAAGACAGAGGTTGGCAAACTACAACCCACTGGCCAAATCCAGCCCCTCACCTGTTTTGTAAGGCCCATGATCTAGGAAGAATTTTACATTTTTAAATGGTTGAAAAAAAATGGAAAGGAGAATAATATTCTGTGATACGTCGAAATTGTATGAAATTGAAGTTCCAATGTCCACAAATCAAGTTTTATTGGAACAGGGTCCTACTCATTGCTTTTTTTCTTTTTTCCAAAGATGGGTTACTGATTTGTCGCCCATGGTAGAGTACAATTGCGTGATCACAGCTGACTGCAACCTCAAACTCTTGGGTTCAAGTGATCCTCCTGCCCCAGCCTCCCAACTAGCCAGGACTATAGGCATGCACCACCACACCTGGCTAATTTTTAATTTTTTTTTTAAGATGGTCTAGCTATGTTGCCCAGGCTGCTCTCGAACTCCTGGCCTTAAATGATACTCCTGCCTCTGTTTCCCACAGTGCTGAGATTACAAGCATGAGCCATCTCTCCTGGCCCTATTCATTCTTTTATGTATTGTCTATCACTGTCTTTGTGCTACAACAGCAGAGTTAAAGTTCCAACAGAGACTATTTGGCCATCAAAGCCTATATTTACTATCTGGACTTTTGCAGAAGAAAAAATGCCATCTCCTGTTCTAAAACAAAGAAAACTTTCTAAGTGTCAGTTATTAGCTTTATTAGTGGAAAATAAACACTGTTTATGCTGTAGAGCTCTTCGTGACTTCATAACCACTTCTAGGCAAATAACTTACTAATGGTTGTATGCAAATAGACACACACACGTGTACATACATTCAAACAAAATATTTTTTAAAACACAATAAGTAGTTCATTTTGTTTTGCTAATATTTAGATATATCCTGAATATGCCTCAGGTTTGTTGGGGAGATTATCCCTCACAGTTTGATTATTTTCAATAAAGAAACAATTGCTTCTGTACAAAGAAAAGCATATCCTGCTACAGCTGTATCAACAGAATATCCTTTTCTTTTGGAATGCAGCTGACATTACATGTCAAGTTTGACATACTTGGCCAATGATGCAAAATATGACCTCCATTGCCCATGAGCATAAGCTTGGAAAACTTCCCCTGAACAAAAAAATGATTTGGAGGGGAGGAAGTAGGCTGAAAGGTATAATTATGCTTCTTTTATTTATGATTCTGTAAAGTATTTGACTGAACATAGAGTGTTCAATCTTTTAAAACTTATTTTTCTTATGTAGATTCATATAAGCACTAAAGAATTATAATTCAAATTAAGTACTAAACTACTCATGGTCAGTATAAGGGAAAATGCTGAAGAATTACTTTCTGTTGAACTAAATTTTCCTTCATATGACCACTTATTCAAATAAAAACTATTAGTTTTTGGCATCCATAAATTCTCTTATTGAATAATAATATTAATACCCTATATTTAACATATGTTCTTAGATAATTCCACCTAAACATCACAAACCCCATGTCTAAAAACACCAGCAACAAAATAATTATCAGTTAATCTAATATTCTTGGTCTATTCCAGCAAATACCTTGTCATTTTAAATTACTACAATAAGAACATGCTAAATTTTGAAGTTTTCTTTGTTTTATTCCAAAAAAAAAAAAATCATAGTTAACCTATAGCACATGAACAAGCAGAATGTCCAACTCCTAGAAGAATTAAACAAAATTTATATACATATACAACTGGAGGCTGATATGCACCTGTCTAAATAAATAGTCATAGCTTGATTTATATGCACTCCAAAAAGGTACTAAGACTGAAACATTCAGTAAGTTACATTCTCTATAGAAGCATTAACAAACTGAAAAGCAAATTTAACTTTAGCCATAGTTCCTGGAAAGAACAATGACATAACTGAATTATTACTATAGGTAATAAAATATTTTCCTAGTAGATCTAAATCACAGGACAGTGAATGGAAAACATTTTACATGGTCACTTCTTCTATCTGTTGAAAATATTCTTTGTGCTTATGCTTATCCTGAAAGTCAAGGGTCCATTGTGAGATGTTAAATGAATCCTTTCCCTGTTGAAACTATACAGCTATACATGATAAATATACTTTAAGAAAAAAGACAAGTAACGCTTCCTTCAAGTGACAGTGAATTTACCACTAAATTCTGCAAATCACAGGGGGACTCTAAATATGTAATCTCTCCTTAGATTTCGTCTTTTTCCTACAGGAAACATCACTGTTAAGCCGGTCTTATTTGCTAGCCATTTCTTCTTTTTTGCCTCAAATAGAGTGTCAAAATTAGGTTGTTCATTAGAAGGAACACTTTCAAGCTCTTGCCAACTTACGTGGGCACCTAAAGACATTATTTGTGGTTTCCCCTTTTTAAAAAAAAGAAAAGAAAAAGATTAAAGAATAAAAGCCCAGAATCTCTGAAATAAGTCTTCACGACACTCAGTTCTTTCTAGTTAATCTGAATGAAATGCTATTGCAAATGTAGATTCCAATGATTCATCACCTTAAATTATTGCTCTGAAAGATCAGCCCAAAGAATATTAAAAGTGTCTTCAACTCACTGCACCAAAGGAAAAAAAAAGTAGCAGCATTTCTTTTCTCTGACTTCAAGTTTTCAAGAGAATCACATCAATGGGATGTTGGAAGCAGTTATTTAGATGCATGTTGCAAATCTCCCATCTCTGAGTTTATGATGAATATCAGTGAAGTTTGTGGCTGGATAACAGTAGTCCTACATCAAGGAGATTTATGGGGAGGATGCATTTAGTATTATTCATGAGCCACTTAACAAGCTTCAGCCAAGGATACAATATGGCCTTTGTTTATAGTCCCAGGAGGTCTTTAGAGGGCTTGTGAAAATTGAAGACTTTTTTGATAAATGGTAGAGGATCTTTAGGTGGGCCTGAAAGCTATAAGTGTATTTTCCTGTTAACTTGAAGAGTACTACATTTCATCCTAACTTCCCTGTTTCCTCAATAAAAAATTATCAGATATTCTGCTGGTATTTTATTTTGCTATTGTTCTGCTACATTAAATAACCAAGAGGGACACATTTTTTAGAAAAATGTTCATTTCACTCTCTATTACAGGAAGTTGGAGCATCTTAACAGGCTATCCAGACTATTTGAACAGAAATGAAGCAACATATGTTTGAAACTGTCTTTCGTATTATATTTTTTATGTTTATGACCCACATACTTCTCAATGAATTGTTATTTATGGCAACTTATGTGTATAATAGTTTTGACTTAACCAAGAACTTTAGTTCCACAGCTAACTGAAAGACTTGGGAATTAGACAATTGCATTGGGGTGGCTTGTTGAATTAAATTAGGAAAAAGATTTCTCTAGTGTTCTTAGTATGAGAGGAAGTAGTGACATAAATGATCGAACTGTTAACTAAGGGCAATAGATGACATATTTACACAGAATTTTTTTTATTATTTTAGAATATTGCTGGTTTTATGAGCTATTTGCAAAGAAAATACCTTCAGAATGTGACCATATTAACAAGCAAGATATAAAGGTATTTTTATTTCAATGAAAGCACAGGGAGGACATGACAGTGATTTCATCTTACCTAATCCTTAAAAATGATTCGTAAAGCATGTATATTCAATTCATTTTATGGTCACTTTGCATGAGTTCTTGAATTGTAGTGCTTGAGCCTACAGATTGCAATTAAAAAATAGACATATTGTTGGAGATACAACTTCACTGGAGACTGTGGCTTACGGGCTTTATTTTATGCCTGATGCCCTTTATGCAGAGTGCTTTATATCCCTTCAAGTGCTTTGCTTTCAAGCCCATCTTTCCTCTCATTTCAATTAGGTAGTTCCAGTCAAACCACAAGAGCTAGGGCCTCAGATTTCCTGTCCATCAGCAGTATCTAACATGATTCCAATGTGGAGGCAACTGGCAAAATCATCTGGTTCAAGTCCATTAATTTTTAGATGCAGACATGGAAGATCCAGAGCCCAATGACTTGCAAAACATCACAGTTTGTGAGTGACAGAATTCTTCATAAGAGTTTCTAAATCTATGTCTTATCAACTCCCAGAAATGTTTGACAATGGTTTAAGAGCCCTCTGACATATTCAGCAAAACTACTAAATCAATGGGCCTATGGAAAACATATTTTTAAGAATTATATCATGCTATCTGCTTGAGGTTGAAACCATAGCAATATTAACATGTAGAAATTTAAATATGGTATGGCTTTTGGGAAAAAATATAAAACTCTCATAAACAATCTACTAGCTAGATATTGAAAAATACACCACTTTTAATAATCCCCCCACCAAAAAAAATACTAAAATAATTTGAAGGTTAATACATAAAAACTGGGACAGAGAGGACAAAAAAAGGAAAGTTTCCTAAAAAATTCTATTAATCCTCACTAATGTTCTGTTTTGCCTCCCCTTGGCACTAATTTTTCATGAGAATGCCAAAATGCTAGATGATATTTCCTTGGGTTTCCTGAGTGGGAAGCTCCTTCATATAGCATGATGCAGCAATGCCTGTGTCATAAAGGCTAACAAGTAAACAAGGGCTAATATTTGCAAAGCAGAAAGTCAATCTGGAGTTTATGAAAGGTGTTTTATTTATACCTCAAATAAGCCAAGTAGCTGGTCAACTAATTAACATGGTCTTCCTTAATTGTTGACATCAATTGTCATTAATACATAAAATTAGGAATTTTGCTGGGCCAGCATTTTAAATGGGAAGACAATCTCTAGGAACATATTCATTTATTAACTCCTGTGGCCAGTCGGTGACAGCTCTCCCTTGTGCAATGAAAATGGTTCATTTTTTCACTTTAGTTACAGGCGTTTAGCTCTCTACCCTCACACTTTTTAACATCCCATTAATTCAAATCTTTAAACTAATAACCTACATTGTGCAAAGCAAGAGTGCTTAAAAGCAAAGGTTCTGACAGTTTGTAGACAAAGGGAGCAAATTTTTTTTAAATCTTTATTGGTGCTTATCTGATCCCGTTAAGGCAGTGATTATAACACACAAATATGACAGTGTTCACTGATAAAGGCCATGTGTGTGACTGCCAACAGAGGCACCCACCGAACAGTATCTAGGCCTGATGTTATACTTATATTGACATTTAAACATATTTGTGGAATCATTGCCCTGGCATGATTAGAGATCATTTCTAGAGGTGAAAAGCAGCTGGCTTCTCTCTCTGCAAAACTTTAGCTCCTTCTCCTGAAGAAACAAATGATTTAGTTGCCTAATTTAAAGTTTATTTTTTAAAGGAACAGTCTTTTTACTTGTATAAATATTATAGAGAATCAGTTCAAAGATCTTGAAAACATTGTAGGTTTTCATATTGCAGTTCATATTGAAATGTACTGGGACATATATTGCTGATGTGAATTCCTTCTTATTCTTCTCCTTTTTCGGGAAGGGCCTATCAACTCAAAAATTGTGCTCCATCTTCTGGTTCTAACTGCAGACAGATTGCTGAGCTCATTCTAGGTGGAGGCCATGGAGAAACTGAAGCAAAAACAGAGAGCAGAGCAAAACTTTTGTCCAACAAAGACAGGCTGTAATATGAGAAAACTAGCCACAGCAATATATGCACTTTTAATAGTTTTCTTCAGTCAGTATTCACTGACTGATAGTATTCACTGACTGATAGTATTCACTGGCTGTTACTACTGGATACTGAACAAGATAATTTAGGAAATTGTTTTTAAAAGGAGAAAGAAAACTTGGTCCCTGCCCTCAAAGAGCTGGCATGGCAAATGCCTGCATGCAAATGGCTCTAATAATACCAGAGTGCTTCCTATGTTCCACGTACTGCTCAAAGGACTTTACACAAATTAACAATTTAACCCTCTTATCAAGCCTACAGTTCAGGAACTATTATGATCTCCATTTTACATATGAAGAAATAGAGCATAGAGGGATTAAATAATTTGTCTGAGCTCACATAACTGATAAAAATACAGTCAAGTTTCAGACCCAAACCCAGGAAGTTTGGCTTCAAGCATTCAGGTTCTTATCCATTATAGCACACTCACTTAACTTACAGTGAGAGGACAGGAAAGAAAGAAACAGGTGAGGAGAGAAGCAGGAATAATGAGAGTGGACAGCAGAGGAGGCAGAAGGTGCATTTAGCTGAATACGATCAAATAACCATTTCAGAGGAAAAGGAATATGAGTCGAAACTTTAAGTTTGACTAATGATCCCTAGAAATAATCAAAGAAGTCTTCTAGACAGTTTGGAAATTTTTCTCTCATTTATTTTTCTTCTACTTGTATGTATATGTTGTGTCAGCCCTTTCCTTTGTATCAGTTTTTCAGTAACCTGAAAATTCTCACGTTTTGAAACTAAGGCTATTCTGTAATTATAATTCAGTTTATCTAGAAAATGTTATCCTAAGCCCCAAATTACATATATTGTCTCTCCATAGCAATGATTATTTTGGAAGTTAGTTAAATACTAAAATAGCAAAAACTGCTTTGCTTCTAGTTATATGGGCAAATGTAATGAAAGGAGGGTGTTTTTTGTTTTGTTTTATTTTTTGTTTTTTCTTCTTGTTCTCTTCAGTTTGGCCAGAATTACCTTACAGTCTCATAGTTGTGGTTTGCCTTTCAGTGGTAGGACATCTGAACTTCTTTTGCTTGAGAAAGCTGGTAAGAATGAAAAATAAGAAGAAAAGATAAATTTCTTAAGGTATATTTCTAGAAAATTCCATATGGACAGAGTAAAGGAATGGTATTTGATAGAACTCAATATTTAAAATTACAACTTTGGAGAGGGAACATTTTATATCCAGTCATAGGCAAAAATGGCCTCTTCTCCTTTCCTTTCTTCCACCACAACAAATTTCTATGTGAACTGGAAGCCAACTATTTTGAGAGATGCTATATTGAATTGTACGATAGTAAGAAAAGTCATGTAGCTGATATACTGTGAAGGGAGCAGCTTAACAGCAGCTTTAACTGATAATTCCTAGTTTTCTGTAGGCTCATTAGCACAAATAGTGTGGAATTGGCAAGCCACTGTCCTAATCAGTACAGTTGTAGGTTAGGCATTAGGCTTTAGGGTTTCCAGAAATTGGACCCCAGATAGCTCTTAGAGCTATAGCCTAGGTCTTATTTCACTGTCCTAAACCACCGAAAAAAAAAATAACAGCCACAGCATGTTTAATTTCACTGAGATATAAGTGTTCAGGAAAAAAATCTTTTAAAATCACTTTTGAATTTTCCTTAATATGTTTAATCATCTCTTGAGAAATAGCTAGCAAGGCCGTCAATGAGAATATGATGATTGCAAACTTTGGATTTTAATGAGGTATATTTTTGTATGCTTTTTATTCAGACATCTACAATGTCACAATGTAAATATTAATAATTTATGTTCTAATTTGCCAGATTTTGATAAATTATCTTATACATCTAAATTTTATTTGCTAGAACATGATTATAATTTTCTACTCTTTGCGGGCTAACTGAAATTTCAGGATTCAATCCAACAGTCACCTTATCCTACTTTGAAATAATGAAAATAACATATAAATCAACCAACTATTTTACAACTCATAAAGTGTGAAAGTTTAAATAAGTATTCTAGTGACAGCTTGTAACAAAAATAGAAAGTGGCATACCATTAATCAAGTTATTTGATATGTCATAAAAAGATGGAACTGGTGGAAAACATAGCTGTTTCCACTACATTCTCAAGACAGTACTGTCTGCAGGTATTCTTCTGAAGCCTTCGTGCTGAGGACTCTTTTGTCCAAAGCATTTTAAGAAGGTCTCCTGTGAGCCCTTTTCATTAATCACCAGTGTAGTCTACACGGGAGTCTCCTGAAAGGAGTGGAGGAAAGTCTTGTGTTGAGAGACCTTCAGAAACAGATGACAAGAGTACCCCCAGCTCCGAGACGGGGTCATGTAGAGTGGAAATATGAGCTCCTAACCCTTGACCTCCTTGCCTCTTTATTTTGATTCCTTTAACAATACATGGTTGGCAGGCACAAGCAGTGGCAAGTCCTTCCCTCTTTTGTTAGGCTTGGGAAAAACTCAGGGCTGCTTACTGTGACTCCCACCTAAGGGCTTGCCTGGTTTTTAATTAGAATTACAACTCACACCATATTTTTTCAAATCGTGGTTTTTAAAATGATCCAAGCAATAACATGTTTCTCAAATTTCCATAGCCAAATGAACCTAAGTTACAAGGACCCATTATTTTGTAAATAGGATTTTTCTGGCAGATCTGTTTTGAAAGTTAAAATTGTATTTGTTTTGTCCTCTATAGTTAATGCCTTTTTGAAGTGATTTCATAAATGGTAGTGGTCACAGATCATGAAAGGATTTTAAGAAGGGATACCACAGATCTAGAGGAGCAAGATTAACTTTATCCATATACATTTTTAGTCCTGGAGAAATAATAACAAAATTATTACAATTTCCCATAGAACTTCCCATTTAAATGTAACCTTATAGTAAAAATTTTTAAATACCGCCTCTTCTAAAAACACACATTATTCTAATTTAATACTCAAGTGATTTGGTCCCTTTACATTTGATAGATTCTGGGATTCTTTAAAAGCTTGTGTATTTGTTGACCCAATCAAGTAAATTGCCACAGACATTTGTCCAAAGAAAATAAAAAATGTAAAAAATAAAAAAAAAAAAAGAAAAGAAAAAATGTAACATACAAAGAAACTGTGGAGCAAATGTCACATGGCTTTGGTTCTAAAAATTCAAAGAAGAATAAGCAGAGAGTTAATAGTCAACTAACATTCTGGTCATAATACTAGGAAAAAAGATCCAGATTTTCTATTTTTTTCTAGAGAAATACTTTTCCCTGTATCCTTCTTTTTTTTTTTTTTTTCTATCTTCCTCTACCACTTCCTCCTGTTCCCACACAAACAAAAATATTGAATTTAGTTTTACCCTAGTTTTCAGTTAGAATTGTCTTACTGGTTAGTATTAACATCCCATAATCTATTCAAACTTTTTAAAAAGTTACTTGGGGTTATTGTGGAGCTGATGATGGCAAATCTAGTGTTAGAAGCAGCCAAAGCATTTCCACTTGTTAAATTTCAGTTCAGGTTCACACACAGGCGCCAAAGTTGAATATTTTATTATGTGGTTGAATTTTGACTATTAACTTTAGCATTTAATGAGAATTTAAAATAGACTTTACAATAGTGATGTTTGATTTTTTTAGGCTACTCATAAAAGTTAAATAACTACTTCCTCAATTAGTTTTATAGCAAAAAAATAAATTAAATGTAACACTTTTCTTCTCCTCGGGACTCATGATTCCTTGGCTGAGCCTCCTGGAGGAGAAGTCTGAATTAAGCAGTTTCTCATTCATGGGAAACAAACCGTGTCTATCAAAAGATTTTTAAATGTGCCACGCTTTCACCTCAATTAGATATAATAAAAAATGTACAAAAGCAGTATTGGGGGAGAGGATCATGAAGTTTAAGGTGAAATATCCAAATGTAGAACTCCTGAAGGCAGGTTGAAATGAGGGCCTGGAACTGGTGAAATTTAGACAGTTATCTCTCCAAAGATGAGAGCCAAACTGAGAAGTGACATGTTTGCAAGGGAGATATTTTGGAGAAGAAAGGAAAGATGTCTAAAACATATGACTGTAATTAATATCTCTATGTATCTGAGATATCACAGTATTAAAGACAAATCACTGCTTTTGTCAGATTTGAAAATACCCTACAGCATCTTTAGTTTTAAAATATGTTCTCTGTGTTGACATACTCTTTCCCTTAATATAATCCAAAAGATTTCATAAATCAAAAGATATCGATAATGTCTGCTGACAAAAGATATCAATAATACCATTTAAAGTTTTGGGGGGGTTCCATCCCCAAGATATCTCATTATGTATATGCAAATATTCAAAATCCAAAAAAAAATCTAAAATTCAAAACACATCTGGTTTCAAGTATTTCGGATAATGGATACTCAACCTGTATATCCAGAAGTGTGATTGCTGGATCATACGGTAGTTCTATTTTCATTTTTTGAGGAATTTCCATACTGTTTTCCAACATGGTTGTTCCAATTTATATTCGATATGCAACTTGATAGCAAAAAACAAATTGCCCGATTTAAAAATTGGGAAAGGATCTGAATAGACATTTTCCCAGAGATGTTCAATATCATTTCATTTTTTTAAAAAAAGACACATTTTCCAGTTAAATATGTAGAATTCAAAATTGCCCTCTCTCTCTTGCATGAGCTTGTTATTCCTACTCCACTTTAGAGCCCTCCCTCTCTTAGTTATTATTTCCTTTCCATTTGTCTTCAACTCTTCCTCTTCTTCCTCACTGGCCAGAGCTGTGTGTCCATCAACATTTAAAAATGTTCACATCTCACCAACTGTAAAACAGACAAATAAAACAATTCCCTTTCTCACTCTAGCTTCTACCATATTTCTCTCCTTTCTTTTACAGCTAAAATTCTGGAACTTGGTGTCTATAATTCCACACACCACTCCATTTGCACCCATGACAATCAGGCTTCTGTCTCAACAAATCCAATGAAACTGGAATCACTAACAACTTGTTGCTAAATTGAAAGCCTTACTTACCTCTATAGCAGTTGATATGGCTGACCACTTCTTCTCTGGCCTCCTCTGACAGCACACCCTACTGCGCTTCCTCCTCCTCTTTTTTTAAACTTTATATTTTGAGGTAATTCCAAACATACAAAAGTTTCAAGAATAGTACTAATAATTTCCTTTACCCAGACCACATTTGCATGCACAGTCTCCTTCTTTCTTCTTTTCTAGACAGATAGTTAGACAGGAAGATACAGTTATAGATGTAGATATAGAAATGCTAATTTTGTGTGAATCTTTTGAGTTCAGGTTATGCACATCATTTCTCCTTACCCCATGACACTTCTATATGCATTTCCTAAGAATAAGAGTATCTCTCACATATCTAAGGTATCATTATCAAATTCATGAAATTTAGTGTTAATATTAAACTATTATATAATATAATCCATTTTAAAATATCTTTTATAGAATTTTTTCCAGGACAGGATTTTCTGGTATAGAATTGCACAATACACTTAATTGTATGTCTCTTTTAGTCTATTTAATATGGACCTATTTCTCCGTGTTTCTTTGATTTTCATGTGGTTGATATTTTTGAAGAACATGAGACAATTGTTTTAGATAATGTCCTTCAATTTGAGTTCTCTGGCATTTCCTCAACATTAAATTCAACTTTTCAACATTATGGGCCTGAATGCTGCATAAGGAACGTTATATGCTTTTCAGGGTATCAAATCTGGTGGACCATGATGTTCATGTGTCCCTTATTAGGGATATTAATTTGGATCACTTGGTTAAAGCTTTGTCCAATTTCTCCAATGTGTATTTATTATTTCTCCCTTTGTAATTATAGTCAAGTGTCATTATTCATGGTAGTTATGTTCTGTAAAGTTGCTGTGAATACTAAATTAGCAAATACGGAAGCATTGCTAAGTCAGGGTCAGGTTCTGGTTAGCCTCTAATCACAACATTTTTGTCAGCCAGTCAATACATAACTTTGATTTATGTGTGTTTTTGTTTAAAGACACCTTATTTATTAATAATATAGTCAATTCATTAACATTAAACACTGCCAACAGCATTGTAACTCATGCCTGCAGAAAGCTTATCTACGACATGTATTATGTCTGTAAGGCACATCACACTTTCTCACACTTCAGAACACTAGAAAGAGAGCTCATCGCTACACTTTGGGGCCACTTTAAACAGCAAAATAACCAACAAAAAGCACAAAAACTCAAAAACCTGACACTAAATATCCCATGCAGGAATGCTTGTTTATAGTAGAAGAGCTGAAATACGAAGATGGAGTGTTGCCTTGTTCCACCTCAGCTGAGAACATGTACATTAGGCAATTCAAATTTTTCACTGCTCCTGCATATTCATAAGTAACTTCAACAGCCATGAATATTGTTTTGGGGGATACAAATAAATTTTAGCAAGGAGGTGAATTTGCAAATATGGAATCTGTGAATAATGAAGATCAACTGTAAATAAGTAATGTGTGGGACGATTCTTAATATTATGTAAATATTCTGAACCTCATTTAACCTCCCTCCTCACCCTAGATTTACCATCCATTTCTTTCCTTAATCAATTTTTATGATGCTAATTTCAAAATGGTGATTTTTAACTCCATCATCTTTCTATATTTATTACTCAGCACTTCCCTACAAGGAACAAATTTCTCTTCTCTTTCTATCTATCTATTATTATTATTATCAATACGGGATCATGAAATCTAATTTTTTTAATGAGTTATAATATATTACTATTGTTTGGGCTCATGGAATTTTCTTCACGTTGTCTCTTGGATCCTTGTGACATTTCCACGAGAATTTTTCAGTACTTCTTTCTGGCACCAGAGATGCTTTAGGCTCATCTATCTTCCCTTGTCTTGTAAGTCAGCCATTTTTCCAAGGGACTCTGGTTTAGTTTGGTAAGGAATGTTCAGTGCAGAATGCTTCCTCCTTTCTTTGATGCCCTTTCTCAGTCTCTTTATAGACTGGTCTTCGTCTGCCAGCCTTTACACGCAGGGGTCTTTAAGATTCTGCTCCAGGCCTCTCCTCTTTTCACTAATAATTTTGTCTCTTCCATGGCTGTGTCTCCCACCCAACTTCAAAGTTTGCTGCTGTGGGTACACTTGGAATTAGTGTAGCTAGTTCCTGGAATATCATAGGTAGTCAATGAATGAACACTTATGATAATGCGTAGAGATTAAACCACCCCAAATTGTGCTTTTACTCTGCATATTCTACTTTTGACAGCTATCATCTGGCCTTCAGGATAGCTGACATATGTGATAATAATTCATCATAGTGTTTCTATTGTGGTACCTTTCCTATTTCTAGAAGTATTTTTACTATAAATTTTTAATAGATTCTTCATCGAGATCAACAAGAGGATTGCCATATAAAATACCAGGCACCAAATGAAATGTTCATTTCAGGTAAACAATGAATAATGTTTTAGGAAAGTATGTCTCAAATAAGTTTTAAAATTCCACTATTTATCTGTAACTCAAATTGGACTCATGTCTTATATTTTTTATTGCTAAAACTGGCAGTCCTACCAATACATTATAAATATTTCTCCTCAATGGAGTATAAACTATGAAGTGCTTATGGCACTCTCATACTATCTAGAAATAAAAGTAAAATTGTTTTGAAAATGTATCAAATGGCATTATGTAAAAGAATGAGAAAAGAAGACCTTATATTCCTGACTAGTATACTTTGACATTTCATAAATATTCCTCTCACTTATAATTTAATTTAAATTTTAAAAAGTTTTAAAAACTGTATATAAATATGTATATAAACATTGTTACAGCTATGTTCATCATTTCCAATGGTGAGATTTGCAGAGGATGTAAGGTATTAGGTTCAGGGTCCCTTAAGTCAGCATCACGCACAAAGTCAGCACTCTCAAAGGGAAGAATTTTGCTTCTAAAGTATATGAAAAAGTTTGAACAAAACAGAAAACTCTTCTAGGTAAATGGGAAAACAATGCTAAAAGGCAAGAAAGTGGAAAGTACACACAATGCATGTAACTTAGTTCCTTCGTTACATAACTTCAAAATCTAGTTTATGAATTTTTATAGTAAACATAAAAATGGTTGAGGTAAACATGTAATCACTGGTGTAGATGAATAATGTGATATCACAATCAGTTCATTTGTTTTATTACCAAGTGGAGAAAAATAACCAATTAATTCAAATGTTATTTTAATGGCCATTCCCAACCATACTTGGGAATTTCAGTACAATCCTATCAAGCTCTTACTTTTTACTGGTGTGTACTTTGAGTTGAGTTAAAAAGAAAAAAACATCCAGTTTTAAAGGTGTCCATTTCAGTGTCCAGTTTAAGTGGGAACTATTCTAGGTTTTTAGTTCACTAGGCATAAATATTTCCATTCTCGCTTGGTAAGCTGATGAAGCCCTGCAAATTTGTAAGGTTTGTACTAGTGTAATGTGTAGAGAATTTAGGGGTCAGAATGTTACATAGTATTCAATTGCAGTGTTTATAACAAAGAAAAAGAAATAATAGAAATAATAAAGAAAAATAATAGAAATAATAAAGAAAAAAACCCAAGGGATATTCTCTCAATACATGTAATTAAAAAGTTGTTATGGATAATAATTTTTAGGGATGGAATTAGTTCCTATCTTTGCAAGAATTTTAATTTACAGATCATTTAGTTTATACCTACTTCATTCATAACCAAGAACTGTATACTCCTACTGTGGACAAAAAGAGTAATAAGATATAGTGATACCCCCAAGCAGCCTAGGTCTATATACAGGCAGCCATAGTCCTGAAAGGTAAGTAAGGTAAAGGTTTTGTAAATAGTTCTACCCCATAAACTTTAAAGTTGTAAATGAATTTTGGCATTTAAAAAGATGTGATTTGATATCCTTTTCAAGATATTACTTAGTTCAGGACTGGCTCACAGCAAGTAGAAGGAAGTGATAGGTAGAATTTGTTCCTTGGTTTTCTTTTAAAAAGACAAATGGAGAGCTGGGCTTTTGTATTCAGATGAGATATGCCTGGCAATTCCAAAGAAGATTAATGAAGTCTCGATTCCATAAATCATTAAAATGTTTCCCAGTCTGAGGGATTGTGACACTGCAACAATACAGTGCAAAGGATCTGGAAATAAGGAATCTCACACATTTAGTGCTTTCTTCAGGATTGGACTATTTAGTTCACACTTTCCATAATAAAGTTCTTGATGGGGTGTTGTTTTAAGAACAGAAACATAAACTAATTTATTGAAACTTTTTGCTGCATGGTGCATTCAAAACAGAAACACCTAAAAAACACCCAAATGAATACACTGAAAAAAAAATACTTTGAGAAACCAGGATAGAAATTAATTATTTTTTATGAATTAAGCCAAATATAGGAATGTCTTATTGACAAAATATTCACTCCACATGGGGCTACAAGACTGTTTTGTCTTTTACCTGATTTCAGTAAAATGCAGAAGACATGCTATAGAATTAGAACTGGCTGTCTGTAGTTATCAACATACACAGTAGGTCTTTCCCACAAAGAGCCTGATGTGTCTTTTGGCTGACGTCACTTTCATGTACAGAAAATCCTTGCCAGCATCCAGTAAATAATAGCATTTAGCATATCTTTCTTAAACTCATTCAAAACATAAGATTAATAACTATACATAAATGTAAGTAAATTAATTTCAATTTTTAATTAATAAAATTTGCCTTCTATTTTTATATTAATTCTCAATCCTGTAGAAATTCCAAATCTCAAACTTTGGGAAAAATAACTGAAACTGTGTGATTCAAGTAACATTCTCAAGAAAATAAAGTTCATCATTTTGAATTTAAAAAGAATTCTTAAAATATGCTTTAGCATTTCCAACTAAATATAGCCAAGATGAGAATGTCTCCCAGTAGGTAAGGAAGTGACAGGTGTGGTGTACAGATCTGGAAGTAAAGTTTGGCTGCTTTCTTCCTTAATCATGGGAGATGGCTTCTTTTCCATAGTGGAAACACACTCTGTAAAAGTCAGCCAGAACCTTAGAAACATTCAATTTGTAGGCACATGCTTTTGACAGTCGGTTTGTTGAGTAAATTAAGGGAATGACAATTTAGTTTCTCAGTGTGGAAACATAATTTTCAGTTGAAGAGCTTTCTCAAACTTAGTTTCAGAATGTGAACAGTGACAGGAGACATGTCCAAAGTTTTCCTTTTTTCTGGCATTCTCATTATTAGGGAGGTTGTCTTGTAGGCATGTGGTTCATATTTAATCTGACAAGTCATGTAGTGATTAAAAATTGGAATGCTTTGACAGCAGGGTGAGCATGAGGATCAGTTGCCAGTGTAACTCCTCATGATGGGGTGAGCCTGGCAAATGACTAGGATCTGGCCAGGGGGAGTCTTCAGCATCAATGCACAAGGTAGAGAGCACTGACAAGTCCCACCAAGACAGCACCTGGGGATGGCAGATGCACTGACCAGTTTCACTTCTTGCCAGTATTTCCCTTGTGCCATTTTCCAGTAACAATAAAATGGAAACTGAGTTTTTGAAGCCTCAGGATGTAGATTTTAGGGTTAGTTCTGGAAGTCACATAGGGACCGAAATACAATTTAACATGTGTGTGTGCACACACGTGTGCAGATAGATAATACTGTCCAAAAAAAGATATTACATTGTTAACGCGATATGTCTGAGTAAAATTTAAGAGTGGAAAGTTGAGTTCTAATTCTTGTTCATTTTTATTCAAAATCAATCATCAAGATTATTCGTTTAATCACTTCTAGTTCTCTCCACTTCTACTCTAAATTGAAATTTACTTTTGCTTCCATCTGACGTATATCTTTGTTAATGACATACGGTATTTTGCTGGTGTTGATTGATTCTTCATGGTCATGAGAAAGCATCTTGCTGTCCCTGTAGTTTGCCTATTCTGGACATTTCCCTATTATATAAATGGGATTATATAATAGGTAATTTTTTGTGACTTGCTTCTTTCACTTAGTGTAAGTTTTCTGAGGTTTACCAATGTTGTAGCAACTATTAGTACTTCACTCCTTTTTATTGATAAATAATGTTCTATTATTTTGTTTATCCATTAACCTATTAATAATAATTTTGATTGTTTTTGCTTTTTAGCTATTATGAATAATGCTACTATGAACATCCGTGTACAGGTTGCTGTGTGGGCATATATTTTTATTTATCTTGGGTATATAATTAGTTGTGACATTCCTAGGTCATATGGTAACTCTATATTAATATTTTCAGAAACTACCAAACACTTTTTTCCAAAGTGGCCACCAATTTTACATTTCTACCAGCAATGAATTAGATTTCCAATTCCTCCACATCCAGGCCAACACTTGTTATTGTCTGTCTTTTTGATTATAGCCACTCTTCTGGGGCAGAAGTGATATCTCATGGTCATTTTAATTTACCTTTCCCAAATGACTAATGATGTCCCATGTCTTTGTATGTGCTTATTACTATTTCACAAACCTTCTTTAGAGAAATGTCTATTCAAAGCTTTTGCCCATTTTCATAATTGGGTTGTATTTTTATTATTGTTGTGAGAGTTCTTTATATATTTTGGATACATATCCCTTATAAGGTGTGTGATTTTCAAGTATTTTCTCCCAATCTGTGGATTTCCTTCTCACACTCTTGATAATGTCATTTGAAGCACAAAAGTTTTTAACTCTGATGAATTGTAATTTAGTGATCTCCTTTTTACTGCTTATGTTTTTGGCATTGGATCTAAGATATTATTACCTAACCTAAAATTATGCAGATTCACTTCTATATTTTTGTCTAATGGTGTTATAGTTTTAGCTCTTACATTTAGCTATATGATATACTTGAAGTTACTTTTTATATATAGTGTGAGATAAGGATTCAAATTCATTCTTTTGTATGTGGTTATCCAATTGTCCCAACACCATTTGTTGAAAGAACATTCTTTTCCTCCTGAATTGTCTCGGTCCATGTGTCAAAAATCAATTGACCATAAAAGTTAATGTTTATTTCTGGACTCACAATTCTGTTCCACTGATCCATAAGTCTATCATTTTGCTAGTACCGTGCTGTATTTATTAACATAATTTTGTAGTAAGATTTGAAATTGGAAAGTATGAAGCCATAAACTCTGGTCTTCTTTTTCAAGATTGTTTTGGCTGTTGTAAGTCTCTTGTATTTCCATGTAAAATTTAGGATTGGCTTGCCAATTTCTGAAAAAAAAATCTGCTGACATTGGAGAATTGTCAGTGAATTGGAGAATTTAGAGATATTTCCGTATTTGCTGTATTTCTATAAATTTTGACTATGATTCCTTTTGATGTCCAAACTGTCCCATTTTAGGCCAGTGGGAGTACTTTGAAATTGGCTCCTTATCCTTTTGACATATGTTTGCTTAATAATCTTTGAGGACTTCCCTTTCTTTCTGGTATAACAAATGTTCAGTTTTTATTTAGACATTCCCTGGATCAGCTCCAGAATCAGCCATTCTCCAAGGAACCCTAGACCCTGGTTCCTTTCAGTGGCAAATGATATTCAGACCACAACCTGGGTGCTAGGGATGCTCATTGCTGTAGAATTTTCATGATTTGTTTTCCAGTGACATAGGTAGGGAAATATATATATATATATACACACACACACACATATACACAATAAAGATAAATTTGTATTAATACTGATATTTTGAATTTAAAGTTATTATAGAGATTTACTTAGCTTCTCTGATTTTATAAGTTTATCTTTTTAATATCAAAATGTATAGTTTCCAATGATATTAACATAATTAAATACTTTATTCTTAAATGCACCTATAAGTTCAAAATTAAAATATGAATACTACTATTAAAATTAAGAGTATTGAATAAAGTCTGAATTTTATTGTAATATACCAAGGATATCCAAAGTGCTATGTTTCAAAGTCTGTTTACTTTGTGGTCATTTCTCCGGCTGATATAAAGTTAGGTTCAGTTGTTTCAGTTGTTTTTTAATTTTAGGGAATTTTTACATTTAAATTTGTTTTTCTATCATGTTAAACAGTTACACAATTCTATAATAATGTATACTCACAGAAGGTTTTCTTCCATCCCTATCTCATTCATTCTGGTTTTTTGCTTCTCCTAAAAGTAATCATATTATTAATTTGGATGTTATTTTTCCATTATTTTTTAAATATAAGCAAGTAATCCATATATATATTCATATTTCCACCACTTTCTTAGATAAAAATCAGAATACTTGCTTTTTTTCACTTAATAGAACCTAGATAAAGCTCTATGTCAGTAGATAGGTATCTTCTTCATTCTTTTTGCAGTTGCAAAGTTCTCAAATGCACGGATCTACCAAGAAGCAGTCTCCTATTGATTGACATCTGGGTTGATTCGGTTCTTCGGTCTAATAAACAATACTACTATAGTCTTGTGAAGTCTTCATTTTGTATTTTTGCCAGTATACTTTTGAAATACATTCTTAGAGATAGTATTGCTGTATATAGCAGGCACAATCTGTGCTCCCTCTCCCTTCTCCCCACTACTGTGCAGTCCTCTCTCAACTTCTGTGAGTCTGCCCGCCACTGTCACGGGAGGACTGCCCGCGGGCTAGTGGAACAATTTTGTCTTGCACGCTCAGATTGCTAGAAGTACCTAGGAATATATATCTTTCCGGGATGAGTTTAGCAAAGGATGGACTGATATCAAAGTCTAGCACCTATGCCACAGGCACCCCTATCAAATCAGGCAGGAGCTTCTTTCTGAAGATTTTGCCTGAAACTGAACCCTTGCAAGGCGTCTTCATCTTTCTTGGCTTACTCACGTGGCTCTGTCTCCTAGGAGCACTTCCTTAATTACACATTTGTATATGAATCTTCATTGGAGGGTCAGCTTTTGGAGGACTAGACCCAAGATTCCGATTATATGTACTTTTGTGAGATATGATCAAATTCCCCTCTATACAGGGTTCTGCCATTTTGCATTCCCACCAGCAACACACGAGTGCCATTTTCTTCAGAGCCTCACCAACAGAATATGTTAGCAAACGTAATTTGAAATTTTCAAAACAGATATGCCAGTTCACATAATTAGAACTTGTAATCTTAAAAAATATTGGGGCTTATTTACATTTTCTATTAGATGCCAGCTTATCTTAGCAAAGTATAACAAGGAAGCCCAAGGACCAAAGGCATTGTCAATGATCAGAAAACATTTTTCTTTCAGTTGGTCTCTCTCAACAAACAGAATAATTAATACCGAAAGAGAAACAGATGTCAAATTCAATCAGTTAATCCACAAGCACTTATTGAACATCTATAAAGTATCTAAACTTAAATAGTAACCATCAATAAATTACAATGGGAAGAGTAGAGTTTTTAGATTAGGAGGAAGATGTTAAAAGAAATAAAAAAAATACTTGAGGTTTTCATCATATATCTTGAACAAACAGGAAATCTAGATTTGTAAATAGGAGACTGTTCAATAATGTTTATTTCAGGACAGTTTGCAAATGAGACATAAGATCATCAGCTCTTATTGAATAAACACGCTGAAAGAGTTAGAGAGCAGAGCTCACTGAGTTTGCAACTGCAAATCAAGAGATCAAGCAGCAACAGATAAAACTAATGTGACAAATATGTACATACTTGCTCCATTCTACAGCATTATGATTATATGCTAATAGAGACATCAGCAGAGTCACATAATCAATGCTTTATAAGAAAATCCATATTATGCCCTTAGAAATAAAAGGGGAAACTAAATACTAAGATAATGCAATATAATAACATGTCAAGGTAGTCAAATTCTTAAGAACTGCAAATATTTTATATTCAAATCACAATTTAGTACAAATTTTAATTCTTTTCTTATTCAAGAAATATTTATTGAACATTATCATGTACCAGATATTAACTTAGATGCTTAGAATATTATCAGCACATAAAATGGAGATTCTAGGGAAATAGATATTAAACAACTGATGTAATAAACAAATAACCTATGTAGTACATTAGAAATTGATGAGTGCTAAGAAAAAAAAAATCAATAAAGTAGGGCAAGGGGGGTTTGAATTGTGGAGGCAAAGTTTGTAATTTTAGGTTGGGTTGTCATGGCAGACCTCATTGAGGATGAGATGTTTGAGCAGCCTTGAAGGAAGTGTAAGTGTTAGCCACGTGGCTATCTGGTGAGGGGCCTCCCAGGCAGAAGGAACAGCTGGTGCCCGGGGCCTCAATTCAGCAGCATGAATAGTGTGCTTGAGGAAAAGCTATGAGGCCAATGTGATTGTAACAGAATGAGAGGGAAACGAGAAGGAGCTGAGAGGAGCTAGCAATAAGAGGTAGCAGGTTCCTTGAGGACCTGTATGCCACTGTAAGTATTAATACTTAGCTATTTGTGATGAATGAAATAGAAACATTAAAAGATTTTGAACTGAGGGATGATAGGCTCTGACTTAAATTTTAATAGGAACATTCTGAAATGTTAATATATTAACATGGGGAGTAAGAGACAAAGATAGAAGCAAGGAGAACAGTTAAGGGCCTATTACAGTACAGTAGTCCCCCCTGTCTGTAGGGGATGATTTTTATCCCAAGTGGGACAGAGTGGGATGGTGCAAGATTTCATCTGCTACTCAGAATGGCGTGTAGTTTAAAACTTATGAATTGTTTACTTCTGGAATTTTTCATTTAGTATTTCTGAACTGTGGGTAACTGTAACCGTGAAAAGCAAAATCTCGAATAAGGAGGGGACTGCTGCATCCAAAAGAGGGATGGTGGTAGCTGGGACCAGTGAGGAGCTAAGAGGCGAAAGCTTTGATTCTGAATAAAATTTAAAATAGAGACAGTAGTAATTCCTACAAAATCTGGTGTGAAGTGCGAGGAAAGAAGAGGAGTTAAAGATACTCTCAAAGGTTTTTTGGCTGATCAACTAAAAGAATGCAGTTGCCACAAGTGGAATGGGAAAGACTGCCAATAGAGCAGTTTTGAGGAAGGAGATAAGTCTTAATCGGGTTGGCACAAAGTCTAAATCCAATGTTCACATTAAAACAATGCATAGCCTCTGAGATTATAGTTCAAATCATAATTTCATTTAAATCAGGAACTATATCTGACAGCTTTCAAAATCTCACAAAATATCTAGTACTGGACATTTACAAAGAAGATGTAAAATGAATATTTGCTGAATGATTTAAAATATACTCAGTTCTTCAACCTTTCTCTCCATAGTGTGTGTAAAATATATGAATATAGCCTCTCTCAAACTCATTGCTCAATACTATGTTTATTCTCTAAATGTTTAAAGTGATGAAAAATATTTGAAAAACTGGCAAAATAGCCAAAACTGATAATATTTATAAAATATTATCTTTTAACATGGATTTTAAAAAATACTATAGGATGTGTATATAAGTGTATATAAGTCAACATTTTCATCAATAGTTGTTCTTTTAACATCAAAAGATATAATTCATTTTAGTATATATTTTTATGAATGTACTTTAGTAAAAATAAAATAGATTTAAAACGTATCTTTAGGTTTTATAGCCATCCATTTTACACAGAATTTCCACATTGTTCCCTTTCTGAATCAAAATGCACATGCCTATTCCATAACTACCAGTATATGTAAAATAACAGAGTCATTATACTTAGAATATCTTATTTCCATATCACATAACAAAATCTTATATTCATACAGTACTGCTTGAATTTCTGCCTCATATTATTCTATAACACTGTGGAGGAAATTTGCATACAAATTCCAATTATTTAAAAGTGAAACTTGTGCAGAAATGATATGGGACATCTTTTCATTTTAATAGATGACAATTAAATTTATGATGAATATAGATTCCAAAATAATGTATGCTGTATAATTGCACAATTTGTAGCTATATTGTGGTGTAAAGAGTTAATGTTCAGACATTTATACATTTTTGGCTTTCCATATAACACCTAAAGCTAAACATTCTTGAAAAAGAAATAATGGATTTAGTCTATAGAAAGTTTACTGCAATATTGGCCAATAAAGAAAGCATTAAATTGAACTTTGGATATATGTTAGTCATAACATAATCTCTTGATATATTAGTGGGTCAATAGTTCAGCCAAGAAGGAAACTCTAACTTGAGCAGACACTAATTAAAAGAATCAATTCTTATTCTACTACATATGTCCAATCATATTAACACATTTCTAGATTTCTTACTCAGTGGACTAGTCAAGATTAAAGGATTTGCTAATATGAAGGAACAGAGTATGCTTCCAAACTGACTGAGCAGATTTGTGAACAAATTAGTTCATTTAAAATTGACAGTGAAAGATTGATTTTGCACAGAGTGAGCTACCTAAGGTATTCATCATTTCCTCTGCTTCTGCACACAAGACACAGATCCGTTTCCTTCACTTTCTGATTGTAATAGGGCTGCTTACTGAGCACCTTTATTTTATAGCCCTGATTGCAGCCTGTCATTGCTTTTAATTCAGACATATTTTAGCCTCTTAGTCAGACCTTTAGATATAACTTCCTTAAAAGCCTCAGAAAAATGACTCATTACACATTGTTCAATTCAACCATGATGTAAATTATAATACAGGAAAAAGTTCTAATTGCACAAAAGATCCAATTACTCATAAGGCTATGTGACTCATTATTCAAAAGCTGTTTCAAGCAGGAAATTCAGATGCAGAAACACATGTCCAAAGTTGAAGGTCAGTACTCTACAACTCTGACAAAACCTAAGGTGTCTGACATTTAGTATACATTAGTATATATTAGTACATATTCAGTAGATAAATATTTTATGTAAAGGGTTATGAACTATATACAAAAAATGGAACAAGACATGCCAAATGGCTGACGAATTCATTTTTTAAGTGTAAAAAAATAAAATCAAAACTTTGTGGAAGAGAAATAAAATTAGAACACCACCACAACAACAAACACAATGTAGAAAATAATAAAAACTAAATTAAAGCAAAATCCAAGAAAAAGTATATGCACTCATGACATTTTACTTACAAAGACCTAGACTTCTTATATCAGAAACATAAATTATGGTAAGGTGACATATTTAGGGGGTACAATTTTCAAGATTTATTGATCAATTAAACTTGAGATGGTGGCAGAGAGGAGGAAAGCTCTACATTAAATATTGCAAAGTGGAAGAGTTGGGAAATTTGGCCCATGTCAGTGTCCACTCATTCAAACATGGTGGATAAATTAGAGAAGAAATTATTTCACTTTTGAATATCTGGAATATCAATAGGAAATCAAACAGAGACATCTACAAGTGATTTGTATAGATAGATCTGTGTTCATAAGTTATATGTATTGAAATATTACCTCTATTTTGCTGATGAAATGCCAAGTCAGGCAGAAGATACAATTTTCCACAAGGTCTTATACTTAAAAAAAATACAAGATTAGACTATCTGACTTCAGAGCAAATGTTCATTTGTACATAAGAGAGCTGTTTGTGTGTGTGTGTGAGAGAGAGAGAGAGAGAAGGAGAGAGAGAATCTGTGTTTAAAACAACCCAGATGTCAGTTAAAGAAATCCAATGCTTTCCTGAGGTTTCTGTGGAATCTTGGGGTATCTCATGTTCGCTTTGGGTTCTAAGTTGCCATTTCCACTGAATTTTCAGTTTTGCTGCATTTTAACACCCATGCCTTCTTTGATTTGCTCCATTTCTGGCTGAACAAAGAATTAAGCTGCCATTACCAAGTCAATAAACCTTTCTGTATCTGCATGTATATATTTTGTCTTTTTTTCTGTCATAATAGATAAAATTATTGTTCTAAGTCCAACTCCACCACCTGTATACTAAAGCCTCCTCCCAGAATCAAGGACCTCACTCCTATACTTATCTCCTCTCTTTCCCAAATCATTTGCCTTTCCTCACTATCAGATTATTTACTCATTAGCATAAAATCAATATTTATTTATTTTATTTCAGAATATTATGGGGGTAAAAATGTTTTGATGACACGATTTGCTTTTGTGCAGTTTGGATCAAAGTTACAAGTGTGTCGTCACCAAGATAGCATACATTGTTCCTATTAGATGTAAATGTACCCATTCCCTCCTCCCCCCTCCCACCTGCTTGGTTTCTGTTGAGTTTTAATATCATATGTACACATGGATGTTGATCTATTTGTTCCAGTTTAATAGTGAGTACATGTGGTGTTTGTTTTTCCATTCTTGTGGGACTTCAAAAAATGTATCAGCCCAGATGGTTTCACACCCAAATTTTACCAGACCTTCAAAGAAGAACTGGTTCCTGTACTACAGAAATTATTCCATCATAGCAAGAAAGAAGGAATCCTCCCCAACTTGTTCTATGAATCAATATCACCTTGATACCAAAGCCAGGAAAGGACACAACAAAAAAGAAAACTACAGACCAATTTCCCTTATGAATATAGATGCAAAAATTCTCAATAAAATTCCAACAAACTTAATTCAGCTGCACATCAAAAAAGTAATCCACCATGACCAAGTAGGCTTCATACAAGAGATGCAAGGATGGTTCAACATATGCAAATCTGTAAGTGTAACTCACCACATAAATAGAAGCAAAACAAAGACCATACGATCCTCTCAATAGATGCAGAAAAAGCATTTGACAAGATCCAGCACCCTTTTATGATAAGAATGCTTAACAAAATAGGCATAGATGGGGCTTAGGTCAAAATTATAAAAGCCATATATGACAAACCAACAGCCAACATCATACAAACAGGGAAAAATTGAAAGCATTCCCACTTAGAACTGGAACCACACAAGATTGACCACTATCACTGCTTCTATTCAACATAGTGCTGGAATTCCTAGCTAGAGCAATCAGATAAAAAGGGAAATTAAGGATATCCACATGGGGAAAAAAGAGGTCTAACTATTGCTTTTTGCTGAAAACATGGTCTTATATCTAGAAAACCCAAAGATTCTGCCAAAAGACCCCTGGAATTGACAAACAAATTCAGCAAACTTTCAGGTTACATAATCAATGTGCACAAATCAGTAGCATTCCTATATACCAACAACAGTCAAGCTGAGAATCAAATCAAAGACTTAATACGTTTCACAATAGCAACAAAGGAAATAAAATATCTAGGAATAGATATAACTGAGGCGGTGAAATATCCCTACAAAACACTGAGGAAGGAAATTGCAGAAGATGTAAACAGATGGAAAAACATATGCTCATGAATCAACAGAATCAATATTGTTAAATATTGATTTATTAACAATATTTAAATACTTTGGGTAGGATATTTAACAATATACATAACAATATATTTAACAATATACTACCCAAAGTGAACTACAGATTCAATACAATCCCCATTAAAATACCAATGTCATTTTTCACAGATCTAGGAAAAATAGTTCTATGCTTCATGTGGAACCAGAAAAGACCCTGAATAGCCAAAGCAAACTTAAGCAATAAGAATAAATCTGAAGGCATCACTTTACCAGACTTCAAGTTATACTACAAGGCTATAGTAACCAAAACAGCGTGGTACTGGTATAAGAACAGAGACATAGCCAATGGATCAGAACAGAGAAACCAGACATAAAACCATCCTCATGTTGTCATTTCATCTTTGACAAAGTAGACAGCAATATACACTGGAGAAAAGAATCCCTATTCAATAAATGGTCCTGGGAAAATTGGATGGTCAACATGTAGAAGGCTGAAAAACCAATATTTAATCATAATGATTCCTTTATTAATTTCCATGAAAATAATTTCTAAAAATGCCCATTCAAAACAAAGGCCCCAAAACACACATCCCCCTTTAGCTTGCCAATTGTTGCTTGAACTCACTTCATTTAAATTTTTGCCTCCCGCTGCACCCAAACTGCTCTTGTCAAGGTATTTAATGATCTCTACATACTAAATCCAATAGTCAATGTTCAGTTGTCAACTTATTTGACCTATTTGCATAGTTGATAACTTACTCTTTCTTGAATCTCTTTCTTTCTTGGCTTCTTAGACATCACTCTCTCTAGGTTCTTCTCCTCACTATTTAGCTGCTGCTTCTCAGTTTCATTTGCTGATTCCTACTCCTTTCTTCAACTCCTAAATGTAACAGAGTGTCCCAAAGCTCCATTCTTAGAACTCTTCTGTGACTACCCACAGTCTCTTGGAGATCTCATGCCTCGTGACTTTAAATCTCATCTATATGCTAATGTTTTCCAAATATATCTCAGGATCCCACACCTTTTTCTCAAATTCCAGACTTCTTCTCTGCCAAATGCCTGCTCTCATCTCTATTTGCTTGTTTAATAGGCATCTCAAATGCAATATATCCAAAATCAAGCTCTTCATTTCCCAGTTTCTAAAACTGCCTTCTCACCGACTTCCCATCTCCTAAATGGCACCTTCATATTTCCAAACTGCAAGCCTCCTAGTCTTGCAATATTAAGCCATCATTAAATTCTACTGACAAAAAAAAAAAAAAAAAGTTAAATTTCTCCAACTTCCCACCCTGTCCAAGCCACATTGTCACTCACTGGATTATGCAGCTTCTGAACTGGTCTCACTGCTTATTCTTGCTCCCACAAATATTCTCCACCTTGCAACCAGAATTACTTTGTAAAACACAAATTAGATCATGGTACTCATTGCTCAAAACTTTCAGTGGTTTCACTCAGAGTAAAATCTAAAGTCTTACCATGAACTACAAGACTTAAATGATTTGGCCCCTATAAATCTATTGACTTCAACAACTAACACTATCCTTCTTATTTATCCTATTCCTCTTACACTGGATTCCTTGCTGTAATTGAAAACTTCTAAGCACAATCCATCTGAGGGCCTTTGCTCTTGCTATTCCCTTAATAGAAATGATTTTTGTTCAAAAAAACCTCATGATTCCTCACTTATTTCAAACGTGCTCAAATTTTACTTCTATTCAATTGAATATAGGTTTGTCTGTCATAACAAAGGCCAAAATAATAACTCAAACAAGATAAAAGTTTATCTCTCTGTCACATATGAATCTGAGTATTACTGGCCCAAGGCTGTTGTAGCTGCCCCATAGTGTCAGAGACTCAGACATCTTCAATCATGTTGCTTAACCATCCTCAAACTGCAGCTTCCCTCTTTAGGTCTAGACAGCCACTACATCTGCCACTACCATGTTCACCTTCCGGATGCTGGGAAAGGAGAAAAGGCAAAGAGAGGCAGTGCTCACTTTCATGTGTCACTTCACTTACATCCCATTGGCCAGAGCTTAATCACCAACTCCACAGGAGGCTGGGACACGTAATCGTAGTTGTGTGGCTATGTGACCAACTAAAACTCAAGTGTCCTATAAGCTAAGGAACAAGAAAACATGAATATTAGGAGACATTAGCAGCTTGCATCACATTATCCCATCAGAGAGGCTTTTCCCAACATACATCAAATAATACTTCCCACCTCACTTTACAATTGTCTTTAATCAGCTTTATTTTTGTTTATAGCATTCGTAATTACCTTATATATTATGTTCCTTTGCCAATTTATCTTTTCTCACAGCACTATAACGTAAGATTCTTGAGAGCAAGAACCTTGTCTGTTTTAATCATGAGATCCCCATAGATAGGTGAACGCAACCAATATATTTTGAATGAAGGAGAATTCTTTTAATATCCTTGAACTCACTATTCCCTCTCATTCCCATGCACTTTCACAACCTGCTCTCCACCTGAACTTCTCCATTGCCTTTCATTCACATGACACTAATGTCTATTTAAGATTCAGTTTCAGGCATTAGCTCATTTGTAACGATTTTGTGGATCTTTTAAGTGTCTGTTCTGCACACCCCTAGTCCTGCATTCTAGTCCTCCATTCCATTATCTGTTCCTGTTAGTACATTCCTAACTCCTTGAAGATAAAAAACCATGTCTTATCTTTGTTTCACAAGTTCTCCATTCATCAGGATTTTGACTATAATTGATTGAAACTCACTTCAAACTACCTAAGTAAAAAAAAAGTTGCTAAATTCAACTGGGCATTGGGGTGACTTTGTTTCATGTACTCCAAGAGCAATAAGACCTCATCCTCCCTCACCCTGATCATTTCTAGTGGAAAAGGGAGTTCCTTCTGGTAGCTCTCATTGAAGAATTGGCTTTTCTATCATTTCAGAAACACTTGGCCTGTTCTTTTAAGCATGGAGTTCATTTTATACTTTCTTTATATTTAGTAATGTTTTTATTTCTCTTTATGTTAAAAGATGGAGGAAAAATAGGACTCTCAATAATATCACCCCAAGATCTGTTGATATCTTTCTAGGGAAAAACTATCAGTTCATAAGTTTGCAATAAATTAAACCTGTAGTTCCTAAGGGAAATATTCACCTAATAATTATCTCAGCTTGCCATTTAATATTGGTCAAGAAGGCCAGAGAAGGACCTGACTCATTAAACCCATCTCAAATTAGGTAATAAAGTTTTTCTTGGATGTCATCCTTGCCAATCATTTTTACCTAGAAAGATGTTATGAAAAGGGTTGAATATTTTTCTTCATTTGAAGTAGAAGTCGAGGCTGCTTGCCAAAAAGTGCACATGTGTTTTGGGAATGAGGGGTGGCCGATCCTGCTTGGAAATATTAAAAAATTGAAAATCTCATGGGCAACACACTGAACCTAGGGTACAATATCTTAATGTTGTATAATAATATTTTAAATAGGCAATATTGAAACAATGATGCTCTGAAATTTCTGCCTCTTTGCTCATTTTTGAAAATATAAAAACCAGATCTAGCCTAAAGAAAGACCTCACCCTCTGACTTTGCAAAGCACCTATTACAGCTTTCACAATCCTTAATCATGTCACCCTTTTCTCATTGGCTCATATGGGTTTAGAATCCTTCCAGAAGCCAGTCACTGTGGCCTGGAGGAGGGATATACTGATTAGACAAGCCAATCAAGGTTTTCCCAGGAAGCACAGGTGGGCCAATCCTACTCAGAATGTAGAGGATGGGGAGGAAAGACGAGTAGGTTCTCCAATGAACCATGAGATTGCTTTTATTAATAAGTACAAAAGGAGAGAGTATACTCTAAAAGTAAGCCTGTAAATTGTTCATTGCAGATTTCATTAAGAATTTTACAAATAGATGTATGTAGCATAATTTTATTTGTGTAAGTAACTATATTTAGAGCGATGTAAATAGCTCCGCAAAACAGAAGAAGGTCTTCGAGTCAGGCAGCATAATGCAATACTAGTAGTGCTAGCATTATGCATAGCGAAAAGGCAGTACGACTTTGGAGTGTGACGGGATCCCACTGAAGGGAAATGGTTCGCATTTAACTTTACATACATGCATTGCTTGAATTTTGTAATAAAAATATAGTCATAACTTACTTGTTACTAAAAATAATTTTTAATTAAAAAGAAACACATATCCCTTATGACAGGAAGTTTATAGCTTTACTTAACGAACAGTCTCCTTGAACATGACAGGTAATGTTGACAGAATGTCACTGCATTCAGACTTCACCCTGCTGTGGTTAAAAATAACTGGCTTCCTATATTCTCCCAATTTGAGTTATATTCATTTTTATGATAAGTCAGATGCACCCCATTTTATTAGATGAGCCTGCTTTTTGTGGAATTTAGCATTTAGAAAGAAAGAAAAATATACATTTACCTAACGATTTTTTATACAATATAAAAATTGACATTTTGCTTCCTGAAATTGTATTTATTTATTTATATTCACATGTGAAAATCATTCTAGTCATGCTGTGGTCTGAATGTTTGTGTCTTCCCAAAATTCATATGGTGAAACCTAATTCCCAATGTGATAGGACCTTTGGAAAACAATTAGGTAATTAGGTCCAAGGGCTGGAGTCTTCATGAGTGTGATTAGTGTCTTTATCAAAGAAGCCTTTGAGAACTGCCTTGTCTTTTCCACCACGAGAGGACACAACAGGAATGTATCATCTATGAACCAGGAAATAAGCCCTTACCAGATAGATACCTGCCAGTATCTGGATCTTGGACTTCTGAGCCTCTAAAACTCTGAGAAATACATTTCTGTTATTTATAAGCTACCCAGTCTATGGTATTTTGTTACAATATCCTGAAAGGACTAAAGGACTAAGACAGGTCATAATTGTCATATCTTCACAGATATTAATAAGCTTAAAGCTTACCAAAGCACTCAGAACTACTTGTACTATCCTCATTGTGAGTCTTTTACTAAAATGAATGCTTAATGGTCTACTATAGCCCACTCCCTTTGCTTTTTGGTGACAAGAAAAGTTAAGTGTGTGGGGTGTGTGTGAATTTCACCCCCTCAAAAAAAATTTGTATGTTGAAATCCTAATACCCAATGGGATAGCATTTAGAGATGGGGCCTTTGGGAGGTAATTAGGTTGTGAAGATGGAGCCTCATTATGGGATTAGTGCCTTTATAAGAAGAGACAAGAGAGAGTTTGCTTTTTCTCTCCCGCTCGTCCCTGCCATGTGAGGATACAATGAAAAGGCAGCCATCTGCAAACCAGGAAGGAGGCCTCGTCAGACGCCAGATTTGCCAGGACCTTGATTTTGGACATTTGAGCCTCCAGAACTGTGAGAAATAAATATTTGGTTTTTTAAGCCCCCCAGACTATGGTAATTTGTTATATCAGCCCAAGCTAACTAAGACAGCTACTGTACAAGCCACAGTCCCATGAAGACAGCTGTGTGAAAGGAAAAGATGACGAAGAAGCCGGCAGGGACCGGACCCTGCAATTCATGATGTGGAGTCCGGATTTTATTCAGTGTCTGCAATTTTCCCGTAGCTCTTCCAGTCACAAACCCCTGTGTCTTCTGTTTAGAAAACCTATATGTAATTTAAATTTAACATCTCTTGTCTTAAATCTATTCCATTTATTCCAATATCGTGTATTTCTTTCAACTATTAATGAAGCCTTGAACTTAAAGGAAAAACAATCAAAACAAATTTTCCTGTATCTCAGCATTTATCTCTGGATCTCTCACAAATGATGATAACAATAATTACATATTATGATTTCAAAACACAATAATGAAGGCTGAATATTTTATGTAGTAGTTTTTAGCAAAAAAAAAAAAAAAAAAAAAATTAGAAGCAGACACCATGAATCTCCAAGAACTGTCTTTCACAGTTGAATTTTGCCATTTCACAGGACTGTTGGCTCTGGAGTGATGCCCTAGTAATCTGTTTTCTGACACCCATTAATGCATTTCCTCACTTCCTTGATTGAAGTACTGCATACACTGATCATTGATTTATAAAGTTGGGTGTGAATGTCCGATGAATTTTTAAAAAGAAACCGTTAACACTTCCTTCTGTTCTAGCTGTACTTCACTTTGCAGTCCAGTCCCCTGTGTCACTTGCTGCCTGTGTCCCATTGCATCAGAAATAGGCACAAAAAAGAAGAAAGTAGGGACAGCAAAAAAGAAACCAAAGTAAACTTGTAGGTAAAGTGCGCTCATACTTGCAGTATCATCTTGTACATGATAATTAAATGAAACCCCTGAAAATCTTTTTGATGGGATTTTGATTTTTTAAAATTTTATTCTTGAAGTACATGACGCCACTGAATTGCATTATCATTCTGCTCTGGTCTGTTCTTTTACTGCATTTTGGAAAGCTGGCTGTCATTAAGGACTCATGAGACACCTGTGACTTGCTCACTGAGTGTCAAAGAATTCCCCACATGTGTTCAGCTCACACCTTTTGGTGAGAATATGAAAGCCAGGGCTTGGAAATTGGCATCGGTTGAGAATAGCAACAAAATGTGGGACATTGCCTTTTTCTTCAGATACTTACCATATTTAAAAAGAATGCCCCCTTTTCCCAAAAACTGATTTAAAAAATTCCCTATAGAATATGTATTTTTTAAACTTGCATTTTTATCACATTTATTTCTAGAGCTGATCTATAAATATCCTTTATACCATAATTTTTTTTTTTTTTTGCTCCAAGAGCAAATATTACCAAGCCAAAATGACAAAAACATACATTACAATTTTCTGTTTGGTAACTTTTGCAAAGTACCAGTAATATAGGAGAGTTATATCCCAATGTGAGAGATTATGTAAATATACCTTGATAAATCCAACTTTTTTTGAGAATCTACCACTTGCCAGGGACTACACTAGGTACTAACTAAAGTCTATGTACATATCCCTATGCAATCTAAAGTCCTATTGATAGAAACAAAATATGGTGCCAATATTTTCTTTTCATAGGGTTAACTAAACTGGGATTTCCCCAAGATTGTCTTCTCAGCACACATCTTCCATTGGGATTACCTACCTTATTTAACATGCTTTTCTCCTTTGGGTCAAGGCCCTAGATTCATGACTGGCTGACTCTTTTCCTTCTCTGTCTTATTCTTCCCATTCTTCCAAGGTAGACAAGTTCTTAAGTTGCCCTAAGCCAGAGCCTTCTTTAGCCCAGCTGCAGCAAATCTAAGGAGAAACTTTTCTGTACCAAAAGTTTTAGGAGCTCAATGTTAAGCTTTTAATATGCTAAAGGAGGAGGAATAAGGAATTTGGAAAATCAATTTTCAAGGCAATAGCCTGGTTTATGAAGCTATTGTCTTGAGACATAATATTATTTTGCATTTGTTCTTTCCATAGGCGTGCCTTCTGTAACATGTCTAATCTCTACACATAGGTGCTCCGAGGCAGATGAATGCATAACTCACTAGAGCGAAGCCATGAATTTAGAATAAACAAAAGAAAAATAATAGTTGATAATTTTCAAATATTCCCTCATCTTTTAATAATATAGCCAATACCCAATTTCATAGGCATTCACCTAATTTCTTCTCCACTTACTTCTGCTATTTATTTCTTCATCTTCTCCCAACTCTACCTTTTGCTAAAACTGCCAACAACAACAAAACCCACACAAAAACCTAAATACTATACTTCTTTCAAGAGCAAGACTCACTTGACAATTCTACTCTGGTGGTAAAATGGCAGCGCTAAGGCAGTATAAAAAGAGATGTTGGAATAACCAAAACTGAATTACAGGTTTCCTCAAGATGAAACTGTATTATCAGTAGTAATAGCAGTAGTTTTAATATGTATAACAATTGAAGTGTATTGAATAATCAAGACTACACAGGCTCTGTCCACATTGATACAAATCAATCACAAGCATTTATCACAATTGACATGGAAAATGCCTACATGTACTAGCTTCTGGACTACTGTGGAAATATCAGTCTCAGTTTTGTAAGTGGTCCCATTAGTATTAATATATTTGAAAATATCACGGTTGCTGAAATAAATAGCTTTATTTTGAAATATTTCCATTTGTGTCAGCTTTTCTGCCATAATTACATTTTTTAATGGTCTTTGATTATTTTGTGTTTCTATTCCATGATAGGGCAATAGTCTACCACTATGCTATACTATCAAATGGTTATTTAATCAAATATTAATAGAGTATTTCAACTAATTGATAGTCAAGATGAGAAGAGTTTATTCTGGCATTATATATCAACATCAATGAAGGATAAAGAATAAATGTCAAGACATTTCAAAAGAAAATTCAAGGCTACTTGATGACTAACTTGTGGAGAAGAAATAAAACACATCAGCAATTTTGCTGACATTTTGAACCATGGTGCATAGGAGAGTTTCGGGAAATGGGATCAGGTATTTTGTTTCAAGTCTCCGACCAAATTTAAGGCTAGGTGCTGGGAGTCCAGATTTGAAGACTGGGAAATGAACATATGGTCCGTCATTATCTAATATTCAAGTTGACCTTTAAGTAATAAAATATATTTATCTGCATTGTTGTGGGATTGCTCTCATGACTTTGTTTTACTCTCAAACTAATCTCTTTCCTGCATCTCAGGAGAAAGTGGTATCCACCTCTCCATTTACTTTCCAGAGGGGAAAATTTTATGGGCTCTATGAAATGTCTCTTTTTGGTTCTAATGCCATTAAGACCCACAGTAGTTTTAATCTCAGAAATAAACAGAATTTGAGGAAAGTCTTGATGTGAAAATATAAAGAGACCACAATGGGCCAAGAAATAAGGGCAAAATACATAAACAAATTTTAAATTCTAGATATTTTTAAAAGTTACACAGTTGATATGAATGCCTTTGTTGATTGCCTTTAAGAGAGGAGGAAGGAGATGATTGCTTCAGGAGATTCAAAGCTCTTCCCCAACTAATATTGCCCTCTACTAACCTTGTGACCTGGTCACCTAAGGCCAATTTAACACATCATTAGAAATGTAACCAACATGTCATTTAAATAGGTTCATCATTTGGCCAGAGGATGACAGGTTCTTTATCCTCCTGTCTGTGTTTTCCAACAGCCACTAGTTGCCTATAATTTCTGTTAGGAAAAATAGATATGTCAATAATTATTTTCAAGTGTCTACCCTTCTATAATACTAATAAAAGAATATCATTTCCAGATGGAATAGTGGTTTGATTTTAGAAAGGTTGAGAGTATAAAAAAGGGCAAGATATGCAAATAAACCATTTCATGGACAATTTTAAGGAAAGAACTGGTACTATGATGTCCAGGAGAAGGCTGAAGATCAACTAATAAAGGGATTAACTATTCATAGGGATGGCAAGCAAGTTTTTAGAAGAAGAGACAGCTCCCAGATCCTACTTTCTGTTTTTTCTCTTTCTACAGGCCTAAACAAGAACAATACAAGTAGCTCCTAAATTACAGAGGTGCCAGGATCCTAGTACTCTGTGGAGGAAAGGGTTCTTCATCTCAAAAGAAGACCATATCAAAGCTCTTCCTCAGGCTCCCTTCCTAATTGTCTCATTGCTACAGGTGATTCCTAAAACACACTGGGTTGACAGCTCTGGCATCTAGATTATGGGAAAATATTATTATATTGGATTGTTTTCAGATTCTGGTTAGGATTCAAAAAGTATATGTTTGCACAGATTTATTTCACAAACCTTTAAAAATAAACTTACCTCATGCTGGGGTTCTACTCTATGTACATTTGTAACCAAGTTGCCTTTTCTCACTACTAGTAATCATTGCTATTTTCATTTTGCCAGTTAACATTCTCTAGAATATGTCCATACCATATGTAGGTAGAACTTATTAAAAATAGAATATGTTGGCATATTAAAAATATATATGTTTATTGCTGAAAAAACGTAGAGAAAAGCACAAAGTTGAACACAAACTCCTGAAATATTTTTATGCAAATTATATAATTTTATCCCCACAATAACTTTATGAATAAAGCAAGATAAGGATTATTGTCTACCTAACCATTATAGAAAATGAGAGTGAAGTGAATTGCCTTTAGTTCATGGTGGATCCAAGGCTACCTCTGGGCCCTGTCTAAATCCTAGGCCCCAAATCTTTCAGTATTCTACTGTGGCCCACAGAGAGTAGAAAAGGAGCAGGCATTCCCTGGGGCTTGGAGCCAAACCGAGAAATGGAAACATGACTCGTGTGACCAGTCTTGAGCCAGGCAAGGTCAGTCTGGCCGATGTGTGGAGTCTCCCCAGCTGCATCTTCATTGACAGATTTCTCAACAGTTTTGAAAGCTGCTTGAGAAACTGCTTCAGTCAGTGACCATGGAGGCTGACAGCTCTGGGTGAGCGATTCTCGCCCCTAATTACAAGTAAACCTCTGATTTCAGGAAGGGTATAGAGGGAGAGTGTTTAGTCCCTGTACATCTTAAGGGATTGCATTATATTGTGGGCCAGATAATGAATCAATAGAGCACTCAGATTAGCATTACCCATTCATTTATAAGATAAAAGGTGTGCTCCAGTTTGTATTACAGTCAAGGACTTGGTGTCTCCATTTTTGTGTATGAATACATCCATCCTCCATTTGCCTTCTGTCCAGAGACACTACGCAAATCTGCTTTAATAAATGGATTTGTAAAGTGCTTTGTAATTCTTACATGGTTGATTATCCATGTAAAAGATTTTTCAAATAACCAACAGCTAATAGCAAATGAGAATGTGTGATGCTACTAGATGTCTATTTGAGTAACAGATTTTAAATAGACTGTTTCCCTGCCAATTGAATCTCTGCCTATAAGCCTATTTTAAAGTTAAATATTTATAACATATGGTTTAGGAAGAATTAGCCCTCTGTGGTCCTAAACTATATTGAAAGCATCATAATTTAGTGGTAAGATAAATTTATGAATTGAAAACATTTATATTAAATATTCACAGTGGCAAATAACATGAAAGAGAATGGCTATATTCAGAACAGTAGGAAATAGGGACAAATAGAACAGACAAAGGATATTATTTCATAAAATGGGCCAGGAGCATATGGAATACATTAACAAAAACAAGATATGTAACATATACCACATGTTCAGGAGCCAATATGTTCAGCAGGCTCCTAAAAGCTTTTGGACAAAAAGGAACTAAATCAGGGCATTGACTTTGCAGACTTGGAGTAGCATAGGGCAGATATGCCATATTTGTTCAGCAGAACCAGAGGATGAAGCTATGGCATCTGCTAAAAGCCCATTTCCAAAGAATGGGAAAATACTATAGATGAGGTTTTTGCTTATTATATTTTATAATATCGTAAATCAAGTAATAATGCACTATTTTTCAAGAAAAAACTCATTTCATGTTTAATCTCTCATTTGCACATTTATTCACTTTTTTTACTATTCTCTCACTCCTACTCTCAGAAAAAACACACAAATGTATACATACATGTATGCATGCATGCAGTTTGGCCCTGAATGCCATTATTGCAAGTGGACTACCTCTGAGATATTTGCTTTCTTTGTGGACAGTCAATAATGGTAGCATCAGCTGACTATAGACCTTATACCCAGGTGCACTTGTGACCAACTTTTAAACTGACTACCTATAGAACATCATCAAGAAAAGGAAGAATAACTAAGTCTGGAGGCCTCTGATGATACCCTTGTCCTAGGAAAAGATATTAAAAAAAAATAATTCCTAAAATGAATTAGTTACTTTTAAGGCCATGATATATCCATAGATTCGGAATTTTTTAATGAATAGGGAATCAGCACATTAAAATTATCATATTGAGATTTTTTTTTATCACATTAAGAAACAAGGAATCTTGCTGAACCATCCCAGTATTAGGAATAATTCAAGGGAATATAATGTAAAATTATTTATCACAAGGGGTTTCTGGTCCATTTTCTGGGAAATATTGAGTTTGGATAAGTACTATTCTTGATGCCAAGGTTATGTCTATTGAATTAGCAAAAGTACTAATAAATGATAACATCCAGTGTAGGAAAGGGAATGAAGAAGTAGAGATTTATATATTTCTGGAGGAAGGGCAAGATGGTAGAATTTTTGTGAAAGACTTTTTAAAAAATATTTTTAAACCACTTTGATTTTTGAATATGTTTTTATCCAATAATACTATTTCTAGAATTTATCCTAGACAGAAATTGTGGTGTTGCTTATAATCAGAAGGAGGAAAGAAGAAAAGAAGGAGGGCAGAAAGGAAGGAAAAAAGGGAGAAAGGAAGGAAGGAGGGAAGAAGGGAAGGTAGAAGGAAGCAAGGGAAGGGGAAAGAAGGGAGAAAAAATTAAAAGCCTAAACCTCCCAAATTAGGGAATTAATTTTTTTGTATCAATAAAAATAATGAAATTTACTATTTTATATAAGAATTAATCTTTTTACTGAGTTAGTCCCACTATTGTATCAGGCATTTGGGCTTCAGTCAGGTGATCACCTCTCTGATTTAGGGAGTCTTTGGAAAGCGCCTCCTGGTGGGCACGGCTGCAGAGTGTCTATCAAATCTCATCACCCAGTGCCGTGATCTATTCTGGCCAAGACCCATCCAAACCCACCCTCACTGCCAAACCCACAGTGATCAACTCCTTTCCCGCTGCACTGAGGCTCGGGTCTGGAACACACACTTACCAACTCTTCAGTGTTCTGTCTACTTTCTTCCTATTGTCCCATTGTATACATCTTATCTCTTATGAGGAGTTTCCTGAGTTTGGCTTAGGAGAAAAACATCCAGAGATGCTCATTTCCTTAAAACAAAAGAACAATACTCTTGAAGATTTGGAGAGGGTTTACCTGGGGAGACAAAAAGACAATATGAATGATTTACAGTATAAAGATGGATATTACATAGAAAGAGCTCAGTTCACTGCTGACTGTGGGATCCTATCCAACAGTCCAAACTTACCCCCAGAGTGAGAGTCAGCCTTCCAGATAACCTTCTGGGTGGTTATGATACTTTCCCCACCAGTGACTGATCCACCAGGACTGTAGCAGGTAGCATATATACTCTATCAAACTCTCCAACAACCAAAAATTACTTTGGGAATAAAATCCCTCCATATGGAAAAACATGTCAATGTATATTTATTTTATCATACCAAAAATAATTTAGTATCAAGAAATTTTACCCTTATACTAGTTTATAACCTTGGAAAACTGGATTGATTGAGTTGTCATTATTTGGATATCACGTAAGAAATCTAATTTCTGCAACTCAAACGACTAGACAGAACTAGACAGAATGCATACAACAGTGAATTCTTAGATGCAGTAAGTATGTTCATTCTTGCTTTGCTATGTTTATTTCAGACATAGGCACATGCAATGTGTGTTAGCAATATATACTTAATTATACAAAATATTTTGTAAACTACCTTGTGTAGAGCAAACAACTTTTTCAAATATGAGTATATTTTATCATTAGCTAACATTAATTATCAGGCAAAGTCAACCTCACAGAAACTCAGAGCGGGCTGCTACTTGTATGGAGTAATTTAAGGACACCCTAAATAACGATGATGAAAATATAGTACCTTCTTCACCAGCCTCCTACCACCCCTGAATTTCCTATGGTCAGTATTATGTAAGAGTTTATGAAGAAATAAGCATTTTACCATCAGTAGATGGTAGTCTATCAGCCATTGCACTTTGGTATGAATTACTTAAACTCAATTTTACACACTGAGATTTAGCAGAGAAGGTGCCAAGAGAGCAGTAAAAGATAGAAAAGCATTGATTGGAGACAGGTGAAGAGTAAAAGGAGGTAAGACATGTCCAACAGACAGAGTGACATTCAGCACAGATGCTATATAACAAGGGACTGTAGCAGTCATTGTTTGGCTGCAGGGCACATAGATCCTAAATGGTGCCATGAAAGTCTGTATTGTCAGGTTGGTAAAATCAGGAGAGTGTGTGCACCTACCTCACAAGTTTACCTAAAGCTAGTACTGCTTCTAAGATGGCATATATGTAGAATTTTACACTGACCATCGTAATTCAAATTATTTTCTTTAGTAATCCAATATTGAATAAAAGTTAAAATTAAATATTTGTTTGTGTATGTGTGTGTATGCACACGTATGTTTGTACCTTGCATATCATAATTTGGAGTAATGAGTGGTGAATCTGTTATGGCAAATCTAATTTAGAGTAAATAGTATAAAAGATTTATTTTTCACATCATTTATTTATTCATGTACCTGTTCCCTCATCTTATCTTAACAAATCCATTACATTTTCAGTACAAAAAGCATCTCAGCAATTAGTACAAGCATTCAGCATTGTGTCTTTTGTCTTTGAGCAGAAAAATGCAGGCATGCTCTTCCTAAGTAATCCCTAACTGTTCCAAGCAAGATGCTGGCAGAGGGGCATCGTGGGTTTACTGAATTCTCCCCAAGTTATTTTGCTGTAGAATGTATGATTCTTCAGAATTTCTGTGTGAATTTCAAAGACTACATGTTCATGCTGCAAAGAAGTGTGTGAAAAAACATAGTATTTTCCCATTCTTTTGTCTTCACTTCCTGCATCCAATAGCTGAAAAGGGAGTCAAATCTTCCCAAAATGACTATGTACTGTAAAAATGAGACACTTTAATTTAAATAATAAATAAGCTCCATGGTTACCTTTTGCTCTGATCCATGCTAAACATTAGCACCTGATCTGGTTTCCAGCATTATTGCAACAGCATTTAAATGTACAGTATAAGATTGTACTTGATTTATTAAAGTAATGAATTAGTTTTATTGTAGGTGATTAAATGTATTTTACTTTTTAAAGCACAAGAACTAGAAAAGAAGAGCATCGTTACAATCTGAAAATAACTAGAAAGATAAGTTCATTAACTTGCCTACACTTGCGCATCATAAAAACCTTGTTAAAAATTATTCCCTAGCCTGCTGTATTAGCTTCTTTATGAGGTAATTTCTCCATACAGTAATAAGATTTTTCTTTTACTCTCCAGTGCATATTAAACCCACTAATCTTCTTTTATAAACTATAGTTTCAGCCACTTTCTCAATTTACTCACTTTAAAGATACACTCCTATTAATATTAAAGGTAGCAAATGCAGATATGAACTTTGCAAAACATGCTTTCGGATTTATAGCACAATCTTTTAACAGTGTACTTCAATAGCACAAAAGGGAAAAAGCTGTAAATGTCGAGTATGTCTCATGACAAACCAAACAATCTCAGTCCCCGTAGAATTAATTTCCCACCCATTCATTAGGTGAATTAACGGTAGACATATTTTCTACTGTCAGCAAATAAAACCAGAGTGGAAAGACCCAATTCACTGAAAGAAGTAAAATAAAATCTTTCATAGGAACCACACAGATGTCAACAATCTGAATGACATGTATTATACTATGGGTGTTCCAGGGAAAAAGACAACTGGTAGCTACTTCTACTGCAGGTACTTCCCTAAGGATCAAGGTTTTCTTCTTGTATACAAAATCAGAGAAGTCACAACAGGGGCTTAAAAATTTGGTCTTTCAAAGGTTAATGTTCAGTCATTTTGGTTATATTTCTTGTTTCAATAATTCTATTTTAAACAGTTTATTATTTAATAATTGTAAAAGTAATTAATACTGCCCTTCACACATCCTGAAGTGAGTAATGTATCTTGGACATAAGTTAACTCAAATTGTTCTAGAACTTTATTTTAAAAGAGAATGCAGAAACAGCTGCCCTAACATTTTTCCTTTTACTTTAACTTAAACAAGAAAAATTTCTTTATTATCTGGGGGTTGGACTTACTTCATTCACTAAAAAACAAAGATTTTTAAATAGTTCTTTGTTTGCTTAACTGGGGGAGACATCTAAAATATGTGAGAGAAACAAAATTGCTAGCATGTAAAGGTTCTTGCAGGTCAATAAAAACTAGATAAACATCTCAGTAGAAAAAAAAGATAGAATTGAAAAAAGAGATAGAATTGAAAAGAAGAAATAAAATGAGCCTGTACATATACAAAAAATGTTCAACCTTTTCACTAGTTAAAAATGCAAATTTGAAATTTTAATGGAAAATGTCATATTGGCCAAAATGAAACTGACAAAACTGATTAAAAATAATGGGAATTTTTTAAAGTTTAGGAAAATAAAACTCTCCTATATTGCTTGTAAGCACATAAAATAGTACAATCTCTTTAGAAACTTTTGGCAACATTTAACACAATTTTCAACATGCATGACATTGACTCAACATGTCTAAGGATGCATATAGATGTATAAAAATAAATATAGAAGGTGTTGGTTAGGGAGAAGAAAATTGGTGACAACATAATTCTCGTCAATATTTTAGTAAATTATGATATATTTTAAAATATAAAATATAGTCATTATTTTATTTGCTGATATTGAAAGATATTCAAAATATACTGAGTAAAAAGCAAATTATCAGATAAGATATATTGTATGGTGTGTGTTTTTTAAAAATTCAAATATATAGTTATATGTGTTCAATGAAAAAAAGAATATACAAAAAGAACATACACTAAATGATAGCAACAGCTATTCCTGTGAAATGGAATAAGTAGTAAACAACCTGTGCTGATTTTTTTTTATTAAATATATTCTACTCTCCTTCCTTTCCACTCATCAAACACATTGAATGAATAAAGGTTTACAAACTAACTTTAATCTTCTGAAGAATATATGCTTATTGCCACAAGAAATTAGAGCCTAGATATATTGTTAACTTTTCTAAGTGGCACAAACTATTCAAGTATATGTAAATATATCTACAGGAATAGTGATATCATAGATTATTACCAGAAATCATGTGGATAAGTTCTCTGACATTTCATAGGTAATGATAGTAGGAGTCAATAATATATTTTTTTCATTTTATATTTTTCTCTTTTTGGAACACATCTGTACAAGCCATGTAAGTGTCAATAATATTAAAAATAAATTTAATGTATCTACGCCATTTTTATTAATATTGGGTTAAAAATAAAAAGTAATTATTTCCTTTTTCAGATATTTACATGTTATTACATATTTGAACTTATAACATGTTTTAGATATTTTTAAAATTTTATATACTTATTAAACTCATATTTCAGATGTTAAGCAAACTGTCATTTATTTAAAATAAAAACATGGAACAAATTTTAAATAATTTTTCTCCAAATTTGCTGTTTCTACATTAGTAAATTTTGTCTTCTAAGATTCCCCACTCTTGCTCTCTACTTTTATTTCTTATTCAACCTGATCAGTAGCTCATTCTTTTAATCACATAAGCTTTGTTCCCTCCTATATTTTGAGAGAGAGAGAGAGAGAGAGAGAGGGGGAGGGGTAGGAGAAAGGGTGGTAAAGGAGGGGTGTGTGTAAGTGTAACTTTCTTGAAATTGCTGTCATCTTTTCTTAGACCAGGTGTTAAATTTCTCCTTATGATTTCCATAAATCTACATTCTGCTTTAGAATTCCTGTTTCCATTTCTCTCCTATATTCTGAATGGTTAAAGTTTTCTACAACCCCATTTTTCCTCTGATTTCCTTGTTGAGGCCTTTAAGTCATTTCAAACGCTTCTGGTCATTACTGTCGTGTTAATGTGCTATTAACTTTCTGCCTGACAGAGCTTTATTCATCCCAACATAAACATTCCAACACAATTGGACTCTTCCATTTTACTGTTTTACTTTTACGGTTGGGGTTCCACCTGATGCTTTCTGCAAAGCTATTAATAAAGTTGTTTTCTCTGAGTTGGTACTATCAAGGGTTTATATCTTGTAGGCACCTCCATAACAAAAGCAGGTGGTAGTTTGGTCAAAACTAAAGTAACACAGAAGCCAGTTTTAAGAGAAGTTAAAGATGAAAAAAACGCACATGAAGAAAATTCAGCATTTGCACAAGGTAAAAATTATAGACACTTTGACCTGTAACAGTAAATCAGTGTGGAGAGTTTTAGAGCCTTGTTCTCTTTCTAGCAACTAGCACCTCTTATGCAGTGGATCATTAGTATTTGCTGAATGAGTAAAGAAGTGATGGAGAATAAGCTGGCTGATCTAATTTAGGAATTTAAACACTGAAAAAAGGAATCAGCCCTCCTTCCATAATCTTTTCAAGATAAATCTAATATTGTTTTATCACAGACAGTGTTCTTATATCTAATCTAAATAAAATATATATTTTAATAGTCTCAGAACCCATTGTATTTGGCAGTCATAAGCTGTGTCCACCTGCAGCATTGCACAGGCTTTAAATAAGACTTCTCTGATTAGAGAAGGACAGAGCAGGTTGGCATCATTAATATAAACTGTTTCTCCCTTCTGAGTACATATGTTGCTCCTAGTGACAGATGGGAGCATTGGCTGGTTACACAGACTGCAAAGACTGAGGATTATAGGGCAAAAAGGATGCTAAAGTAATAAAAGACCAGCTCTTGGATTGTAAGCATGGGAAGTTTCTTCATCTTTCCTTGCCCCTAGCCCATGGACAAGGGAATTGTGGGGAGTTCTGTGGCAAATTTGTTGACTAGCACACATGATAAGCAGCCTGTAATAGTGAGCTTAGCCTTATTTGTCTAAGACATTAAAGTTACCCTTTTTAGTCAAGTGTTTTATTCTGGCATTTTGGAAAAATACATGATGCCAAACAGAATATTTATAACAAACCTTTTAAGGTTTATTCTCATCTATTTCTGCCCTCAAAGGTCATTTCATAAAAGAGATCAAAAGGCAGCTTCCTCCAGGCCAGCTCAGTGGGTGGTAAGCAGCAGATTAAGTACAAACAGAGCCCTGAAGAAGTACAAATCTGTAAGACTTGTTTTACACAGTTCCATAATATATTGTCTCCATTACTGTGCCACATAATTACATATATGAAGTAGTTTAATTATAACTGATATAATGAAAAAGCATTAAAAATGATCTTGAAACAAGCTTACCAAATGGGCTTCCTGTGAATATCTAAACTCTTCACTGGTGGGAACTTTTTATTCAGTAATTTAAAAGTCTTCAGGAGCCTGACATCACTTGATGGGTAAATACTATCCAAAAAATAGATTCTATCTTTCCAATCATTAAATTTCTAGTGTTAGGAACAACTGAAATTTTAGTTTGGTTTTTATTTTCCAGAGCAGAACTAATTAAGTAGCTAAAAATTTGGATTTAAAGTACGTATTCTAGAAATTTTTTTTCTACACCTTTTTACTTTTATAGGTGCATCCAGTCAACACTACTGTATGCCTCCTGTGTTTAAGGCACAATGCTCAGCCTCATTTTTATGAGAAGACTCTTTAGCTGACAGCTTGCAAGGAAATTGGAATCTCAGTCTTTTTATTTCCATGATGAACTGAATTTTGCTAACAACTGAAATGAACAGGTAACAGATTCTCTCCTAATGCCTCCAGAAAGGAAGACTACCAACACCTTGATTTTAGTCTGGTGGGATTTATAATAGACTTCTGACTTACAGAACTTTAAAATAATAAATTCTGTTGTTTTAATGCACTAAGTTTGCAATAACTTGGTACAGCACTGGTAGAAAACTAATACACCAAGTTAGAACATAGACTGGATAATAAGATATGGAGAAGAATGAGGTGCATATGGTAAGATTTCACACTTAATTTTAATTATAGTGGCCAATGGGAAAGAAAATCAGTGAAGCCAGAATGAAGAAGAAGAAGAAGAAAAAGAAAAATGAAAACAGTAAGAGGAGGAGGAAGAGAGGGAGAAATCGTGGGAGGAAGGGCTAAGGTGGAGGTAGTGAAATTTTGAGCCAAGAAAGAAAACTGCAAAATCATTTTCTTCTCCACTGTAAATGGCAAAATATAGAATTTTTTCCATGTACTTAATTGAGAAGTACCTAGGTTCATCTTCATAAAGGGCTTCTCTTAATACCACTTGGAAAACTTTGTTAATATAAAATATTAGAATAATACAGCACTGATTGTAAATATTTTATTTATTTACATCTGCCTCATTGCCAGTAGACAGAGTTATCTAACAAAAATAAGTACAGTGGAATAAAATTTAATGTGTGGTTGTCAGGAACCTTTTGCTTGGAAGTAAATAAAAAGCAACTAGAAGTAACAATCTAAAGAGAATTTATTGTACGGATTTGAGGACAGCTTAGAAAATCCAAGCACAGGAATGCAGAGCTGCCTCAGTACCAACTAGACATGGAAATCGAATGTGGTCAGCACATTCCCTAAGTATATTTTAACTGCTCTTACACAACATCTGTTCCATCCTGCTTTCTCACTGTTCATTGCTTTCCTTTGTTCTGGTCCACAAGGTAGCATGGGGTCATCAAGAACACCAAGTTTTAATTTTATTAGAGATTCCTGAAGACAGATTGACTTGCCTCTCTCTGCCCCAAATCCAAACCAAAGAGACTCATTTAGCCCAAGTTAGGTCAGGACCTGATCACCTGTGGCCAACAGTCAGGTTAAGTTAGGTTAAGTAGATGCAGGAGGCTGTGTGGAAGGGGGAAGCCCCAGATAAAAGGTACTGGTCAGACAGTTCCATATATATTCACTATAAATAGATAAAATGTGCAAAACAGAAAATAAAGAGAATGCTAAAATAAAGCCAATGTTAACATTGCTACACAAAAGTGCACATCAGAATGGTCCTGTGCAATTTTTAATGGGGGTGGTAAGTTTGACTCTGAGCTTCTTAACAGTCAAATTAAAGATGGGAACATAATTGGCTAAACGAGTCATCACTTCTGTGAGATAAAACTTTTTAATAGCTAAAGAAAAGCAAATTCTATCAGCCACTTAATTGTCAGAGAAATTTTTTTAGATGCGTTTGGTCCTCCAAAACAGATTCTTATGTGGTATAATGGACAGTATTGTAAGGAGCATAATGCAATACCACTTGAGACTTTCATACAGCTATTCGTAGTGGACTATTCACTGCAACCAATAGCACAGAGGTCAGCAATATTTGTTGACTGGCCACCTGTTAATGGATTTACAGTAAGTATTAATATTATTCATTAAATCTAATTATTGATGCTGATTTTAAAAAGGAAAAAAATATTCTTGATCATAAAGTCCAGCTAATTTCCTGGTAATGTTCATGATGAATGTTGAGAATATAAATTTTAGTAAAATCTCATTAAATAGTTAAATTTCTATCAAAACCAGGGATGGGCTGGTTGAGGTTTGAAAACCAGTTCTAGATGATGGTGGGTGGGAGAATTGCAGTGTGCCTTAATATGTACAATTCTTCAATTCTTGTGGTGTAAATCCTCCCTTTCTTAGCCAATTTCAAGCTAGCACTGTGATATCACTGAACATGGAGTTGGGAAAAGGTACGCTACTGGACACTATTATATAGCATTTCTACCATACATAGATGTAAATAACATCAATAACAAAGATGACAGTAAAAATGTAGCAAACAATAGGAAGTAGTAAACTTTCAGTATTTGTTACTCTATTAGTTAGGATTCTCCAGATAAACAGAAACAGCAGAATATGTAAAGATATATGAAGTGATTTATTATGGAAAGTGGCTCATGCAGTTATGAAGGCTACAATAGGCTGCCTACAAGCTGGAGAACCAGGACAGCTAGTAGTGTAATTCAGCGCAAGTCTGAAGGCCTGAGAATTGGTAGTTGGAGGAAGGATACTATGGTTTGAATACATCCCCTAAAAATTCATGTGTTGGCAACTTACTAGTTAATGTAACAGTGTCCGGAGGTGGGGTCTAATGGGAGGTGTTGAGGTCATGTGGGATGCACCCCATGAATGGATTAACTCTTTTTTAAAAAGGGCTTGTGAGTTTGTTCTCTTTTTCTCTCTTTCCCCTCTACTTTCCACTATGTGAGGACACAGCAAGAAGGTCCTTGCCAGGTGCCAGCATCTTGATGTCAGAATTCCCAGTTTCCAGAATAGTGAGGAAATAAATCTCTGTTCTTTATAAATTTCCCTGTCTCAGGTATTCTGTTATAGCCACACAAACAAAATAAGACATGGGGGCACTCATGTAAGTCCCAAAGTCCAAGGGCCCAAGAACTGACAGGAGAAGATGGATGTCCCAACACAAAGAGAAACAAAGAATTTGTCTTTCCTCTGCCTTTTTGTTCTACTCAAGCCCTCAATGGATTGGGTGATGGCTGCCCACACTGGGCAGATCTTTATTCAGTCTACTGATTCAAACGCTAATCTCTTCTAGAAACACCCTCACAGACACACCTAGAAATCAGATTTTATCATCAATCTAGGCATCCCTTTACCAGTCATGTTGACATATACAATTAACCATCACAGTTACCCAGTTTATTTGTAAATTTATATCATTTAATTTTTAATGATGGCTATATTTATTCACTAGCCCTCAAAGTTTCTGAAAATTTAGCAATCAGCTCTTGTAAGCTAGCACAAGCCAGCTCTATAACACTACTAAAAAACCAACACCAATCATTTATTGATTTCTAAAAATGTGTTAACAATTAATTAAAAAATGCAATATGGAACACAATTGGTTATAACATAATGGCAATCAGCAAATTTTTTTAAAAAGCTGTTTTGCTCCAGTATAAAAATAAACTTCTGTTTTATTGTTGTGGGTGCTTTTCCAGCTCTGCCTTTTTTGGTCTACGGTTGACAGTTGTGAGTTGTGCAGTAGTTTGTTTTAATGGTCCATAAACCCACTGAATTTGATCAACTCCAAATTCAATTCCAAATTCAATTGGTATGGCTGGATTTGATTTTCTGATTCATTATTTTAGCTTTCAATAATAAAAACTTTTACTATTTTAAATCATGCAAGAAAATAATCCTCTTATTCTAGGTCCGAAGTCTTCAATTTTCTAACTCTTTTTTATTAACTAAGTAAATATTTATGATGGAATTCTTAAAAATATGGGATTTTTTTTTAGGAATGCAGCTATTTTCTGATAGCTTAGCATACGATATTTAAAACTTTTAAGTTGCTTTCGGAATGTTAGAGTCTTAAATTTCTGAAAAATAAAAAAAAAATCAATGGCATAAAATATGAAAACAGATAATTTTTTAAAGAAAAGAACATAAAATTAGCTGATGAAACAACTCATAAAATATTCAAAGGATACCACAAATTAGAGCTTGTTATATTTATGTTCTACTCTAGTAAACAGTATTTGGAGTTTTGGAGATTTGGCATCTGGTTTAAAGACCTAAAAGCAGGAGCAAAATATGTTCTTCCAGAACCAAGAATGGAAAGATAAAATCCAAACATATGAGAAAATTCTTGAATGTTGGATCTGAATCCAATCAGAAATTTAAGAAATGGGTGCTATGAAGGAAATGTTTTGCACAGGTATAAATAGCTAATTTCTGAAAAATAATGTTCACTTTCAATTTTAATGTAATATGAGATAAGGTAGAAGCAGGATAAAGAAGGGGAATCCAATGGATGGAACAGAAATGAAAACATGGTTGTCACCAGGTAGCAGGAAAAATCATCAAGAAAAGCTTGATGAGTCTCCTCTCTCCCTCCTATTATTTATGATCAAGAGACAAGGAATCAGTGCAAAGTGGGTTAAGTGTGAGAAGGAGAGATTATGATAGAAAGGGTTTTATATAGACTTTTCAGTTGCTAGAGACCTCATCACAGCCGCTACTTTGTAATGATTTCATTTCTCCCATGTTTCACCTATGTCATAAAATAGAAAGTCATTCATACTAGTTAGTTAGAATATGTATAACACAGCAATTAAGAGTGAACATTCTGGGGTAAGACTGCCTATGTCCAAATCCTGGGTCTCCCACTTACCACTTATGTAAACTTAGGCAAGATACTTAAGCGTTTTACGCATCAGTGTTCCCGTGTATATTATGGGGTAATAACAATTAACTTATAGGGTTTTTATAAAAATTTAATTAATATATACAAATATATCAGGAATGTCATCAATCACCATGATCATAATTATCATTACTATTTTATATTAATATTATGAAAAGACCATAAATGTACACATATAGACCACCTAAATTGTCAAAAAGATGTTAGTTAAAATTTTTCTAAAATTGAAGCCTATAACAACTGTTTAGATAGTTCCCAGAAAAAAGTTGTCTGCTATATTGAGAGCAATCTATCCAAATAAGTGGTTAGTGAAGTGAACTCACAACACAGATGCAGAAGATAAAATCCTACAGCTGGACCTAAGCTTCTGCAGGACTGCCGCATCTTAACCTTGTCTGACCTGGTGGAAAGAGGATCTCAGCAAGCTGCCCCATAACTTTGGGAAAACTACCCCTAGATGGAGCAGTTTAATTGAAAATTCCAAAATTCTCTACTGGGATCATATCATCCTTACCTAAAGAGTCTAGAAGATATTTTCTGCCACCCAGGGGATACTTTTTTTCCTTCAGTATGCTCCAAGCAACTGGGTTTAAACCCCTCCTTCTTCCTTTCTCTCAAAGAGAAGCAATGAAGTTATTTGGAGAACCATAATTTTTTTCTTCAAGTTCTATATGAAGCTAGACTAGATTAAAGAGAAAAAGGTTTAATAGCCTGATCAAAGGACTCAAATCATTTGTACATACAAAATAGAATGTGGTTTCGTGTGTACATGTACGCATGTATGTGTGTTTCTTTAGGATGTGTGTGTGCACCCACATATGTGAGTAAGGAAATGTCTGTGGACAGATGCCTGCATCAATGTCTCTGTAGAGAGGAACAGGGCAACACCCATGGTACGCTTCACTGTGTGCTAGAAAATTCACAGACATTTGGAGAAAAGAGTGGGAAAATATGACCTCTCAAATATTACATCCTGAATAGGCTCAAGAAATACATCTGTACCAAAATAAAGGCCTAAAGATAGAATGTGATCAGCTTTAAACTTAAGGATAATCTTGGAAAGTGATTTGAGGTGTTTGAAAAGAAAGTTAGGTCAGTAAAATAGCATGTTATATTTGTATTGTTGTATTGGGTTTTTTTTTTTTCTCAAAATGCATTTAATACCCATGCCCTTCAAAATAAAAATTCTGTTTTTGGTCTTTTATCTGAAGAAAAACATATAGCTTGTAGGATTTAAACCAGTTTCCAGTTTTATTTTTACAGTTTTGATAAGCTCAGCCCTGTGAAAAGGCTGTCATGTGTTTGCTTTATTTATAGAAGCATATCAAACACATCTCCTTATTTACCAAAGAAACGACAATGTGTGCTACTCCTACCAGTGGACTCATGCAGTAGCACTGGCATATGAGTCAAAATTGACCTTCCACAGAGACAAACAAGTAGGAAGTACATTAAGCCCATTTTAGTTTAAAGTTGTTCCTTGAATATTTTACTAGCAAAACTGCCACCTGTTTTGTAACTTAAGGTTTATGATCTCCCTTGAAGATATATTCATTTACAAATTTGTGACGTGAAGCCTGAAGGCATGGTACCTAGCACCACTGATGATAGTAATTTTTTAAAAATACGTTGTCCTCTATAAGATTATAAAAAAGCTATATTTTAATTAAAACTTTTCTTATTATACCTCCAAAATAGTTTGTTTTATTAAGAAGTTATATATTCTGCTATCATGTATAATGTTTTTTGCTTTAAAATGGGGAAATACGTTGTTTAATTACAAAAAAATATTAAAAAGGAAAGAAAAACATCTAGACAACAAATGAAACTAAGGCAATTTTTAAATATTATCCATACTATTTATAAGCATTTCACAAGTACTAATAATCTATTCTACTTTTTAAAAAGCCAAATTTAGAAAAAATCCTGGACAGTTACAACTTAAGAACTATTAAATATATTTATTTTGCCTTTATTCTATTTAAGGAGAGTGGAAAATATTTGCCACCCAATCAACAAAGGCTTCATATAAAACTTTATGATATTATATTATAATTTCAATTTGAAATGCTTATAAATATGCTTGTGGTTTGCAAATTCCTTGAAATCTCTCTCATTTTCTACACTTTTGTTTGATTGTACAGTGGGCACTCAAGCAACACTTGAGAAATTTGATTGAAATTAAATAGCAGCCCAACTTTGTGGATTCCCTTTATTCATTTGTTTACTTTTACATTCATCAGGTGCTATGCTAGGTACTATGTAAGCCCTGCACATACTATGGTAAGCAAAGTCTAATATAATCTAATAAAACTATGTCAAGGAATGACTATAGATGTGGACTAATTTATTGCTGAAATTAGAAACGTAAAATTGAATCTAAACAATTTTACAAGATACCTTAGTACTACTCCCCTCAAAAAATATGTATCGTCCCCCTATGTCATTTACTGCTCCATAATTTGCTTATACTTGCCCAGCATCTGCACATATGGCTTTATTTCCCTTGGCAAAGATAGACTTGAACTGATTCCTCCACCGACCCTGTCTAGTTTCTCTTGTAACCAAAGGCATATAATTCAAAGTGTTTGTCAGTAATTAAGGTGCCAGTTTGTGACCTGAAAGTGGACAGGGGTCACTGGAGTATGCTGTTTTCCAAACCCTTATTGCTATATGGTGGCACTAACTGGAAATTACATAGATGATGATAGACAGACGATAGATAGACGATAGATAGATAGATGGACAGATAGAGATGTAATCCTTTATACTTATGGGTCCTAGCTTCCAAAAAGGAAGGTCTGCTTTTTAAGGAAATAGACAATATTGTGTTCTTCAGTGTTACAACACCAGGAGCCTAGAAAGAGAAAAAGAACAGTGGAAATAAAGCACATTGGACATGCCAATAAATTAATGATAAATTATTAAAGCATGATTGGAAATATTGCCATTTTTCATAGCTGTCACTTTAAGTATAAAAGCATCAGCACATTAAACTAGTTACTGCTTTTTCATAATTGAGACTTTAGCTTCTAGCTGTGCCCTGCAGCTTTTCATTAATCACTGGGACTGAAGTTCAAGCTCAGTGACAGCTTAGAAGGCATTAAATGGGCAAAGTATTTTCCAGGTACAGTTAGGAAAGGCCTTTTAGTCCTATAATCCATAGCTAATTGTTTTTCAAAGTCTCTAAACACAATCTACTCCTGGCGTTTCCTAGTGACAGAATTAGCAGCAAACTGGTTTTCTTTTTATCTTCCCAGGCTTTCTCTCACTAAAATCTATGGAGAGCCTATTGTTAGCTGCATAAAACAGGTGCAGAATGACTGTGATATGTAAAACTGAAACTGATACTTAACCAAGGAAACATTTATTAGATTGCCTCTGAAACAATACTTCCTGAATACTTATTCTAATCATACCATTTAATTTGTCATAGAAGAAACAAGATGGCATGAAACTTTGTGCACAGGCGAGTTCACTTTTCTAATGGAAAAAAAAAAAAAGACCCATTGGATTGTTTTAACAAGTGCAACTGAATCTTCACCCAACATGGAATAAGAATGCAGCATCCCACATTTACCCTTGAACTCCAAGATTCCCAGCATAAGCCCTCTGTTGCTTTGGTTCATCATTTTTTTTCCTTTTCTGCAAAGTATTGTACATCAGGTTTTAATGGATGTGCCAAAACATTCTTTCTTTTGTATAACAAATTATCAGGAGCATTGAGGTTCATTAATTATGTCATCTAATTGGATTGAGGCAGGTGCAAAATACCTCAGATGAAGTGGTCACTGGCAGAAAGGCCTAAGTGCAAGTTTTTCTATTAGAAACCAGCATGTCTCCAGACTCCTGGAATTACTTTGTACTTATTGATTAATGGCCATAATTTATTACAGTGCAGAAGATCTTGCATTGAGTTAAATGTGTGATTAATCAATTTTCCATCAAATTATGAACAGAAGACCAGTTGCCAGAAAGAAAATACCAAGTGCATTTTCCCATGGTGTAAATATATCAGGACTTCAGCTAATAACTGTCTATCACTTGCTTAATATTCCCTGTCATACTGATAAATATCATCTCCACAAATGGGCCACAGGTAGTAATGATGGAAAGACCACCAAACATGTTTTATAGCTGCCCTTCTTATATAATGAAATACTCTTTGAGCCCATCTCAAAACAATTTATTAATGCAAAATTCATTTCTGCCTTTAGCTTGAAATACATCATTGTTAAGTCAACAATCTCATATTAAACTGAGAAGGGATATTGAGGAAAGAAAACCTTAGGCGAAAGAGAGATGAATTTTGGACTTCTGTGCACAGTAGCTCATTTTTATTTTCCGTCAAAAATTCAGACATGTGACTAATTGTTGTCAATTCTAATCTGTTTTTAGAGCACAGCTTATGTGTGGCTTGGGAACACTAAAGGGATCTGCTGATTGAAGAGAAGAATGCATTTTGTTCCAAAGGTTAATGTCTTGGATTAAATAACAGGTATTGTGAGGGTTCACAAATTACCTATCTCCTACAAGCAAGGGCACTTCATCTTACAACTAAACTAGGTAGATGCTACCTCCTAAAAAAAATGTGAAAGACAAGTGAAAATGGTAAGGTAACATAGCAGTACCTGAATAAATCAAGTTTTTAAAAACTGAAGTTGTATTAAAACCTAGGTATAGAGATAAAAATTGATTAGGATAGATAAAGATTTAACTGGAATGAATAAATGTAAATATAACGGTGATAAGTCATTGAGCCATCCCAAACCAGAGGTAGTAAAATAATACATACAACAACTTTGAAGGAAGCTGAACCACGCTTGGGCAATGTAAGAAGTGTCCTAAAATGCTAGAGCAGAAGGATCTTATAGATCACCATTTTTCCTCTTTCTGGAGCTGAGGTAAATGATCCTAGGTGTAACGCTTGCTGTACAGATCTCAGTCAGTGGCACACCAGCTCTCTCAGTGAGTCTACAGACCCCAACTCCATGAAGTAGGGCTTTTAACATCACTCTTTCTATACTAGGGGCATAAATCCTTGGCCAAACTCTCTGGTAGAAGTTCACTCAGTGACATACCTATAAGTTTCATCCTGATATTTTAGGCCCTCTGTCTTGATGCTGGGGAAATAGAATGGATTCCACTCTACTTTATCTGAAATTAGGATATTTTGTCTTAAGCCTATCCCTCAATAGAGGGCAATTTTCCTTATCCCCAAAATTCTTGGTTCTATTATACTAGGACACCTGGTACAAAGACTTGCAAGCCATTTTTCCCCATTACCACAGTCTCTTTAGCTGAGTAGATTATCAAGCCCCCAAACATTTTCTTCTCCAAATGTAGTTATATCTTCTTATCAACTTTAGATTCCTTGAATTTCTAGACTACACAAGCAAGTGGAATATGAACTAAAAGCTGTATCTAAAAGCTATATCTAACACCATGCCCATTAATATATTTGATATGTAATTTGGAAAATGTAACCATGGAAATAGTCTCCCCCAGCCCTTTTTTTAATGTCACACAGGAAATTAATTTTAATGGTTTCCCAATTCCTTCTCCTGTGTTGTACAGAATTTTTAAGTATGCTTGTATTAGATATTTTATGCTAGGTATTACAATTCTGTAATTCCTCAAGCTCAAGTCTCAATCATTTTAACACCTATTAAATCTCTCCAGCTAGAAGAGATCAAACTTCTTTTCCTTGGAAGAAGGGGGATTAGGGCTTTCCACATGCCTAGGAAAAACATATACTACAGAGATATTTCCCTAGTCCTGCAGAATTCTCAAGTTGAATCTCACTCCATCATCTACTTTAATAGTCTTCATTTGTCACACCATGTCTTAAGGTAGACCTCAACTTGCCACATAGAGGAAGTTTCTGCTACCGGAAGGAGAGGTAGCATAAAAGAACACATGACTATAGTGGAGAAATTGGAATCCTTGTCTACGGCTTATAGGAATGTAAAATGGTACAACCACTATGGAAAATCATATGGTAATTCATCAAAAAAATAAACATAGAATTACCATATGATCCAAAATTTCCATTTCTGGGCATTTACCCCAAGAATTGAGAGTAGGAAACCAATCATATATTTGCACACCTATGTATATTCATAGGAGCATTATACACAATAACCAATAATGGAAATAGTTCAGTATGCATCTACCAATGAATGAATTTTTAAAAATGTGGTACATACATACAATGAAATACTATTCAGCCATAAAAATGAAGGAAAGTCTAACACATGCTACAACACATGTAAATCTTGAAGACATTGTGCTAAGTGAAATAAGCCAGTCACAAAAAGAAAACTGTAGTATAATTACACTTATATGAGGTAGCTAGAATAGTCAAATCCATAGCGATAGAAAGTGTAACAGTGGTTACTAGGGGTTGGAGAAAGAGGAAATGGGGAGTTATATTATGTAATGGGTATACAGTTTCAGTTTTGCAAGATGAAAACCCTTCTGGAGATGATTAGTGGTGATGGTTGTACAACAGTGTGAACACATTTAATGCTGCTGAGCTGTACGCTTAAAATGGCTAAAATAGTAAATTTTATGTTATGTAAATTTTTGCACAATAGAAAAGAAATAGAAAGAATACATGACTATAAAGACAGGGGCAAGTGGGAAAAAGGAGAGCAGCTCAGAAATGGCCGTGCTAGTTTGAGTTTGAACTCTCCCTTGATATGATACAGACCCTGGGAAGTTATGGCCAGTCCACTTTAAGCAATGCAAAATATGATTGATCTACACGTGGAGAGGTTTGTTAAGTTCAATTATGTGACATGTCATTGTTGAGTATATTTCTGCCTCTTGACAAAGAACCAAACAGGGAGATGAGTGACTCTGATTGGCAGGCCCTGTGCAGCAAACACTGTGTAAAACTGAAATGGGAATCTTTAATTTGTGTGTATCTCTGATTCTTCAGTGGCTGTAGGTTTGGAATCCAGTTTACCTACCGTTGCCACTGCAGTGGAGAAAGTGGATGCCCTTTTTAGAGGAGCAACCATTACTTGCCTCCCATGATTGTGTCAGTGCTGGAATGAAGGTTATGCATTGCCAAATCTTCCAATTTAAAAAAAAATATATAAACATTTATGAGAAAATTTCTAATGTTTAAATATTGGCAAATTTAAAAATCCCGTTAAAATACTGTATGTGTTTCAACCTTGTAAAAAATTTACCCTTTAAATCACCATTTTGGGCCGGGCGCGGTGGCTCACGCCTGTAATCCTAGCACTCTGGGAGGCCGAGGCGGGTGGATCGCTCGAGGTCAGGAGTTCGAGACCAGCCTGAGCAAGAGCGAGACCCCGTCTCTACCAAAAATAGAAAGAAATTATATGGACAACCAAAATATATATATACAAAAAATTAGCCGGGCATGGTGGCGCATGCCTGTAGTCCCAGCTACTAGGGAGGCTGAGGCAGTAGGATCGCTTAAGCCCAGGAGTTTGAGGTTGCTGTGAGCTAGACTGACGCCACGGCACTCACTCTAGCCCGGGCAACAGAGCGAGACTCTGTCTCAAAAAAAAAAAAAACAAAAAAACAAAAAAAAAATCACCATTTTGTTCTTTCTGCTTCAATGAATCAGGTCAAATCCTCTACCACCATGATTCCTTTTCTAGACCACACTGATTAGAAAATATCTCTCTCCCATCTCTGAACTCACAGATACATTGTTTGTATCTGCTCATACACTTAATAGATGCCATATTTCTTTATTGTTTCTGTGTGTGTGTGTGTGTGTGTGTGTACAGTTGTATACTTTTGACTACTATAATCCAAGCTTCTTGAGAACAGAATGCAATTATTCATCCTTAAATATATCCATGATGGAATATCTTATACCCATATCTGCTAAATAATCACTTGCTAAATATATGAATATATGAATGAATGAACATAAGCTAAGGAGGGTGATGACCTCAAATAATAGCTTACATTATACCATAAATATATTTCCAAAGTCCAAATCAGTTCACAATGTTTTCCCTTTTTAATTTATAAATTCATTTTTATGCAAAGTTTATGTATTTTTTTAAATCTTGGTATTATTCCCTTCTATGTACTAAATGCTAAGATATATTTCTTAATTCTTTTAGTCCTGATTAATGTTAATTAAGTGGCAAATTTTGCATATTAACTAATATAATCCTTACACAAGTCCTACAATACAGAAGCTATTTTTGCCCCTAATTTCAAATGAAGAAATTGAGAGGTATAAAGCAACTTGCCTGAGATCACATAGAGAGCAGTAACACAGCCAGAAATGGATCCTAGGCAGTAGGACTCATGGCCACCACATGAGGCCATTTCCATTAAAAATGCCTGGAAGGATTATGTGAGTCACTTTGTTTTGCTATCAAATATTGTTCATTCTATCTAACTAACTATATATATTTTTGCACCCATTAACTACATTGTATGCCTGTATCAAAACATCACATGTACCCTATAATATATACAACTATTATGTATCCATAGGAATACAAAAATTTTTTAAATCACATCTGCAAAAAAAAAAATGCCTGGAAAATAATTTCTAATAGGAGCTACTCAGGGCCTGGGAATGGGGAGAAGAGGATAAGGGTAAAGACTTCAATGGCTATCATTTCCTTCAGCTAAAATTTATGTTTTTTGCTATTTTTTTTCATTCTTTTACACAAAAAGAGATGCAACTGCATTTGTCAGACCCACAGTTGAATTGAAACTGTAGGTTGAGCACTAACACAACAGTTTAGAAAAAAATCAATGCAAATTTTCTGTTACAATCAATTGGCTATATGGAATTTATAATAGAGTTGCATATTTTATCATTTGTAAATTGTGTGCTGTACATTTTTTACATCAGTAAATCTACAATAAATGCTTTATATACTACATAGACACACACACACACACACACACACACATTCATACATTTTGTCCCAGAGAATCATTTACCACACACCATTCTATTGGAGAAATTGTGGGAATATTTGAGATCTGGCTAATGGAAGCTGAGCTGGAGATCTATTAACTTTGGCTTAGTGGAATATACTTATGAGGTTTGCAGTCACTTGCATGTATAGCTAAGTTATTGTTAGCCATACACATTTAGGAAAAGCTTCTATAAATATTCAACTGCTCCCGGTGCTGACTTAGTACAATGACTTAAAAATGCAGGGTCAGAGACTGCGTTGTGCTATGAACATACTTGTAGTGCGTGGTTCAGGAAGTCCAAGGGTTGTGGTAAAGAAACAGGAGCCAGAAGTTAGTCTGTGGAAAATTCCTCCAATTAAGAGCCATGAAAATTATTAGCAGAAAATTAGGATTTCCTTTTAATAAATTCAAAATTTTCCCTTTCAGGATCATGCACAATATTTGACAGTTTACAGCTATAAAACACACCATATTTTATTTTTAAAATGTATACCTAATTTAGAAAGGCAACTGTTTAAAGTAGGAGGAAAAACTATAAAGGAAGATCTCCGAGTATAAATTTTTTTTTCCTTTCTTGATGGAAATGGCATATTCAATAAAGCTAGAATTCAGCATTTTAACTGCATTTTGGAAAATGTTGTAAACTTTCGATAACACAACTGAAAAATTATAATCATCTGATCTGGGCATATGTGAAGGTTACATTCTTTTGCCTTCTTTACCATAATTTACTAAAAAACTAGAAAAAGTCAGATACAAATAAATAAAATATGAAAGAAAGGTAATAAAGTCAAGCAATGAAATCAATATAAATTATTGTTAATTTTAATAAAACTTTTGTCAGACCCTAGCAAAATCAGTGAACTCATTAAGAAGAGATACAATTCAGACAACTAAATTTCAACTGTAGTGAAATGATAGTGACTGTTCCTGAAAGAACCTGCTAGACTAACAGATAATGAGTAAGAATGTTATGTGAGGGTGGTGATGTGTTGGAAAGAACATGGGCCTGTTACTTAATAAACATGGGTTCTAGCCCTACCTCATCCCTAACCAATTGTGACACTGAGCTATTTGTGGTTCCTCACTTCTGAAAAAAAACAGTCATTCAGTTGAACCAAGAGTCAATCACCTGACTGAATCTCAAGTTCTCTGTCTCATGCTCTCTCTCAATCCATTCTGATATTTGTCATAAATTACCATCATGCATGTAGGTACACAATTCCTACAAATTAATGTTGAATAGTTTTTCAAATATGGCATAGGATAATGCACTGACTATTCTGAATCCATTTTATACTGAATAGGTCTCTTGCCTTTCAGGAATTTGTCTTCCTCATCCCATGTCACTCCAGTCTCCCCCAAAACACTTTCTGTCTCATTGTAACGTTGCCAAGGACATTCATCTGTACTTTGCCTGCCTATCTTTGCCTCAGTAATGTGAGATGTCCAAGCTGGGCAAAGGAGTTGGAAATTCAGTGTTCATTTCCCAGACTGTGGTGGCTGTGGTCAAGCATTAGAGAAATATTTATTTCTTATTCATACATTCTGGGACACCAATTAAGAAAGCTGCTTGGATCTGTTCCACAGCAGAGAGTACTGAGGCCAAATGCTTTTATACATTTTATCCATGACTTGGATGGTGAAACAGGGATCCTGTTTATTCATTTTAACACATTGACTGCCACACTAGGAAAAAAAATTTTTTTCCTTAGGGCAATGGTGTTTTATTATGAAAATAGAATAAAAACTTCGAAAACAAAACTATCCTTTCTAATTTAATGAAAATTTTTTTTATTGTTTTCTGTGTGTAAGTTATATGCAATTAAATTGTAATAACAAGAACATCAACAAGTAAGATTTTCACGAACCAATTGCACGGTTTTACCCAGGAGGCCACCCATCACATACTACGTATGCTACAGCATGGCAGCATGAGTTGCCTGTGCACCATGCAGTTCCCAAGGTAAAGAGACATGTGAGTTACATATGCTTCACGAGGCCCCGGGCTCAAAACTAGTGTCAGTAAGTACAACTCAAATGGCAGTTAATGTGTTAAAAATGAAATCCTGGAAGGAGTTGTAGTTTATCCCTTGGGAAATTTAATTAAAATTCAAGGAAATCTCAGTAACTTGGAAAAGTCATCAGGAAAAGGTTTAGCAATCTCAAGAGACATACATTGGATGATACAATTTAAAAGTAAATTTTTTTCAGTAAATTAAATTATCTAAATGAAAAATGAATTGTACTGTGTATAGTTATGAATAAGTTTAAACGGCCTAGTGCTCAGACTGGGGCTTCAAATTAAACAAGATTTAGCAAATTTTAATCTAGCTTTTTTTAAATCTCCCCAAAACCATCATGAGTCTGACTGAACTTGGACATACAAAGGAATACTTTCAAATTCATCCACATTTTTATCCTTTAAATTAGTAAAATGAATTTAAAACAGTAAAAAAAAAAAAACAGTATTATAATCTCTAGGAATTTTAGGTTCAAACTTTTCTCTGTATGTTGGACATTACTGTAGAAATATATCTGGTTATTGACTGAAAAAGTTAAGAGAAAAAAGATATCTTGCAGATAATTCAGAACAAAGCAGTAACAGTGGCCATAGAATTAGAAAACTTGACTATAAAAAGAAATCTTAATAGAAATTAAAATTATTAAAAATGAAAAATAGGATGCTCGAGGAATGACAGATTTAATAAAGATTTTGATGTTTGTAAGATGCTCTTTCTTGAAACTATGAATAGAAGAAACTTGTTTTTAAAGTGGAGTTTGGACCTAAGGAAGCTTTTTGTAACCATCTACTTATAACTTTGGCTGCAGTGCAGGAGGGCAGTCCTACAAAGTAGAAAGCCTAGCTGCCCAGGTCTATAATTAGCACCCTCTGCTCTTTCCAGCCTCAAAACTGCCTTGAGGCTCTTCTAGCTCCTAGTGTCTCCTTTTAAATGCAAACATATTTGGGAATGGTTGCCCTTAATTTACTTATCTTATCTATCACTTAACACCTTAGTAACCAGAAACCCAACTAAAAGAGAAAGAGCAACTGGGTGAGGGTTTGGTGGGTGTGGAACTGTACTGGGGGAAAGAGGGATATGTCGAAAAAGGAAAAGAGTATTTGTTAGAAAGGAGGAATGTACCCAAGATGTCCCTCATATCAGTTCATTTTTGGTGTGCATACCAAAGGTCACCAACCCTTGACCTAGCATAACTGTTGAGTTTGGTATGAAATGATGAAAGAAAATTTAAAGAACTCTCTTTAAACTTGTCAAAGGCACAAATTCCAAACTCCATGAGGCACTTTCATCTGTAGAGCTCCAGGATTGGTAGGGAAGGATAGAAAGTGAATGGTTTGAAAATAGTTAGGTCCCTTTAACTAAAATTAGTTTCTGGCGAAGACTCTCAGCAACGTCGGCCTACATTTTCCAGAACTATTGCTCTTGTGCTTTTGCCTAAGTGTGTTTTTGTGTTTCCAAAATCAGGATTAGCCTGTAAAGAGAAATAAGAAAAGCTGTGACTAAATGAAGGAGAAAATAAACTTCATTGATCATTACTTCAGCAAGGTAAGACTCCTCTGTGAGAGGAGTCCTACGTGAAAAACTTAGTTTTGTGTCTCTGATATACCCTGTTAAAAACTGACGTTTAGCCAAGAAGAAAGAATTGGCTTGCACTTATGTAAGTGGCACTATCCCTACCCAAGGGAAGTGTAAAGCTCTTTTCTCTAGGTGTATGCCACTTTTCTTGCTTGACATGCATTAAAATTTTGTTTTCATTCCCAAGTGTGGTTATGCACTATAAACTGTTTAGTTTTAAGTAGCTACACTATGTGCAATTGAAAAAATGGAAAATGGGCAGACATAGCTCTTATAGTCATATGATATGTATATTGGTCAAAAAAGTGTTGAAAAAACCATCAAAAAGTGGGAGTACAAGTTACTACTGCCTTGGGATGTCTGAATATTACATACTGTCCATTTAAGTGAAAAATTACTGAAGCACATGCTTGAGCAGTATAAGAACTAGATCAAACTTAACTTTGAAGAGCTGCCTTTAAACAAACCACATATATATACTCACTCTGACTGGGCAGAGAAGGCTGTAATAAATTGAGTAAAACCGTTTTTAAAGCTTACTTTGACCAACACATAGTTTAGTAGTGGTGGCTTTGTTGTAGAATACACTAATTTTCTATTCTTGGCATATCAAATAAGCTTAATAAAATGGCAAGCTTTTCTCACTTTTCTGCAAAGTGTGTATGGAAACTCCATTCCCAGTATTTTTCATAACCAGCCCTTCCAAGATATTTTAATTTTTGTATTTACCTTTACTTTTAAGCCTTTAAAACACTTTAAAATGAAAATGTAGGGAGGAAGGAAGGAGGATTTGTGGGGAAGAAAACATGATATATTTAATATTAATAGTATCTGTGGAAAAATAACAAGTGCTTTTTCTGTTAAAAAAATATATTTATTTCCTCTCTCTTTTTATCTGTTTCTTTTTTCATTTCCTTTCTTCTTTCCTTTCCTCCTTCCTTCACTCCTTTGCTTCCTTCTTTCATTCTTTCTTTCCAGAAAAGTGGGATTGGGGCCTGCCTTGTTCACTGCTGTATCTCCAGTGATCAGAACAGGGTATGGCAGACAGTAAGTGTTCACTAATAATTAATGAATGTCATTTTTCTCTGCAAATAATAACATTTAATGAGTATACATCTGGTAATAAAAGTATTATATCTTGATGGTAGCAGTATTGACTGGAAAACAGTCTTTTTTCTCTACCCAGGAAGGAATTCTCTTCAACAAACAACATACATTCCAGAGGAACAAATGTGAAGAGGTGAGAGACAAAAGTAATATTCTCTTCACATCCACATTTCTCCACTGGTAGGATAAACTCAAACCAACCTAGAAATCAATGGAGTAACAATGCTATAGTCTTCATTGAATTCCTGTCCACAACATTATTAAGCATCTGTCATGTGTGTGGAACTGTGCTATGAGCCATATACAAGTGTGAATAAGGCATGTACCATATATTCTAATTATTCAGAGTGTCATAAAGGAGAAGGACATAGAAATAAGTAATTGTAATACATTGTATAAATACAATAATCAAAGTGATTAACTTTATTTGGAAGGGAGGGTAGGTGAGGCAGATTTCTTAGAGGATATAGTGACAGATATTACAGGAGATATTTTGACTGCTTGAAAGGAGATTGCTAAACACTCAGGATCAGCAAGGCCATTCCAGGCAAAGAGAGCCGCATGAGCTGCTCTAGCATGAAGGCAGGAAGCTTCTTGGCAGACTTGGGAACCCACATTCTGTGAGGTAAGGAGCAATGGGAGTTGAGTTTGGAGACAGAAACAGATTTCAGATCATGGATTCTAAAGGTAATGGAAAGCAATTATAAAGGTTTAAATAAAGGCATAATATGATCAGATAATATGACTATATTTAAGCAAAATAATTGTTAGTCCAGTAGAGAATGTATTTGAGAGGGGTGTGATCAAGGAAGAGAATATTAGAAAAGAGAACAAGTTTAGGGGCTTAGGAGCAGGGAGGGCATTGTTCAGAGATCTGTGGAATACCCAGGTGTAAATTATACAGATCAGGGGAAATCTCTGAGCTACAAAAGCAGATTGAGGAATATTTGACATATAAGTAGTCACTAAGTCTATGGCATGTGTCAAAGTTATGATGAGAAAAAATTAAAGAGCCAAGAGAAAGAGAAAAAATAAAAAAGAGAAGAAAAGAGCCCATGGAAGGAAATAGAGAATGAGAAGAACCAGGAGATAACTACTTATATTATAAAAAAAATCCCTTTCTTTGCTCTAAAGTATAAAATCTTCAGAAAGTAAGCATATGTTTCATATAGTTAGATACTTCAACAGTTCAGAATAAAAGTGTAAAAAGGAAAATTTTCCTAGAGGACATGAGATATCCTCACCATCAAGGCTGGCTGTTGCTCCTGATTTTATCTATAGAAAAAACATTTTTAAAAATACCATTTGAAATTTGTATAGTGTTTCATTGTATGTAAGACTATTTCATATGCACTCAGCTTATTATTAATCTTATAACAATCCTGTAAAGTGGAAATTATTTTCAAATGGAGAAAACTGAGGTTCAAAGCTCAAGTATCCAATCCAAGTCTCATGTTGCTTCCACCAATATTATATCTAGAGGTCTGGGAGCAAAAACCTTTCGTTCATACCAAACAACTTGGCCTTCCCTGAAAAACTAAGCTGATTTGAATGTTGGCAACTCCCTGAATTGCCTAAATCGCCCCTCTGGGGTTTAGTCCTGAGGCAAGGACAATGACTTTTCAGCTGAAAAAACATTTTGACAGTAAGACAATATGCCATGAGGCTTAAGGGGGGGATGTGTTGAAAACTCAACAATGTATTACCATGACCCTTTAAAACTTCCCAGAAAATGCAACCGAAGTGTCAGCTTAAACACAGGAGTCTTAATAAACTAGGGTAAATCAATTAATGGCTGCACTTGACTAGGCATGGTCATGAAATCGCATGAAAATTTACAGCCAATCAGTTTGCACAGCATGGAGAAATAAGGAGAACCTTTTAATCTTTCACTGAAGAGAAAATGTCCATATTTCTGTTGCTGTTTCTCATGTCCTAGTTTCAAAGTACTGTACCTTTAATACTGGCAAAGCCATGACCTCAGTAGCTAGCTCTGGGGTCTTCAAAAGACACCACAGAATACACAGATTCTGAACTCACCCATTGCTCACCCCACTCCAGTATTTCCTGCTGTGTAACTCAGCATGTGACTGACGGTGGACAGCTTCTGGTTTCAGCTTTGCTACTATCATTGTGGTGCTGACAGCTCTTTGCTAAGCAGCCCAAGATCAGCTCTGCCAGCTGAAGACCCTGGACGCAGCCCAGCATTCTGGAGAGGATGACGAGTAGAGGCAGCCAAGCCAGGCACTACTGCCGGAGCTCCACCCTTCCTGCACTGATACAATCCTTAGAATAGCTTTAATGCTTTTGAACTACTGTGTCGTTGTTTTTGAGGCAACTTAAATATCCATTTTTACGTAATCTAGACTTTGAAATTATAGATAAATTTAACAAAACAAACATAAGAATCCTCACTGCAACAGAGTGAGACTCTGTGTCAAAAAAAAAAAAAAAAAAGAACCCTATTGACATTAGGGTAAAATGAAAGTGTGTGTACAGTTACCCAGGGATGAACTTTTTTGAGATTTGAAAGACAAATAGTTTTCATATTAGTTACTCACATTTTCTTTTAAAATTAACTTTTAAATCATCAAATTTCAAAATACATGTCAACTTTTTTTATATAAAATAATACAGCAAATTCATTTAATAAAATCAATTCAGTAACCATGTGTGTCTTACCAATATCTTCATAGATATCTTTTTACAAAAGGCAGTTGGAGTAGGAAAAAAAGCCATTGTTTCAAAGAGAAATACTCTCTTAAACCCTTGTAAGTATAAATTATTATTCACGGAACTGTCTAAACAGAAAGAAATTCCTTTACTCAATGATAAAGCTCCTTGAAAAGTTTCAGTGAGAAAGTATTATGCACTATTGTACATATAATATTTGAGCCAAATCTTCTATATCAAATACACATTTATTGGATTTTGTTGGAAGAATCAGTTACCATTATTTTAAGACCTTTCTACAATTATACATTTGTATTCATCCAGAAAAAAAAATGTTATCTTCTTCCTAATTCACCACTTTAATAGAAACATTTCCTCTAAAAATTATTTCTTCTCATTGTTTCTGTCTGTATTAAAATTTTTCAAAGCTGAAAATTATAGCAGAGGATAAAATAAAAGGAACTATCGTACAGAGTGATCTAAAAATGACCTTTATACTTTTAGACTAATTTTTCTAGGTTCTGTGCTAATTATTGTGTGCATTCATGACAGTAGCTACAGACACAATGCCTGCTAGAGTCCACAGCAGGATAGGACAATTACCAAATCCATGAATTCTCCTCCTGTTTATACTTCAATTTTAAAGGTTAAATGTTAGTTTGTATAAGATGCTTTATGTGTTGGTCAGAAGTGTTTTTATAGGACAGAGCTGACGGGAGTTCTTCTTGGTGTGAAATATAAGTATATGAAAATGGAACATGCACAAGGAAACCAAATGTAGTTTCATTTATCATATGACCATGAACATTACAAGCCTGCAGAATAAATAAATAATTTAGTTAATTCCATTTAAATACATTTATGAACTGTCTACATTGTGCGAGGCACTGTGTTACCTTTGTAAAGCTTAAATCTAGTAAATAACACGCCCCCACCACCACCAATACACACACTTGGCTAAAGCAAAGATGCATGTTAAAAACACAGAGTGAGATCTGTGGAATGTGTGTTCAAGGACAAAAACATTGTCCACTTTACCCCAAACACAGATAAGGGGGATATTCAATGGGTAGGCACCAGCATAGCAGTCCTATTTGTTGACATGTTGAAGCACTTCCATATGGGGATGCCTCCTTTACTTGGCAGTTTGAAAACCTCACCAGAAGGCCCTCTTTTTTATCCCTCTCTGGCTTAGAAACAAAAAGCTTAAAACCTGGCCTCTAATCCCTGCTGCTGCACTATGGTGGCCCACATCCTTCCTAGGTGTTTGGCCACCAGTCTGATCTCTTGAGACGCACCCTAAAAATAAGGTGGAGGTGGTGGAAGATAAGAGGTGAGTTGGAAGAAGATCAAATGTTAATCTATTTGAAAGGTAATCAGAAAACTATTCCTTAAACTTTTGATCAAAAATTCAAATGTCAGGCAGGCACAGTGGCATATGCCAATAGTCTCAGCTACTCAGGAGGCCGAGGTAGGAGGATCTCTTGAGCCTAGGAGTTTGAAGCCAGCCTGGGCAACATAGTGAGACTCTGTCTCTTCTAAAAAACAACACTCCCCACCAAAAAAAAAAAGAAACCTTAAATGTTTACAAGAGCTAAGCAAATAAAATAAGTCAGCCAAATGAAGGCTTTGGCAAAATGGAGAGTGTGTGCCAATGGAGAGTGTGTGCTCCTTAGAAGCCAGATTTGCTATTTTGGGGCCTGGTATTACAATCTTCCGATACTTTCAAGTGATTCTGGAAATGTGGATGTGTATGTGAAATCTATTGATTTCTAAATGTTAGCAATAAATTAAATTAAAAACCAAGACAAAAACATTAGGTGAGCTTTTTTAATAAATCATACATGTCTGTTAGTGGAATGCAGCTTAAAGTCCAATAGTTTAACTTTTGACTTAGAAATCTTCGTTCTTTTCTGATGAGGCATGAACTTGTACTTTCTCTTTTTGCCTAAATAGTGATAGTGGAAAAAAATAGTGTTTCATGGCCCTAGTGTATCATAAGTTCACCATTATACACAAGGTTGTAGAATTCTATGCCCTAAATGTGACCATGGGGTTGAACTTGTTTCACAAATTAAAATAGTAGGCATTCATGTGGTCAAGCAAAAAGGCATAGGGTTTTCAAAAGGGCATAACTGATTCATTAATTTTAAAGTATTCAATAAGTGCATACTATTCTACAGGGACACAAATTCATTTTGTCTTTGGCTTAATAAAATTCTGATATAAACTCTAGTCTAGAATTTGTAACTAAACAAAATCAGGTAAATTCTAGAAAAACTATACTATAAGCATGATTAAATACAATGGAAATAAAATACACATACCCACTTCTTCCTATAAACAAAATGCTGACTAGGACAGAGAATCACTGCCCAAACAGAAGTTGAAGAAACCTTTATGTCTATTAGCAGATTGATTAGGAATCAGAATTTTGTTCAGGGGGCACCTAGCTTCCTTCAAGATTTTCCTCCTCCCTAGTGAGGAAAGAGTGGTTCCTAGACACTACTTAGGAAGATAATAATCTATCTGGTACTTTAAAAGATCTCCACCTCTGAATATAAATTAAATGTTATTGGAGGAGAAAGGATATAAATAGTTATCCCATTTCAGAACTTCTCAACTGACAGGTAGTATGAGTATGGTGTAGAAAGTGAAGGCAGAGTTCAGGCATCAGAAGAATCTCTGTCATCTACTAGCTGAGTGATTTAAGGCAAGCTGTTTGACCCCACTAAAAGTCCATTTGCACTTCTGTAAAATGAGAGTAAATATGCCTACCTCAAATGTTGTGGGAATAAAATGAGATTACAAAGCATTCACAAAAAACTGAGTATATTTAACATGATGTCAGGACCATATTAATTTGCCTGACACTCCACTCACCCAGCATATATGTAATGCATACACATTCACATACAATACAAACACAGCAGTTATTTGCAGCCAAGAAACAAGCGAGATGTTGGAAACAGGTTTGCTTTTGAAAAGGCAAAGAAAAAGATGTTGGCCCAGAATAGCTCCTCTGCCTGCATAGCTGGTCCATTACCAGCAAGTCTACTTTTTGGGAATAGAAAACCTTTTAGAAAATAAAGGAACTCCTTAACATCCCACCTTTATCTCTTCCTTATTTCTCCATCCCTTCCCCTCCCTTACCTACAGGTCATGAAAGTGGATGGAAGGGATAATGCTTTAAAATTTATTAAGTAATAATTTCACAGTGATTAATTCTGTGACCATGGCAGAGTGATAGAAAGTATCTGGATATAGAACATAGCGTATTCGCTATGTGGGCTTCGGAAAGAACAAATGAATAAATGAATGAGATGCCTACAGGGTAGACAGTCTTGACAGGATGGGCAAAGAGGGAAGACAAAGAGAACTTAGTAAAGCCAAAGACTAGAGACCAGTTCTGTCTGATCAACAGTTATCATTTATAAATAATTTTAGCTATTCTTTCTTGCTTTCTGGTTCTGTTCCAAGCATTGTGTAAAGTGCATTTAAAACAATGGTTTTTACAATTCCTATTATCTACCTTTAGGAAGATACTATTGTTCCCATTTAACAGAGGTGGAAATTGAACTAAGGGAGATTAAGCATCATGTGCTGCATTCAACATCATGTTAAAACTGAGATTTAAGTCTAATTCTGGTATAATTTCAAAAACAGTATTCTTAAGCAGTTCTGTTTCCTACCTCCCTCCAAAGGAATTGGATACACCTCTAGTCTGATGATTTAAGATATTCAGGCAGTTTTTCCATTATAGGGATTGAAACTAGTGAAGAATCATTCTTGATGGACCAGGGAAAAGGGCCCTTTTTGGTTTGAGAGAAACAGCCATGAAAGAAAGAATAAAGAGAAAGAGAAAGAGACAGGGTAAGGCAAAGAGGGAAGAGTGGGAGAGATGAAAAAGAATTAGTCGAAGGGAGGTGGAAGAGAGATAAAGAGAGAGAGAAAATTCTTTCCTCTCAGGAGAGTAGAAGTGCTAACAGACCAAGCTGGGGAGGGGAAAAGTGATAATAGAGGGACATGAGAAGAGGGAGTGTGGTGGCGACAGTAAAGGGATCCAGTTAACATGGTCTCAACCAGGAGTTGTGCTAACGAGCTCTGTTGAGACCACTACCAAACAGCTGTTCAGAGAGCTTACACAGCCTCAGAAATGCCCTGCAACCCTGAGGGGCTCCCAGCTCCAATTCTTGAAGCAAGGTTTGAGGATCCGTTCAGTTATATCTTTTTCATTTTATTATCTAAATCAGCCTGCTGCAGGAAGATTGGTTCAGGAGGGAATATACTTGTACTTTGAGAAGTGGAATTAGGATATGTCTCTTTCCAACTGTATTGAATAGCAAAAAAGAAAAGATGTGTTTTACTGAGTAGCTTTTCCTAAATATTTAGAGATATATTTAACAGTATAGTATGTTATTGTTTAATTATTGATCTGTTATTTCATCTTGATACTTTGCATAGTCTTTAGCTAAAATCTCCAAAAGCCCATGAATATGGATAATATGTTTTCATATGTCACTGTACGTAGTAAGTAATATTTGGGCTTTGGATTTGACACAGATAGTATGACAAAAAGAAGATGAATGTATATTCCATCAAGACTTTGGTTCCAATTTTATTGAAAATCATCACTAATGAATACTGCCAATAAAAACCAGGTGTTCCATTAAGAACAATAACAACAAATGCATCTGAGTTCCTTCTCAAAGTGTGGTAGGATATCCAAAGTCAATCTTTGGTGGGAAAATTCAGAAATGCCCCCCACCATGGCATCATTCTAAGTGAAGCAACAGAAATTACATTCTCTTACCCATAAATTTGATACCGTAACTTGTTCATGTTGGGTATTCTTTTGTTCACCGAAACAGAAATTAGATTTAGATTCAGAGTGTGATTTCAGAAAACATACTTCACATGGAAATGGAAATATTTAAGTTACATCAATCAGTCCTGAAAGCATTTAATGAAATGGGTTCTAGAAGTCATATTATGCCATTATTAAAATTATAATATAAAATTATATTTTTAAAATATAATTTTTAAATTGTACCATTATTAGAAATAATAGTGAAAATAAAAATCTTGCTGGAAGAGTTAATATATTAACTCAAATTTAAACTGATGTTTAATAACTATCAAATATTTAGAAATTGTAGGAAAGGAGGGCAGGGTAAGAATATGGCCTCTAAAACAGACGTGGATAAAAAATACTAATGGAATTGAAGACGCATTTCACATAAGTATAAATACTTGTCTTTATGTAGATTTTTCTTTAATTATCAAAGAACAGTTTTTTCCTCCCAGGTCCTAAGGATACAATTCCAAGACACATCAGATATTGCATATAATTTCATTAGAAAGGTTACACAATAGAATGAAAATGATCTTTGAAGACATAAAGATCTCTGTTAGACTCTCAAACTATTAATCTATAAACCATCACCAAAAAGACTTAGACAAATTACCTCTCTGAAGCTCAGTTTCTTCATCTATAGAATGGGGACAAGGTAACCATTTCACAGACTTCTCAGGAACTGAGTAATCAAGTCCCTAGCACCATTCCCGAAACACAGTAAGTACTCAAAACATGTTAGCTTCGTTGTCCCTTCCTTTTCAGGCATGACGAGGTGAGACTGTATGACAAAATCTACCCTCCAACAAATGTTTCCCTTTCTAATGTTTTAACTCAATAATATAATAAAAACATATAAAAGTTATCATTTTTTGCCAATTGTATTCATTTCTTACAATAACCAATCATATTCACTTTATAAATCACACAACTGGCATGGAGCAGATTTGAATTTCTGTGTAGGTTGCTCAGTTGTGATCCCATATGCCATGTGATCCACTATGCCATGGATATTATAAAGTATTTAAGTCAAGTCATAGAGTCAAGTTAAGTAAATGCAAATACCTGCGTATAGAGTTTTATCTCCCTAAACTCCTATCAATCATTTCCTAATTAAATGCTGGATACCCTTCCATCCCTGTCATGCTTTTGCTCTCAGTGGAGTGCTTTCAGGAGCTGAAATACGCTGTTGCTTTGTTGTTGTTGTTGTTGTTGTTGTTCACAACATCAAGTAAGCCATCTGCAGCTTGAGCCACAAAGTTGTTTAGAGTACCTTCTCCTACATTTTGCTTTAACTGAGAATCACTGATAGGTGAACTTCTTCAATCCTGATTCTTAGCTTTAATTAGACAGTGAGGACCTTAAAAAGGGCTGCCTTCATAATCTTGAGGCAGGTTTCCAACTACCTCTTTTACCACCTTCGTGGTTTCTATATCTTTTTTCCCTATCCGAAACAGAAAAGGTGAGGACTATTTGTACCTAATCAATGTAGATTTTTATTCAAGCACTTTGATGTCACTTTAAATCAGGAAAGTTGGCAGCTAAATAACTCATTTACTTAATTTTCTCTTTTTTTCTTTAGGCATACTTGATTACTCAAATCACTCTTTATCCAAGTCATACATTTTTATTATCTGCATTCTTCTGACACCATTTTTTATTTCCTAAAGAGGCTACTCCTTTTAAAAAAATATTTTTTTAACTAAATATTTTCTCAAAAAGTTTGGCAATGTAGTTACTGTGTGGTTTCTTTACAAGTGACCTTAAAAGTGACATTTAAATTTTACCTAAGGACAGTCATGTCTCATTTAACTATAATATTATGGTGTTTCTCTTTTATAGGAAAGGATAGAGACGTATCCTCTAATCCCATAGACTACTAGTGATCAACAGGGTAATCCAATGAATGAAATAATAAAAACAAGTTTAAGGAAAATTTAATGATGAATTAGAGAAAAGACAGCAGGGTAATACGATAGCAAAATTAACTCCATGCTATAATACAGGTATAATTATAAATATAGGGAATACTTTTAAAAATTTTCATACTTATTAACAAATATTGGAATTACTTAGGTCATATTTATATCCTGGAAAAGAAGAAAAGTACCTATTTGTCAGATATTGTTTCTACTTTCAGAGTTTCTTTTACTTTTTTAATTTCTTTTTTCTTTTTTTTAAGAGACAGAGTCTTGCTCTGTTGCCCAGGCTGGAGTGCAGTAGTGCAATCATAGCTCACTGAAGCCTCAAACTCCTGGGCTCAAGCTATCTTCCCACCTTAGCCTCCAAAAATGCTGGGATTACAGGTGTGAGCAACCACACCAGGCTTATTGCATTTCATTAAACAAACTAGTACTGTCCATGAAGGCTCACTTGGTAATCTCTAGTAAAAAGGTGCCTCATGCAAGTTTAGCTATATATGGCAAGCAGTTACATGTCAAGGCAGTGTTAGTCCCATAAATACCCTTTGTGGAATGGTCAACACCCAGTTACGTTATGGTGCTATGGGGTTTTGTTGGCCTTCCTTTCACTCTTAATCTGCCAAAATACAAAGGTACAGTATACATGATAGCAATGATTATGATATACCATAATTTTAAAATCTGGTAAGTCACCAGGCACAAAATGAACAAGCACAAAAATGGGCTAAAGAATTTCAATAGCAACTTTCTGAGATGAATTTTTTTTCTCTTATGATACTAACAATACATCTTCTGAAATCCACAAGAAAGTATTATCAAAAATGCACACCTACCAGATTAATTCATAATGACAATTTCAACTATTTAAAAACCAGGCTAAATTATTACCTTTTCCAAGAATATCTGTATATGTGGACTAAATACAAACTTTATATAGAAATCACTTTTCTTCCACTTTGCCTTTTTGTACTGTCCAGCAGGCCTTCAGCTTCTATTACTGTTATTATAGGTGCCAAATTTGTTGCACTGTATCTCTGAGTTAAAAGTACATTGGCCTATTTTCTGAACACAAAATTGGGACATATAGTCTGACAAAAGATTTTATGCCTCTCCCAGTGAAAGGGATAGTTCGGAATTAATAAGTTAGACATCAAAAATATAGAAAATTCTAACACGTTTTCATAAGTTTTGGTGATAGAGATAGAAATTTAGGATCAAGCTGTCCCAGAAAATTCACAATAGTATAGTGTGATCTGTTCCTTGCTATTGAATATCTTTTTCTCCAGTGTTTTGATATCCAACTTGCTTCTAGATTATCTAATGCAGTCCCACAGTGCCTCATGGAACATTGAAAAACCCATGTGTTATGCAAGCAAGGTCTGGTGGTTGAGCAGTACACATTCCAGGTATGCTAGGGCAATAGTCACCAGGAAAAAAAAAACAAAGAAACACAGAAACCGGAACAGGTACACAGGAGCAGTTTCATCAGTGCCCATTGCATTCTAGTGCAGTGCAAGATGGTGACAGCATTTCCTATATCAGGCTTCCTGATTAGCAAAACAAAAGCTACTCCTCCAGCATGGTGGCAGGGGTCAACGGTGAGGGCCAGGATCCAGGCCTTACACTTGATTGGCTCTTCTAGTTATCTATTGCTGCAAACAAAACCTAGTGTCTTAACAACCATTCTGTTGTATAATACCACATGATTTCATGGGTTAGAAATTCAGACAAGTCTCAACTATGTGATTCTTTTGTTTGCTGTGGCATCGACGGAGCTTGAGTTGTATGCTGCTGGCAAATGTGTTGCTCTGGAGGATCCAGCATGACTTCACTCCCATGTCTGGTCCTTTAGCAAAGACAGCTGGACGGCAAGAGTGAGGCTGATTATGTCAACCACAGCACCCAAACATGGCCTCTCCCTGTAGAGAACATGGTAGTCTCATAGTAGCTCAGGGCTCCAAGAGTGAGTATTCCAGGGAATAAAGACAAAACTGCATGACTTTTAATGGTACAGCCTTAGAAGTCCCATGGTGTCCAGTCTGCTCTACTCTACTGGAAAAGCAGTCGTGGGTCCCTCAAATTCAAAGGATGGAACCTAGACTCAACTCTCTGATGAGAAAAATGTCAGGTATTTGGGCCATGTTTGTAAATGACAACACCAGGATTGAGAGACTTAAGCACAGAGATGAAGCCAAATTTTATGGAGCTGTGCAGGAGGCTGACTTTTTTTTCCTAGGAGGCTAGGCTGAAGGCAATATTGCACTCTCGGTTAATAAAGTGTGGTATATGTACACCATGGAGTTCTACTCAGTCACAAAAAACAATGGTGATATAGCACCTCTTGTATTATCCTGGATAGAGCTGGAACCCATTCTACTAAGTGAAGTGTCCCAAGAATGGAAAAACAAGAACCACATGTACTAACCATCAAATTTTTGTATTAACTGATCAACACTTAAGTGCATGTATAGTAATAACATTCATCAGGAGTCGGGCAGATGGGAGGAGGGAGGAGGCATTGGGTATATTCCCACCTAATGGGTGCAGTGTGCACAGTCTGGGGGATGGACACGCTTGAAGCTCTGACTCAGGTGGGGCAAGGGCAATATACATAACCTAAACATTTGTACCCCCGTAGTATGCTGAAATAAAAAATAAATTTTAAAAAAATTTAAAAATTAAAAAAATAAAATTTTAAATCTTACCACCTGTCCCTGTTTTTCTGATTGGCAATATCAATTAAGGTTTATTGTTATTGAAAGTTTTATATTTTCTTAAGGAAAAAATAAAAGACTTACTCCTACAATAAACTGTAAAATTGTAAATACCCAAGTAGCTAGAAACCAACCTGGTCTAGTCATTGGAGTCCAAATTGTCAGTGTTCATTCTATTTCCTCTGCTTATATCAGCTGCTCTTTCTGATCCTCTCTACTCACCTAAATCAGCCATTCATCTACACATAAGATAAATCTCATGAAGTTTTCCCTAGCATTCACAGTCCATCATGATAGTTTTTTTTTCATGAAAAAATCTTCTACCGTTTGTACCAATCATTTGACTTCCTTTACTGTTACCCTAGGTCTGTATTTTCTGACTCTTCAGCCAAGGTATAAGCTTCTTAACTATAGGGATTATTGTTGTATTCTTCACAGTGTCTAGCACAGGGATTGCTAATTGATTGCTGATTAATTCAGGAATTGATTGATTGATGGATAGACTATTCTCCATGGACTATAGGAATTCCTTTGTTTAAAATAGCTATTAAAATGGTCTTAAAGGTGTAACCCACAATCCTGGTTTAAGGACAGGTCATATTTTGCATTTGGAACAACTCCTATGCTAAAAGATAATAATTCTCTATAGAATGAATGACTAAACTGAGTGAATAATTGTTAATTATTCTAAGTAATACAGCATCCCTCATTTCCTGAAGTATAACCTTAGACCTCAGCCTCTTCATCCTTAAAGCAAAGATAGTCATAACTAGACTGACTACAAGGAATATTTTTTTAAAAATAAAATGAAATAATACCTAAAAGGGTATTAAAAGTCCCACAATGCTTGAGACTTCATAAATCCCAATAAATTAGGATAACAGTAATAGTTTCAGGAGAAAGTATAATTGCTGTTGATTTCACTATCACTATTACATCCACTATAATTTTGACATAAGAAATCTCAAGACACTAATTCTGTTATTTTATTTCTTAAATAAAATTATTATCCACAGTTTGGAGATGACATTGGTGATTTAAGCTCTCTTTTTTTTAATTAGTGGGCAGAAAATATGTGCATTAAGAGTTCAGGCTCAGAGGTAAAATCAATCTAGGTTGAAATCCCAGTTCCACAACTCACTAGCTGAGCAAGTTGCTCAACTTCAATTTATCTCAGTTTATCCATCTGTAAAAGGGGAGTAATAACAATATGTCCCTCTCATTATTATTAAAATGCAATTAATAGGAGATAAATGCTTTACATGCTCGGGATGAATTTTGGTGGAGTATTTCTGCCACTCTTTATCTTTAAATATAGAGAAATAGAATTTAGAGTTTGAGAAAAACTTTAGAAGTAATCTAACTCAGCTCTTCAACCTTACCAAGATGCTTTATAAATACCTTTCATAAATGATTTTTCAAGCTTCCATGGAGGGGAAGCAAAACCTCATTCCAACTTTATGTAGCTTTAATTGTTTCTTATTGCATCCAATTATACTTCCAAGCAATCTTACATTTTGGTTCCAAACCTATTCTCTGAAGTACACAGGAAAAAATGTTAAATTCCTTTTTTTATTTGGTAAATTATTAAAGATTACTATCATATAATCCCAGATATTTCTGTTTTTCTTTCCATCTAATGATTCCTTGTGTGCCCTGATCCCTAGAATCTCCTCTATTCTGTTGTCTCACTGCCAGACTAGTTCTTCGTTCCTTTTAGTGGGAGCCAGAAATGAACACAATGTTGTGAGCATTCAGAGTAGAGTTGGGTTATTACCTCCTTGGTTCTAAAGACTTAAATTCTATTTAATGCAGCACAAGTGCTGACTTAATTGTCAATTAAATTGTACCATTGTCTACCACAGTGTTGTATTCTTTCAAGCCAAATCAGAGATTGTAAAAATTTATGATAAAATTTTTACTGCATGATTATTATACATAATTTTAAAAGCTTTATTTTTTATTACATAAAAGGAAAAATGTGATTCCAGTTCCAGTTCATAAAGTGCATGTAACCACAGAAACTTACTCCATAAAACAAAGAGACTAACATAAAGAATAATTCTATAAACTATTTCTATTTTAATATTAATAATATTTTTAAAAACATTCACAGAAAAAAATCAGTATTACGAAAGATCTTAAGAACTAACATCATATGGGATATTTTATTTGAATTAAGTCTATGTTGTTTGAAAAGAAAAATAACTTTAAGAAGTAATTTATATTTTCAGGTTTACATAACAATCTGCAAACGTAAAGTTGATTTTTTGTAATGATAAAGTTAAGGTACATGACAGTTTCAACTGAAATTGAGAAAGTGACTCTTTGAAGTTTTCCATATTCACCTGGTAGAAAATATTGGTCCAGCTAGCTGAAGTTGAAACATCTAAACTATTTTTGAATAAGTTTATTAAGTCACATTAAGAGGAGATTTTTATTTTTTTATTTTTATTTTTTCAGTTTTTTATTTATTAGAAATATACCTTCTATATACATATATATATATATATCTCCTGACATTCTTCTTGATAAGCTGACAACACAGTCAAATGAAATACAATCTATATTAATTGCACAGAAATGCTTACAAACAGCAGCCTAAAACTTTTTGTCTTGTCTCATTATAATTTTTTTTGTTTTTTTATTATTATTTCAGCATATTGTGGGATAATATTTCAGCATAATATTTCAGCATATTATTTCAACTTTTGTGGGAGTACAAAAGTTTAGGTTACGTGTATTGCCCTTGCCCCCCACCCCCACCCCAGTCAGAGCTTCAAACGTGTCCATCCCCTAGACAGTGAGCATCGCACTCATTGTGTATGTATACACCTATCCCCTCCCCTCCATCATCTGCCCAACACCCGATTTTTTAAACAAAATAGTTCATTGATCCATAATTTTAACAATGAAAGTAGTTTTATGGCTTATTTCATCCCACCCTTTCTCAATCTCTTTTGAACTAAGGGCTTAACATTTACTTTATATCAGCTATAAAATCATTTGTAATAGAATAAAGTCATAGACTAAAGGCAACCTCTCAAATAATTATTAATAATTAAGCAAAGAGTTTTAAGTTTTAAAAATATAGCAATAAGTAATAAGAATAACAAATAGGAATAAATAATATTAAACAGAAAGGATAATAAATTCTTAAACAGGGAAAAGACATTCTAATTCTGGTTTTTATTCTTAGTCCTTAGGTCAGTTTTGGAATTGTCCAAAGACACCCTTCTTACTGGTGTCCAGTTTAAATAATCCTATTATACAATAATCAGTTACCACCAAAAATGTTAAAAGTCCTGAGATAAGCAAAGTGTGGCCATGTTTAGGAATGTGTTGTAAAAAACAACCTTTTTAAACAAACAAAAAAAAAATCATACTTACAATAATGTGGAGACCACATCTGATTTTCTACATGTTATCAGCAATATGTCGTAAGAAAGTTAACAAATAATAACCAGTTAGTGAGTAACACAATGTGGACCCAAACACCAAAAACACAATAATTTGAAATATTAATTTCATAGTTTTATCTTTTCTGATTGATGAGCTCAATTTTATTATTCCCATCTGAAAAGAGGATGCTATGTTTTAACATATGATGAACATTACGCTGCCATTTAATTCCATTGTGGATACAAGCTGATTGTATTCACTGATTATCATACTTTAAAAAAACAATCCCTGAGTCAAAAGACACAATATAACTGGTGTTTTAGGCATTCTTTATGTTTAAATATACAATCTGTGCTTCACTAAAAAAAAGCCAAATGACATAGTACCACATTATCTAGCAAGCTTCAGAACAAAATAAGATAGCTCAATTTAAACAATCAAATGAAGTTTTGAATATCACAACTTTTTCATATTGCATCTCACTTTCTTTATTTTCAACAAGATTTTCTCATTAAGATTACCTACCAAAATAAATTTAGAATGCCCACATCTTATGATTTTCTTCTTGGCAACTAGAATACAGAGTTATGGAATTCAAAACTGTTATGTATTTCCTCATTCATTCAGGCAATCCCCGTGTATCATTAGATGCAGAGGGTATCTATGTCCTACAGAATTAGATGCAGTAGTGTGGTTTTCCTTATTCACTCACAGAGGATGCCTTGGAAGGTAGATACTTTCTCCTCTGTGTCCTTCCCTTGAGGGCTGAAATGTAAAACTCTTTGATAACTCTTTACTGGAAAAGCAAAGGAGAAGGAGAGGCAGAAAGCAGGTCTGCTAAGACTTACTAGCCAGATCAACATAGGATTTTGATTTCAGAATCAGAAGTTTCTGCTAAAATTTTACTTTATAATTTAATAGACTGATCAGGTGACCTGACAATCTACTTAATGAAAACTAAAACAAAAGTGATGTGCCTTATGCTACTAATTATTAAAGTAACCTTTGATTTTGAAATCTAATCTATATGTTGGAAATTTTTAATCCTTACTAAATTTAGTGTGATTGATCTATTGATTTGTGATACATGTAAGGAAAAAAAGCACTCACTATGATTTTGTATTTGTTGGGTTTACCCTGTAATTCTCTATCTTAGGCTTTACATATTTCAAGTTTATGTCAATAGGTGAAGCACATGCATATTATATATTTTTCCCATTTCTTCACTATAAGTCTTTCTGTTTGTTTTTACTTAGGTGTGTTACTCATATATATCTAGAGTTTAAAATGCAATGCATCAAACCTGAAAGCCTTTGATGTTTAATAGAAGAGTTTAATCTATTTATACTTATTGAGCTTATCAATTTGGATAACATTTTCAGAGGTCTAGAGCATACACTCATTAGGTATTTGCTGAATAACTAAATTTATTTGGCATATTTTTTCTCTGATTTTTCCCCTCCTTTCCAGTCTTTTATTGAACTAAGAGCATTTTCTCTATTCTCCCCTACCTTTTCCTTTAACAGTGTGGAAGTTATGCATTCTATTTCTATTATTTCAGTAATTTATTACTAAACCTTAAACAATTATTTTGATGATCGAATTTTATAGATGTTTATTTTAACTGTTTAAGACATCATTTATATCATTTCTATTCCTCAGCCTAATTTACCACAACAGTACCTAATTAAGACAGCAATGTACCTGCGTCAGACCCACACAAAAATTACACATATATATTTAAACATGATATTTATCCATTCTTAGGATTAAGTCAAATTACCATAGAACAATAAAACCTAAAAACAAGAAAACTGATATAAAAGCCCTTAAATATGAATATACTGTGTTTAAAAAGAAGTATTTGATAAAAACCAGAAATGCTTCCCTTTGCACTTTTTTATACAGATTATTAAAATTACTAAACCAGGATGAGGTACTCAATAAATATTCATATCATTATGACTTGGTTTTGATTGTCATTCTCATGAGGCTGCACACAACTATTGAGCTGTTACATGACTCAGTTTTTTCATTGATGAAACTGTATGTTCCTTCTGGTGTCAGTGATGTGTAATCAATTGCTGCAGCTTTATTTGTACTGTCTACAGCACAAAAGCAAATTGAGATTAGCATAAATAATTGTAATGTCTAACCTTTTGGTTACTATGAAGCCATACATAGGTAATAAAAATAAGATGCTGTGGAGGGAAAGAATCATCAATTCTACTGTGTAGTCATTGATGGACAAAACCTATGAAAGTCAAATGAAATAAGAACAAGTGTCCCTGTTAATTAGTGTTCAAGCATACTAATAGAACCCTTACATTTTAGCATTTTTAGAGAGACAATTCATTATACAAATAAACTCACTAAGAAAACACCCACATAAAGGAGTTTTATAAAAGTGATATTCTTCTCTGGCGATGGTGGAGTGGGGAGTTGGAAACATATAAAGAGTATCATTTCTGGCATTACGGTGGGCGGAATAATCCCCCAGCCCCCACCAAAAATGTCCATGTCCTCATCCCTGTATTCTGTGAATATGTTGCCTTATATGGCAAAATGGACTTTGCAGATGTGATTAAATTAAGGGAGTTAAGACAGGAATTTAGCCTAGATTATCTGGGTGAGCCCACTATAATCACAAGTGACAGAGGGAGGCAGGAGGGTCAGAGGCAGAGAAGGAAGTGTCCCAAGTGAGGTAGAGGTCAGAGTGATGCAATTGATGGCCTTCTAGATGGAAATGGGACCATAGGCAAGGAGCAGGGCAACCTCTAGAAGCCGGAAAAGGCAAGGAAACAAGCAGATCCTCTCCTAAAAAACTACAGTAAGAATGCAGCTCTGCTGACACCTTGGTATTAACCCAGTAAAACCATTTCCAACTTCTGACGTCCAGGAATATAAGACAGTAATTTTGTGTCATTTGTGGTAATTTGTTACAGCAGCAATAGAAACTAATACAGGCTTCCAATAGTAAGAATGTCCAACTGAAAAGGAAAAGTCATTTCAGGTTGGGAAAAATGGTAAATGAGACCCAGAGAATTAAATAACTTATCCAGGTTCTCCCTGTTACTCTCATTATGGCTAAGAACTTGGAATTACCTCAGTGCAGGAGTAGGGTTGGTCCAGAGGCAAGTGGAAGATTACCCATTCGTGGACAGAGCAATAAGAAAAATTAAGCTAAAACATGTTGGATTCTACATAAAAATAAAATGTTTAAAACACCCTAAAGGAATCTCAGATTTGTGCATAGCCCTTAAGATAATCCAAGTGCCTCAAATTTTACACTGTCATTTTACATTGGTGGGGTTCTTAGATGGACAACATTAGACTGAAAGGAGTTACACACAACGACATTTTCAGGATGAATAAACTTTTATGTAAAATGCAGCTTTAGATGATTGAGTCAAAATTATATCCTTAGTAAGAAAACTGGTGCAAATAAACATTAATGGAGAAAAAACATTCTAGAGTTTAAGCATGTGTATTTTATTCAACAGTGATGTGAAACTGAAAAGAGAATTTCCAAGAGATAATAAAAATTATAATTTTATTCTGTATTTTTTATTGTGAAGACTTTTTTTTTGGATACATTGTGCTCTTTTTTTTTAATTTTTTTATTTCAGCTTATTATGGGGGTACAAAAGTTCAGGTTATATATTTGCCCATGCCCCCTATCCCCCCGAGTCAGAGCTTCAAGCGTGTCCATTCCCCAGACAGTGCACATCGCACTCATCATGTAGGTATACACCCCTCCCCTCCCCCCACCCCCCACTTCTGTCCGATACTCAATTGGTATTATTCCCAAATGTGCACTTAGATGATGATCAGGGAAACCAATTTGCTGGTGAGTACATGTGGTGCTTAGTTTTCCAATCTTGGGATACTTCATTTAATAGAATGGGTTCCAACTTTTTTTCATTAGTAAACCATTTTCCTACTTTATATTAACCAAATTGAAACTGGCTGAAAAATTGAAGTAAGTTTGCCAGCAATAATTTGGGGCATAATTTCTGATGTCCAAATAAAGGTGATTAGACAAAAAAAGGACAAGTTAATTATTTTGAAAATATTTTTGAAGTCCAGTGGGCAGTTGATTAGGCCCCTTTTATATTTATTGCATTTTTGTTTTTTAGCTTCTACTGGGTCCTTACCTACCCAAAAGTTCTTTAATTCTTCTTATATTTTTTATTCCACAACATTACTTATAGAAATTTACCAAATTTCCTCTATTCTCCTTAAATATCTAACCCCATGGCTACTGCCAACACTCTCTGCACATGACCTTTCCTCTGTTGAAGACTGTAGCCAACTGAGGATGGTCTCTTACCTCAAAAATTTCCAGTTATATTTTTGCTCGCTCACCTTGTTGATGCCAGCCTCTGAGAGAATTATTCTCAGTGGTCATGAAGACTACTCTACTTTCACTATTACTTTCGTTTACTTCATTTCCTCCTCCATATTGTATCATCTTGAAACTCTTCTCCTACTTTCTGCCTACAAAAACCGCCAAAGTAAAAATACTAATGACAATGACAATGGTGATAAATTGGCCTTGTTTCCATAAGTTGCCAGATCTCTCTTTTACCTCAACTTCCTTAGTATACAATACTAATTTCAAACTAATTTCAGACTCTGCACTCTACTGAGAGTGCTCTGCCAAACACAATCACTGACCTTATAAATTCCACATCTAATCCTCTCTCCACAGTCTTTTTTATGTTCACCTTCTGTACACTAATTTTCTCTATTGATTATGCTCTTTTCTTCAAACTATCATCTAGGTTTTCATAACTCTAAATTCTATGAATCTCTCTCCACCACTGCGATTGCGCCTTCTTCCCTCTTTTGCTGGATTCTCTCTACTTTTAACCCACTTCCATAACTATTTCCCTTGTTTCTTTCCTCCTCATACACTCGGATCAGAATTCTCTTATTTTACATAAAATGCAATTCTAAATTAATGAGTCATAATTGCATTGTTAGCAAGAAGATACATAACCTAAACATTTGCACCCCTGTAATATGCTGAAATAAAAAAGAATTAAAAAGAAATAAATAAAATATTATGCTATACAATAAAGAAAGAAAGAAAGAGAAAGAAAGAAAGATAGATAGATTAAGGGATAAATGACATTCTAGAACCTAAGCATATGTATTTTAATCAAAGCAATAGTATGACATTCACCCATTTTTCTAATTGTTTTTCATGTTATTTTCTGAAATATTTTAAATTAATCATCATATTATTTATAAATACCACATGTTCTCACTAATAAGTGGGAGCTAAACGATGGGTACACATGGGCATAAAGAGATGTAAAAAACATTGGAAACTAATATTAGGGAGTGTCAGAGGGGGTGAGGGATAAAAACTACCTATTGGCACAATGAACACTGTTCTGGTGACGGGCACACTGAAAGCCCTACCCTTGAGCATTATATAGTGTATCCATGCAACAAAAATATTTGTACCTACTTAATATTTTGAAATTTTAATACAATTATCATATAATCTATAAACGATAATTTTTTTCAATTCCTTATCAAATTTAACCTCATTCTTTTATTTCTTTTATTACATTGGCCGTTAATTCCAGAAAATAATTAAATAATAATGCTAGATGTAAAGTTCCTGTGTTTCACTATTAAGCTTTATTCTTGAAACATAAATATCTGTACTGTAAAAAAGTATATCTATTGGCCGGGCGCGGTGGCTCACGCCTGTAATCCTAGCACTCTGGGAGGCCGAGGTGGGCGGATCGTTTGAGCTCAGGAGTTCGAGACCAGCCTGAGCAAGAGCGAGACCCCATCTCTACTAAAAATAGAAAGAAATTATATGGACAGCTAAAAATATATATAGAAAAAATTAGCCGGGCATGGTGGTGCATGCCTGTAGTCCCAGCTACTCGGGAGGCTGAGACAGGAGGATCCCTTGAGCTCAGGAGTTTGAGGTTGCTGTGAGCTAGGCTGACGCCACGGCACTCACTCTAGCCTGGGCAACAGAGTGAGACTCTGTCTCAAAAAAAAAAAAAAAAAATTAAAAAGTATATCTATTTCTATTTTACTAATAAACTATTATCAAGAATAAATGCTACATTTTATAAGCATGGTTTTTGACAACCATAGAGATGATTATGTTTTCTTTCTTGAGTTATTAATATGAATTATTTCACATTATATTTTAAACAGTTCTATAAGATCAATATGATCCCATTCTATAGATGAAAACTGAATCATTGAGAGGTTCGAAGTGATGTCAAGACCATACAACTAGCAAATCACGGAAAAAAATATAAACCTGTCTGGATCTGATATGTATGTAATTTACACTTTGGCAGTGGTTTTCAAAAACAGAAAAAGAAAGGACAGAAGGAAGAGGAAAGAGAAAATGTAAACAAAATTCTTTATTCAAATTAAATCTAATAGGACAATTCTCCTTAAAAATGAAAAGAGTGTAATTGCTCTAATAAACTGAGGGTACGAACCATGATGTCTGATTTCTCAGCCACCTTGAACACTTAAAACAGTCTTTCATATGCCTGAACCAGAACTCTGAGAAACAGAGTTTGAAAGACAAAACATGCCATTACCTCTATTAGCTAGGCCAATTATTTCTTTTACAAATTCTTTATTATAAAATTGTACATGCATATGATAAATCATTTCAAATACTAAAGAACAGTATTAAATGAAATGTGAAACTATGCTTTACTATTCTCACTTCAACTCTCTAGACTTGCATACTTTAAACTTTATTAGTTCTTTAGTTAACACTATGAATATAAATAAACTGTTTATATTTATTTTTCTCAATTTATTTTATACATGTTTATAGACTCTACCTTCAAAGATAAGGAACTTTTAGTGTTATCTTACTTTCTTCCCTTTGTAATATCTGTTATGTTAATATTAATGCTCTATTATCTGTTTTTGTAACATTATATTATTTATATGATATAATTAATAACTTTGAATAATGTAATAAAATTATATTTCTTATAAAATATTAGGTAATATCTCTTAATTGTGCAGTACACTACATGAGAAAATTTGCCCCCAGTACACTACTATATATGAAAACTGAATCATTGAAAGGTTCAGAGTTATGTCAAGATCATACAACTAACAAATCACAGAAAATAATATAAACTTGTCTGAATCTGAGACAGCCACTTGTCAACTCTCTACTTAACCTCTATTAATTACCCTCACTCACTATACTGCTCATGGTGGTCACCTTGTTCATCCAACCTCAGTGCCTGATCCAGACTCTCAGTATTTGCACTAGAATCTTTGTGTCTCTGATCATTACTATATATTTTCATATTTTTTTGCCCTATGTCTTGGGAACTGTTCTTAGCTCTATATGCCATCCTGTCTATCAAATTTTGTATTTCTGCATTCAATTATGTGTTTAATTCTGAAAGCACTTAATTATTCTCTGAGTGATTCTATTTCATAGGATGTACTGAACCCTTAAGAAGTTCCAGTGCTATATTAGATCCAGGGGATAAAAAGACATAAGGTCTAGCTCTGACCCTGAGAGTTAAGATGGAACAAGTGTCAATAGCCAATGGTGGGTGTCCCCAGGAAATCCACTGGAGCATAATGGAGGCACCATTAATGAAAAAAACTTAGAAGAATGTTAAGAATTAAATGTTGTCAGACACTTATGTTAAATTCTTTCCCTGGATTAGGTCATCATATTTTCAAAACTTCCTTAAGAATTAGGTATTATTGTTCCTCCATTTGATAAAAATAAGGGTTGACAGATTAAGTCACTTACCCAAGGTGTAAGGAGCAGAACTAGAATTTAGAGGCAGACAGCTCAATTTCAGAGACTAGAAACCAAACCACCATAGTGGGACAAATGTCAGGGCTGAGTCTGAAGCTTTGCACCAGAATTTATAATACATAGCACAGTGGGCATGACAAGATGGGGCTGGAAGGGAATTGTTAATCATCGAGGATAATCCTCTCATTCAATTAACATTTTAGAATCATGACTTTTTATTTTATTTTATTTACCAAAAGAAGAACTATGTTTTTTAAAACAAATCAACCAATACTACAAAACTCAAAGGCAAAAGTAAGAATACATGCCAAATTCCAGCAATCAGGAGCTATCACAGTCAACCTTGAGTAAATATTCTGAATTTCTCTTTATGTGAATATTCTGTTAGAATCATAAAGTGGGAATACTGGAATCTGGGTTCTCACGTTAGCCTGTCTGGATTTGAATCCAGACTTTATCTTTTAACAGCTGTGTCACATCGAGCATGTGATTTAACCTTTCTATGCCTGCATTTTCTCATCTATAAAATGAGAATAATGATAAAGCCTATCTTGTAAGGTTATTGTGAGGATTGAATTATTGCAGCCCTGCAAAGGAAGCACTCAATAAATGTAAGTTAACATCAAATTACAGAGTGATAGTACTCAACAAAATCTCATAATCCTTATTTATAATCAAATAAAAACTTCCCATGATAAACAACTCTTCCTTATATTTAGTTTCAGTAGTCTGAAATGTCCAGCTACAAACATAAAAATAATTGGATTAAAAATTGACCAATTCTTGTGTGTTCTATCAGTCATATGTCCTTAGGGTGTCATTCTGAAAATTAACTTCTATCTCCTTTGTATCTTCAATTGCTCTCCTCTCCATTGGTTTCTCCTAGTTTGAAACCAAATGTATTATATTTATTTTTTCTCAAATAGCAACAAGAACAAAGACTTCTCTGATCCCTGCTTTCTCTTCAAGCTCCTTCCCTACTTATCTCTCTTCCTTTTGCCAAAATTCTTGGGGAAGAATCCATATTGCAGAATCTAACGTCCCATCTTTCCGTTAACTTCTCTATGTGGGCCATTTTGCTCCTGCCCTTTTACTTCTCCTGTATCATCCTTACAAACATCACTAACAATTTACTGATTGTCAAGTTCAGAGACCCTTTCCAGTTGACCACTCTCTAGCACATTTGACGCTGCCGATCCTTTACCCAACTCTGCTCCTTACTCCCATTACTCTGGCTCCACCCTGTATCAGCTGTTGCCTGGGACACTAATAACCAGTTTCCCTCCAATTTGTCTTTTCCAGCACCTCCAGTTTTCTTTCTAAAATCCACATCTGTTCAATTCAAAAAGGATTTTGGGGAGCTACCAAAATAAAGGAGATATAGTTCTAAGGGCAAATGCTCACAATATGATAGTGAACAAAGTTGGATAAAAAAAGTATAAATAGTATCATTTCAACCATATATAAATGTGTAATGTGTACATAGTATGTGTATATGTCCATCTGTATGTATTTTTATGTAAGAAAAAAGGCATTAAAATGTTAACATGATTTTTTTCTGGTGGTAGGATAGTGGATGGTTATTTTCAAATGAGCATTTATTACTGTTGTAATTTAGAATAAAATGTGATGTGTAGAATGTTAGAGGGCTTTCAATTTTGTTTGAAAGATGAGAAAAAGTCCAAGGAAGCTAAAAAGGTGTAGTAGCACTCCAGTCAGGTTTTGAGGGAAAAATGGACAATTTCCAGGTAGACAAAGAGAGTAACTGTATTTCAGATAGTGTAAGGAACGTGAGGCAACTCCACAGAGGCATGAAACACACTTCATATTCAAAGACCAAAGAATAGTCCAGCAGGCTAAAGAATATAGTGGGCTTCCATTAAAATAACCTTCTCTGTATTGTTTGTTAGTATAATGATCTCCTATTTATCCTCCGAGGTTTCTTTTCCTGAAAATTCAACTCTGTGAAGCCTTTCATGACCATCTCTGATTGTATAATCACTCTCGTATCTCTATTCCGCTAGTGTTAGACCATAACTCCATATAACACAATCATATAACAGCCCTTATTGCCTGGCTACATCCCAGAAACTTATTTCTTACAACTGTTTCCCTACTGCCCATAATCATGGCTTGTGTGGGTTGTTTCTAGATAGTAGCATAGGGAGTAAAGGAATAAACCCTATGTCCCTCCAACTATGCACACACACATACATATACACTTAGATCTTTCCTCGAAAATATGTGTTATGTCCAGTGGCATAAAAATACCATGAAAATCAAACCACCAAATCAAGCCTATAAAAATTTCTTCCTTCCTTCAACATTTTCCCATATTCAAGATAACTTCGATAAAACACACTAACTATATAGAGTAATTTTAGCAGAATTTCATCTTGTGCTCTTGTGTCTGATCTTTGCACCGTGAGTTAGTGCGTAAGAATGATTTAAAGATGTTTTGCAAGTAACAAATACATGATGAGTAGGACTAAGTCATCTCAATAAATCCAAACCAGCACAACTGCTATTTTTTCATTCAACGTAACCACTCAAGTAGGCAATAATTTTGATGTGACAGACGGGGTTAGGGAGAATGGAAAGAACATTGGTCTGTGAATAGGGAACTCAGATTCTAGTCCTGGGACTGCTAACTAGCTGTGGGACCCTGGGAAAACTCCTGAACCTCTTCTGCCTTCAACTTCCTCATCTTTGAAATGAAGCCCTTGAATTAATTCATCTTAAAAGTCCCTTTTGATATTAAAAATCAAGATGTATAAATAAAAATCATATGCAAGTTTACCTTAACTCTGTATCACATTTTGCCCATTTGTAAATTGACCTTTAACATCCCTTCTAACACTGACTTTTTACATTTGAATGACTATGTCAGATCAGATGAGATAAAATGTGAATTCTGCTGAACATCAACATGAAGCCAGTTTTCTCAAACACTAGAATAAATTCACTCTAGCCAAAATCTTTACAGGCCTAAAAATTTATCATATTTTAGTCACTTAAAAGATAATTCTTAGCTCAGGAATTTGAGGTTACAGTGAGCTGTAATGGCACCACCGCACTCCAGCCTAGGCAATAGAATGAGACCCTGTCTCTAAATAAAAAAAAAAAGATAATTTTTTTGTACCATCAAATCATAGTGAAATTTTTGTCTTTTCACTGTGGGATATTAGCCTTTAAAGCATTAAATGTATTTCCTTCTTATAGAAATTAAAGTGCTAACTATAAGCATGTGCCCCAACACTTATTAAAACAAATAATGCATTAAGCACCAAACCACATACAAAGTTAAGTTCTCATATAAAAAAAAATTGTGTGATCTTCCCTTTATGGAGCCTACCCTGTTTTAAAATGGTGTTCATAATTAAAATAACACAATTTAAAGTCATACTCGATGCTAAAATACCTAGTCAATACATTTTAAATATCTAGCTAAATAATACTTTCTTTTACTGTGTCTCATAAAAATTTTGTCCAAATAAGAAATATAAGTAAATTTAAAGGAATTCTTAGGACCAGGTATAGAAAACAATTACTTAAATTGACTACACACATTGATATAATTTCACCAAGCATTATAAAACAATTTTGTCTTCTTTGAAATGGCAGTACTTAGTTTTTCCAAGAAAATAACACAGCCAGTAGAAAACTACAAAAGTAATTTTAAAAGCTTGAAATTCCCATTAGTTATTATTAACTCCTCAATTTATGCCTTGATTATCCTAATTACAGATACATTTCTATGATAATCAATGGTACTTTTCAAGCAGGAATCTGTTGATTTACCACCCAAGATTTAAAAAAAAGTCCAATATCCAACTACCTGCCACTAATATTAACAAAAATCACTCTAATGCATTTAGGGGCATATTGAAGTCTATTTATATTGCTAAAACAACTAAAAAGATCAATCAAATCAGCTGTTTAAAATTTCAAGTTAAAACAAAAACTAATTTATTTTTCACTTACAACCAAATCTAGGTATAGCACAATAAACTACATATTTAAACTGCCTATGCTTATGGTCAAACATATAGGAAAGTTGGGGCCTTTATTTTCAAACAAATGTGTCTATCTTAGATGGGTGATAGAATTTCAAAATTAACACCCAACTTCAAAGAGCAAAATTTCAGAGAGTCCCTGATTGATTAATCAATTGCAGAGCTTCCAATGTAAACACAGAGAAACAACCCATAAATTCTTGGTTTTCTGGATTTTCAAAGATATGTTAAAAATATAATGATTTATAAACATCAAAAATTGTATTTTCATGTTGATTGATTAAAGTCTGTAACATGAAACTGATGAAACTGTAGCCATCAGTTTTTTTTTTCCTTTGTGTCACATAATTTTTAAATGTATGAGAAACTTGGTCAAATAACCAGTAAAATTATATCCATGTATCAGTATTTTTAAGAAGCCAAAAAATGATATTCTATTACCATGATGAGGCTAGAATTAATTTAAATAACTTTGGGCTTGATTCATGAAAAACAAAAATACTTACACAGCAGGGGGGCATTATTTCTGCATTTTTTTTTTATATGCACAAGTCATGGTCTGCATTCAACTTCCAATTCAAAAAGAAAAGTTGCAGATTTATGTAGGCAGGTTTTTGTGTGAGTGCACAGTTCCAAAGTGAAAAATAAATAAGCCTGTAGAGAACTTACGCCTTTTAGCAGAACGTTAAAAGGATTGCAGGCTGAACGGCTGAACTTCAGGCAAAAAAAAAAAAAAAAAAATCTCATCCCAATAAATTATTACCAAAATGTTAGCAGACATTGCGTTGTCACACTCAGGCAGCAGGGACATAATGGTGACACAGAAGAAAACTGCCACATAAATCACTTTAAAATAGCCCTTTGCTCCATATAGGGAGAAACTTCCATCCTCAGCTGAATCTCATCTCCCACCTTTTCATCTCTATGATAAAATGGCAACTGTCCAAATGACTAAAAATAATTTAAAATAAATCCCAGAAGATATTGCTGCCAAACTTAGTAATAGCCTTATCACAATTAATAAAGAAGTAAATAAACAAGCAGACAATGTGTAAGAAAAAATTTTTTCAGAAATATTCTCCCTTTGAAATCTGAATTGATAAAGCATATCACAGGTTTTAAACCGAACCAAAGAATCTATAAATATTGATTTTTTAATTAATTCAGCCTTCTTAATTCCACTTGGGAAATATATCATTTATAAAGTATAGAAATATAAAGAAATGGATTTCATAAGTAAAATAATTTGGCATTGTCAAAGTCATTTCAATAGAGGCAAATGCATTTAACTCATGAAAAATGTCCTCAAGATTTTTATGCATGTTTGTAAAAGCCAATTTTAAGCATTCAGACCACATCTAAAATTCATCTTTAAATAACTATTCAGCAAAAATATGTCTATTAAAATTGTCTATCTTTGAATAAAAATGGGCTTTGTAGCTAATATCATGAAAAGTCATTTTAACAGTAAAGAAAGTAAATCAACATTATTTACAATTTTGTTTAAAAAAGAGGCTATATATGTTTGCGAGACATACTTGTGTATTTATAGAAATTGGGTAGGTGTCAAAAATAGAATTAATCAATTTTATTGTAACATCAAATATTTGAAAATACTGTCATAACTCTATTTTTTCTCACATTTTGAAAGAAATTTTTGTTGCTTCTTTTTTATTGATTGAACTTCCAGGAAATCTTAGCAATTTCATAGGTGCACCCTATGAGAATTTTTTTCATTTTCAACTTTATTTAGTTCCTCTTTAATCAGATCTTAAAAATAACTGGAGAATAAACCTAGACATTCAATATAATTTTATAAATCCTTCACAAACTATTGCATACTATCACAGACAGCACTCAACTTCCTTTGTCAATTTTGAAACAGAACTATTACTGTTACTGTCTTAAATTTAGCATCCTTTAAGCTGAAGGGGGGTGGGGAATCAACTTGCAATTTAGACAGTTACCAAATTACCAAAACTAGTGCAGCAACTCTTAATGAGCAAAACCATTAACAATTTTCTGACTAGAGCCCCTGTTCAAATACCTTGGACACCTTGTTAGCACAGAATGAGGTGTTCAATCAAGAGACTGGGAATTGGAAGTACCAGGGCACAGTTTTGAGTGGTGATTACAAGGGCGAGAGGGCGAGTGCCAAAGTAACAGTCTTCTACCCTGCAGGAAGCTGAGAAACCTTCAAGTCTACATTTGTAAATCAGGCCCGATGATTACAGCAGTCACAAGCAACGAACATATGAAACAATTATTTGCACCATTCTTTCACTGTTTTAATTTGCTCTTAAAATGAACAAGATGATCCCCAGAGTCACTGGCATTTTGTCTTTAGAAATTTAAAACATACTCTAGGATTTTTCATAGCACTGTAAGCCAAGGAAAAGACTAAAGGGATAATTTCAAGGAGCATTCTTTTTTAACTTGTAAGCTATTTTACTATTTAGGTTTGCTGTAACTTAAAATGGACAAAGTAGTTTGCAGGATTTTAATTTATTTCAGATATTTTAGTTGTTGACTAAAGCAAAATATGTGTTAATTGTTAATTTCTAGTTTTTGTGTTATTGTTTTTCATTTTAAATGCAGTGACTTAGACAGTGAAACTCTTGCATTAAATTGATAAGGAATAACACAACATGTTTCAGTTTTTAACAATCTTATTCTGCTCTTTGACTACTGACAGCTTACAAAAAATTTACTAAAAGATTTTTAATTTAGGCTATAACATTTAAGTTGCTCTCAAAACTTAAAAATGACACAGTATCAAACTTGTGTTTAAAGCAAAATATTATTTTTTAAATATTTTCTTAAGCAAAAATGTTGCACTGAAAAAACAAAATTAAATAGAAAACTAAACCTTTCAAACACAAGCATACTGGATTGATTTTATTGCTATTAACCACATCTTTTTTTACTAATTGACTATTCAGACAAATTAAAATTTAGGTGCCGTAAGGTGTTTATAGTTAGAAAAAGGAAACACAAATGTTATGTTTAAAATTTTATTCTATGCTACAAAAGTCTGTTATTTTTTTCAATTATAAAATATGTGTGTGTTTTTTCTCATCTTAATTTTTCAGGAAATAATGTACTAATTGTTTGGGGGATAGTTTTGCTAATTAATGACAGACATGAGGGTCTACATATAAAACGACTGATTATATTTTCCATGTCTAAACAACTTTATTATGACTTAACTTGAAAAAGAATTTTCAAAAGAACTTATGTAAGCACCAATTAATTTTATTTTATTCCATGGAAACATTCAAATGTTAGATTTTTAGTCTGTATTTTCTTCAGTAGTTAATGCTAAAAACTTAAAAGCATTTTTTAAAAAGCCTATAATCCATTTCTAAATTTGAAAACATCATAAAGTACTATTTAAATAAGCAAGAAAGGAAAATAATAAAATTTTAACTACTAACAACTTATTTCTGAAAATTTATTAAATAATATGGTTAAATTTATTTTTAAGTAGGTTTATTTATTTTCCTAGAGAGCCTTCTATTTCCTCTTGACTATTATTTTCTTCAATTCGTTTGCTAAATGGTATAATATTGAGTTTCCGGATTTTGATTTCCCATAGTAAAATCAATGGTTTAAAATACTGTAAACTCATATGAAAGATTACCATGTAATTTTGTAATGTATTACAATCATTTCATTTGTCCCCAGATCCACAGTGATTATTGTTAAAGTTCCTTTTCTCAACCAGTAAAATCTTTTTCATCATATGCTATCCAAATGTAGAGGGCGCTGTTGTTCATGTATTTCAAAAGTGTTTCATAAAGCAAAAGACATTCAGCTAATAGTTTAGTATTTGTTTTTCAAAATCTAGCTATAAATTCCAGTGGAAGTATTAACATATTAAGTCTGAATTTAAATTCGAATTAACTGGAAAAATGTTTATATAGATCATTAAAGTTGTATTTGCCATTAAGGATGTATGTATATTTAATTATTGCCCAATTCTAATTAATCTATAATTTAGTTTAAATATTCTGATTACTAGATTTTATGGAAATGTTTCAATTTTATATTATTATAATTATATAATAGAGTATCTTTGTGCATAAGAGATGTATGCTGAAAAATTAAGGGATGTCATTACTTTCAAATGGTTCAGAAAAAGATGAAGTAAATAGCAAAAATGTTGATTCTGGGTGGAGGACATGCGGCGAGTGCTTGCTATACTATGTATCAGTGTTTTTGTATGTTTGACATTTTTCAAACAAAACATTTGGAGGAAATACTGATTGCTTATTTCATTTTTAGTTTCTATGATTATTTTGTTCATTATTTTTCTATGAAAAGATGTATTTAAAAATATTTTGCTGAGCGTGCTACTTCTGTATGGTGAACTTTTAATGCAGTCTTAATATAAAAGTTTATCCTGATTATATTGCTTTCATTAATTGCTTGAGGTTCAGTGGGGAAAATAATTTTAAAATAAAAATTTACATTCACTCCTATGTTTACAAAATGAGCATATAATAATGATTTATCTTATTTTTGAACATTTCCTTGAGAACTGTGATTTCACATAAGTTCACTTTTATTTTATGACATTGTGGTTGCTATGAAAAACTTAAAAATAGAGTAAAAAAAAACCAAAACCAAATTATAGTCAATTCTGTGTCTAAACACAAAATTTAGGTAAGACATTGATATAACTTACAAAATCAATTTTAAAAATTGAAAAATTTAGATGCACAGTGGTTTCTAAAGCATTGAACAAATGTTATATAAAACTAACCAGCACCTTGCCAGTAATGGAAAATGCTGTACATGAATTACAATTTAAAATGCAGTAGTTTAGAAAACTCAAACCAGGCACTACAAGTTGATTGTATTTTAATATAGTTTTCTTTCTTAATTGTTCACATTTAATTTATTCCTGAGAATAAATGATTTCAATTTTTTTCTTTTTATGTTATTTGTATATTTAATACATCTAAATATATGTTATATTGTGATGCATGATGAACAGGCTTAATAAGAAGTTAAATAAGTTAAAGTTTATCTTTAGTTAAATAACATCACAGTTAGGATCATCAGAAATCCAGATGATTTCTTTTTTATTTACACTATTAGGCACCATTCTCTTTTTCTTTTTAATCTAACTTGCAGGAAGAAAGAGGGAGAGAATGTTAATGACTAGTACATGTAAAAATGTATTCTATGCATAATCATGAAAGTAAATCACTAGAAAAACATAAATATTGCTTAAGGAAAAGTTTTGAATGTAGCTCAGGCATAACTTTTCACCACTTGAAGTTATTTTAAAATCAAAATAAGCATGGCAGAAAGCACAAGAAGAAAAAGCAGTTCACTAAAATGGCTCATAACTTGCTCTTTTGAATGGGGTATCTGAAACTTTGTCTGGTTAAACTGTATCTAATCTTGCACAAGCGAGCATTGTCTGATTTTTATGGTATCCATGCACGTTCAAGAAGTTTGCCACCTTAAAAACAAGGAAGGGGAGTTGAGGGGGGTACAGCCAATCCATAACTGAGTAACAGTTGCCTTTTATGATTGGCAAGTTCTTTGGGACCAAGATACCCCCCAGCCTGACTGACTAGGAGGCTGAGATGCAGTTCGGCCCTGTCTTTATGTCAAATCACTGCCATCAAAACAATGGCTCATATTACATGAAAATCTTGTGCAAATGAGCCATAATGGGAGTGAATGACAATCTCGTAAGACCATGCAGCAGGGCCCTCCTTTGATGTGAAATACTGTTAATCTTTCTCAAACATAGCACACTAAGTATACTTGGCAGTGAGAAAGTCCCCATAGTACAGATTTGGAGATAAACAAGCTGTAAGTGAAACAGACACCAATAAAAAAAAGTTCCATATTGGTCATAAATTTCCATTTACTTGAGCCATGTTTCTGTTGTTTTTTGGATTGCTTTTTTGGTTTTGGTAGTTATCTTTTTTGTTTAGTCTTTCACAGAATATTTATACATTACATTTCCTTATTTTAAAATCTTGGTTATAATTCCTTTACAAGTATTAGATGTAAATTTTAAATAGCTGATGTTAAAAACTATTTTTAAAGAGATTGCAAGGGTTACAATAATTTGAGAATGCCTGAAATGCTTTATTTACATAGGCTTTTGTCATTAATCATAGTGGACCCAGACTGATGGCTTTATATTATGTTGTGCCATAACACAAAAAAGGGAAAGAATGAGGGGGAGGCGGCAGAGAGAACTTTCAAACATGTTGTTTTCTACTGCAAGAAAAGAATAACTTAGGTGTTTCTATTTTTAAGGTGTTTTAAATAACCATCTAAATATCTCCCAAGGAGTTATAGATCAGCTTTTGGATCACAAACGGTCTTTTCTTTCACTCTCTAATATCAAAATCAAACTGTTTTGTTGGCTAGCCAAATATGTAAGGCACATGTAGTCTAATGCAAGCTGAGTCAATCATGGTAATTCAGTGCTGGTAGGAAATATGCCTCTTCAGTTGTGCTCTGCTTTTGAAGTGTTGCCTAAAAATCAGCCTTGGGCTTCAAAGAGAGAGGGATTATAGCCTTTATCCAGCAATTAATATGGCTGGAACTCAGAATGTCAGTGTCTAGCCATGCTTCTGGCTGGACAGTAGCATAGCAGGAATTCGTTCTCCATCAAGACATGGAGTAAATCATAAAAATGAATAAACAAGCAGTAAAATATTATTAATGTGTGGCAGGAAAGAAGAGAGGGAAAAAATAAACCTTCCACTTCTAATGACCTGCCTGGTTTTTGACATGCAGACAAGCCCTCCCAAAAAAGTGATGTCCCCAGACCTTTAACCAGCCGTTCCACCTAGTTCGTTTTTAAACTCCCACCAACTGCTAAGCAGAAAGAAGTGCTATTAGAGAGAAACCTATTCCTTTCACCGTCTAACACAGATCAGATGACAACCTCTCTAAGTCCCTCCTCTCTATCAGAGTTCAAGGGTTCAAAAATGGTCAGAATATCAAACAACAGAAAAGCAGCAGGATTTTGCAGGAAGAGTTTAAGTACCTTAGATTATGTAGAGTGGTCAGAAGAGACACTGGTGTTAGGTTTTATTTTTTCTTCTCAATCTCATTTTAAGTGCCTTCTGATAATAGCTCACAATAGTTATCCCCTTCTGCTACAGGGTGACTATAGAATGCAAGTCCCTAAAATACCATTCATTTCTATTTCATATGCTGATATGTTTGAGATTGAATAATAAATGACAAAATGTCTCCACCTTCATAACAATAGGTTATTTGGGATTTATATTTCAACATGTTATGTTTAGTATGGTCTGAAAGCAAAGGGGTGTCATATTGTCTAGGAATTGTGAACAAAAATGAGGAGAATCTATCACTGAGTTTGAGGAAATGTCTCCCTTCGAATAGGTAGGACCCTCCCACCCCTATACACTCACCCAGAATAACCAAAAAGTCTTAACCTTTAAAATCTTACATGGTTGTTTCTGCATGTTTCCTTATAATTTTTCTACTGACTTGAAAGAAAGCCTACATGCAAAGTATTTACAGAAGAGTATCATTGCATCCTGACAGTCTAAGCAATGTGTTGCATTAATAAGCAATGTTTTGTGTAGAAGACACTTGAAGAATGATCACTATAAAATCTAATATTAACAAAAATTTTAAGATGTATAACTTCTTGATATCAGATACATATTTACCTCTAGATCACACATATAAATATAGAATTGAGACCACAAAGGCCTTTGATTTTCTATATTCTTTTTGCATTTATTTCCTTTTTTACCTTGCCTTGCATTTGACACTCACAGTAAAGGGCCTGACAGAGTGTTTTAGTTCCACATAGAGTTAGAAGGGAGAAGAAAGGATGGTTGATGGATTAAATATTGAAGGGAGGGGAAAGTTATGCCCATAGGCCTCATTCTGTTAAAAATGGGGATTGGGATGTTCACAAACTTAAGAAGAATCCATTTTACCCTTTCCATTTTTGCCACCTTGTTGTTTTGCCATAGAATAAACAGAGTCTTTAGTGTTGGAAGAAATGAGTAAAGGAAAGATAGATAATATAAGAAATAGGAAAACAAAATTCTTCAGCCATTAGAAAGAAATAGGAACATGAAAGAAAGCCAGCTTTTAAGATTTCATCTCATATTATTTACTAACATAAAATCCCCTGATAGTACAATATCATTATCCAATAAGCTTAGGGTTTCCCCAATGTCTACTTATAAAAAGCATACCATGGAATATCCCTACTATGTATTTAGTTATCAGCAGAGTCTAGTTGTTAGGTATAAACTATTTAAAACTACATCCAAAAGGCCCATAACCTATTTAGGGTTTAATGTTACCAGACTCATCCACAATCACTATGTTATTCTCACTCCCATCAATGCCCTTCAATGACCCCAGAGGTATAAAATTATAGATTTATATAAATACATTATACATAGAAAGATTTATAATAAATCTATAGATTCATTAAATAGAATCTATTTAAATGTACCACCTTCTTAAAATATCTTGTCAGGTAAAATTGTTTTGTTGTTGTTCATATGAAATTAGCATTTTTTATAACAATATGCACTGGAAAATAATTTTTTAAAAAAGGAAACAAAAATACATTTATTTCTTATAAAGTTGAAATTTCTGCAGGGTTCTCAGTATTTCCTAGCAATCCTATTTGTTATTACTGGTAAACTCATTTCTAAGTCTTCTCATCTCGTATTTTAAATTTTTTAATTTAATTTTTTGAATGAATAATGCATTGTCATATTAAATAAAGAATTGTCAATCAAAATAAAGAATCCGTTCCTCCATCTATCCAATTTCCCCAACTCTTCAGTCAGGTAAATTTTGTGATTTCAATACATTCTTTTATTGTGTCTTTATGTATATACAAGAAATAGAATCAATCACTACAGCCACTCCTGCAATATCTGCCTGCTGCTCCATCCCTCATTCTCAGCTTCGCCTCATATTTCATTGCCACCACAATACCCTCATTTCCCACTCATCTACTAACCTACTCTGTGCACATCCTTCTTCTCATTTTCCTCCTCTAACAATGGAAAAGCTGCTTTTCATCCTAATGAAATCCAGTTCTTCCACATGGGGTTAGGCTCTATCCTTCTCACTTTTGTCTCAAAACTTTGCTCCTTCGCCTCTCCCTTTTCCTCCTACATCTCCACTGTCTGCTTCTCCAGGTTCTGGAGCTGGCTATTTACTTTTTAAACGAATTAAAACTAAATAAAATTTAAAATTTAGTTGCTCAATTGCATTAGCCACATTTCAAGTGCTCAATAGTCACATGTGACTAGTGGCTATCAAATTAAATTGCTCAGTATGAAACATTTCTAGCATTGCAGAAAGTTCTATTAGACAATGTCATTCTAGAGCATGTTTGGAAAATGATAGAATGTCCCAATTTCATTACTCACCAAGTGTGACCTTGGCCAAGTTATTTTCTCTACCATGCTTCTATTCTTTTATCTAGTAAAATGAGAAAAAGAATAGTATTGACTTTGTAGGTTATTGCATATGAAGAACATGTATTATGTTAATTGGCATGAAAATTGAATATAAATATATACGAGGACATAGATATAGGTATGGATACAGAAATAGATATATAGAGATAAAATTATTTCAAAACAATTAGTTTTCTTTCCATAATGAATATTTCAACCTCACTAAGGGAAGCTACTACTTTTTTTTTTTTTTTTTACCTTGGGCAATTCTAATAAATTGTACTTACATCCCCAAGTCTTCCTGAGTATGGACCCACATTTATGTTTTCATTTCACTTTACACATACTTTTATAATAAGGTATTATCGCATAACATCTATAAACATATGCACTGTGTTTTGAGCACTAAGCAAAGGTCCAGGACACACAATATATATGTAATAAATTTTGCTGCATTGGATTAAATTTAGTTAGAGACACCTGGTTAATGTTTTCTGCATATGAAAATTCCTCTCACTTCATTTAAGCTATATCCCCATTTATATGTCCAAATATCACATTTTCTTTTTATCATCTATTCTAGAGTTTGTAATCCTATAAATTTTATTGCTTTCTAAATGTTCAAATCTGCATTAGCCCATCTGAATTGCTTTATACTCTTTTCCAATTTAAAGATTATCATTAAAGGATCAACTTATAGTTGATATAGAAAGTTACATTTGCCTACCACTAGTAACCAAGATAATTATGTACCTTAAAAATCTTTGGTTGTACTTTCAGACTCTATTATCTGAAATGCAATAATTAGAAAGGGAAGAAGCAAAGAAAAATAAATAGTAGTATAACTATTATTCTTTGCTGTTCATATAAAGGAAGATATATTTCCCTACTAGATGTTGGCACTGATATATTTTAAACAAGTATGTTTAAAAGTTGTTAATTTTCTCTTTGAATATATATGTATATACATATTCAGTAAAAATATGTTGGAAATACTAATTATTACATTTTTTAGATAAAATATGCCCCTTCATCAATTTAACTATGCTTAGAAGTTAATGCACCATAATTCTCTCATGTCACTCTTAGAGCTTTACATGTTTATTAAATACCCAAGGATATTTATTAACATTAATAAGTATTAATGTTAAATGATATATTATTTTAAGTAAAACATTTTGCAGAAACACAAATTTACACAAAGGGTAAAATAAGATGTGAGTATTCACTTAAAAATTTATTTCTTAATCAATATTTACAATTAAAATTAAGTATTTTATTATACACATCATCCCAGCTAATCCCCAAGAGAGTTTATGCATTTTGTGTACTAAAATTTTATTTCATGCAAAATTTGTTTGTACACAAATTTTTATATACATGTTGACCACATAAAGACTTGTACCTTATAAAAGGAGGATTTCTAATGTCAAATAAATCGGGGTACATTCATAAAAAGGAACACTGAGCAGCCATTAAAGAAGAACAAAGTAGATAGAGAGAGAGAAAGATAAATAGATAGGTAGGATATAGAGGGCAATCTCTAAAATATATTGTTAAGTATTTCCAAAATTTTAGAAGATAGTGAATAGTTTACCACTACTTATGTAAAAAAATAGAAATTTATACACATATGTTTATCTGCTTGAGGTTATTCAGTCTATTAGTGGAAAAGAAATTTGGTTCTGTTTGAATTTTTACCAGTTTTTAAAATACTTCAGTTTTTATAAAATGACTACATTCAGTTTTGCTAGTCTTGAAATAACAAAACAACAACAATAAAAAGACTTCTACTCATAGCTCTTAACCTATCAAATTTTGTTCCCCAAAACTACTTTCTTTACATATCTCTTTATTTGCTTTCATTGTTTCTAATTAAATGCCTTAGACTTATATTTCATAACTGATCAATTTTTATATTGTATATTGACTTTGCATTATGGTAAATATCATCTTACATAAACATTTCCCATGTCCAAATCCTTTGTGATTTGCACACTTTTTTTAGATGTATATGTTTTGGGTTATATAAATATTATTCCCTGCTGAGCCAGATGATCATCAAACATGCTATCATTATGTTTCATCTCTAGCTTTACTTGTTATGTTGCATAAAGTCAATAATTGCCTTTTTAAAATTAGCATATTGGTTTCCTTGTTGTATTATTTGTCTAAAGTTAATTACTCCTAAACTTTTCAACAGAATTATAATACTTATCCCAATACTATTTTCCACATGGTCAAATCAAATTAAATTAAAATGATTTTCCCACATAAATCCCCCTCTTTACACTCTCTGATCTCTTGTGAAACCTGATCTGATTGTTCTTTAGGCCAATTATAGAGCTGTTATTTTGGAACATTTCTCTGCCACTCTACTATGATGGAGCCCATGTTTCTCTTTCTTGATTAACTTCTATTCTAGTGGAACAGTACTGGATTGAGAATAAATATATGGAAGACTATTTGCTGAAACTTTATACGTTTGAAAATGTCTTCATTCTTACCTGACCAGAGTTTGGCAGAGAATAGATTTTTAGGTTGAAATTATTTTCATCAAATTTTATATGCTAAGTACTTGGTAGACCTTTCTAATCCGTTGACCCATGTCCTTCACTTCTGGAGGAGTTTCTTGTATTATAGCTCTGTTTTTTCTGTTCTTTATTTTTAGAACTCCTATTCATTTTGATGTCAGACTTCCTGGAAAATATTCTAAGTTTCTTTTACTTCCTAGTGTTGATTTTTGTCTTTTTATATTACTTATCACAGATTTCCTCCACTTAATCATTTAGCCCTTCTAGTTATATGTTTAATTTTTATTTCCAAGAGCTCTTTTTCATTCCCTGCTCATTTTTTAAAAAAAATAATATCTTATTCTTATTTCATGGAAGCATTAGTTTCTTTTGTTTCTTTGATGATATCAGTTTTTGTTATTTTTCTGTTCCCTGAATTATCTCTCTCTGTAGCTCACTTTTATTTATTTTGGTCTCTGTGTTATATTTTAAGCCTTTTCTAAAATGTCTGGAGAGTCTTAGGTTGTCGTTCATATTTAAGAGTATGTCTCCAAGAAGTTGAATAGAGGCTCTGCTTGGTGGGAAGGGGGTAAAGATTAGTGAAACCATCTTTTTTGTTGTTAGAAGCCCTAGCATCTTTAACTAAATGTATGTTTGGTGGAGATTTTCAGCTGTAGTCAATCTCCTTGCTGGTGAATATTAACCCAGCTGCTGAGAATCTGGTGGCCAAAGTGAGGTGGTTTGTCTGGGGATACCACCCTTTTACTTTCTCACCCACATGCTGCTTTGTGCCTTGCATCCCAAGTCTTATCCCCTTCTTTGTGGTATCTGGAGCCTCCAAATTCTGAGCTTGCCGAGGTTCTACAAAGCAGGTAGCTGTACTTCTCATCATTATCTCTCTCTGCAGGCACGTAGGTTTCCACTCTTTCTACTCTGCTGAGTCAATTATTACCCTTCTGTCAGCTTTCCACCCTCTAAAAACCCACTGACATATCTTCTCTGTAATTTCTTCTTTCACACTCTTTGCCTTGTGATTTTATTTATAAGTTTTGTATGCCTGTATTACAGTTGAGGAAAGAATGGTGGTAAATATGCTTTTGTTTCCCATGTTTAATGGAATATACATGCATTATTTTTAAATAAATATGCAACAGCGCCCCAGAAGTTTTAGAAATACTCATATAATTTTCACCACAGAAAAATATTGAAGTAAAGAAATCTTTACAATCTGTGAAAACTTTGAAGTATTTATCCTGGGAAAATTTAGTGTACAATGTCATATCTAGTACTATAACAACTCCATGTCAATTTCTCCAGAAGCATATTTTCAGTACAAGAAAATGATTGTTTTCCTACACCTTCTTGCAGGAGCATAAATCAGTTCACCATTTCTAAAGGATAATTTGGAAATGTTATGAAGAACTTTCAAAAGAAACATACCCTACTGATCTAGTGATTACCTTACAGAAATTTGTCTAGGAAAATCTCAGTATATCTGTTTAGTCAGAGATAATTTGGTTGCAAGTCAAATGAAAGTTAGGCAATCTCCTAACATGATTGCTAGAAAGACAACCAAGCTTTATGGAGCCACATTGTGACTCATCCCTGTCTTTCTCGGTGCCTCTCCAAATGGCACTATCAGCCTTGGATCTACAGGATTATCTAATTTGGTTCCCTATGACTAAATGGCTCAGTCTCCAAGTCTCAATCCCACTTTGTGAGAGAATGAATCTAATTGGCCTGGTCAAGTCAGCTTTTATGACCAGCACCCAAGAGGGACTTTGCTGGACCATCAGAACTATCTGTTCTCAGACTACTAGGGCTGGGAAGCTTATTTTAGAAAAAAAACATGGAGATCTGGAGAAATTTATCAGAGTTTCCAACCGAGCAATAGAAGGACTCCAGATAGTATATAGAATACTAGCTAACTAGGTGAGTTGATCCAGTCTACAATGACTAGTTTAGATTCAAAAATTAGCTTGAATCATGACTCAAATACCATTGAAGTTGTTTTAATTTCAGTTTGACAGTGATCCAGCAAATAAGGGATGAAAAGGATAATCATCAAATCTAGGACCTAATTCAGTGAATGCAGCTCCCATTGCCTTCCTGGATTCTCAAAATTTTGCTCAAATTTCAAAATGTTTTGTAGCACCCTTAGAGTGAAAAACTAGATAGGTCAGAGAATCACAGAACCTCAGGCTCGCTTTTCTTTTTTTTTTTTTTTTTTTTACAGTGGCTGAGCTAGGGAAGATGGGAGAGAAGCAGGTCAACACTCTGGGATTTATCTTATTACTAGGAAGAAAAATGTAATATACTTAACTTACATTTTTGCACAATCTATTCAGCATTACCACCAGGTACCACCATGAAACCTCCAGGTTCCATTTCACATGGCCTTACCATGGCCACCACAATATATAACATAAATGAACAAAGAGACTATATTGAACAAAGTGAGTAACAAGCAAGAATACTGATAAATGTTAACTGACAACAGACTTAGCATAAACAAGAAAACTAAGATTGCAAAGACTGTAGTATATTGGAGAAAGAAACAGCTATTCAGTTCTAGGTGACTATATTTTTGCAGAAAGATGTATTTCTTTACTTCTTGTTTCTAAAAACAAGTCAGACATCCGGATTCTTATGTGACATTTCTGGATTTTGAAATGTTGGCAACTATCAAGATTTTTTTAAAACATCATGTTGGTCAAGAAGAAAACACATCTGTTGATAGAATCAGGCCTGCATACAGCTAATTTGTGAAGATATCTCCACATACTCTAACATGCATACACAAACACACACACACACCCTACCCAAATGAGTTTTGGATTTTAATTAGTCCCATAGGCCAAATCCAATATAATCAAGAGTAATACATAAATTTTCCTCAAAATCACAGAATGTTAGAATAGGAAAGAATATAGGAATTCAATTATCATAACTCCATTATTTTATAAATGAGACAACTTATGTTTATTTTAACAAATCATTAAAAACTTAAAGATAGTAAAATATATGTATGTAATTATTTTGGGATTTTTCTTTGAAGGCTGGTTAGATTCCTTAAATTCTAAGATTCATATCTAGGTATCATATCTTCACAAGCATTCTAGCTAATTCTTATTTTAGTTCAAATCATAATTTATCAAAAAGATTTATTTACATTCCTTTCATAAAACCAAGCAGATTTATTTCAATGTGCCATCAAGAAGGCTTTTTGTAACTAAAGCACATAATAATAGTGTTATTGTTATGGAATAAATAATGTCAGCATTAGCCTCTATGAAGGTACTTAGCCTCTATTGGCAAAGTACCCACCTTCCACCACCCACTTCATTTTACATGTGGAACTGGTAAAATGCTATATTTATTTCAGGGTGCATTTGTCCAGGTGATTTTCAAACTTGGTTCTTGTGCCCAGATTTTTTTTTTAGCTCTTTTGACTTCCTACATTGAAATTTATGGTGCATTTCCCAGTGCTCCCTGCTGTGTCCCTCATCAGGTCCTGGCTGCCAGGCCACTAGGAAAGAAGTGAATGCTGGAAAACCCTGTGGCTGTTCTTAACTAAAGAACTGCAAACATGACCAAAGTTCTCTGCAAATGCTCCTAGATTGTCAGAAGAAAAATAGCAACAAGCTGCAGCCATTCAATGAAGCAATATTTTCCTTATTACTTGCAAAGTCTTTTATTTAGCCTCAACAGTATCATATTTGAAATGATTTTATGACTGGGGGCAATACTTGGCTAGCCATCTGTTCTCTCAGATTAGCTGTCAGATGAGCAGAGTGTTTTTAGACAATGTTTTCAAATTGCTTTAAAATACCAACAAATTCAATATTTGTTCATGGCAGTAGGGAATATTTTCATATTTTTTTCCAAAAAAGGCTGGATTTTCCAATAATTTTACATTGTCTATTTAGTCACTGGTGCAAATAAGTGGATTCTAGCTAACATTTTAAAAAAGAAAAGAAAAAGAAAGAAAAGTGGTCAAAATGTTGAGATGGATTTGGTATACCAGAGCTGTCTCTACACTTGCAATTATAAAAGCAAATCTTTAATTTGGAGATTTCTGCCTATCCACCATTACAAGCCCCTTCGGGGCAATGATCTATCAAGTTCTGACTGTCTCAAACTGTTTGTGCCAAGGTCCACATCGATCACACTCACACTTGCTGCACTTTTAGCCAGAGAGCCAAGAAACAATAATTTTCAATTAAGAAACTAGAAGACTTGGGGTTTGATTTATGGTGCATGACTAATTATCAAATAGCTGGCCTAATGAAAATTAAGCTGCTGGTTACTACAAAGATTTAACTTCATTTTCTTGAAGAGATACTGATATGATCCAGAATGTAATTTATTGAAGTAGTATGATGCATTTTAAAAGTCATAGACATGTAAATGAGATAATTATCATTTTTAAATGACAGGGCTAATTATTGATATTATGATGAATTTTATATTCAGAGTACATATACACCTGAAATAAATGATTATCTTTGCTTGCAGTAATGATTTTTTTTGCTTCCTTCTTATGCTACAGGAAGATCTAAAACTGTTGCACATATTGTAAGGATTAAAAAATCATGTTAAAAAAAGAAAATTAAAATTGAAAATTACTTGATGTAAATCATTCAGAATGAGTAAATAAATAAAAACTTTAAAATCATGTAAAATATTATCAAGTGAATGGAACATGCCATATGTATGTTTTATATTATTTATAATTTTTTCTTGGACTGCAAAATAGAATTTTGAAATGCAGATGCCTAAAATCATAAAAATGCAAGTTTACCTTTGTTCCATAAATGAAATAATTTAATGCTATATCATGTGTGATATTCTCTACCCTATTAACATGCACTATATTTATAAATATTCAACTTTCTACCCTAGTTTTTCTCTATTCCACCTCTCACATTCTCCTGTGCAACCAACCTGAACTATCCCTTGTTCCCCAAACATCACATTCATTTCCTCCCAATCTTCCTTCACTCACATAGATCTAACTATCTATAAACTTCTCAAAAACCATATCTCCAAATTCTACCATCTTTCAACTCCAATCTTAAGTGTCACATCCTCTATGAGATGAGCAAAAATTTTATTTTTATCCTTTCACTCCACCCTGGAAGGATGTCTCCTTTCTTTTAAGTCCAATAGCATTATATGGTCATCAGTCCTATCAGGGCCTCTCAATCCTGGCTGCTACAATAGGGACTTGTAGTCTTCTGGTTTTTTATTTGAGTGCTGAAAAATGGGTGTTTTCAATTTGTTACAATTTGTCTCCCTGTATACTTATATGCACTTTTCTAAATGTACATTATACTTCAATAAAACATATTTTTAAAATTTTAGTGTTGTGACTCCATCCCAAACCAATTAAATCATATTCTCAGGGGGATAGAGCTTTGGCTATTGGTATTGTTAAAAAGTTCCCTAGATGATTCGAACGTTCAACCAGATGTTCAGAACCACCGATCTATCTGATGTCTTGGGAAGTTCATCTTCCTTTCTAGAGAGACAGTTACCGTTAATAAGTATCCAACAAAATGTGAATGGATGACCAAAACTACAGAACCCCTAACTATATACATTCTTTCAAGGATTTTTATGTTTGACCCTTTCTAGGTGATGTGCTTCCATTTTATAATCACTGCATGTTTCAGAGTTGGCCAGATGCTCTTAAGAATGCTCACTCCTAAAATGTGATCCATTTCTATGGGGTTGATATTGTAGTGTTTGCAATTTTACAATTCTTATTGTAACCTTATAAAAATCCCATTCTCCCTTTCTGATTGTGCACTTCTGGATACCAGGAGCTGGTTCATCTTTTTTTCAATAAATGTTCATAATAGCACTATTCTGATGTTGTTTGGCCAACTCTAAGGCTACTATTTAAAAGGATAGTGAGGAAGAAAGAAAAGAGTAGGGTAAGAAAGAGGATAATTTGTGGCTCTCTAGGTTTCACTATGTTTACAATGGCAAAAAGAAACAATTTCCTAATAATTAAAATCATAATATATTAATAACCAAAAACGTTTATTGAAATAGCTTGTCTTTAGTGAAATTTATTTTCAGCTGTTCTTTATATTGCTACCAAATTTGTTCATACAGACACTAATTAATAAGTTTACACTGGAATAAAGCATCTCAATGACAGACCTAAAATCTATTTGCATTCTACCGTATATCTAGAGCTGTCTTTCTAAAGTACAAACTTAATTGAGTTCTTACTCTATTTCATAATCTTTACCACATACCCATCTTCTAAATTACTGCTACTCAAATTGAGGTTTGGGGGCCAACAGCATGTGTGGAAGCCTATTAAAAAGACCAAATTTCAAGCCTCACTCCAGAAACAACTGAATCATAATCTGCATTTTAATAAGATCTCCAAGTGAATCATATGCACACTGTAGTCTGAGAAACTCTCATCTGAAGAATAGTAAAAGGCCACACCCTTCATTATCTGTCTCTCATCTCCGTCTACCAGCCTTATCTCCACCTAATTCTTCACACCCAACCTGTGGTCTCAGTCATGCTAGCTCATATAGGGTTTCTAAAACAAACGAGTACTTTCCTGTTTTGCGCATCCTGTTAGCTCTATTTTGGCTGCCTTGTCACACATTGACCTGGTAATTCACCTGGTGACTTTCTTAATTCAGATTATTCTCCTCCACTTTGATGCAAGACCTTCCCTGACTCCTTGTGTAAAGTTAGGGTCTTTTTTTCTTGTTTACAAGGATCTATTTTTAAGAGTTACCAAGTGGTATTGTAAATAGTGTTTGCATTCCTATTTTTCTTTTAACTGTGAACTCTTTGAGAGCAGGAATTGTATCTTGTTAATTTCTGCATTCCTCCTATGCTGTCAGTGGGAATGTAAATTAGTACAGCCTCTCTGGACAACAGCATGCAGGTTCCTCAAAAAACAAAAAAATAGAACTACCATATGATCCAGCAATTCCACGCTGGGTATGTATCCAAAAGAAAGGAAAGCAATATATCAAAGAGATATCTACACTCCCATCTTTATTGTAGCACTATTTACAATAGCCAAGAGAAATCAACTTAAGGTGTTCATCAAGACATGAATGCATAAAATGTGGAATATATATACAGTGGAATATTATTCATCCATTAAAAAAGAATAAAATCCTGTCATTTTCAACAACATGGGTGGAAGTGGAAGATATTATGTTAAGTGAAAAAAACTAAGCACAGAAAGACAAATCTCACATGTTCTCACTAGTATGTGGAAGCTTAAAAAAAAATTTGAACTCATGGAGATAGTGAGTAGAATGATGGTTATCAGAGGCTGGGAAGGGATGGGGGAAATAAAGTGGAAATGGTTAATGTGTGTAAAAATATAGTTAGATAGAATGAGCAATATTTGATAGCACAACAAAGTGACTATAATCAACAACGAGTTAGGGTATACTTTAAAATAACTAAAGAATAGAATTGGAATGTCCTTAACACAAAGAAATGTTAAATGCTTGAGATGCTGAATACTCCAAGTCCCTGATTTGATCATTACACATTGTATGCCTGTGTCAAAACATCAAATGTATCCCACTAATATATACAACTATCATGTACCCATAATATTATAATTAAGAATAAAAAATTTTTTAAAAGAGAAAGCTCCAAGAAAAACCCTTTCTCTGTCTTGAGGTTTAAAAAGGGGGTTGGAGGGTCACTGCAAGGCAGAGGCTCTGGAAGGAATCCCTAGGTTTGCCTTTTAATGTCTGTGATGGTTAATTTTATGTGTTAACTAGCCTGGGCTAAGTGATGCTCAGATAGCTGATAAAACATTATTTCTGGGTGTATATGTGAGAGTATTTCTGGAATAAATTAGCATTTGAATCAGTAGACTGAGTAAAGAAGATCCCCCTCCCTAATGTGAGCTGACATCATCCAATCCATTGAGGGCCCATCCATATAGGAAAAAAAGGTGGAGAAAGGGCAGATTCTCTCTTCTCGAGATGGGAGATCCATCTTCTCTTGCCCTTAGATATCAGAGCTCCTGGTTCTCAGGACTTTGAACCCTAGGAGTTATGCCACCGACTCCCTTAATTCTCCTTGAATTTGGACTGACTTAATCCACCAGCTTTCCTGGCTCTCCAGATTACATGCAGCATATCGTGGGACTTGTTGACCTCCATAATAATGTAAACCAATTATCGTAAAAAATCTCCCATATAAAAAAATCCTCCTTTCCTACCTAACAATAGTTTAGACATCAAGAAGATATAAAAATGGCTAACAAACATATGAAAAAGTGTTCAACATCTCTAATCATCAGGGAAATGCACATCAAAACCACAATGAGATATCACTTAACCCCAGTGAGAATGGCCTTTATCAAAAAAACCCAAAACAACACATGTTGGCGTGGGTGTGGAGAGACAGGAACACTCATACACTGCTGGTGGGACTGCAAACTAGTGCAACCCCTGTGGAACGCATTATGGAGGTATCTTAAACAGATTCAAGTAGACCTGCCATTTGACCCAGCAATCCCATTACTGGGCATATACCCAAAGGAAAAAAGGTCATTCTGTAACAAAGACACATGTACCCGAATGTTTATAGCAGCACAATTCACAATAGCAAAGATGTGGAAACAACCCAAATGCCCATCAATACATGACTGGATTAGTAAACTGTGGTATATGTATACCATGGAATATTACTCAGCTATAAGGAATGATGAAGATACGACATCTCTATGGTTCTCCTGGAGAGAGTTGGAACCCATTATATTAAGTGAAGTATCCCAAGAATGGAAAAACAAGCATCACATGTACTCACCAGAAAATTGGTTTCCCTGATCATCACCTAAATACAAATCTGGGAACGACACCAATCGGACATCAGACTGAGGTGGGGGTTGGGGGAGGGGATCGGGTTATGCCTACACAATGAGTAGGCATTGCGCACCGTTTGGGGAGTGGTAACACTTGAAGGTGCTGACTCGGGAAAGGGGGGGTGGGGAAAAAAAATATGAAACTGTTGCTTTTAACTTGCACTGTTCACTTAATAATTTATCATGAATATTTCCCATATTATTTCATATCATTATACAAGAAATAATGTATACATTATGAGGACATACTGTATCTAACAAGATATACTGTTAGACTCAAAAAAAAAAAAAAAAAGAAAAAAAAATAGGATTTTCATCAAACAATTCCACTTCTAAGGATGAAGTTTAAGGCATTAATCAGAGATTTAGACAATGATTATGTATAAGAATGTTCACTACTTATTTATAAGACTTTATAATATAGATTGTGTAAGAGGGAAAAAAAAAAAAAGAAATGAGTCAGGCCGGGCACGGTGGCTCACGCCTGTAATCCTAGCACTCTGGGAGGCCGAGGTGGGCGGATCATTTGAGCTCAGGAGTTCGAGACCAGCCTGAGCAAGAGCGAGACCCCATCTCTACTAAAAATAGAAAGAAATTATATGGACAGCTAAAAATATATATAGAAAAAATTAGCCGGGCATGGTGGTGCATGCCTGTAGTCCCAGCTACTCAGGAGGCTGAGACAGGAGGATCGCTTGAGCTCAGGAGTTTGAGGTTGCTGTGAGCTAGGCTGACGCCACGGCACTCACTCTAGCCTGGGCAACAAAGTGAGACTCTGTCTCAAAAAAAAAAAAAAAAAAAGAAATGAGTCAATAAATGCTTTATGAGTGCTAGACAAAAGGCCTAGGAGAGACCATTCCTTAATGCAAAATGTTGCAGAATATTTATTTTACACATTTGAAAACACTTTGATTGTGGTTATTTATTTATTCTCCAATAATGGAATAAGACTTATATAGAAATATAGAATCAGAAGTGACTTGGAATATAATTTAATTATCCATTCATTCTCTTTCAAAAAAGATTAACCTTGTATATGTTTTGTACACAAACTTCTTAACAAGTTATTTCTAAGTATAATGATGAACTAAATAACATATTTAGTATTATTTTCAAATACATCCCTTACTGAATTGTAGAAATAAGTTACATAATGCATTTAGCACAGTATTGGTAAAAAATGATTAATAATAGATACGTTATCTTTTCCAGCGTCTCTTCCCCTTAAGCTAAATTTTTCATGCTGCAATTAAACTCCCATTGTTTTTGTTCAATGCTTAAATAAAAAGGTAAAAATATAAAATTAATTTCCAAATCTCATTTTAGTTCAAAAGTAGCAGAGCACACAACAAGTGAAAATTTTACTCACTTGTTTTATTTCCCTTGCCAAACCACTGACATAGTACCACTTTCTGTTTGATGCTTTGGCATTTTTATGACTAGGCCTGTACCCTAGCCAATTTATCTACTCTACAAAAGAAGGAATGACCCTAGATTATACTTTCACAAATTTTAGATTCCATTGGTGTATCAAAGTTTCTAGGTTTTTAAACTATATGTACTATATACTTTTATAGTGTATAGATTTAGGTAATTGGCCCTTAATCAGTAGATTGAAGATACCAAGAGATAAGTTTTGAAGAATGCTTTATTTTTCTTGATCTACTAAGCCTGATAGAATCAACTATGTATTTCAAAACATGTAGTCTAAATTTAGATGTAATGAAGTTTTAGAAATGCCTTAATCGATTTATTGCTGTTTTATTTTTCTGTTTATAAGTGCACAAAAATGATATATGATTACTTTAAAAACTATGTCTAAATAGATTTAAAAGGGCTGTTTACACAAGTATAAAATAAAATATACAAGGAATAAGAAATCATTGAATCATAGTTTAATTATCCTGAACATATAAAATGTTTTGGCTTATAATTAATCACATATTAAGTTTAACCAAATACAGTAAATTTTGAAATGTAAACATAAACATTGTGTTTGACTTTTGAGTCCCATCTCTGAAAAGAAAGCCAATAATCCTTCACTCTTAGTACTTCACTTTTCTACTTCTAGACTGTTATATAAGAAGGAAAGAAACCTCTTTTGTACTGAGTCAGATATTTCTATATTTAATTAATTTATTTGGGATAGCAGCTTAATCTATACAGTGGCTATTGCAATAAATAGAAATTTAAAGCTAACATTTACAATGTTCACTGTACATTAGACACTATATTTATTGTGATCTACTTATCACAGAAACCCTAAGGGAAGGTACTATTATGATCCTCATTTTTAGAGATAAGAAAATGGACACTTACAGGCATTAGGTAATTCCCCAAAGTCACATATAAATGGAAGAATTGAGATTTTCCACCCATATTGACTGACTCCAGAACCATTTTCCTCACTGTGCTATTATTGCTGTTCCCAACTAACACACAGCCTCATGAAGCATGTTACACAAGCACAAAGTTTTGATATGGTACACTCATACATTTGTAACTCTGTACTCCATATAGCAATTAGAGTACCTTACATCCAGAACACATACGAATCATAATTTTTACCTAATGTAATTATAATATTAGATGTTTAATCCTAAGAAATAGCTCAAAATAACTGCACTAATGGAATGTTGTCTATAATTGATAAAAAATTAAAAAAGAGTATTCCACAGTAGGAAAGTATTTGAAGAAAATAAACACAAACTCACTGAAATATTTGGAAGCAAATAAAAGTATGATTATAAAATTATATCAGCCTTTCTAATGTTTACGTTATACTATGTGAAAAAGGCAGGCTACAAAGAAAAAAGGAAGGAAAATTTTAACATTTATTAAGCACATACTATATGTCGGACACCAAATATTTTATACAAAATATTCCTTTGTTTAATCATCACCATAACAACGAACGGAGAGGACAATTACCCCTTCCCCCACTTTTCCACATAGAGGTTAGGCACAATGAGTTAAAGCTTTTGCAAAAGATAGCACAGCTAGGAAGAAATGGTGCAGGAACTTTCATTCAGATTCTTCTCTCACATCTCAGAGTATATTCTTTTCTATTATCCCACGCTGCTCCTCAAAATGGAATGCACACTTTGATTACAACTATAGAAAAATGTGATTGTTAAGAAGGAAATCTTTGTTTAAAACCTGGAAAATGAAAATAATATGCTGAAATAATAGGATTATGACTATTTTTGTCTTTCCCCTCATGTTTTTAATGGTGATCAACAGTCAAAAATATAACTAGTGTCCATAATTGTATTCAGTGATATATTAGCACCTGCTTCTCTTTGCTTTTTATGTATGTGTTACTCCTGCTTAAGGCAGAGAGAGGGAACAGGAATGTTTTAAAAGCCATTTGTGGCTCAAGCCACACTCCCTGCCCTGACAGGACATCTGCTTGGAGGGAGGCCACAGAGAAGTCAAAGAAGCCACATTTAAGGCATATGTTTGAGCAGCTCACTGAATTGCATTTTTTGAGAACTACAGATTCTCATGCAGTCTGTAAGTCTTCTATCTTGAACTGATACTGTGGTGTATGACTAAAATACTAGAATAAGTTAAAGTTAGAAGGCTCCTGCATCTTATTTCCTAAATCTAATGGCTGAGCCATGCCTTTGCAGTGCCTTGATTGACCTAAGACTATAGCAAATCCAGGATCACCAGGGAAGGGAGCCTCCTTTTAGTACGACGGATTATTGCCAATGCTTGCTACAACTCTGAGAGGTGAGTAGTATTTTTCCCATTATAAATAAGTAAACTAAGTTTCACAGGTCACTCAACAAACATATGAGAGAGAATTCTAACTTTATTCTTTCTGTCTTGAGAGCCCACATTCTATTCATTTCACTGTGTGATTGCAGGGTAGGAGACAAGAAGGAACATTTACAACCTAGGGATCCAGGCTGTAGATTTTAGAAATGAAGGAAGAGTTCTTCTGACGGGGTCATTTGGGGAAGACAGCATGGAGCGCTGCCGGAGAATGTTCTTGAGAAAAGATGTCAGTGTCAGAAAGAGCAAATTGTACAGTTTGACTGAACTAATTGCTGTGCGCAGGGAAGAGGTGCTAAAAAGTTATACTGGAAATATATAAGACTCCAAAGGCTGGAACCAGGGTTAAACTTGGGGCCCTGTGCTTCCCCTACTTAAATTTATATAGGACTTAACTAATTAATAATCTATGTGCTATTTATACCCCAAATCTTGTATATTTTAGCATATTACTGACCCTACTAACTCATTTTCCATGTGAAGGTCAAGCTACTTTTCCATTATATCTTGAAAACTAATTACAGTATAACAATAATTTGTGAACAAAGTTCCCATATTTTAGTCTTCAATGGCCAGGCACTTAACCTAAATGTGTAAAATGTATGGAGGCAACTGAAAGGAGTGGTAAGGATTTCAGAAAACTAGACAATGAATTTTCCATCTAAGGCATTCAAATTCAAAGTTTTAACAAACATGGCATTTATTATGTAATAATGGTATATTATGCATTATTCTAATTGCTTTACACATATTAATTCATTTAATCCTCACAGCAACCCCATGAAGTGGGGAAATAAGAAGCATTCTCCTTTTACAGAAGAAAAAACTGAGGCGTGAAGAGGTTAAGTAAATTACTCCAAAGCCAGTCAGTAGTAGACCCAAAATCTGAACCTAGAACTTCTGGTTCAAGCATGTATTGCCTTAAGCACCACAGTATATGCCTGAATCTCATAGAGTACTATTCATGATAAATGATTTCTTCCTCATAACCATAAAAAATTTAGGATCAAATGTTGGTAAAACCTATATTTCAGCAAATTTTTCCATCAAAAGGTACAATCTGGTCAACAAATATTTATTGTGCACCTACTATATTCAGAGTTCTAGGTACCATCCATGCAACCTTCCTAATCAAACACAGAAAAACATGCTCACATGCTTACAACCTTTCAAGGCCGTCCCATGACTAAATCTACTATCACTCAACACTATTCAGCCAAGAATGAAAAAAAAAAAATCACACATCCAACTGAATAAAATTACCTGTCAACAAAACAGAAATTCCATTTAATAGCTATAATTATAACATAGATGATTGGTTGTTCATGGGAAATAAGAGAGTGGTCTTATAGAAATTACTTCTGTTAATACACCTATTCATAAAAACTACCACCCACCCCATCCCTGGTTACCCAGTGAAATTGCTCTAGACTCCAGAGCAGTGTTTGCCAAAGCCACCTGTTTCATATTCACCTGGAGTTAATTAGTTGAAATGTAGACGTATGTACAACTCTCCTATATCAGAAACTTTTGCAATAGGACTCAAGAGTGTGAATGTTTAACAAACTGTCAATATTTTGCATACTTCCCTAAGTTCAAAAACCACCAGTGAGACAGTGAGATGAAAGACGGGAAAGAGATTTATCTGACTTCCCAGAAAGTGTTGAGGTCTGTAAAAGAGTAATTTGTACTAACAGATAAATTCATGGTCCCTAAAATTAGACATTTTGGGTTCAAGTGTGCTTCAAATGTAGTTCACCATACTTTTAAATACAAAAAATTCCATTATACTTTGAGAAATTACAGCAAATAATTTAGGATTATGCATTTATATTTAAAATTCTAGAGAAATGAATGTATCAGTTTGAATTTCCTTCTTCAGCAACTATCAACAACAAAACCAAAGTGTTTTAGACAAATAAAATCTTATTTTTCTTTAAAACAGTAAGTCCAAAAACAGGCAGTTGCAAGCAATGATCCAGCTGCTCAACTTTGTCATGAGGTAACTTAAGTTTCCTATCTTTCTGTTCTTTCACTCTTAACACACTAGTTTGTAGCCTCATGGTCACAAAATGACAGTTTTTGCTCTAGCAAAGCAGAAAAAAAGAAGAAAACAGGGGCAGGCAGTGTCAGTTGTGCAGGTCCCAACCCCCTCCCACCAGATATCTACTTAGGTTTCATTCATCTCAGCAGTATCATAGGATCATACCACAAGAGACTGAAAAATTAAGAAACAGGATGCCATGATCGGTTTAGACTAGGAGTTAGCAAATTACATCCCATAGGCCAAATGCTGCCTGCTTCTGCTTCTGTAAATTAAGTTTTATTTGAACACACCCTCACACATTTTTTTAAATCTATGGATGCTTTCATGCTACATCAACAAAGTTGAGTAATCACAAGATAAAGCTCCTGGCCCACAAAATCTGATATATATCTGATATATATACTATCTTATCCTTTATAAAAAAAGTTTTCTGACCCCTAGTTTAGATGAATAATGATCCATCACATGAAGCTGGGCAAATGGAATGTATACTGAGTAGGCAATCGCAGTGTTTGCTACACTGTGTGTTCCCAGGGAATATTCTTTGCTCATTGCCCATCTGTAAAAAAAGAGGTGCCCCTCATGAAGCTGTATCTAGCTCAAATCCTTGTTAGGATTAACTATGAAAATATATGTGAAATATTTAGCACAGTGTCTACCACATAACAAAGGTTCAATAATGTTAGCTATTAGTGCTAGTATTTACATAAAACCTGCTGTTTAGCCTTTCACTTTACTGAACTGCCGCCTGAACTGCCTTTGCCTTTAGAAACTGTTGAAAGTCGCTTTCATTCTAAAAATTATAATTACAGGAATTGTACTTGTCTAACAGTCTTTTTATTGGTAGATTATGGTAGTGTGCACTTGAAAACAAATTCTGGATATGTATGGACATAGCAACTGATTAAATTTTCTAGCACCCACAAATTGACTTTAGACATATTTATTGGATGTTACCTGTCTTCAAATGCAAAAAATCTTCTTAATTTGTTTCATATATGCAATACAGTGATTGGTACATTACTGAAAATCTTCTTTAAAGAAAATTGGTGTTTTTATAAGTCCTTTTCCTGGCATGCTGCTGTTTACCAATAGCATCCCTATCAGGCCTTGGATAAATATTTCAGCAAGCCACACTTAACCTTTAGAGTTGTCCTGAAAGCACTCTTTGCCAAAAGATACTTAGGTTCATGAGATGAAAAAGGCTGCTATATAAGTTTTCCATATTTGCATATATTCCTTAGTCCTCATAATCAATGAGAAAACATTATCTTAAATGTTTCTTTCCTCATGAAATAAATGAAAAATATATTACTAATAGAACATTTTTTAATATTAAAGCATAATCACAGAAAGTTGAAAACTTCTACTGTATGATTTGCTTTCAATGTACAACACTAATTTTCTATATTAAAAAGACATGGAGATCTACTTTTACAACATAATCTGAAACACAGAGGAAAAAAATGTTACATGCTGAGCAATGAAATTGAGTATTTTTGACTTTTGAAAGAAACTTACCCATTTTGTTTAAGTCTTCCTTATTTTTAACTTAAAAAAATAGAATCTACAAAATATTTTGGTAAAGTCTGTGGAACTCTGCAGGGGTCCAAGGAATAAAGTGAAATTACTTCCCTCCATTAGATGAATAACTCACCAACTGGCTCTATCCTCATTTAGCACCAATGAAATAATTATGGTGACACTTACATGAAAGTGATTGTTTTAATTCACTACAATCTCTCATGCTTGTTTTAAAATTATAAATTAAAACTCAGAGATATTGAATATGGATGATGAGAAAGAGTTGCCCAGTGGTGTTGGGCTTGCAGCTAAGTATTCAGAGATGACTGCCTTTGTGCTGCAGGCGAATATTCTATGACAAGACAGGTGACCCTGAGAAGGCAACTTCATCAGTGAAATATTGTCCTGGGCAGGAATTTTGGCCTTAAAAAACACCACAATAAGCATCTCCAGATGCCAACACAAATACTGTTATTGGAAAATAATTCACTACTCGGCCAAAAAAATTACTTTACTGGAATGTTTGTCCTATCACCAATCAACAGAAATCCTTAGGAATTCAAACCTGTAGCGTAAAACTTAAAAATGTACCAAGAAATGCTTTGCATTGAGACATTCTGCACCAGTTTATTCTAAGATTACCCAAGAGCCAGCTCCCTTCACAATGTTCCTCTAAGCAGTTTGCATTTCTTCGGTGCTGTGAGTCTGACCATCACCACTAGGTTGGCAGAGCCCCCCATTTCATTGTGAATCTTTTAAACTTTTTGTTAAATACTTATATATGTAAGCACTGTAATACTTATACATAAAAGAGCTTTTGTAAATATTTATATATTATGCTGTCATCACCATTCTTGAATCTGTTCCCCAGAAGCTTGATGCACCCTCCCCAGGGTTTCTAGTGTCTTTCTGCTTCCCCAGAACCTCCATGGTGGTACCCAATCTGCATCTTCTCTTCCTGAGAAATCCTCCTGCTCTGGACCCTTATTCTATCTTTTGTTATGTTCTATTCCAGTCAGCATCCTGCAAAGTTATCCATTGGACTATATCCAGCTCTATAATTTTAATTCATCAACAGATCATTGATTTGTGCCTCCCACAACAAAGTGATTAGTCTTCATCTGTTATCTCTCCCAATGGCATTTTACATACGGTCAAATTCAAAACCCAAATAAGTCTCTGGTGGGGAAATGTCAGATACTGATAAAGGTAAGTGGGCAAGATATACCGTACTGGGGTTAAGAGAGCCTTCTTGACATCTCATAAATGATCAGCCGGCGCTGTATGATCTAGCTATATATAAAACTACACATTTGTTAAGCTTCATTTAAGTATTATTTACCTACCATTAAAGTAACCTACTTTAAGTGTACAATTCAATGATATTTAGTCAACTTACAGAGTTGTGCAACCATCACCACAGTTTAATATTCACAGCAACACTATTCATAATAGGCAAAAAGTAAGAACAAATTAAATATGAATGGATAAACAAGGAAACAAACAAAACCTGGGCTTTGTAATGTAGTCACTGCAAATTTCACTGAAGTTAAATCTGATAGATATAGTTTATTAATTTATCTGTAGGTTAGGAGGAAAAATTTTAAGCAGTTTGAAATTCCCCTCATTCAGAGTGAAGTTTGCACTTTAATAAAAAGCCAAGGTTTACTATTTCAATGTCACTGGAATATAGCAGAAGATAATTTTACCATCAACATTTCTACTAGTTCTATTTGCGTAATGAATGTATTGTTATATTATGTGGAAGGATCGTTCATTCTTTCAGTGAATATGAGTACTTTTACCCAGAGTAAGAGACTTGGAAAATCGTCTTCCAGAGTCACGTTATACTATTTCTAAAAATACAGGATTCATCTATGTGGCCATCCAATTACTTCTAGGGAGAATACTATTTATGCTTTGTAAACTTAAAAGATTCATAGTTGTCAGAGAAAGAGATGATGGAAATAAATGTAGCACTTGGAAATAGTTTTATGTGTCTTATAGGATCAAATTCTAAAAAATTACTGTAATTTTGGTGCTACTAGTCATACTCTGGGAAAGTCCTGTTCACCAAAATCTGGCCAAATTTTGGCTATGCAGAAAGCTTTTATTGGATAGAAGATGTGGGTCTTTCCATTAGAAAGAAGTAAAGATACAAAACTATAATTATTATGTATTCATTTCTCCCACGTATGTATCAGATGGCTTGTATTAAAGAGGGAAAGGAAACCCCACTGTAAAATACTTCCATCTAAACATGGAATGGCCTATTCCCCAGCTATCTCTGGATTGAAAACCATATGAATCAAAAACTGAGTTTAATGTTATTTATATTTTTCATTCCTAATTTTAAACCCTCTCAAAACTCTATTTGTATATTAGATGGAATTTTATTGTATTTTATCAAGACTAACCAAAAGCAAGTCCACTCTATCCAGGGAATGACTTTACTCTTAACCATTTTAAATCATGGCATCTGATTTACCTCTCCAAGAAATCTGTTTGATTAAATATTTTGTAGTGGAGACTCATTCACATTTGCAAAAATGGTTTTGCCCCTAGCTAGTGTCGAGTAGTTGTTTTCATTAGAAATTATGTTATTAAAGCTGTGGTTTAAAGAGAAATTCATCTGTATTTTGATAATGTATCCTGTCTTTTTATGAGTATAGAAAAAGCAAAAATATTAACATTGTGAATACATGAAGAAACAAAATATAGAGCTCTTCTCAGAATTTAATACCTGATAGTTAATCAATTCTCTTTGTCATTTGTATGAAGAATTTCCAACAAATTTTTAACAATTCACCAATCAATTTTGGAAACTAATCTGGCCAATTTCAGTCCCCAATCTCTCCCAGGTCCATAATTTTATGCAAGTCACATGTTAAAGAGATCAGTAAGACCCCTGGAAATCCCACTATCCCTTCATTATCCATTTGTACAGAAAGTTACAGGTAAGCCAAGACTGGAAACTACAGGCATAGTTCCCCTTAACCCTTTTCCAGGAACTGACTACACATATTTCTCTGGTAATCATCACCTATGCCCTTCCCTTCCTCCCTGAGCAAGATCCCAGAACATGAAATTTTACTATTTTAAAAAAAATCATTCTTGTTTAATTTACCTAAGAGCATGGGGAGCGATGTCAAATGTTGACCTAGACTAATTTATACCCCAAAAGCAAATTACAACAAAACTCTGTCTGCTATTAAAAAAGTAGAAGTCCTTATTATTTGTAATGATTTAAATGGTATTATAATATTTTATAAACATCACAAGGTTTCTTTTTATCAATCCTTTCTTTGGTGCCTATCAAAATAATATTCACCTCATTTTGGAGGCAAGAGAACACTTTACCTTTAAGACCTTAGAATGGCATCTTACAAAATGCTACAATATTGTCAAAATGCTTTCAAAGTAAATTTCTTTTAAAATAATTGATAGTAATAAAACACCTTGAAATAAAAAAATAATATGTTGTAAGGAATGTCTATCGAATACTATTTCTGTCTCTACTTTCCTACTGTATTCTGTTAATACCAATGCTCCCACTTTACTTTTGTTGACATCAGTGTTAGAGGGTGTAAGGAACAGTCTCCATGATATATTTATTATCCCCATGTAGTAATGTTTTCACTCAGCTTCGAAGTACACTATGATTCTTCTTTAGAAAATAATGACTCAAAAATTTTTCCTAGTCACTTTTTAAAAACATTTTGGTAAACATCAAATTTTCAGATTACAAAGTATAGAAGAATAGAATCACAGAATTTTGACCATGACATCCTATAACTTATACATATTATGCATACAAAATCAATTGTATTTCAGGAGACGATTGTTTTTAATGTTCTTTGTGATTCTATACCACTTTTACTTTTCACACTAAAAATCTTTTTCAGAAAAAGATATTGTTCTTCCTGTATAGGAAAAATATTTCTGACTCCCTGTCATTTGGGCCATTCCTTAAATTATATTTCTCACTGCAGTGTCAGGTTTTCTAAATGACCTTGTGCCCCAGTGGCAAACATGTCTCTTATGTACTCATTATTCTTAGGAATATTTACTAAGCATTATTTGTGCATACAAAACTGTGCTGAATATTGGACAGAATACAAAGATAAACAAAACATTCTCCCATCCACCAAGAAGCCTAACATTTCTTAAGGGAGATAATACAGTGACTACATAAATTACAGAAAAGTTGATTTGTGATAAGTATCATGTGCCTAGGACAAACCAGAGCCACAAGAGTTCAGAAGGTTACTATCATTGTTTTTGAAAAAGAATATCATCATAATTTTTTTGTAAACCCCTATAGGGATCAGATTTATGTTCAGAATTAGCACGCTTGAAGCTCTGACTCGGGTGAGGCAAAGGCAATGTATGTAACCTAAACATTTGTACCCCTGTAATATGCTGAAATAAAAAAAAATTAGCACTATTATTTAACCAATTAGGGAATGGGAATGGAAATGAGAAAACACTCAAGGATTTCTTGCTAGCACTAATTATGAGGGGATTTTCATAAAAACCATTTAAGAAATACAGATCCCTATTCAGTTTTCAGATTTCCAAAACCAAAGGTTTTATAACTTCCATTTATACTCAGTCCTGGCATATAAGCAAACGTGTAACCATGAAGTCTTCCCGGTGTCTCAGTTGCTGGAATGTAAAGCCACAGCAGAACCTGCAGACATGTAAAACAACCAGGCAGCATTCTGAGTCTTCCCTTCTGTGGCTAAACTGCTCTTACTCCCAACTCTTCCCCAGAGATTTCATTCTGTATTTATTTAATTACTGTTTCATCTTTCCTAAACCACTTTTGTAAAGCTCCTTATATCTCTCTTAAAATGCAATGACTGAATATAGTATGTTAAAATTCTAATAAGAGTCTCTGTGCCCACTAGAAATATCATAATCAGTATAAAACTACATTACTAACCATTTTTTAAAACTGCATTTGCATTTCAACTCCTAGGAATATATCCTATAAAAATCCCCATACATGGACAAAAATATTTATTTATAGCATGTTTATACTATTAAATTTTTTTAAATATTTGAAAATAAGAAAATGATTACATTATTGTGTTGTATACATGTTCAAAAGAATGATATAAATCTAAGTACTGTCATAGAAAGATCTCCAAGACATAGAAAAATATGCATATTTTACACAGCTATAAGTCTGTGTACTTATGCATAGAAAAGCCTGTAGGACACTTACCAACCTGTTATCATTGCTTTTCTGTGGGGAGGAATATGGGATTAAGAAAGAGGGCAAAGAGTGACTTATTTTTACTGTAATATTTGTGCATTGTTTGACAATTTTGCATCAAGCATATATTCATTGTGTCATATTTTATAATCACCTATAAAAGATCTCATTTGGAAGGAGTCTTCCAATACACAAGCATGAGTTGCAGTCTGCTGTAGAGACCATCTATGTTCTCAACAGATTAAAACAGAATTGGTGAGAAAATATTTAAAATAATTCACAAAAAGCTGGAAAGAATTTCAAAGCAAATTTGTCTTGTCACTCTATAATTTTCTAATTCTCTATTTCTAAGGAAAAATTTTCAATATTAATTAAATTCAGAAAATATACAATAGTGATTAAAATGAGGTCAGGTTAATTGGAAAAATCTGGAATCATTTTAAAAAGGTAAGTACATATTGGAAAGTCACTTCTTAAAAAAGTTTACAAATTCTTTGAACATACGAAACTTATTCGTAAGTTGGTCTCTTAAGAATTCCGGGTATAAGGGTTGGAAGAAGGATGTGTACAGAGAAGAGAATAAGAAATAGTACAGAAGACGTTATGACTATAATCTGGGAGTCTTAAAACTGCTGGACAATAATGTTAGGTCCAATTCTTATTGCATGTTAACTGACTTGAGCTGTCGATTTAACAAAGGTAGGGAAGAGAAAGCATCTTTTCTAATAGGAAGAAACTCTGCCTATAGAGATGCTGGAAGCATTAGCATAGTTGGTGATTGTAGTTTAGGAGTGGCACAGCCTCAGCCACAATCCAAGAAGGATAAGCATCAACTGCCTTACCATGGTAAATATAGGGCAAAATAGACGATAAGGCAGATTTTTTTTTTTTTTTTTTTGCTTTTTAAAAGAAATTTATTAAGAAATATAATTCAATGCAAGTTTTGAGATTTGAAAATCTATACCTAGAAAATGTGCATATTTCTAATGAGATCATTGGGAGCCAAGTTCTTTGGCCTACCTCAGTGAACATCCTGGAGAACCACCATGAAAAGCAGTGACATGAGCTGGCACTAGCTTTGAGTAAGTTCAGCATCCCAGGTGGAGTTCAAAGGAAAAAAAAAATAATGATGTCTATGTTTTCTTATTTCCTCATATCTTGTATTTTCTTTTCACCAACCACTCATTATTTATTATTTAATTAATGGTTTTTGTTTTAATAAAAATTATATTACTAAAAAGAGCAAGCATGATCTTTTTCAGTCCATTTCTACATCTCTCTCATCTGTTTGAAGCAGTACTAAATTACAAAGATATGCACCATAACATGGCACCATCATTAGGCAGGGGTCATTGCCTTAACTTCCAGACAAGGCATTTAGAGAAACAAACCCATCTTCAAGACCAGCCAACCTTGAAGATCCATGTGCTCAGTCTTCCTCGTGACTACCACATAGCTGCTGTGGAACCACCACCCGCCTGTGGTCTGAGTAATTCCCAGCCGTGAAGTATCAGATCAGGGTCATTTTACCCTTTTGTTTGGTACCTTTGCAACTGGCACATACCTTCTTCACCCCATTCATTAGCTTTGCTGTTAGCACACACATACACACACACACACACACACACACACACACAGAGGAAGAAGAAGGGGGAAAGAGGTGGGGGGGTGAGAGAGAGAGAACCCTAGTGACCTAGTGGCTTTGAGGAAGTTAAGATTAGCCCTATAAAAATCTGAGAATATTCACACCTGCTTGTCTGGCTAATTCAATAAAATTTGTATAAACATTATGGCACATGGTAAGGGAGAAAAGGCTTATGGAAAGTTATTGCTATCTTATCAGTATTTGAAATAGAAATTGTACATAGATCTGTTACAGATACTCCAAACTCTCCAGCCAATTTAACCCAATTTTGGTCAACTTCATGGCATGGTGTGGTAGGGAAGAGGAAGCCTGTTCCAAGTTTCTTGCTATTTTATCGCTATTTCAAGTGGAAATCATATCCAAGATTTATTACAAATGACCAAACCATTTAATAACATTAAAGTAAGAGGATTTAAATATGAGTTTATTAAGCTAACTTAGTTTTTTTAAGACAGGTAGAAGAAAGCAGATTATTGCAACAATAAAGCAGCCTCTAAATAAAGAAGTTAGGTACCAATACCACCGAATAAAGCAAGTTCTATCTTAGAATTGGGGACAAAAAGATAGTTATGATGTGGGTTACTCCTCTAGAAGACAAGCTATTTGCTATGGATCATTGTTGGTGCATAACCTGAAACAATCTTGTAAACTAAAATGCAAAACTACAGTTTGGAATTATGAATCAACATATTTCTTAAGTAATATGCACATAAACGCAATTTAAGAAATGTCTTATAGCCACTCAAACATTTTTTTTTCCATCTTGTGAGACATTTTTCATCAAAAATAGCCCTTAGTTTAGGCACTGCCTCCCCAATAAAAGCCTTCTGTGGATCCAACAATTCCAATTTGAATCTCCAGTGAGTAAAATATTATAGTATTTTTTAAATGTTAGAAGAAAGAAGAGCTAATCCAAACACCTCTCATAGTCTCTCCTCAGTGACTTTCAGTTTTAAAACTATGATCTTAAACCATGTAAATCTGGAATTCACAAAGGAAAGTTATGGGGAGGAAAAGATTTTGAGGCTGCTTTCACACTAGTGCAATGAACCTACTTTCTAGCAAAGCTTCCAGAGAACACAACCTATATTACAGAAATAACAGTTGCAGAAATACAATTTTGGGAAAATTAACCCTTCCACTGTAGAAAGACTTCAAAGTGCAGTAAGAACTGACACTGTGAAACATAGTATTAGGATGTAGTTATATGGAAAAGCTCCATGACATGTTTTCACTTAATGGAGGACTTAATACAAACCTCAGAATGAGTAAATTATTAGGTGTTTGATTTTAAAAAACTTAGGAAAATATAACTTTTAAACTCGTCTGTATCAAAAATGAAATTTTACCATTTGTTTTTCACTCGTTTGCACTCAATTAATCAAAAAATGTTGAAGTTTCTTGTCAGTAGAAGAGATGGAAGTCTTTCAAAATAAACATTTAACACTATATTTGCAACCTAGTGGAAGAGGACAAGTGTTTCAATCAGCAAGCATGACCTGCCCTGATACAGTTTTCTTTTTTCTTACTCTTCAAAATAATACAGCCCAATATGTTTTCATATAAATTTAAAAAGATAGCCAACTCACTTTAAAAAGATAGCCAACTCATTTTAATCCTCAATATCTAAGTTGGCAAGTGACATTTTACATAACTCAATGTATACACATATATTTAAAAAACAGAAAAACTTCTGTAGGCAATTTGGAACATAAGGAAAAAATAACGTTTAATGAATAAGCATTGGATATCCACATAATATCAGAGAAAAATATTCTGACTAGTACATAGCATAAAGTAGAAAAATTAATGTAACACTTGGAAAACATGCTTTTTGTAAAATATTCTATCCCTTAGATCTCATGTGATGTTGCTGTTGCTATAGTAACTGTATTTTGTTCAGCAGGAAAATACTTAGGTACAGAATGCTTACATTTACTCACCAAATTCTAGTGAAAAACATTACAAATAGAAGTGATGAATTAAAATTTTCAGTGGATAAGCAGTTCTTATCCTTTAATTTTAAAATTATCATTAAATAATTTTATCAAGCATATTTTATACAAATACTGTTCTTCATGAAAATCATCTTATAAACAAAAATGGCTGAGCTAGAAAGAATTTTTAACTTCTCACAATTTATTAGTTTGCATGGAGGATAATATGCTAAAAACATCAATTATTTTAATCTATTCTTAGATAAAATTATACAAATATTTTTTAATTTCAGTTTTAAACATCCAAGGGCTGGTTTCTACCCAACCCTATAAAGAGTCTCATAAAACCTACTCAATAGCACATATGTTGCATAAATACCTCAACACACTACATTTGCCAACAAAGTTCTAAAATCAACTTAGTAAATGTCATGATTCTTAATGCTATTGTGGTATAAATGAAGAGCATTCCTTGAGTCCATTTGGCTAGGATTGCTAGCGTACTTTGTTTCCCCAAGAGAAGAAAGAAGAGTAGTAAACCATTTTTGCAGAATGTCATTCTCTCACAACAGTTTATGAAAGAAACATCTGTGACAAGAATCTCTAATGCTTTTCTCAAAGCCACAGCTGACAGTAAAAGAGCATTGCTAAAAGTGGCAAATCAATCCCATTCCGCCCTTCTCAGAGCATGACACCTAATTTGCTATGTCTCACATGTATTTTCCTCACATGTGCTGAGAGACTGTGACATTGATGTGGTGGCTTTCATCCAAGCCTCAGCTGAATAAACACTTGGGCCATACAGTGGGCAAACTGGCATCCTTAAAAACGTCTTCTGTCCCGGCAAGTTAACTTCACCTCAGGGAAGCATTTTTCTAAGTTTTAGTTTGCAATTTGGGTACATAAATGGAATCTCTGAATGCTGTTTGGAAAACCTTAAATCACCTGACACACATAGAGCACATTCTGTATTTTTTAAACCAGTTTTCCTGGTGTAATGCAATTTTTATATGACTACTTGAAAACATATGCAAACACAACAGATGAAAATGAATAAGAGTATATAGGATTTTTAATCAAATTACTTCATTGCAGAATATATACTTTAAAAAAGAAACATAAGAAATAAACAGGTAAGTCTAAAATATATGTCATCTTTAATAAGCAATTTATTGACATATAATACATTATAATACATATCAAAAATATTTACTAATCTCAAATATACAGCTTGATGAATTTTGTAAACTGAATGTATACACTTGTGGTCAAGTAATAGAACACTATCAGCATACAGATCGCCCTTTAGAAAGGTTACACCTTCCTAAAACATAAAATTGTCGTTAAGTTTAACACAAAAATCTTTAACAAATGGGAAATCTCCATTTAAATGATATCAAGCAAATAATTAAAGTTCTAATAAAGATTATGAATAAACCAATGGCCCTGTAGTTAATGAGGATATCTTTTTATGGTATATCTTCTGTGGGGCTGCAAGTGATTCTTTTTTAATCTCTCAACAATCAGGGAAATCACCAATTACCAATACTCCCAAATTATGCCAATTTTTTTTTACTCCATTGAAGTTTTATAAAAACACAGGGGTAGAAAAAAATGCAGGAGTGCATGTCATCTCTGCCATGATTTGTTTTGATTACTCTATTTGTCTTCCTTCTAGAGAACTTTAATGTAAATTCCTTTTTTCAATTTTAATTATACTTAGCAAGGGAGAATACATATACTATAATTTTCTCTGTCTCTCAGATTTCTCTTTAATATGATAATTTCCAAAGCAAAATAATCCATTTTCAAAAACCTAAATAGATGCAGGGTAAATGTGTTCAGTCTTGCTCTTGGACCCATAGGGTACACTTAGATGCTCTGTCTATGACACCAAGTAGCCTACACAGGCCCATGACCACCTGAAGCAGTCCAATCTCTATTAGCCCCACCCATATTTCTGAATGTCAGAATATAATTTTAGTAGCCCAGCCAAATACCTTCATGTAATTTGCACATACATACACACCTGAAGAGCTCAATGTATTCAGAACTAAATATTCTCTATCTTAATTAAATAACTTAGAATTCCAAATTTCAAACTTATCTTTGGCAATGTTTTTTTTTTGTCAACACTTACATTCAAATTCAAACAGTGAGGTTTACGAATTCTACCTCTAAAATGGCTTTTTTTTTATTTCATCTTATTATGGGGGATACAGAATTTCAGGTTACATACGTTGCCCATGTACCGCCTGTCCCCCCAAATCAAAGCTCCAGGCATGTTTGTTCCCCAGAAAGTGCACGTTGCACCCATCATGTAGGTATATATCCATCCCCCCTCCACCCCCCCTCCCCGAGTCAACACCTTCAAGTGTGACCATTCCCCAAATGGTGCGCAATGCACTCATTATGTAGGCATACACCCATCCCCTCCCCCACCCTCACCTCAGTCTGATATACGATTGGTATCGGTCCCAGATATGTATTTAGGTGATGATCAGGGAAACCAATTTTCTGGTGAGTACATGTGATGCTTGTTTTTCCATTCTTGGGATACTTCACTTAATATAATGGGTTCCAACTCTCTCCAGGAGAACCATAGAGATGTCATATCTTCGTTATTTCTTATAGCTGAGTAATATTCCATGGTATATATATACCACAGTTTACTAATCAAATCATGTATTGATGGGCATTTTGGTTGTTTCCACATCTTTGCAATTGTGAATTGTGCTGCCACAAATATTCGGGTACATGTGTCTTTGTTATAGAATGACCTTTTTTCCTTTGAGTATATGCCCAATAATGGGATTGCTGGATCAAATGGCAGGTCTACTTGAATCTGTTTAAGAAATCTCCATAATGCTTTCCACAGGGGTTGCACTAGTTTGCAGTCCCACCAGCAGTGTATGAGTGTTCCTGTCTCTCCACACCCACGCCAACATGTGTTGTTTTGGGATTTTTTGATAAAGGCCATTCTCACTGGGGTTAAGTGATATCTCATTGTGGTTTTGATTTGCATTTCCCTGATGATTAGGGATGTTGAGCATTTTTTCATATGTTTGATAGCCATTCTTATATCTTCTTTCGAGAAGTTTCTATTCATGTCATTTGCCCACTTTTTGATAGGGTTGTTTGATTTTTTCTTGCTGATTTTCCTGAGTTCTAAATAGATTCTTGTTATCAGTCCTTTATCTGATGTGTAGTATGCAAAAATTTTTTCCCATTGTGTAGGTGGTCTGTTTATTCTCGTGACTGTTTCTTTGGCTGTGCAGAAGCTTTTTAATTTAATCAGGTCCCATTCATTTATTTTTGTTGTTGCTGTGATTGCCTTAGGGGTCTTCTTCATAAATTCTTTGCCTAGGCCAATGTCTGTAAGAGTCTTTCCTACATTCTCTTCTAGAATTCTAATCATTTCACACCTAAGGTTTAAGTCTGTTATCCACCATGATTTGATTTTTGTGAGAGGTGAAAGCTGTGGGTCCTGTTTCAGTCTTCTACATGTGGCTAACCAATTTTCCCAGCACCATTTATTGAATAGGGATTCTTGTCCCCAGAGTATGTTCTTGCCTGCTTTGTCAAAGATTAGGTGTCTATATAAGGATAGTTTAATATTTGGATTTTCTGTTGTGTTCCACTGGTCTGTGTCCCTGCACTCGTGCCAGTATCAGTCTGTTTTAAGAACTACAGCCTTGTAGTATAGTTTGAAGTCTGGCAAATTAATTCCTCCCATTTTGTTTTTATTGCTTAAAATTGCTTTTGCTATACGGGGTCTTCTCTGATTCCATACAAAGTGTATAATTATTTTCTCTATGTCTGTGAAAAATGATATTGGTAATTTAATAGGAATTGCATTGAATCTGTAGATCACTTTGGGTAGTATAGACATTTTAACAATGTTGATTCTTCCGATCCATGAGCATGGTATAGTTTTCCATCTATTTGCAAGTTCTGCTATTTCTTTTCTCAGTGTTTCATAGTTTTCCTTATAGAGGTCCTTTACCTCTTTAGTTAGGTATATACCTAGATATTTTATTTTCTTTGTTGCTATTTTGAAGGGTATTGAGTCTTTAATTTGGTTTTCTGGTTGACTGTTATTGGCCTATATAAATGCCTCTGATTTGTGTATATTAATTTTGTAACCTGATACTTTGCTATATTCGTTAATCAATTCCAGGAGTCTCATGGTTGAATCCTGGGGGTTTTCCAGATATAACATCATACCATCAGCAAAAAGTGAGAGTTTGATCTCTTCTTTCCCTATTTGGACTCCCTTGATTCTGCTCTCTTGCCTGATAGCTCTCGCAAGGACTTCCAATAGTATGTTGAAAAGTAATGGGGACAGTGGGCAGCCCTGTCTGGTTCCAGTTCTAAGTAGGAATGCTTTCATTTTTTCCCCATTCAGAATGATGTTGGCTGTGGGTTTGTCATATATGGCTTGTATCATTTTTAGGTAGGTTCCATCTATGCCTATTTTGTTAAGCATTCTTATCATAAAAGGGTGTTGAATTTTATCAAATGCTTTTTCTGCATCTATTGAGAGGATCATATGGTTTTTGTTTTTGCTTCTATTTATGTGGTGAATTACATTGATAGATTTACATACGTTGAATCACCCCTGTATCTCTGGGAGGAAGCCCACTTGTTCGTGGTGGATTATTTTTTTGATAAGCACTTGGATTCGATTTGCTAGTGTTTTATTGAGAATTTTTGCATCTATATTCATGAGAGAAATTGGTCTGTAGTTCTCTTTTTTTGTTGCATCCTTTCCTGGTTTTGGTATCAATGTTATATTGGCTTGGTAGAACGTGTTGGGGAGAATTCCATACTTCTCAATATTGGAGAATAGTTTATGTAGGATGGGCACCAGTTCTTCTTTGTATGTATGGTAAAATTCAGGTGTGAACCCATCTGGACCAGGGCTTTTCTTTTTGGGAAGGTTTTTTATTGCTGTTTTGATTTCAGTTCTTGATATTGGTCTGTTCAGGTACTCTATTTCTTCCTGGCTGAGCCTGGGGAGGCTACGTGTTACTAAAAATTTGTCCATTTCCTCCGCATTCTCCAGTTTGTATGCACAAAGATTTTTGTAGAATTCATAGATGATATCTTGTATCTCTGTGGCATCGGTTGTGATTTCTCCTTTCATGTTCCTAATGGAGGTTATTAGAGATTTTACTTTTGTGCTCTTGGTTAGTCTAGCCAGAGATGTGTCTATTTTGTTTATCTTTTTAAAGAACCAACTTTTTGTTTTATTAATTTCCCTTATGGTTTCTTTGTTGTCCTTTTCATTTAATTCTGCTTTGATCTTAGTAATTTCTCGCCTTCTGCTGGGTTTGGGATCATTCTTTTCTTCTTTCTCCAGCTCTTTGAGTCTATTCATTAGGTTGTCTATTTGCAAGTTTTCTGTCTTTTTGATATAGGCATTTATGGATATGAATTTTCCTCTCAGGACTGCTTTAGCTGTGTCCCATAGATTTTGATAAGTTGTATCTCCATCGTCATTTAATTCAAAGAAACTTTTGATTTCCATCTTGATTTCTTCCTTTATAGAATAATTGTTCAGGAGAAAGTTGTTTAGCTTCCATGACTTTGAGTAGGAATGAGGTTTCTGTTTGGATTCATTGTTACTTTTATTCCGCTGTCATCTGAGAAGATGCATGGTATAATTTCTATTTTTTTGAATGTTTTAAGACATACTTTATGTCGTAGGATATGGTCAATCTTAGAGAATGTCCCGTGAGCTGATGAGAAGTATGTATATTCTGTGGACTTTGGGTAGAATGTCCTGTAGATGTCAGTCAGTCCCATTTGTTCTAGCATTCTATTTAAGTCCATTATGTCTTTGTTTATTTTCTGTTTAGAGGATCTGTCCTGTACTGTCAGTGGGGTGTTAAAGTCTCCAGCTATTACAATATTGTTATCTATCATTTGGTTCAGATCAAGTAGGGTTTGCTTTATGAATCTGGGTGCACCTAGGTTGGGTGCATATATATTGTGTATAGTCATGTCTTCTTGTTGAATAACAACAAGTATATAGTAACCATCTTTGTCTTTTATTACTTTAACAAGTATATAGTAACCTCTTTGTCTTTTATTACTTTTGTTGGTTTGAAAGCTAAGTTATTGGAAATTAAGACTGCCACACCAGCTTTCGTTTGGCTACCATTTGCTTGAAATATCGATTTCCATCCTTTTATTTTCAGTCTAAATGCATCTTTGCAGGTTAAGTGAGTTTCCTGAAGACAGCAGATACTTGGTTTGTGTTTTCTTATCCATTGGGCCAGTCTATGTCTCTTGAGCGGGGAATTCAAGCCATTCACATTTATTGAGAAAACTGATAAGTGGGACAGTTTTCTGTTCAGCTTCTTGGGTAGAACTTCATTGCTATGTTTTCTCTCTTGAGCCATTGTGGTATCTGGAATTTGATTTTTAGCTCTTGAGTAGTTTTACATTCATGAGTCTTTCTTGTGCTGATCCATGTGTAACTCTCTTTTGAGTACTTCTTGGAGGGCTGATCTTGTCTTGGTGAATTCCCTCAGTCCTTGTTTATCTGAGAATGTCTTAATTTCTCCTTCATATAGAAAACTTAGCTTAGCTGGGTACAAGATTCTAGGCTGGGCATTATTCTGTTTCAGAAGAGTGAAAATGGGGGCCCAACCTCTTCTTGCTTGTAAGGTTTCAGTTGAGAAATCTGGCGTGATTCTGATGGGCTTTCCTTTGTATGTTACTTGTTTCTTTCTCCTTACAGCTCGAAGAAGGGACTCTTTAGTGGATATTTTGGTCAGCCTGATGACTACGTGGCGTGGTGTTTTCCTATTTGCTATGAATCTCCCAGGGGTCCTTTGAGCTTCTAGAATCTGTATGTCTAGAGTTTTAGCAAGGCCTGGAAAATTTTCCTCGATTATGTCTTCAAATAGCTTGTCCAACCCTTGCTTATTATCTTCTTCACCCTCAGGAATGCCAATAACTCTCACATTAGATTTCTTCACATAATCCCACATTTCTTGAAGACTCTGATCATTTCTCTTATTTCTTTGATCTATCTCTGTCACTGACTTATTTAGTTGGAAAGAGTTATCTTCAATTTCTGAGATTCTTTCCTCTGTTTGATCTACCCTGCTCTTGAGACTTTCCACAGTGTTTTGTAGCTCTCTGAGTAAATTCTTCATTTCTAGGAGTTCAGTTTGGTTTTTCTTCAATATTTCAATTTCTTTAGTGAATTTTTTCTCCAAATCCTGTATTTTTTTTTTTTTTTTGTGGTTTCTTTGTGTTGGTTATCCATTGTTTCTTGTATATTATTCAGTTTGTTTATAATCCATAATTGAAATTCTTCCTGTAACATGTTGGTATTTTGAGTCTGGTTTGTGTCAAATGGTTGAGAGCTGGTATTTCTCTTTGGGGGTGAGATTTCCATTTGATTCTTTGTGCTCCCCGTGTTTTTTTCGCTGGGCCCTTCCCATCTAGATTTATCGTTGGATCTTTTCTTACAGTTTTAGTCTGGTTAACAGCACACTTTGTACTCTGTTCTTAGGCTGTGAAGCAGTCTAGGTATGTTGCTTCCTTTGTCAAGAGGGGGAGACTGTTGTGTATTGTTTGGAGTGTTTTCTATTTCAGTTGGGGGGCTGCTTCTGATGGATCCAGCCCTAGAGGATTGGAGTGATCCAAGACCACTTTGGTGACTTAAGACACTGTGTTGTGGTCTTTCAGTAGGCAGGCAGGGTCCACCCTAGTTGCAGACCGAAATTCTCTTTGTTTGTTTGTTTGTTTCCCTTTGGTTCTTCCTCTATAGGGGTGGTTTCTGTCTCTTGCAGCAGGAAAGGTACTAGCTATGGGGAGTGGACGGTGCCCTCGCTCAGTCAGCACCCCAGTTGCTGCAGCTCCCATGGGCAAAAGTCTGCCCTGGCCCAATGTCCCCAGGGACCAGGCTCCACACTCTCGTGTCTGGAGAAGTGCTCAGTGTTTACACAAGGGCGGGGCCCCTATAGAGGGTCTGTGGACCAGGGGAGGGAGCCACCCAAGGAGCCTCTTTGCACCCTATGGCTCCGCATCGACTTGACTGTGGGCCCCAAGATGGCAATCGCGTGCCCAGAGATCGCCGACTCTGGGGGTGACTGCTCAGGGTCCAGTAGGTCCCAGAGCCGGGGGCCTGGTGAGTTCCAAAGCCCACCATGGCCCCCCAGCTAGACGGCAAAAACAGAGAAGAAAGAAAAAAAAAAAAGAGCAAGGCAAGGCAGGGTAGGGCAGGGCAGGGCAGGACAAGGCAAGGCAAAAAAGAAAAAAAAAGGCAAGGGAAGGCAGGGCAAGGCAGGGCAAGGCAGGGCAAAAAAGAAAGAAAAAGAAAAATAAAAGAAAATAAATAAATAAATAAATAATAAAATCTGTAGTTCAGCGATCCTTTGTTTTTTTATACCTTAGCGCAGCTCCGTCCCTCCACGCCTTGCGCAGTCCGGCTGAGATGCCCCCAGGGTCCAAGCTGTTTTCCCGGTAATGTTTCTTGCCCACTGTGTTTATGTATATCCCGCGCTCTTGGTGTGGGTTCAGAGAATAGTGGAGGGAGCCGACCAGGGAGCCGCATGGCACCTTATGGCTCCACAGTGGTTTCGCTGTGGATTTCAAGATGGCGCCCGCATGCCCGCAGAACTCCGGGACTGAAGGGGATTAATGTTCCGGTTCGGCAACCACTGGAGGCGGGGGCCTGGCGGGCAAAGATGCCCGCTGGGGCTGTCCGGCTAGTGAACCGCCAAAAAAAAAGCAGAAAAATACACAAAAATAAAATATATAGTTCGGCAACCCTATGCTTTTTTACGCCTTAGCACAGATCCGTCCCTCCACACCAAGCGTGGCCCTCGATGAGATTCCCCCAGGGACCAAGCTGTTTTCCCGGTAATGTCTCTTGCCCACCGTGTTTATGTATATCCCGCACTCTTGGCGTGGGTTCAGAGAATAGCGGAGGGAGCCGCCCAGAGAGCTGCTTGGCACCTTATGGCTCTGCAGTGGTTTTGCTGTAGATTTTAAGATGGCGCCCTCATGCCCACAGAACTCCGGGACTGGAGGGGATTAACGTTCTGGTTCAGCAAACACTGGAGCCGGGGGCCTGGTGGGCAAAGACGCTCACCGGGGGCCACCAGCCGGAGAACCACTGAAAAAAAGAAGCAAGGAGATACAAAGAAATCTGTTGTTCGGGGACCCTTTGCTGTTTTCCGCCTTGGCACAGTTCCATCCCTCCTCACTAAGCGTGGTCTCAGCTGAGATCCCCCAGGGTCTAAGCTGTTTTCCCGAAAATGCCTCCTGTCTGCAAAGCCTCACGTCTCCCTCGGTGATTCTGCACTGGCTTGAGGCAGGTCTCTAATTAAGTGGGTGTGGAGGTCAGTGGGGAGAACAAGCCACTTTCCTAGGAGGCTGCCCCCTCCCCACTCGATGGTGGGGCGGGTGTAGTCGACCCGCGCTCCGCTGTCTATTGTCTGTCCCGCACTCTCCCGAATTTCGCAATCTTATTTCCCTTTCACCTCAGACTTTTCTCGCTCTGTGTGTCCCACGTTGATTCTCTGTGGATTCACACCACTGTTCTTGTGGGGGAGTGGTCCTCTAGCATTGTGGTAGGTCCGGATCCATGCTTTCCTCTCTGGGAGCACAAATCCAGGCATTCACCACCACTCTGCCATCTTCCTAAAATGGCTTTTAAATCTGTCTCCTATTGTTCTTTCTCACTCCACTGAAGTCCTTACACTTTTCAGAACATGCTATTATATATGTCATTTCATCTTTCTAGAATGACTTTCCCCTCTTTTGTATTGTAAATGCCTTCTTAGCCTTAAAGCCCATCTTGAAATGGCTCCTCCTCCAGATGCCATCACTGACCCCAGCCCACACTATGAGTAGAATCCTCTTTTGCTTCTGTCATAAAATATGTCTCCTTATATCATTACATGATCTTGTATATATGTCCTCTACTGGACTAGAAACACCCAGGCTGGAACAAGCCTTCTTCATCTTGATATTTTCAATAACTAATATATAACCTGGAATATAAAATATGCTAACCGAACAATGAAACAATGAAATATGATAAAATATTCTTGGCCTAAAGGGCATGGAATATCCAGAAGATTTCTTTGAGTAAATCACAGTCTATCTGGGTCTACTTCTCTTATCTCAAATTGAATGGAATGCATGGCTGATACAACAGAGAAGTCAATGCAAAAGTGAGCCCCAGTCTTTCCAGCAGCACCCAGGAAACACCATGAATGCAGAGTCATCAGAGGCTAAGAGCCACTAGGAACAGGGGATGGAAGATAAGATAATTAACTAAAGGGGCAACCAAAGCTTAGGACACGTTCATTGCTCAGAGGACTGAGAGCAGTGTGCTCTCTCAGAAGGCAGAAGGGCCTACTGCATTGTAGGAAGGATGAATTCAAAGCAGTTTTTAAAATGAAAATTTTCTTTTAAAAAGGAAAGAAATGAATGGGTTGGATTAAACCTTGTCTCATATTTGATGAATTGCTATTATTAAAAAAATAATCTTATAAAATGTGCATACTTCACATATTCCATACTGTTTGTTTTATTGCTGTCCTGGGGTGCTTTCTTTCAATAACTGTACCATAAGCACCCTGGACAAAAATGTGAATCATGAGATTCTAATAAAACTTTAGCCTACCATTGCACATATATACCTTAGAATGCCCTATGTTAAGGAAACATGTCTAAAGGTAAATATTAGACATGATGTTATAATTGTGTTTGAAAGATCTAATACAAAAGGATTTGTTTCCCATACAACAAGAAGAATAAAAAAAATCAGAGATAAAAGGTCAGAGAATTTTTGAAATTAAAATCTAGAGCTCTTCTTCAAGTATGATACTTGAAAGTTAGCACAGATCATAACCTTCTCAACCACAGCCACCATTCCTGATCAATAACAAAATCAAGCTTCAAGGAACTTTATATCTAACATTGACTGTGAAAGAGATCTTTCCACTCCATGCAAGTCACAGAATCTTAGAAGACCATGTTCAGTTTGAAGAGTACTTTCTTTCCAAGAGAGGAGACCGAGGCAAGAGCAAGGCATGGAATGCACAGAGAACTTCATCTGGATCACTTTTTGCCCATAAATGGGGATCTGTTTTCTGATCTTCAGAATCAAGAGTATTATCTTGGTATAATTTTTTAAAAAATACTCTGAAGTGCTGAAAGCCTTAAGTATTCATCATCAACATGAACCGAGTCAGAAGGCAACTTCTCAGAGCCACAAACACTTTTCAGAGACAGGTGACTCTTTAGACCTGCTTCACAATAAAGTGCAGAAGTTCATATGGGTATAATATATTTACATTAATTTTAGAAGATCCACGATCCCTTAAGTCCACGCACACACTCCCATATTAAAAGTCCCTAATATAAATTACTTCAAAATATATTTCAGAAATTATTATATGATTCTATACATCAAATAAACCTTCAATCTCTGTTTAAAGAAGGAAATGTTTCCTAAGAACCTTTTTAAAAAGTTAAAATAAAGTTTACTTATCATCTCTGAGATTAGGTTTCCTTATTTTTAAAAATCTCAAAAGAGGACTAGATTTGATGATTTCTAATGTCTTTCTAGCTCTCAGATTTGGTGAATCTAAAAGCATAACTCTGGGAGCCTTGCACAAATCAATCAATATAAAGAATTAAGTTAAAAGCTCCTAAACAGAAAAGCCAGTTGTTTATATATTCAATAAAAATTTATTGAGTATCTAATATGTGCCAGGCTCTATTGTAAATACTGAGAATACGGTAGGGAACAGTAGTAAAGAGAATAGCCAAAAATCCCTTATTATATGGAGAAAAGTAGAAAAGAGAAAAGATAAGCAATAAATAAAACAACATATAACATATGTCATTGTTTAGATAGTGATAAATGTTAAGGAAAAAATAAAGCAGAGGTGAGGAATATGAAATTCATAAGGGTCAAAAATATAGATAGGGTGGCTGATGACTTTTCAGAAAAACACATGAAGGACAGAAGTATATAATTTCAGTAAATGTATATGAAATAACTCAAACCAGACTTCTTACTGAGGACAACTAAAAGATCAGGAATATTTTTTTTAAATGTGTTTAAAAATATCAAGTAAACAAATGAGGAAAAACCAGGCCAAAATATTAAAGACCTAAAAACCCAGATAGGTAAACCCAGAAAATGAAAGTTGTCTCTTAAAGAAGACTGTATGATCTGAGGCCACAGATTATTTCTGTAAATAATTAAAATGAGTATAATGAGATATTACAACTAACTTAATGCCATTAAATTTGAGAATATCAATGAAATGAACTAATTCCTTGAAAAAGTTTGGAAGAAGCTGGTTTATTTAGGATATTAAGTCTGAGAGCAATGATTTTCCCACCAAGAAAACTCAGATCTAGATAATTTCATTGATAAATTATGCCATATGGTCAAGGCAGAAGTAATTCAAACTTATAAAACTTTTCCAGATAATAGAAAAACACTTACACTCTTCAATTTACTTTATGAGCTCAACCAACTTTGACAGAGACAGAACATGAAAGGAAAAGCAACAACTAAACTCACTCTTATACATAATAAGAAAAGTTAAAAACAAAATACTGGCAAACTGAAAGCATAATTATAAAAAAATTCTAATTCATCACGACCGAATTGGTTTTATATCAGAAATGCACAACTGATTTAACTTTATTTAATGTAATTTACCACATAAACAGTTTAAAGAATACAATCATGCAATAATATTAATAGATACAGAAAATACATTTGGTAAAATTCACCATCTGTTTGTGATAAAAAAGACTTAAAAAAAAAAATAAACTTTTAACTGGCCAAAATAGAAGGGAACTTCAAAACACTGAAGAATAGTGTCTACAAAAAACCTACAGCAAATATCATAATAAGTGGTAAAACATTGCAAATTTTCACTTTGAGGTTGGAAGCAGGACAAAGATATTCTCTATTCACAATTCTATTCAACATTTTAATTATGTCATAACCAGTGCAGTGAGATAAGAGATAACTCATCTAAGAATTGAAAGGAACAAATAAGACTGTCATTATTCTCAGCTAACATGATTATTTACATAGAAAATCCAATACAATCTACATATAGGTTACTAAAATTAATAAAATATTTAGTAAACTTGTTGAATAAAAATTAGTACATAAATTTAATGCACTTTTTTATGCCAGCCACAAACAAAAATGGAATTTAAAATAGCTTCCTTTAACAGATCCATTTATGATTACATCAAAAGATGACAACTACTTAGGAAGAAATCTAATAAAATATGTATAAGGCTTCTACATGACAAATTATAAAATGTCAATGAGAAACATTAAGGACTCTCAAAAATTGAAATATATCTATTGTTTATGGGCCATTTGTATGTATTATTGACTCAATGTTGAAACTATGTTAATTCTTCACAAAATATTTTACAGATTCAATATAATCCCCATCAAATATCAACAGGGTGTTTTGTGTAACTTGGTGAGCTAATTCTAAACTTTATATAGAAATGGAAAAGATCATGTATAGCCACAATGCTCTTAAAGAGGAAGAACAAGGTGGAAGGACTTGCTCCACCAGCTCTTCATTGAAAGAGTGTAGAATCATAAGTAAATAGAAGAGAACAAAACTCCTATGACAAAGGAAGTATGCAGAGCAGTAGGAAAATAATCATATTCAATAAATTATACTACAACAATGGGTATCTATTATTGAAAAAAATGAAGACACAGATCCCAACCTTATACACAAAATAAAAATCAAATCAGGATATAGATATTTTTGTACCTGTTTTAGAAATCTTTTTCTACCCCATGGTCATAAAGAGGCTCTTCTTAATTATCTCCTGGAAGGTTTATGGTTCTTATTTTCAAGTTATACATCTGTCTTAGTCCATTTATGGTGCTATAACAAAATACCTTAGACTGAGTAATGTGTAAATAATAGACATTTATTTCTCACAGTTCTCGATGCTGAAAAGTCTAAGATCAAGATGTCAACAGATTCAGTGTCTGCTGAGGGCTCACTTTCTGCTTCCAAGATGGTTCCTTATTGCTACATCCTCTAGAAGGGATGAACACTGTATCTTCACATGGTGGAAGAGCAGAAGGGCATGAAGGCCTAACTAGTTCCCTCCAGTCCTCTTATAACAGCAGTAATCTCATTCAGGAGGATGGAGCCCTTATGACCTAACCACCTCTCAAAGACCCCAATTTCTACTCCCATGATCATGGTGAATAAATTTCGACATATAAATTTTGGAGGGGCACATTCATTCAAACCATAGCAAGTCCTAATAGAGAAATGCATTTTCTTCACCTTGAGAAAGGAAAAGATTTACTAAGTAACATACACATGGACACATAGAGACATGCACACACACACACACACACACACACACACTAACCAAAAATAAAATAACCAAAAAGTAAAAATTGATAAATTTGACTTAAAGTAAATAAATTCTGTTTCTCAAAGACATTACTAAGAAGGTAAAAAGATAACCTCCAGAAGTGGAGAAGACAATTGTAACAAATGTAATAAGTAAAAGGCTAGTATTGATAATATATAAATAACTATAAATCAAAAGAAGAAAACTGATAGAAAGATGGCCAAAAGACCTCAATGTGCATTTCATAAAATAGTATATGCACATGGCCCATGAACAAAAGAAAATCTGCTCAACTTAATTATAAATCAGGAAAATGCTAATTAAAATTATAATGGAAAGTCTTATATACCCATCAGATTAGGAAAAAAACCAAAAGCCCCAAAATATTAAATGTTAGCAAGGATGTTTAACAATAGGAATTATCTCATGATCCTGGTATGAACAAAATGGGAACAAACACTTTGGACAAAAGTTTGGCATCATGTAGTTAAGTGAAAGAATCACTTTGTATGTACTATAACATGGCTATTCCAGTTCTCGTGTACACTCTATAGAAAGGTATGTAAACTGAAAGTAATTCAAGTCCACCCAGAGTAGTATGAATAAATAAATTTTGGTATATTCATGCAATTGATCACTATAACCAATGAGAAGAAACAAGTTAGATTTATTCACAGAAACCCGGATGAATCTCACAAACATAATGCTGAATAAAAAAATGTGAAAAGCCAAATACTTATACTATGATTCCATTTATATAGAGTTTGACAACAGGGGGAAAAAATAGAGTATATTGGTATAAGATTCATAGATAAATCTTGAAAATTTAAGAAAAATGCTCAGTGTAATGATTAAAATAAAAGTTAAAATACATGGTTACTTCTATTAGGAAGTATTATCAAGAAGAGACACAGAAGGAGCTTTGGATGCTTAAAAGTACAACTTCATGCTTAAGTGGTGGTTACATTAATGGATCATTTTTAACTTATTCATTTATTTTTTCCATTTTTTTAAATTTCAAAATATTAAGGGAGTACAAATGTTTTTGTTATATGGATAGCTTACATAATGCTTAGGTTGGGCTTTTAATACGTCCACCATCAGAATAATGTTCATTGTACCTGATAGGTAAAGTTTTACCCCTAACGTCCCACCTTTCCCCCTTTTCTTGGTTTCCAATGTTCTTTACATCACTTTATGCCTGTGTGAGCCCATATTTTAGCTCCCAATTAGTAGAGAATATAGGCAGTGTTTCCTTTTCCATTCTTGAGATACGTCACTTAGAATAATGGTCTCCAGTTCCATCTAAGTTGCTGGAAAAGACATTATATTTCATTTCCTTTTATGGCTGAGTAGTACTCCATGGTGTATATATACTGCATTCTCTTTATCTACTCATAAATTGATGGGCACTTAGGTTGATTTCATCTCTTTGCAATTGTGAATTGTGCTGTGGTAAACATTTGAGTACAGGTATCTTTTTGATAAAATGACTTCTTTTTCTTTGGGTAGATACCCAGTAGGTGGATCACTGAATCAAATGGTAAGTTTACAATTATTTCTTTGAGGAATCTCTGTACTGTTCCATAGAGGTTATACTGTTATGCAGTTCCACAACAGGATATAGTGTGCATGTCTCTCTGTACCCATACCAGCATCTATTGTTTTTTAACTGTTGAATAATGGCCATTCTGACAGGACTAAGGTGGCATCATGTTGTGGTTTTAACTTGCATTTCCCTGATGATTAGTGATGTTGAACATTTTTTCATATATTTCCTGGACATTTGTCTATCTTCTTTTGAAAATCTTCTGTTCATGTCTTTTGCTCACTTTTTAATTGGGTTGTTTACTTTTTCCTTGCTGATTTGTTTGAGTTTTTATAGATTCTGGATATTACCCCTTAATCAGATATATGGTTTGTGAATGTTTTATCTCATTATGTAGGTTGTCTACTAACTCTGTTGATTATTTCCTTTGCTATGAAGAAGCTATTAATTTAGTTAAATCCCATTTATTTATTTTTGTCACTGCTATATTTGCTTTTGGGATGTTAGCCATAAAATCTTTGTCCAGACTAATGTCTAAAAGAGTTTTTCTAGAAATTTTACTGTTTTGTGCCTTATATTTAAATCTTTTATTCATCTTGAATTAATTTTTGTATATGGTAAAATATAGGGCTTTTTTTTTATGGTCTTTTGCATGTGTCTGGATTATCCAGTTTTCCCAGCACTATTTATCTAATAGGGCTTCCTTTCCCCAATGTATGTTGTTTTCTGCATTGTCAAAAATCAGTTGGTTCCAGGTAGATGGTTTTATTTCTGTGTTATGTATTCTATTCCATTGATATATGTCTCTTAAATACATCATACTTTAATAACAGTACAATTCTCTTTTGGTTAACATAGCCTTGTTGCATAATTTGAAGTCAGGTAATGTGATGTCTCCAGATTTGCTCTTTTTGCATAAGATTGCTTTGGCTATTTGGGCTCCATTTTGGTTCCAAATGTCCTATTTTTTTCTAAATCTGTGAAATATGACATTAGCATTTGGATGGAAATTGTGCTAAATCTGTATAAAACTCTGGACAGTATGGACATTTTAACAATGCTGATTTTCTCAATTTACAAGTATGGGATATTTTTCTGTTTGTTTGTGCTATCTGTGATCTCTTTCATCAGGGTTTTGTTGTTCTCTTTGTAAAGAACTTTCAGGCCCTTGATTAAGTATATTCCTAGGTATTTCATTATGTTTGTAGCTTTTGTAAATGATATTGAGTGCTTGATTTGACTCTCAGCTTGACTGTTATTAATGTATAGAAGTGCTACTGATTTGTGTACATTGATTTTATAATGTGAGATTTTGCTGAATTTCTTTATCAATTCTAGAAGTTACTTGGTGGAGTGTTTAGGGCTTTCTAGATGCAAGATCATATCATCAGTAGATAAGGATAGTTTGACCTCCTCTTTCACAATTTGGATACACTTTATTTCTTCCTCTTGCCTGATTTCTCTGGCTAGGACTTCCAGCACTATGTTGAATAGAAGTGGTGACAGTGAGCACCCTTGTCTTGTTCGAGTTCTTAGGGGAAATGCTTTTAACTTTTCCCCATTCGGTGGGACGTTGGCCGTGGGTATGTCATATATGGCTTTATAAATTTGAGGTATGTTCCTTCTATGCCAGTTTGTTGAGGGTTTTTATCATGAAAGGGTGCTTGAATTTATCAAATGCTTTTTCTGTATCTATTGAGATGATCACATGGTCTTTGTTTTTGCTTCTGTTTATGTGTTGAATCATGTTTATTGATTTGCATATGTTAAATAGTACTTGCATCCCTAGGATGAAAGCCATCTGATCATAGTAACTTATCTTTTTGATGTGCTGTTGAAATCAATTTGCTAGAATTTTATTGAGGATTTTTGCATCTATGTACATAAGGGATATTGGTGTGTAGTTTTCATTTTTTTGTTGCGGTGTTTCCTGGCTGTGGTATCAAAGTGATACTGGCTTCAAAGAAAGTGTTAAGGAGGAATCCCTCCTTCTTGATATTATGGAATAATTTCTGTAGGATAGGTACCAACTCTTTTTTGTAGATCTGATAAAATTTGGCTGTGAATCTATCTGGTCCAGGGCTATATTTGTTGTAATTTTTTTTGTTACTGCTTCAATCTCACTGCTCATTATTGGTCTGTTCAGTACTTCTATTTCTTCCTGATTCAGGCTGGAAGGCTGTGTGTTTCCAGGAATTTATCCATTTCCTCTATGTTTTCTAACTTGTTTGCATAGAGGTTTTTGTAGTATTCATGGAAGTTATTTTGTATTTCTGTGCTATCAGTTGTAATGTCTCCTTTTTCATTTCTGATTGAGTTTATTTTAGTCCTTTCTCTTCTATTTCTGGTTAATCTAGCAAGTGTTCTATAAATATTATTTACCTCTTCAAAAAGCAAACTTTTTGTTTCAGAGGTCCTTTGTATTATATTTTTGGTTTCCATTTCATTTAGTTCTCCTCTGAGTTTTGTTATTTCTTTTCTTCTGCTGGATTTGGGCTTGGTGTGCTCTTCTTTTTCTAGTTCCCTGAGGCGTGACATTAAGCTGTTAATTTTGCATCTTTCTGTATTTTAAATGTAGGCATTCAGGGCTATGAAGTTTCCCCTTAGGACTGCTTTTGCTGTATCCTATACATTTTGAAAGCTTGTGTCCTCTTGGTCATTCAATTCAAGGAATCTTTTGATTTGCATATTAATTTTGTATTTGATTCAAGCATCATTCAGCAGCACGTTGTTTAATTTCCATGATTTGTGTAGTGTTGAGTGCTTGCCTTGGAATTGATCTAAGGCAAGTGGCCTTCTAAGAAGGCAAATGGTATGGCTTCTCACCTTTTTTGTGAGATAATTTACTCATATTTAAGTGGGTAGTAATAATCTCAGACAAAACCAGACATGAAATTTTAGAATAGCAGATTTCTTAACCACTATGACATAGTGTCACCTTAAAAATAACTTTGACAAATGAAACGATGAATTGACAGGAGTTTTGTGGCAAGAGATATTTCTTCACAACAGAAAAGGTCTCATACCCAGAAAGCAGAGTAAAGCATTTCTAATAATAGAAATAGTAATAACAGTAATAGTTCTATGTATTGAACACTTATTCTATGCCAAGCATGGTTAAACACTTTATATATAATATATATTTAATCCTTAACATAACCCTGTGAAGTATGTGCTATTATCTTCATTTTGCTGTTAAAGAAGCAGGCCCTACGAGGTCCAGTAACTTGCCTAAGGTCACAACTGGTTAGGAGTAGAGCTGAAGTTCATCCTCAGGTTGATCAAAAACCTATGGTATCATACCATATGACTAATCTATCTTCTTTTCTATGAGGCAAAAAGAGACTTAGGCTATATGTTGATAGTATAATTTTTTAAGAAACATATGAGCAGAGAGAAAGGAAAAACAAAGGTCTATAGTATCATGTTTGGCATTTTTCCATAAAGTACATTAGCATGTTAGTAAAGAAACAGTGTTGGCAAAGGAAATACCTAAGTGCTTTGCTGTCTCATTCAGACAGTTAATTCATTTTATCCAGTCTTGAATAAATTCTCAAGATACACTAAGCTGTTTTTATGAGCAAATGTCACAAAGTATATTTGAATACTTCTGGATTTAAAAAAGTAAGATACCTTTTTACAACTGATTAATGTTGCTGCTGTCTAAAGTATTAATCATGGCATTTGAAATTGATACAAGTGCAATCTTTATGATTTTTAAGAAAGAAATAAGAAAAGAGCAACTGAGGAAAAAATAATTATTATTTGGTCAACTTGTAAGTATAGACTCTAAACAGTTAATTTTCAGTTTTAATGGAGGAGTATAAGGACAAATAAACAAGCCAACCAGAAAATAAGATGCAAAATCAGAAAAGATATATGATTTGTTAAGAGATACTAGCATTTTGTGAATCATAGGGTCTCTCTTCCTTTCTTTTTTGAGGGGCATGGATACAATCATTTTGAAAACCTAAAAACAATTATTTATGTTGCTGCATTTAATTGCATTGCTGACAGCCAGTATAATTTTTAATATGCAAAATCAGCTTCCAAATTACATGTCTCCATGGTTGGAAACGCAGCATTACTTTACTATGTGTCTTATAACTTCCTATGAATTTTTTTGTTATTGTTTTCCTGGATAATTTGCGACACTGCATTTAGAATTATCCTTCCAGCACAGAGATTTTTCAAGAAGCTAAACTATTCTGTATAATACTGAAATGGTAATACATGTCATTTATCCATTTGTCAAAACCTGTAGAAGTGTACAACACAAAGAGTGAAACCTAATGTAAACTATGGATTTTAGTTAATAACAATGTATTGTTATTGGGTTTTAGTTAATAACAATGTATCATCAGTTGTAACAAATATACCACACTGATGCAAGATGCTAACAGAGGGAAGGGTGTGTAGTGTGCTTGTGTATATATGTGTGTGTGTGTGTGTGTGTTTGGGGGGTGGTATATAGGAACCCTGTACTACCTGCCAATTTTTCTGTAAACCAAAAACTGATTTTTTAAAAAGTCTGTTAAGAAATTAATTTTAAAAAATAAGCAAATTGTAAATCTAACTACAGATTAAAATTTACAGAATTTTAAGCAAGGCTTGCTAAAGCAACTTCTTTAGCAACTCTTCTTTGCCTACAAGATAAAATAGAAATGCTATAGCTAGTATACATGTTTTCCATTTTCTGGCCTCTTGCTAACTCTCCCATATTACTATAACACTCTCCATATTTCCATTGCCCTTCAGCTACACCAAATTATTTGTTATTCTCAAATGGGCCATGCTGTACACAAGCTGTTTGGTCTGCCACACCTTTTCTTCCAGAGTTTCAGCCACTTTTCATCTTTCACATCTCTATTCACCTATCAATCCTTCTTTGCAGCTCTTAGGCCCACCCCAACAGAAAGCTGGTATGTCCTCAGTTAAGCCTCCTGAAACCTTGCTCTGGCTTCTGTATTAGTACTTCTCCATTGTATTGCAATTATTTACATGCTTTGTACTATTTCCCCAGTGGGCATTAAGCATGGCTTATATTTTATTGAATAAAAAAGTGCATGAGTAGCCAGGCATGGTGGCTCACGCCTATAATCCTAGCACTTTGAGGGGCCAAGGGAGATGATCCCCTGAGCTCAGGAGTTCAAGACCAGCCTGAGAAAAAGTGAGACCCCATCTCCACTAAAAATAGAAAAATTACCTGGGCACATTTGTGTGTGCCTATAGTCCCAGCTACTTGGGAGGTTGAAGCAGGAAGATCACTTGAGCCCAGGAGTTTGAGGTTGCAGTGAGCTATGATGATGCCACTGTACTCTATCTAGCCCAGGTGACGGGACAAGACTCTGTCTCAAAAAAAGAAAAAAAAAAAGTACATGGGTGATATCCAACTCACAAAGTTGTTATAAAACTATGTAAAAAATGTATATAAAACCCTTTGTAGGCTATCAGACACTGTGGAATTGATATTTTTATATTTATCTATATTATATCCAAGTGCTCAGCATGCAAGTCAAGCCAGTCCATTCTACAATGAAATTTTGAAGAGAGTCAAAAATTATATATTTTTCATGATTAAGCCTGCAAGAATTGCAAAGACTATGAGCATGATTAGAAATATAAAGATCACTCTCTGACATCAGAAAGGCTATCACCTATATTGTGAGACAAGACATATGGAAAAAAAGTCTTAGAATAACAAATGATGCAGGCTTGCCTATGACTAAGCTTTTGGTGCTATAGGAGTTACTACTAAGTGTACTAAGAGTGGGCAAGCCATACTGAAAAACCTGGTTTTGAACTAGGTCTTTCTTATATATGAAGGGTCATAGCCTTTTATTTGAATGGGTGTGTGCAGAGGCTCAGGAAGTTGCTGTTATGCTCTTTTTCATTAAATTTGATATATTGTGAATACAACTTCCTCTTTGAAATCTTCTCATTCATTGATTTCTATAGCATTGACCACATGATAAAATCCTGTTTAATCTTCTAGGCTTAGCTCAAATGCTACTAAAAACACCCATGAAAGTATTCCTTTCTCTCTCTCTCTCTCTCTCTCTCTCTCTAAATTTCCAAGAGTGTCATATAGTTTAGGATTAGGTCCAAAATTACATGACAGGATCATTCTTCCATGGCCCCCTAACCCCCAATAATCCAAGTGATATGGATGTTTATGTATTTATTTTTTAACTCTACATCATAAAGGACTCAGGCTCCTTTTACTTTTCTATTCCTTCCTTGCTTCTATTCTAGGCTATTTCATCAGCTATGGTGGTTTGCTGGAGCTCTAACCACCTTGTTCAAGGTTCAAACAGCAGGAAACAGGAAGGAAAGAGGGACAAAGGGATGTGTGTCTGTAAGAGCTTTCCAAGAAATTCAACTCAACAATTTGGCTTTCATTTCATTAGCCAGAGCATCACATGGTCACATTAGTTGTAAGTAAACGTGGTGACAAAGCCATAATTAACTACAATGATGGCTGGGAAATTTGTAGGCCAGAATAAAATTGAGGTTTGGTATTAAGAGGAAGGGAAGCATAGATATTGTACGGGTAGCTGTTAGTATTAGTCTCTAACACAAGCACATTCTTTTTGTGTTTCTTGGGACATTTATCATTATTTTCTTTTCATGCCAGTTTTTTGTGACAATGTGGTCTTCCCTTCATGAGACCCTAATTCCTTGATGGAATGGCCATAGCCTATAAATGGTTAGAGAGTATTAGTTAAGTCTGTGAGGACAGAGAACTGGATGGAATCAGAGGGAGTGTGCTATGGAATATTGGGAGACAGAAATACAATGCAGATTAAGGCTAGATTGATTATAAAATTAAATAATAAATAAAAATAGCATTTTTAAAAGTTATAAGCATGTACTTCAATTTCTATGAAAGATATACCCTATTAATATTTAGAAGTTACAACTCAATTTACTTTGAAATTTTTACACTAATGCAGTGACAACTATTGGTCTCATTTTTTCCCCAAGAGAATTAAGTAAATATGACATTAAACAATCCAAAGTTAGTATGGAAAATAAGGAAAGTTAGCTGATGGAAAATCTGGTTATCAGAAAGTCTACACAAAGAAATGGCCCTTCCATACAAGAAGTTCCTTTAGAGATCTGCTTTGATATGTTTTTTCTTCATTAAATAGACATTTTTGTTTTTTGTGGGGTTTTTTCTTAAATAACAAGTTCTAAAATTTTTCAAAACCTTTTTGATCACCACTTTATTCAGTATAGACCAAGTACTGTTTCTTATATCAATAGTCTCTAAGTTTTCAAAAGTATGGACCTTAAGGGTAAAACATTTTCAATTCCTCTTAATATATTAAAACTTACTCATTTCTAAATTTATTGTGTATGTTATAAAACTATATGAATATAGAAATCAAACAGAGGATGATATAAAATATATATCACCGAAATTTCACTATTTCCTTCTTACCTTGCAATGGATCATCTTGCATTCATGTTGACATACCATAGAACAAACCTTATTAACATTCGAAGGCCACCACTCTGGCCCTTGAACTCCTTCTCTATCTTTTCAGAGATTTGGGAGGACTATTAAGGTTAAGCAGTGGTTTTCAAACTTTCTGGACTCAGGACCCCTTTGAACTCTTAAAAACAATTGAGGACTTCCAAAAGCTTTTGTTTATGTGGATCCTACCATTTGACATTTACCATATCAGCAATTAAAACTGAAAAGTTTGAAGCATATTTACATATTAGTTCATTCAAAAATTAAATTAATAAACTGCTACTACTATTGAAGTAAACAGTATCTTTAAGAAAATAACTATATTTTCTAAAATTAAACAAATTAATGAGAAAAATGGCATTGTTTTACATTTTTGCAATTACTTTAATATCTGTCACAACTGAAAAACTAGGTACATATATCTACTTCTGAATTGAGTCCATTGGTATATTTTATTTAGGTTGAGGAATATGAAAAAATCTTGCTTCACATAAATGTGTAGTTGAAAAGAGAAGTGAAAGGTGCAGATCCTGTCTCAGTCTTCTACATGAGGCTATCTAATTTTTCCAGCACAGTTTATTGAATAAGGATTCTTTTCCCCAGTGTATACTTTTGTCTGCTTTGTCAAAGATTAGATAGCTATATGAGGATGGTTTTATATCTGCATTCTTAGTTCTGTTCCATTGGTCTATGTCTCTGTTCTTATGTCAGTACCATGCTGTTTTAGTTACTATACCCTTGTAGTATAGCTCAAACTCTGGGAAAAGGATGCCTCCCAATTTGTTCTTTTTGCTTAAGATTACTCTTGCTATATGGGGTATTCTCTGGTTCCATATGAAGTGTAGAATTATTTTTTCTAGATCTGCAAAAAATGATATCAGTATTTTAATAGGGATTGCATTAAATCTGTAGATCATTTTGGGTAGTACAAACATTTTAAAAAGCTTCTGCACAGCTGAGGAAACTATCATGAGAGCAAACAGACAACCTACAGAATGGGAGAAAATATTCGCATGTTACACATCCAATAAAGGGCTGATAACTAGAATCTATATAGAAGTCAGGGAAATCAGCAAGAAGAAATCAAACTACCCTATCAAAAAGTGGGGAAAGGACATGAACAGAAACTTTTCAAAAGAAGATAGACTAAAATTTTCGCATGCTACACATCCGATAAAAGGACTGATAACTAGAATCTATTTAGAACTCAGGAAAATCAGCAAGAAAAAATCAAACAACCCTATCAAAAAGTGGGCAAAAGACATAGATAGAAATTTTTCAAAAGAAGATAGACTAATGGTCAAACAAACATATGAAAAAATGCTCAACATCTTTAATCATCAGGGAAATGCAAATCAAAATCACAATGAGATATCACTTATCTCCAGTGAGAATGGCCTTTATTAAAAAGTCCCAGAACAATAAATGTTGATGTGGATGCAGAGAGATAGGAACATTCATACACTGCTGGTGGGACTGCAAACTAGTACAACCTCTGCGGAAAGTAATGTGGAGATACCTCAAAGTGCTACAAGTAGAACTACAGTTTGATCCAGCAATCCCATTACTGGGCATCTACCCAAAGGAAAAAAAGACATTCTATAAAAAAGACATCTGCATTCAAATGTTTATAGCAGCACAATTCACAACTGCAAAGATGTGGAAACAATCCAAGTGCCCATCAATACATGAGTGGATTAATAAAATGTGGTATATGTATACCATGGAGTACTATTCAGCTATAAGAAACAATGGTGATATAGCACCTCTTGTATTATCCTGGATAGAGCTGGAACCCATTCTACTAAGTGAAATATTTCAAGAATGGAAAAATAAGCGCCATGTGTATTCACCATCAAATTGGTTTTAACTGATCAACACCTAAGTGCACATATAGTAATAACATTCATGGGGTATCAGGCAGATGGGAGGGGGGAGGAGGGGATGGGTATATACATACATAATGAGTGTGATGTACATCGCCCGGGGGATGGACAAACTTGAAGCTCTGACTCAGGGGGTGGGGGTGGGGGGCGAGGGCAATACACGTAACCTAAACATTTGTACCACCATAATATGCTGAAATAAAAAAAAGATTATAAAAAAGATATTTTTATCTAGCATTTTGATCAAGCATCTCTTGTATTATCCTGGATAGAGCTGGAGCCCATTCTACTAAATGAAGTATCACAAGAATGGAAAAAAAAGCACCACATGTACTCACCATCAAATTGGTATTAGCTGATCAACACTTATGTGCATGTATACTAATAACATTCATCGGGTGTCGAGCAGATGGGAAGGGAGAGAAGGGGATGAATATATCCACACCTAATGGGTGCGGTGCTCACTTTCTGGGGGATGGACACACTTGAAACTCTGATTAAAGTGGGGCAAAGACAATATATTGCAACGTAAACATTTGTACCCCTGTAATATGCTGACATATAAAAAAAATAAAAAATAAATAAAACAGAACAACTCATGGATCCCCTGAAAGGATATTAGGGATCCTCATTGGTCCACATGTTGAGAATTGTTGAGATAAGGTAGTATTTGGCCACAAAGTGTTAAAAAGCCAATAAAGGAAACCAATTATTTTAAAAGGATTGCTTTCATTGTAAAAAGAAACACAAAATTTGCATAAATAACTTTTACTATTTGTTCGGAAGACTCAACTTGACAAGTTTATAGAGCATGGTTTGTTATACTGGCACCTCTTTGCTTCCATTTAAATGAGGATCCATAATACAAGTCCCACTTATACAGTTCTGAGAAAGAAGAGAGTTCTGTCAGATATTATTCATAAAATCTTTTAAACACCTATTGCCTGCTTAATTTTTAGGAAAGAAAATGTCTTTATTTACAAGCCATTTCATATCAAAGAGGTAATGAATGTGAAAGTGCTTAATCTTCCCTTCTCCCCGTCTTCTAACAGTCACTCTATGAGAAAGGCCCTTCAGAAAAAAAAAATAATATTTTGAGGAAAAGTTTTCTCCATTATTAAAAATGTATGTAAATATATACATACACATCCACACCCTGAAAATGTCTTAGGAAAAATAAATTTCTGTTTAACTGACTGGATAATCTTTTTAAGGAAGATATGCAGGCTTGGGCCTGTTTTCACATTTAATTATGATTCAATACAGCTTATACAGTTGAAGGAGGCCCAATGTGGCGTAAACAGAGCCTGGGAGAGGACAGAAAGTGTTGTGAATCTCTTGGAACACATCCTGGGCTTTTCTTGGGTGCTGAGAGTAACTTGCAAATTCTATGACTGGGCCCACCATCGTTTTCAAGGGACATAAGCTTTGCTCAGATATGTCAGATTATATTCTATTCAGTAGGGGTGAGGGAACATGGGGCTATTCCTTTACCTTCGTTAAACTGATTCCTCTCTTTCTTTATGAAGTAACACCAATGTCACACCTAGTTCATTAGTTTTCTATTGCTGCTATAAAAAACTACTGCAAACTTAGTGACTTAAATAATACAACTTATATTTTGTTATTTTACAGTTCTGTAGCTCAGAAATCTGATACAGGTTTCCCTGATCTAAAATCAAGGTGTCAGTGGAGCTGCCCTCCTTTATGGAGACTCTAAGGGAGAATCAATTTCCTTACATCATTCAGCTTCTAAAGACTATCTGCATTCCTTTGTTTATACCTTGTTCCTCAACCTTCAAAGCCAGATATGTAGCATCTCTGAAACTTCTGTCATCACATATCCTTTTGACTACAGCTGGAAAAGGTTATTACTCTTTTAAAGACTTATATACAGTTATGCATCCATAACAACATTTAGGTCAATGATAGACCATGTGTATGATGGTGGTCCCATAATGCCATATTTTTACTGTACCTTTTTTATGTTTAGATATGTTTAGGTACACAAATACACACTATTGCATTAAACTTGCATGCAGTATTCAGTATGGTACCATGCTGTTCAAATTTGTAGCCTAGGAGCAATAGGCTATACCTGATAACCTAGGCATGTAGTAAGCTATACCATCTAGGTGTGTGTCATTACATTCTGTGATGTCCGTACAACAAAATCACCTAATGATGCATTTCTCAAAATGTATCCATGTCATTGAGCAATGTATGACTGTAATTACATTGAGCCTACTCAAGTAACTCAGGATAATCTCTACATTTCAATGTCTGTATACTTAATCACATCTGCAAAGTCTCTTTTGCCACATAAGATAACATTTTCACAGATTCCAGGGACCAGGGCATGAACATCTTTAGGGGCTATTATTCTGCTTTAACATACCCAACTTAAATAAATCTCACTGGCTTTATTTTTGTTAATCTTCATTTTTAAATTGTCAAAGCAAAAAATGACAAGCTGAAAGAGAAAAAGAAATACATGGAAAAATAAGATTAATGTTATCAACCACAGTCTGGAAAACACATGTTTAAAACTCTATTATCCCACGTATATTTAGGCTAAACAATAGAATTCCATTATTGATTGTGTTTATTATATAATCAATTTTAGTTTAAGAAATACAAATGTCTGCACTTCACAGTCAGCTCATGTATCATTTGGTCCACTGGTTGCCATGGAGATTGCTCATTTTAAGTAAATATTAGATAGCATATGGATCTGCATAAAATGATGTGATGTGAATGGGCATGCATTCTGATGTGTATTTTTTATTCCTTAAAAAGGTGTTATCTTCTTTTATCTTTTTTAAAATCTGAACTTTTCCCTCATTATCTTCTGCTTTACCAAACTTTTTGAATGTTAGAATGACATATATATGTATTTTATTTACACATTAAAATGGCACCAAGAAAAGGGAAACTTCATTTCACGCAGTTGATCAAATTTTTGAAATCAACATAAATACAAACTAACAAATTTAGACAAATTTTCAATAGGTTATCATAAGTGAGTTAACATTATTTAGGGGTTATATTCAAACCAAAAATATATATATTTTAAATATTATATACTTAATTGACTATATCCAAGCATTATATGTAGTTCACCAATCTAAACAATTTAACGTTAATTTGCTGGATGTATCAGGTGTAAATCATGTAAAAATTATAAAACAAACATATTATAGGTAGATTACAATAATTTATTATTAGTGCATATATCTCCTGGTGATTCCCATATACCTTGAAGAGTGTGAGTAGGAGCAGGTTACCTAGATCCTCCAAGTGAGGTTTTATTTTTTGTATTAAAAAGCAATTTAAATTAGCTTGAGTAGAATGACCATTCACTAATATCTTTGAAAAAGGAAAGCATGAACCTGAACCTCAGACAGCTAAACTGCCAGACTTGAATGTTGCTGGATTCTATTTCTCTGAATGTTATGGCGTCTTTTCTCTTTGTGTCAGCTCAGATCTCTCATCCTACAGACTGGTTTCCTCTATGATAGGATACATGGTTACTGGGAATTCGTAAATCTTACCACTTCTAACACCCATCCATACCAAAGGCCTGATCCTTGTCTCTTAGTCCTAATTCAAAAATATACCAAGAAAAAAATCTTATTGGCCCTGCTTAGGTCATGTTTTCTTTTAACCAAGAACATATCAAGGTATAATAAATCTGGGAAAAAGTTAATGAGGAAAGTAGGTTCAGGAAGAAGTAATTGAGATGTTTTGTACCTGTTACTTTTGGAGATCATCCAATTGGTGGCATTGGTATCCTAAGAAGAGGGTAAAAGATACACAGATAGCTCTAAAAAGAGACAACTATGAAATTGGTGATGATTGAATACATGGGAGGAGATGGAGAGCTCAGATAATGTGAGAAAAATATAATAGACAAGACCTTTTCTGAGTCCTAGAAGTCAGATTAATAGGAAGCTTTGACCTGGAATACTCTTCCCAAACAGGTCTGCATAATTGTGAAGTATAACATGTACTAAAAAGTACATAAAACATAAATGGACATAAAGGAAGATGTCAGACTAGAAGAAGCCTGCCTGCACATGAGGCTCTCACGGATAGAATTGAAGGTGACGAGTGGATATTCACCTTCAGATTGGTTGTCTAAGAGGGAGCATTGTGAATCAAAAGAGAAGTGACAAGAGGCACCCAAAGTGAAGGAGAAGAAAGACAGGTGACCTCCTCTGCAGTTTTGAAGTACCCAGGGAAGACAAGCACACATGTGGGGAAGGCACAGAATAGAGAATCCTAGAGCTCCACACTCCCACCACAATCATTGCTATCTGAGCAACAGGAGGGACCCACCATGGCAGAAGGCCACAGGATTGACATAGAGAACTAGGTGGAGACTGTGCAGAGGCATTGCTCCAGAGAGAGGGCACAGCAGTGACGTACTGGCTCAAGAAACCTGGGCGCTGCAACTGATTCCATCTTAAAATCCTAGAGCCAAAATATTGCGTCTACTCAAAGGTCAGATCGATTGCTGCTGCCCATCCCTCATACCTGCCAGTCCGGGAGGAAGGAGTGGGGAAGTGGGCACTGTTGTGAGTCCTCTGGGCAGCAGCTGCACACGGTCACTACTGCTGGGGGACCTGAGCAGGCTGACAATCACCTGTGCCAGCCAATGTGGGCAAGAATGCACTCAAGCTGGCACCCAGCCAACAAACGCAGCTGCCTGAAGATCCTGATGAAGTAGCCCTCAAGCCAGCACTGGCTATTAATCACCACTGCCCACAGGCATGGGTGGGACTATGCTCAAGCTCCAAAGGCCAACAAAACCGTCGTCCACAGATCTAACACAGATAGCTCTCAAGCCAGCAAGAGGTAACAATCATTGCCACCTGTGGGTATGAAAGGAGCTACGCTTAAGCCAGCACCCTGCTGACAAACACCGCCATAGGTGGATCTGAGTGGGGCAGCCCTTAAGCAGGTGGTCAATCACTGCAGCTGGAGGGCGCCAGTGGGACTATGCTCAAGGCACACCAGGCAAAAAAAAAAATGCTACCCCCTGCAGATCTAGGTGGGGCAGCTCCCAAGCCAACACAGGTAGAAAAAGGCTGCTATGCACAGATCTAAGTGGAGTGGCTCTCAAGCCAGCCTCAGGTTAACAATTGCTACTGCTGACAGAACTGCATGGTGGCATTCACTCACTCTGCAACATCCAGTCTGCCAGTGACAATCACAGGAGAACAATGAGGCAGAAGAGACAGGAGAGCACCAGTGTTTAACACTCAGTGGGCATCTGCCAAAATTGTGCTGGGTCAGTCTTCCAGATGAGTACACAAGTGTGCCAACCAGGAACTTCTTCTTCTTTGCAGTAAGTAGGAGAGTTCTCAGTGCAGAACTGCAAGCTTCTGTGAATTGCAAGCTTAACTCTCTTGAGCTGAGAGAAGAAATTTCAGATGAGAAGGAACCAGAATGAGAACTCTGGCCATGTGAAAAAACAACCTGGTTTGACACACCTAAAGGATCACAGTATGTCTCTACAATGGACATCAACCTAAAAGAAATTTTCAAAATATGAGAGATGCATTTCAAAATATGGATGGCAAATAAGATGAATGAGGTAAAAGAGAAAATTGAAAACTAAAAAAAAAAAAAAAATAGGAAGCCAAAGATGTTTCAGAACATGAATGAAAAAGTGAAAAACTCACCAAACAGACAACATGAGAAGAGATATAACAGAACTTAAAGAAATGAAAGAGTCATTTAATAATACATTAGAAAGCTTAAACTACAGGTTATCCCATACAAAAGAAAGTATTTCAGTGCTTGAAGAAAAGGCCTTCAAACTAACCCAGTCAGTGAAAGTTGCAGAAAAAAGAAAAAAGAAGAATGAGTAGTATGAGACTAGGCAAAGTGGGTCAATTTAAGAATTATAGGTATCTCTCAGGGAGAGGAAGAAAAAGCAAAAAGCATGGAAAAGTTATTCAAGAGAATTTTTGAAGAAACTTCCCTGGTATCACCAGAGATTCAGATATCCAGATACAAGATGATAATTGGAAACCAGGAAGATTCATGGCAAATGGGACATCTCCAAGACACAGAGATAACCTGGCCAAAGTCAAAATGAAGGGGAAAATTCTACAAGTTGCAAGATAAAAGCCACAACTAACCTACAAAGAAAAATCCACCAGGCTAACAGCAGACTTTTCAGCAGAGACCTTATAAGTCAGAAGGCATTGGGGCCCCATTTTTAATCTTCATAAACAGAACAACTGCCAGGCAAGACTTTTATATCCTGCAAAGCTAACTTTCATAACTGACAGGGAAATAAAAGACTTCCAGACAAGCAAATACTAAGGGAATTTGTCACTACTTGACCCACCCTACAGGAAATACTCAAAACTGCATTATACATGGAATAGCACAAGGAATAAGCACCAGTGAAAGTTAAAGCTCACAGATCTAAGAAAAACAATAGCACAAGAAAGAAAACAAAACAACAAGGTATCACCCAACATGCTGAACAGAACAGTATACCACATACGAATACTAACACTGAATGTGAACAGTCTGAATGCTCCACTTAAAAGATATAGACTGGCTGAATGGATAAAGAAAGACACCTCAAGTATACACTGTCTCCAAGAAACATTTAATTCACAAGGACTCACATAGACTCAAGGTAAAGGGATGGAAAAAAAAATTACATGCAAATGGAAACCAAAACTGAGCAGGTGCAATCATTTTCCTATCAGATAAAATAGTCTTTAAAGCAACAATGGCAAAAAAAAGACAAACATGGTCATCATATACTGGTAAAGGGACCAATTCAACAAGAAGACATAACAATCCTAAATATATATGCACCTAACACAGGAGCTCCCAAATTTATAAAGCAAGTTCTACTAGAGCTAAGCAAAGAAATAAACAGTAGCATTGTAATTGCCAGGGACTTCAACACTCCACTGACAGAACTGGACAGATTATCGAAGTAGAAAATCAATAAAGAAACACTGGACTTAAATGAGACTCTAGAACAAATGGACCTAACATACATTCACAGAACATTCTACCCAAAAAAACTACTGAATATACCTTCTTTTCATCAGCAAATGGGAAATGTTCAAAGAATGATCATATCTTAGGCCACAAAACAAGTCTTAGCAAATAGAATACAGTTGAAACCATACCATGTACCTACCGTCTCAGACTACAGTAGAAGAAAACTAGAACTCGATTTCAAGACAAACACTAAAATCCACCAAAATTATGGAAATTAAACAACCTTCTGTTGAATGATAACTTGAGTTGTTGATGAAATTAATATGTAAATCAAAAGATTACTTAAATTGAATGACAAAGAAGACACAAGCTTTCAAAATTTATAGGATACAGAAAAAGTAGCGCTGAGGGGAAAGTTCATAGACCTAAATGCCTACATCAAAAAGGCAGAAAGATCACAAATCAACAATCTAATGTCACATCTCAAGGAACTAGGAAAAGAAGAGTGCACCAAAACCAAAGCCAGCAAAAAAAGACAAATAACAAAGCTTAGAGAAGAACTAAACAAAATGGAAATAAAAAAATATATAAACCATCAATGAAATAAAAATTTGGTTCTTTGAACAGATAAACAATATTGATAGGCCACTAGCCAGATTAATCAGAAATAGGAGAGAAAGGATTGAAATAAGCTCAACCAGAAATGAAAAAGGAGATGTTACAACTGATACCACAGAAATGCAAAATATCGTCTATGAATACCATGAAAAACTCTACAAACACAAACTAGAAAATGTAGAGAAAGTGGATATATTCCAGGAAACCTACAGCATCCAAGCCTGAATCAGGAAGACATAGAAATCCTGAACAGATCAATAATGAGCAGCAAGATTGAATCAGTAATAAAAAATCCAGTAACTTAAAAGCCCTGGATGGGATGGATTCACAGTCAAATGCTAACAGATGAAGAAAAAATAACTGGTACCTATCCTACAGAAATTATTCCATAATGTGGAGAAGAAGGTATTCCTCTCTATCTCATTCTATGAAGCCAGATCACCTTGATATCAAAGCTAGAAACTGTAGACCAGTATCATTTGTGAATACAGATGCAAAAATCCTCAACACAATTCTAGCAAATCAAATTCAACACCACATCAAAAAGATAATTCATTATGATCAGGTGGCTTTCATCCCAGGGATGCAAGTATTATTCAACATATACAAATCAATAGACAAGATTCAACACATAAACAGAAGCAAAAACAAAGACCATGTGATCATCTCAACAGATGCAGAAAAAACATTTGATACAATCAACCATGCTTTCATAATAAAAACCCTCAACAAACTAGGCATAGAAGGAACATACCCCCAAATAATAAAGCCATATATGCTAAACCCACAGCCAATATCCTACTGAATGGAGAAAAGTTGAAAGCATTTCCCATACAAACTGGAACAAGACAAGGGTGCCCACTGTCACCACTTTTTCAACATAGTATAGGAATTCCTGGACAGAGAAATCAGGTAAGGGAAAAAATAAAGGATATTCAAATTTTGAAAGAGGAGGTCAAATTATCCTTGTCCATTGATGATATAATCTCGTATCTAGAAAACTCTAAAGACTCCACCACATAACTCCTAGAATTGATAAATAAATTCAGGAATATCTCGAGTTATAAAATCAATGTACATAAAGCAGTAACATTTCTATATGCAATAACAGTCAAGCTGAGAGCCAAATTAAGGACTCAATACCATTTATAACAGCTGCAAAGAAAATAAAATACCTGGAAATATAATTAACCAAGGGGGTGAAAGATCTTTACAAGGAGAATGACAATACACTGATGAAAAAAATTGTAGATAAATGAACAAACATTCCATGCTCATAGATTAGTACAATCAACATTGATGAAATGTCTATACTGCCCAAAGTGATTTGTAGATTCAGTGCAATCCCCATCAAATACCACCATCAAATTGCACAGATCCAGAAAAAAAAATTCTATGCTTCATTTCAAACCAAAAAAATCCTGAATAGCCAAAGCAATCTTATGCAAAAAGAACAAATCTGGAGTCATCACATAACTTGGCTTCAAATTATACTACAAGGCTACAGCAACCAAAACATCATGGTATAAAATAGAGACATAGACCAGTGGAAGAGAACAGAGAACCCAGAAATAAAACTATCTACCTACAACCAACTGATCTTTGACAAAGGAGACAACAACTTACATTGGGGAAAAGAAGCCCTATTCAGTAAATGGTGCTAGGAAATCTGGATAGCCCCATGCAGAAAAATGAAACAGGACCCTTATCTCTCAGCACATACAAAAATTAATTCAAGATGGCTAAAAGACTTAAATATAAGGCATGAAACCATAAAATTTCTAGAAGAAGGTAAAGGAAAAAAATCTTTTGCACATCAGCCTAGGCAAAGAGTTTGTGGTTAAGACCCACAAGTAACAGCAAAAATAAGTTAATGAAACTTAATTAAATGAAAAAGCTTCTGCATAATAAAGGTAATACAACCTACAGAATGGGAGAAAATATTCACAAACTGTACATACTGCACTATATATATTTTTATATTCTATACTAAAGGGCTGATATCTAGAATCTAAAAGGAACACAAACAAATTAGTAAGAAAAAAACAAACAACTCATTATTAAGTGGACAAAAGACAGTTTTTCAAAAGAAGATAGACAAATGGCCAACAAATATTATGAAAAAAATGCTCAACATTACTAATCATTAGGAAAATGCAAATTAAAAGCACAATGTGATACCAACTTACCCCTGTCAGAATGCCCATTATTAAGAAGTCAAAAAAACAATGGTTGCTGTTGTGTATGCAGAGATAAAGAAATACTTTATATACTATTGGTAGGACTGTAATTAATATAACCTCTATGAAAAACAGTGTGGAGATTCCTCAAAGAAATAGACATAGACGTCCCATTTGATCCAGCAATCTTACTACTGGATAGCTACACAAAGGAAAATAAGTCATTTTATCAAAAGGATACCTACACTTGAATGTTTCTTGAAGCACAATTCATAATTACAAAAATGTGGATCAATCTAAGTGCTCATCAATTCATGAGTGGATAAAGAGAATGTGGTATAGGGGTCTATATTATGGATATCATGGAATATTATTCAGCTATAAAAAGGAATGAAGTAATTTCTTTTTCAGAAACTGGGATAAAGCTGAAGATCATTATCCAGAGTAAAGTATCTCAGGAATGGAAAACAAACAGCACCTGTACTCTCTAATAATTGGGAGCTAAACAACAGGTTCACATGGCCACAAAGAGATATAAAGGACACTGGACACCAAGAATGGGGGAGGATGGAAGAGGGTGAGGGGTAAAAACTTATCTTTTGGGTACAATGAACACTATCCTGGTGATGGGTACCCTAAAAGTCCTGACTTAAGCATTATATAAGGTTTCCATGTAACAAATGCATTTGTAGCCCCTTAATATTTTCAAATTAAGAAGTGAAAAAAAAGACTATAGAAGATTTAAAAATATAATTAACAAACTTGACCTGTGGACATTAAACTGCAATGACAGAATACATATTCTTTACTAGCATACATGGAACATTTAAAAAGATTAGTATATACTGTGCCATATGTAAACGTCAGCAAATATCAAAGAATTTGAATCACACAGAAAGGGGGACAAGGGAGTCTCTAGAGTTTTTCGATTGCTTTATAGTTTACTGTAGATGGCAGCAACATTAACACTTTATGATAATTTATCATATAGCTATGTTTCATGCACATTTTTGTATGTGATTTATGTTTCACAGTATTTTAAAATAGATATGAGTCATACAAAGTAAGGTCTCTGACCACAATGTAATTGTTAAAAATCATTCAGAAGCTGAAACTTAGAAAATTTCCCATATTTTCAGAAATTAAACAATATATTGTTAAATATTACATGGGTCAAAGAAATATAAAAGAAATTACAAAATGTTTTGAACTGTATAATAATATGCTATTAAGCAAAACTTATAGGATGAATTTAAAGCAGCATGTAAAATAGTATTAGCATGGAATGCATGTATTGGAAAGAGAAATGTCAAAAATTAACAAACTAAGCATAGGAAATACCTATATAAAGTAGTTAGAAAAACAATCATCAAATAAAACCAAATAAATGTGGAGGAAGGAAATGAAAATAAATGTAGAAAGTAATAAAATGTATAAAAACATAAAATAGAGAAGACCAATAGAGCCCAAATTGTGTTTTTGAAATACCAAATCCTGTAATAAAACTTATCAAAGAGAGAGAAAGAAGCAAGCAGAAAGAGGGAAAGAGAGAGTATTTCAGAATGAGTGGGAAAAATCACTGCAGATGCTGCAGATATAACACAGATAAAAAGAAGATATCATGAACAAATTTGTAGATAAATTCTGAGAAAAGTATATCTTGAACAAAATTTGACTCGATAAGTAATGGAAAACCCATATAATCCTTTAAAGAAATAAAATTAAATGTTAAAAACTTTCCCACAAAGAAAGCTACAGGCCCAGATAGCTTTATGAATGAGTTTACCAAACAATCACTGTGGGAAAATTCCAAACTGCTATGGAGTCAATTTGCCCACTCCCCAAATTCATATGTTGAAACCCTAACCCCGAGTGTGATGGTATTTGGAGATGGAACCTTTGGAAGGTATAGTATTAGGTTTAGATGAAGTCATGAGAGTGGGGTCCTTATGATGGGATTACATAATGCAGATTATGATGAACTTGCTTACAAAGAGTCTGAGTTCCCTCTCTCAATGTATTGGACATGCTCGCTCTCTCTCTGCCATGTGAGAGCACAATGAGAAGGTGGCCACTGTCTGCACTTCAGGAAAAGAGCCCTCACCAGAACCCAACCATACTAGTACCCTGAGCTAGGATTTCCAGCTTCTAGAATAGTGAGAACATAAATTTCTATTGCTTAAGTTACAAGTCTTTGGTATTTTGTTATGGTAGCCCAAACAAAGACAGATTTATACAAATTCTTTCTAAGAATAGAGAAACATGTTATCCTTCTCAAGTCATTTTAAAACAAACTTTATACCGTATCTGAAGAACAGCATGAGAAAGGAAATTTAAAAGCCAGTTTAAGCCTCATTTAGAATGCAAATTAATTTTAAAGTTAGCAAACCAAATTCATTAATATATTAGACCATAATATATTATGACCAGCTTGACTTTATCCCATGATTCAATATTGGTTTAACATTTTTTTAAAAAACCAATTAGTGTAATTCACTACCACATCAACAGAAAAGAGGAAATAAACATATTATCAACTTAATACATGCAGAAAAAGCACTGATAAAATTCAAAATCCGTTTATGATATGCATTTTTACCATGTTTGAAATAGAAATAAGCTTTCTTAACCTGATGATGATTATTTAAAAAAAAAACCTATAGCAAATATTCTATTAAATTGTGAAACTTTTAAAGCTCTCCCTTTGAAATGAGGAAAAAGGTAGAAATGTTTGCAGTCAGTCAGAACATCTATTCAGTAGGAGAAAAGAGGAAAGTGAAAAAATGAGGAAATAAAATCCAATAACTCCTATGTTCCTAGAATTATATTGTTTTAGGCAAATATTTTATTATTCTTATAAGGATAATATTTGGATCAAAATGCAATTTTAGGAGCTAGATACACTATTTACAGTAAAATATTTAGGTTTTTTTTTTCTGTCATTCAAGCTGAAGTAAAATCTTACAGGTATATGACCAAATATAAATATTTATTGACTCAAATAAATGTTGAGCACTATACTGTGAGAGAAATTATACTACATTCTGGGGACAAAGAGGCAAAGCATAGACCCTGTTCTTGAGAATTTTACAGTCTATTAGAGAAAATGGGCAAGTAAAATAACAACAACAACCATAATAATACATTTTGATAAGGAGAAGTTATTGAATCATTGAAAATAACTCAAGAGATTATGGGGGAAAAATATGCCTGGTAAGGACCTGTTTCTTGAAGAACTAATTCTTCAATCTTGAAAGATTTGTTAAGTGTGGAAGGTAAAAACAGGAAATTCCCCATCCTCTTATCATGTGAAAATATTACTTCATGCATGTAACATTCACCATCTCCTTAACTCTAAGGTAATTCTTATTTCATATACAAGAAAACCTAAGCTCAGAGAATTCATTATGCTATGTAGCACAAATAACATAGCAATAAATGGTGAACACAAGAGTCAAATGCAAATCTCTCTGACACCAAAGTTTATGCACCTATGCACATTCATGTATGTCAGGAAATGGAGTTGTGTAGCTAGCACTTCATTAATTTTTATTTTATTAAGGCTAGATAACAATTGACAAAAAGTATGTACGTATTTATATATATTTGTATATATAATAGTAATCCAATAATTATTAAAAAAATAATTTCACAAGGAAGAATACCCAAGAATACACAAGGAGAAATTACATGACAGAATACTTACAGTTCAAAGGTATATGGGACTTCCACTTCTGTTAATAGCAGAACACTCTCTCACTGAAGATAACTAAAAAAATTAGATGAAATATTTTAAAAATATTCTTTTAAAAGTTTTAAAGAATTAATAATATAGTAATCACCCTCCCAAGATTCAGAGAGGCTAGTATGGGCCTTGGATTGTCTTCACCATGTATTTGCCAAACATGAAGAGACAGGTAATGAGTTAAGCAGACGGGTGGACACCTTGATAAACTAATGCCCACTAGGCCTGAGCTCTTTGAAGAGCTGCATTCTAGGAGCTACTGAACACTGAAGTAAGCCATTTCTGTGATGGACTGCTGCTTCACTTTAACCATTTATGCATCGCAAAATAGATCAAGCTGCGAATTTAGATTAAGGTGGTCATGAATTGCTAGTGCTCCCACGTGCCAGGAAAAAGTAAAGAAAATCCTTTTTGGAGGAAAATGTACACCACAAACATTCTCTACAAATAATTTTTCAAACACAATGACCAACATAAAATAGAAGATAACCAGATACATGTGAAGACACAAAACTATTTGATAGGCTACTACTCATGTCATCTCCAAACCTAGAAGGGGAGCTCAGTGGAAATAAGAGCACAAAAGTAGATCCTAAGTCTTACTGGCAGCTTGATTTGTTCTGAAATTTTCAATTACCATTAGCAAAAAATGTACAAAGTATATCATCCAAGGCCTCCAGACAGAATTCCTAGTAGCTTCAAACAGTCATCTAATGATCTAATTCCTCAGTTATATATTAACTTGAAGGAGCACTGTAATATATCATTATCATCATATTTCTGTGACAAAGCCTTTAATCACTGTTTCTAAGTAAAATCAAGTTTCAGTTGAAAATGTATAGGTTTCCAAATGAAGCAAGGAGTTTAGAAGTTTTCCCTTACATTTAAAGAAACTACAATAAAATCAAAGTTTACATGAATATTCCACATATGGATATAATCAATGGATACACGATAAAAGTTTTAGAGAACTCTATTTTTCTACTCACTTTATGAGATAAGACAGATATATTTAGTATGGAATTTCTTTATGATGAAAATTCTATATTAACATTATTTTCTATTTTTGCTAAATTATAATAGCAATTTATTTTACTTTATGGTATAAGCAAGTTCACTTGTCCATGACCTATAGAAATATCATATTGAAGTTAATATAAAGTAAAACCATTTATAAGTTTCCATGGCAAGCTATTTTCTTAAACAAAAAAAAAAAAAAAAAGAAAGAAAGAAAAATTGTCCTCGATAGTTGGTTTTCTAAGTGTGTAAAAGCCACCCTTTAGTCAGACGGGAGAGCGACCCAAACAATTTCATCTTCTGTTAATTCAGCTTAATTAACCTTGTGTTAATTCAGCTCACACAAATTACATGTCAATTAATCAAGTGAGTTTTTACAAATCATTGCTTTTTTTTCTTTTTGCTAGTTAACTAGGAAATGCCAGTCAGAAAAATCATGGATTTATAAAGTTCTTAAGTCCTTAAGTTTCTTTTGTCATTCCACCCACATGACAATTAACTTCTTTCCAATTCAGAGGTCTCTGTTTATAATAGCCTGTTGTTTCAGAACCATTATCAAAGCCTCTATGTTGCCCTATTTCCAAAGTCCATCTTTTCAAGGACATACCATACATGGAGCAATCTATTTAGAAAGATGTGACTGTGATATAAGTAGAATAAGGTATATTATCAAAACAGAAATAATTAGTAAAAACTCTGAGTGGAAAGAATTTAGAGCTTTGTCAACAAAACATGAGAAATTTTTCAAATAGCCCAGAAATATGAAAGAGTAAATTACTCAATGGTGTCATTGCCTCATGAGTAACTATTTACCTCAAATTGATTTATTTTCATTTTAGAGTAAAATTTATCTTCACAGAAGTTACCTTTTATAAAAAAGTTAACATAAGATCTAAAGTTTTTTTTTCCCCCTGAAAAATATTCTTTTTTTTTCCTCAAAACTTTGAGTAGTATTTGTTTGCCTAGCAAAGTTAGGCTCAGAATTCTTTGTCTACTCACTTTTATATTTTGCATTATAGAAGTGAATTCTATTCATGTTGAATGATACATGCTGTTATGCTACATTTTATGTTTCATTTATTTATAATAAGGAATAATTTAAGAAAAGTTTTTTAAAATGTTCATTCTACTTTCTACTGTTTCAGGCATTCAATTTTGTTTTTCTACAAGATAATGAGTATTCAGTTTTGAAACCTTCAGAGATATGACAGCTGAAAGATCCTGAACTCAAAAATGGAAAATCCACTACAACTTCCATTACTGAAAGTTCTACAAATATTCTTGGAATTCGATACTATCATCCCTGTTATTAAAACTAGACTTTTATCAGAAACATTTGATCACAAAACAGCTCTGTTTCAACTTTATTAGCACATAAGCATTCTTCAAAAGCTTGAAATCGATAGTTCAACAACTTAAAATATTTTATTTATCAAAAATAAATTCCCCAGGTAAAAGAAAGAGTGAGCAAATTTGGAAATAAAAAATAGTACTTTGCTTTAAAGGTGATGTTGTAGCAATGAAAATAATAATGTATCAATGTTACTTTAGGAAACGGTATAAATAAATAAACTAAATTTTCACAGAAACTAAAGCCAAAAAATAAAAAAGAAAGAAACCTGGTTATAGTCTAGTAGCCCTATAAAACATTACCTATGTTTAAATCATTATGTGAACAAATGTCAAACAAGTAACAATTTTTGCAATTCAATTTACCCTTTGTATCATGGTGGGTGAGGATTTAATTTTTAAACTCCATAGAAGTTGTATAAATGGGGAGCAGCAAATGAACAGTACCTTAGTTATGGTGAAATTTCCTTTATTTAATATTGATAATAATGTATATATAGTTACAACATTTAAGAAGGATTTGTTTTACAAAATTAAAATAGGTGTAGGTTTTCTGAGTTTTAGTACGTAGACTCATTGTACAAAGTTTTAAAAAAAGAGTATAACAAAAAACATGAAAATTCATTCAACATCACCTGTAATCCTACTACCATGGAAGCTTCACTTAACATTTTAGAAAACATAATTCCAAACATCTTGCAATATATGCATACATATATAATTTTTAATTGGCTTAATCTAAATTCTGCATTTAAGTCTACATGGTTCCCTTGAAATATTTTACAAAGAACATTTCTTGTCAATACATATAAAAATACAATATCATTTTTAGTAAACAGGGTTTTCTATTATATGAATACACCATAATTTATTTGACCAATTCATGGATATTTAGACTATTTGCCAGCTATTATAATATTGCTATTTCAATATTTAAAGCCATCTTCATACATGTGTTTAGTCATTTCCTGAGAATAAATTTCAATAATTATATTTGCTGAATCAAAGTATGTACAAAAGTTAAATTTTATGGATATAGATATATAGATATAGATTGTGAAAAAGGTAGTACCAATTTACATGATCACAGCAGCTTAGGATAGTGGATATTTTGCTTCATCTTTGCTAATAACAAATTTTTTTTTTTTTTTTGTAGAAATGCCCATCTGCATTTCTTCTTACGAAGTTTTAAAGTGAATTTTTGATGCATGTTTTGACTAGGCAATTTTGAAATCTAATAAAAAAGAAATTTTACACAAGTGCTATACAAATTTGGCCTAAGAGACTAACACAAGCGTGTACAAGTGAAATATATGTCTAGAGCCGCTAGTGAGACCATAGTTGCATTTGATTACCCTAAAAATTCTGTTGTAAATCAGTCACTTGCAAATTAGCTTATTCCATTCATACTTCTTCACTCTTAACTGGACTGACATTTTTAAAAAGAAGAAATGTATGACGCTGTTTTCTACTTTTTAAAAAGTATTTCATAATTGAAGGCACCCCCCCCAGTATTTCTATAGAGATCTTAAATATATTTTTCTTTTGATATCACATAGCTAACTCTTGCATATGATTCCTGCTTCATGAGTAATACTTATGGCCAAATTGACACTTACAGGTTACCAAAGGCAGGGTGACAACTTTTCATCCATCTCAAACTGGAGTCAAAAACATTAGGAAGAAATATACTATTTCCATGCCATCTCAGCAGTCTTTTAACACTGCTAGCTCTCACCTATCTATGTGTACCTCTATGAACTTATTTCCTCCATTGTGCAGATATTCTCCTCTTGCTTCAAGACGTGAAATAATCACTGTACCAGACACACCCCAGACAAGGTCCTGATTTTTCCTGACGTTTTCTGCTTAACCAATACGTAGAATTTTTGTCTTCTTTAAAGGACAGGAAGTATTCACAGTTTAGATATTTGAACTACTAACTTGGTCTGTTTTCATTTCACCCATTTAAAAATAATTCCACCTCCTCAGAGGAAGGCAACAAAAAAACAGAGCTTCCTCTTCTGTTATTAGTCTCCCTCTTCACACACCACAGAAGCAGCAGCAAGACTCATAGCTTCTTCTCCAGATTTCCAGAAATATTGCTTCTGGAAAACCCTGAGAAAATCAGAATTCACAGAGGAAAATTCCATTTCCCAGCCATTGTTTGGGCTATTACTTTAAGGCTATAACAGGGGCTCAATCACCTTCTGAGTCCCTTTTCTTATAAACAAAAAAATGTAGAATAGTCTTGTCCCTTTCCAAAAGCCCATTTTAACTAGAAAATGCCTGTTTTTCAGACACCTGTTTCTGAAACAAGTACCTATTCCAACATTTACCTCCCATTCACCTCTCCCATGAAAAAGAAGGTAAAAAGATTCACTATATAGTATATATTTGCTTAAAATTAGGTACTTAAAACACATTTTCTACTCTCTAAACTTTTTGTTTTGACTTTTTTTTTGCTTCTTTGTATTAAGGTTACTATTTATCATAGTTGAAAATGTTAGTTGACTTCATTTACTCTCAACCTGGAAAATTTCAGTGTAATTGAAAAATGTATATTTTAAACATGTTTTTTTCCATTGCCAGAGAATGGAAATTTTATGTGGAAAAAAAGTAGAATAACCAAATTCTGAATAACTAATTTCCCTTAAATCAGAAATCAACTTTTGTAAATTGATTACTTAACTAAAAGTAACATAATTATAAAATCCATTAAATTGGATGTGTCATTGAATTGTCTGGCTGCTTCATGGGAAACGATGTCTTAGTAAGAACAGTTTTCTTTTTTATATATATTATTTATTTCAGCTTATTATGGGGGTACAAAAGTTCAGGTTATATATATTGCCCATGTCCTCCTCATCCCCCCGAGTCAGAGCTTCAAGTGTGTCCATTCCCCAGACAGTGCGCAAGGCACTCATCATGTAGGCATACACCCATCCCCTCAGTTTTCTTTGTAGTATGAAGGAAAGCCCAATTTCTAGGTTCTTACTTCCAAGAACATGAATGTGCATCTTGACTTCCTACTATGCTTGACTGTTTATTCATATGACTTGGTTTAATTGCTAATTCAGTGTTGTTTCTGAGGTACTTAAAATTCAGTAACGAAGACTCACATAATGAAGTATTATGTAGACTAATTAATGAATATATAATGCCACATAATGCCACATAAAGTTATTGCAAATGCCAACTGTTATCATCATACATGTCAGACTTAATTTTGTCTCTGAATCCACTGAGCCAAGTACCTAATTCTGTATTCACTACTTCATCTAGTTTACAGAAATGGCCTGCAGTTCTTCCCTACCACCTCAGTGGAGAAACCTCTTACTTAGTAGAAAATCAGAGAGATAACCTGGATTTTCAATAAGGAAAACCATACATCTAATTTAAGTGATAGTTCTGCCATTTGCTAGGATTCTGATCTTGCCTAACCCTTTTGAAAATCAGTGTCATGAGTTTTAAAATGATGACAATAATATCCATCAATTCAACAAATATTTGCTGAGTATATGTCATGCTTCAACCCCTGCTCTGGCACTGGAGATACGACAGTGGACACAACACAGCCCCTACCTCAAGGAACCTAGAGGGAGGAACAGTGAGTTAAGTGCTATGAGGAAGACAAGAACTAGTTACTATGGAAACGTATTAAAGGATCAACTCTCAGCATTGTGGGAGGATTAAATTAAATAGTGTTTATAGAGCAACTGGAATAATGCGTAACACATTGTAGATACTATTAATTGGCTCCAGACAGTTTTAGGATTCTGCTTTGAAATTCCTTCCAGAACCTCCGACATAATATATGAATGACTATTGATAAAGTCTTGCTCTTTGAGGGTGGATTCAATTTTTAGAAATGTCAGAAGTCATTTGTTGGCTTGGTCTGGTGAAATGAGATGGAGATCTGGGAAGAAAATAGCTCCAAGTCAATGAAACTGACTTGTACTCAAGTAACTCTCTTTAGACCTCAGATTTTAGGCAGCAAACCCACATGAATGCATACATTCTGGCATATCTGGTAAAAATCAAGCTTATTCTTTAAAAATCAAATGTCATATGTAAATTGCTTGACTTTAAAATACAACTATCTCGTATCTATAGATACTACAATTCATTTCGGGAATAATTAGTGATAAACTATTGAATTTCTATGTTTAATAATTTCAAGGATTTTTATAAGTCTATATTTATTGAGGATTTCCATCCTATGATAATTCTGAATTACATGGTCCTCTTTTCTAAAGTTATTTTTAAAAATATTTATTTGCATTGACAAACATTTATACTAGAAAATAACATGTGTATCACTTTCTCTTAGTGCTTGAAAACGATGTAATTGCTCTGGAGATATTAATAGACTATCAATTTTTGAAGGAAAAACAACCTTTGAAAGCTACCAGTAAGGGATCCAAAGGAATGCTGATCATATAGCATGAACTTGTTCAATGAATTAATATTAATATATTTTATACTATACTTTGAATTAGTTAGATAACTAGTATATAACTATGCTCTTTAAGTCAAATATTAAGCAAAATCACCTGAAAGTACAGGATATTGATAACTACCAGATAGTATTTAAATGAGTGCGCATTCATAGTTGATTAATAGGTAGCATAGTCTTATAGTAAAATTAGTCTTATAAAATTTAGATTCTTTATTTCTAGAAAAAAACAGTATTGAAAGTCTGAAGATGTACTTTTTACTATGCTAGAGGTGCTAAATATGTATTTTTTAAATAATAAGTAAAATTATCCACATTAAGTTTTCAGCCACATTTGAGATGTAAATTGGAAACCATCATTATTTACCAGTGTGTTTGTGTATTTTACACTTGTACTAGGCACCATACAGTAGAATTACAGCATCAAAGGTAATCCCTTCAAGGAGTTCACTTTCTGGAAAAGAAAATATCTTAGGCAAATGCTTGCTGAGCAACATTTTCAACCAAGGTGACTGATGTCAAGGAAGGACAAACTTTCTCTTAACTTAGAAGGATGAGTGAGGCAAGATTCTTTCTCCATCAAAACAAGCCAAGACCAGAAGAGAAAGCAAATGGGTTCCAGGTGAGAATACTCTTAGGGATTTTATACGACACAAAGGAAAGCAGAACACATTCATTTTCTTCTCCTCCCAGCTGTTCTAATGGCATAAAATGCTGCTGTCCTGCCCATATACATCTGCTTGCAGACTGGCATCTGCAGATGATTGCCTCCAGGTGTTTGCCTGAAGGAAGATCCTGAAAGTCAGTGCAAGCTGGAAACCTTGCCTCCAGGAGCAGATGCGGGCCTGCACAAACCTGCAGACCTCTGCAGGTATATTTTTGAAAAAAAAAAAGTTGAAATCAAGTTTCTAAAAACAAGATGGCATAAATTAAGAACTTGGGAAACTACTTGTAGGACATTTTATATTCCTATTTAGAACATTTTTTCACAAAGCCTGTATGGCTCATGAATAAAACTGTGGGTCCTATTTCTTCTCAAAGAAGAAACAACCAGCCATTTATGCCAGACATTTTCTATCTGCCAGGACAACTGCTTTAGATGCTGAGGACATAAAGATCTTAAAGGGACAAATCCATTTAGGATGAAGCAACAATGGCAAACTCAAAGACTGAATGATGATAGAAATCACTATATTATCCATCTGAAACTTCCTTCTCTAGTTTAAAAAAATTATTGACAAAAATAAGAGGAAATATAAAAATGTCATATTTACAAATACCTGAGTCAGCTTCTTCAAAAAACATATCTTCAAAGAACACTCCTGATATGGCCTGGATTAAGCTGGAGATAATAAAGCTAAATAGATGATTAAGTTTTCTGTTAAATAGAGATGATTGCCATTTATTTGTGCATCCTGTTTGTACCCATGAGAGTGCTTTTGTACTATTTTTCTATTCTGTCACAAGTTCTAATAGAGTTAATTAATCAAAAATCACAGTGGTAGTCAAATTCTTACTTTGTTGCAGAATATTAATCATATTTATGTATACTCATGGCCATACACATTTTTTAAGAACAATAGCTAAACCCTTCTCCAGTTACGAAAAAAGGAATAGGATTTGTTTCTTTTTTATGCCTTTTCCCTAACAAACTTTAGATCTTTTGTCACTCAGTTCCAGATATTATTTATTCTTTTATTTATTTATTATTTGTTAAGTGCAAATTGTCGTAGTAGCTAGGAGCAGGAAAGGAAATACAAAACAAAAGAGATTCTGATCCTGACTGACCTCAAAAATCTTCAGATCTGAGTAGGGATGATAAAACATGTATAAAACCCACAACGTAAGTTGGAGTACAAATAAGAGAGATTCTGGTGAAGTGTTAAAGGGGTAAGAGACTGAAGATGTTACTTCCAGGTAGAAGAAGCCACAGGTTTCACAGAGAAGACGGCATTTAAACTGAGTCTTAAAGATGGGAAGGATTTAAAGATGTGAATGTGACAGAGGAATAATATCATAAGCAGAAAGAACCCCTTGATATATGTTTCCTTTTTTTGACAAAATATCTAGAATAAGCAGAAAGAGTAGATTACAACTTTTATGGTAATTAACCATTGGCAAAAGGGGAAATTGACAAAAATGTTCTTTAAAACTCTAACTTGTTTAAATAAAGATATAGCAATGTGCTTATATGCAATATATTAGAAGTCCTAGCCAGCACAATAAGCCAAAGAAAAAAAGAAATAACCAGTATAAGAATAAAAAATAAAAATAGTCATTATTCATGTATGACATAAATGTCTATCAGAAAAATTTAAGAGTAACTACAGACCAGCATACAAAAATAAATAATATCCTTTATAATAGCAAAAACTAAGATGTAGGCATAATAGGAGTTGGAGTAGTGTTAATAGTTCAAATATATTAAGTGCTATATTCCAGGCATACACTATCTCAGTTATCTTCACAACAACCCTATTAAATAAGTGCTATTATCGTTCCCAATTTAGAGCTAAATAAACTGAGATACATCTAGAAAGTGGTAGAGTCAGGATTTCAGCTCAGGCACTTGGATCAGAACCCACAGTTCTTTTGTTTTAATTGATACATAATAATTATACATATTTATGGGACACATGCAGTATTTTGATACATGTATACAATGTGTAATGATCAAATCAGGGTAACTAGAAGTTCATCACCTGAAACACGGATCATTTCTTTGTGTTGAAACATTCCAAATCTTCTCTTCTAGCTCTTTTGAAATATATAATAAATTATTGTAAACTATAGTGTATTGTAAACTACACTAATGTAAATTATTGTAAACGTTACTGTACTATTGAACACTAGAACTTATTCCTTCTATATAACTGTATTTTTGTACTCATAGGCCAACTTCTGTTAATGCCCTTTCCCCACAACACTTCTCAACTTCTGGTAACCATCACCTACTTTCTACCTCCATGAAACCAACTATTTTAGCTCCTACAGATGAGTGAGAACATACGATATTTGTCTTTCTGTACTTGGCCCATTTCTCTTAAGGTAATGACTTCTAGTTCCATGCACATTGCTGCAAATGACAGGATTTCATTCTTTTTATGGCTGAATAATAGTCCACATTTTGCTTTATCCATTGATCTGTTGATGGACACTTAGGTTGATTCCATATCTTGGCTATTGTGAATAGTACTGCAATAAACATGGGCAGGCAGGCAAATATCTCTTCAATATACTGATTTCTTTTATTTTGGAAATATACCCAGCAATGAGATTGCTGGATCATGTGGTAGATCTAATTTTAGTTTTGTGCAGAACTTCCCCACTGTTTTCCATAATGGCTGTACTGATTTACATTTCTATCAACAGTGCACTAGCACAGAACCTGGACTTCTTAAGACTGGTCTGTTCTACAGTAGGAAAAAAAATCCCATTAATGATACCAGTAGAATCAATAAAGATGTTAGGAATAAATCTAACAAAAGAAGAATGAGGGCTCTGTAGAGAAAATTATCAAATTTTAAGTAAGAACATTAAAAGCCCTTAAAAACTAGAGAGACATACACTGTTCAGGGTTGGAAAGACTCAATAGCATAAAGATGCCCTTTTCTCCATTACTGGTGCATGGTTTCAATACAAATCCAATCAAAATATAAACAAGTTTTGATTTAATAGCCTTATCCTTAAATTAATATGAAAGGGCAAAGGCCAAGAATAGCCAGCACAAAAAGATAGGACTTGATCTAGCACATATTGAGAAAAAAATCATAATATCATAATTAAAACAATTTGGCATTTGTGTACAAATGAATTAACAGATCAATGAAACAGGACTGAGAGCCTGGAAAAAACCCTACACATATATGAGGATTTCAAAGGATAAAGGAAAAAAGGTCAGAAAAATTAGCTATCCATATGAGACAAAATAAATAAGATTTCTAACCACTCACATACCAAAATAAATTTGAGATGGACTAAAGACTTAAATGACAAAAGAAGAAAATATGGTGAAAAATTTATGACCTCAGGTATGCAAAGGTTGTTCAAATAAAAGAACAATATCACCTATCAAAAAAAGAAGATAAATGTATCTGTTTAATAATTAAAATGCCCATACAGTAAAGGCACTATAAATATTTACAAACAGGAAAAGGATATTGGCAATGAATATAACTCACTGGTTTTTTTTGGTACAAAAATGGCTAAAGGATATGAATTGACAATTCACAGAATAGAAACCTCACAGGGTAAATAAATCTGTTTAATGTTCTCAAACTCACTAGAAATCAGGGAAATACAAATGTAATTAAAATAACATTGAGATTCTATTTTATACACTTTAAACACTTAAAATTCACCAGATGTGGAAGGACACATAGAGTGAATGCCATCCATGTACATTTTTAAACATGAAAACCAATATACTATATTATTTACAGATTATATCTTAAAATGTATAAAAAACATGAAAAGTAAATAAACACACCAATATCAGAACAGTGATTCCCTTTGGACAGAAAAAGCAGCAAAGGGGATGGAAAAAGGTAGAAAAGGAATTTTAACTACTTTTAAAAATGATTTGAAGTGCTGGCCATGGTGGCACTCTCCTGTAGGCCCACCTACTCTGAAGACTCAGGTGGAAAGATCACTTGAGTCTAAAAGTTCAAGTATGGCCAACTGTCAACATCTGTAATATCTCTGTGTGGCTACATATATGTTTGCTATATTATTTCCATACTGCACTTTAGCTTTGAAAAACTTTTTAAATGTTTTTAAAGTTCAGTGATAACTTTCCAAAATTACAGTATTTCCACAGATTTTTCATGTCTTCTGATTATTCATATGAATGTATTTGCTACTTCAGGTCATTCAACCCAGGGAACATAAAGAATGAAATTTAATCCTTAACCTTAGCAGTCTATAATTTGGTTGGAGAGCTATACATGTAAAGAAAGAAAAGACCAATTAGGCAGTAGGAAGATCTTGCAGGTAAAAACAAAGAAAACAAAAAAGAGACACAACTTAGAAGCTAGCTGAATATATATTACTTATGCCTTTTCTCTACTTGCCTGTCTTTAAATTTCTTAAAGGAACCGTACTAATCTATTATCTTTTCCCTCATTCTAACCCCATAATTTTCGTTACTCTGTATTTCTTTCCACATCGATAGCCTAAATACTAACTTCTTTTGGAAGTGTAGTACCATTGGGCATTAAAAATGTCCATGTTTTTTTTTTTTTTTTTTTTTTTTTTTTGAGACAGAGTCTCACTCTGTTGCCCAGGCTAGAGTGAGTGCCGTGGCGTCAGCCTAGCTCACAGCAACCTCAAACTCCTGAGCTCAAGCGATCCTCCTGTCTCAGCCTCCCATGTAGCTGGGACTACAGGCATGCACCACCATGCCCGGCTAATTTTTTCTATATATATTTTTAGTTGTCCGTATAATTTCTTTCTATTTTTAGTAGAGATGGGGTCTCGCTCTTGCTCAGGCTGGTCTTGAACTCCTGAGCTCAAACGATCCGCCCACCTCGGCCTCCCAGAGTGCTAGGATTACAGGCGTGAGCCACCGCGCCCGGCCAAAAGATGTCCATGTTATTTTTCTTTACTCCCATTTTTGTTTGGGCCAAACCAGACTCACTAGGAGTAAGACAGATGATTTGCAAAATAGTGAGTCATTTCCATGTGTATGAGCAATAAGGGATTACTTTTTAAAAATTTAACAAAAGTTTCCATTTTCCAACTATGATGATAAATGATAGCCACCACGCTTCAAAGCAGCATTACAGTTATTCATTGGTCATTCCCTTTTAGAGTAAGCTCAAAGCAAAGACAAATATTTTTAAAGGCAACTTAATGTGCATTTGTAGCAGACATACAATTATAACTGGAGAAGGGGAGAAATAAATTATTTGAAAGAATTTTACAAAAATATTTTATTTTTCTAAGTATGAGTAGGTGTTTTGTAAGAATAAAGAATTCCAGAATAAAATTCCAGAAAGAAAGAAAGTGGGGGGAAGGAGAATAAAAGCTAAAAAGAGAAAATTGGTGACAGCCCATCTAAGAATAGAGAACAGGATTTTGGAAATAGATGTGGACATTTGTTATGAAAGTTTGGGATCTGAATAAATGCACCTCTTGTATGGTGGCTCTTAAATTGCTTCTCAGCTATATCAATGTAAAGTAAGTCTATTACTTCGAAATTTAAAGTATGTTTATAACAGAGTTTGGATTCCAGTAAAAAACATATTTATGTTTCTAGAGTGCAAGATAGAACTAGGAATTTAAAACTACTGTATAATGCAAATTACATACTTAGCTTACTACACAACTTTCACAACTTTTTTCTAAGAAACAGTTTCTGAGGATGTTTTTAAACGTGAACACCAGCATGGAATTTGTATTCACAAAGATGTGAATATTTTTACAACCTCTTATCCCACTTTGTGTTGCACTGTGTTACAAAAACATCAAATGCAACATTCTCATGTTGGAGAGACAAAGGCTTTCCTGACAGGTCCTCTCCCCAGAACTCTGGCACAAGTCTCAGGATGTGGGAAAGAGGAGACAGGATGACTGGGCTTGCAAACAAAATGAGTAAAAACCTTATGTTATATACAAAACTATGCTTTGCAATCTCAACCAACCACTGTCCTTAGATGGAGCTCACGCTTCTTTCCCAGGAAACATTGTAATCCTTCAGAAAAATATATCCCAGTGGATCTGCCTTTCTGAAAGTTATAGCTGGCCCAAATACAATTGAATTTAATAAAATCTTTACTACGTATTTGTAAAGGAGATAAGATAGGAATAGAGTAGAGAGAGGTACAGACCTCAGGCTGGGGGGGAGGAAGTGGACAAAATACTTGAATATAAAATGTTGAAATCAGTCATGATTCTAAAATATGCAAAATTAAGGAATTGCCTCAATTTTTATTTTCTTTCTTCCTTGTGAAAACACACATGATTTCTGTCTTTTCTATTGGATCTTTTCTCCTAGGTCTCTGCTTTCAAACCTGAAAAGGTACTATTGGCAAAATGGTAAAATCTACATAATATGAAGAATGTTCATTAAATAAATATTCAAAGAAAAGACGAATGTGATTTCTACAAGGAAAAATGTACCTAATATTTCACACTCTATGAGAAGTTAAGTAAAATTTTGGACAAAGGAAAAATTATATATATTATTAACATTTTTATAAAGATGTTCTGTTTCCCCACCAAAAATTCTTTTTGGATTTTTATTGTTCAGCTGTGTGATGATGGAATTTGATATAATGCAGGATTTTTCATCTTTGGCACTATTAAAATTTTGGCCTGTATAATTCGTTCTTGTCCTAGAATCTACTCTTTTTTGCAAAAAAAAAAAAAAAAACAAAACAAAACAAAAAAAACTAAAATCCCAGAAGGAAAAAAATAGGTAGAAGAGTTAGTATCTAGTTGTAGTGAATTCTTATTTTATGTTGCCTTGGCATCCACTTTGAATATAAATTGGACTTTCTCATTCCAGAAGCAGGGCTTAGTCACTCATGACACAGTTTCCAGTTCTACATCTCCTTCTAGTTCCTCAATGTGGTCAATCCAGATATCTGCCTTACACAACTTCCTCCTGGTGACCATCTCCCTTTGAAACAGGTACATACAGCCCATTTGGCCCTGCTGACCCTCACACTCTGCACGGACTATGCAGATATGCTGCAGTGACTACCTCTCAGTCACTGCGTGACCTCCAGGAACTCATGCCTGTTTGTTTTAGTCCTATCAATTAAAACTCTCTGTAGAAAACATGTTTGGTTTTCCCCAATAAAGGCATAGTCTCACGGGTTTCTTTCTCACTCTTTCCCCATACTCCCTGACCTCCATGTGTCTGTTTGTGTGTGTGTGGATGTGTGTCTCTGTGTGGCCTCAGGTGTGCTGTGTACCCCCCCAGGACTTGTAAGTAATAAAATCTTTGTTTCCATCTTGTGTCTCTCCTGACCATCAAAGGGGTGCTCTCCATCTTAAGGATCCTAAACTAAAACACTAGTGAGTTCATATAAGAGCATATGACAAGGATGCAAGTGTCCTGTGCATTGTGGGATGTTTAGTAGCATCCCTGGCCTCTTCCTCCTGATTCCAGAGCACTGTCCCCCACTCCTCATCCCCACCCCACACTGTAAGGACAATAATGTCTCCAAACATTGCCAAATGTCCAATGAGGGACAAAATCACTGATGGATAGAGAAGCAACAAATATTTCCTGTGTGCCTATCATTTACAAAGCTATGAGTTATGAGCTAGCAAATTGTGAAAATTTAGTGTTGTTTGGTTTTAAAGAGGTTACAATGTACTTGGAGATACAAATTTAATTGTATGAACCTCTAAAGAGTAGAAGACTATAAATACACATTCAAAACTACATATATATAATGCGACATATATATGTAAGTGTATGAGTGTGTGTATACAATTTTAGCTGCATCTTCAAGGTTGGGTTTAAAGAGAAAACACAAAATGGGTAAGAGACATTTCGGCCTTCTCTTCAGAAAAACAAGTAAAGCAATTCTGGAAAGTAGAATGTTAAAAAAAAGAAAAAATAGAAAAAGTTCTTCTCTTTCCATTTTTGAATAGAATTTATTCTTAATTATATTGAGAAATGAAAAATACTTCTTTATAGTTACATTCATTCTTCCTTCAAATTTTAATCATACAATTTTTAAAGACTTTAAAATAATATTTTGTAGTCTACAGATTTTAACTTATAGTTTTCAACTTAGCAAAAAGCAAGCTGACAAATCAATATTTGGGATAGTTATCAAAATAAAACAGTGTAAAGTCTCTGGTAGTTTGGTTTTTTATTTTTACATAGGTACAACTCATATATTACACATACCAAATATTAATCTACTTTGGCTTTTAAAAATTTCTTTATGTTTCTGAATATTGCTGTTCTTAACTTCATATTAAATAATTAAATGTTAATAATTAACATTCAAAATAATTAAATGTTCATAATTAACATTCCAACCAAAAGAGATTATACCATACAGGAAAGATTCTCCATTACTTGGTCTTACTACCTGCCATTTATTGAGCTCTTGTCCATTATACTAAGGATTTCACAATCATTCGTTTTCTCCACCCTCTACTCATTCTGGTAGACAAGTGTAAAACATGAAATATGTGAATCAGGTAATCACAACATGTGGAATTTCCACATGAAGAAATGTTACTTTGAAAAAAAATAACATTAAAATTCTGTTCTCACTTTATGATGGTAGATGAATTTAGAAATAAACATTTAAGAAAAAACAGAGTTTAGAAAAATTATCTAGTAAGTTGTGTCAAGTTTTAATAAATTTTAATAGATTTACCCTTTTTATTTTGTCTCTATCCTTCTTTATTGCATTTTCTTTGAACTTCAAAATATGCTACAAAGAAATTTTCAATTAGCAGATATCCTAAAGCTGGCTTTGTTTTATCTGAAATTATTAAGTGCTCAAAACTTCAATTTAAAGAAAAAAAGAACTAAGATTCTAGAAACTTAAAACCTTTACCTTTTTTAAAGAATCAATGAGCAAAATCCTAACCAATAACATCTTTGAGTTTCAATCGTATAAAGTTGGATCAACCTTTATCAAATGATCCAATGTCCATTACATCCTACAAATATTGTCAACCTTTTTATTATCTGCTCAGCCTCTCAATTTTAATATGACCAAAACAACTGCAAAAAGAGGCAAATTATGTCTGTCCTTACTAAATGCAAAACATGTACTAAAAAGAATTGGGAGTAAGCAATAATTTTGATCCATTTACATAATAAATTCAGGAGGAGATTGGAACATGCTGATAAACATTATCCAAATCTTATAAAATTTGATTTACAGGTATATGTTTATTTTATATTTGAGTATATGTTTCCTCAAAAGCAGGGGGATAGTAAAATAGCCTCAGGAGGACCAGTTCATGTATGTAACTTCAAATATTAGTTATGCAAAGGCTTGATAAGGAATTAAAAGAGAAGATTAATGTTGCCTAACATGCTGTATCATGATGTATGCAATCCACTCCATATACAGCATATTACACAATATTAATTGTCTAATTACACACATCATCATACATTTTTCAATAATAAAGAATTTATCACTATTACTAGTGGAATTGTTAACCTCAGAATAAGTGACTATTTATAATTGTATAATTACTATTTAGTGCTAAATATTTATTAAGAAAATTTAAAAATAATTTTGCCATTGCCTAGTTTGTTTTTAATGAACAAAGAAACACCACACAAAAATTAAGAAAACTTTGAGTATTTAACACTAAACTCATTGATTCTCAATTATTATTTGCCAATTAGAACCAGAAATTATCAAGGATTGTGTTAGACATGTATAAAATGTTTCATGTAAAATGCTGTCTTACTGTTGCATCTTTATTCAACATCAACTTCCAGATGGGAACTATTTTTCATGGTTCATAAAGCCAAATCCAGCTGCTACAGTTGGACCTACATAAGGAATCCACATTTTATTGCCTTCACAGTGCTTATAAAACAATTGCTGTTGTTTCTTTAGCCGTGGTGTAACTCACTCTTCCCTGTGTAAATGAGATACCCAAAAAGAACTTTTAATGTCTTTATAGTTGATTACATAGCGATGCTATGCATAACAGGATCCTGATTTTACAACATTTTTTAGATATTTAAACTAGCTTAAACAACAACAATCTTCAACAGTAACCATAGATTGAGCGAATTACCAAAAGTGTTCTAACAATTTCCTATTAAAACTCACAATGGTTATTAAATACTTCTGTAATCTTAGCTTTATTAAGAGACAGGAAGTGCACAGTTTCCTTTCCCCCCTCGCTCAGCTAATCTGGCTCTTTGATGGTCATGCGTTTGGAATAACCATGGGGTTTCCATCACAGCATAGTCTTCCCACAGCTAAATGGAATTAACCCTGTCAAGCCTCAAAAAAGAAAGAAAAGAAAAGGAAAAAAAAAAAAAAAGCAAGCATCTCATTGTTACAATGGAAATATATTTGGAACTTTGAGTGAATTGCAGTTATATTAAAATACAGTCAATTTGTGCTTAGGACATTTCCAGTGGGACCACCAATAAAAAAGAAACATCAATTTCAGAAAATGGGAGTTACTCAGCTTGCAAAATTACCCGTGGTTATTCTTTTTGCTATCTATAGATGTCAAACGTTTGGTGTCTTCTCAATCACATTCATTAAATACTTTTTAGATTCTGAATTAACATCTGCTATCCTTTTTTTTTTTTTTTTTCAGAAAAGACCTCAAATCCTAGAAGGAAAAAAATATAGATGGAAAAGTTAGTACCTAGTGAGTTAATATAAGAGTATGACAGGGAAGCAAGTTTTCTATGACTTGGGAAGCACAGACTATAGTAAACCACCAGATAATCCCTGTCCTGCTGAGTGGTTGCCCCAGAGGTCTGATACCGCGCCAAAGCCTCTTACGCATACTGAGACAAAGCTCATTTCAAGCAGAATTCAGCTCCTAAAGCCTCATACTGCTCCCTGACAACCTCCAGTTGCACTGACTCCGTATTTGTGTTTCCTGCTGTTTATATTTACTTGTTCCTGAAGCCACAATAGCTACAAAAACAAATACTTGTTATGCAATGCTTTGTATCAAGGCAGGTACAAGTACTCTGCTCCCCATTTTACTTGTACATAAATGTGCAAATAGGTTTTTAATATATTCTGAGATTAATTTGGTAATTATAAACCAGTTTAGAAACACGCTTTAAACAACAGGTCACATAGTCACCATTTCTATTCCAGAATAATTCTGTTTTTGACCCTTGAGCAAAGATGAGCAAATGTGTATTCAAAAAGAAATTCATTTGAATCGTCCACTTCCTTAGCCCTGTCAGGTCCCTATTGATATTCTGTTTGGATTTTTACTGCGATCTTTTTGACCTTTGGCAAGGGATTGTGCTGATTTATCTGATTTAAATTTTTGAAATTAGATTTTAAGTTATTTGTTAAAATTGGACTAAATAGAATATAGGTAATTTCAGGAAGGTATCTTTATTTCAAGTCAGCTCTATTCATTCTTCATAAAAATAGGATTATGCCTATTGTGGAGGCATAAATACATAGCCTGTTTAGTGTTTTTAGTTTCTCTAGTACAAGAATGTCACCGAAATCCTCTAATGTAATCTGACAGAGGTAACACAGTACCTTTTTATAAAAGGAAACAAAGAAGATTAACTTAAATGTAACTATATGTAAAATGTTAAAATGACTTCAAGCTTTTTATCATTCAAGACTAAAAAATTTAAAAAAAAAACAAGACTATTATAAGACTAAGGATGTTGGGTGATGGCTGTATGTCACATTATTTTAAAACTCTGCACTCAAAAAAATCTTTGGAAAGCAAAAGAAAATAATATTCCTGCTATTAAATTAAGATATAGATTTCTTTAAGATTCACCTTTCTACCAATACTGTAATTATATTATTTTAAACTGAAAAAGATATGTTTGAATATTTCTTAAACAAAAGATATTATATCAAAATGTTAAATTATTCCATGAGTACATCATGGATATAAGCTTTGAGAACCTAACTGGTTATCAGGATATATAAGCCTTGTTTTTCTTTTTAGTTATTTCTTTAATTTTATTATTTAGGAAGTTACTCAAAGCCAGTATAAGTTGATATAAATTTTAAAGTTCACCTTGTTCCTTTGTAGAAATGAATATTCAATTTTGGAGACTCAAAACAAAAATAAACAGAAACAATAATTAAAATAATAATCTTGTAACCCACATTTTTAGTCTTGATTCTGTGAGAAAACCATAAGCTTGTTTTCATAGACATTCTCTTTCTAACCTATCAGAGACTGCTTCATTTCTATTCTCATAACAGTCCCAAACACCAAAAAAATTGAAATTATTGAGAGAGAGAAATATAAGCATGAATTTTCAGCCTAAAGGAATGTGAAAATGTATTCATACATAGGAATAAATAGGCAAGGCACTGTCTGCCACCCCGTACCATTTGGTTTATAGCTTTAATCAACATATTTGGCAACTATTTATTTTATTTAAACAATTAGTGTTCGTTGACTCCAGAAAGATTACACCATTCAGGAGATAGTTTAAACCACAGTTTTAATAATTTCCTTCTTCAAATTTTCGAGACAAAACGTGAAAGTTTTGATAATATCCTTTTCAATGGAAATGCAAATCAATTGGGGCGAAAGGAGGAAAAAAGAATCAGCTAGTAGGAGACTAGAAAGTGATTCCATATTTCCAGACTGAGACTTTAAAAATTGACAAAAAAATTACAGAATTATTATACCTCTGGAAATTATTCACTGTTTTATTGTGTGGACACACGAACATACGTAGTATTAAATATTATGCCCTTTAATTTTCTTTTCTGTTGTTTTTTTGTTTGGTTGGTTTTTGGGTTTTTTTTTTTTTTTTTTTTTTTTGGAGACAGGGTTTTGCTCTGTTGCCTGGGATAGAGGACAGTGGTGTCATAGTAGCTCACAGCAACCTCACTCTCCTGGGTTCAAGAGATCCTACTGCCTCAGCCTCCCAAGTAGCTGGGACTACAGGCATGTGCCACCATGCCCGGCTCATTTTTCTACTTTTCGTAGAGATGGGGATTCTCACTCTTGCTCAGGCTGGTCTCAAACTCCTGACCTCAAGTGATCCTCCCACCCTAGCCTCCCAAAGTGCTAGGATTACAGGCATGAGACACCATGCCTAGCAGCCCTTTAATTTTTATGCTCATCTTATGAGTACAAAAGGGAGGTATACTTGGGAAAGAATTAGACCAACAGTTCTCAACTGGGGGCAATTTTGCCCCCTAGGAGACATTTGGCCACACTAGAGACCTCTTTTGTTTACTAGAAGTCGAGTGAGGTGCTACTGCATCTGGTCAGTAGAAGCTAGGGATACTGCTAAACATCCTACAATGCACGGGATAGTCCTTCACAATAAAAAATTACCTGGCCCAAAATGTCAATAGTATCACGGTTGAAAGACAAAAACAATATAAAATAAAAACAGGATTCTCAATTGTGATTTTCTTTTTCTATTGTTTCCCTTCTTTCTGAAAGATGATAAATAAAACCCATGATAGTAATAATTGTCAACATTATCACAGACTTGATTTTATTGATGTCTCCAATACTCCCTCTGTGGTAATATTTCAGAGTTCCAAGACTGTTCTTGTGGCTATCGACTTTCGTTTGTAGTGTCTTCCCTTTCTCTTCATACTTTAAATCACAGACAGTACTTTGCTCTAGTTCTCCATTCTTAATTTTAGACACTCTTAGTGGCAAAACCAGCAATTTTCTGGTCCTAGCCTGTGAGATAGCTTGCACTTCTAAAATGGGAGGAGGAAGAAAGGGAGAAGCCAGGAGTCATAACCCCTTATTAGAAATTGCCTGGTAAGCTGGCTTTACAAGAACGTCCCTGATGGAATTGATCAAACAAGGTGAGAATGTGGTGGAACATTCTAAACTCATATGCCATCCTGTGATTTGGATGAACTTTGTTTCCTCTCATTTAAAAATGAAGCCAAGAAAATACATGAGCTTCTAGCCTAGTACTTGCCAAAAATATATTCCTGGCAATTGCTCCTCAAGAAAAGAATTAAATGGTCAAATAATAATAGCAAACATAAAACTCTTTAGAGTTTCTCAATACACATACACTTAAAAGAAGTAAAGATTCTGAGGCTGGGCATGGTGGATCCTGTAGTCCAGCTACTCAATAGGCTGAGGCAAGAGGAGTTTGAGGTTGCAGTGAGCTACGATGATGCCACTTCCCTCCATCCTCAATGACACAGTGAGATCCTGTCTCTATCAATCAATAAATATATATATAAATAAGATTCAGAGAAATGCTGCAATAAAAGCCTCAAGTTTTAATTAATCTTGTATTTCTCCAACTTGACCACAGAAATATTTTATTGTGATTGATTGTATTGTCTTCATTGTACCTGTTAACATCTGGGAAGTGCTAGCCCAGTTTTTCTACTATAGAATAAAACCATTAATATTTCCTTTCATCCCATCTTGAAGAGTATATGAGCTTGAATATTTTACATGTTATCATAAAACACAATCTTTTTTTACTTAAGATAATAAAGAATATCCCTGAATGTTCAAATTCCACCTAGCTTGTGCTACATACACTAACTGCTAAAGATGTTAGAGAAGTTAAACTCCCTCAGATAATGCAAAATACTCTCCAATGAAAAACATTATTTCCAGTCAAAGTCAGACTCTATAAAGCCATCTCATTTTGCGTTTGCATGAAACTGCCCAAGGAACACACAAACCTAAATGGTCAAAATTTCTTCATTCAGTTAATACTCCTGTAATTGAAATGATTTTTTATTGCATACATGTAGAACTTAAAATCACATATTCACAAACAATATGTGGTCATTCTTCTTTTCATTTTATTTTTGAAATTAATCTCACTTCTCTACCATTTTTGCAGTCTATATCAAGTATGTCCATTTGATCTGCTTCTGAGTGAAAACAAGAGTTGGTAGACTAGTAGTTACAAAAGGCACAAATATATCAAGTATTGCTCCACCTCTTTTATATAGTAGCTTCCACCCAACAACGTTGAGTGGTAGGCACAATTATTATTTCCATTTTAGTAGAATTCAAGCCAATGGCACCTTATTTACTACTGTGATAGCTTTAACTAGAACAAGCATTTTACACTTGGCAGATGTTTAGCAAATATTATCTCTTTTGCTTCTCACAAAAAAAGTTTGGAAGGTAGGTAATTACTCCTTTCGTTTTACATGTGAAGAAATGGAAAAAGAAAAGTAAATTGCCCCAGATCACATAGCCAGAAGAATCCCAAAAGAACATCAATGCCGGGCTGTTTCTTTCCGCTAAATGATGCTATTGCATCCTTTCCAGGGCTCTGCGAAATTCTTCAGACTTGCTCACAAACACTTTTCTAGGAGAGCTGAGCAACACTTGCTAATCTTTGAGCTGCTGTTCCTTTGTCCTTTGGTCAAGACATAGAAGAGATAGTTAAGAATAAGAATTATTTGGATGCCTGGAAATACTTGGCAAGTAAAAATGACCTGCACAAATAATGCATTATATTTAGTAATTGAAAAAGATCTTCCTGCTTTTGTAGCTGGAATTTTCTTGTATAAATTAACTTTGCTTCACCTTTATTCAATGTTCTCTGCTATTTAGTAATTTCTACAAATTGCAGCTATAATAATAATAGTAATGAAAACAATAAAGAAAAAGAGGAAGATGAGGAAGTAGATATAAAAATCATTGAAAATTCATCTTGGATTTTATATCAAAACAACGTAGTGATATTTGCATTTTTATTTGCCAGAAGATGTATTTTCAATAATTTGCTTCCTTCACCTAGCATAAAGTTTACCACAGAAAGTATGTACAGTAAAAAGAGATAAACAAGGTTTTTGTTTGGTTTTAGCATTTTGTGTAAGAAGGATTATAAAATGCTGAAGGAACTCTAAGGAAATTGTATTTTTCTCACTTAATCCAATGTCTCACAGGAAATTATCACAGAAAAATATAACATATATTAGTTTAATTCTTAAGCTGCTTCCTCTGTTAAGCAGTATTTTGGTGCCCTTAAATATATATTCAATTACAAAATCAAGAAAATGAGATGTTTGTATACAAAGCTGAACATACAAAATAAATTAACACAAAACACATTTTCCTATCTCTATACAAACTGTTGATGAATATTTTAAATTCCAGCACCCACATGCATTTTAAACTAATTTGCTTAGCTTATTACAGTTATCTTTATCATAATTGTTCTACAAATTATTCTTATAACTGATAAAATGGGTAAATCCCTGGTAGTCACTCAACTATGGCCAAATTATATGCTAAAGTTTAGAATAACAATAAAACAACAATAGTAACAATGTTAGTAGGTGACATTTAGTTAATGTTTGCTTTGTGCTAGCCACTGTGTTAATTTCCTTTACTCTTCATAATATTCCATGGGGGATTATTATTATTGTCATTGTTATTCTTCTTACTATAAATGAGATAACTGATGCTCTCATCATGCAGCTGGCAGGGTTGGAATTAGGAATTGTACCCAAACAATGTCAACCTCAGAGCTAAAGCTTTTAACCACTACATATACTACACCCAGGAAGGCCTTGACCTTGATATTTCCCTTGTGTTTCTCTGTGCTGTCAGAGTAAACTGGTTTGCCAGGAAAATTTTAGAACTCACCAGACCCACTGGAAGAACTTCAGACTAGGAATGCCTTGAGACTATGCCATATCCAACCTAGCTCCCGAGAATCATTCCAATTTAAAGTCACATCTTAAAGCTTCCCAGGAGCTGTCATACAGGGGGAGGAAACCATCAGTCAGTCACCTGAACATCTGTAACACTGAGCAGCCATTTCAAGAGCCAGAGCTTTGCCCACTGCATTTTAGGCCCTCTCTTGGGAACATAAGGTCACCCCGCTGGTTCATAAAGTTGAAAACAAGCTCTTAGTCAAGTGATGGATGTGGCATCATTGCACAAGATGTTCCCTGAGTAATATTATCCTGTTCTTGGACATTAAAAGGAAATTAAGAGAAAAGAAACACATTCTGGGACTCAGGCTAGCCAGTGATCTGTATATTTACTATGTTCATGTAGAACAGTAAAAATTTCAGGTGAATTGAAGATATCCTAGAGTCATAAACTGGAAACATCTTGCAGTGACCAGAATCAGTGAGCATAAGAAGAAAAGGAAGGCTAAAGAAGAGTGAGAAGTGGGAATAAGGGAAGAAAGAAAGAAGAAAAGGAAGGAAGGAAGGGAGGAAGGGAGGGAGGGAGGGATACAGGGAGGAAAGAAAGAAGGAAATAGTGAATTGAAAAACTTACAAAATTTGAGTTCCATAATCCCACTATAGAATCAATTTGTATTTTGCTAATTCTCACGTGAGCTAAAAATTTTGTCTAGTCTGACATACTCCTGGGGTGCATAATATGTAGATGTGACCAGTGTGATAAGGTACTATAAATAATAGATGTGACTTGTATTTCTAAGATGCCATTTTATTGATTTCAGTGAATCTATTTTAATGCATTTATAGAAGTTTTATAAATCTAATTTAAACATATGGGAACTGAATTTTTACTTTTTCATATGTTCCCACTTTAAGAAAAGTATATTTTCCTTAGAACTGAGTAAAATTGATGTGCGAGTATATGTATGTGTGTTTTCTGCACACAGTCTCTATACCTTTATATGTGGTACTTGCTATATGTTGGTGCATTGACCCATACTCAACATACAAGAAAATGTATTTATGAAATACATGTACAGTCATGTGTCATTTAACTATGGGGATACACTCTGAGAACTGTGTCACTAAGCGATTTCATTGTCATGCTAACATCATAGAGTGTATTTACACAAACCTAAATGGTACAGCCTACTACACACCTAGGCTATGTGATATAGCCTATTGCTCCTAGGCTACAAACCTATACAGCATGTTACTGTACTGAATACTGTAAGCAATTGTAACACAGTGGTAAGAATATGTGTATTTAAGCATATCTAAATGTAGAAAAAGTATGCTAAAAATAACAGTATTATATCTTATGGGACCACCATCATTCATGTGGTTCATTGTTAGTTAAAATGATATTATGTAGTACATGACTATATTTGAATATTTGTATGTTAAATTATATTTGTAAATAAAATAGGAGAGCTTATTATTTAATGAAATTCAATCTACATATATTATAAGGTGAAAATGGCCCCCTTATGTAGTCTGTTACCTAATAGATATAAAAGATCGTTTGTTTAATTAATTAATATAGCATAAGTTTATCTCATCTTCTATCATGTTTAGCTGACAGAAAATACCTGGCTATTGACTAAGTTTAACACCACCTCAGATATTTACAATTGTTGCTTCTTCTCTTTGCTTTCCATGAACCAAAAAGAAGGATGCCAATTATCATAAATAAAGACATTTTATAGATAGGGATTTTAATTTTTATGAGAAAATATAGGTATTATGCCAAGGAATTATTAACACATAGTTTTGTACTTTAAATCCTCATTAATAAACATTAAATTATTTTTGAATGCTAACAATTTATTTGTTTTTAAAGTTAAATATCAAACATCTAAGAGAATTCACTAAATAATCTAGAACAATGTGAGGCAGGGAAAGAAAACAGGTGAAGGACAGGCAGAAACAAGTTCAAAGGGCCTTACAGTCATACAGCCAGGGGTGTGGAGTTTTAGTCTAAGTACAGGAGAAGGTCATAGAATATGTTTTATTTTTTTAAGTCACATTCATTGAGATATGATTTATCTTATTTATACACACACACACATATATATATATAAAATTTGGAGTAGAAGCTCCTCACAGGCTACAAAACACATATATTAATACAATTCTCAGAGTTAAAGGGAAGACGTTTATGAAGATATGTTTGTTATTTTTTTCTAGGGGAATACAATGCATTCTATGAGATTGGGACTCTCTCTTTCTATATATATATATAGAAATTTATACATATATAAATGTAATAAATTTCATTCCTTTCATGTATAAAAATTTGATGATTATAGAAAATATAGTAATATAAATATGTATAACTACCACAATCAAGAAATAGATCATTCACATCACTCCAAAAAGTTCTCTGTGTCCTCCATCCCTTAGCAATCACTGATCCTATTTCGTCCCTATAGTTTTTCCAAAATGTCATATAAATGTAATCATGTAGCCCTTTGTGTCTTGCTTTTTTCATTGAGTATGACACCTATCGGACTCATCCATGTTGCCATATGAGTCGGTTGTTCATGAGTGCTGAAAGAATTCCATTGTTTGAATTACTATGATTTGTTTATCCATTAACTAGCTGAGGAATAATGGGGTTATTTTCTGTTTGGGCTATTATGAATAAAGACATGAAGAGCTTTTAAAGAAGGAGTGATATAATTTAACTTATACTTTTTAAAAAATCTTTCTGGCTTCTGTCTGGAGGATGAATTTCAGGGTGTCTGAAGTGGGAGGCCAGAGGCAGGGAAGTCAGTACACAGTCCAGGTGACAGAAGATGGTAGCTGGTACCAGCACAGGTGCAGAGAAATCAATAGAATCACAATAGTTATTTTGAACACAGAATGTAGAGCATTTTCAATAATGAAGAAGGAGGAAAAATCAAAGATGCCTCTTTAGTTTTTGTCTGGAGCAACTAGATTATTGTTCACCTCTTCATTTCCAATTATCTATTCCCATATCAACTTAGCATAACCACTCCATGGGTATCAGTTAGTGAAATTAAATTTGAGACATCAAACATTTGAAAACATAGAGTTTTCTATGAAATAAACAATATATCTTCTAGTCCCATAAAAACAAATCTTTGATGACAGACGGGAAACTTCTAGAGCCCTATAACAAGTTTCTACAACAGTATCAACAAATAAATAATTTAATTTCTCTTCAGAGTTATACTTGGAACACTAAGATTAGATCAGACAAGTTGGGGAAATTTAAAGTCCTGTCACAGTCACATTTTGGCCTAAATATTAATTTAAGAAAAATATTAGAACTGTGAAAGACTCGCTTTCACTGGGATATCTGAAGCAGCACATAATTCTGTGAGAGATTACTCCTAGGGTGGCCCTAATTCCACTAACAAAATGCTCCCCTAGAAAAAATAAGAGAATAAACACACCCTCATAAAACATCTCTCTTTAACTCTGAGAATTATAGACTTGTACCACACGGTCTGTAAGGAGTTTCTACCAAAAATCATTTTCTACTCCCAGTTAATAAAGATTGTAGACAGATCTTTTTTTATCTTGTACTCAGTAATTACTGAAGTTGAACCCATTAAGTAAAGAATCATATTCTTGTTTATTCTAATATCCAAAACGCATAAGCATGTAAAATTGAGATTTTTGTACCTGTCACCCACATGATATCCACACCCTCTTTTCACTTGGAGCTGCAGAGAATCAAGTCTGTGTACCGAAACTTTACAAAGAATTTTGGATGGATTCTACTCTCTCTGCACCTACATACACATAAACATAAAATAAATTACTACCAATAAGGACTGACCTTCATTTCCATCATTCTGTAGGCAGATAAAAGTATACTTTTACTTAATTTCGAAGATTCTTATAATAAATATAAAACTCCATTTAACTCTTTTAGAGTAAAAAAATAACAATAGCAGGTATTTATTTGTTGTTTTCAACAGTTAATGATGCTTTTTTTTTTTTTTTTTTTTTTTTGTTGAGACAGAGTCTCACTTTGTTGCCCAGGCTAGAGTGAGTGCCGTGGCATCAGCTTAGCTCACAGCAACCTCAGACTCCTCGGCTTAAGCGATCCTACTGCCTCAGCCTCCCAAGTAGCTGGGACTACAGGCATGCGCCACTATGCCCGGCTAATTTTTTTTATATAGATTTTTAGTTGTCCATATAATGTCTTTCTATTTTTAGTAGAGACGGGGTCTCGCTCAGGCTGGTCTCGAACTCCTGACCTTGAGCGATCCACCCGCCTCGGCCTCCCAGAGTGCTAGGATTACAGGCGTGAGCCACCGCGCCCAGCCGATGCTGTTTTTTTTTTTTTTTTTTTTTTAAAGCTGATTGAAGTAATAATTTTAGGGGCTCCTGTGCTATGAATCATTTTAGTGATGAAATCACTTTGTTAAATTTTGGGGTTTTTATCAAGCATTCATAGGTGTGTGCATTGTACTACAAACCATGTTATGCATTGAGGACACAGAGGTAACAGGAAATGGCCCCTGTCCTCCAAAATTTATTTTGTAAAGAAGAAGACATTGCATAATAATGAATATAAGTCAGTTCAAGGCTAATAGTATCAAATAACTATGCGAATATTTATGCATACCTCACACATACGCACAGTGTCCCAAACTTTACCAAAATACATATCCCTGACACTTCATACCCATTCTTCACCATTCAAAAGAATATCCACTGCAATATAACAACACACAGACACATAAAGCATTTTATCAATTTTTAATTTGAAATTTCATACTGTTACTATTATATATAATAAAATTTATAACTATAACTCAGTACACATACTATTATAGTCTATTTCAATCTATGACAAGCTTGGTGACTTCAGGCCATTTTTTTATTCTGACTTTTAATTATTCATTTGTAAAGTGGGTGGATAACACCTGTCTCATAAGGATATTTGTCAAGATTTGATAGAACAATGCACATAATGGCCAATAGCTAATACCTAAAAGGGCTAAAAAAATTGATAGATATTTGCAGTAGCAGCAAGTGTTGTCATTGGTAATCAAACACAGCTGCAATGTCTGCTATCAACAATAAGCACAAGTCAGCTATCTGGGTGGCCAGAATTTGGAATTCAGCTCTGCCACTTAAATATAATGCTTTACTCTCAGAATATCAACATATAAATGAAAATTTCCTGTATAATCAGTACTGAACATTTTAATTGAAATACAGTAGAATCCCTTCTATCACACACTTTTATCAAAACAAATTTTATTTGCTTCTAGACACGGCACTTTGGAAATACAGACATATTAAAGGAAAATCCCTGTCAAGGAGGAAAATCTAGAAACGAAAATAAACTTACATACAAATAATGGCAATGCAGTGTGCAAAAGTAATTTGAACAAGTTATTATGAGAGAGGAAAAAGTGATAATTTTTGAAGAAAAAAATGGTTATGAGTGGCTCTGTAGGGCTTTATAGCTAATCCTTTGTAATAAGTCATTTTATAATATTAACCTGTTGTATTCTCTAGCTTACATTTGGAAAAAAAAATATCAACAATCTTTATACATATGTGCCCCTACACATGTGCACAGATTTTTCTAAATCCTAGATGCCTTCTATCTCCAATCAAGTAGAGCATTTTTCTTTCATCTTATGCTAAACATTGTGGAAGGAACTGCAAATACAAAGACATATTAAGAACTAAATGTTTATATGAATGTAACTAGTATATATGCTTATTGATACATGCATGAACATGAAAACTTTCTCAGAGAAGCCCTCCTGACCAGACAATCTAATTGTGCCTTCTACCACTCTCTAATTAGCCCACATTATGTTCCTCATAGAATTTAACACTTACTGAAATTATATTCTTAATTTGTTTCTTCTTTTTCTTTTTTTTTAAAATCTGTCTCCCCAGTTAAAATTTAAACTCCAGGAAGGCAGGACCTCCCCATATTTCCCTGCTGTGCCCTCAATGCTGAGAATCCTCCCTTAACCTACTTGGTGCCCATGAAATTTGTCTTAAGTGGATAAGTAATGAACACACAAAGAAATATATACGGGTATTAGTCCCATAAGCCCATATGCCCCAGTCCCATTCTTGCCAGCCACTAAAGTTTGAATTTATTGCATTTTTAGAAAGCTTGTGAATTTACTTCCCAAGTATAAATGACTGAAAAATGCATAACCAAATGAGATATACAAATTCTGCTGACAAACATAAATGGATCTTGTCTCCTGTTTATCATAATTCTTATGTGCATCCTCTCTATCTATAAAAATAGTTATGTCATTAAATCATAGTAAATATGGCAATGGTTTATGAGACTGGCATACAGATATAACAATATTTCTTAAACTTTACCTCACAACTAAATATCTGAATTAATGTTTTATTTAGCAAGGTGAATAATCCAGCTTAACTGAAATTATGATCATATATTTACCCATATCTTAATTATACTGCAATAATGTCAAAGCCTATAATATGAGCAGAATTTTTATCATGTCTCTAGTTTAGCTACATTCTTTTCTCACCCAGCCCCCAGGAAAATATTCATGAGGTAAAACTAGCAATAGAAAAATAATTATTTGAAAAACATTATATGAGGTGAGTTGTTGCTTCTCTACTGGATGCCAGTTTAAATTGAGCTAATTTGTTTTACCAGTAGCTTAAGAAAACCCCAGCACAGCGGCATGACAATTATATCCAGGTGCAAGGACTTAATTCAACAAATTTTAGGTGGATCCTTCCAGTCTTCACGGTAGGCCCTGTTCTCAGCTGTGGCTAAGAACAGATGCCTTGAAAAGCCTCCGTAAACATGATCCAGTCAGTCCTTGAATAAAGATGTTGAAATATTTTCCAAAAAATTAATAATGAATATGATATTCTTATGACCATAATTCCAATGTACACATCATTGAGGAAAATGACATAGTAGGAATTATGTTAAATATATGAACAATATGAGGAAGAAATTTATTCTTTTGAATTATTTTTCTTTTATATACAAGGTATATATACACACATTTTATTTTTTTAATTGTAAATGTTCATATAAATTTTAAGAGACTATATAAACATATCGAAACAAACTAAAGCCATTAACACTAATATATATGCAGCAAACAGTTTCTGAAAGGACTTTAATGATGCTCCAGACAGGAAAAATATAGAACATCAGATTTAAAAAATGAGCCTCTGAATGATAAATCCACTTGTTTAAGTTCATGACAAGCATATAGTGTAAGTGCCTGCAACTTCGCTTTTTTAAAGTCATGATTTTTTTTTACTTAAATAAATTTCAGGTTCTTGCTGAATCTGATTCTCAAATAACTCTCCTTAAATGATCTTGAGTAAAATGAACAAAAACATTTCATGATTTCAGGGCTAGAAACATATAACCATGTATTTTTTCCAGCATACTTACAGAAAATAATTTTTTCAGAATCTGTTGTTTTTTTTCACTCATTACTGATTAAGTTACAACAGGAGAAAAATTGTAACTTAATATTATAGCAAACTGTCTTTTGTTAATTGCTAAAATACTGATGTGCAGGCATACATTGGACCCAGACATAATTAAAATTTACTGCTGATTATTAGCATAGCAAGACTAGCAACTATTAAGTATCATCTATATACATTTCTATAACCTTTAGTTTGCCAATGTTGATAGGTCTAAATACATTAATGGATGACTACCAAAATTATCTCAGATTGGGAATTTTATCATGAGATAGTTATTTTGGCTCCTCTGTCATTTTCTTATTTTACGCCAACCAAGAGTACAATTTTTTAAAAAATTAAATTTTTATTTAAAGCTTCTGATAATTTCTCTAGTAAAACTCTAGGCACAAAGCTTTATTTTATTAAGAATAATCTGCAAGCATTAACAATACTAATTAGAAGCATGCCAGACAATTTGAATTGAACAATTGGATAATGCTTATTCAGATGTAGTGTGAATAGTCTGGACATTTTGAAAAACATCCAAATGGGACACAAATAAAAAACTGTCAAAAATCTGAACCAAGTTTAGCCAGGCATACAAGACCAGTTCCCATGAACTGAAAGGAAAAATTAAAACCAGTCAGAAGTCCTGATAAATTTTAATGCTAGATAACAACTTTTGCTAGTAGGTCCTAAAGAAGGCATTAATAAATTTTATTTAATAGATAGACTAAAATCTCTCTCTGAGCAGAGATTTTTAGATAATAATAATCTAGCAATTTACATTCTCATTATGTTCAATTTCCTCATATATGAAAAAAAGTAATTTGGATGCGATATTCAACTCATAACAGCAAGATCACAATTCCATCATGATATCCATATTCACATAGTAAAAATTAACTCAAAGAATCAATCTTTAGTTGCTTCATTATAAAATGTTTGAGTTATCATATAGAAAGTCAACTTATTTGAAGAATAGAAGATACTCGACACTCAAAACAATTTATAACAACATAACAACATACAGATGGTCCAAAACCAAATATTTTGACATTCATTTTTTTTACTTTCAACAAAGCTTTATTGAACTCTTATACATAATAACAGTCAAGGTATAAAAATAAGTAAAAATTTAATTTTGATCCCATAGAAGCTCAGATTCTCATAAGGAACAAAACTCTACAACAGACTAAATCATTAAACTGTATTAACTACTCTAACTAAAAATTACATTTATCTAAATATTATTTTTAAAGTTTACTTTAAAAATTGTACATATTTGGTTATCCAGGTTTAGATGCCAGTGTTTTCCTACTACAGTAAACAAAAATATATTATTCTATTCTGTACCTTAAGTATTTGATGAGGCCTGAAAATTACAGATAAGTGAATTTGGCTCTGTAAGCTTAACTCTGATAATTACAATCACCTAAAAATATTAATAAGATGTTTTCACACAAGAATTTAACCAGATATAAGAGAAGTAATTCCCAATCTCCTGTGATCCTTATTACTACACTTACCATAGAGCATTAAAGCCTATGAGTGACCTTGGAGATGACCTAGGACAAAGCTCCCATTTCTCAGGTCAGAAAACCAAGGCTGGGCAACAATGTAGCCAACTAACTAGTGACACAGATTTAGGTCTCAAATCTGCTATATTCTAGTCCAAAGAATACCAATAGTACACTATGCTACTTCCCAGATAAAATTTATGATTTTTTTCTGCATGTACAACATAGGTGCTGAAGGTATAGGTAGAATTAAAAAAAAAAAAAAAAAAAAAAAACCAGTTTCAAGCTGCTAAACTTTACAAAGTCAAATTGTATCATGTGGAAATTGTTTGACCATCTGTCACCACCCTGGATCCCAAGTTATACTACGCAGTGCTATAGGAAGATTACTCTTTATTTTGATAAACACAGGGGATAAAATTTTAGAATTAAAAAGTATTGAAATTGTTAAAACTGTTAAGTGTCCCAGCATTTTTTAAGCACAGATAAATAAAAAGAAGCAGTTGGGGAAAACAATCTCCTCTTAAGAAGAAAAAGAAAATATTGTTTTCTGGTGTAAAAAATTAGCTTAACTTCTTAAAGTCACTGAAAAATTATGTTGATGATATTAAAGTGCTACAAATACCTAAAAGTCATGCCTAAAGTAAATATAAAGTGTGTCCTATTCTTCACACTTTTACTTTTGTATAATACTGGGTAAAGATGTGAAACATTGGAAAGATAAAAATCTCTTGTAACTTATATGAAACTGGTGGAAATGATGATAAAGTTGTGGAATATCATTTATCTGTGGAGTTGTTAATATGATTTTTAGCACAATTTAACAAAACAGGTTAATTTTAGTTTCAAAGAACATTGTTTTTAATTTCAATTTTTTTCTGATTATACTTCACAATAGATAATTACAAGTGTAATCATTATTGGTCATTGGCCATTAATTTGTTTCAGCATATGTACCTCAGTGGGCAGTAATTACTGCTCAGCCTTCAATAAGATATCATTAACAAAATGAGAAGACCAGAGAAAATATGTTAATTACTATAAGTGCTCCATTGGCTCCTCCCTGGAATAAACAAGTATAACAATTAAGATCACACTTACTTTTTGCCAGACTTTATTATGCAGTGCAAAAAAGAAAAAAAAAAGGCAGTGCTACATAATTTCAAAAAAAGATATTTTGGTGGATTCATATTATTTTCCCTTTCAATTCCTTTCAGCAACTTTGAAAAATCCAAAGATAGCAGCTCTTGTACCGAGCAGCAATTTCATAGAAGCTCATTGTTAACAATGAAGGAAAATAATTAATTGACTACAGGACCCTATTACAATTAAGATGAAAGATATCTTAAAATTATGGAAATGTTTTAATATTTTTAAACTATTTGTAGAGCAAGTTAAATTAATTTACTATTAGTCCATGTATAAATAGACTAGGGAATGTTTTAAATGCTACAATTAAACACTTAGAATATACCAAACTCAACATACTTTGTTTGGGTAGCCAGTGTAGAGTTCTGAGCATTCCTTGCATGGTATTTACAGTATGTTGCTAACCTGAAAGCATAATCAAAATATCTGTCAATACAATTCTCTCTAGCTTTTAATCTTTATTAATGCAATTCATCTCTCAGAACTTTCTAAGCATATTAATTCTTCCTAAGCATTTGTCTTCTACATCTTCAGATGTATGTCTACACATTTCCTATTGCTGTTCATTCAGCCCTTCTCTGCGACTGGGTTCACCGTGCATCTCAGATCCAAACCCTGCAGCTGTTCCTGCCTTTCCTTTATTGTTCTGAGTAAGGCACATCTCATTTTACCCTCATTCTTCTGTAGTTTCAGGCCTTTCCAATTTCCCTTTCAACTGCTCCAGCTGTACTTTTTACAACCCAGCTGTTGGGAGCCTTTTACTGAGACTCTCCCTCTTCCTAAGGAGGTCTTCCTGACCTCAGGCAACTCCAAAACCGGGTTGCCTCCAGATTCTCTGGTCCTTCCTGACATTCTCTCAGGTCAATTCAAGTCCACCAAATCCACGTTGACCTGAGAAATCTTAAGTCTATTTGGACTTCATTATTATCATTTATAATTATTACACAATTGGACATAAATAACCAAAACTTTTCACATACCCTCATAATCATGAATATTTGTGCAGTATGAATTTTTCTTAAGTTCTAGGATGTGTATACTTTAATAATATTTGTAAATAGTATTGTCTGGAATAGTAACACCAATAATAATTGATGTCAAAAGATAACAAGCTAAAAAGGACCACAATGGTTCAATATAGACTGTATCCCATTACTTTTTATAATACGTATTCAGAAACCTAAGGAGATATATGTGGTCTTCTTTGAATAATCAGAAGAGTCTTTATCCATGGTGATAACTTAGACGTTTTCAAAATTAACAAATTATTATATACTTCAAAATATTACTAGTATCAATGCAAATATGAAATAATTTCTGTCTTACAACCTTATCCTTCAGGAAGCTTTCTTAGATATTCTAGATTCAATCTCCTTTTTGTTACGAGAATACTCAGAACTTCCCTAAGGGCACTCATCATTCTGAAGGATAGTTCTTTGCCTGCATGTCTTCCCCAGCAGACTATGAAGTGTTAAGGAAAGTGGATTTTGTATCTCACATAAATATAAAAAATATGTTTAATGGATTCACTGACTAAATGGCCTCAAATGTGTATAAGTTAAAAAAAATTGAAGTTAACAAGTAATTGGGAGACAAGTTTAGACATTGAGAATTTTGTTTTAGCTACTTTTAAAGAATGTGAATTCACTTTTCATGTAATTTATTTTTGTTTCTGTTGTTTATAATTATTATCTCAGCATAAATATCTATTAGTTTTGAAAACTATCATATTTTTCTTTGAGTTTAGACAGGGCCATTCTGAGTATAATATTTAGAGACTTAAGTATGTATCTGAAAAGTTTCAGATTTCTGAATAACATGTATTAATTTATTTGTTCATACAGGTGCATTATATCATAGAGGGGCACATTCTCATACCTATAACTCATGTATTTACTAATAGCTTATATTTATTTCCATTTTCTGGAAATAACTTTTCTATGGATGCTACATCTCGGCAAGTCTCAAGGTCTTAAATTTTGCTAAAACTTTTTATCTCTTATCATAGAAAAACAAATGAGAATCTAACTAATGAATTTTATAAAAAATTATTTACATTTAATGCATTCATAAACAAGGCAAATAATATAAATTTGAGACATGCATAACTTAAAAATAAAGGATGAAACCATATATAATTTAAATAAAAGGAAAGAGTTATAATTAAAATAAAATCAATCTCTGCCATTTCAGAGTATATCCAAACATTATTTCAAAGGAGCACGTAATGCTTATGAGCTATTTGACATGATCATCGAAATAATAAGCAAATTTAGAAAGTTCAAAGATGCCTCAGATTTGATACTTATTTAAAAATATTCTTGATACTTAAAATCAAACTTAAAATTTAAGGTTGCCTTTGGCTACTATCAACCATAAGAATTCATAATTTATAATAATAAGAGTGATCTAATTACATGCCCCGTTTCTCCAAGAAATGCATTAAACCAAAGCTGATGCATGATTCTGAGGTCATCTTTCACCGTCTTCTTAAAACTAGGGTTTATTATTCCCCAGATTTCTGTTGTCTTTATCTAATTTTGTGACTTGTAGTTTCCTGTCCCTGTAAATTCTGTTGAACACATTATCACAATAGTTTTTAAGAATACATTTTAATGTCTTATTTTTCCATTTGTATTTGTTACAAAATAGGTACCTCATTCTTTATAATTTTAAAAACACCCTTACCTCTCTTTACTCCCTTCTATAACCACAATAAAACTCACCAGTTACTGAATTGGGGAAAGGCAGAAAACTGCCTTTTAATGTTAAATATATGGAATAGATTACCGTTTCCTAATAAATAAATAAAAAACCTTAGTTACTTTTCTTGAATTCCTTATAGCACAAGCCAGTCACCTACTAGATGTTCAATAAGTACTTGATGATTGATTCTTTAACTCACAGTAAAATAAAAAGGACTAAAAATAAAACATTTTTAAAAATAAAAAAGGTACTAAGGGTGACTTTCAGCTTCCACCTAAGAGAAAAATGACTTTTTTTAAGTACATACCCTTTGACTTAGCACTTCCACTTCTGAAAATATTTTAAGAAAACAACTAGGCTTGTATGCAAAAGTACAAGATTATTATCAGACTGTTGCATATATTAATGAAATCCGGTAATAACCAAAATGTTTAGCAAGAAATTGACTTAGCAAATAAATTTTGGTACAATCAAATAACAATAATCCAGTTAAGAAGGAAAGAAGTTTCAGATACATTTCTGAGTAAATAAAACAATATTACAAAACAGAATGTATAGTATATGAGCCTGTTTACATACATATTTGCTATGGTAAAGATGATTATGTGCACATTAAGCTTGTTTCCCCTCCAAGCGGGTTACATACCTAAATTACATTTCCTATGTAAGTGGAAATGATGCTCACTATTTTGTGGTCTGAAACATGTAAACAAACAAGTCACTTGTCATCCCCTTTCCCTCCTGGCCTGAGGTCCATGGCCCAGAAACTCCAGCAGGAGGCAGTAAGGGCCCTGCCCTGAATGACCACACAGAGCAGAGTGCGGCTGCACTGCAGTCACCCCCACCCCTGCCGGGTCTCCTGTCCCCGCTGATGGCAATCACCTGCTGAGAGAACAGTAAGATTCTATCTTGTTATGCCACTGATATTTTAGAGAGTATCTGTTTCAGCAGTTATGATATCCTAATATGATTCATAGAAAAGAGTAATTAAATATATCAAAATTTTAACAGTAATGGCAACTGATTTTTTGTTTTATATTTTTCTTGCTTAAACATATATTAATTTTGTGATAAAAACATCTTAAGAAAAGAAAGTCTTTGGTAGTAAAAACGTCACAAATGGGATTTTTGACCTCTGAAGATACCGCTTCCAAATATGGAAAAATGAATGCCTATCTTTCATTATTCATAATATGTTTATGCAATACAAGGGAAGTATAGCATTTCACTAATGCTTCCTGAATTGTGCAATGTTATTTAGAAAATAAGCACAATATATAATTAATTGCCTTATAGGGGCATTTTTGCCTTGATTAATGTCCTTAACAAAGGCCATAAATTATTATCTTAATTGTTGCTAATATGCAACAAAAGCTCTGCTACAAGTCTATTTCCACTACTCAAAGCCTGAACAAATTAAATATCATCTTGCACCATCTCTTCAACATCTCCACACTTGACTGGATCATCATGACTAAACATGTCAAACTTGACAAATTCTTTAGCTCTTAGAATGACTTTAACTCAATTTTTAAGCACTCTGACATACCAGTCAAAACTCTGTTAATGTGATTTACAGTTAAATTAAACATAAAAACATCATTAAAATAATGATAAAAGGTTAAGGATTTGAGCTACGATTTCAGAGAAGAGGAAGCCAACGCTGTGCTCGGGCGTTCAGTGCAACCTTGCTCAGCCATCTGTCTGGGCTGGGTAGCTCAGAGACTCTTTTGTCAGTGACACCACAGCTAGAGACATACCGACCACCTCCATTTGAGCATTTCAGAGCATTTATATTCTGTGCACAAAAGCATGCTAAAATGAATGACTGAAATGTCTTTAGTAAGTTTAATAAGCATGTGAAAACAGCATTTTTCCTGATCTTCACTTTGCCTTTGCATAAGGATTTTACCCTTTATTCATCCTTTACTCACTTACAGATGAGGAAACTGAGGCTTACATCAGGTCAGTGTTACAAGCTTATAGGGAACAAAGGTGTAACCCTCCTACCTCCACCACTATAGTCAATCTCAGGGAGCCTTTTTCACTGTTATCCTTCTCTTCTTTCAATGAAGTCCTTTCCAGGGAAATAAATGACACTAAATTTGAGCTCTTGCCTACCTTGATGCCTCCTGCTAACTTCTGCCTTAACACCTTCTCCCATCTTGCTTCCCCCATCCAATCCAGTGCAGTCTGCAGATTTGAGTTAAGTTGTTTATTTCTCTTTGAAGATTTTTCTACATTTGCTAGGCTGAATTCTCATCACTCAAAAGCTTTCATCTCTGTAGGCTTGTCTGCAAGCCATAAAACAACCTTTGACCAGACTGTGAACCCTCAGAGACAAAATATGTACTACATCCACCCTTGTTTCCCCAAAGCCTCACATAGTGCTTAGCTCATTATAAGTTCTCAAAAATAAATATATGAGTGAATGAATGAATGACAAAGCTACTCCATTTTTTAAAGATATTAAATAAAATGAAATTCACAATTTCTGAATGAGTTGTTACAGTATATCCCAACTTTTCTGGTTCTAGAAGAATATTTATTTCAATATCTCCTTACCTACTAAGAACATCTTCTTACCCTAGCTTTGCCTACCTACCCATTAAAGGCTTTTCATTGGAGCTCACAATTATTGCAAAACTGAGACTTCAAACATTTTTTTAATAAAGTGGTCCAAGTTCATCTTTCTTAGCGATAGATGTGCAACTTACTAAAGGCACTTCAGTTATTCATTCTATACTGAACATCCATTAAGTTCCAGGAAAATGTGTTTTAATGATGCATGCAATCCAGTTGCTGCAGTCAAATAAGTCAGAGACTTATTTGGAGAGAAGACAAAGAAAAATGTTAATACAATTTTAATACAATCAAGAAATACAAGGAATACAGAGATCTGCTGAGTGGAGGTGAGAATGTCAAGGAAGGCTTCCTAGAGGAGTCACCCCTTCATCTGAGCTTTAATAATGAGCTTTTGTTAAATAGACAAAAAAGGAGCTGAAGTTCCAAATACAGAAGAAACGATATACAATGCTACTGAGATGAGGGGGAAAAAAACAGAATATGTGTGGAGAATAATAGGACCTCCACTGCTAATGAAATATAAAAATATGAGAGCCAGAAGACTTAAGAGGAGACTGGTAAAGGAGAAAGAGAGGCAGCAGTCAAAGGAACATTGTACTCCATGTTAGGGTTTAGTGTTTGACTTCAAAGAACTATTATGTATACAAAAATGTGGTTTTGACACAAAGATTTATCATTAAAATAAGTATATACTTTCTAGTCTACCAGGATTTGATTATTTTATACCTAGTATTAAATACTTTTCTTAAATAATCCTGGAAGGGAATATGTATTCCATCATTCAATTTTTTTTCCTAAGATCTTGATTTTCTTTCTAGGAAGAATTGAGGTACTTCTTGACTCCTTTCTGAAGGTAATTACTATTTCTGAAGAATTATTTCCTCAATCCTATTCATCCTGTTGGTGTTCTTTCACTCATTGATTTGCTCTCTCCTTCTCACTCTCGTTGTTAACTTTCACTTTTTTATTTCTCAACCATTTTTCCTTAGATGTCATTGTCACAAAGGGGCTTGGTAACTATCTTTGATTCTCCTGAAATGGTTCCCTAAGTCAACAATATGGGACACTGGGTCAGAATACAGCTCTCTACTCATGCATCAGGCCAGATCTTTTTCAGTTGTCATGTTGGCACTCATAAAACACATCTGGGACTTCAGCCTGCCCTGAATCTTGGAAGAGTAGGGCATAAACCAAATTTTGGAATCCTCTGTTGATAATAACCGATTCAATATAACACCTGGAGTGTTTTTTTATTAGAGAGAGTGCTAAGTGGTGGTGATGCAGTTTGATGGAGCTGCCCCTAGAATGCAATAAAGAGCAGGGGACAAGCTCCTTGGAGTGTGTTCCTGAATTAAAAGCCAATGGTTTAAAAGTTCACTGGAGAACCCAGACAGGAAGAGGAGCTAACTCTATGGCTGTTGGCGACACTGAGTATATCATTAGTCTAGTCTAGTTAGCTATTTACATCCAGGTGCAACTCAAAGTGTTAGGAAAAAAATTATGCAAAACTTTACATTATGCTTGATCCTGGCTAACTTAGAAAGGCATATTCAAGCCAAAATGCCCCTCCACTAGTGAAAATAAAGTTTTACTGCTAATGAGTTCAAAATTTAAGACCCATGCAAATGGAAGCTGTGTGCTTTATAATTTCCATTTCTCCTGAGTTTACTCTTTGGGGGTATAGTACAAGATCCTGTCTTTTCTGCTTGAAAACATATAATAGTATTGGTGGAAATGTCTGAAATACTAATTTGTGTTACTTTACCTGCAATTACTGTTAAAGATAAGTATCTAAATAGAAAGTCTTATCATTTTTACATGAATTTATCAGCTATACTAACTTTTTCAAAGTAAGAGCAAATCCAAGATTATTTTAATCTAAATAGTTAAGGGAAATTGACGACTATATTAAATCCTAGGATGAGATGGTTTAATTCAATCATGCTTTATTAATGATGTACTCAGCTGCTCCTTTAACAGTACCTTTAGTAACTTAAGTCTGTAACTTCAATCTAAAAATACACATTGATTTCATTATCTTTTCCACCTTTGTACAAGAGCATATTTTGCAAAAAGTATAATGGTTATTCTGGTTGTCTCAGAATTATTCAAATTACTTTTTTCCAAAAAGAATGAATATGTACATTAAATCACTTAGCATATAAAATGAAATTTTATGTTTTCACACTACTTATTACATAAAATGGAATTATTTGTTTTCACGATGACTTATATTTCCCTATCATAGTCAAGATTTTATTTTGAATGTTTTCTTAATTATATGCACTATTGCTGACCTTTGTTCATTGAAAAGCATCAGAATAACTGTGATAAGTTTTTAAATAATAGTGATATTGTCAGCTATTAATATAAATTATATTTTTGATAAAAGAAATCTAAAAAACATAAATTTTCTAACATAAAAAAAGGCTAGATGCTTTCTCAAGGACTAAAACCTCAGCTCATAATTTTTTTAAGGAATAGAATGCTTTAGATACCTCTGTATCACCTAGACAACACAATTCAAGTTCTCCTGATGTGGTCTGACCTGGCACAACTCCTAAAACCTAATCCAAGCCAAATCCTATTTTAATTGATTAAAATAAATGGATATTTTTAGAGATAAAAAAGTACACAATATCTGCATTGTAGCTTCTTGTTTATGATATGCCAAAATGGCGCATTGATTTGTGCTATTTGGGAAACTCCATAATTTGTAGAAAGTTTTGTTTTTAATTAAAGTGTATTATACAACATCAGAATTTTTCTTCGTTATTATGTCAAGGAAACACATAGAAATTTGAACTCTGAGCTGTTACTGATTTATTCTGATGCTAAAGCATTTTGCTCCCATGTAAACATTTCCTGTGACATGAATATAGATAGCTTTGTGCCCTGGAAAAGTCCATTATTTATAGGTTGCATGTGGTTTTGACTCCTGAACCATGAAGCATATGAGAAAATGCAGTTTGCTGACAAGTGTTTATAAACAGTTGATACACCCCTAAGTTAAAGAGAGAGATAATCACTGTATCTATTTTTTGAAGTAGTCAGCTCATTGTGGTCTCTGCCTTGTTTTGCGTTCATTTTTTCAGCAGCTAAGTTGAAGTCTCCCTCCCTGCCAGGTTCTTATTAATAGATGTGGACTTTATGCATTCTGGTTCTGCAGCCACCTAACTCTGGGCGAACAAATGTCAACATCAAGGAAAATAACTAACAAGTTAATGATATATTCCACATGAGTGTTTAAGAGTATATGATTTCTTAATTCAATCTTTCATAATCATAAAAATATCCACTTTCAGAAGTGATATGGACGATACCTTTAGCTTATTGTTTTTTAAACTTGAAAACAAGCCACAAAAGATTGAATTTTTATGATGTTTTTCAAAAGGCTTTGGACTCTTCTGAATGATAAAATACAAATACAAACTAAATACAGTTTCCAAGTTAACTCTAAATTCATATAAAAACATGGCTAAGAAGACTATAAAAATAATTGTAATATTATGTGAGCTTTTTTTCCTAAAAGGAAAATAATTTATATATTCACCTACTCATTGATTTTGTTTTTTTCCCAAATTTGCCTAACCCCTAGGATCATCTTAGGAGCTTTTTAATATACAGATTCAAGACACAGTGGCTCACACAGATCTTATGATTAGAAAATTTTGGAATAACAGATTTGAGTGTGCAGTGGGGACCAGGGACTAGATAGATGTGTGTAATAACATTTCTTCCAGTTTTAATGTCCTATGGTCTATGAGTTGACTTAGATGCCACAGTTCATGCTTTAAACATATATATAATACATATTCATACAGATCTAATCTCAGACTTCTCATAGACATAGAAGCCATAACAGAAACTTGTTAGTGATAGATGACAGATACGATAGATAGATAGATGTATCTAGACAGATATCAAAACACAGAACATTTTTATCAAACTAAGTCCATAGTTATAAGCTGGAACTCACTGTCCTTTTTCAAGCAGACATGTACCTGAAATGTAATAAACTCATGAAGAGGACAAGTGCAAACTAGCCACTAAAACTATTATTTACATATACTATATTAATTGTATATCTACTCTACGTCTTTTTGCCTGCTGATATATAGGCAGACTGCAAATTTGCATTTATTAATATTTATATTAACATATACTATTTATACAGTTATTTTAGCTGTTACATGTTTAAAGTTAACTACAAGGGAAGTTTGGATTTAGTAAAATTAAATATTGTTTCGTTTTGTTTTGTTTTTATGAGACACAATTTCTCTGTGTTGACCAGGCTGCAGTACAGTGACCATTCACAGGTGCAATCATAGTGCACTGCAGCCTTAAACAATCCTCCTGCCTTAGCCTCCAGAGTAGCTGGGACTATAGGCATGCAATAAAACTAGAGAACTGATAAATCTAAATTTTGAATTAAAGTCACTATTGCGTATTTCTCAAATTATCCTATTCCTAAAGCTAGTCAACATCAGCTGGCAAAGAGTAATCAGAGTGAGTGCTTCTCAAATTTTAATGTGAGTACAAATCACTGGCAAATCTTGTTAAAGTGAAGACTCTTTTAGTGGATGGTTGGTGGGACCCGAGAGTATGCATTTCTAACCAGCCCACACATTATGCCAAAGCATAATAATAATTTATGAAATACCTTTTAATTAGCAAAGCACTAAACAATAGCTCCAAAGATAGAAAATCAAAAGCTCTCCTCTGATCCACACACATTTTATACAATTTAGGAGGAGAAAGGTGTCACTGAAACATATTTATCATGATAGCAGTCTGTAGCTCCTGCCTCCCAAAAGGAAGACAATAACTAGAACTGAAAAAATTCCTCATGGGTTTCAGAATATTCTAAAAGGGAGCCCAGATTTGAATGTGTCTTGCTGTTGTTATTGTTTTGTTTCTTTTTTATATATTCAACTCAGCTATCAGTAGGACTTTTATTACTTTATATATTTATCATTAACATGATCAACAACAGGGATTATTTATTGCATGACTACTGTGTTAAGTCATTAGGTCCTACAGGCATAAAAGAAATTTATCCTTAATATTAATAATACTATTTTATTTTATAATTTATTATTTCACTCCAAATAATTCCAACAAAGTATCTAGAAAACACACAATAAAACAAGAAACAAAATATGGAAATGACAGTGAAGTGAAATAAGGTAGAAAACAAAGGTAAAACTAGTTATAAGATCCAGTATTTTAAAAATTCATATAATAAGCTCTTATATTAATGTCTTAAGTGAGCCAAGATTTGATTCTGAGGCTGAGCTTTCTAGTATCCAGAGCCAAGAGGCAAATGTGGTCCGACACAAGGCTTACAGTTTACTTGAATAAATAGATCTTTCCATGCAACTGATACCTGACACAAATTTCTCTGCTGTAGCTTCACTAAGGAGACTCTGTGATATAATATAAAAGACTGTGTCCTCAACAATATTTTTTTTAGTGAACACGAGTACCAACAAATATAAGAAAGAAACATGCCCACAGTTATAGGCTTATAAATTAGAAAAATAAAAGCAATAAGTAATAACATAAACCAAAAATTACATAACAACAAAAATCAGCAATATTGTATATTGGGATAAGTTAAGATATATTTGTGCTATATTGTATTGCAATTATTTGCAATAATTATTCATTTTTGAGTGTGAATGGTGCATATACTTTGCATTATAATTTTGAAGGAGTATTGAAGAATGTATAAAAATTTTAAACCAAAAAAGATTTCAGATGGCATAATGGGAGGGAAACATAGTCGTAAACACTGACACTGGTGGCTTGTAAGCACAATGAATTCTCTCCAGTGAAAAAATAAATTATTCCCCCACCCTGTGTCCCCTCTAGCTACTCCCAGGTCTTCTCTTCTCTTTCCCGCCATGGTCAATTTTTTTAATAAAATTATCCATTATTGATGTCCCTATTACCTTACTTCCCACTTAATTTTCAACCTTTCAGATCTGGTTTCCACCATATCACTAGATAAAAATTCCTTTCATAAGAATTTCCATTCCAAATTTACCAATTGTAGAACATCACTTTGAGAGTCCTCTATCTCCTATCCGAATGAGAGGGGGAAATGTCATTCAAGCAAAAAATAAGACAAATTACAAATAAAGAAAGAAGGTGATGAAAATTTTGAGCCCCAGTTGGAATAAACACTGCTGTAGTTTAAATGTATCCCCCAAAGTTTTTGTGTTAGAAACTTAATTCCTAATGCAACAGTGTTGAGAGGTGGGACCTTTAAGAGGTCATTAGGTCATTAGTGCTCTGCTCTCATGAATGGATTTATGTTGCTATCATGAGAGCGGATTCATTATTGTAAGAATGGGTTGATTATAAAGGCAAGTTTGGCCCTTTCTTGCTCTCTCTGTCTCTGACCTGTGCTCTCTTGCTCTTCTGCCTTCCGCCATGGGATGATGCAGTAAGAAGGCTCTAGCCAGACGCAGAACCCTTGACCTTGGACAACTTCTCAGCCTCCAGAACTATAAGAAATAAATCTCTGTTTTTGATAATTACCCAGTTTCAGGTATTCTGTTATAGCAGCACAAAACAGACTAAAACAAGTACTATACATGTTTACATGCTAAAATCCTATTATTCTATTCCTATTAAAGTGTAGAATAGTCACAGAATAGTTTAATAAAATATAAGGCATAGAATAGCTTATGAAATATAAAATTCATGTCAACATGATTATATATTTATAATAGCATAGTGTATAGTAACTTTACAAAAATACTTAAATCACTACTTAATAATGAACATATAGATGAACACTACATTCATTTTTGTATTAGTAAACTAATAGAAAGGGGACACATTCTTCTTATTTGGTTATTCAATCATGCTTAATTTGACTCGCGTGTGTCAAATTCACTTTTTAAAAAGACTGTTTTTTCTGTTTGAAGAAAGACATGTATGGGCTGTTTTTTGCTAAAATCCCCAAATTTGTAAAATCTCACAGCTAAATTTCCTAGAAAAAATATGATTATTTATGAATAATTGTATTTTCATGTACTAATAATGCCCAGAATGTTGTATTATTGAAGTAAATATCAGCCCAGAGCTTCTTAAGTGTAAGACCCAGAACCTGCTTTGGGAAATACTAAGGTAAGTAAGGCATGGTTTCTCTCCTCAAAATAGAGCAGGAGAGAGAACTCAAAGAACCATCAGAGGGATACAGACAGGTGCAGAGGAGACAGAGTTCAAAACTCCCTGTAATGTATCAGAGAAGCTGGAGCTAAAACCAGGGAGTTAAGCTAAAAGCAGGGTTTCCCTACAGGGTACTGTGGGCATTTCAGTCATATAATTCTTTATTGGGGACGTGGAGGGCTGTGCTGTGCATTGTAGGATGTTTCGCAGATTACTGGTATCTACTCACTAGATTTAAGTAGCAATCCCCCCCACCGCTCAGTTGTGGACAATCAAAAATATCTCCAGAAGTGGCCAAGCATCATCTGGAGGGCAAAATTGACCCCAACTGAGGTAGAACTAGACTGAGGGTACAAAGCAACCTGAAATGGCAGATCAAATCTGGACTTGATACAGAAAAATATATAATCAAATTTGTGAGAGGATGGAAAGTAGAATTCATTTGTTAAATCATCCAAGGGGAAGAAAACAAATATTTGTTCCAGGAATGATTATAGATTCTTTACATCCAAGGCCTAATATATATTTCACAACAAATATTTGAGGTTAGAATTACTAATATTATCCCTGTTTTACAGATTTAAGAGCTGAAGCTGTTGAAGATTTTGTAACTTCCAGTATTCACAATGGCAATAGTAAGCAATGAATATGCCCAACAATGGGGACTAATTAAGTAAATTATGGTATGTCCACTAGAAGGGATTTCATGTAACCATTGAGAATTACAGTCATAAAGACTAGCCTTTTAGAGATATTCTTTTTGTTATAACATTAAATTATAAAAAGTCATAAAACTGTAAAATCACCATATTTACAACTAACTTACCATAATAAGTATATAGAAAAAAGTGTAAAACATACAGTTAAATGCTATCAGGGACTGCATTAAGGTGATGGTAGTATTAATAATTTTTTTCTTTTTTCTGTAATGTGATATTTATGGATTTATAAGAATATTTTTTAAAATACATAAATTATTTAAACATAGTTTTCTATTTTTTCATTAATGTCTACACACAAAGATGCCGCTGTTGACCCCAGTACGTATGCTAACTCTTGCTAGTGCTCCTCCCCTCTGGTCCTGCAGAAGGGTTAAGCTCCCTGCCCCTTGAAAGTTTGTCATAGCCATGTGGCTTAATTCAGCAAATAAAATGTGAGCAAAACTAACATATCACTTCTAGATGGAGCCATTTAAAAGCCATTCGTGATTTCCCATGATTACAATGGCAAATCTTGAAGCCTCATGTTGAGATGGAGGCATCATAAGATGATAGACACGGTCAGCCTAAGTCCTTGAGTGATTCGAGCAGGCCCACCTCCCATCCACAGCAATCTTTATCGATATGTAGAAATACAAACCTCTATTGTCTTAAATTGTTGAGATGTAGAGGTCTTTACTGCAGCATTACCTAATATATACTGACTAATACAGTAGTCCATTCTTATGTTTTATTATCATTACGGTAAAATTTTTCCAAAGCCCAACCAAAAAAATCATGTATCTGTCTGCCTTCATCAAATATACAAAATCATAAAATTTTATATTAGTTATGTTCTCTAAGAAATTTCAGAAATACCTGTACCAGAAATCCTGAGGGGCACAAGAAGGTTCTTATCAAAAGTAATACATTCATGGGTCACAATCCTAATTTCCATACTATCAATGAAATCAGGTGAAATAAAGCCTGGCCTCCTGCAATGAACTGATTGTATCATCAGTCATTGTGGCTTATAAAAAATGAACACCTACAGATTCTTTACTGTAGGTTCTTTGTTCTAATAGGTTCTTTGTTCTAATAGTTTCTTTGTTACTAATGCCTATCTAGGCATTGAGTTGTTTAGCCATAAAAATAAAACATAAGGAATGGTTGAAAGGAATTAAAATAATTAAGTTTAAAGAAGCAAAAACTCTATAAGAGAAATAGTGATCAAGTATTTCTCATATCAGTAAAGCACTAAGAATTAGAACTTATTCATTTGGACCCTCTTTTGGTATATATAGCAAAGCAATTTTCTTTATATGTTGTAGTCACATTTAGGTTGTGGTTTGTACATAATTCACTTTTCATATAAATGAGAGCATATTCAAAATTATTTCTAAAGCAATGTCATCTTCACTTGCATAACCATCTGCTTTCTTAAATGGAGAAGAGGAGGGTGGGTAGGTATGCCAAAAACAACACGTAAGCCACAGGCTGAAACATCAGCGCCCTTGCATGTGCATAGCATGCTGTTCATGGAACAGCATTACACTCTGTGTTGCTGTGGATAAAAAGCTGAGCATGAAAAACATCTGAACACAAAGTTAATCACATAATAGAATGGGTTGATGAGGTATTTCTGTATAGTTCCAAAAATAAATGTTTTAAGTTTCTATCTTGGATAGTTTCAACTTTTTATAAAATATGACTGTCATAAAACATTCTACAGATTTTTTTTCATTTTAAGGTATTTTAATCATTTTATAAAATAAATTATATACTATGTCATTTGTTGTTTTCTAGTTTGTGGGTGGGAATATTCAGAGGCTAGGTTTATGTTTATATTAATGCTTATAATACCCCACAGTACCTAATATATAGCCTGTACTCTAAAAGCATCAGATATGTTTAATTGGATTCTTTTTCTTCAACATGGCCATTCTCCCTAGTATCTTCACCTAGACTGCAGATCCTCTTGCATGAAAGGACACATTGAAAACAGCATATAATGTCTTTCAAAAGTATAAGACAATAACAGGTAGAAGAAGTATTAAGTTCAGTTCCTTTAGAGAGGTATTTACTCTTATTTATTTACAGGAATTGAGATGTTTCAAATGAATATTATGCAAAATATACTTAATAAATTAGAAAACCAAAACTAAACAGAGGATATAAAATAAATACTGTAGCCAAAATCATTATATGTTTCAAATGACAAAATAGACAATTTAACTCTGAGGTTCATAACAGCCAATGAAAAAAACGAATTTGTAAAGGTACATAGTTCTTATTATTAATAATTAACAGTAGAAAGCATATCAATTCCTCACAGAAATTTCTAATCCTTAAGCTCAAAATTCTAAAGGAAATTCTCCCATGGGATTAAATCTGGGATCTCTGAGAAAGAAATAGACTGAATGTTGCTGCTCTTTGTGATCTTTTTCAATAAAAGATAAAGGTAGGGAGAGTAACTCCCAAGGTCTAATGTAATGTAAATGGATCTAATTGCCATGCTGTCTTCAAACTGTATCCCATGATAAAACATCCACAAAAATTGATGGAGGATGGGCCTTTGGACTTGTATCTCTGAAAAAAATCACTTCTCACAGTCAGACTTTGGATTAAGAATAGCACATGGGAAAGATCACAGGCTTTGGAATCAAGGAGATCTGGATTTAACAATCTGTTTGATCTTAGACAACTTATTTCTCTTCCCTGAGCCTCAGTTTCCCAAGCAGAATTTTTCAGGTGAGAAATAGAGGCAAAACATAAAAATCAACTGACACGTGCCCTGCAAAAAGCATTGCTTGCTATAGAAAAACGAGGGACTAGATAACACTTATTGTTGTTTGAAGAAGCATCTACATACCTTGGGTTCCAGATAAGGAGGTAGAACTGTCATACCTTTTACAATACATGAAAAGCCTATTTAAGTTTCACGTTCTAAGAAAGACCCACTTACCTCGTTCTGGAGGAGACGCAAAGCTAAGAATCTCCTCAGAAAGCAACTGTGGTTGATTTTCAGTAATCACACAAGTATTCAATTGAAAGCCCAAGTTTTCACATGACAGAATCAGTCTACTATCAACCTGGAAACTGTAGAAAACAGATTCTTCCAGTTTTTAGTTGCCACAGAAAAATTTCAGTAACATTTCCAAGGAATAATGATTCGGAGCCACTTGCTTTTACACTAGCATGCCAGAATTGGTTAGCTGCAAATATTTACTATAAGCCCAGACCATTGAACACATGAACTAGGCATATAGACATATTTTGCATTCATTGTTCTATTTTTATGAGTATGTTTTTGCTAGATGATGTTTCACTTTTCCTAGTTAATATGGGGTCAGTCTCCCTAACAGTAAATTCTAGAGCTATTTACATCATGGAGCCATCAAACCAGGTCATCAGAAAGTAGATGGATACCTTTTCTACTATGGATGAGGTGTGAAGGTAGTTCATATAAAAATGTCAAAATACCAGCATATACATTAAACAGCAGTCAAACAAAAGTGAACCTTCTTTTCCACCACTAAATATTATCTGTTCTATAAATTATAGAATCGCATCCCTTCCAGACTTGAGAAGTGTGAATAACAACAAATCAAGTGATATCACTGGTTTCATACAAAACTATTTCCATAATATAATGTTTCTTATAATCAATTCTAAATTCCCTCATTTCTCTATTGATACAGAGGGTTCTTCCAAAAGACCTCATGATCCTTCTTCTATGTAAGTCCAACTGAACTCAATGTTTTTGATAATACTTTGTTTCAAAATAAACCCAACATCACAAGAAACACAAGTAAGGGAAAAACAAGGCCACATTTTTCACATTATTATTTTTATTTATTTCTTTATGCTGGATTTCCTGTTTGGCTGCCTATGCATGTTTTAAGCCGAAATTAATCTCAATTCTAACACTGTCCTTCTACCACCACCACCTACCCAATCAAAAAAAAAAAAAATACTTAAGTAGAGTAAATGGTCTAAATATCCCAAAGGAAATCTTTTCTAGTTTAATCCATGTAGAGAAAAAAAAATGTATATCATCTGCTGGTGGCTCAGCAACCCGTGAACTATGTGTTGGTAAACCTGGTCCTGTGCTAGTGGCAGAAATAATCAAGCTTTATATTTACATAATACCTTTCCTCTGCAAGCGTGCAGGGTACTATGAGTCTTACATCAATAATCTTCATATTCCCCCCATAGTTATGAGAATAAATTGAAGTGAGGACTGTATTTTAACCTGAAAGATCCTCATATAAAAAAATTGATAAAGAAGGATGCTGAACACAGCTGATATTGTTAAGAGTATATGGAAATGTCATGGGGCCAGACTCTCATTCCTCGTCACACTACATGCACCATCTTCCATAAGCGAATCTTTCTTTCAATCTAGAGGGAGAGCCATGACTGAAAGCTGAAAAGAAGATTCAGTGACTAAGCAGCAGAGTGGAACCTCAGGGCCTCTGCATTTTCTTTTTAATTCTGTTCCTAATTTGTGATGTGACCCCAAGAAACCTTTTGCCCTCTTTAAGCCTTAATTGTTTTACTTACAAAATAGTATTGTGCAAAGTATGTTGCTCTGCATCCTGGCTCTGGCTTCCAGCACTCATCTTTTGTAGTGTCCTTTAATTAATTTGTTCATCTATTCAACAAATATATATTGAGCATCTTCTCTGTTTAAGGTGCTGGGCCAAACACTTGAGACTCTAAAATAAATTAAGACATTATCTCAACCGTACAAAATAGAAGCAGGAGCTCTTACAGGTATAAAAATAACTACATTACAAGCCAATATATATTATGTCATTCACTGATGCAGAAATAATAGAAAAGGTTGAGGATATACAGGATTTCATAGTTTAATTATAGTGATGCTTTGTTTGGGATTCTCCTAAAATAACATTCTTGAGCAAGTAGCCTCAACCCACCCATTAATTAAGAAGCCTTACAGGCCGACATCCAGGTCATGACTACGTCCCATTCTCCACAGCTCACACTCAGGACGGTACAACTGGTAGCCCCACTCATGTCCATGATCAATGACATCCCTTCCAGCACAACCTCCTGATTTCCCTTCTCTCCTCTCCTCCTCCCATTACACACACTCACACATATCCGCTGTGAATAAGACAAACGTAGCTTAAACTCAGAAAAACTTCAGGCTTTTTTAAATTTATTTTTATTTCAATAGATTTAGGGGATACAGGTGTTTTGTTTGTTTTGGTTTGGTTTAGTTTTTTTTTTGTTGTTTTTTTGATATATAGATGAATTGCATTTTGGTGAAGTCAGGGCTTTTTGTGTAGCTGCCACCTGAATAGTATGCATTGTACCTGATAGGTAATTTTTTGATCCTTCACCTCTCCTTTTCTGAGTCTCCAAAGTCTATTATACCATTTTGTATGACCATGTATACCCATTGCTTAGCTCCCTCTTACAAGTGAGTACATGCAGTATTTGTTTTTCTATTCCTGAGATAATTCATTTAGGATAATGGCTTCCAGTTTCATTCAAGTTTCTGGGAAAGATATTATTTCATTCTTTTTATGGCTGAGTAGTATGCCACCATATATATATGTCAGGTTTTCTTTATCCATTCATCAGTTGATGGGCACCTAGGTTGATATCTTTGCAATTGTGAATTGTGCTGCGATAAACATACAAGTGCAAGTGTCTTTTTATTATAATGACTTCTTTTCATTTTGGTAGATAGTAGTGGGACTGCTGGGTAGAATGGTAGACCTACTTTTAGTTCTTTGATGAATCTCCATACTGTTTTCCATAGAGGTTGCAGGAATTCCATTCCCACCAGTGTATGGGCGTTCCCTTTTCATTGCACCAACATCTATTGTTTTTTGACTTTTTAAAAATGACCATTATGACAAGGGTAATGTGGTATTTCATTGTGGTTTTAATTTGCAATTCCCTGATGATTAGTGATATTGAACATTTTTTCATATGTTTGTTGGCAATTTGTATATCTTCTTTTGAAAAATATCTTTTGCTCACTTTTTAATGGGGTTATTTGGTTTTCTTTCTTGCTGATTTGTTTGAGAGTTCAAAGACAGAACTATGTGTTACTTGCTTGAACAGTATCTACCATGGAATTGGGTGTGTGTGCATAATATTAATAATAAAGTTAGTGTTCAATTATTTAATCCATGTTGCATGAACGTATGCCAGTAAATGGAAAAATATCCTAATTTATAAATTCCGAATAGATTCTGAGTGGCAAGAATTACTTTGTTTCCTCTATTTGGAAGTATATGTTTCATTTGACTGTCAGACTTAAAAATCATTGTCTACTATTATAGATTACCATAAATTCTGTTTTTGAGTCCAAATTGATGTAAAATTAGTACAATCCATAGCATATCACAATAAACAAAACATTTTAAATATGTTATAAAAGACACTACATGATTAACTAATGAGCTAGGAAGGAGAGATATTTTCTTTCAGTTTGTTCCCCGTTTTGTTTTTCACCTTTTGACCTAGTTTTTCTTTCTTCTTTTGATAACTGGTTTGCCTTTGATCAACAAGAGTGAATGTTCAATGATCAGAATGCAAGTCTTACTTCAAAGATCAGAACAATTTCTTAATGGCCATTCTGATGAGTCAGTATTAACTGGTCCATTTAGCTATAGTATATGGCTTTATATTTTTCCTATATACATATAAAAAAAAGAAAAAGAAAAGTACTTTAAAATATGCCATCTAGCTATTGGTAGAACTCCTACAGACTACCAAAATATAAGTGCAAAGATGATCATTGTGTCCATTATATGTCATTTACAGTGACAAGATGTCACGTTCTAAGTTTTTATATGATCTAATTTCTAAACTAAGGCATTGGCTTCTTCTCAAAAGAATCATAATATACAGAGATACATTTATGATACGGTTTATTTTTCTGAAGTTTTCGCCATTTTGCTGAATCTCCAAACTGATATGATTTTCTCATTATTTATATTACTTTCTCATGCTAAATTTTCTAAAGCTGGCTCAGAACCAATCACTCAATAAAACCAGTTTTTATACAGTTTAATAATTATTTACAAACTTATTTAAGGATAAGATAGCTCCCTCAAAACAACCCCAAGAAAACAGATGTAGTAGCTCCTCCATAGTAGGTATATAATTTAATCCTTGAATGTCATATCACAGTATAAAACTTGTTTTCACATATTTTACTTCATTTGATCTTCATAGCATCCCAGTAGTGGGTTAGCAAATATTATTATCCCTATTCTCATATGAGGAAACTGAGGCTCTGTTAAATACAATGAAGGTAATAAGCAACTTAGACTAGAATTCATGTGTCAGGAGTGCACCATACTATATGCTTGATCCAAAATGAATACTAAGAAGATAACCCCTTGAAAAAAAGCATTTAATTTAAATGCAATACAATATGAAAAAGAAATAAGATGTATATAAGATTGGAAAAGATTTTAAAAAGTCATTTTCAGACAAAATGATTGTCTACATGGAAAATCTAAGTGAATCTATAGATAAACCATTTACATTTTATATATCTTGTTATTTTATGTTTTTAAAACATTAATCATGTACACGAGCACCATTTTATATACAAGAACATAATAAACTTATAAATAAATAAATAAAAACTCAACATATAACATTTTCTGTGCCTTAGTGAAATTTTAATTGTCGTTTTAATCAGAAATCCCTGAAATACAAATGTTCATGCCATTATAAAATATAAAATAATGACAATATTATATACCAATATAATAATGAATCAAGGAAGGCCCTATATATTTGACATTATTTGCCTTATGTTACCTTAGTCTGAATATTGATACCACAAAAAATAATAATTGTTTACATTGTTAATATTATTTCAAAATGGTAGGTATATCAAAATGGCTCAAATTAAAAATACTGGCCTTTCCACATGTAGAGAGATGTGGAATGACTGGAACTCTCATAGACTAGTGGTAGGAATGTAAAATGGTACAACTTTGTAAAACAGTTTGGTTATGTCTTAAAATGTTAAAAATACACCTGTAATATTACCTAGCCATTTTATTCCTAAGGTATTTACCCAAAAGAAAAGAAAGTGTATGTTCATAGAGCAACTTGTACATAAATTTTCATAGCAGCTTTATTTGTAATATAGCCAAACACTGGAAATAACATAAATGTCTGTCAACAAGTGAAAGGATAAACAAATTGCGGTAAATATACACAATAGACTACTACTCTGCAGTAAAAAGGAATGAACTATCTATACACACAATACATAAGATGAATCTCAAATCATTATGCTAAAAGTATCCCAATAAAAAAGAATATATACTGTACATTTATGTTTATATAAAACTCTAGAAAATACAGATTAATCTCATTTATAGCGGCAGAAAACAGGTCAGTGGTTGCATAGGGGGTAGTGGGGAGAGGCAAAAAGGTGAGAGGGAGGGATTACACAAAGGTATGAAAAGCCCTGTCAGGTGAGGCATATGTGGTGATGATCTCAAGTGTTTATACATATGTCAAATTTACCAAACTGTATATGTTTAAAATGTGCAGCTTATTGTATTTCAAGTATACCTCATATCAAATCATTTTGTTTCCACTGATGCAAAGCGGAAAGCTTTGGAATCAAATAGAACCTGGTTCAAATTCAGCTAGTCACTATCTATGTGAACTTGTACAAATCACTTCAACTCTCTAAGCCGCTGCTTACTTAACTGTTAAATGGAGATGATTATTCACACCTTTCTTGGTTGTTGTATGAACAGAAAAATCTGTTTTTAAGTGATATATAGACCAGAGTGGTTTAGCAGAGGGTATCTTTCCAACCTAGAACATTCAGAACACCATATCCTTATTTTTTTGACAATTTACAAAAAAAATTCCTTCTATAAAAAGATATTTTTGTGTCATGCATTCATAAAAGAATAAATCTACAGACTTTGTTATAAATAGGTAACTGAGCTTGGCAAGTAAGAGACTTTAATTTCAGTCATAGGCTTTCAAGGACATCTAATCTTTTCTGAAACTATCAAGATGCAGAAACTGAAGTTTGTTATCACCCATTGCAACTGTTGGATACATTCATAAGCAAAAACTCCAAGAATTAGCCAATTCCATTAATATCTGTTTACTTTCATAATGGTAGATGTATGGAAGTTTAAAGAGAGCAGCTTTTAAGTTTCATTTATGAAAGGCTCTAATAAAGACTACTAGAAAAAAATATTATTTTACACTACTCTACTATTTGATAGATTCCTTTTTATTATTTCAGTTAAGTTTTCCTATAGTGTAGGCACCAATGCAAAGTTGAAGGCTTTGAAATCAAATAGAACTTGGTTCAAATGTAGCTACTAACTACCTGTGTGAACTTCTTCAAGTCATTTAAACTCTGGTAGCCTCCATTTCCATATCTGTAAAGTAGAGATAAAAAGCACACATTTCTTTGTTGTTGTATGAATAGAATTTATATTTGTAATGATATTGTGTATAGCAATTGGTATATAACAAATGGTTACTATTATTACATAACATTATGAGATAAAGAAATCCCTCTAAAGACTGGTATTTTTTCTAGTCTCTTTCCAGCCAATTGAACCAAGTATGGGTAGTCATACATATAAAGTATTATCTCTGTATATACATATATATGTTCATTTGTTCAATAAATACTTATTAAGTTCTTATGGAACTATATGGTAAGCTGTGATTTTATATCATATTTTGTATGTTCAATTTCAGAATAGTGTTCAGTCCTTTAGAATTCTATCTATTGGAAAAAATTAGCTGGGCATGGTGGCGCATGCCTATAGTCCCAGTTACTTGAGAGGCTGAGGCAGGAGGATTGCTTGAGCCCAGGAGTTTGAGGTTGCTGTGAGCTAGGCTGATGGCACTGCACTCTAGCCCAGGCAACAGAGTGAGACTCTGTCTCAAAAAAAAAAAAAAAAAGAATTCTATCTATTGAATTCTGAACTTCACAATAATTATTAATTAAACATTCTTCTATAATAACTTCATTAAAATTTCAAAGCATTGTTTAAAGACTGGTAAATTTAGGATATAATAAAATTTGTATATGTTTAAAGTAGGAAATTGGCAAAATGTTGAATTTTTTATTGGGAGAATTGTACGATTGTTTTGTTAATTATTCTTTTTCCTTTACTACAATACCAAATTTTTCTTTTGAAAGCATGTATCCCTTTTTAAAAAAGTAAATCTGAATGAATGAATAAAATATTTACAGCCTATATTTGGCAGTGTCCACAACACTGAATTTAGAGACATCACTTGGATTCTTGCTTGTGCTCATTCCCCGTCACACTATATGCACCAACTTTCATAAGTAAATCTGTCGTTCAATCTAAAGGGAGAACCATGACTGAAGGCTGAATAGAGGAAAGATTCGGTGACTAAGCAACAGACTGGAACCTCAGTGCTTGTGAATTTTCAGTCTAATTCTGTCCCTAATTTGTGATGTACCCAAAGGAATTTCTCAGTCAGTTTCTGCCTCTCTTACTTGGCTTGTAGAATGGTGGCATTCACAGTTGCTCTTCACCCTGACTCTGACTGGATTCTGAGCAAGCATTGTGTATGTAATTAAGCCCTTACTGACTGTTCACAATGATGCCTAGTAGAGATCATATTCTCCCATTCAGAGCTGGGCATACAAATATGTAAACAACTATGAAATAGTCACCCATTCAGAATGACTAATAAATTGATCAGTATCACATTTCCATTTGGTTTTCACTGGAAAAGTGTTTGAGATTGGTTGACTCATTTTCGTACCACTCTCTACATCCCAGACGTATAGTAGTTATAATCCCAAAAGCATTCCCATCAACAATTACCACTAGCTGACTATGCCTGCTTATCCCTTAAGTATATTAAGATTTGAGAAAAATGGAAAGTAGCTCTTCTAAGAAAATAAGATGTCCTTTCTTGGAAGTGAGGGTCTTTATTCCACATGTTTAATCAGCACTTGCCACAACATGTTTAACAAAATTATATATGAAAATTAAACAAATTAATGTAGCCCAAACTGAGGCATTCTAAATTAAATTTTTAGGATGATTCAATTTGCCATATCATCTCTTCAGTTCTCATGCCAGGTTGAAATCCATATATCCATTTTGCTACAGTAGTAAGAAAATTACTCTCAAACTACATACTCTGATATCGAGGAATAAATGTGCAAAGTTTCAAGAATGTCATATAGAGAAACCATAGCTGCTACCGGCTTAGAAGTAAATAAAATTCCAGTGAATTTAGAATTTAGAAATTAAGGCCCATCCTGTGGGTGTCAGGCATGTCATCTGAGTGTCGGCTGTGGGGGACAGAGTAAACAGTGACCATTGCAGAGCCCAGGAATGACAGAGCCCCTGCAGAGAAATAGTTCTGTTAATACTTTGCCCTAACTTAGGGGGCTGTGTCCCATGTGATAGCAATAAAGACATTAATGGAAAAATAACAAGTTTTAAATATACAGATTTGGTCAGAAAGCCTATCTTTATAGATGTTATTTGCTTTCATTAGGAAAGTGAGATAACTAGTTCATAATAACAGAAACTCCTTAGGAACTTTGGTAAAAATGGTTTCATGTTGACAGCCGGTCTCCCAGCCTGGTATATATTTATAAATTGGTTCCATATTTTAATTCCTCAGAGACTTCAGATTTCTTACTCATCATCATGTGATGAAACATTTAGTTTGCAAATTAGATTTGGAGGACTCTGTGAATTCACTATTCTTTTAGATGGTACCCAGCTATCAATTTCATAAGAGAATTCAGAAATTTCCAATTTAGAAGGGTATCTAGAAAGGAGTCACAAATACAAGCTTTCCCACTTCCCATTAAAATATGCAGGGAACAAATACCAAAATCTACATGAAATGGAGGCTGAATTAAAAAAATAGCTAACATCAAAATTAGGGTGAAAATCCCATGAACTATGAAGGGGATATACTGCATTGATTTTTTTTAACTATCTATACTTCATTTCAATAAATATAGACCACCTGAAAAAAGGGAGAAAATGTTAAGTATTCTCCAACTCAGATACCCACAATTTGTATTATTATATAGGTTTAAGATGGTGCATTTTTAATTAGCCAGAAAACTATTTTATACAGAAAGAGAGATACAGAATGGAAGTGAAACTCTCCCCATCCCCAGTCCTGCAAGTGTGCTCACTACATCCACCAAGACTGTGATCGCCCAACCACCCCCCAACCCCGCCCCCACCTCTCCTGCCCACAGACGGGTACCTGTCTGCGGCCTATTAGGGACTGGCCGCAGAGCTCCACTGCTCTGCCCCCTGCACCCCACCCCCGCATGGAAAAGTTGTCTTCCCTGAAACTTAGGAATGGGGGCTGCACAGCAGGAGGTGAGTGGCGGGTGTGCTAGGGAAGCTTCATCTGTAATTACAGCCACTCCTCACCACTGTTATCATTGCCCGAGCTCCACTTCCCCCACCCCCATCCCACCCTGGGGGTGGAAAAATTGTCTTCCATGAAACTGGTCCCTGGTGCCAAAAAGACTGGGGTCCGGTGCTAAGAGAGCATGTAGAAGAACGGGCATCGGCAAGTTGCATCCTGGGTGTGTGCTGTCAAAATGTTAGACACAGAAATCCAACTCCAGACTGTAATACATGGTGGGATCTGTAGTTTTTTAATATATTCCATTAGTTTAGAGTGTTAAAGATCAAAAGGGAGAGGGATAGGCAAGCACCCTAAGGAGAGCAAAACTGTATAGGGTAAACTCCTGCTAGTAACTGGCATAGAATGCTAACTTGCCTTCTGATACCAGGTGTAAAAACAAAACAAACAAAAATCCAATTACCATTCAAATAGACAAGAGCAAGGCCAGGGCTATCCATGTTTAAAAATCTTAAGTGAGACTAGATCTCACCTTGTTAATAAATAAATGTAACAGCTCAACCTGTTTTGTATGAAAATTTAAAATGTAGAATAAGGTAAAACAGGGATAACTTTAAAAACTATTCATTTACTCATTTGTTCAATGAATATTTTTTAACCTGTTCTATGTAATCAGCACTGTACCAGGCACTGTATATAGAATGAAAAATAAATCAGACATTGTCACTCTCTGCATTAAGTTTACAGTCATGTATGTAAGACATATATTAATCAAAAATTAAATATATATATTTACAAACTACTAATATAAAGTGACGTGTGGAAGAACATAGAAAGGAGACCTATTGCCATATCCAAGACAAAATTTTATAAAATTCTTTGGCGTTCTCATGTGTGCCAATGTATTTAAATAAATTTTCATTTCTATATTTACAAGGTAATGCAGTTGTAAAGTGTAATGCAAAATATGTGGTCTTTATGAAAAAAAAGACAAAATTATAGTAAGGGAACAAGCAAAAAAAAAAAGGAAATATGTACAGTATGGAGTGAATGCAAGTAAATTAAAGATGTAACAGCAAAATAAAAATCCATTCAGGAGAGAGCAGAACTGGACTCACACTCAAACAATGAAAGCAGCAATATGTGCAACAAAATTAAGAAAGCCTTCTTTGAATTAAGAAGAAAGAGAGGGATGAAAATGATAGAAAAGAATATTACAGTTTTGGAGAACACAAAACAGGGAACTAACACGTGAATAAGATGCATTTCTGAAAATGAAACTATAACAAATAAGAACAAAAAACAGTCCAAATAAAAAGCACGTGATATGGAAGTGGATAGAATATTCTAAACTGCAAAAAATGTTGTGTAGCTAGCATCATATTCAATGGTGAATGATCTTAGAGCTTTTCCCCTAAGATCAGAAATAAGACAAGAATGCCTGCTTTCACTACTTCTATTCAGTATCGTACTGAAAGTTCTAGCCAGAGAAATTGGGCAAGAAAAAGAAATAAAGGTATCCAAATAGGAAAGGAAGAAATAAAACTACCTCTGTTCACAGATGACATATTCTTATACATAGTAACATCTAAGGAATCTTCACCTGTGCACACATGTACACATACACAAAAAAAAACAGTTAAAGCTGATAAACAAATTTAGCAAAGTTGCATGATACAAAATTGACACACAAAAGTATCAGTTGTATTTCTATATACTTGCAACAAACAATCCACAAAAAAATTAAGAAAATAATTCCATTTGCAATAACATCAAAAATAATAAGATAGGAATACATTTAATCAAAGAGGCACAAAACTTCTGCACTGCAAGCGATAAACATTGCTGAAAGAAATTGAATACTAAAATAAATGGGAAGACATTCTGTGCTCATAGATTATAAAACTTAATATTATAAGATGATAATACTATCCAAAATGATATACACAGTCAATGTAACCCTACCAAAATCCCAACAGTGTTTTTTGTAGAAATGGAAAAACCAATTCTAAAATTTGTATGGAATTTCAAGGGAGCCAGAAAAACCAAAATAATCTTGAAATAAAAAGGAACAAAATTAGAGGGCTTACACTTTCTCATTGCAAAATTTACTGCAAAGCTACATTAATCAAAATAGTACAGTAATGACATAGAGATAGACATATAGACCAATGGAATAAGTGTGACACCAAAAGCACAAGCAGCAAAAGAACAAATTGAGGAGGGAAATACATGCATAATTCCACGTCTTAAAATACAAGGGGGCATGGGTCCAGTAAAGTAAATATATATAATTTCACTGTTGATTATGACAGTAAGATAAATATAGCCTATAGTGCTTTTGGAAAGGTAAGCATAAAAGAAAGCACTGGTTTAAATAAAAACGGGATATCTATACTCTTTCCCCAATACTAGAGAAGTGCAAAGGACAGAGAGTTTATCTCCTACTATGCCTTTTACCCTGCTTAAGTCAGTCACCATCAGAAGCCCAAGACTCTTCAGCACTTAAATCTCATCTCCGTCTGCTTTGTTGATCCCAGTAACTCTCTCCGCTGCCTACCCTTCCCCAACTACTGAAAACCTTCCACAGTGTGTAGTATTATATATTCTGCCATTCTTGATATGTCACAGCAAAATCTCTTTTAACCCAACTTATTTTCTGAAGGTTCCCTTCACCCTCTTGCCTGGCTTTTCCCTGAAGGCCTCTCTTTATGACAGCTCTCTCAAGCAGTGCCTGTTTCATTTTTCCACACTCCTCACTTGGCTAGGAGTCGAAATGCATCTCTGTTTCATTTTGTTTTGTTTTTCTGGCTCTTCATCATGACTTCCAGATCATTCTCCTTTCTTTGCTCCTCCCTGAAATTCTTGTTAGCTTGTTGCGGATCATCTGTCAAATCCACACTGTCCCTTATTTTCCTATTAGGATTCCTGAGTCATGGCCATTCTCTAAAACACAACACATCATAAATCTTGGTGATTGCACTACCCAATTAGATGTACCTTCTCATATCCTGGCCTTTCTGTTTATTGATCTCATTTTTCCCAACAACTTTGCCATCTACTCTTTCTCAGCTGCTTCCTCCAGTGGTCATGCCCTATACCTACCTATACTGTCCAAGACAGTGGTCACTAGCCATGTGTGCTATTGAGTATTTGCAGTGTGGCTAGTGTGACTGAGGGACTGAATTTTAAATTTTATTTAATTTTAATTAATTTAAATGTAAACACAATGAAACATAAGGCGAGACCTTATGATCACATTAGAGAGGAAGGATATGTCCGCACAATAAACAAAATTCCCTTCTGGGCAATCCTGTATTTTGTGTGGTCTTTAAGGTAGTGGACACTGAAGTCTAGCAAGAGTCCAGCTCTTTCCCTGCTCCTGTCCTGCCAGTGATTGTGTACTTGACTTAGGTTCCCCCAGTCAGAAACATTATTCCCACACCCAGGACTTCAAATCCTGAAGTGATGTAACAATATGGAGATTATTGGAGTTCAAATTTCACTGCAGCATTATGAAAGCATGGGAAGAATTGTGCCTCTGGTTTAATGTTTGCTGTTGTGTAAGCTGCCTAACCCTTGTTTTTCATTTACTATCTAGCCTGGTCTTCAGCCTTTCCATGATTCTATGAATTCCTGATTTTCATCCAGATAAACAGAGTCCATTTTATTGCTGGTGACCAAGAAGTCTATAATGCAATACAGAAGGCAACATGTGGCATATAGAGAACTAATTCTATACAAGTACAATTAAGAAACTATCATTATGAAACAGGTGATTGGCAAGGTCCCATTGAGGAAATAAAACTTTGTATTGACCTTTGAGAGCTTGATAGGAATTAAAGGAGTCCAGAAAAACAAAAAGGGAGAGCATTCCAAAGAGAACATTATCAGGTGAGCACAGAGGTATAGCTGTACATACAAGTATATACTGGGGAGAGAGGCAAATGAATGGTGTTAGGGAGTCAGGAGGGTTAAGATATTGAACGGTTATTGAAAAGTCAGATTTTGAAAACTCTGGATGTCAAGAAGAGGATTGGGAACTTGAACTTCTATGTGAGAACAAAGGAGGTTGTGAAAAGGAATCAATATCCTGATTATGAAATAAAACTAATGAACTATATCTGCCATCACTTAAGCTTTTAATAGTAATTTGTCCTGTGCATTCCTACAGTTTATTGTTCTTTTCTGTGGCTCATAGTATAAATTGATTTGACTAATATCTTTTTCAATCTCTATCTAAAGTGCCCTTGAAAACTACAAAGCCTAGAAAGTCAAAAACTAAATTTCTCCAACTCCCTTGTAGTTACCTTCTAGATATCACTTTCTGACATCAGATGGACCCATGCAAGACTAGAATTTGGGTCTGAAGTAAATCGGAGAGAAGCAATATGAGACATCTAGTTTACTAGTGGAAATTGTGGCAGAGGCAGCATCATGGAGCCTGAAGCCAGGGGCCTTCATGGCAGCTTTCCAGTTAAACAGTTTCTTGATCATGGCAACAACAGCGGCTCCCTTGGCAGCGCAGTTCAGGAGTTTGGCTCTCATAGGCGTCCCTGGAAGCTCAACCTAGAGTCTATTTCTTTAACCTTCCCAAAGGTTTAGCAAGCCATTTAACATCCTGTAAAAAACCTTGTTCTGCTCAAACTAGCTACAGTTGATTCTATTCTCTGTAACTATCTTTGACAAATATTTGTTCTAAGTGTACCAGTTTGAAAAAAGTTTGCCATGTTACAAATAGTTTCTTAATGAATAGCATGTGTAGATTCAAAACCACTGTAACATACTTCTTTCCTTTCTAAATTGTGAAATATTAAAATTCACAGCATTATTATTGCATCCAGTGTTTTTCTGTGCTTTTAATAAAAGAGATTTTCTATTTTTCAAAATCTTATTTAGTAGGGAATATCAGTATAAAAAGAATAAATATGATGTGTATATAGTATTTTTGGTGTTTCTAAAACATTTTTCTTGCTTAATTAGAAAATTATAAAGTAATTAAATTCTGCCCAGGAAATATTTATTTGGCAAGAGTGGGTCTCAATTTTATTCAAGATGCTAAAATTAACTGATGTATTGATGATAAAATTCACCAAGAAAATTCCATGATGCTGTTGATATGATGAGGGTTTTTTAAATATGTATATATAGAGAGAGAGCCTATTTTCAGAATTCACTCAGGGACTTAAATAAAGTTCTTTTCCCCATAGCAAAAGTAAAACAGCTCCCCTAGATCACTCATAGTAACAAAAATGTACCACTTGTTTTACAAAAAAGTAATTTGTTTCTAATTACAGAAATATTTCAGTGGTTGACAAATAAAATAGTAATGCTGCTGGTTGTTGACACTGCTTTTTTATTGTTTTGTTTTGTTTGTGAGGCTAGGGTGCAGTGGCAGGATCATAGCTCACTGTAATCTCGAATTCCTGGGTTCAAGTGATCCTCCTTCCTCAGCCTCCCAAGTAACTGAGACTACAGGAGCACTACGCCATGCCGGCTAATTTTTAAAAATTTTTTGTAGAGATGAGGTCTTGCTATGTTGCTCAGGCTGGTCTCAAACTCCTGGTCTCAAGCAATCCTCCTGCCTTGGCTTCTCAAAGCACTGGGATTACAAGCATGAGCCATTGGCCCCGGCCTGACAATGTTTTTAAAACGAGAAGAACTAAAAAAAAAAAAAATTTTGTCCAATATCTGAATACTACTGCCTTATCCTTCAACATATAGTAAATATTGGGTATGTGGGTATGCTGGTTTCTATCCTATTATTGGGAAAGCATAGAAAACTGATTCTAGTATGTTTTTGCTTTTAGCAGCATGGTTTAATAATTTTGAAAAAGTATTACGAAATGGAACATTAAGCATACTATGTATATTTCAGATTTATAGGACTATATCATACATCATAGGTACATACATTGCTTGTGAATGCATTAGAAAATCTTTATTACAATGTGTCCCTGTTTTCTACTTGTTTAAAGCAGTAACTAAACACATTCCAGTAAGATCAAACTAATTTCTCCATGCATTGTCATGGTGCTCCTTAGATATTTAACACATACTTCTATTGGTTTAAATATTAAGTATCATATTTATCTTAGATTATTGTGTTTTTTATAAGTGTTTTTGGCAAATATGTCAACAGATGTTGAAGAGATGACACCTTAAAAATAGAAACCTGTAGGCAGAAATAAGTAAAAAACAAAAGTCAATTTAATAAAGTATTTATGAGGCACCTGCTATGCACATTGCATTGACTTAGAATCTATGTCCATAGAAAACTTCACCTAAACAGCTCAACAAAGAAAAACAGATGAAGAGGGAAAAAAAATACTCTTAAATCTGAAACACACTCCAAGCTTGTTTGATCATAGAGTTTCTCACACGATGAGCTTTGCACCTAGGCCTCAGGGCCACTTCCAGATATCCTCAGGGAGGAGGAAAATATGCAGTCACTCTGAGCCTAGATACCTAACTGCATGACCCTCCTCTTATAAAATTCTTTTTCATTCTGAAGGTGAGTCTGCTTCCTGGAATTTATGCTCAAATGCAATTTGGAGATCTTAAAAACATAATCTCCTTAACTTAAACATTTTGCATTTGCATGAGGCACCGGGGAATATGAAATGATGCCCTAATTGAAACATGACTTAATAAGCAGTCCCTGAAACCAGGAGAGCCGCTGAACTGTAATCCCAGCTTTCATACCACTTGCTGTGTTTCTTTAGTTTAATTGAATAATACACGAGAATGTTAGTCCCCCCATTTGTCGAAAGAAATAAACAGTGAAGGCACCAGTCACTGAAAAATTGAATTATTAAATAGTTAATTTTTTGCCATTTCATAAGGATGTACTATATATAAAGTCAGATTTACTGAAAATGGGACTTGCTGCCTGGAAAGCCTCTTCTAGAGTGGAAAATTCTAGCAAAATTTACAGATTATAGTTGTTGGTTATTGATTTCTGAACCTATTGGTATATTTATTTGAGTAATATGCTAATTGGTAATTCAATAAATTAAAATGAAATGAGCCATTAAGAAGAACTAAGCAGATCTGTATGTACTAATACAAAATAACTCACCAAATATATTATTAAATGAAAAATAGCTATGTGTTATGTACAGCGTATTCTATGAATTGTTCTTAAAAAGAGATGAGAGATATTCTGACCCAGCCACATGGTGATAAGTTTCTCTGAGTGCCTAAGACAGCATTTATTTCATCTTCAGAAATATAGCATCTCTCTCAATACGTGGTTCAAATTAGATGATAAATAAGTGTCTTTTTAAACTATGAATGTCCTCTCTAGAATGCCATTCAAGCATTCCACAAATAAAATAAAAAAATTATATCCAAAATTAATCAAAATATTATAAATCATAATATTTATTACTATAAATATTATATTTTTAAGAGATTCTGAAATTGTGAGCCAGCAAAATGCTGAACCATTAAGGAAAGAATTAAGTAAACTGCATTATAATCTCTTTATGAAATATTGTGAACTATTAAAATTAGTTTTAAAGATTAGCAATAAATAAAAATACATAGTAGAACAAAGTGTCTATTAAAAGTGAACAAGCATATAGCCTACGATCAAATAATTGCCTTACAAGTTATATAGAGTACAAAAATGTATACATATATATTCACTAAAGACAGGGATGGGAATTTTCATAGCAACATTATTTTCATAACAACAGGAATATTATGTAGCCATAAAAAGGAATGAAATCCTGTCATTTGCAACAATATGGATGGAACTGGAGAACATTATGTTAAGTGAAATAAGCCAAGAACAGAAGGACAAAACTCTTTATTTTTTATTTTACTATTAATATATAAGAGAAGGATCCATTGGCACCATCACATCTTTTAGTATAATAATTTGCATAAGAAATATATTATTGTCAACCTTCTAAGCATAAAATAAGGATTAGAAATTAATTCAATTGGGACTCAACTAAAATAATAGATCACAGTTTTAAAAGTCACTTAAAAGTATCATGGTCTTTTCTAACCATGGTGGTCACTTTCAGATTTGGGCAACACCCTTAAACCCTGTCTCTGAAGGTAGCTATATCACTGGACACCATAGTTCATTGAGCGCCCATTTGACCAGCTCTTACAGCCAACTGGACCAACTGCACCTCTGTTGTCTACAAGTGGAGGCAGTAACAAGCCAGCACATAACACTGGGTGTGTCCTTTCCCAGTATCTTTGTGCACAGCTCTGTGCTACACTCTGAGAAACAACACTTGAGTGAAAGAGCAGCCTTTAACTTCAGACATTAGTTGAGCCCCCAGGAGCCAAGACCTATCAGCAATAAAGGTGGAATGCCCTGGCTAGAGGTGATGCTGGCAAGAGATGGAGAAAGATGACTATAAAACAGCAGGAACCAGCGATGACAGTAAGAGCCACAGGAAGAGACACTGTGAGCTGTTCACTTGGTATAATGACTATCCCAAGGTGAATACATAAAAGTAACAAATCATGACATCTCATTATGTGCTGGCTTCAGTGTCAGCCCTCAGTCAGCATGGCTGACTGACACAAGATAAAAATAAAACCAACAATAAAAATCCCAATTCCCTTGGTCTCTGACACCTCAGAGTGGTAACTGCTTATGGACAAGACAGCTTTGGTCTTTGACAGCATCAATTACTTCAAATAATAAAATGTCATTTAACAAGTGGTTTAAATAGTTTGAAGACTCTGCAGTAACTACTTCAAAATAAAAATCCTACCTCTTGTGTTTTATCTTATCTGAATACTGCAACTAGTAGAGAATAGAGTAGCTAAAATGCTAACCCTGCAAACACCCTCAGAGAACATTTGGAAACTATCAAATGTTCAGTCAGATACCCAAACAGTTTGTCTCCCCATCAAAAGTGAAGGGCTTGTTCCTCTTTTTTCTATGGAAGACAATTTGTGGAAAGCAACTAATATTTCTGTTGTTTACAAAGCAGCATCTCTTCTTCCTGTACAAAAATAATATTTCTTTACTTATTTCACAGAAAACTCTCCATGATCTCTCACTACACACACAATAAAGCTCAGCTCAGGAACTCAAGTCCGTCCTAGGAAACAAGTTGCTATGCTCCATATTCAAGGAGTGAAATAAAAAGAAATTGCACATTTAAATTCAACTGATGGCAAAAAGATTTGACTGTCCGAGTATTTAAAATATTACAAAGTGAAATCACCATTACCAAAATGAAAACAAAAATTCTTTTTGAAAAATAAACCCAAGGCTGAAAATTTAGATTGGAAATCATCTAACAAGAGAGTACTCTATAAAATATTCATAATAAATTCATTTAAGGACACGGTTTTAGAATTATATAATAATTGTCTGAAACTTAACTGTATTTTTCAGTGTCTTTTAATTCTTCCATTCAACAAGTATGGCTCAGGACCTACTATCTACAGATAATATGCTAGTACTAGAGGATAAAAAGACAAACCAGAAGTAATCAAAGCCTCCACAAGTTTATAGTCTAATAGGTAAATTGCCAGATACCAAAAATTCATGTGATTTTATTATGAGTGACTTCTATGGGCCTGACACTGTACCAGATGCCAAGGATATATATTAATATTCTAGATTTTAGGAGCTCACAGTAGAAACAATCAAACAAGTTATAAAATAACATCATAAGGGCTAAAGAAGAATTATATAAAATATATACTATAAAAACAAAGAAGAAAAATGGCTAATTAAGCCACCCAAAGAAATCAGAGGGAACTGATTACCTCTAGCACTTGGCATTTGAGTTGAACTTTAAAGGATGGGTGGAGTTTCACCAGGGAGAGAATGCGGTTGATGGCAGAGAGGATATTTCAAGCAAAATGAACAGTAGATTATATTATAGAAACATGAGAAATTAGGAGGATCATAGATACTGGGATCCAGTTTTTGCCTCTTGACCTAATAAAATTACTTTATAGCACTCCCATTCACTCTCAAAAGTGGTATCTTTTGGGCAATACAGTATACAGTCAACCTAATGAAACTGCATATGATAGTTCAGAATTACTGGGACCTTGGACATATTGGAGAAGATGAATGAGAATAAAGAAGCATTCTAAGGAATAAAGATTTTTTTTTTCTTCCTGTAGGCAATGGGGAGGCATCAGAAATGTTTAATTGGGAATATACCAGAATATGTGCATTTTAAAGATAAGACAGTTGGCATTTAGAGACTGGACTGAGAAGTAGGGCATGAATAGAGTCAGATGTTATAGAACTTAATGAAGGTATTAATGGACAAGAAAATCTAGGTCCTGGTGAAATCAATAGGACCTTAAAGACTGACAATAAAACAAGACCGCTAGGACAGCCTCTTTTCTCATTCCCCTTTAAAGCTGTTTCTAAACTTTTATCATGTCCTTGAAGCCCCCAACCATGTGAGCCAGGCTCCAGGTTAGGATCTAGAAACATGTCCCCTAAGCCCCAGCTTCAAAATTTTTCCTATTTTTCTCTTGTGTCTTCAATCTCCCTCTTCACCTGTATAAGCTTATTAAATATACTCATTTCTCCACCTCTTAAAAAAAGGCTTTCCTCCTAAGGTATTGCTCATTTCTATCATGCTTTTCATATATATATATATATATATATATGTATATATATATACACATATATATATATGTCTTGGAGAAGTGGATTATATTCACCATCCACAACCCTCTACTATCTCTACTTTTAAGCAAATAAAAACAGTAACAATAACAACCATAATAATAATAACTAGAATGGATTGAGCACTTAACTAGGTACCAGACAAAATGCTTTACATGTTCTGACTTATCAATCTTCTCAAGAGTAATCCATAGTGTATGCACTATTACTATTTTTTTTTTTTTTTACTGAGGAAGAATAGATTTAGTAAACTTGAATAACTGAGTCTTTAAAAATGAGGCTTAGAGAGGTAATCAAACTTGCCATCAAATTGGCACTAACTGATCAACAGTATGATGCTCACATAGTAGTAATATTCTTCAGGGATTGCGGCATTGGGGGTGGGTAAACTCACAACTAATGGACGTGGTGAGCATTGTAGGGGGAAAAGCCACACCTCAAGTCATGGTTTGGGTGTGACAAAGTCATAACATGTAACCAAAATGTTTGTACCCCCATAATATCCTGAAATAAATAAATAAATTAAATTAAAGGCAGTTTCAGGCTAACTTACTGCATTAATGAGACTGTCCTATTGACTAGACTTGTATGGAACAGGAAATAAACTTCCTTCTTTTTTACCTTAAAAAAAAAAAAGAGCTACTCTCTGAGGAACATCAGTCAAAGGGGCCTCAGTCATCACACTGATTGGCCATACACTGATGACTCATACTGTAAATAATTCAAGAATTGACTCTTCTCCACCAAGAAGAAAATAAATAAAAAAACACTGGACTTAAATGGGACTCTAGAGCAAATAGGCCTAACAGACATTTACAGAACATTCTACCACAAAACGCTGAATATACATTCTTCTCATCAGCACATGAAACATTCTCTAAGATTGATCACAACTTAGGCCACAAAACATGTCTCAACAATTTCAAAAAAATAGAAATTATACCATGTATCTTCTCAGACAATAGTGGAATAAAATTAGAAATCAACTCCAACAGAAACACTCTAATCTACACAAAGTCATGGAAATTGAACAACCTACTGCTGAACGACTATGGGTCAAGGAGGAAATTAAGGTGGAAATCAAAAGATTCCTCAAACTAAATGACAAGGGGGACACAGGTTATCAAAATCTGTGGGATTCAGCAAAAGCAGTCCTAAGGGGAAAATTCATAGTCTCAAAATGCCTACATCAAAAAGACAAAGACAGAAAGTTCACAAATCCACAATAAAGAATCATCTCAAGGAAGTAGAAAAAGAAGAACAAACCAAATCCAAACCTACCAGAAGAAAAGAAATAACTAAAGTCAAAGCAGAACTAAATGAAATCAAAAATAAACAAACAAACAAAATAATACAGAAGATTCATGAAACAAAAAGTTGGTTCTTTGAAAAGATAAACAAAATTGATAGATCTCTCTCTAGATCAACCAGAAATAGGAAAGGACCCAAATTGAGAAACAACTCAATCAGAAAATGGAAAGAAGATATTACAACTGATACTACAAAAACACAAAATATCATCTGTGAATATTATAACAATCTCTATGCACATAAACTGAAAAATGTCAAGGAAATGTACAAATCCGTGGAAACACACAGCCTCCCAAGGCTCAATCAGGAAGAAATAGAACTCCTGAACAGACCAATTACAAACAACAAAATTGAAGGAGCAATAAAAAAATCTTCCAGAAAAAAAAAATCCTGGCCCAGATGGTTTCACAGCCGAATTTTATCAGGCCTATCAAAGAGGAATTGGTACCCATACTGCAGAAATTATTTCATAACACAGAGAAGGAAAGAATCCTCCCTAACTCATTCTAAAAAGTCAATATCACCTTGATACCAAATCCAGGAAAGGGCACAACAACAACAACAAAAAACTGTAACCAATATCCCTTATGAATATAAATGCAAAAATCCTTAATAAAATTCTAGCAAACTGAATTCAGCAGCACATCAAAAAAATAATCCACCACAACCAAGTGGGCTTTATCCCAAGGAAGCAAGCATAGTTCAACATACATAAATCCATAAATGTGATTCACCACATAAACAAAAGCAAACACAAAGATCATATGATCATTTCGATAGATGCAGAAAAAGCATTTGACAAAGTTCAGCACCCTTTTATGATAAAAACTCTTAATAAAATAGTCATAGATGGAACATATCTCAAAATTACAAAAGCCATATATGACAAACCCACAGCCAACATCACACTGAATGGGGAAAAGTTGAAAGCATCCCACTCATAACTGGAACAAGACAAGGATGCCCATGGGCTTTTCTCTTCTAAGTTCCAGGCGCATGTTTGGACCTACTGCCTATAGGGTATTTCCACTTGAATGGTATGCTGGAAACCCATACTCTCCATGCATAAAACTGGACCTATAATTATTCCTTCCAGTAGGCCCTCTCCGAAAACCTTCTGGAAAGCTACAACTAGGTACTTGAGAGTAAACCTTGATTTTCTTGCTTCTCTATGTCCCTTCCTTCTTTCTTCAGCCTCCACTACCAACTGTCCTCTTCTATGGAGCATGAGATGTACCTCCAAAATCATTCTCCCAGCCATGCCTTCCTCTCCCTTCACTGCCCAAATTCAGCCCCACATTATCTCTGGACTCTAACATTACTATGCTCACACATTTCAATCTCTCAACATCTCCAATTCCTCCTCAACACACCAATCATAGTCATCTTTCCTATATAGCTCTGATCTTGTCATCTCCATGCTTAAGACTTTTAAAGGCTATAAGCTTAGCTCAAATGTCAGTCCTTTTTGAAATTTTCAAATTGTTCTCCCTGCCTGAAAGGGAATTAGTCATCACTACCTCCAGAGTTTCCATCTTCATTCATATGCTAAGACAATATTTAACACATTTATGATGTGTAACCCTGTGTGTTGTGTTTCTCCCCCTCAGCCTAGATTGTGTCTGCCTTGATGGTGTCTGGTCTTATTCACTTGTGTATACTCAGCATCAATCGTAGTGCTTAGCATCCATGTTAAATAAGTGTTCATTTCATTCATTAATTTAGAAATGAATAGATGATAATCATACAATATCATGCCCATGTGCTGAAACAAGCACTAATCATACTTTTTTTTTTCAAATATAAGGACATTCATAAGGTATTTTACTACAAATATTTCTACTAGAAGGAAAATGGTAGTGAGAAACTGTGGCTGGGATTTCTAGCCTCAAGCAGAAGATGCCAAATCTCACAAAAACTTTGCTACAAAGAGATTTTTTCAGACCAGGCTTATATTCTGAAACGGTGTATAGGTCAGATAACTAGAAGATCAGCTGCTCTACGCATTCCTAATTTGAAGACTTATCTGACCGTTTCTAAGGTTGTGTCTTTCTATCTCTTTTTGCTTTATCCTTTGCACCCCCATCATTGAGAATGTTAACAGCCTTTAAAGAAATCAATATCCTGCCATGAGGCTCTCACAAGGAGTACAGCACAGGTCTGGCAGGTGCGTCATTATAGTGCTGGTTATGGAAACAGCTGCAAACCTTTCCCAGGGACATCAGCTGGTATGCAAAAGGGCAGAATGTGGCCTTAAGATGAAACTGAATGCAAAGTCAAAATTAATTTAACTTATATTTTATTTATGACTCAATGAATTAATAATCAAGGATATTTGCATGGGCAAGTTTTTAAAGCAGGGTTCTTTGATTCAATTAGTATTTCCCTTCAAAAGATACTTAAAATGTTGGCATAATGGAGCACATTAAAATAAAATCCAAAAATCCATTTGTGAAAATTCTTTATACCTAAGACAGGTATTACCAATTCACATTAGTGAGTAGATAGCAAATGACACTATACTTCCTTCCACAAACTAAAGTCTATCCATGACATTTTGTTTTGATGAAATTCTCTTGTTATAAAATTAGAGCCTCTGACCTAAAGCAATATCGTTAAGCATCATTTTTCTAATTCATGTCCAAGAAGTCTTTTCCAATGAGAATCTAATAAGGTTCAAGAGTGATGAAGCAAGTAGGAATATAACACTGTTTATGTATCAAGAAACTGAGACATATCGAGTAGTTCTTGATTTCCCAAAAGATGCAACTAATATTACTAGTGAATGTGAAGCAACTTTGAGCCACTCCACATCTTTAATTCCTGTTTGACATGTGTATGTCAAGATTTTTTTTCCAATTATTTTCACATACATTCACATACAGAAATAAATGACCATTTTTGAGGTTTTGTATTTATATCATGCTGAAAACATTATTCTGAAACTTATTTTCACTTAATCTTGTCTACAGTTAAGAACAACCAACCAAGAGTCAAATTCTATCTCTGCCCTTTTATCACCTGTGTAAGCCAAGTCACCCTTTCCCCCTTCAATCTGCTCTCTACACAGTGTCAGCATGACTCTATTGAAACATAAGGCAAATTGTGTCATCCCTCTGCTTAAAACCCTGCAATGGCTCCTCCTCATGCAGAGTCAGAACCAAACTTCCTCATTGTTTTCTCATCTGGAAGGTAAGAATAATATTACCTCTCTCGTAGGGTTTTGTAAGGTTTAAATGAAAATCTTTTAGAACAGTGGGTGATACATGGCATGAAGTCTACATGTATTGGCTTATTCGTATTATTGGAGGTTATCATCTCTCTTTTTCTTCTTAATTACGGAACATTATTCCAAATTCTGGAATCCCTAGGGATTACCTTCATCTGGAATACCCTGGGGATCTCCTCTCTCTCTTAATTTCAAATGCCATTCACACACTGACAGCTCTCAAGTTTATGTCTCTGAGCTGGACCTCTCCTCTCAACTCCAAACTCACATATAAAGCCACCTATTCTACACCCCTAACAGGATGTCTCATACATATCTCAGACTCAGCATGTCAACCTGTGCTCCTGACCTCCCCCTGCCCAGCCACTCCTCTTGCTCTTCCTCTTGATGATCAGGCTAAAGCTCTTGGAATCTTCTCCATATCTCTCCTATATCTCTCACCTCACATCCTATCCATGAGGAAATTTTAGTGGCCCTAACTTCCATACACATATATCCAGCATCCATGCCCTTGTCACAACATCAACCACCACAACTGTGCTCACACCTACAGTCATTCTTAACTTGTTACTTACAATCGCCTCCAAACTGCTTCCCTTGCTTTCACCCTTGCCCCCTTCAGTCTGCTCTCTACACAGTGTCAGCATGACTCTATTGAAACACAAGGCAAATTGTGTCACCCCTCTGCTTAAAACCCTGCAATGGCTCCTCCTCATGCAGAGTCAGAGCCAAAGTCTTCACAACAGCTACAAGCCTTACCTACAAAATTAACCTCACTTCTGACCTTATCTTTTTGCTCACTCTGCTCCAGTTAAATGGCCTCCTTGCTATTCCATGAACCACCAGGCATGCTTTCACCAGAGGGTCTTTGGACTTCTTCGAACCCTAAGTAGATGTTCTTTCCCCAAATATCCACATGGTTGCCTCCCTCACATCCTTCAGGTATTTGTTCAAATGCCACCTTCTGACACACAGAATGGTATAATAGACGTTGGAGACTTAAAAGCAAGGAGGGTGGGAGGGTATGAGGGATGAAAAATTATCTATTGAGTACAATGTACACTATTCAGATAATGGGTACACTAAAAGTTCAGACTTCACCACTATACAATATATACAGATAATGGAATTCAATTTGTGACCCCCAAATCTATTGAAATAAAAAAAATTGCCACTTTTTGATTGAGGCCTCTCTGATCATACTATTTAAAATTGCAAACCATTCTTCCCATGTTCCCACCTCACCTTGCATTTCCTCTCATTCCCTGTTCTCTTTTTTACCATAATACTTACTATAATCTTTTTCAGTACTTTACTTTTTAAATTTTTGTTTCTTGCCTATATCCCCCATTATAATGTAAGCTCCTGACAGAAGATATTTTTGTCTGTTTTGTTCAATGCTTTAACTGCAGTGCCTAGGATAGTACCTGATACATGCTATTAATACTAATAGCTACTCAGAAATATCAATAATAATATCAGTAAATATTTGATAAATAAATTTCAAGGTGCTATGATTTATTTACCCATTCCCTTGATGACTAAACATTTAAATTGTTTCCTGCAATGTACAAATCTGTGTCAACATTTCCCTAGAGTATATCATCAAAAAGTAGAAATGCAGTCAAATATTTGTACAAATTCATTTTAACAGTTACTGCCCACTTGGCCTCCAAAAAGTCTCTAACAGCTTGTATTTCAAAGAACAGTATATAAAATAACTCCCTCAAAATCCACCTCTCATATTTGTGGTTTTTAATCTTCAGTTCCTTTTCTGTGGAAGATCCTCTCTGTTCTCATCCCCACATTATTCCCTGGTGAAATTTTACCCATCTTTCACAACCCAACTCAAACCACCATGCCTCAGAGGGAATCAATCCACTCTCCCTATTCTGAGTAGAAACCAGAAATCTGAATTTTTATTTGGCACTTCAGGTGACTCAACCTTTTTTGATTCATAGCACACACCTTAAGGAATAAAGTTGTAAAGAAATACTAAGGAAAGTACTAGGACCAAGCATTGTAGACTTATACCCTTACATACTATCCATCATTCTTACAGGTAGGTTTGTTAAAAATCTTGGTATTATTAGGTAATCTTCCCAAAAGCTCACAAATATCAGCTAATTGACTCAGTAAACTATACTTCAACATTACACTTGAAGATAAGGAATTTACTGACTATAATTTATCCGATTTAAATTAAGTTAAAGAACTCAGAATAAAGTTTCTTGTGGTTTTAGTGCTATGTCTCAACTTACTGAAATATGAGGCAGAAGAGTTCATGTGGCTTTCATATGGGAGGGAACAGGGAAGGGGGCATGCTGTCCAACACCTATACACATCAAACACACAGAATATATAGAACAGATGTTCTCATAAATGCCCATTTTATAAAGATGAAAAATAAGTTTCATTGTGGTCAAGAAACTCACTCAAGTACACCCAATCCTAGTAACTGGTGGAATTCAGATTTTTAACCCAGATCTTTCTGGCTCAAAACTTAATGCTTTTTTTCCAATATACCACATTGCCTCCCATGTACTCCAAAAAGTATAACTTAATGTGTAAAAAACAAATTATGTTTCTTGAGATGAAAAGTTATCTAACACTATCATTTAATAGTTGTGTGATCTACTGCTCATCTTTCTGGGCTTCAGCTTCAGATGAAAGTAATGTATGGAAAAAAAACCAACAGCGCTTACTGAAAGGAAGCCTATAGGAGCAATATCAACAGGCGGTATCTGTCAAGAGATGCCAAAGATGATGATTTCATTTGCCACTCACCAGTGCCCCCAGATGAAGACTGTCATGCACATGGTCTCTCCAAAATGCATGGCCAGAGAAATGCTTAGAATGAGAGCCATATTCTGCTTTGGTACTAGCAAACAATGAGACAAAGTACTTAAGACTGGTATCATAGTGCCTCAGTCAAGTCCTGGCTCTACCACTTTACTAGCTATTAGAAATCTGAAAAATGTTCAAGCTCTCTCAACCTCAGTATCTCATCCACAAAATGAGAATAACAGCATTAGGTCTATCTCGATGTTCCCCAGTCCTGGGTTCCCAGTGTCAAGAGTGAGTACTGGTACTGAGTTGAGCCAATGATGGAATGATCACAAATACAAAGCAATACCACACACACAGTTTATTACAGGAAAGAAAGAAACTATACAAAGTAAAAGTAAAGAAAGAAGCTACATTCTAGAGAGAGGAATGGTTTGGTCTCTACAAGTGGAGAAAGACGTTCAGGATTTCCAGGTGGTTTCCTTTTATTGGCCTGGCTGGGGGGGGAGAGTTTACAGGAGGTGTGGGCTATTACCAAATGATTATCAGGTGTTCTGTGTTTTCCTGCAGTCCTTTCCCCTGATTGGTGCTCCCCCCACCAACTTCTCTGCCCCTAGAAACTACCCTACTGGCCTGTATCTGCCACCTGCAGATTTGGTCCCTGCCTAACAATAGTGCTTCACTCATGGGGGAATTAAATAAGCCAATGCACCTAAAGTGCTAAGTGAACTGCCTGCCAATCAACAAATCTTGGTTATTATTACCTATTGCTATTATACCACAGTGTAGTCAAGTAGTCAATACAGGCATTTAAATTTTCCATTCATTTGCAAACAGAAACAAAATTCAATATGTTTATTTATCATGGGCCAAGCCAGCAGAGTGTGTGTGTTCTATCTCCACTCTTGTAAAGGCCTGGAGTTTGACTTAAGGTTTCAGTTTGTGTTTATTTGGTGTCATATAACTATTATCTAAATAAAATCTTCAGGGAACTAGTAACTTTGCATTTTGTGTGAGAATAGAAATATATGATCTTATCTAAGTTGACAAACTTGTTATTTGCTCTTTTTACTTTGAGTAATAGTACTTGCAATATTCAATTTATCTATATAACAAAAATATTGCTTACCTAATATTATAATCACTCTCAACTTTTTATGCTCCATATGACAATATCTATAAGAGGTTTTCTTTTAAGCATTAAGATACTATAAGCAATCATGATTTATAATAAACTGATACCTGTTTTCATATGAAAAGTTTCTATGAAATGTTAATGGTAGAATCAAAGCTTATGCTATTTAAAACAGCAAAGATATATATGTACATTGATATATTTTTAATAAAGAAAAATTCATAATACCATCATTTTAAACAAATCTAAGAAATCTGATATTTGCTTTTATATTCTACATATTGCGTAGGGATTATTGAATACCCACACTATACACTATCTTTGTAAAATATGCATTTAATCCTCATACAAGACTAGAGTTTAGTTTATATTTTAAAATCAAAGTCAATTATGTAAAAAAAAATTTCCAGTAAATTCTATTCACCGGAAGCCCTAATTAAGCAACTGAATTAAACCACTGCTTGATCTGGTTAATTTTAAAGCATATGTGATCCACATTCAATATTTTTTGGATGAAAGAAAATTATCATTTAACTTAGATTTGACGAAAGCAAGTAAATTTATTCATTCCCACAACAAAAAGTTTGTAGAAAGAGGCATTATATTTATACCTCATTAAGAGGTACTATGGTGTCCCATGACTTTTTGGAAAGCTCAAGTATTTTGAGATCCATTTTTCTGAAAGATAATAAGTGATTTTGAATTAAGTCAGGAAAATAACACGGTTTAAAGTTACCATTCTTGTTGGGATGCCAATAATGTGAATCAGCTGCCTGATATCTGTAAACCACAGAAGGTGCCAAAAGTGTGTTAGTCTCCATTTCAGAAGCAAACTTGCTTAATACAAAGCATGTGCAAGAGTAAACAAATAATCCACCTTTAGAGTTTCCAAAAATAAATCTAAGAAGAGTAAACTTTTCACATTGTTAGCTACTGTTAATTACAAGTTACTTTCATCTACCACCTCAAAATACCTTGGAAAATAGATGAAAGCTATTCAAGACCTAGTTCATTCATTTTATCTAACTTTATTTATCAAACAATCTGTGTTTGCCCACTTAACATTCTATTTGTAAAATGTTGCAAAGCAAGTTTATATTAGAACATTAGGTTGCTTTTGTAAACAGCAAGTTTCTCAGTTGTCACTATGGAGGACAAATGGAGTATCAAATTAAATTTTTCATATTTATTTTCTTATAAGACCTAAACTTACATTTCAGTGACTTTTATTCAAACTCACTACTGCTGAATTGCAAAATGTTGTCTTTGTCCTTAAGACCATGACAGAGAACTTTATCTGCATTCAAATTGCCTGCTGGTTTGTGGTATTTCAATAATAAAACAGCAGGATTGAAGGCTCATGATGAGAAATCTGACTAATTACCTGTTAGATGATAGATGGTTGTAACTCGGCAGTGCCAGTCACTGAAAACAAAACACTTCGAGATATCAATCAGCTTCCTGACAAATCCAATTTCCCTCACATTCAGTGGACAATAAATGGGAATTTTATCTCTACATCTACATAGCACAGAGTTTTAACTTTAAAATATGCGTAATGATATTTTAATAAAGTACATTTTTAAGTAAATTAGTATTTAAATACCTGACATATTCATATTTCAATCTTGCAGCTTTTAAATAGATAGATGGTGGAAATAATTAACATTGTAAATCTGTATTGTATTCCATTGCAGAGGGCAAGGTGTACTTAATAGTAGTTTTCCTATTTTCTTTCTACATTTACGTTTAACTCAAATTATTCACAACAACTCTAATGGCTGCGTTCACTCTTCACTTTTTAAAAAAATTTTGTGGTAAATGAGTTGGATGAACATTCTACATGAGATTCAAAAAGCAGAATGCCCAATTAACACTGCCACATACCAGCATGTGGGCAGAGTTTAAAGTAAAGAGGGACTGAAGCATGGAAATTGAAAGCAGACAAGGGAAACACCTTTTTCTCCCTTATAAGGAGTGATTACATAGTCAGCATTTGAAATTTATGGTTAACCCTAACAAGTTGTAACCCTCAATATTTTATTCTGTGTTAAAGCCAAGAAAATTCAAGGTGACAGAAGAATGGAGAATGGAAGAGAGATTGTTTGCATCTATTTATACAAGAAAAATGAATTTTGTCTGCAAAGATCAAAAAGTTTGATAGTACAAAGTCTGCAACTAGGCACTTTCAAAGGATGCAATTTCATTACAAGAAAATTTGGCAATAACTGATCTTTTGTACCCCCATAATGAGCTGAAAAACAAACAAAAAATAAAAATAAAAATAAAAAGAAGCAGAAATCTACTTTAGGAATATTTCTAATAATTATCCTCAGACATCTCTATTAATGCTCACTGCAGTATTATCTTTAATAGAAAAAAATTTTTTTTAATTGGAAATAAGGTTTCTCCATAGGAAGAATGGAGATGGAGGTGATGTGAGGTGATGAATATGTTAATTAGCTTGATTTAAGCATTCTGCAATGTATGTATATAAACATTGCTTTGTGCATCATAAATGTATACAATTTTTGCCAATTAAAAAATAAATGATTTTTAAATGCAATCAAAACAAAAATAAATGCTATTTTGTTAATAAATAAATAAATAATAAAATACGTATATCCATGCAATAGAACATTATGTAGCAAAACATAGTCTTTAAAAAGAATGAAGTACACAGATATGTGCTATTTTGGAAAGCACTACTCAAAACACAATTTACATGAAAATAAGTCAATTGCATCTGAACTTTTGAAAGCGATATAAAAACAAATATATATTTGATTGTGAATAGAAAATTTATGGATTAATACACAGAAAATTGCTAGCTGTAGATGCCTTTGGGAGAGAAGTCTAGAGGCCTACGATAGAAGGAATCCTTACTTCCTATTTAATAGTCTCTTGCATTGTTTAAAATTGTATTATACCATTTATCCTTTTTTCAATAATAAATGGACAAATGAAGAAAGAAAGAATACATACATACATACTTACAAACATTCACACAGTGGATCTGTTTTACTCCAAAAATCCAATTCTTTCTAACTGTTCCACAGTCAAAAACTTAGAGGTGGGGGTGGAGGTAAGTTTTTTACAGCAGCCTGTATCCTGCATTTTTCTAACATAAATATGAGAACAAAAACAAAAGACATGGCCAGGGTTGATACTAATAAACTGAACTTGAACTTGATCATCCCTGAGGCTGACTGCTTGGCTGTGGCCTAGTCTGTGACTAAGAATTGTGACTGATTGAGGGGTAGAGTATCTAATGCAAGTCACCTGAGAGAATGAAAGGTCATTCTGGCAGGGAAGCGCACCAGGCTTATACTCCACCTACCCAGCCAGGCAAATAAGGGGATGTACAAGGACTAAAGAATTTAGAAACGTTCAAAAAGCAGGAAACTCATCCCCAACTGAACCTATACTAGAATGTTTTGAAGATATTGGAGGTATCTCCTTTTTCCAGGACAGTAAAACACATGTTGGTATACACATACACACACACACACACACACACACACACACGGTTTTGTCCTTTCATGCACTCCTTGCAGGACAAGAGTTAGACACCTGCAAAAATCAGACAAAATCTAGAAATGACCAAATGCGCTGTCAGGGCTAATTTTGCCAATAAAAGGAATGTCTTCAACCAACACATGATTAAGATATATATCTCTCCACTAAAGGCATCAGCACATTAAATATTAATACAAAATCAAAAGTATAAAGTATAAAAACCTTTTGTCCTAAAGTGATGGAAAATTGAAATAGAGATTGGACATATAATGACAGGCCACTTTGGAATGATGAGGTACAGAGAGCAGAGATAAATTCAAAGAGGAAAGAGGAGATTTGAAGTAAAATTTTTATTTGTTTCCAAATTTTACCCAAAGCCAATCCAGGCCAAATTTTTAGGTACAACAGGGCTACAGACACTTGAATCAATAGCTAGAAAAAGTGTAGTTCCTTTTACCTTGTACCATCCTTTATTTAATTAAATGTATATATACATATATATCTTTTTTCAGAATATATTTAAAGATTAACTATGAAAACTAAAAAGTATTACAAAATGATATTAAATAGGAAAAATAAAAATAATTTTATCTCATATGAGGATGTAAGCAATTGATATTCTTACATTTCTGGTGGGAAATCTAAATGGTGCTTTTTTTTAGTTTCTACAAAATTAAACCTATACTTACCATATCAACCAATAATTCCACTTTTAAATTTATCTATTCAAAGAAAATAAAACATATAACCAATAATAACTTGTACTAAAATGTTCATAGCACATTTATTCCTAATATCTCAAAACTGGAAACAATATATACAGCCATCAACAAGTATATGAAGAAACAAATTGCATATTTATACAATTGAATACTGTGCAGCAATAAAAAGGAATAAACTACTGATATAAGGAACATTATGCTGAGAAAATAAATTCATATGCAAAAGAATGCATACTGTATGCTTTCATTGATACGAAATTCTAGAAAAGGCAGAAGTAATCTATACTGACATAAAATATATAAGGATTTTCCTGGTCTAGAACTGCAGGGAATTAATTGAAAGGGAGTGATGAAATGTTTTTTATGTCTTGATTGTGGAGGTTGTTACATAGGTATATAAAGTTGCGAAAAGCTCTTGAAACTTTTTGAAACATGTATTTAAAATGAGTGCATTTTATTGTATGTATATTTTACCTCAATAAAGTTAATTTTTAAAACAAAAAAATGGCTATGCTAATAAGTAAAACTGTTTGGCAATTATCTGCCCTTATAGTTAAGAAGAGATTTGGAAGCAAAATGGATTAATAAAAGTAGTTTAATTTACTGAGTGGTAGAACTGTGGCTAAAACTTTTCTGTACTTTATTTAGAACTCTATTAAGGTTGCTAATGTTCTAAATATTTATAATACATGAAATCAAAACACATACATATTTATATGATCATTGGCAAAGACATAGAAATAAAATATGTTTTTTCCTATTTAGATTTTAAGTCAGCAAATATTTGGCAAGTCTACCTTATTCAAATTCTATATTGATACATTGATTCAGAGATATAAAAGACTGAGATTCTCTTCTCAAGGAACTTTAAATTTAGTACAAGAAATATATGTTCATCAAGAATACATTTAATAATTTAATTGGGTTTAAAATCGATTAACTGAAATCCTTATTATTAATCCATACCTAGTGTATGTTTTCAGAAAATGTTGAAGTAGCACCTGTGTGAAGATTGATGATAAAGATTATCAACATATGAAGGCTCCATTACAAAAAAGTAAGACTCAATTAAAGAAAAAATCTTAATATAAGATATTGAGTCAAATCATGAGTAGAAAAGAAAAATATAAATAAAACACAGAAGGAAATCAAAAAGAAGTAAAAAGGTAAGACTTTTTATTCAGGGTTCCCAAACAGATAAAACGCAAACTAATAAAACAAGCATATTTGAGGAACCAATTATTAGTATTGTCAAATTATATGTACATGTATTACATAATGTGCTTTCATAGATAGTAACCAAAAAATTAATACAAAGGTTAATCCGAAAATCAATGAAGCTTTAACATAACAAAAGTATTTTGAATCTTTAATAAAGTTATCCAAGTTTAAAGGTCATGCTTGCTTCTCTATGATCATTTGTAGCTCAATTAAAGAACATAGTTACCAGAATACACTTATTCCATCAAAAATGCCAAAGTAACAATACATGACAGAGACCTTCAGAGAATTGGAATCTGGGAAGAATCTTCCAACTTTGTAACAGGTCAGTGACATAATTAATCAAAAATCATCCAAGAGGCAAACCACTGGGCAAATCAAGATCTGAAAAGATGGATGTAGCTGAAAGACTGGAATAAACAAAGTTCAAAATTATCTTTGTCCTTTTTAGATGCACATATTTGATATCTCCCTAAGTGGCAGCAAATATTTAATGACTCCTGAAAAGTGCTAATGAAATGCCTCTGTACTAGTGCTGGGGGGCAAAAGCACAGGCTCATGGTGGACAGTGAGGAAAAGAAAGAGGCTAAAAAGAATTCAAGGTGTTGGGAAAATTAAGGACAATTTGAAACACAGTGGGTTAAAATGTAAACATTTAGGGGTAGACTGGTGCTAAGCTAATATTGATTTAAACGGCATAAGAAATTATTGATGAAATGATATGGAATCTGGAATTTTCCTGAAAATAATACAGAATTAGAGAGTGGGGTGAGAGGGTGGAAGAAACGTGAGTGGCCATTAATTGATAGTTGTTGAAGTGGGGTGATGACTACATGGGAAAAATCCCTATACCATTTGCTCAGTTTTTTATACATTTAAAATGTTCCATTATATCTTTTTTAAAAAAGCAAATTAAAATGTAAGTGAAAATGAGGAAGGAAGACAAAAGAGATGCTGAAGATGTCTATATAATTTATTGTCCAAACTGGGGCATGTTGGGAATGAAAGGGAGCAGTATTAATAATTACAACAGCTACAGACTTCAGACAGGGCAGTCTTCAGCAGTCTAGGATATATGGTCACTATATTTATAAACATCAGGTTCCAAACATCAGGCTAGTGGGATCTAAAATATGTTACAAAACAGGAAATGGAAAGAACAACTTGTAATTGAGAACATTTAAATCATTAGTAACCAGTTGTTTTTCAAGTCTCTGTGAAGAAGCAGTCTGAAATGATTGCCATGACCACTGATCCTTCTGGACCATAAGTCACAAACTGCTGGGGTTGGATCCAGCTTGCAAATGTGTCTGTTTTGTTCTGCAATGTGTGGGACTACGGAGGCCTTTTTTTTTTTTTAAGAAAAACTTTGAGTTATGATAGTGTACAACATTTCCAAGCTGAAAGATGTCATATTATTGTAAAATCTGGGTTCCTAGCTTCCCTTAAAAATTTTGAGGAGTATTAGCACTCAGTAGGCATTGTCACACGGCAGCAAATTGACTGGAGTCTCCAATCCACCCCACATCTTACCTCTCCCCAGGGATTTCTAATATTGGACTGCTTTGCTCTCATTTCTTCTTTGGCTCCTACAAGCATCTGGATTTTCAACCCTCCTTCTAGATCAAGCCCTCGACATTGAAACAATGAAAGTAAGGTTGGCTACAGAAGCTCTCATTTTATAAGCAATTGGAAATATAAATCAACACACCCAGATAATTAATCTGGAAAATTCTGAAGATTTGTAGGGATATAATCCTACTCCTCTTTAAGTAAGCCCAACAAAGAAGATAATTCTATTTAGAAGGTTTCTCTTTGATTTTTCTACATTTCAGATCATTTCATAATTCCTAAAGTAATTTAGCCTGAACTTATATGAGTTCAGAACTTCCAGAAATTCTCTTAATAAAAATGACAACAGCCAAACTTTGTCCATTGGCAAAGTGCACAGAAGCTCCAGCCCAATAACTGCTGCTCACTCTGCTTCTTTCAATAATCCCAAAACGTCAATGGGTGTGCAATTGTTAGCAAATCTTCATTAATTACAAGCCTCATAAGCAGCTGTGCAATGTGGGAGGTTGGGAAGAGACAGCTCCTTTCTTCCTAACAGAGAGTTTAGAAATAAAAGGGGTTTCCAGCTACACAGTATTCCAAAATAAGATGAGTTGTTTTTAGAGTAGAAAGACTAGCATCAGAAAGCAAAGGTGCTCATCATGGACACTGGTACCCACACAACAGCTAAGAAAAGACCTTCACTCTTTAGCACAAAGAAAACGGAGAGGTGCAGGTAGTTTCATGATAGTGATGTATATGCTTTACAAGAAAATATTTCTGGAACAAGGCTTTGTGACCTGAACTGACGTCCCTGTTGAGGTGAAGAACTATGTTTGCCTGCTTAGCATTGGTCCTAATCCAGACAAGAGAGGCCAGTTTGGAAGATTTTATTTCCTACTGGTTTCTGTGATGAATTTCCCACTGCAGCCAGGCTTATGTCCACATTTGTCTCCATATGACCATTCAAGATGCTTCTGCCCTTACTCACTATCTCTGGATTTCCACTGAACATTTCGTCTACGTTAGTATTTTTAGGGTAGGCATGATTGAAATTATTGGAACTAAAATATTAATAGAAGAATTAAAATTGATTTAGACAACTATCTTAAACACTTTGTAGTCATTCTCAGAATTAAAAACCATGCAATGATTAAGAGAAAGAAGTTAGAATTTTAAATAACAGCATGAATCCCAGCACATATTGTTCAGTGACAAAGTTGCATAATGTATAATGTTACCATTTTGTGATTGGTAACAATATATATTATATTATCAATCCCAGAATCCTCTCTTCCTATTGTTTCCTTCAAACACCCTCACAAGAGATCTTTATCTCCACAATCCTATCTTCCTGACTGTTCATGTTCAGTCATTAATAACCTCTATGTTATGAATTGAATGATCGGTTCTCTTTTCTCATCTGAATTGTTCTGCCATCAATATTTGACATAGCTGATCACTCCTCTCCTTCTTGAAATACTTTTCTTGAAATACTCCTTCTTGAAATACATTTCCACTCCACACAAATGTCTGAAGGCATCTCTAACTTAACAATCCTAAAACTGAGATTCTGTTTTGTGTACACACACATACTCCAAAAATACTTCTCTTTCCAATAATCTTCCACATCTAGGTTAATGAAAACTCCATTCTTCCAAATATTCAAGGTCAAAAACTTATTGTCAACCTTGGCTTCTCCCTTTCTCTCACATCCTAAATCCAATCCATAAGAAACCTCTCTACCTTCAGAATCAATGCAGAATATTAACTATTTACCACTTTTTCTGCTACTTCTTTGTTCAAGTCTCCTGATACCATGCCTGAGTCATTGCCGTAGCCTCCTAGTATCTGCCTGCTGTCAACTCCCTTCAGTCTCGTCTCAACACAGAAGCCATAGTGACGCACTTGAAATATGTCAGATCAAGTTACTTTGCTCAAAACCTTACAGTGTCTTCTAACACACTGAAAATAAAATCCAAAGTCCTAAGTTTACTTACAAAATCCTAAATGATCAGTTTTCCAACTGTCTTTCCCAGTTTTCCAAATCCCTTAATCACTGACTTCTCTAACTCTTCTCTGTTCACTCTGCTTCAGATTCACAGAACTTCTTGATATTTTAAGAACATGCAAGTCAGTTGGTGTTTCTCTGTTTATAATACCCTTTCTCTAGATGGCCTCTTTTGAGTCTTGGCTCAAATATCATTTTCACATTAAGCTGTTCAATGACCACCCTATTTCTATCCTGTATATCTTCATGGTTTATTTTTCTGCATAGTGCTTATGATTTTCCCAAGTACCACATAACATATAGTCATGTGCCACATAATAACCTTTCAGTCAATGATGAACCACATGTATGACAGAGGTCCCATAAATGTATAATGGAGCTGAAAAATCCCTATCATCTAGTGATGTCTATCCATCTATGTTGTAGTGCAACACATTACTCACATATTTGTAGTGATGCTGGCGTAAACAATCTACTGTATAGGCAGTCATATAGAAGTACAGGTCTACCTCACTTTATTGTACTTCACCTTACTGCCCTTCACAGATATTGCATTTTGTACAAATTGAAGGTTTGTGACAATGCTGCATCAAGCATGTGTTTACATTGTGTCTCTTTGTCACATTTTGGTAATTCTCACAATATTTCAAACATTTTCATTATTATATTTGTTATGATGATCTGTTAACAGTGATCTTTGATGTTACTATTATAATTATTTTGGTGTGATGAACCATCCCATATATAACAGTGATTTTAATCAGTAAATGTTGTGTGTGCTCTGACTGCTCCACTGACCAGCCATTCCCCTGTCTCTCTCCCTCTCCTCAGTCCTCCTTATTCCCTGAGGTACAACAATATTAAAATTAGGCCAGTTGATAACCCTGCAATGGCCTCTAAGTATTCAAGTGAAAGTAAAAGTCACATATCTTTTACTTTAAATCAAAAGCTAGAAATGATTAAGCTTAGTGAGGAAGGCTGTCAAAAGCCATGACAGGCTGAAAGCTGGACCCCTTGTGCAAATGGTCAAATTGCAAATGCAAACGAAAAGTTCTTGAAGAGGGAGGGGCCAAGATGACAGAATGGAAACAACCTGCACACACTGCTCTGAAAAAGAAGATCAAAAGTTGCATGATGTTTACTTATGAATGAATGAGTCATCCTAGAGAGATCACTGTGTGTCATCAGAAAAGGAACTGGAGACACCAAAAGTGAAGGAGAGGGAAGGTGAGTGAACTGCTTGGCCAGATAAGAAGGTACCTGGGGAAGGCACCCACACTTTGGGTAAGGTCAGAGGAGAGAACTCTGGGGCTTCATCCTTTCCCTGTGGACACTACAACCCAAGCTGTGAGGGGCCTGCCCCTACCATGGCACACCTCTGGACTGATCAGAGAACTGGCTGGAGACTGTTCATCCACACTGCACTGGACAACAGGCACAGCAGAGTTTCGCTGGCTTCCAATCCAGGTTGCTGTAACTGACACCATTCTGAGCTCTCAGTCCCAGAGCATCCGGTCTACACAAAGGTCGGCTCCACTGTGGCTGCCTCCCCATAGCCACTGATGGGCCAAGGAGGAAGCTGAGAGGGCAAGCACTCTCATGTGTCCATGTGTCCAAAGACTGGGTGCCATGCTCCACCCCCACCCCCACTGAAAGATCAGAGCACAGCAGGTGCCCACAGCCTGCAGATTCCACCACCACCACCATCTGGATAATGCTACCAGCGCTACCACTTGAATAGTACTGCAGCAGATGCCACCACCAGTTCTGGTCAGAGGAAAAGCCCTAGCCACCACAATTCATCTGTAGTGTGCTTCACTCCTTCATGGCCTCATGAGCTGTGAACTGCCCAGCTGCTGCAGCCCTGCCCCTCCCATGAGCTACTGCTGTCCTGTATGTTGTGCCCTTCAGCCCCACCACTCACTGCACAGTGCCCAGCCACCATGGCCGCACCCACTACACCAGTGGACCTACCCACTGAGTGCCACTCAGTTGCCTCAGCCTTGCCCACCAGGCACTGGCATGGTCCAACTCCCCACACGCTGCACATTGTGTGCCTCCATGGCCCCATCTGCTGCCACAGCCCCACTCACTTCAGTCACACCCCCACTCACTTCAGTCACACCTCTCTGCGTGCCACCACTGCACTTGGACCTAGGCAGGGCAAATGCCCACAACCCTGGTACCCATAGCCACCATCTGAATGGCCTTGCCTAGCCACCACTGCCACTTCTGCTAGGAGATCTGAGCAGAGCAAAAATTCCCACAGCACCCACCCCCACGGAGTTGGACACGCCCAGCCCCCTGACTGACCTTCCAACAGCAGCCTGGGGACCAATCCACCACTCTGCATGAATATCCTCCAGCACTAGTTTGAACTCCGACAACCACAGAGGAATGGACAGAACAGCTGTATTATAGGCTCTCAGTGCATCCATCTCTCTCCTGCCGGGTCAATCTTGAAGAGTTAGACAGAAGTGATTTGTCTTTCTTTTCAATAAGTAGGAGAGGTCCTAGCAGAGGAGAACACAAACTTCTCTCTCTTGAGCTGAGAGAAGAGGATTCAGATGAGAAGGAATCAGCATAAGAACTCTAGCAACATGAAAAACAAGCTGTTTAGACACCCTCAAAGGATCACAGCAAGTCTCCAGCAATGGACCCCAACCTAAAGGAAATTGTTGAAATGTAAGATATGGAATTCAGAATATGGATCACAAATAAGATGAATGGGATTGACAAGAAAGTTGAAAACCAACAAAAAGAATCCACCCCTCACCAAAAAACCTCAGGGTATGAATGAAAAAATGCTCTAAAAAGATGACTAACATAACAAAAGATATAACAATGTTTATCACAGCACAATTCACAATTGCAAAGATGTGGAATCAACCTAGGTTCCTGTCAATTGATGAGTGGATAAAGAAAATGTGGTATATATACAATTCAGTACTACTCAGCCATAAAAAGGAATAAAATAATGTCTTTTGCAGCAACTTGAATGGAACTGGAGACCATTATCCTAAGTGAAGTATCTCAGGAATGGAAAAACAAACATCACATGTACTCTCTAATAATTGGGAGATAAATGATGGGCACACACATGGGCATAAAGAGATGTAAAGGACATTGGAAACCAGGAAGGGGGTAGGGTGGGAGGGGTGAGAGGTGAAAGCCTACCTATTAGATACAATGGACACTATTCTGGTGATGGGCACACTAAAAACCCTGACTGAGGCCTTATAGAAGTTATCCACATAACAAAAATATTTGTACCCCCTTAATATTTATAAATAAAAAACAATATTAAAAAAGAAACAAGTGAAATCAATTAAGGTGGATAATTGTCTTCAAAAAATAGCATTTAAAAAAAAATAGCATTTAGCCACAGTATGTGGTCAATCGCCAGACCACAAATATATTGTCACAAGGTCACTATCTATAGATAAATTGATGATTAGAAATGTTTTCAGCCAGTGCCACAGTGTAATGGTTTGTGAAAGAGAACAGACAGGGTAGGGGGCTGGTGATTTGAAATAGACCTTAGTGGCCATAGTCCTATAAATTTATCCATTATAACAAGTAAAAAGGGCACATTCAAGAAAAAAAAAGATATAACAGAACTTAAGAAATGAAAGAGTCATTTAGGGAATTTCAAAATACAGAAGAAAACTTTAACAACACACTAGACAAAGCAGAGAAAGAATTTCAGAGCTTGAGGACAAGCCATTCAAATTAACCCAGTCAGTAAAAAAATGTAGAAATAAGAACAAAGAAGAATGAACAACCACTTAGAGAAATATGGGACTATGTAAAACAGGCTATATAAAAAATAAGAATCAAAGATATCCCCAAGGGAGAAGAAAAAAAAGCAAAAAGCACATAAAACCTACTGGAGGGAATAATTGAGGAAAACTTCTCTGGTATTGCCAGAGATTTAGATATCCAGGTACAAGATGGTCATCAAACACCTGGATGATTCATAGCAACTAGGACACCACCAAGACACAAAGTCACCAGACCGACCGAAGTCAAAATGAAGTAGAAAATCCTACAAGCTGAAAGATGAAAGCAACAACTAACTTATACGTGACAAGCCATCAGACTAACAGTAAACTTCTCAGCAGAGACATTACAAGCCAGAAGGAATTGGGGTTCCAGTTTTAGTCTTCTTAAACAGAAAAATGTGCAGCCAAGAAATTTGTGTCTTGCAAAATTAAGTTTCATAAATGAAAGAGAAGTCTTTCTCAGACAAGCAAACACTAAGGGAATTTGTCACCACTAGACCTGCTCCACAGGAAATGCTCAAAAGTGCTTTATACATGGAACAGAATGATCAATACCCACCAGTGTAAAAATACCCAACAGTTAAAGCTCACAGATCTTATAAATCAGTAGGACAAGGGAGAAAACAAGACAGCAAGGTATCATTCAACATGATTTGTAGAACAGTACCTCACATCTCAATACTAACATTGAACATAAATGGTCTTAAAGTTCCACTTAAAAAATAGAGATTGATTAAATGGATGAAAAATGACAACCTAAGTATATACTGTAGCTAAGAAACCCACCTACCTTGCAAGGACTCTCATAGACTCAAGGTAAAGGGATGAAAAAATATTCCACACAAATAGAAACCAAAGCAAGAAGAAATAGCTATTCTTATATTATATAAAATAGACTTGACATCAATAATGGTTAATAAAGAAAAAAGCCATCATTATATAATGATAAAAGGAGCAATTCAGCAAGAAGATACAGGTGTCAGCAAATTCAGAAAAATTGAAATCATATCATGTATCTTCTCAGACTATGTGGAATAAAATTAGAAATCAATTCCAAGGGTAACTCTCAAATCTACACAAAGTCATGGAAATTAAACAACCTCCTGAGCCATTCTTGGCTCAATAACAAAATTAAGATAGAAATCAAAAGATTTTTCAAACTGAAAGACAAAGATGTCACGAGCTTCCAAAATCTGTGATACATGCAAAGCAGTGCTAATGGGCAAGTTCAGGGCCTTAAATACTTATATCAGAGAGACAGAAAGATCACAAATTAACAATCTAATGTCACACCTCAAGGAACTAGGAAAATAAGAACAAACCAAACCCAAAGCCAGTAGAAGAAAAGAAATAACAAAACTCACAGGAGAACTAAAATAGAAACCAAGAGAAAAACCAAAACAAACAAACCAAAAAAAAAGGCATCAATGAAACAAAAAATTATTTCCTTAAAAAAATAAAATCAATAGACCACTAGCCAGAAATAGAAAAGAAAGGACTTATATAAACTCAATTAGAAATGAAAAAGGAGATATTACTACTGATACCACAAAAATACAAAATATCATTCATGACTACTATAAAAAGCTCTACTCACACAAATGAGAAAACCTAGAGAAAATGGATAAATTTTGGAAACACAAACACCACCCCACCAAGCCTGAATCAGGAAGAAATAGGAAACTCTGAATAGACCCATAATGAGCAGTGAGATTGGAGCAGTAATAAAAAAACCTTCCAACAAATAAAAGCCCTGGACCAGAAGGATTCACAGATGAATTCTACCAGATCTACAAAGCACCAATTCTACTGAAACTGTTCCATAACTTCAAGGAGAGAATCCTATCTAATTCATTCTCAGAAGCTATTATCACCTTGATACGAAAGCTAGGAAAAGACACAACAAAGAAAGAATACTACAGACCATTATTCCTTATGGAAATAGGTGCAATAATTCTTCACAAAATACTAGGAAACTGAATTCAACACCCTATCAAAAAGATAATTCACCATGGTCAAGTGAGTTTCATCCAAGGGATGCAAGGATAGGCCAATATATGCAAATCAATAAATGTGATTTACCACGCAAACAGAAGTAAAAACAAAGAAAATATGATCATCTCAATAGATACATAAAAAGCATTTGACAAAACCCAGCACTCTTTCATGATAAAAAAACCCTCAACAAACTAGGCATAAAAGAAACATATAGTAAAATTATAAAAGCCACATCTGACAAACTCACAACCAACATCAAACTGAATGTGGAAAAGTTGAAAGCATTCCTCTCAAGATTTGGAATAAGGCAAGGGTGCCCACTATCACCACTTCTATTCAACATACTACTAGAAGTCCTAGACAGAGCCATCAGGCAAGAGAAAGAAATAAAGGGCATCCAAATTGGGAAAGAGGAGGTCAAACTATACTTGTTTTCTGATGATATGATTTTTGTATCTAGAAAATCCTAATGACTCCATCAAAAAACTCCTAGAATTTATAGATAAATTCTACAAAGTCTCAGGTTACAAAATAAATGCACACGTATTAGTAGCATTTCTATACACAAATAACAGTCAAGCTGGGAGTCAAATCAAGATCTCAATACCACTTAGAATAGCTACAAAGAAAATAAAATACCTAGGAATATACTTAACCAAGGAGGTGAAAGATCTCTACAAGGATAACTACAAAACACTGGTTAAAAAATTATAGATAACATAAGCAAATAGAACATCCCATGCTCATGGATTGGAAGAATTAGCATTGTTAAAATGTCCATACTTTCCAAAATGGTCTATAGATTCAATCCAATTCCCATCAAAATACCAACAGCATTTTTCAGAGATCTAGAAAAATAATCTTAAGCTTCACAAGGAACCAAAAAAGAGCTCAAATAGCCAAAGCAATCTTAAGCAAAAAGAACAAATCTGAAAGCATCACATTACCTGATTTTAAATCATACTACAAGCTTATGGTAAACAAAACAGCATGGCACTGGTATAAATGTAGAGAAATAGACCAATGCAGCAGAATAGAGAACCCAAAAATAAAACTCTGCATCTATGAACAATTGATTTTTGACAAAGCAGACAAAAACATACAATGGGGAAAGAACACCCTATTCATAAAGGGTGCTGGGAAAATTGGATAGCAACATACAGAAGAAAGAAACTGGATCCCTATCTCTCTCCATATATAAAAATTAACTCAAGATGGATTAAAAACTTAAATGTAAGACATGAAACCATAAAAATTCTAGAGGAAAACATAGGAAAAAATCTTCTAGACATTGGCCCAGACAAAGAATTTATGATTGATTAAGACCTCAGGCCGGGCGCGGTGGCTCACGCCTGTAATCCTAGCACTCTGGGAGGCCGAGGTGGGTGGATCGTTCGAGCTCAGGAGTTCGAGACCAGCCTGAGCAAGAGCGAGACCCCACCTCTACTAAAAATAGAAAGAAATTATATAGACAGCTAAAAATATATATAGAAAAAATTAGCCGGGCATGGTGGTGCATGCCTGTAGTCCCAGCTACTCGGGAGGCTGAGACAGGAGGATTGCTTGAGCTCAGGAGTTTGAGGTTGCTGTGAGCTAGGCTGACGCCACGGCACTCACTCTAGACTGGGCAACAGAGTGAGACTCTGTCTCAAAAAAAAAAAAAAAAAAAAAGACCTCAAAGGCAAATAAAGCAACAACAGAAATAAATAAATGAGATTAAGTTAAAATGTTTCTATACAGCAAGGGAAATAATCAATGAGTAAATAGACCACCTATAGAATTGGGGAAAATTCTCCAACATCCAATGGAAAATTCTCCATCCATCTATTCTCTGTACATCCAACAGAGGACTAGTATCCAGAATCTATAAGGAATGCAAAGAATTCAACAACAATAACAAAAAAAAAACAAAAACAAAAAAAACCAAATTACCTCATTAAACAGTGGGTAAAAGACATGAATAGAAGTTTTTCAAAAGAGGATAGACAAATAGTCAACAAACATCAAAAAATGTTGAATATCACTAATCATCAGGGAAATGCAAATTAAAACCACAATGAGATACCATCTTACCCCTATCAGAATGGCCATAATTAAAAAAATCAAGAAACAATAGCTGATGGCATGGATGTGATGAAAAAGGATTGTTTATATACTGTTGGTGAAACTAAATTAGTACAATCTCTATGGAAAACAGTATGGAGATTCCTCAGAGAACTAAGAGTATACCTATCATTCCATCCAGCAATCCCACTACTTGGTATCCACCCAAAGGAAAACAAGTCATTATATAAAAAAGACACCTGAACCTGAATGTTTTTCACAGCACAATTCACAATGGCAGAGATATGGAATCAATCTAAGTGCCCATCAATTAATGATTGGATAAGCAAAATTGTATACATATACAATGGAGTACTAATCAGTCATAAAAAGAAATGAAATAATGTCTTTTGCATAGACTTGGATGGAACTATAGATGATTATCCTAAGTGAAGTATGTCAGGAATGGAAAAAACAACCACCACATATTCCCACTAATAAGTGAGAGCTAAAAGATGTGTACACACAGTCATATAGTGGTGTAAAGGACATTAGAAACCAAGAAGTGGGAAGGGTGGAAGGGGGCAAGGGATAAAAATTTATCTTTTGGATACAATGTACACTATTCTGGTGATGGGTACACTAAAAGCCCTGAGCTCAGCATTATACAATTAATCCATGTAACAAAAATACTTTTACCCTCTAATATTTTGAAATAATAAATAAATGTTTATAAAGTCGTGGATGACAATTAGTGAAGAGTTTCCCAAAAGAAACCAGAATCTTTAAGGTTATGCTCCCAGAACCTTTTGAGGCAGGCACCAGGGAAGCCAGAGTCTTCTTTTGAGATCAAGGAGTACTGTAATTTTAAGGACCTCATATTCCTTCAAGTATTTTACATGTAATGTGAACTTGTATTAGTTCAACAAACTTCTAAATGGCTACTGTACCCAGAACACTAGTGCTATGTTTCAAAGGAATAATAATTTTTTTTAAAGAAAAAGAAGAAAAGTTTTGGAAAAAAATTAAAAGTGCTATTCCAGTAAACACATAAATAAGAAGGAGAAATAGCCATATTGCTGATATGGAGAAAGTTTTAGTGGTCTGGATAGAAGATCAAATCAGCCACAACATTCCCTTATGCCAAAGCCTAATACGAACAAAGCCCTAAATCTCTTCAATTCTATGAAGGCTGAGAGAAGTGAGGAAGCTGCAGAAGAAAAGTTTGAAGCTCGCAGCAGTTGGTTCATGAGATTTAAGGAAAGAAGCCATCTCTAGAACATAAAAGTGCAAGACGAAGTAGCAAATGCTGATGTAGAAGCTGCAGCAAGTTATCCAGAAGATCTAGCTAAGATCACCAATGAAGGTGGCTACATTAAACAATAGATTTTCAGTGTAGACAAAACAGCCTTATATTGGAAGTAGATGCCATCTAGGACTTTCATTACTGCTCATTGACAATGCAACTAGTAATCTAAGAGCTCCAATGGAGGTGTATGAGGAGCTTAATATTGTTTTCATGCCTGTTAACGCAATATCCATTTTGCTGCTCATGGATCAAGGGGTAATTTCAACTTTCATTACTCAAGAAATACATTTTGTAAGGCTATATCTGCTGTAGATAGTGATTCCTCTGATAGATCCAGGAAAAGTAAACTGAAATCCTTCTTGGAAGGATTCACCATTCTAGATTCCATGAAGGCACTCCTTATTCTTGGGGAGCAGGTCAAAATAGCAATGTTAACAGGAATTTGAAAAAAAGGTTGATTCCAACCTTCATGGATGCCTTTGAATAGTTTAAGACTTCAGTGGAAAAAGTAACTGCAAATGTGGTGGAAATAGCAAGAGACCTAGAATTAGAAGTGGGGCCTAAATATGTGACTGAATTGCTGCAATCTCATGGTAAACCCTGAAAAACAAGACGTTGCTTCTTCTGGATGAGAAAAGAAAGTGGTTTCTTGAGATGGAATCTACTCCTGGTGAAGACATAGTTAAGATTGTTAAAATGACAACAAAGGGCTTAGAATATTATGTAAACTTAGTAAAGCTGTGACTGGGTTTGAGAGAATTGGCTTTAATTTCAAAAGAAGTTCTACTGTGGATAAAATGCTATTAAACAGCATTGCATGCTACAGAGAAATATTTCATGAAATGAAGAGTCCATCAATGCAACAAACTTCATTGTTATCTTATTTTAAGAAATTGCCACAGCCACCCCAACCTTCAGCAATCACCACCCTGATCAGACAGCAGCCATAAACATTAAGCCTCTACCAGCAAAAAGATTATGATTCGTTGAAGGTTCAGATAATTGTTAGCATTTTTTTTAGCAGCAAAGTACTTTTATTAATAATTAAGGTATGTGCTTTTTTTCCTAAGACACGATGCTATTGCATATTATTGTAATAGACTACAGCACAGTGTAAACATAACTTTTATATGCACTGGAAAATCAAAATATTTTTATGTCATGCTTTATTGTGATATTGACTTTATTGTGATGGTCTGGATCCAAACCCACAATGTCATCAAGCTATGCCTGTATAGCACATATAATTATGTATAGTATATAATATTTGATAATAATAATAAATGACTGTTACTGGTTTATGTATTTATTATACTATACATTTTATTATTAATTTAGAGTGTATTCCTATTTATTTAAAAAAAAGCTAACTATAAAACAGCCTCAGGCAGGTCCTTCAGGAGTTATTCCAAAAGAAGGTATTTTTATCATAGGAGGTGACAGATCCATGTATGTTATTGTCCCTTAAGACCTTCTAATGGGACAAGATGAGGAGATGGAATACAGTTATATCAATGATCCTGACCTTGTGTAGGCCTAGGTAAATATGTGTGTTTGTGTCTTAGTTTTTAACAAAAAAGTTTAAAAAGTAAAAAAAAAAAATTAAATATTTGAAAATAGAAAAAAGCTCAGAAGAATGATATAAAAAAAGAAAATATTTATATGTAGCTCCACAATGTATTTGTGTTTTAAGTTAAGTATTACTACAAGAGTCAAAAAATAAATTTTTTAAAGATTATATATCATTCAGATTAATTGTTAAAGAAAAAAAATTTTATAAATTTAGTGTAGCCTAAGTGTAGTGTTTTTAAGGTCTACAGCAGTGTATAGTCATGTGCTAGTTCTTCACATTCACTGATCACCTGGAGCACTTTACAGTCCTGCAAACTCCCTTCATAGTAGGCACCCCATACAGGTACTCCATTTTTTTATCTTTTATACTGTATTGTTAATGTACTTTTTCAGTATTTGGATATGTTTAGATACACAAATATTTACCATTGTGTCACAATTGCCTACAGTATTCATTATAGTTACATGTTGTACAGGCTTGTAACCTAAAAGCAATAGGCTGTACAATATAGCCTGGGTGTGCAGTAGGCTATACCATCTAGGTTTGTGTAAGCACACTCTATGATGTTCACACATGCAATCACTAATGATGCATTTCTCAAAACATGTCCCCATGGTTAGGCAATGCATGTTTTCACCTATTTATTTAGTTTTATGTTTGTCTGCCTTCCCTAGAATGTAAGCTCTATGAGGGCAATATTTTTTTTTCATTTTATTCAATGATGAATCTCCAGTGCATGCAATTAATATCCATTAAATAGAGAAACTAATTTATGTAATAGTATATATATTCTATGAAGTGTGTGTTTACGTGTGTGTATCTCCAAACCAAATTAAACTCTAAGGACAGTAGTGTGAGTAGGAAAAGGGTGAAGGCATCATTGATTGGCAGTGTGTGAAGAAGGCTGTCAAAATGGTACTCTTTCCCTCTAAGTATTGTTTCAGATTTTAAATGTAATATAGTCATTAATTATTTTTCATATAATGGGAGAGTGATTATTTGTTAATAGTAATGTAATGCATCACAAGAGTATACTATAGACCAGGGCATACATTTAAATTCAACTTGGGAAAATCAGATTATCTCTCTCACAGGAATTGCATTCAGAATTGGGTCATTGAGAGACTCAGTCAGTCAGAGAACTGTAAGAACTAGAACCACAGGGCACATGGAATTTGAGGCCATTTTCAACCAATGCCAAATTTAAAGTGAATTTATGAAGAGATAAAGGAGCTATAAATAATGCAAGGAAGCTTATGTGAAAAGGAAAACAGGACACTAAGTAGAGCAGATGTGTGGAGACAGAGATGCATGTGGCCTCCTACTTTTCAGTGCCACTCACATGTAAAAAATACATTTTGTTTCTTGTCCATGCTATTTCCTTTCAATAAACATCCTTTAACTTGAACTACTTTAAATAGACTATGGCCTGGTGCAGCGGCTCACGCCTGTAATCCCAGCACTTTGGGAGGCTGAGGCAGAACGATTATTTGAGGCCAAGAGTTTGAGATCAGTCTGAGCAATATAGAGAGACCCTGTCTCTACAAAAAAAATAGAAAAATTAGCTGGACGTGGTGGTGTGTGTCTGTAGTCCCAGGTAGTTGGGAGGCTGAGGTAGGAGGATTGCTTGCGCCCAGGGGTTTCAAGTTGCAGCGAGCTATGATGACTGCCAATGTACTCTATCTCAGGCAACAGAGCAAGATCCTGTCTCAAAAAATACATACATATATACATACATAAATAAATAGAATTCTATTCCTTGAATATTGAAATCTTGACTTAAATACAAAATATATTTTCCATAGTACAAATTGAAGCAACATTTTTTTTAAAAATTGCAAAATACCATAAAATGTGCTCAATGTTAACTGTTGAATATATGCTTTTTTTTTTTTCTTTTTTGGGGAAAGCGTCTCACTCTGTAATGTGGGGCTAGAGTGCAGTGGTGTGATCATAGTTCACTGCAACCTCAAACGCCTGGGCCCAAGCTATCCTCCCACCTCAGCCTCCTGAGTAGCTGGGACTACAGGCGCACACCACCACACTTGGCTAATTTTTCTATTTTCTGCAGAGACGGGGTCTCACTCTTGCTCAGGCTGCTTTGAAACTCCTGAGCTCAAGTAATTCACCCGCCTTGGCTTCCCAGAGTGCTAAGATTACAGGTGTGAACCACCACTTCTGGAAGAATCCATGCTTTTAGTAAAAGGGTAGGAGAAGGCTAAGACCAAGATAGATTCTTGCCTCTGTGAGAGTCTTCAAATACATACAAATTTGAATACCCTCATTATTTCATTTTAAGGTTCATTGCTATTAAAACTAGTTTTTATTCAGCCAAAGCTCCTTAATTCTGCCATACATTTTTATCAATTAAGGCAAATGTTTTCAGCCTCAATATCATAAATCCTTGATGAGGAGAGTTGCTTATAATTTGCTACTAATAATGAAGTACCTAAATTTATTAATTGTTTTCCCTTTTTATAAATTCAAATGATTTATAAATTCTCATATGCATTCATGAATAGAAGAGAAAGTAGTGGGATTACAGGTAGCTCCACAGACTTACACATTGTCCTCTGCCTGGTTTGCTATGTCCCAATTCATAACCTGGAATATCCAAAAGAAGTGTCAGATGCAAACGTGAGCCTAATATTGCCATCCTCCCATTAAACAGATTGCTTGCTCAGAAAGGCATTATCTAGCCCCTGGTGCTAAGGTAACCAACCAAAAAGTATCTATCACATTGTTCCATCTCATTTAGTATTAATCCACTTATCCAATACTTCTCTTATTTGATTCTTTTTTCTTTTCCTTTCCCACCAGAGAAAATACGTTCTTTGAGACCTGAAACCCAAGATGTCTGTTTTGTTCATCACTAACTTCCTTGCACCTTAAAATATGTTGTACCTGTCACAAAATAAACTCTCAGCAAATATTTGTACACAGGAATAAACAAGTTGCATAATTTAATTAACATGCCAATCTAGTTTCCACCCCTACATTTCTCATTCCTAAACTAGAATCTCCTATTCTTGTTCTTCTCATGATTGGTTTCTGCATATCATTTAGGACTCAGCTCAAATGTCACCTCCCCAGAAAAGCCACCACTCATTACACTAGCCTCTTCACCCTCCAAAACCCTCTCTAGCCCATAACCTTGTTATTATTTAAGCACAGCACTCATGACTATCTGAAGTTACCTTTTCTATGTATTCTTTTTGTGTTTTTGTTACCACCCTTCCCCACATTAGAATGTAAGCTTCATGAGGAACTTTGATTTGTTCATCAGTGTATCTCCAGAATGTATGTCCTGACACATAAAAGGCATCAATAAATGTTTGTTAAACACATGAATGAAAGGTTGAAAATTGCAATTTTAAAATACATGCCCAGGTATTTTAAATACATGGTCTCACTCTTCTTTAGTATTGTGATACAGACAACAAACAAATTGCTGTATATGCAAGTCATTTTTTAGCAATTAAAATTTCACACAGAATATATAACAAAAGATTGCCAAATTATATTTCTAGATGTGTTTAAGATCCTGTCTGTGTGTCAGTGGCTTATGATCAATAAGTGGTTCAATTTTGATTACCCTCACTTGGTTTCCAAGAAAAAAAAACCTTTTTCTTTTCTTTTCTTTTCTTTTTTCTTTTCTCTCTTCTTCCTTCCTTTCTTTCTTTTTCTTTCTTTCAGAGATTCTCACTCTTTCACCCAGGTTGAAGTGGATAGCTCACTGTAGCCTTGAATGCCTGGGCTTGAGCAAAGCAATCCTCCTGCCTCAGCCTCCCAAGTAGGTAGGACTACAGGTGTGCACCACCATGCCTGGCTATTTTTTTTTTTTTTTTTTTTTTTTTAGTAGAGATGGAGTCTCACTATGTTGCGCGGGCTGGTCTTTAACTCCTGGCTTCAAGCTATCCTCCCTCCTCCACTAAAGTGCTGGGATTGCAAGCCTGAGCCACAGAGCCTGACCAAAATCCTTTGACACAACTCCTAAAGGAAGAAAATTTCCAATCCCAAAATTCCCTCCTATGCCTACCTAACCAAACAGAACTAAGTCACACTTCACAGCAGTCTCAGATCTAAAAAGGAAAAATAAATCCTCCTCGGAGCCAGACAATCACAATTACCACCACCACAAGTCATTGGTTACTGAGTTGGCCCATAACAAACTGATTGGATCTGTCAAATACAGAGATATTCACTAGATCAGTTCTGTCTTATAGTGCTGCAGTTCTCCCCCTATGTAACCGTTTCCAACTAATTTCTAAGCATCTGTAAGATCTCTCTTACACTCATCACCTTCTGTTAATCAAGCTTCATTCAGTCAACCATTTGGTCGGTCAGTCAACAAATATTTATAGGCATCTAGTATGTAGAATGCATATTGGGGCACTAGAAACATATCAGTGAACAAAACAGACAAAAATTCTCATGTCCATGTAGCTTACATTCTAATTGCATCAGATTCACTTTAAAAATAGGTAAACATAGAGATGGTGAATAGTAAATGTTCGATAGAGATGAATATATAGAGTCATAGATACAACAACAGATGCAATGGTTGATATATAAATACATAGTTAATCTACATCTCCAGGACATTCATAATATAACTAAAGAGCATATTTGGGATTTGAAACACATATGTTGCTTTCCAATTGTTTTCCTATAACATTATGTGTGCTTGTTATCCTCGCTATGGCCTTCCCTTGGGCAGAAAATATGTTCCTCATTTTCTTTGTACTATGTTCAGGGGGCAAATTATACAGTGCCCCCAAATAGACTATGAGTTCATTAACTGATCGTTTGTTAAATAATACATTGCATGTATAAGGTGCTTTTTAACTTTTTAAAGGCATTTCACTCATAGAAGTAAAAAATAGAACAAGGATACCAGAGGTTGGGAAGGGTAATGGGAAGAGAGGAAGAGGCAGAGATTTGTTTAAGGTTACAGAATTACAGCTGGATAGGAGGAATGAGTTCTAGTGTCCTATACCACTGTGCAATGACTATAGTTAACAATAATATATAGTTTCAAATAGCTAGAAGGAGGATATTGAATGTTCCCAACACAAAGAAATGATAAATGTTTGAGATAATGGATGTGTTAATTACTCTGATCTGATCACTATACATCATATGTATATTATCACTATAATGTTCATAGTGATCATCACTGTGCCTCATAAATACGTACAATTATTATATGTCAATTAAAAATTAAATATTTTTAAAAGACACTTTCATGCATATTGTTATTAAAAATAACATGTGCATGTTCTCATTCTAATGCTAGAACAAGAAGACTGTGAATTGCAGTAAGAGGAATGGGAATGACACAAGTAGTATGTTTGAGAAAACTAGCTTTGTTTGCGAAGAGCCCAACCAGCATTTTGGTTTTCTTCTGAAACTTTAACAAAGTCCAGACTCTTGAAACTGCAGGCATCAGGCAGTTTTAAAGCACAAAAATAGAAGCAGGAGAAAGGAGAGAAAACTAGGGAACAGAGAAAAACTCAAATCCAAGGGAATAGTCTGGGGCTTTATTCAATGATGTTTAAACTTCACTTTGTTAAAATGCAGATTTCTGATCACCACCCCTAATCCGGACACACTGATTCATTAGACTTGAGGTAAAGCCCAAGAAATAAAATTTAAACAAACACCCCCTAGATGATTCTGATACAAGTCCTCCGGGAAACACTGGTCTAGAGAGAACTTACCCGATTGCAAAGGTCGGGCTAGGGAATGTCAGTTGATTCAATACACGCCATCCAAGCTGGCCATATTCGGATATAGTTTGGTAGCAAAGGTCTGTTACAGCAGGCATAAATCAGTGATAAGATAAGCAATTGTTTCTGAGTTTTGTGAGAATAACCACTCCTGCTGGAGATGTGTGGACCAGGATCTAGTTCTAGGGAGAAAAGAACTGGATGCGCCTAACGTCTTAGTCTAGGGCTGGTCCGTACCTTAGAGGAGATTTGGGTCCCAGGCAGGAAAACCTGGTTATAGCAAACTCAGGAAAGAAAACTAAGATAGAATTCCAATTTGTGGGCAAAACAAAGTTTGGGAGGAAGATAATTTTGCCTCTTCAAAGGTCTCATTTGCTCTCATCCCTAATAGTCCAGATCTGGTTAGGAAATAAGGAAAGACAACATAAACTAAAAATAAAGGCCCCCCCCCCCATGAAAACCCAAGTCTGAAAATCATCATTTAATCCCAAATTTCATATGGAATTACAGCTGAGGATGCTGATGTGTTTTCAAACTCCAGCGAAAATGGCCCAGGAATCAAGTCTGAAGGGCAGATGAGTTGTGGAAGAAGGAACAATGAGGCAGGAGTTAATTCTGAACTTCAAAAATCCACATTTCCCACCAGGAAAGTGGATGGCCCAGCATCACACTATAACAATAATCTCTTTTTAAAATCTATAACTATCATTATTTTTGCCACATACTGAGAGAAGTTCTGTCATAATCAATGCACAAAACAACTACAAGTGGAATGTAACAACTAGATCTTTCCGTAGATGTCAGAACAATTAAATGGCAAACACTTGAGTTAATGCAAGTTTAAATTATTAAATATTTTTTCTTGCAAGGTGTCAGGAATTGATATCTAATATTTAAGGGTGCTTGGAAAAATATTAGCCCTTATTAAGCTAGCAAGAATAATTTTATGCATGTGAAAATCAAGGCTGAGAGAGGTTGATTGGTTTGTCCAAGTATACACATAAGCTGTCCAGGATGAGGGAAATAAACTTCCACCTTTCTAATTTTAAAGTCCAAATATTTTCATTCAGTTGACTTCTCTGCTGATAGGTAAATGGGTATTGCAACACGTTGGTGAGATTTTTCTGTCTTTTTATCTCATTTTTAACCATTTTATTAAGAAAAAATCAAATATATGTGGAAATAGAATATTATTATGAATTCCAACATATCCATCACTCAGAAATTAAATTTTTGGTTCTTCTTAAAATCACTCACTCCCCTTTCACTAAAAGCTATTTGAGGCAAATTCCAGACATCATATCATTTCATCCACTAATAGTTCAGCATAGATATCTAAAAAATAAATACTCTCTTTCTAAAAAATTGCCACAACATATGGCTTCATATAGTTGATAATATAAGAAAACACTATATTTAAATCACAATGCATAAATTCATATTCATTATTTTATTGATAATTGGGATGTTGTTCTAAGTCATTTGAAGCTAAAGTGCAATGGCTTTTATTGACAGTTTTTCAAATACAATAGTTGAAAAACCAGTAAAATTTCATGTTGTTTTTTTTTAAAGGAATTTCTAGTCATCACATCTCAAACTCAGAAACTTTTGAGTGAATTATTTTGTTCCATTATAACTACTGGACCCTGGGAATTATGAAATTCCCCACTTGAAGCTTCCATTTTCGTTGATTATGATGATAATCAACTGAATTATTCTTTTCCTCTAGAGAACTACAGAGCTTCTTGATTCCAGTGGCTGATAAAGGCTCTGGTATTGGAAGCAGCACTTTGTCAAAAGGAATGAGAATAATGATCCAAAAGCTCAAACCAGACAGTGTTTCAGAAAAACACACTAGTTGCCTTCAAAAAGCTACTCTGCTTTGTAAAAAATGTTAAATATATATTAGTTAAAAATAAATATTTACGTATTCAATAATATGATATCTAGGATGTGCTTCAAAATAATACTTAAGGAGAATAGTGAATGGAGGTATAAACAAATCTAGATTGACCATGAGTTGATAAAATGTTAAAGTTGGGTGATAGAGGTTTATTATATTATTCTCTCTAGTTCTGTATATGTTTAAATTTGTTCATAATAAAAATAAATTTATAAAGAGAATAGAAATCACATGAAAGAGACAAAATATACATCCTTTGGAAACGCTTCTGCCCAAATCCACTCACCCAAATAGCTAGCAAGTACTAATCAGACTGGTGTGTATTACATCACTCGCCAACTGACTCAAAGAACAGCAACAAAGAAAACAAAACCCAGAAATCTGAATAATATATAAGCTGACCTGTTATTTCTACTTCTTTGATTAGTTATAGGTTAGTCCTACTTAGGGCTTTTATAGAACTTGAATGCAACCAGTTTCAGACAACATGAATTATTCCTTGGTTTCATGGGGTGACTATCATGTTAAAAGAAGAACATAAAATTTTCTTGGAAAATATTGTCAGTGAATCAAGTCAGCCTCTGGGAAAGGAAAAACATGGTTTAATATTTTAGAACAAATTGAAAATTCATGACAAATTAGTCAGTATGCTGATACTTTTATAGTAAATATTTTAAAACTGAATAAAAATGAATAAGTGATTCATAATAAAAGCAAGAAAAAGGCTTATTTGTTAGGGATGAGGGAATCTGTATTTAAATAAAAGAGGTAATAGAAGAGAGAGGAATTCTGCACAATTCTGCAAAGTGTAAATGTCCTGGTGACTAATCAGTGTCCTTTTTTCAAATATTTCCCTGGAGTTGTTAAGAACTTGGTCTCTGCTTGGTCTGATCCCCTTCAACCATGAAAATGGACATCCTGGGAGCTAAAAATCCCTGATCAGCCCCAGGGTCCAGCATTCACAGAGTCTAAACCCATCCATGGGAGCCCAGGCTAGCAGACTGTAGATGGGCACTGGGACAAAATTGTCCCCTAGCGAGGACTCAGGTAACGACCTTGCAACACCACTGCCACCATCCTGAGAAAGGTCTTTTAAAATTTCATATTGCCTTAGGTTCCAGAGCAAAGATAAGGAAGAAAAGAAGGAAGAAGAGATAAGAAATGTGAAGGTATAAGGGGTGGACGAAGGAGAGAAGGAGGAAAAGTTTGTGATCTATTTTGTTCTTATTTAAAAGAGCAAAGATACCCAATATCTTCTAAAGAGAATAAAAAAGTTAAAAATTTCTCCACGAAATTTTATTTATGCTTCTCTTATGGCAAATACCATATTTTACCTTATATTTTAACTGTATTTGTCTCTCCAATTATATTCCTAAAGGGAAGAAAGCATTTGGAATTTATTTTTGAAATGCCATAGTCTATATAACAATGACCATATTTGTCTTTAATGTTTGTTGGGTTAATTAATTAATCAATTAATTGATCCATTTGGGTGCAGTCAGCTGATAGGTAAGTAACAAGCTGATAGGTAAGTAACTGCTGAACCTGTAGATTGAATAATATACTCAATATATTTAGTTCTTCACACTGATCAGTAATGAGAGTATGCAGGAGAGTTGTTATGCTTTCCTCTTATTTTTGTTGCTTTACATAGTGGGATTTGTGTAGCCTTCAGTGAATACAGCAGTCATATTTTACATCTATTTTCATATGGCCAGAACCTAAAGTTCGCACTCTACCAAATGCATGCCCTTAAATAATTGAATTCAATATTGCTTCTATCCTGTGTGTTCTACCCCTGCTTTAGAAAAATTTGCTTTATAATTCACATAAACAAAATATTAGAACAGTATTTTATGTCATTTTCAAACTAAGAGAAAGATGGGTTTTCTCTATCCTCCCTTATTTAATAGAGTGCTTATTACTGAAACAGGTCTCAGAAAAGAAAGACCTTAACAATGAGGTTTTACAATAGGAATTGTTAGCCAGTTGCATTTATATCTAAATCTGTTAAGTAGATTAACTAGATTTAATTTTTTTCACAAATAAAACTTTATCTTTAAAAGATTATTTTTTAAATCTATAAGCAAGAGTAAGCCAAATCACTACTTTGAGAGTTGTGTAAAAATTTAGGGAGCATCTTGTCCAGGACACTGAAGTTCACGAGCCAAGGATATCAACTGACTTTACCAGGTCAGAGAGTGAAATCATGACTGAGGCAGCACCAAAAATCACATAACCCCATAGAATATTGTCTAAATTGTACAAATCACTTATTTGAAAACCTATGCAAACACATATAATGACCTTAAAATTTCAATTCAATTATTGTCTTAAATCTGTAAATATTTATTGATTCAGGAACCATAAATGATATTAGATGATTTTTTTAATCTAGCAAATTTCCTAAGGTTTTTCCCAGCTAGAGTGTCATACACGTAGTCTGGAATATATCTTAGACCCATAAATTTCAGCCTGCCATACCAAAAATAGCAGAGCCCTCAGAAAGATTTATAGTACATAAAAGAAGTAGCACATAAAATAGAAAAACAGCACTGAATTATTGAATGCTGATTAACTATTGCCCTCAACACCAAGTACTTTTCAATCCAGTTAACACACATTTTTGAAATTTTAAATAAAAGTTAGGTATTACAAGACATAAAAATAGATAACAAGTATAAAAGAAAGCAAAACAATTTTGAACACGGAAATTTTGTTTGTTTTTATTTACCCTAAATGGGGTTCCCTTTCATTTTTCTTTTTGTATACAGGTATCTCTTTTTACTAATACTTTTAACATAGAATTCCTGGAAGTTTTTATTGGTGTATGTTTATGGAATTAGTGCAACCATTTAAACTTTCTAAAATTCTCCTTCATAATGATTTAAATACTACAAGCATATTATACTTTATATAAGAATGAGCTTCCTCTTTACCCGTATCTTATAAAATAATCCCTACATACTTCTGGGATATAAATATATATATATGTATTAAGTGTTCACCATATAATTATTGGTTAAAAATAAATTACTGACTTCAGAATAAACTCATTACCATCATAGTTCTGAGTAAAATTCTGTCTAGAGTGATCTAAAATTTCCAAAAGAAAATTAAAATTTCATTTGTTCTTTCTCTGTTAAATATTAAACAAATTTGCCTTGTAAAGTACTTTTCTGGATATTTCTACCTCTTATAGAATATAACTAGAGAAGTTTTTTATACTGATCCTATGGGTACTGACAAATTTATATTCACATTTATGAAAACAATTTGACATTTTCAAGAACTGGTATTTATTGACAATATGTCATTTTATTTTTATATACAGATTCTTTCAAATGGGTTTTTAATTCAATTAGCTAATTTAAAGGAAATTAGTTATGACAAATAAGATAATGTTCAAGTTGTTGAAATTTGCAAATGATTGTTTCCACTTTCAGAAAATTCTCTAAATTTGGGTGGGTGTTTCCAGTTTAATTCTAATTTCACTTTGCTCTTTTTCCAGAAAATCACTTCCCTATCACCTGTGGAATTCCATTATAAATGGCATGATTTTCTTTTTCTTTTCAGGGAAGAGTCCAAGAGAGAATTCGCTTCACAATGACTCTACTCTGCCCTGTGATTATTAGGGAATGATCCTCCGAGGAAGGCTTTAGAATTTAGAAAATGTATTAGTGCTGGAACCAAGAACTGGTGGATTTGGAAGAAGCTATTGCTGTGTGAAATTCTACTTTAAGCTAGTTATTATAAGTATAATTTATTTTAAAACAAAAGGAAAAAAGAAAGCTACTTTTGATGTTACCAACAAAAGGTTCAGTTTCTGACGCCGCCTTGTACTGTTCATTTCTCTTGGCCCTATCAGTATGTGTGTGTGTTGGGGGGGGGGGGTTGTCGTTGTTTCCTTCTTAGTTAACAACAAAAATAATATCAGATCTTGGGCTAAGGATCTGACCAGACAGAAAGTGTGATATGAATAAGATAAATCCAGCTTTAGGAAGCAATGACCAACCCCCCCCTTGGTTGATTGAGATGATTAAGCCCCTCGTGCTTAAATCTGCAGGGAAATTGTAGCAAAGCGGTTCCCACATGAACAAATATTGGCACTTACACCAAGAATCCCCCAAACCAAGTAGAAAGCGCGGAGCTCGTACCTACAAAAGAGTGGACCCAAGGGGCAGATCTAGAGGGAGGAGGGTGAGAAGTTAGTAACGATGCTTTGCGAAACCGAATCGCTGTTTCTCATTCCATTTCTCCTTTTCCTTTCATACTCCTCCCTCCCAAAAGAAAAAAAAATACATATCCACTGCTGCCTAAGTAGCTTGCGCTTTCTTTGCATCGTTTAGTGCCTGATAATTAACGATGCCCGCCGGTCGCCTGTGGCCTGGGCTCAGGCTGGAGCCGTCGGCAGCCCCTGACGTCAGCGGCCGCGCTGCCTGCGTCAGGCCCCGAGCAGCCCCCGGGTGGCCCGGACTAGAGCTGCAGGGGCCGCAGGGGGAGAGGCCCGGGCAGGGCCTGAGGAAACCTCAGAAGGGGTAAAAGGCACTCCCCTCGGCCCGGCAGAAAGTCCTGCAGCGGTTAGAATGCTAGCGTCTGTGGCACGGGGGACTCTTGGCCACCCCAGACTGAGACCGGATCTGGAGGCCCAAACCCGGTAGAGGCTCCTGGGGCTAGACCAAGCTGGGGATTCTAGAAAAAGAGGCCAGGGAGAAACGCAGGGAAAGTTTGTAAACAGCGAGCGTTTCCTTTATTCCACTCTTACATGAAGTCAACGTAATATTGTTTTCCACAGACTCCAAAAATGTGGACCTTAAAAGATAAATAGACCCACCGTTTCTGCCTCACTTTGACACGACTTGGAAGTTGGTACTCCCGTGGAGTTTCTCGTCTGTGCGCTGAACGCTAAAGATCAAAACCTGGGGGAGGAGGATGCTAGGAACCACCACTGAGGGAAAATGAACTGGACCTCGCAGTTAACTAGCCACAATCTTTGCTCTCTCCTTGCTCTCCTGCCTGCCTCCAACCTTTCCTTCTTTTCCCACTCACCTTTAGACCACATTGTACTACTCTTCCACGCTGAGTTCTCAAGTTTGTGGAAGGGCTTGATTTGTCAAAGGGGGTCTTGGCCTCTATGGTCCAGAAAAGTGTGTTCAATCCCCACAGTTGCCCCTGTACTAAGGGTCGGGGGACTCGAGTTTGGGGAGCCATCAGCCGGTGCTTCGGATGGAGTCTACAGAACTCCGTCTGGAACAAACCTTGTAGCTCTCGTGGGCCCTATCCTACCTGGATTTCTTCAACTTAGGCTTTTGGAGAATGATTTTTCTCCCTAGAATCCCTAAAGTATCTTTTTTTCATGATAGCAGTTGCCCTTATTGTTTAGTTTTCCATGTTTTCATCTACACCGGAGGACGGAGGGAGTGGAAGGTGAGACTCCCTGAGTAAAAATTTGAGGACAAAGCTGTTTTTTGTACTTTTTTCCCTGGAATAAATTCGGGTCCTAGGAACTGCCTCTGCACAGCCCGAGAAAAACCGGCAGCGGAAGACAACACTCAGGTTCGGAAAACAACCACTGCCACTGCCACTGCCGCTGCCATCCTCTCCCCAGGACAGCAACTGAAGGAAGTCAGCTTTTGGAGTGCTGCAGGGCTGGAGAAAGAACGCGATTTCGCGTCGCCCTTCCGCCTCCACCCAGAGAGTGGCTGGGAACTCGCGCAGGAGCGAATTTCTCCCCCTCTCCAATTGAGAGCAGTTAGCAGGCTCTGTTATTAGGGGACAGACAAGAAAAGCATTTTCTGGGGGTGCGTTTTAAAAACTTATAACTTTAATGACAACTTAAATAAAGGAACATCTTTCCCCCTAGTCAATAAATACTGGGGGAACCGCCTAACTCTCTAAGCAAGTGGTCTTCTGGTTCTGGCCTCAGCAACGTCTCCAACTCCAGTCTCATCTGTGAGGCCCAGGTTCAGCCGCGGTGCTGCACTCCGGCGACTTTGTAGCCAGCCTGCCTTCCCTTTCTGGGCTCCAAAGTCTGAGGATAAGCTGAAGCGAGTTAAATCGAGATGCGCCCAACTTCTAAAAGACTTTAAAAACCTGTGATTAACCCCTCCCCATATACCCCACTGACTGGCGGATATAAATTGTAACACTCTAGTATCTCCAGCTAGTAAAAAGAAAAAAATACATATGAATAACCACCAAAAAAAAAAAAAAAAAAAATGCCGTAACTGTAACACTGCCTTCACAGCCTTGACTAGTGTTGGGATTTCTCAGAACGTAATTCATTTAAAAAAAATGATTAGTCTTGTTTATAAGCCTTGCCTCGAAGTGGCCGCTTGAAGGATTCAGGAATTATTCAAAGAAGGTTTTTTGGGTTTTTTTGTTTGTTTGTTTGTTTGTTTGTTTCCTGTTGTCTTTTTTTTTTTTTTTTGGAAGTGCCTTTTACCGGATGTCCTTCGCTGCCCTTTTCAGGCAGCGATCCGCCCGCCTGACACTTGATTAAGCCTCAGGATTTAGAAAGATCATTTCTTCGAACACTAATTTGAGCGAAATCTGGATTCAGAATGTAGGTTTACACGTCCAGCTCCAATGTCTAATGTATCAAATCCTCGTTAACGAACGGCCGGCTCCGTGGCCGTGTCAGCCAAAGGTCAGCTCCGTGCAACAGGGCAGCGTGGTTCAAAAGCCCTCTTCCACCACCCTGCCTCCTCCACCCAAATCCATCTTTCACATTTCAATAATAGAGCACACGAAGCTCCAAATAGAAATGCTAAGGTTGTTTCTTTTTTTCTTCTTTCTTCACATTAGTGACATGTAAATGGCGTGTCCCAAGGCAACTAGTGAAAATTTAGTTTATTTTTTCCAGGGTAAAGACAGTGGAATTAGTGAACAAAATAATTGTTGAAATGTCTTCAAGAGGCCCGTATATTTAAGAATTGGTGACTCTTAGAAATCTTAACTTAATAATAATAATTTCACAGCATTCAAATGGAAACCACGAGTAAACTTTGTTGGAGACCTTAGTGATTAGAAATTGCTTAGGCGAAGGGGCAATTCGCCTCCTCTGCTGCCCCTCTCCCCTTTTACAGATCATCAGAAAGCTTATTCTTAAAAGATAGCTTTGTTGTCCACAGGACCAGGAAGATACAGGAGAGCGGGGCTGGACCCTTTCACTCTCGCCTCACTGGGGAGCCCCTGGACATTTCTGACTCTCCTGGAGTCCTCAGCATTCATATACCCCAGCGGCAGAGGCCAAACTGGCACGGCTGCTCCCAATCAGCCCAACTTTTCGGCGCGCGCCTCAGGTCACGCGTGCGCACGCAGTCTCGGGCCGCGTCCACTGGGAAGGTGGCGGCGCAGGGTAGGGGAAGAACGCGACTTACCAGTTCTGGGGTCTAGATTTCGGGCAAGGTTGGCAGCTGAGAGAGGCCGGGCAGATAGTCCTACCGAAGACGGGCAACTGGGGCAGGGATAACTCACGAATGGGGAGGGAGGGAAAACGCCTGTGCCGTTTGGGGTCCCCCTTCCCTTAGCCCCGGCCGGTGCTCCCTGCTGCCGCTTCCACAGACTAAGCTCGGCCTGGCCAGGGTAGAACCCAGAGCCCGCTTCATCACCATCCAGCCTGAGCTGCCGACCTGGGGGACGCCTGGGGGGCGGGGGAGGGGCGTCTCTACTCTCCAGCGTAGGAGAGGGTAACCACACTGCCGGCGCAGAAGCTGGTGGCCAAGCTGATTAGTCGGACAGGTCCGCGGCGCCAGGCCGCTGGCTAGCAGACCCCGGCCGGCTCCCGCCTCCGCCCCTCCCTTCCTTCAAGTCCCTCGCCAAATGAAAAGTGTTCTTTGGGCCTTGGCCTTTTGGAGAAGACGCGGGAATCGACGCTGAGTTTGAGCTTTCTGTTCAGAGGGTGCCCCACACAATTCATTATTAGCTAGGAGTCTGTAAAGTTTAGCTCGCCCTCCCCCATATTCAAACACAAAGGGACCCAAGTCACGAAGGGGTTTCTTCTAGGGTGGCCCCTGTGGCGGAAGTTTGACGGAATGAGGGGTTCTGCGCCCCTTTACCAGACGCTGGGCCCTCTGGCCTCTGGGCCTCAGACTGGAAAACTCGAATTCTTGTACCCTGGCCACTTTCCTTCCAGTCACCTGTAGTTAGGGGGAAGAGAGGTGAGTGTCTTCTACCAGGCCTCTGTGAGCCTAGCGCTCAGCATTTGTGGGCGAGGGGTGGTGAGACAGGCAAAGAGGCCCACAGCAAACGCTCTTTGGCCATCCTACCGTTATTGAGTTCCCTAACTCAGAAGTTGGGTAGAAATAAAGGCGTCATCCTGGCAGGAATGTTTTCAAAACCCCTCTCCCAGCGTCCTCACGTTCAAAGCTTAAGACTTGGAGAATGGTGGTCGTCAGGTAAATGATGCTATGGGTCCTGTATTCCAGAACTGGCACGGGTGAATCTGGCTCTGGGTTAGACTGCAGTGTGAACTGAGCAGTGACCCAAGGTCTCTCCTGTTGGCAGTGGGGGAAGTGAGAAGTAGGCTCCATGAAATGAGTCTACCTGTTCAGTTGAAAGTAAAATCTAGAGGATTGGAACATGTCAGCAGCCATTTCTGACATCATGGACCCAGGATTCTGACTAAAACACTCAAAGACATAACTCTATAGATGGTCAGAAAAGAGAGTGTCCATGGACCTTCAACTGCCCCTCTCCTTTGTTTATAAGTGTTGGCCACTCCCCCAGGCATGTACTCACTCTGGAAATGTCAGTACCATGGCCACAAAATACTGCCCAATGTACAGAACCCCAAGAACCTTATCAGGAAAGGAAAGCAATAATCCAACGCCTGAACCCCGGTTTCTCTCACCAAACTCTTCACTTTCCAGTCTCTAGGCCAGGGCAGTTCTTCCACCAATCACTATGTTTGCACCACCCAAGCACATTTGAGCTTAACAGGATTATCACACCTCACAGACACACAGCTGACTACTATTATTTGGAAAGGGTCAGGTGAAAACCCTAGAGCAGTAGTTCAACCTAATGGCTCCCAGCCTCCCAAATGGGGCCATGGGAGGCTGGGGCAGAGTCAGAGAGCAAGAGAAACTAGGAAAGGGGATGAGAAAGAGTGAGGATCAGACAAAGACAAGCAGACACCCAGACTGGGATCTGGGCAAAGGAAGAATCAGTAGACTCTAGGAAAACACCCATTGGTGCCACCCTGCCACCTCCGGCCTGGGCTCTGTTTAGGGGTCTGGTCAGTCCTGAGAACGTCTTCGAGGAGGTAAAAGATATGAAAGCAGCCAGGGTGACAGCTCCCAGCTTAGGAGGAGATAAGAGGAGGAATCATCAGTGCACGCGGTGTAAACCAGGAGCCCAGCCAGCCAGAGCACAGGCTTGTGGCCCGCTGGGGCCTCACACACCCCGCAGTCCCCGGCCCCTGGCGACGAGACTCTGCCAGGCCCACTTAGCTAGCCGTTCCAATGGCTGCGGCCGCAGGTTGCTCGAGCCTGTGGTGTCCGCCCAGCATTGTGAACTCTCTTAAACCAGCGCAGTTTGAAAACAAACACGTGCAGCTTCCCCGCCACACTATTTTGGGAGCCAGGCCAGCCACTTTCACAGGCCGGAGCCTTTGCGCGGTTTCCTCCTCAGCCCTTGAGGGCGGGGGCGCGTCATGCATATTGATGAGCACGTGGAACCACGGGCCACGGACCACGCATGCGCACTGTTCGCCCAGCCTGTCTTGGTGATTTGGAAAGCGCCCCGCGGGGTTGCGGGGTGGAGCTGGGGGCTTCTCGCACGCTGCCGGCCAAGCCTTCTGTGGAGGTGCTGTGTGGGAGTCTATTTCACCGCCTACACCAACCCCCGAAATCTGTGTTTCCATACTTTCAAGAAATTCTCCAAGGCAAAAATTTCTTTTTACGCACACTTCACCCCACCTCTAACCTTTCTCCACAGCTTTCAGTTTTCTTTGCCAGAGCTAGGATTTTCCTGGATGGACAGAAAAATTGAAAAAAAAAAAATCGCGATGTGCGGTTCTTTCACTGTCTACGTCCCTGTTTTCTGTAGCTTAATGGGAATTGTAACACAAAAGACAGATGTAAAATAACAAATTTTTAAAAAACGTTTATGTTTACTAAGGTCGGACGCCTTTCAAAGTGTGGTTTTGGTGGTGGCTATTGTTTTTAAAGATGTAATTCCAACGTTTATACTCATGCTCGATAGTTGATTCTTGTGTATGCTGTAGGTGAAAATATCACTGTAACTTTCACAACCGTGGACTCTCCTGCATGTGCTTACACAGATGCCCTACAGCCATCAGAGGCAGCCAAAATACTGTGGACAGTTGACAGACAGTCGTCTCCGGTATCTTCACCGCCAAATGCCATTTCCATACTACACAGCTAAATCTGATTTCTTAGTCTTGAAAAACTCACCTTTAGTATGGCATCAATTGGAAACTTCATACTGTTTTCGTTCCTCATTCTACAACCTTAGGAACTGATGACAGATTTTAGCTTGCACAGTAAAAGTAACCCCTGGTTTGGCCTGTTGTGTTTCCTCATGCTGAGGGAGAGATTCTGGAGCAAACCAGCCTTGCAAAGATTTAAGGCGAACATTATTCATAAGTTGTTCCTGTTATACCATTATATTTGCAATAAACTTTCAGAAAAAGGCTGGAAGCATGTGACATAAGAGTGAGCATTTTTGTTATTTCTTGCCCCAAACTACTTCACACCATTTGAAAAAAAAATAGATTGCCATATGATTACCCCATAAAAATCTTGCTTTCTATATCTAACCAGTTCAAACGGGTACATATTACAGACAATGATGGGGTGGTTAAAAAGCTAAAAGAGAGAGCACCATGGGTAATGTGAACCTTCAGTGGCTGAACTGGCACAAAGGGGATGAATCTTTCCATTGCCACTCTATTTTCAAGAATTCTAAAACCAAAAATAGTGATATCAACTGTGACCATCTTCATGAAAACAACACTTTTTCCCCCTGCCATGAACACATAGTTCTAAGAACTACACGTGATGCTATGAGGAGGCAAAAACTCTGTACCTGGAGAAGAGGAGATAAATTTGCAGTTAGTATTTTAAGTTAGAAAGGGAAAGAAATGTAACCTGGGAATGTGTAAGATCTGATGTCTTCATATATAGTCCACAAACAATCAAAGGCACAAGCTCAGTGCCTTTATTTTGAGTGTGCCAGACTTCATACAAATAACTCTTCAAAATATCTTAAAACTGAATCTGCTCTTTAAGGTCCAGGGCCTTCTCCAAGTCATTTCCTGAAAAGCATTATGCTCAGGTACCAACTACACCAGCATGGACTCATAAGGGATCCCAGACACTAATTAACTGTTGGCCTCAAAAAAAGGAACTTCTGGAAGGTTTGGGGGCTAAGTGAGGTATTTGTGGGGTGCAGTCCTGTTGCCAGCCCTTCAAAAGTTCTGAGAAAACTTCACAATCAACAAATAAAAATATCTAAATGCCAGACCCATCAGCAAAGAAGGTTAGAGGTATTTTCATTGTCAGCTAAAGACAAACACACACACACACACACACACACACGCACACACACACATACACACACCATAAGCAGATGGGGCAATTGAAAGGTTATATCTTTCTTTTGGAGGTGGTTTGCTTCTTAAAGGTTAACGTGAATGCTTGACTTTAAAAAATCAAAATCATCAGCTGCAAATGCTTAAAGCAGTTGGGGGTAGCTTTTGAAGAAGAAAACAAAGGGTCTGAAATGTTTGAAAATTACTTAGTCCCCATATAAATGGTGCTTGTATATTTATATGCTTCCTCTATAAATGTACACACACATACCACAACTCATTTCTCTTCGTTTCTCAAATATGATTGCTTTTACTCAGGCATTTTCTGTTGATAAAACATAACTGTTTAATAACTTGTTAGCTGTTCTAACCATTTGATAGTATCCAGAATACAATGCAGTTGCAATATGAACCAGGACGGCCTTCGAGCCTAAGTCAAAATCTACAGCTACACACAGAAACCAGCCATTTGCAGCATCTTCTGCTCCTGCTAAATAGAGTCTAACAATATATTTCGCTGTTCACATTCATGTATTTCAAAACCTAATAGCCCATGAAGAAAAGTATGAAGAATACATCTCAAGAAGCAGACATTAAAGGTACCAGCAAAATAATAGGCTACATTTAAGTTTGAAGCATTATTTTGGACCACATACATCATTAATGACTTTTTCTTTGTGGTGGGTATTGGAAGAGAGAATTCAGAGGGGGGCTGGTATAAATGTTGGCTTCCATTACAAAAGTTAGTTTTCTTGTGAGTGAGATAATTCACAAATATACACACACAGCACTCCGGAAATGGTTTTTGAAAAATTATTTGGCCTTCAAAATCTAAATAAATATTTGAAGTATCAAGTAGTTCTGAAGTAAACATTTACCCCTAAAATTTATCTTTAAAATATCCTACTTAAATCATATGTCATAGTGTGATATTTAATTATTACACTATGCTATTAAAGCAATAGAGGCATCAGGTACATAACAAGACTTATAATTCCAAATTTGCAGTAAATTGGAGGAATGGTAAAAGCAAAGATCATCTTATTATTTACTATCTTCTTAAAGGCATTAGCAAAATTACAAAAGTACCATTATTATTATGAGTATGATTATCATACTTGTATCAGGTTATATCAGGTTCCCAGGCAATCTAATCTCAAGGATTTTTAATTCAGGTGTTATCTTGCCTAGAGAGATAAGCTGTCTTTACTCCTCTTTCTATTTTTAACTATTGACCCAATGTCTGGACTCACTTCAAATAGTACTCTTGTTAATAAATTTCAAACCTCTAAGGCCAATTGGGGCCAGCTTTTGGTTCACAACTTTTTGGAGCTAGCAGTAATTCCTGCTTCAACTTCCTTAAATCTCTCCAAACATTGCAAGGTGGCGCTCTTTTCATGAAAGGTCAATATTACTGTTATAATCAGAATATCATTTTTTAAAAAGTTAAACACCACCATCCCCAGTTTTTGATGTGCTACAGGAAGTGCAGCAAATTGCTTCCTCAGCAAAGAACATTTGTTGACTAAAAGTGACAAATACAGATAGCAAGAGATGAAAGGACAAGTCAACAAAGGATTTTTAAAGAGAATTTAACATTTTTTATTCTGTAACTGGTCAAACTTCACTCTAAAATAGATGTATCTTAAGAGGTTTTCATACTTTGTAGGGTTTCCCCTCATGTTTTCCTTGTTAGAGTCAATATGGCCTGTGGCTTTCTGAACACACATAGTATATTAAAGAAGCAGGTCCACTTTCCTCCTTACCCACAGCTAGGTCAGTTTCTGCCGCCGGCTCTAACACATCCACACCCTTGCAGCTACAGCCAAGGGCCTGATTTGTGATCTCTGGCTACGTTGTCTGCCTAATGGGGCGATCATGCAAGCTACAACCAGAAACAAAGAAGCCTGCGTTCCAACCAGCGCAGCTAACTTCACGGAAGCAGCATAGCTTGCAAATCTATCAAACTAAACTGCAAGAAAGACAATCTGATTTAGAGAAAAGGCGTTCTGCTACAGTCATTAAGCACAAGTAATTTAGATTTTTTTATATTGTCTCCTCATTTACAAATTTACTGTATCAACGCCAGCCAATGGAACGAATTTCTTAAGTAAATGAGAAATAAATAAAAGAGATAGAAAGATAATCAAATTACATAAAATAAACCTCTTCCCTAGATGTATTTTTGAGAGAACTAACAATAGTGGCAAAATTATAGGAATAATAACATATAATAGGAAGTAATTAATTTAAATTAGTATCATGTTTGAAGAAATATAAGTGAAATGCTTTATGGATGTTTACTTTTGTACAAAGAAGGAAGGCCTGGAAAAGCATGTATTGACATCCTGAAAATTAGTTATGGCCATAAATAGTTTAATTGAAGACAGCAAATTTAAAATTTGATATTGTAAATCTGCAACTTGGTTTCAGCCTGGGGAATTTAATTTGGGGGGCAGCGGAACCTTCCCTGCAAGTTCATTTGAAACGCTGTAGAGCAAGCCCCTGAGCTTCTGACAATTCGCCTACATTAATATTGATGTCTCCTGTGCAATCTATTTCTGTTATTTTTATGGTTGTTATTCTACGTCTGCAAAGGTCATTTAAATTATACTGCGGCCGAAAATTTGTTTCATAAATTTTGATATAAATACTAATTACATCCTCTCAGAGAGCCAGCAGGGTAGCGTTCATTTATCACGTTTATATGACCTGCAATGACAGAAAGGGAAGGCTAGGGAGACTGGAGAGCTTTTCCGGAGACCCACTAAGACAGGCAGAAGAGGCAGCAGGTTGCTTGTGGGTGAAGAAGAAATTCCTACCACAATCACTGAGATTTAAGAATCTTTAATAAGGTACGAAAGATTACCAAACAGTTCTGGAAACTAAAGTGTACATACGAGTTCTTCTAGCCATAAATATTGAAGAGCTGTAACATGGATAAACCGGCCCTTTACATGCGGATAAATATGGAAACTAGGAATTATATACATTATGTGGTTGTATCTTTTGCCAAAAGTAACGGACAGTTATAGTTTATATCTTTTTAATATCACTTTACATAAACAAATGGAACAGTTTGACACGCAGATCCAGGCTCGGACTATACGAATTCTTGACAGGACGTGAAACAACATTTTACTGCACTAAAGTACTTAGACTTTGGGACGAAATGTTTGCACTTTATACAAAAAAAAAAAAAAGCACATTAATACCAATAATATTCTGTTAGGTCGACGTGGAGACTGTAATCGTACAAAGTAATTCACATTTTGGTACACATTTACTAGAACATTCTTGCCATTCAGTACAAACAGTTGGCTTTCGGCCGCCCACCCCTCCCCCTCCCCCTCCCCCCACCCGCTGGGCCCCTCCCCCTCCCCCAATGCAAAGACCACAACTCCACGATCCCACCCACCCGCTCCAACCAAGATATAACTATTTACAGAATTCAACAGTACAGTTTTAAGCTAATAATTCTGTATTTACAAGACAGCAAAGCAAAAAAAAAAAAAAAAAGGAAGCCCTAGAGAGCCCGTTCTGATCAGACAAGAAACTGGCCTCCTGAGTTGGCGGCATTTGGTCCGGCGGCCGCCTCCTCCTCGACCCCCCCCCACCCCCCCGCACCAGGGCTACCAAGTCTTTTCCAAAAAAAAAAAAAAAAAAGGAAAAAGAAAAAAAGAAAGAAAGAAAGAGAAAGTAAAAGAAAAATTTTTAAAAGGTTTGATGCTTCCTTTCTCTTACTCGTCCTAGGTCTATTGGCAAATTTAAAAAAAATAGGATTGCGGGATCTGTGTGGGGGCTGTTTTTATTCGCAGGGTTCTTTCAGTAATATTCTGTATACGTGTGTTTCAGTCTCTTAAATAGGGGTTTGTTCGGTGTTTTGTTTCTGATTTTAAACGTACCATTCGTTAAAATTGGAAGAGAGCGCGCTGTGGCCGGCTGTGTGGTGGACCGCGGAGGAGGAGGGTGACAAGGAGCTGGTGGTCGGGTTGTCTGTGGAGGGAGACACGATGGTGGGCGGCGTGGAGGACTCATAGCCAGAGCTGGCGGCCGGTGAAGGCTGCGAGCCCTGCGAGGAGGATTCGTGGACCTGCAGGAATAAAGTCTCGTTTTTACGGAGATAAAGAGCCCGCGCGGCGGCCACCCTGAGCGGGTGAAGGCCGCGTGCACCCCTGCTCCTGCAGCCCTGGATCCCCCTGAATGCCAAAGAGGCCGGACCAGCCGGACTTGGGCTTGGTTTTTCCTCCACTGCCCTGCAGAGGCCGCGCTCCAGGCAAGGACAACACCCCCAGGGCTCACAAAAGAAAAATTGGTCTGGGAAGGGGAAGACTCGATTTGAGGCCAGAGCCTGGAATAGTTCCCTCCCTGAACTTTGCTTGCAGAGGTTGAGGTGAGCAAGAGCTCAGGCCTGGGCGCAAGCCCCCAACTCTCCCGCTCAACGCTGCTAGCCGCAATGGCGGCAGCTTTGGCAGAGTCAGCCAGATGCTAAAGCCCTAGCTCCCTAGCTCTGGGCCAAATTCAGTGACGGCCTCTGCTCAAATGCTCACTTCTTTTCACTTTTATTATGAAACTTACTTTCAAATGGCCTTGGCCCCCGCACCCTTGTCCGCTTTTCCAGCCCCCCGCCCTGCTCTCTCTTACCAGCCCCACTCAGCAGAGTGGAACTGCTTCCTCTGGCTCCCGCCACCGCCTGCCTGTCACTCGCCGCCCGACCCCGGCCTGAGAGCTTAGAGGGCTCCTTCCTCCAAGGTAGGCGGCGAGAGAGCAGCGATTACCTTCATGTGTTTGCGAAGCGAGCTGGGGTGCGTGTAGGATTTGTCGCACATCTTGCAAAGATAGGGCTTGTCGCTCGTGTGCACGTGCATGTGCTTCTTGCGGTCGCTGCTGTTAGCGAATCGCCGGTCGCAGCCCTCGAACTCGCACTTGAAGGGCTTCTCCCCTGGTGCGAAAGGAAACAGAGGGGTCTGATTAGAACAAATCCCGCGGCCGTTTTTCAAAAATTAAAGAAATGGAAAAAAGTAAAACAAAATAAAAAGCCAGCAGCCCCGGATTAGCACTTTGCAAGCTTAGAAACCTGGGACTTCAATAAATTCATTTATGTCTAATGGAATTATAAATATCTTAACTAAACTTTAACTCCCAATACATTAGGATCTACATTTTATTTTTAGTTTTAAAAAAATATTATTAGTGATAGTCTTTTTTAGATTTCAAAGTAGCAAAGATTCCAAAGTAGCATCAGGTCTGGAAGCTGGTTTTTCCGCTGAGGGCTATACACACAATTTCGGGTTGCTTCTACCTACCTCTTGGTTTCTAGTTTTCATGTTGGGGCCGATTCTCCTGCTGTTTTGCTCTTCTCTCCTCCCCCTACCCCCTCCCCGACGCTCCACACCCCCTTATCACCTCCCCCACCCCACCCCCTACATACATTCACATTTTCATAGCGTAATCTGGGCCAGAGGGAGCTCCGCGCCTTAAATTCTTCCTTGACTCGGCCATTAAACCTGAAGTTCTAAGCTTGGTTCTTAGACCTCTCCCATGCAAACCAGAACAGGGAAGGAGACGGAATCTCCAGCCTGTGGGCACAAGGGGCCCAGAATGTCCAGCCTGACCCCAGACTACAGCCCTGAGCTCCCCGGGAACTTTTTTTTTTTTTTAAACTGTTGCCGACCTATGCCTTTATTATTTTTAAAGGCCAAAACAGGGAATCTGGTGTTTTGAAAATAGCTCCCATAAAATCTAATTGTCAAAAACGACCTCTAGTCTTCCATCGACTCTCCCCACCCCCCTAGCCCACTCTTAAAATCAGTCACTACTAAAATTGGGCTCTTCAAATATGAATAAGCCTCTAAAAGCACCTTCAATCCTAAATTACTTCTATGCCCCTTTCTGTTTTGTTTCTTTCTACGCCCCTTAACCCAATCTGTTCAATTTTCTCAGCCCTTTCCTTTGGCAAAATCCTCAATGAAGTGTGTGGAGAGGGATGTTGGTAGCAAGCAAGCCTTTCGACTTGTCTGCAGCCTGAACGGCTGGCGCCTCTGCAGCTGCCCAGAGCCAGTCACCTCTCCAGGCTTTGAGCGCACCAAGGGATCCGCCAAACCAGGCTTGGCTTCCTATTCTCCCGACCTTTTTTGATCCTCATTTTTAAAATCTTTATTCCCATATCCTTCTCGTTCGCCTTCTCACTTTTTTTTTTTTTTTCATAATTTCAAGCCCCAAACTAAAAATTAGCGCACACTGCTCCTGCCTCCTAGAATCTGACCCGGGGGACCCACCGAGGCTGGTTTTGTGCCCTGGCCGCTGACTTTCGAATTTTGGGTCCCAGGCCTAGGATGGGGGTATAGGGGTTGTAAAGCTGTTTCCGTACCTGTATGCGTCCTTTTATGGATCTTTAAGTTCTCGGAGCGCGCGAAGACCTTGCCACAGCCAGGGAAGGGGCAGGGGAAGGGCTTCTCGCCCGTGTGCACGCGGATGTGGTTAACCAGTTTGTATTTGGCCTTGAAGGGCTTGCCCTCGCGCGGACACTCCTCCCAGAAGCAGATGTGGTTACTCTGCTCCGGACCGCCGACGTGCTCCACCGTGACGTGCGTGACCAGCTCGTGCATGGTGCTGAAAGTTTTGTTGCACGACTTTTTGGGGTTGGCCAGCTGCTCCGGCTCGATCCACTTGCAGATAAGCTCTTGCTTGATGGGTTGGCGCATGTATCGGAAGAAGGCGCCGGCGCCGTGGTGCGCGGCCATGTTCACGTTCATGGGCCCGTAGCCGTGCAGTTGCGGCGCGGCATAGTGCTCGGAACGCGGGCTGGTTACTTGGCCGTACTGCTCTGGCCGCGGGTACATGTCCCCTGAGAAGCCGAGCCTCATCTGCCCGTTGACCACGTTGGGCGACGCGTGGCCCGCCGCCTGCTCGTGAAGCCCAGGGAAGAGGAGGTGGCCCGCGGCGTCCGTGTGGCCGTGTGGGCCCCCGAAGCCCCCGGCCGAAGCGGCGAAGAGGCTGTGCTGTGCGCTGGCTGCCGCTGCCGCGTCGCCAAATCCCCGGTTGCGGAACAGAAAGTCCCGCGTGGAGTTGAAGGCTGCGCTGGAATAGGAGCCTACGTGGCCCGGGTGGTGGTGATGGCCCAGGGCCGCGGCAGCCGCGTAGCCCGGCGCCTGCGACGTGAAGGCCGTCTGGCCGGCCGAGGCCAGTTCGTGCGAACTGGGGTTGAGCTTGAAGGCGCCCATGCCGTCGGCGAACGGGTTGATACCCAGGCCCACGTCTCGCTCGGCCACGTCGCCCGCCGAGTGGTGGCGGGACGCGCCAAAGGTGGTCACGCCGATCGCTGGGTACTGGGGGCCGGCGTCCAGGAGCATCGTGGCTGCTCGGGGCGAACCCCGGCCTCCCCCGCCCCCCCCCACCCTCTCCCGCCGAGGAGGGAAAATCGGGAGGAGGAGGAGGAGGAATGAGAGGCGGAGGAAGAGGAGGAAGAAGAGGAGGAGGGAGGGGGAGTCGACCCACCTCGCGAAGTCCTAGCCTGCAGGCAGCAGCGAGGCGCTCCCGGGCGCTCGCCCGGCCAAACGCTGGGAAGCCGGACGGCTGCGGGCCGCGAGTACCACAGGCTCCAGCGCCCGCCAGGCAGACCCAGCCGGCCCGGCTCACACTTTCTCGCCGTTCAGTCTCTGCCGAGAGGGCCTTGCGTCAAGGTTGCCCGGGGAAAAGCATGGAGCATCTCAGCCCCCCAAAAAAACTTCCTCCTGGATTTGTAGCATAGAGGAATGTGAGCGCCAGAGCTGTGACTGCTCGCCCTCTCTCCGCCTCGCGCCGCGCGCCCCTCCTCACTTCTCCACTAGTCTCTCGCCCTTTCTTTTCTCTCTCTCTCTCTCTCTCTCTTTCTCTCTCTCTCCCTCTCCTTTCTCACAGGCTTGTCTCCTCGCTCCTTCACTCTCCTTTTTTCCCTCTCTGCTTTTTGCAAAAAAAAAAAAAAAAAAAAAAAAAAAGTGGGGGGGGAGAAGAAAGAAAGAAAAAGCCAAAGAAAAGGCGCAAATCATGCACAATATTGTCTTTTGCGGTTTATCTTCCTGGGGAGAAACTTTCACCTCCTCAGCCGGGCGGTGAGCGCGAGACTGATAGCAGCAATCATTCCTGCAGATAAATGAATTGAAAGGACGACACCGTCCCCCCCTTGATGAATGGGAGCAGGGGGAGGCGTCACGTGCTGCCGACGCGGGCGCCCATTGGTGCGCCCGCACTCCCCCCGCCTGCAGCCGCCGCGCCAACGGAGGGCGCGCCGAGGCGCCGCGCGCCGCTCATTGGCCCGCCTGCCTCATCAATCCCAGGTATTGTAAAGCGCTTGACATCCCCTTTTGACAAACAGGGCTGCCAGGAGTAGCAACTTTTTTTTAGCCAAATTTTTTCCCTTTTCTCACGGAAAATGTTTTTTGCCACGATTCCTTTTTCTTCTCACAGTCATATACATTCCCCCCACCACCCCCTCGCTCGCTCTCGCTTGCGCTCGCTCTCGTCCTTCCTCAAACCTGCTCTTCGCTGAGCGTTCCGAGGCTTCAGGCGTCTCTGAGACCAGGAGGCGGGATGGGGCTGGTAAATACAGCAAAGGCACTTCCAGAATGTCCCGATTCAGCAACTTTCTTTTCTTTCTTCCCCGGTTCCCCCCTTCAAGGGCAGCAAAGGAGGCTTTTGTTATTTCCTCCTTTTGAAGTTTGCTTCCCTCTTGCCTGTTCCCCCTCCTGTTTATAATTTAAGATCTCCGGAGCACACGGGCACTCGGCTCTCTCTACAAGAAATGTGATTTCTCAGTGTAACCGGTAGCCTCGATTTTTCTCACTTTTATCCGATCAGTCAGACTTCCTGCGCACCTCCCACCCCAGCCAAACAAACACAGGTGAATGAGAGCTCTTAACTTTCCAGGTTGTTGAGGTTTGATTTTTTTTTTTAATGGGAAATGTTTTTGTCAATTTTCTTTTATTTTTCCCTTTCTTGCGTTATTTTTCTCTTTTCTCCTTTTCCCTTGTCTCCCACATCTGCCCCAGCTAACCCTCTCCGTTTGCACTCCTGTTCCCAACCCGGGCCCCTTTCATTCAGGTAAAACTGTAAATTTCCCAACGCGCCATTGTTCATCTGAGCTGCCCAGAGCTCCCTAGAGATCCCCAATACTTTTTTGGTATTTAAATCCCCAATAGATAGGACCAATGTAAATTTTGTGACATTCAAACCTTTTCTAGTTCACAAATCAGTCACCCTTGTCACAGTTATTGAAATTCCGCAACTCGCCACACCAGGACGGTGGAAAAAGCGGGCGCGGTCTTTGTTGCCGACCAGGCTTTTGATCGCCAGAGAAAATTTACTTACCTTCAGATGAGTGAGCAGAAAAAGAAATAACACTCCCTTTGATTTAGTTAGGAAAATGCAGACACTTGGATTCAGTGCAAACATACAACACTCGCTTGTTTTCGCGATGCGGCCCTCGATTAACCTGTCTTTGCCTAGCGCAAAGTCTATTCAACAACTGCGTCTAGTTGCTTTTTGTCCCGTCCACAAAGACCCATTGACTATATATTAAAATGATTGTTGAAAGGTAGAGAAGTATAGCACTTAAAAGCAGAAAAAAAATCCCTGTGACTCAATCAATTAAGCCGAGCAACATTTATGCATTTCAAAAAAATGCACGCGGATGCTGGGGGTTGGGGAATGAGGGTTGCATTTCTCCGTGGCTCTCTGTTTAAAACCCAGCAGCCCGGGCGGAGGGTTTAGTCTAAGCGTCTGCATATTCATTAGGTCTAATTATTTTCTAGTAAGGAAAACACAAAAAGCCAAGAGTCGGAATCCTTCAATTTGCCCTTTGTTTCTAACTTCATTTGGCTTCTTTGCAGCTGAATCAGAGCCCTAAACTCTTTTTGCGAACAAAGAAACCTCAACTCATCCTTTCACAGGCGGCCGGGTTAGGAAACTCACCAGTGCCTGGACAAGAAGAAAATGATAATGAATATATATATATATATATATATTTTTTTTTTTTTTTTTTGCCCGGTCGCCAGTGCGGATTGCGCAGGCTGGAGGAAGGCAGGGGTCAGGGTCCGCCGTTCCTCGCCTTTCTGGTCTTCTCACCGACTAGATTGTCTTGTCGTTTGGGGCTGGCGAGCGGGGCTGCCCTTTCCTTGGGTTCTTCGGGCTCAAAAGTCCACTTGTGTATCTGGGATGATTTCCTGGTGTCTGAAGGGACCTGGCTGAGCATTTGCGCTTGTGCGGGGAAATAGAAATTTGAAAAGGAAAAAAAAAAAAAGTCAATTGTTCCATTCCCAGCAACAAGTCTGAGTCCACAAGCTCAGCATTCTCCCACCAACTTTGAGTGGAACAGAGTGAGAAGTGGAGGGAAAAGGTTGGGACTTGGCGTTTTTTTTTTTTTTTTTAAGTATTATGCACTTAAAAAAAAAAAGATATATCAGAGCAGTTCAGTGTTCTCTGCTGCCTACAAGGGGAAGTGGGATCCTGCTTTCCCTGGAGTTGTGAAAACCTTATCTGCAAGGAAAAGTTTTCTCTAGAGACTGTATTTCTCTCATTAGGGAGAACAAATATTGAATCCACCTCGCCTGCCTTTCAAAAAAAAAAAAAACCAAGGGAGGGGACCTGAGGGGGAAGGGTGGCCTCTGAGAGGGGGAGAGGGAAAATAATTCTTCAAAAAAGAAATCAGTCTTCTCCTCTTCAGTCCGCAGAAAATCCAACGGGGACGTTGACAAGAGGGTATTTTTAGGAAAAGCGTCCAAATATACAGGGTGAAAGTGAATGTGAGAAAAAAAAAGTTGTGGGTTGTAGAAGTTATCAAGTGGGATTTGCGGCGCTCTCTGCAGGAAACTCGAGCGGCTCCAGTTCAAAGCCACATGCACCAACGTGACATATAAGCCATTAAAATATCATCCTGACGGCTCATTTCTGCTTCATCATACATTCCCTAACTGCTTCCCGAAAGCTGGAAAAGGAGAAATGAAGGATGACCGCCTCGCTGGAACCACAAAAGAGAGGCTTGGAGGGGTTTGTGGTCCCCCCTCTGCCAACCCGAAGTGATGTGCAGAAATGAGGCGACCCCGGCAACAGGTGGAGTGGGGTAAGTGCGTGAGTCCAACGGGCAGACAGGAGAGACTTATACCCCCAGCAGCAGCCGTAGCAAGCTTCCTCATGGGAGGCCGTTGGCACCCAAACCCCAGTGGGGAAAGAAGCCCAGCCAGATTTTCTCCCCCATCTCCTCTTTCATTGCTCCCCCCAACCATGGTTATAGGCCCCACCCCACTGACACTAAGGGGAGGAGGGGGCCCTTCCGCCGAAGGGTAGCGCTGAGGATGAGTCCATCTCTTCTTCCCAGGAGGAGAGGAAGAAAGGGGGACAAATGGGGCTCCCACTGGGATCGGAACCAAGCGTAGCTTGTTGCCCGCCTGTCTTCCCTTCTCTCCTTGTAAATTGCCTAGGTGCCCCAACATGAGGACAAGAAGGGCAATAGTGGCCTGGATCTTCCCTCGCCAGAAGTGAGCGCCCCCCGCCCCCCCCCCAGTCCCGGAAAGGGGTCCCTGCAGGCAGCTTTTTCTCCCTGCCCCCACGGGGATAGCCCGGAAAGTCTTGGCTTTCCCTCTCCAGGGTCAAAGAGCCAAGTTAGCGCAGCTGGCAGCAAGACGATGGAACTTCTCCGCCCTAACCTGACAGCAAAGGCGGGTCCTGCCTCAGGACGCTGACCGCTGGGATTCGCTCTCTGTGTGCGGCCGGCCGTGGTTTCGGGACTTGGCTTGCTTTTTCCCGGTTGCAAATGAGGTCTGTGACTAGCTCTCTGGGGAATAGGCCGCAGCTCCTAGGATTCTGGCCACTACCCTATACTCAGGGGCACGGGAAATTAGGGGCAAGTAAGAAGGGAACAAAGTTGGTCTGTGAAAGAAAGCTAGGACTTGCTCAAAGGCTGGACCTGAAAGTTTGGGGTCTACCAACGACCCACAGGAACAGTTGGCAGTCAGCAGAGTATTAAGAATGGAGAGAGGGCCTTAGGAGGGCTGCACCTCTGCTGGCACTGTCTCCCGCAAACTCCTTTTGGATTCCAAGGTCATATTTCTCCCCGCTTTTCGACCCTATTTGCCTCACAGCGATCCACGCCACTGCACCGCTTTAGGTTGGGGAGGGTAGGATTCAAAGGAAGGGTCAAATGCCCAGGCTGATCCTGCGGGTGATCCACTGATGCAGACTCTACTCTTGGTACCGGGAGGCTTCCCAGCCTTCAGCCCCGAGCTAGGGAACCTGAGCTCCTCTCTCTAGGAAACAGGAGGAGTAAAGACCCTTGCACAACCCAGTCTCACAGCTCAACATCCCGGGCGCTTGACGGCCGGATGGAGGGATCCAGAAAGGTGCGAGGTGCAGCTGGCAGCAGCAGACAGCGGGCAGAGGCGGGAAGCCAGTTCTTCTCTGGCTCGTGAATTCCCAGTTTAGGGCTTTTGCTCTGCGCCCTCCAGGGCCGAGCTGTAGCGGACAGGCGGACACGCCTTCGCTGCCGCGCCTGAGGGTTAATCAGTGTGGAGTGGGTCGGGAACTGAAGCCGCTGGCTGCTGCTGACCTCTGACCTTAGGCAGGCCTGCACCGGCTAGGTGGGTCCCACAACGTGCAGATTCTGCGGCCCCCCATATAAAAATGGTGCCTTTTTCATATACCCCGTGCCCCACCTTCTTGGCTCTCATGTGGCACTATCAATCACTGGGGCTCCCTGGCACCCTTTCCTCTTCTGAAGGTGCCGGCAAGAAGACAGATTCTAAAAGGTCTCCAGGATGTGCTCCTGACTGGGAATTTTGTGGCCTTGGCTGGTGTGGGGAGCAAGCATTGGGGAAAAACCAAACCGAGACCTTTTTGAGATTCCTGTATCTTGAGGTTGGTGGGGACCTCAAGTCCAGGGGCCCAAGGACTGTTTCCAAATTCTCTCATCCCTCCTTTAATGAGATGACTGGCTTGCTTGCTTGCTAAGTGGTGTCAGAGTTTGAACTAAAGGAGATGTTTACCATGGTTCCTTATACAGGCAGGGTGCTAGAACTGCCAGAGAGAGCCTCTTAAGGTCCCTATTACCTGCCTTAGACCAACCTCTGCACCATTTGTTTGCATGTCTATGGGTTTGTAATACACAAAGGGCTGACAGGACCTAGGGCAGAAGTGACCCAGACCTCTTAGAAGTCGGGCTGGGGCAGCATTGTGGGTGGACAGAGGTCTCTAGGGAACCTCACACCCATTTCCCTCGGAAGAAAAAAGTAAATTCTATTATTGCCAACCAACCAGGACTTTTCCGTGCCAGACATCCTGCCATGAGGAAATTTCAGAGCGAGGATGCCCAGCATGCTGCCCTTCTGTTGGAATGCAAAGTTGGGCCTCCTTTCTTTCCTGATTTGTGCTGGAAGGAGCTTATAACCTTTGGGGAAGGATGCCTTTTGGTTAGAAAGAATTGAAAATAAATAAAACCTTCCGGGAAAAGGTGAGTCTACTCCCTACCTCCCAGGCCTGGACCTAGAAAAAAAGGGAAAGGGAAGGTTGAAAACTGCTAAGCTTGTTGGAGTCCGGGTTGGGGGTTGAGGGGGAGAGAAAGAGATCTTTGCGTATAGAGAATTGGATACCCTTTGAGATAACAGAGTCCCACTTGGATTTGGCCTGTAGTTCAACAAGTATAACAACCGCTTGTTCTGTAGGCTGCAGTGTCAAGACACGCAGACATCCTCACTGACCGAGGACTTGCTGTGTTTGTCCAGCCTGAGACCTTTTCAATGACTGTTTGTCTTTCTAGGCCAAATTGAGGGTCAAGGTTGCATGGATCACTTCTGTTTGGCTGTTCGACTGCCTTCAGCCTTGTCTGACAAATACAGAGGTCCTCAGGATGGTTTTAAGAATTTAAGATGGCCAATGGCTTGGTAGCTTTAGCCACAAAGTGAATCTGATAAGTAATGCATATACCTTTGGGGAGTGTTATTTCTACTCTTCTCAACTATGAAATGGGGACAGTCTGGCCCAAATGATAAAAGCAATACCTTTTTAATCTGGTGAATTTTATAATAACTTTGAAAAATCAAGCAGTGATGGGTCTCCCTAATGGGTCTGGGGGTGTGAGAAATATGTAGCGAAGTGTTCCACACAACCATAAACAGAACAGCATATGAAAACCTGCAAAGAAATTCCCCTCCTCTCAGTTCCAACATTTCTAACTCAAATTTTAACCTGCCAATCTCTCAGATAACAGTGGGATTTCCCCACCACACCTCATTAAATTCAATTAATAAACTTGAAAAAAATAATGGGGGTTCCAGTAAATTCAAATTCTAGAAGTTATGGATTTTTGAGCACTGACTGAAAGAGTGCTTACTTGTACTTGCAAGGCAGGACAACAAATAAGTTTCAGATAAAAGTCTAGCTGGAAAATTATTATTTTCAATATTTTTATCACCAAAGATATATTATTTTTCAATAAATATTGGGCAGTTCCTAGCAAAGTCCTTTTCTTTAGCTTCCAAATTTAAACAATGGTCAAAGACTGAAAGACTATCTTTAGACCAACACCTTTTTTCACTTATATATTCAGGCCAAAGAATCTTGCCACACAAACATGTGTGAAATTGTTTAACTAGTGACCGTTACTGTTTTTTCCCAAACAGGCTCAAACTCAGAAAATGAGATACAAGACATCCTTGGTGATGAGGAAACGATTACGGCTTTACAGAAATACTCTGAAAGAGTCAAGTAAGTAAAATATCCTCTTTTGAATATTGGATCGCTGAAGTCTTTTTGGTTTTTTTTGATTTTTAAGTAGTAAGTTTTGTTTTGTCTTTTAGTTATGTTGGATTGTGGGTTTGGGGGTGTGTCTTGAGTTCAAAGGAAACTTAGAATAACACCTTGGTGTTTGATACATTTGCACACAAATCAATGACAGAACATCCCACAGGCAGCTGGCTAATCCCCCTCAATGCCTACTCATCTGGATGTTCTAGAATTAATATTTGATGACTCTCTCATTGAAACAACCACCCCTGACCTTCCGCAATTCCACTGTCACATTATTCTACGACATATTCATCTTGAATTCATTTCCGGATGATTTGATTGGAATGAGGTTTGACATGTATTGGCTTCCATGAAAGAAGTAGACTTTGATCTTGGTGATGGGGTTTACATGATATACATCATCTTTACCAGGGACACCAGCCTTCTGCAATGTGGCAGCGACGACATTCCCACAATGTGGTGTCTGAACAGGGAGTGACTGACAGCCGCTCTGTCAGGAATACCTTCATTGTGGAGAATTTAATTTAATATTCCATTTAGAATAAGCATATGATTTAGGGTTGGATGTTTTCCCTTCCAGGCGTCTAGTTTTCTTCATTTCAACTACACCACTGACTGATAGTTGCCTCCAAAGATGTTCCTTTCTTGGTAGGCAAAACAACCATCTTTACAATAGTTGAATGGACAACTCAGAAAATGGCTCTCTTCTATTATTTGGGAATAATTTGATGGCAGACGTCGAGAGAGAAAGAGAGAGAGAGAGAGGAAAGAGAGAGAGAGATGTTGTTATTATGTAAATTCATTTGTTTTGATTCCTTAATGCTGTTTTGGAAGATCCTTTGCAATGTTTCCTAATCTTTTATCAAAGGACATTTTGCAGAATTCTTGCTTGAAAGTTGAATTCTATCCAAGTATATTTTCAGCTTCATTAATGATGATTAAAGCCCAAATTTCCATAGCAGAGAAGAAGAATATCCTCCTTTATTTCCAAAATCCTGATAGTTCTCATCTCCTTTGCACAATTTGGGCTTAGACATATAGGTGGGCTCCTGGGGCTTAAATTATTTCTTTATATAAGACTAGAGACAACCTTCCACTGCAGGCATCCTGAAGTCTGTCTGTGAATAGCCTCTAAAGAGATTTACCTCTTGTTTAGGGTGTCAACCTGGCCAGAAACAGGGAAGAAAGAACTGAACAAGTGACTGCAGAGCTAGATGCAGAAGATTCATGTAACAAAGCTTGTGCTTGGCCAGCCTCTGTACAGTGGCCCTCAGTTCTTGGACCCTGCTTTGGGCATAACCTTCAACAAATAATCTCATTTAACATTGCTTAAGAAATCAAAATGGAAAAATAGCCTAGCTATTGATCTGCAATCTCCTGCATTTTTTTTTCTTTCTAAAGGAGAAATTTGAATCAATGACATGAAAAGCTCTGGCAGATGGTAGGACCACCAAATGTCCTGTTCCTAGAAAGTTGGACTAGAATAATCACTTGTCTATGCCATTGCATCAGTCTGGCTGGAGCAAGTAAAAGTGATTAGGGCATGAGTCTGGGCACTGGTCTGCAGAAGCTCTGAAGACTGAGGGATGTTTGGGGTCTGGTGCTAGAATCTGCTGCAAATAGGCCCCCGTGAAAGCAAGCTTCCAGTGCATCTTTTTGACATCTACTAAAGATCTGTGGGTTGTAGGATATTCTTTTTCTCTGCAAATAAAGCAGGAATGTGGGCTTACCAATGCTACAACCCTGCACATGATTAGAAATAGAATGCTTCAGCTTTTGGTGTTGAAGGCAAGTGTAGTAAGGTAAGTTTCTGAAGAAAAATCTGAGGACCACTGAGGGTACACCATTCCTTAGCCTGCCCAATTGATAAGCTCTGAAACTTGGGCTCTTTGTTTCCTGGACACTGGAACACTCAAAGGGATCCCTCTAAAGACTAAAATTGCCTCCCAAACATTGGTACCACACCACCTGTCATCTTTGGTCAACTTGATACTGCTTTGGTGCTTATTTAAGAGATACACCTTGAACGTTCTTAGGTAATTGCCCAAAGTTCTTTATCTGTAAATATTAGTGATACAAAGAAGTTTTTTCTCCTTATTGCTATCTCTGGGGAAATGTCCTGCTCAGACAATGTCTGGTCCCATAGCTGTGTTTAGCCAACCAAGATATAGACCATATGGCTCCAAGGAACTTGCAATGATTAGGCAACCTCAGTGACCTGCCAGTCGCCTGACCCCTGGCTACTCAAGCAAGCATCTACCCAGGATGGGTCCAGATGTTTTCAGCACTTAAAGAGAAGGCTGAATCTGGGAAGGAGCTCTGGGGGGCCAGGCTACTGTCAGTGATTTTGGCTGAATCAGATGTCTGCCCTTTTGCTGCTGGCACAAAAAGTCATACACAGGTTCAAAGCTTTTCAACGGTGAAGTTATTAGGACAGAGTGTAAAATGCTAGAAGTCTATGTGTATAAAACTTCAGCTTCTTATCCCTGGAGTCCACAGAGCCAGTGGTTAGAATCCAAGGATTCCATAAACTTGATGGGAAAAAATGCATTTTTATTTTCACAACATTTTATTGGAATGTTAGCATTTTATTTTGTTATGAATATAGGCAGCAAACACAGAACTATTAGGAATTCAAGCTCACCAGGCTTCCAAAGAGGTCCACAGCCTAAAACAACTAAAGACCCCTGTCCTGTCTGTACTGTTATTCAAAGCTTGTATTGGAGGTGAGGTCACAGTGTATGTATTAAGGGATCCATATTGTGCAAATCAGTCTTAAAGCTAAAGCAGATGATGAGTTTGACAAACATCCTGGACAGTTGGTTATAGATCACCTAAGTTCAAGTGGGAGAGAAAATATTTTAGTTCCTGGACTATTGTAGAAGTTCCCTTGTACTTAGGCCTGAATGCCACAGAAGTTGACTAAGCTCTGTGTTGAGGTATGGACAGTGGAAACAGCTGGGCAAAAGATCTCAGAGAAGAACACATTCTCTTTTTGTTTTCTTTTGTTTTGTTTGTTTTGGTTTTGATTTTAGGCCTTTTTGGGGGGGGGGAGACTTTCATGAGTTAACCGCAGAATTACCTAGACAACATCATTATTCAACAGACACCTGTGAGGTGGGGACTTGAAACAATTCATTGAGATGTGGAAACACCCTGCTAGAAACAAGGCCTGGCCAGTACTTGGAGGAAGGGAAAACAGGGCAAGGGATCGGAGAGGAGGCACCTCTGAGTGGAAGGGTAAACCCTAGCAAGTGAGCAGTGTGGAAAAAGGTGAAAGCCAAGAAAGAAGACAAATCCTTAACATCTAGTTTCAAAACAACTGGGTGGAAGCCCTTGGTTTTGAGAGCAGGAGTTGTCTGGCAGTCAAATGCTCTCCTTTCATGTTTTAACACAGCATCTATTGCTAGAGTCGCCCAAGCTCTTCCTATGAAGAGCAGAAAGACCTGGGCTTGTCAAAGTGAGAGAAATTTTTGTGGAAGTTAACCCCTAGATAAAGTGCAGCCCTGAGCAGGGAACAATGCATTATTAAATGAAGAAAGTCTAAAAGAATCTGCCAACCATTATAAATAAGTTAATTATTTCCAAAAATGTAAAAGAAAGCCTTATTTGCTGACCAGGAAATCTGTAAGAATAGTCCCTGGTGCTGGGGATGGGAGTGGGTTTCAATCAACTAGAAGCTAGAGTTCCCTGGAATCTGCCCAAACTTCTTACATCTGCTAAAGGGGTAGGGGATATTTCACCCAATCCTTAAAACTTCTCTTAAAAATTCCAAGACTTTTTCTGTTTTAGGAGTGCTTTCTATGGCTGCCAGGGAGGCCTGAGCACTTAAGCTGGCATTTTCGGCCAAATCCAGCAAGGCAGGGGTCCTGGCCAGCAGCCTTTTAAATCGCCAGAGGTTGCAGCTGACCCTAGCCTGAGGGCGCAAACAAAGGACACCTCCCTCCCACCCCCACCCCACTTATGCCACACTCGACTGGGCCAGAACTGAAGTTTTTTTCAGCTGACCAACCACCCCACCATGATGGTGCCTGCAGCATCTTGGAGGGTGTCTTGTGGGTGGAGGCCATGAACCCACAGGCCCTCTCAAAGTCTGGACTGGGAAAAGTGGCGTCCCCTCTTTGCAGAATTCTAAGGTGACTCAGAGGGAGGCAGAGGCTCAGCCTTCAGGCAACAAGTGGCCAGAGCTGAAAGTGGAAGTCATCCTTAAATCTCCTTTCCCAGAAGCTCCGTCTGAAGGCAGGGTGAAGAGCGCAGGACCCCAGATTGGCCAGGGGACATTTGGGGGCTAGAACCTGTCCCTTCTGGTTGGACGCCCCTCTCTTTTGTTTCTTGGGCCAGCTGGCCCGCACGTCCGTGGCAGGGAGGACCGTCTCAGGAGGGTGTGAGTTCGAGGCCAGTCTCTCCCAGGTCATCACAGTCTCCTGCCTAATCCAGGTTCTGGCCAGACATTTGAGTTTGCAAGTATCTGAGCGCCAGGCACCGATCGGGGAGTTGGGGCTTGCAAGGCCACATGGGAAGAGCATAGAGAGATAGGCGAGGGAAAGAAGAAAGGAAGGCAAACTGAGGTAGGGGGTTTGGGGAAAATAAGAGAGACAAAGAGGAAAAAGATGAGGAAAATGAGAAATTTCAGAGAAAGCGAGAAAATAAAATTAGGCCCAAAGGCCGCCAGCCTAGGAGTTTCATTGATTCTGACTATCTAGTCTGCAGCCTCCTTCCTGTACTCGATCCCTTCCCCCTCCTCCTCCCGGTTCCTGGGGCAAACTGCCCAAGCAGACCCCAATCCCTCCACACACAGTGCTACCCTTCAGCACCGACCCGGCTGCTGAGAAAACGGTACGCGTAGCGCAATGCCCCTCTCCGAAGTTGTGGTGAATGGAGGCATAACCCAGCCCAGCTCACTTCCAGGAGCCGAGAGGCAAAGCCATCTACCCAGCTTTCGGGAAAGGAGGGGGAGGAGGCTGAGGGGAGAAAGAAAAGAAGCTGTGCCCGGGTCAGAGCGCATGAGCAGTAGAAGCCTGAGACGCTGTGGGGGTGGGGTGGCGGGCGGGGGAAGAGGGGGGTGGTGGGGGGGACCGAGGGGTGGTGGTGGGGGGAGGGAGAGAGAGAGACCGCGTGCGGCAGGACCTGTCATCACTGACGTCGGCCCCGGCCGCAGGCCAATGAGCGATTTAGGCAATTGTTCCTCTCGGTGGGCCTAGGCTGCGGCCCCGAATCTCTATTCACTTCCTCACGCGCGCCCTGCTGCTGCCTCTGTAGTTTAGGAGATTTCACGTAGACATTAAAGACCAAGAAAGAGAAAGGGGGTGGGGAAGCCCAAACCCAAAACTTGAGGGGGAAAAAAAAACTTTGCAGAAGTTTTCTGTGGTTGTCATTTCCCCTCCCCACTGTCAGGTGACCGTGGCGTGAGCGGCTTGGCACAGGGAGCTTCAGGGAGCTCGGGCCGGTAGGCAACAGGCCGCCCTCTCTCAGCCAAGTGGGACACTGAAATTAATATATATGGCTGGGGCGGTACAGAACTATCACCACTTTCAATATCGCCACTTTCCACATCACCACTTCTATTACCTCCATACCCTCCGTGCCCCGGAGCACCCTGGGGTGTTTTTCGCCAAAGTACATTTGGGGCGCAGGTCAGATCCCTTTGGAGCAGAGCCCCCAGCAACCCACAGACTCAGCCCTTCGCTTCCTACTACCCCTTCCACCTACCCCGCAGCCACCAACCCTCTCCAGCTCACGGTGCCGCAGGGAACTCAGCCCAAGAGCAACCCGGCCCAACGACGGCGGAAACTTTTGGCCTTGCTCCGTTCAGCCAGTTCACTGCTGGCGCCGTTTGGCTCCCAGTCCTACCGCTGACGGCAGAGGCTGTGGTGTGGCTGGGCTGGGCCTGCCCCCCGGGGCCCTGGGAGTGCGCAGCCCACGCCACCCGTTCTCATGCGCGCTATTTGTCTCAACAACAGGTAGCAGCTCTGGACACCATGGCCCCCAGTTCGCCGCCGCCTCCAGCCCCTCGGTGTTCCCGGGCCTCCACGAGCAGCCTCCCCAGGCCTCCCCCAGCGGTCCTTTGAACGGACTCCTCCGTCTGGGGCTCCCCGGAGACATGTACGCGCGGCCAGAGCCTTTCGCGCCCGGGCCTGCGGCCCGCAGCGACGCCCTGGCAGCTGCCGCAGCCCTGCATGGCTACGGGGGCATGAACCTGACCGTGAACCTCGCCGCACCCCACGGTCCCGGCGCCTTCTTCCGCTACATGCGCCAGCCCATCAAACAGGAGCTCATCTGCAAGTGGCTGGCGGCTGATGGCCCCACGTCCCCGCGCCTCTGTTCCAAAACTTTCAGCACCATGCACGAGCTGGTCACGCACGTCACCGTGGAGCACGTCGGCGGCCCGGAGCAGGCCAACCACATTTGCTTCTGGGAGGAGTGTCCGCGCCAGGGCAAGCCCTTCAAAGCCAAATACAAACTTGTAAATCACATCCGCGTGCACACGGGCGAGAAGCCCTTCCCCTGTCCTTTCCCGGGGTGTGGGAAGGTCTTTGCTAGATCAGAAAATCTCAAAATACACAAACGAACTCACACAGGTCAGTATTCGGCGCTGTCTCGTGCGGACCCTCTGGGGAAAGGGGGCCTCGGGTCTGTATTTCCTCAAGTTCCAACTGGGCGGGCGGCGGGGGGAGGGGAGGAGGTATTTTGGTGGTGTTTCCATGAACCAAGATCATAAAATATTAATTTTGCGCTTCTATTCTTAGAGTTACAGAAGTATCCGGAGGCTGTGTGTAGGGAGGATAGTGCGGGATTTCTGCTCTGGGGGACAAGGGTGAACGTGCCTGAGTCCCTGTGTGTGCTCTCTGCTTATGGAGTTTGATTTTAAGGTATTTAAAAACACCACTGTTTTCCCAAAGTCTTAAAGACATAGGAACAACTGTTTAACTTTTCCTGGTCTCTTTGGAGTTGTGTGGCAGAACTCTTCCACCCGTTAGCCTGATAATCTGACCCGCCTGGACTGGGGGGTCATCAGGCCCTTGGTGGCTTCTTTAGGATTTGGAGCTTTCATTGGCTTACTTTGGCCCTATTTTTGAGTCTTGCTGGCCTGACATTAGGGACGTTTGGCAAACCCTCACTTTTACTTTAGCAGAGACCCAACGGGACCCATCCACCTTAAATGTCATTTACAGAGCTGTTAAACAAAATGGGACATGTGTCAACCACATCTGTTAGTTCTAGTTAACAGCAAAAAAGAAGTCTCACGCAAGAGCCTTCAAAGTTGAACTCCTCTGGCCAGAAGCATCTCTAATTAACGCAGTTACAAGGAGAAAGTTTTCACACTTTCAGAACAGCCTGTGAAGTTACATTAATTAGTTTAGCAGCCATTGTTTGTACTCTCCTTAACCAGAGTTTTCTCGCTTCCCTCCCTCGAAGTTTAAGAAGTCACCATCTTCTCCCCTCCCCCATTTTTGGGGCGGAAGAAGGGGACTAGTGGGGACAGGAGAAGATAAAGTAAGTTCCAGCCTGGTGCCCCATTTCTCCTACTACTCGGCGTCTTGCCTACTCATCCTTATGCTTGCTGGAACATCAACAATTGTTAGAGTCAAAGAACTCCCCCAGGCTGGCACTGCTAAATCCCGCCTACCCCCAGACCCTCCCTTCTAGGGGAAGGTCCAGGGCCGGGACACTGGCACACGCAGAAGCCAGACTAAAGTCCACTTTGAGTATTGTACTACTTTATTTTCGAGCTTGTCTGGAAGTGTACAGTTTCCCCAAGCTCCTTCCCGAGGCTCTCTTCCATGCATCTCACCTACCCCCTCCGGAGTTTTATCCCCGAGGAAGGCGGATAGGTGAGATCTTGATCCTGGCTCACAGACTTGCTACTAGAGGCGGCTGGCGGCGATACCCCGAGAGTAGATGCACAGTCTTGAGCTGAAGAAGGAACTCTTCTGAAATGACAGTTTTTATTTTTAAACAAACAAACAAACTTTTACTGCTGTTTGCCGGCCCACTGTTTGAAGTTTGTGAAGCAGAAAATGGTCAAATTCTTAACGCAATCGACCTACAGCAGAGAAGCAAGTTCACTTCAGTGCGCTGGGGTTGGCCCAGTGCGCTGGGTTTATTCAGGACAGAGTTCTGTGCGTTCTTTCTGCTCACGGTACTGATTCATTACTGCTTGGATTAAAAACAACAACAAAATCTTCGGAGCCTCGCGTGCTCTGACGTTTCCCTCACACCCCCCTCCTCAGTAATGAAAAGGGGGGGGGAACCTCAACAAAATGTTTCTCAAATGGCAATAGACCTCACTACAAATTATTCATGAAGACAGTTCTAGATTCAACAGGAAAATAATTGCCTTTTCAAATATTAATGGCGTTTCATTTCCTCGAGTCCCGGAAGCGGGAGGAGATAGAGATTTCTCAGGAGTTGAGATTCTCCCTGATCTGAATCCCGTACCTGGCTTTGGAGGCGACAGTCTCTGCCGAAAGGTTTCACTTTGTGGCGGTCGCAGCACAATGGTGCTGCAACGAGGGTAGCGCGGGCCAGCCTCCGCACTCTGCTCAGACCCTGCCGGCTGATGTCCCCCTCCCAGGACCCCTCGGGTGGGAGCTCGCCCCAACTTCCCCATCGGCAGATAGAGTTAGGCTGGGGATCCGAGGTAGAGGAGAGACGGTGTCCGAACGAAGTCGGTGGGACAACCAAACCCAGCCACAAGTGCAAGAAAATGGCGCTGTCCCGGTTGTCCCGACGCTTGCGAACTTTGTCAGGCGGGCCTGGCGCGGGGTCAGGGAGGAGGCCTTTCAGGGCTGCAGAGCCTCTGGGATGAGATTCCGGACATTTCACAGCGCAGCCCCGGGCCCAGGCCTGGCCCAGCACTGCCTCTCCACCTTCACCCACCCACCCAGGGCGCAGCGCCGAGAGACGTGGGGAGGGTGAAGGACTAGAGGCAGTACGTTGGCGGGGGAGGGGGTTTGGGGGGGTGTCAAGCAAGGAGGCCAGGGTGCCTCCTACAGCTCCGCAGGGAGCGGGGCGGGGGTGGGGGGGACGGGGGTGGCGCGGCCTCACCTGGCCTCCCAGGGGCCTGCGAACTTCCAGGCTGTGGGTATCGCCTCAGTGCCCTGCTTTTTTCTCCTCTGCTCCTCATCTGGAGCGAAATTATTGTTTCTTTTTTACGTTAATGTCCAACGAGGCGCTCAAGAGACGGGATAAGTGTGTGGAGGGAATTATTTCCGAGGGGAAGGGGGAACCAACCTCAAATTCCATCCCTCCTCTGCTTTCTCAGATAAAAATCTCGTTTTCTTTTGCAGGCTCAGAATTGCATGATTTTTTGTAAGTGATTTTTAGAAAGAAGGGAGGGAGGAAGGAAAGTTTTGGTTTTGTAGATGTTGGCAAGGATCAGAGGGGGGAAAAAGGAGGGGCAAATAGGAACACTGATTTATTCTGCACCTTTCTCCCTGGTTTTCATAAAATGGTGCCAGTGTCACTCGAAATGGCAGGTGCCAGCACCTTCCTGAGCGAGAGCCCAGTGTACTAAACAATAACCCTGCAAGATGAGAACACAGAGGCCGGGCTGTGCCGGAGCCCCCCGGTTCACAAGCCGTAGCCTGCGCGGAGGCGCGGATTGTGCGCAAACCTCTCCGCCTGAGCCTCTACAGGGCTCGGGAATAGGGGCTTTGTTTGTTCAAACCTGCCCCAAAGAGCCTGCCTTTCTTGGAAGCCGCGGGAGAAGCAACCACAAAGGCAACAGTCCTCCAGCCTTTCATCTCTTCCTCCTTAGCGAGACGCTAGTTAGCCGTTTCCTTAACTCTGAGCGCCGCGCCGGACGGCAGCCATTTGTTCAAAGCTCCCAGATACCTTCTTTTCCCCTTTCCGCAGCATTTGTAGCTCCGGCAGGAACTTGGGCTTCCGGGTTTTCGGAGTCCTTTCATCTCCTGCAAGCCAGCGAATCCACGCGGCGGTGAGCGCTGGACTGGGGCTCGGTCCGGCTAGTATTCTCACCCTAACGCGCGCTCGCGCCTTCCCTCGGCTCTACAGGGGATCGCAGCTACCAATCGAGCTCCTCGCGGGCCTGCCCCAACCTCCCGCTTGCCCTCCGGTCTGCGAAGCCGGACCCGGCCTGATCAAAGCAGCTGGTCTCTTCCTGAAGCCGCAGCGCTCAAGGGCGCGACTGCGGTAGAGACCTCGGATCCCGTTAAGGTCTGGGCGGACCCTGCCGCGCCAACCTCTTGGCTCAGGCTTGTGAGGCCGGACAGCTGGGTGGGGGTGGTCTAGGGAGACCGGTCGACCTCGCAAGTCAGTTCGGACTGGGAGGGCCAGCTGCCCACTGCTGGGGCTCCGGGAAGCCGCCAGAGCAGCGTAATAAAATATTATTGCCGGCGCGCTTATCGGGAGGGGTCCCGGACGGTTTAGGCAAGATTTGAAGAATGCTGCTAAATGTTTGCCCTCAGGGGGTAGAAGGGAAGGGGGAGGGGGCTTCATTTCCTGTAAAAATCGCCTCTGGAGTGAATCATTGCTCAGAATACCTTTCCCTGCAGCATGAATTCACATAATGCACACGCCATGTGCATCGACTGCACATCCTTAAATTATTTTACTGGCGTTGGCGTTTGTACAAAACCAGCTTTAGGAAACAATTTGGGCCAGGATGGAATGGGGGTGGCGGTGAACCGCTGGGTGGGGGACAGAGAGGTCTGGCTAAAACAGTAACTTTAAATCCAGCAAACATAAGCTCTTCGGTTAACTTCATTCTCCGGGCAGAGGTGCTTCTGACTCCGAGTGGAGAAAATTTGGAGGAAAATACCCGAATGGATCAGGATTTTCGAGGATAGAAACTCGACTAAGATGGAGTCAATGTCGCTCCTCCTCCGTACCCTCCCCCTAAGCCTAGGCGGGAGAAGGGGAGGGGTAGAGGCGTGCAAGAGAGGGCGCCCGGGGCGCGCTCTCCGCGGAGAAGGGGGTGCCTGACTTAAGGCACCACGATATCTGAAAATCTTTTTTGATTCTTTTCTAGAAAATACAAGAGAAATGGGGAAGGGTAGCGAGAGCGAGCTGGGGAGAAGGTCCATCAACACTAATGTTTCTGTGTTGCCTCCGCCAGGCGAGAAGCCCTTCAGGTGCGAGTTCGAAGGCTGTGAGCGGCGCTTCGCTAACAGCAGCGACCGTAAGAAGCATTCGCACGTGCACACTAGTGACAAGCCGTACACGTGCAAGGTGCGCGGCTGCGACAAGTGCTACACGCACCCCAGCTCACTGCGTAAGCACATGAAGGTGCATGGGCGCTCTCCGCCGCCGCCCAGCTCTGGCTACGATTCGGCTACACCATCTGCCCTCGTGTCGCCCTCTTCAGACTGCAGCCACGAGTCCCAGGTGGCCTCCTCTGCGGCGGCGGCGGCGCGTGGCGCCGACCTAAGTGAATGGTACGTGTGTCAGGGCTCGGGCCCCGTGGGGGCTGCCCCTGCCGCACCCCCCAGTTCTGCACTGCCACCTTGCCCTGCTGCCGCCGCCGCCGCCTCCGGTATTAGGGCTACTTCCGTGGTTGCTGCTTCAGCGTACACTGACTGCGAGTCTAGGCCGGGTTACTGAGGCATGAAGAGGGAAAGGGCGAGAAAGCAAGGAAGGAAACAAGGAAGGCAGGTAGGAAAAAAGGAAAGAAAGCCAGCCCACCACTAATAGTTGTTAGAGCTCATTGAATATAGTGATACAGTGTCCATTTTTTAAAAACATAAATATGGTCCCCATATCCAATCTACATTCACACCCAGCACCACCGCCCACGTGGCCCACGGGCCCTCATGACTGGGCAGCATAAAACCAGTGTTAGGGGTAAAGAGACACAGGAAGATGGGGAAAAAAAAATAGAAGAATTTATGTGCAATCCTGACAACTGCAGGTAGCAAACGTAAAGCCACAAACTCCCCGCGTAGTTCACAGAATGGGAAATGTTTTCCTTGAGGACTGCGCCTCTCCCACCCCTACTCCTTCCCAGCTCCCAGTCCGCTCCTCTCACTCTTGTCTCTTTCCCCTCTCCCATCGATCTCAACCTCGGAAGTTCAGATCCAGGAAAGTGGCAGGAGGAATTCCAGAGCCATTTTCTTGCCTCCCATTTCTTTCCTTTTTGCATCCCTACGCTTTCCCCTTTTCCAGCTATCCTTTGAAACACAAATACAGAAGTCCTAAATTTTCCAACCACCTCTATAAAGGAAATAAGCAGGGGTTCACTCCCTTCCCTGGGGGTAACATGCCTCCGCCCTCATGGACCTTCCGGAGCACGCAGATAAATGTTTGTCTGCCTGTCTGTCCGCAGACTTGATATATACTATATGCTCGGGGTGAGGGATGAGTCCAAACAACAGGAAATACAGACAAAAGAGCGCTAGGGAGGCTTCAGGATTCAATGCCGTGAGGCCTTCCAGGCCCCTTTCCCACCCCCCACCCCCCACCCCCGTGGAGGCGCTGGCGGTGAAATCTTGAGGGTGCTTGGGCTCGGGGTATGGAGCGAGCTGATGACGTCACTGAGTCGAGGCCTCCTTGGCGGAGTGACCCGACCTAGGCGGCAGTGCGTTGGTGAATCGCATAATTTCTGTGATGGTCTTTGTGAAAAATTCCACAATGTTGGTCTTATTTTAAAAAGGGGAGGGGTAATGAGAGATGATGTGCAGTAATAAATATTATAAAGGCAAGAACCCAATGGGGTCTAGCTTGAACGTGTATTTGATATGCTGGGTATGAAGTCCTCAAAAAAAAAAAAAAAAAAAAAAAAGAACCAGATGTTGGGGGTGGGGGCACGGAGAGGAAGGCCTTCGCTATTGTTGCCAACCAGGGAAAGAATCAGAGCCTGTTTCCCCTTCCCTCTGCAGGGGGAATAGGGCTGCCCCGAAATCCTAACTAAGATTTCAAGAAGAAGAAGAAAAGAAAAAAATAATAAAGCTTTGGTAGACCCATTCCAGTTTCCTAAGAATTTGTGTGTGGGGGGGGGGAGGATCTTTCCCCTGGGGAGAACCTCCTGTGGAGCTCAATTTTAAAAGTTGAGCCCAGCAGCAAACAAGTCCTGGCCCTACCACTTTGCTGAACTTTCTTCTGCTCTCTCCTCCTTAGACACAGTTAAACAGTTCCCATTCATGTCCCGAAGCCCCCAAAACTTCTATCAATTAAAGTAATATTCTAACTTAAGTCGGACTGTTGCTCCAAATAAAAACCGCAGTCTTCCAAATACTACATCCTTAATGTATCCATCATTGAGGAAGGGGGACTGCAATTCCCTTTCCCTCCTCCCCACAATAGGGCCCAGAGGCTGCCTAGCCCAGCCCGGGGAGTCGGCAGCAAACAACTCTTTCCCATAGTGAAACAGCAGCCCTACCGCCAAGGTGCAGAGGGCATCTTCGGAACTTGCTTCTTCTGTCTAACTTCTGCTGATGGCTGATGTTTAAAAAGTTCCCGTACCTTAAATGGGACTCATTTTTTTTTTTCCTTTCCGTTTCTAGTCCCCTCCCCTGACCATTTTGCCATCTACCCCAATCCAAAATAATGAAATAAAATAAAAATGTTTGGTCTGCCACTAATCGCCTTTAATTTTTCATTTGCTTGTTACAGATGTCCACCGCGTTGCTGGAAAGGTAATCTCGCTCCGCGCAGCTGAGCGCCCGCATCCCGCGCCTGCGACATCAAAGGACCCGCGCACAAAGCAGTGTTTCTTCGCCACGGTGCATCTTCATGGTAAGTTAGGATTTCTATGGCAATGGGCAAGTCGCACTGAAATCCTGAAAGGCCGAGCCTGGAGCCCGTCCAGGCTTTTCATTAAGGACATAATATTTACGTCTAACAGGCCTTTTTTCTTGTGTATACAAGTATATATTTTTGTTTGACGCGGACTAAATCATTTTCATTTAATTTCCGGTAAACAAAACCCACGCGAATGGGCACTTGTTCCCGATCATAATAAAAATGGATAATAATGTGAGGGAAGAAAAGGGCCGCTTGAATCGAAGCTCAGCCCCCTTTGTTTCTGCTTTCTGCGGTGATCAGAGGGCGCATTTGGGTTTGATGGCGAGTTTCTAAAGGCAAGGAAATGGTTTGTAAGAGGGGAAAGAAAAGGAGAAAGGTCTAATCAAGCTCGGGTTGTTCAAAGAGTTGGGTTTTGGGGTTGAAAGTGTGAGTTTGACGGTGCATCAGCATGCCGCGTTAGGCTCGCCATGGAAATGCGCGCGGGGAGCGGCCGCTTCAAAGGCGGCACACTTCACTGCAGACACTCTATTAAGATACATTTGCGCTGACCTTTGCTTTCACGCCATTTAATACTGTCACTGCGCTCTCCAGTATATACTTCCTCCCTAGGACCTGCCTCGCCCGCATTTAAGGGTTCACCCTGCGTCCTGATGTGGGAGGTTTTGGCGCAAGGGACGCTTTCAGGAAAGGGAGGAGCTGGACTCCTTGCATCTTGACTGCGTCCCAAAGAAGCTCCAGGGTCAGGAGTAAATGGTTTTAGGACAACCTCAGAAGGTTTACAAATGAGCATCCTCAGCTCGATTTTGTGCAAATCGCCTCTCTGAATCTTGAGCAGGATAGAGGTGTGGATTTGATAGGGACTTGAAGGGAAAGCAGCCACCCTGGGTAAGTCTGGGGAGTTCAGACTGTGCCTTTGGGACATTTCCACTCTGGTTCCCAGCACCACCCTACTGCCCCTCCATCCCAGAAGTCTCTTGCAGCCCCCCAAACTTGTTTCTCCCTAAGGCAAGATATCCTCAGGGCTGGACTTGTCCCGGATGCGAACTCAAGAGCCCAAGGCCAAGGGGATGTGGGGAAAATGGCAGGAAAGTTAGAAGTCCATGTTCCCTTAATTGTCTTGTTGTTTATTTTATCCAAGTACCCCAATGAATAGGGGAAAAATAAACACGGTGGAAAAAAAAATCAAACAGTGGAGTCTTCTTTAGTGCCAGTCCTTGTGGTTGAATAAAAAGGATGGTCCGTTTTCTATTGAGCTGAGAAATCTTTGAAGTGGGAGTTATTATCTGAGACATTCTTGCTTGTCGTCCTAACAACGCTGATGAAACGTAAAAGGTTCTTTGTCAGCGATTTGTTCTCCTCTCTGTCAAACTCCCTCTGCCCGGTTAGTTTCAAGCCGTTTCTAAAGAGATAAAATCAAACTTCTTTAAAAAATATGCATATGCTACACCAATAGATAACTTTAGGACTAAGTCTTGCTAAGATAAAAAACAAAAGCAATGCCTAGACATCAGGGTCAGGGCCTAGATTGGTGAAATGTGCAGATTTCAGGGGGCCCTTGGCACAAACTCTGAAACATGGGGTGCAGAGAGTGTGCAGTCATAGTGTACATACTCTAAATCCATAAGGTCCATAATTGCACATCTGCTTCTGCTCTGCCTTGCGTTTAGCCCAAGTTGGGTTACCTAGATGAGCTTCCTTTGAGAGACTCCTTGGGATCGCAATATTTTTGCCCAGGATCCTTGGAACTAAAGGCTGCAGCCAAGTGATTTTTAATATTTCTTGCTCCTTCAAAGCCACTTCTGCTAAAAATAGACCCATTGTATGTTTCTTCCCACTAGCAGCAATCAGCAAGCCCTTTCTGTCATTAATAGGAAGGAAAGTGGCTTGAAGGAAAGAGACATTTTAATAATTTCCTGTTTTCTTCAGAATCTTGGCAACTGGAGTCCAGAAAGTTTGGTCTACAACATAGTGACCCAAAATGCATGCAAATGCTCATCCTTCCCCCATTCACATGTACAGTTCTTCATTTTATATTGTGCCCAAGAAAGAAACTTTCACCCTGTTCAGGTTTTCCCAAACCTCCTGTTGTGGTTTCAAAGGTGGTTTAAATAAACAAGGATGTGCGGATCCCCTCCACCCTGTGTGTGCTGAATAAATGGTTTGTAAAGAAGTTTCTCCAAGCCGTAACCCATGCTGTTATTATAGTTGCTGCAAAATGTTGTCTCTTATATCGATTTTATTTGTTTACTGGAGGTCTCCATATGTTTGTTTATATTGCTAATTTATGGGAAATGTAATGATTGCAAGGAATGTGAATTATACAGATAGGCAAACGTTTTGTAATCATAATTCACACACAGAAAAAAGCCTGAATGAAACCTTAGATTATGTGGTAGCCTCTCTAATCATACTGTTTGTGATTTATCATCCATTCCCTTAGCATCAGTTAAATTATGAACTAACTTGAAAGACAAAATAAGTTGTTATGTATTTGACTGAAAGTGATTGTTGAATGAAAAACAAAGTTGAAAGCCACAGCTTAATCTTGTTGTAAATATGTAAATGTAAATGAATTAAATCTGTGATTCTTCTTCCCTCCAAAGGCCTTTATGTACGTGGAGCTCCACTTTACTATTTTCGTTGGAAATAAATGATGTGATGATTCCTTTCCTCTTTTGAATCTGAGTGTCCTGTTATTGCTTCTTCATCCTGGGAGAGATTGGGGGGCCTGCAGCAGCCTCCAGTCTCTCCTCAGTCCTTCCTTACTGCTTCACAAAAACATCTTTCGGGTCTAGTCATTAGGAACAACAAAATGGAAGAGCCCTCCAAAGCTGCCATCCTTCATCGTGGGAGAGACCTCCCTCGTCCCAATTTCACTCCAATGACACTGACATCATCAACCGATTTACATTACATTAGGGGAAAAGGTAAAAGGATACTCTTGGCGTCTGCTAGGAAAGGCTGTCTTCTCACGTCTGTCCCTGGGCAGGACACGCCCTTTCACAAACCACCTCTGAATTCCCAAAGAAAACCCTGGTAGTTGGCGGGAATCAAAACAAAGAAAGAAAATGGGCGGGTTGGCTTCATGCCCTGGCTAAACTCTAGTGGAGTGTCAGGCAGAGTTGCCCTCAGGGATCTTCCTAGTTGGATCCTGGATCTCTCCGGAATTAGCGGCTGCTCAGGCCTCAAGGTTCCAAAGCCTTAAGACTGGAAGGCTACAGCCCACATGACACTTCCCTGGACCCTGACTGGGTTCTTCGGTGGGTTTTTCCTTCTGATGAGTGCGTCCTCTTATCTCGTCATGCTACTGGGGAACTTATTTCAAATGAGTCAGAATCACCTGATCACCAGAGCCAACTTTCTGACACCACTGCTGTCACTGAGCCTAAAGAGGCCCGCGTCTCTTCTTTCCCCCCACCCCCCGCGCGTACTGCGCAGGTGCTGTATCAGACAACAATTCGCCTGGCCCCTTTGCAACTCCCGAGAAGTTGGTTCCAGTAGGTCTGGCTGGGGCAGGGAGCTGGACAGAATGGGCGGACAGTGGCTCCTGGGGTGAGAATGCTAGGTCTCTTTAGAGAACACCTTGAAGACCCAGGTCATAGGGCAGGGACTGAAGTCTTGGAGAAAATATTGGGGGAAAGGACCCCAACGCTCAAAGGCACAAGGGTGAGGCTCAGGTATGAAAAACGAGGCCACGAGGGGAAACCAAGACCTGTCGATGGGATCACGGATAACGGAGGTCCATGGACATTAGCACTGGAGTTAGCGCCCCCTCCCGTCCCTCTTGTGGAAGGGACCCCTACCCCACCTCAGGGACAGGTTAGAGGGGCCTCTGCCGTGGCTTTCCTCTCCTGGACCCGACTTCTTTGAGAGAGAGAGTACTCATTAAAGTCTTTCACCGACAGAAGCATTGTAGTGGTGAGCAAGTGGGGATTAGGAATGAGCTCCACACTCCCACTGAGGGCTCTTCCGGGGCTCCAGACTCAGTCCTGCTGGCTTGGAGTCCTTACAGCTGCGCTTCCCCCACGCCGCCCAGGAAAACTGCGAAGGCACCCGGTAGCTGCGGCCTGAACCATTCCGGAGAATAGAAAAGAGAGCTTGCGGAGGGTCGGCTGTCCTTGGCTTCCTCTCTGGGGTTTTGGAGAAGGAAAGATCTGTCTTTAAACCTTCCACGTCCCAGTTGGGGCGGAGGAATCAAGAGAGTAGGGGAAGAGGAAAGAGGAAGGGTTCTGCCACATTTCAGACCCCCAGGCACTGGGAGAGCTCAGACGTCTTTTAGCCATTATCATCATCATCATCATCATCATCATTATTTTGGCTTATAAACAACAGAAATTTATTTTTCACAGTTCTAGAGACTGGGAAGCCCAAGATCAAGGTTCTATTTTTTTTGGCAGAGTTGAATGGTGTAAGCTTTGACAGAGAGTTGAATTTACTGGTCCTCAAGTGCCCGTGGCTAGCCTCACCCTAGAATCACCTCACTCACTTGTTCTCTGGGGAAGTTATCCACCTTCTGTCCCCCAGTGGTAGTGCCCAGGGAAGCCTTGGCGGGTGGGGCTTAGCCTGCTAATGAGCTAATGATCCCCTACACCCCCCTACTCTTTTTCACCATTCTGAATTAAAGAACCAGGTAAAAACTACAGGTGTGGTGAGAAGACCTTAGTTAGGAGGAGCTGTCCTGCCTGACTTGTCCACCTACTGTCCCTGTGCCCCTGCATAAGTGATGAAACCTTCCTGTGCTTCAGTTTCCTCCTCTGTAAAATAAAATTAAAATGAACCTCCTTCATGAGTTTGTTTTGGGCATTAAATAAGATAATCCTTTAAGCATTTAGAACTTACTTGTTAAGTGCTAGTTGCTGTTACTATTACTTACCTTGAACTCCAGCTTTCAGCTCCTGATTGAATCAGATGACTCTGTCCAGTCCCTCCTAGAAAATGTGGCACCCTCTGGGGCCTCATAGGAAGGAGGCAGCTTGCACCTCCTTCAGGCAGCCCAGAGGATATCTGAGGGTCCTGATGCCACATGACTTTACGTTGGCTGAGAGTTCTAGAGCCCATTGCACTGAGGCACTGAGGCAGAGACATAAATTGTTTCTTAAAGGCCCAAGAAAAATTAGAGGAAATTGAGTTTATTTCAGCGAGGAACGAAGCTGAAGAAACCAATCGCCTTAATATCACCCCTATGACTTGTTAAGACTCTGGCATTGCAGTAAACTCCATCACCCTGCTGCCCTATGTTGATTTATTTTTATCATAAGTCTTTGCTGTTTATTGTGAGTCCCTTGTCAGGCTTTTCAAGAATCAAGTGTGTAGGGAGGGGAAAATGTGAAAGGGGAGCAAATGCAAGCAGCTGGGAGGCCCAGGACAGGGCCTTTGGGCAAAAGTCACACAAAGGTACACTCTTCCCAGGAAGGCATCAGGACCTTTTACACAATCATGGTTTTCTCTTACTAAATCCTCATTCTGGGAAAATTAACAACAGCTTGGTCAACAAGTGACCAGAGATTCCACAATAACACACTCCACTAGTCACCAATTTCCTGTCTGGGCATTAGAACACCTTTGCCTTTTTACCCAAATATTTCCAATGAGATATTACTAGCAGGAATTTTATAGGAACACTATCAGGCTCGGATAGTCACTCAGGAAAGGGGAAATTTAGTAGACAATGAGGGAGGTCAGTGTTAGGGGCCCTGAATCATTCAGTGGCTTTGCAAACATTCAAAGACAAGAGGGAAAAAATGCCTTAGGACACAGGTGAATCTAATGCAACTATGACCAGGAAGATGCCCTTTTAAACTTGTCCTGCATTTTTTTTTCCTCCTTTAGAGCCAGCATAGACTCTACATCAGCCAAAATTCAGGGCAATCAATTCAAAACAAGGTGAGAAGGGCTGTACATTGTTCTGAACCTCACAAGGAATGAACAGCCTTGAGAAATGTCTTCAGAGGGAATAAAGCAGAATTAGGTAATTATCTGTGGTTCTCGCTGTGCCATGTAGTTGTAGAATAATTACAAAAAGAAGGAAATATAATCCACCATGATCAGATAATTTATATAGAATATCAGAAGGTTGATTCAGTTTTCTCTTGTTGGTGACTGAAGACTGGCCCATGCAAGAGCAGATTAGCCAGGTGAGGATGGTGTTTTTTGCCAACACTAGAAGGCAGCTCAAGGTCCATGGTTTCTGCCACTGTAAAGTCTTGCTTAGGGTTTAACAGGGACCTCTAGGTCTTTCTCTCATCAGTGTATTAATTAATCATTAAAAATATACACCCAACATCTTGGTGAAAAGTGTTTTGCCTGAAATGTTCATATTTCTAAACCATGAAAAATAGGCATCCGCCCCCCTAAATGTTTCCTTATTTCCTCTGAGAGAAGTGGAGAGTTGCCAGATACACATAAGCAATTCCTAATCACACTGCAGCCACTTTTACCTGTGAAAATGTGTTTCAAACATACTATAAAATTTTCCCTATATTTTCTGCCACTGCATTTAGTAAGGAATTCATAGTGAAATGCTTTCTATTGTCCAAGAAAGCTGCCCAACTTTCTTTTTAAAAAATGCAACAAAAAACTGTTGTAGAAAAACAGCTTCCTTTAAGTGTGAAATATCATTTCATTGTAAAAAGTTAAAAAAAGGAGTGGTAATCCAACTTCCGGAAACTGTTCTGAATTATTTCACCAGACCCTTTTAAAAGGGGATTAGCAGGGCTTTGGGAGCAAAATCCTTCTGTTTTATTCAATCGCTGATTTTATGTTATAATTACTAGCTGTAAAGACTCTGGAATTAGTATGCAGGCACCGTTAGGACCCGATGCAGGTGCTATTCTAATGGTTCAGCTTTTTAATTAAGAAAAGAGGTAAGAAAATTGAATCATAAAAACACTTTTGTGAGAGCTGAGAACATTGCAGGACTGCATGAATAAAGCCTTTATACCTTCCCCTGACAGGTCAGCTACTGAGACGCTGACTTACGACCTTTTCAGGGCCAGACAATAGTTAACAGCTTTCTCACCTTGTCCCCACAGAACCTTTTCTTCTAGGACAGATCTTATGGAAATTGCCTGACTTCCACAAAAGATTTTTGCAGTTAGAATGGATACATATCCATATTGAAATGCCTGATATTTGGCCCCAACTACAGATCTCTGGATCCCTTCTCATGGATGGGGGATGGAGGTGTCTGGGAGGCACAGGAAGTGGGTAGGGGAACACAATCTGCCCTGAGATAGGCACACAGGGACACGTAGGACCAAGACTAAGGTGGCTCCTCCCCCATTTTGGGGGAAACAAAACAGGAGCAGTGCCAAGAAACCCAGGCATGGGCTGCTGATTATTCTGGGTTCTTCTGAAGTAGGCTTTTCTTGAAGGAAATAAATTTGGCCTAAACACTCCATAGTCTTCTTGGAAGCAGCACAACTCAGAGGGGATGCCTTAGTCCTTTGTAAGTTCCTTCAACTCCTCAGTAAGCCCCAAATATTCTTTACCTGTGAGTAAAACTGTTCTTGCCCATAACACTTCAAGACAAGTTCCCCAGATCTTTCACCCTAGTTAAGGTGGTGCTACCCCAGCCTTGGAACAAGCAACTATTATGTATACATATATATATACATATATATATATATATATATATATATATCATGGCTGTGGAGCTCCCACTATTTTCTATTTCAGGGTTTGCTAAAGTCTGCATTCCATATCTCGACTCTCAGGGAAGTCCCCACTCTGTCTTTCTCAGGCTCTAATAAAAACTTCCATACATCACCTTTTCTCCCCAGACTCCGACGGGGTGTGTGATTGGGGACCTGGTCAACAACCAGCAGCCTGGTTCTTGCTCTTCCCGAGAAGATCAGGGCGCGCCTGGGCCGGGCCGAGAACAATGCGAGTATTAGGATATCAGCCGCCCTCGCAATGATCACGCGTTCAACGATTTTGTTTTCACGGCTGAGGGGGCTTTTTTCCAATGTAAATCAAGCGCTTTAGTTATTAAGGCCGAACACTAATCTCCAACAACCTTGACATAATGTGGCCGGGCACGCCGGCCCACTTCGCACCTGCAGTCTGAATAGGGCTCCTTGTCAATGGGGGACACGCTTGTTGCCCTGGCTTGCAAAGGAGGGGAGTGAATAAGTCAAGCTTTGTGAATGCCCATGCGCGCTCTCCCTCTCGCCTTTGATCACGGAAAATGTCTTCTAATTTGTCCCTTTTTCATTGTAACAACGTTTTCAAGGCCCTTTCTATTTTTCCCAAACCACATTTTTATAAAGAACATAAATCGCCCCCCGAAAACAAAAGGGGCGCGCCCCGGCCAACTGGCGCTATCACGCTTCGGCGTTTCGCGGCTCCGGCTCAGGAAAGGTTGCTGGTTCTTGAAGTTGCCCTCTCAGCAAACACTGGGCTGGAAGGCCCCAATCCTCCAGAACTCCAGATCCGGGCTTCTGGGAGGAGGGTGGTGACAGAGGCTACAGGAGGGGAATGTAAAGGGACTTCCCTTTTTTTGAGGGTGGGAGACGTGGTGTGGGGCTGGCCGTCAAAAGGGCGGTGGGGCTAAGAGTCATCTACTAGGGATCCAGGGGCTGATGTGTCCCTCAGGGATACGATGCAGATTCCCTGGGCTCTCCTAAATTCAGCAGGCAGTTTCCAGACTTCTTTCTTGGGAAGTGGAAATGAGTGATCCACCTTTCTTACACAAGGCAGGTGTGGGCCGCTCACGCCACTTTGACCACAACTGCGTTTCGCAAACACTTTTCTTCCTTCCTCCCCCCTTCCCTCAATCCACTGGCCGTAGGCCTGTGTTCTCCACAGACCCAGGGAAGTTGGGGGACCATCTGGAGAGGCTTTCTGGCCGCAGACACCTCCTCCCGCCCTATCTTTTGTGGGAAGCCAGAGAGCATTTTAGGAACACTCCTTCCACATAAAAATCCTACAGGAAAACAGGATTAGTGCCATTTTATTCTGGGCCGTGAAACAGCCTCCTTGCTGGATATGGTTTTTATTTGGGATAGGAATTCACTCAAAATTTCTCTCCAGGAACACATGGGCATTAATGACGTTGATGTCTCATTTGGTGGGATATTAATTACCAGGTTGCAAATCAATGAGCAACCTCTGCTCCTCCTCCCCCAACTCCACTCCCAACATTGATTTAGTTTGAATTTCCAAATGTTTTGGGGAACCTCTTGCCAAGAACACTTTTCTCCTAGAGTTTTAACTTTCTCCCTTTATTCTAGAAGATCAAATACTTTTTTCTAGGATAAAGGCGGTTAAGACTTCTGTTTTCTTCCTCCCGTTAGTTATTATAATACTTTAGCTCAGGCTCCGGGTAAGAAAACTAACATAACCCACTAATACAGTTTAAAACACTTTGATGTCTTGCCAAAAAACACACTTCCTTCAAGAGAGAAGTCAACATTTGTTTTTCACATTAAGTGGCGTTTAGTTGCCAGTGGAAAAAAAAAATAATTCTAAGGACCACTTTTTAATTCGATGGATAGCAACCGCAGGGGTCTAAAAGAAAATAACGACGATAGCTGTAGACACAAATAACTAAATTACCAAAACGTTAGTATATCTCCCGGCTTCATTAATATGTAACAGACTCCCCAGTTAATCTCCAAAAGCTAGTGTTCCCCCTGTAAAATAGCACTCTGGGACGAATTGTACATGAGATCAATCACTGCTAATGCAGGAAGGTTTACTGCAGGAAAGAAAAAAAAAAGCTATTTACACCTTCAAATAGAAGCTTTTCAGATTTAGGAGTAAGAGCCATACATCAACAAGAATAAATGATTATGAATTGGTAAACGCGCCCTCCAGCGATTAGCTATGCGACGCTATTTATCATTTCTTGGGTGGTGATGGTGGTAGAGGTTTTTTTCTTCCTCTTCTTTGCCTTCTTTTAAAATCATTTGACTATTTGGAAAGAAAAGCTTGACAAGTAGAGGAGAAGACGGAAGAAAAGAAACCACGGGAAAGTTTGTTTTTGCATATACTATAAGTCATTAAAACATGGCCGTGCAGATATAAACGGGGTCATGTACTGAGAGCTTAATAAGAAACAATGCAGCCCTTTCATTGTTTCATTTGTTATTAGGAGATTGCTTGCCCATTGGAGTTGACACATCAGCAGGTATCTTTTTTTCCTCTCTCCTCTCTCTTTACTGAACCCCCTCCCCCATCACATTGCCCCCTTCTTGTAGTCAACGAATACATGTCGTTTACTATCCGTGAAACTCATTTTTAAATCTATTATTAGTCCTTCTTTTTCTTTTTCCTCTTCATTTTTAAAGAAAGAAGGAACTTGTCTTTGTATGTGCGCAGGGAGCTGCGTGTTTGCACTGGCGCCGGTGAGCGCGTGCGTGGCAGAGTGCCTGCGCAAGATCACGGCCAGAAGGCCGGCCCAGCCACAGTTGTCCAGGGAAACCGCACTCCCGCCAAAGCGCCGGGTCAGGGACTCCTGGGGACCCCGCTTGCTGTTTGCAACACAAAAGCATATGCAGCCCCTAAACATTCCAAGAGAGACAAAGGCTGCAGCGGAGAACTGACTTAACCCTGGTTAAAACTAACTCACAGCCAACCCCCTCGCCTATTTGAGCTCTGGAGGGTAATGTGGGAGCTTTGAGACCGGACTAGGGCCAGGGGCTCTCAGATTTAGGCCCAGGCCTCGGCTAGACTAGGGATCAAGGAGCAATTCCTGGTGGTAAAGTAAGAATCGGCTGTAATGCAAGGTAGAAGGGCGACCCAAGCCGATGAAAGGCGATGAAGGGATCAGGGATCGTATCCCGGAGCTAACTTTCCCTCCCCAACTGCCTGTCTGCCCGCCTACAATGCCGACTTGCCTGATCCTTGGCTGGAGAGGGGCGCTAGCTTCCCCTGAGCGTGATAGGAGCGTCAGCAGCGTGGCCATTCTGTTGCCAAATGTGCAGCAGGAGGTGGGATGGAGCAGGTGTTCATGGCAGGGACTTCAGGAATCCCAGAACTCACCTGCCCATTGTTCATGAGAAAGAGTTGGTCATCTGAATACAACGATGGCCCACCTTTGGTAGCCGAATGGGACTCTATGGGCACGTTTCAAAGACCCCAGTGCTTCTGCATCAACACTCACACTTGAGGGTGTTGCGTGTTGGAACTTGGGAGGAGAGTGAAGCTATGGGGGGCACTTATTGTGGGCTGCTAGAACACCCAACTGAAAGGGAAGACTCCAGCTCAACTATTACACGCTCCCGATGCCACACAGTTCGGATATGAGTTGAGTGTAGGGCCTGTTTTCTTAGGTTCAAGAGCTTTACTACAGCTGGGAGGGGGTTTGTGGCTGTAAGTCTGTCACTTCAGGTAATATTTCCTAGGAGATATTTCAGGTAAAGCTACAACAGACCTTGCAAATTGTCTCAAGATTGTGGAATAAACTCAGGTCTTTCCCCCATAGGCAGGAAAAGGACCCATTTCAGGTTTTCATTACAATTGATGTTTAAAGCTATAATGTTTAAGGAAAGTGCTGTACCCATAAATACAGAGGGAAGATTCTCCCTCCCCTTCCAAAAAGAAAGTTTATAAAAATAATATGAATCAATAATATCTAATCACGCACCCCTAGCTCTAGAACATATTATGGAGCCACTACAATGTAAATTATTGTATAATATCTGAAGAGTGGGAGGAGGTATGAAATGTCCCTGGTTTATTTTATGCCTTATTATGTAAACTTTTCTTCCCTCAGGGAATCACCGCCCGCCCCCATTTTGATAATTCCTGATAGGCTGATGTGCTTGAAAGATTTGTTCAGACAGTACTGACCATCAGAGAATACATTTTTCTTTTACTTTTCTAAGCTGGCACAGTCCTGTGCTTTAGAAGAGAGATATAGAAAGAAAGAAATGGCTCAAAAATTTGAAAAAGGAAACATACATTCCTCCTATATTTCCCACCCAAGAAGCCTTGGATACTTTGGTCCTAGCATTGACTCCATGAAAGAAAAAAAAATTGTTGATAGCAAAACCTGATAGCAAAAACTATCATCACAAAGATTTAATTTTGCAATTCCAGCAAAGAATATTACTCATTTACTTTCAATTCTTCAAGATTTTATTCTTAAGTTTAAATTTTAATGCCATTATTTTCTCCTGTACAATCTGTTTTTAAAATAAAGGATTCTCTTTATGATATGTTTTCAATAGTGAAAGTCTCTAAAGATCTATAATATTATTATTTATCTGAATTTTGTAGCTCTGAGGGCTGTATACACGATGTAATTGCTTTAACATGTTTTCATAAATTACATTCAGAAATGTGTCATAGTAAATTACCTTTGTAATAAAATGTAAAAAATGCAAATGGCTGTTGTCTTTATTACGTTTTAAACCATTGGTTTATCTGCACTATTTCACTTGTCACTTGCACAATATGTTGGCTAAAGGGGCGGCACAGTTTGATAACAGAGAGCTGGGTCCTGTGTGTAATCTTGCAGGCACGTACAGTTTGGGTCATTTCCTCATCTCCCGCAGAAAAGACATTATCCCACTCATATTTACATACTTTTCAATATTTGTCAAACAATCATAAATTATAAATTAATGAAATGTTCGACAGTCTTCAGAGATCAGACTAATGAAGACATTTACCTTTTTGGTGATTTTGAGTCTCATCTTTATAAGTTTAATGACATTTTGACGCTCACGCTTTATTAGGCTTTATTAGATTTGTCCTTCGCTCCCGCTGTCATTCAGATGTCTCTGCAGAAACATCACCTGCTTCAGGTACAAGAACAAATCGACTTTGACCAGGAAGCCTTCAAAACGGGGACTCTGCAACCTTAGTTTTAAAGAATTAATGTCGAGTTGGGTTTTTGAAAACTACTGGAAATTTTTACCCTTCTTAATTTTTTTAATAAGACTGCTTTTGCATTTATTTCACCAGCAGGCAATAATATGGATACTCTGGCATATGTGCAGCCTGAGATATACTGTAATTTCAAAGTGATTTACAGCAGTGCTATTAAAAATGGAGAGCAGCCCTGATTCTGATTTTTAGGATTTTATGAAATTTCCTTTGTATTCAGGTTTGGACACAAAGTTTGCCAAACCATCTCTTGAGTCCAAAGGTAGGGGACTAATTTAGAACTTGACCTAAAATCAGGAAATGGATACCAATGCACTCAGCTCTGATTCCAGAGAGGAGGGAGGAAGGAGGGAAGGAAGGAAGGAAGAAAGGATGAAACCGTTGGGTACTGCATTGGTCTTGGATCCTCAGAGGAAACCAGTTATGTGCCTGCTTAGCACAGAACTTGAAAGGGATGATGGAAACACCATGTGCCCATGAAGTTGATAAGTTTTCCTGGAAAATGTTGGCTCCCCATGCTCTCATTATGATTGATGGCCACTGGGCTTTTTAATAAAATTATAGGTGATGAATTTAGTTCTATCCAGAGAGGTCAAACGATCAAACTTGACTTAAGATTCAAATAGTAAATCACATGGAACAAATGCACATCATCTCCACCCATCCCCAGCCAGGGTAGAAGTGGGGCTTTGGTGCCATCTGACTCTAAACAAAGGGCAAGGGGCCCAGGAAGTAGGAATGTCAATGTCTCTGTCATCAGGTTGGGTAATTACATTAGCCCTCTTGCAAATCTTATCAACCCATGTTAGTACACACCACCCTGCGGGGCCACCAGACGCCTTGCCTTCCTAAGCCTTACCCATTTGGGACATTGTGGTGTTGGTGGAAGTGGGAAAGTGGTGCTGGAAGGATGGAGCAATTCTTAATTATCCTTCTTAATTATCTTTAAGTGGAAGGAGATCTGTGTGTGTGTGTGAGAGAGAGAGAGAGAGAGAGAGAGAAAGAGGTATGGCCAGAGAGACAATTTTAGATGTGGCTGCCCCCCTCCAAACCTTTATCCCGGTTTAATGCATCCTGTTCTGCCAATCTGGCTTAGAGCATAGGCTCGAGGCATTCACTGGGTGGAAGGCAAGAGGGTGACTCCGATTCCATCCCTGAGCATTGACTTAGGTTTAGCCTTTGCCCCTTTATAAAAAATATATCAGGAATAAAATGGCCACCCATTAAAGTCTACATCCAGAACCTATAAAAATATTGGGAGCGACTTCAAAATATTTCCAAACACCACTTTTTTAATACACAATGGAGAGTTATTAAGCGGCTTCTTGGTGAAGCGAGTATGGCTTCTGCAATCATCAAAAATTGATATGTACCGCTAGTAAAGTAATTATGCGCCATCCTGAGGATAAGCGAGCCAGCAATTGTTAATCCACTTGCACACCCGTTGACTTGCAACATCAAGCTGCAAATAGCTTAATTAAGTCATACACGTGGACTATAACCATATTGCTCCATTGCATTATGCACAGTATATCTCAATTTATTGGGACAATTAATGCTAGAACCTCACCTCGAGCAGGAATGTCAGCCACCCAATGCCTGAGTTCCTTTTGATTGATACTGCCCAAGTCAGAAAGCCACGAATAAGTGAGAATTAAGAGAGATGGCAGCTTGGGAACTGGAGTGGGATTTGTCCTTCGCAAACTTTTGGGGCCCAATGGAGTTGTCGGAATAGGATGCCGCAAAAGCTGAGGCAAAGCCAGTGCTTTGGACAGACCACAATTCATCATGTCCGTGTTGGTCGTGTATTTAAGTGAGCAGAGTTCCCAATAGTTTCATTAAAATTGTAAATCGCATAGCAAAGCCCCTTCATTAATCACAAGAAATCTTTAGATCAGTAAGTCCCGGGAATGTTAGGATGGATATTTAAATCAGCTCCGCCCGACTCCCACACACATCTGTCGGCCACCACCGGCCACTGGCAGTTTATTTTTCTGAGTTTAAAGCACAAAAACGTTTGGGTAAAACCTTATCGAATTTGTCTATTTACAAACGATCAAGACACAAACTTCTGTCCGGAATTCCTCTCCATCCCATCTCCATTCTTCAGGGTGTAAATATTCCAGGTGACCCGCGCTTGGGAATGCTGTCACCCGGCACCTTCAGGCAGCCGCGGTGTGGTGGGCGGTGGAGGGACCGACTTCACCCTAAGCTAGCGGCCCTTGTCCCTCGCTTCCCTGACAAGCGCAGGGTCCAAGGGCCTGGGCTTGGAGTGGACTTTTGGTACCTCCTTCCCTTGAGGATGAGAAGTACCTGCTTCACTTCTAACTTGGGTGCCAGGCAAGGCTTCATTTTGAGTCTGAGGCACGAGATGCCCCGAGAGTCGTTATGGCCGTCAAGGTAAGCAAAACGTTGACAGGAAGTCTAGTCCTCACTGATTCCTGGTAGAGACCAAGAATCGACCATCCTGCACTTCAAACATCACAAATAAATGGGGAACTTCAAGCCACAAAGGATTTCTCCTATATGAGTCACTAAGCGCTGGTTGAAGTGGACCGGCCCCTCGTCTTGTGAGTTTTTTAGCTCATTTGTTCTACAATACAGAGTCATTAATTTTGGCAGTATATTTCAGAGGCGTGTCTCGAGTTCCAAGCTGCTGCTGTGCGTCCTCTTCCCAGGGCCTGGGAGCAACTCTGGGGTGGGGTGAGCGGGACTCCCACTGAAGGACTGACCCCTTCGCCCACCTCCCGCCGCCCCGCTTAGACCCAGCAGTACACCGGGAGAAGAGGTTTCCTCCCAGCATCCTCCGCAAAAAAATTCTAGAGCGGGAAGACTCGAGGTGTGAACTAGGAATGCGCTGGGTTCGCTGGCTGGATCCTCTTAGCAGCCTGAGCGCCTTCCTTCGGTTCTCCTTCCCGGGTTGTTTTTAGTTTCCTCCCCAAAAGTAGAAAAGCGAGCGCCTCGTCTTTTCCAAAAGATTTTTTGCAACTCAGCTTTGAAGGCTTCTTTCAGTGTCTGGGCATGTTTGAGAACCAGGGTTTGGGATATCCTCAGGTCTTCCAGAAGTACCTAAGGCTCTGCAGCCCGGTGCAGGAAAAAGAGAGAGGTATGGCACGGTCCGGAAGAGCCTTTCAGCTGGTGGGTTCCATCCGAGAATAGTAGCGTCTCTGACAGAGTCTCAGAGCCCAAGTCTGGACGCTTTGGGATCTCCAGGACCATAGAATGAGGGCATGGGCAAGGGAAAGGCTGGTTAGGACCCTGTGTTTCATGGCACCACGGTCGCAAAGCCTACAATTAGTATTTATAATCAAAACAACAACAGCTGCAACACCCACAACACATCAGTATTTATTGTGCACTTTCTAGAAGCACTTAGCACTCACAGTCCTATTAAAAAAAAATTGAAACAGGTTCTATTTTCTACCCATTTTACAGATGAGAAAACAGAGGGTTGAGGCAGTGGTTAAAGAACTTTGCTCTGGGGCACTTCACCTGGTAGTGGCAGAGCTGGCACTTGGAGCAGTGCACAGCCAAAGGGTCAACGGTTTTCTTTTCTTGGACTGCCCGTCTTTAGTAGGAAAGCTGGGGCTCAGAAAATCCAGTTCAGTGATTGCCTCACCTTTCTCCAGGTAGATTCTTGAAAGCCAATACATCCCCAGTACTAAGCTCCCTGTTGTTGAGTGTTTCTGCCCACCTTTCCTGGATGTTTCTGCCCACCTCCCTCCCTCCACCATGCTTCAAAACCTCTGCAGTTGGGCATTAGGAGAGGAGTGTTCTTCTGGGCTGGGGGAGGGGTAGAGTGGGGAGGAATTGCCAAATCCTGAAAACCTGCTTCTTGCCACACTCAGTTTCTCAGCCTGGAGAGCTGCCGTCATACTAGGATGGAGTCAATCCAGAGGCCTTCCTAGAGGAGACAGCCAAATTCCAAGACCCAGCTAAATTCTGTCAGGGGTGGCACTGAGGGGTAATATCATGGGTGGCTTCAGACACTCCACCCCATATCGACAGGACAGGGCCCAGGTGCTAAGTCCAGTCTTCCTTTTGACTTTCAAAGTAAATTTCCAATTCTCCCACCTCACCTCATCCTCTCCCCACATCTTTCTGCTTGGCCAACGTTTGACCAAGAACGTGCTCAAATAGGATGCTTATTAATTTCTTAATCCCTATGCCAAAGTTGGAGGAGCCACTGTGGACACCACAGTTGGTGTGTCTCTCACCCCTAAGAAAATTAAGAGGGGAGATGGTGATAAATTTATCAGGAATACAATGTTCTGCGGTTAAGAGTACAAGGTGTGGGAGGGATTCATCACTGTACAAGGCTGAGAGGTGAGCCAAGCTCTTCTGATTTTACGTGTCTGTCGTGGGGAGTGGGGTGGGAAGAGTTGGAATGAACATATTTGTTCTTATATTTAAAAACCTCAGGTGCTGGGAGCCGTCAAAGGCTGGGAGATTTGAACCTAGAACCGGGGACAGTGGCTTGCAATAAGACCGCCTACCGCCTCCAGATTAGCTTCGCTCCAGGCTTTGCGCGCTGGAAAGTTTAACTCTATTATCAAGGGGGAAATTGAAAGTGACTTCTGTAAATCCCAAGATGGGGTTTCAGCAGCACCTTCTGGGGTGGAGGACCAAAAGTAAGGTGGGAAAAAGAGCGGGGAAATCAATTGAGAAAAAAAAAAAAAAGATACATTCAGGATTAAATAAACTAAGAGGCTCAGCCAGTGGAATTCTAGATCTGGGTTTTGAAACCGAGAGGATCCCTCTACCTTAGGCCATCTGGCTGTTTTAAGCTCTGCCCCATGCTGTATGATTTTAGCTGAAAATCTCTTCCGTTGCAGCTTTGCTTTTATTGAATTCATCAAAAGCAAACTTTCCCTGAGTTTTTTTTTTTTTTTAAGAAGGCTAAAATAATACGCCGACCACTGTGACATTCTCCGCGCCCAGGCCATTTTTCATAACGCCGCGGATCCGCTTTTGTGCCTCTGAGGCGACTAAACAGATGAATAACGAGCAAAGTCTCCCGAAAGTAAGCTAGCAGCTTTTCTCAGCTCCAAAAAAGTTAACTGAAATGAGAGGTGCATGTAAAATCCCTACACCCAAAGATGGGGGCCACACTTTTATTATTCTGAAAGACAACGATGTCTTTTTAAAAGCAACTAACTACCCACACCCGGGCGCACACACACACTCACCCACATACTAGCACATTTGTTCACACAAACCACACAAACTTTTTTAAGCCTTGTGAAGCTGCCCAGGTGCTGTTTAGGGAATTTTGGTAAAGAAAGAAGAAAGAAGTATTTGAGATAGATTCTAGGTGGCAAGATATGAAAAAAGTAAAAACTGGTTTTATTTTATTTTTGTTTTAGTGGGTTTTTTTTTTTATCGCGGCTAGTTTGAAAGTTGGTTTCTGGCAAGAGGAAAGAAAAGGCTGCAGCACTAAAAGAAGAATCAAAGTGTTAAAAGGACGCTCAAAATGTAGTATTGTGGCAGGTCGGGGTAAGTTACATTTGCTTCTGTTTTCTCTTTGGTTTTCGAACAGTGAAAATGCACTCTGGGGAGAGTCTTCCTGTTGTTTTTAAGAGAAAGTAACTCCAAGCTCCCTCCTAGGACGACTGCCTCCTGCGACTTTGCTCTGGTTTTGTGGGTGTTTTCAGGGAGGCACTTTCTCCTTGAGCCCTGTCATCATAGTCCCAGAGGCCCGCAAACTCCGAGTGGCCGAGGTTTGGAGAGCCGCGCTTGGGCGGCAGAGGCAACAAGTCGTGGACTTTCTAGCCCCGGGCGAGCACGGTGCCGAGCCGCGCTGCAGCTGAGCCGGTGGCTCGCCTGACTCTCAGGAATGAATTTTGCACGTGTAAACTACTTTCCTGTGGACGCGCACAGCTGCGACTTTGTAGCTTATCAGGGGAAAAAACTCTTCCCTGAAATGCACGATTTGGAAAAACTCAGCCATTGGTTCTCGCCAGATGATTACCGATGCAAAGTAAACCCTACGGGTTGGAGCGTGCGCGAGTTTGTTTAACCCTAAAAATATCCCACTTCCGAGTTGCTCACGTTGACATCCACTCGAAATCATTTATATATTTTTTCGGAGGCTGGGAAAATAACTGGGCGTGATCTGTGGGAGATGGTGTAGTGTGGGAGGCATATTTTACCAGAAAGCGATGCCCTGCGTTCGCTGAATGTAGGAAAGTGTCCCAGAGAAACTCGAAACTCAGCTCCCAGTGCAGGCGCGCACACATTTTCACAGACATGTGTTATGAATACGTAGTTATAGGCACGTTCCTGCCATTAACCCGCGGCTTTGAGATTCGGTTCTCGGTTTGGATAATGTTGTTGGCCTGCATGGCATGGATATTCAGATGCCAGTGCCCAGTGGTCTTTCATTTAAGTATTTAAACGGCAACCTGCAAGCAACTGCTGCAAGCCAGATTTTATTTATTATTATTAGCTTTCTCTTACCCAGAACCGTGGAATAAACACGTGCTGCCCCAGAGGTTGGGCAGAGCTTATCCAGATGTTGGCAAACATGTCTTTGCCAGTTATATTTCTGAGGAACCCCGGAGAAATTGACAAGGCAGCTGTTCTAGGAGATTTTGTTCAGTAGCTGGAGCGACTCCTGCGCCTGGGTCTGGCGGGGGAGAGCACATAAAATGCAACTTTTGCCCCATTGGTTCGCTAGGTGAATTAGCACATACTGGGACTGAACAGTCCTTGACCTTTGCCTTTATGTTTGCGCAAATGTTTGCCTAAAACACAATTGGCCTTGACAAGGGAGCATGCTACCGTGTGACACTGCCTATTCACCAGATAGATGTTCTCTGCCACACACGACCCAGAGCAGCCTTTTAAATAGCTTAGGTATTTGCACAAACCGTATAAATTAATGTCGGATGATTGCTAGTTGCTGGTTAGATAGGAGATCATTCAGATGTGAGATACACATATTTCTCTGGTCTTTTTTTTTTTTTTTTCCCCCTCTCAAAGATGTCGATAAGATAACCAGAAACAAAACTGATAGTGAAGGAAATTTTGAGTTTGTGGGAGTCAACAGGTTCTTGTTTGATCAAACGGGCATATGAATGTAGTTCCCTTCCCTTACAAATGGCTTTTTCACAAAGATGGAATGTGGATGAAGGAAGAGAAGAGAGGTAGAGTGACGAAAACTGGTAGGAACTAACAGTTAGGATAATTGGTAATGTGGAGGTTTGGGATTGGAACCTGAAGATCCTGGAGGATTTATTGTTCCTGGAAAAGCCATGGCCAGCCAAGTTCTTAGGGCTGTGGAGATCCCTTGGGACTTAGGGAGTTTTTCCCCTATCCCTGAGCTTTATGGTTCTGAACACTTCCTCCAATAAAATCAAATACTTTAGCAGGAGGAGAAAAACACCTTGTAAAAATCTAAAATTGGTTTAAGCCCTCTTTTTGAACCTCACACTGTAGATCTGAAATGACTTAGAGGACTACTTTGCCTTTCCCTGAACTCTGACATAGGGTAAAAAGAACTTTTCTTTTGCTATGGTTTCTAGCTAGGCTCAGAATTTTCCACATTCCTTTCATTACTGGCAACATGGCAAAACCTCACCAATTTCCAGGGCTCAATTTTCTTAGTAAATAGGACTGCTGAGATAGGGAGAGCAAATTAAGAAAAACAAGGATATTTTCCGTATTCTTTCAGGGAGTGTCATTCCTTTGGAAGAGAGGAGTGTTTACCTCTTTCAGTCCAGAGGGATGCAGTTGACCAGCGTAGCACCAACTCCCACCACAGCCTAGGAATGCAGATTTGGAGAGCCACTGTGGTTTCTCCAAACATTTGCAAGGTCTTTTTCAGGTTTCCTTTAACTGCCTTCAGGTGGAGGAGAAGGTGGGTCAGCAATTTTCCCTTGGAAGACCTTTTTCTTGATTTGTGGACAGAATTGACCTTCTCTCTGTTGGGCTATGTGAACCACGTGAACCTGAACAGGTGGGGGGAAGTTTGTTTAACAATACCCATGTTCCACTTCGAATTTAGGTGCAGCACGAAAGTAGCAGAAAGGTAAAAGCAACAACCTCAGAATGCAAAAGCAAAGATTACATTTAAGAACAATTACATAGCTGAGAATTGTAATATGGGAAGGCTTGTGCAAGAGGAGTAAATATACGTAATACAGAAGAAAATTAAGGAGACTACTTCCAATTTTCAATAATCCCCCTTAAGAATTTCTTAACTAATAGATTTGTAAGTTTACCGTTATTAATTAATTAACAATATGGCAGATATAAACCACTTCAAAGCAGTTCTTTAAGGTTGATGGAAAACATGAATGGTAGCCTGTGTATTTTGGCTTTATGTTTAGAAATGTGGGCAACTAAATATGCATAGAAATAACATTTGAGTTCTCAGAGGGTATTTGTTCATTTTATCAGTATATAATTATCTTAACTGTTTCTTCAAAATTGTTTTATTTTAAAGTAAAATAATTCCAGGTATTCTATTCCTTTCTCCCTCTCCCTTCCCTTCCCTGCCTCCCACCATCCCCCAATCTTTTAGAGAATTTAGGAATTAAAGAAAAAGAAATGCACATTTTAGGGCTCTATTCTCTGAGATCTTCTACAGTGACTTGGAGAATGTAAGGCAGCAATATGTTTCTAATCTCTGCTTCCCTGTAGCTGTGCTTGTGTGGATGAAGTTTGTTCAGGGTTATGGGTGAATTGGGACCTAGAATCCACAATCTATGATGATGAACACAGGGGACTTAGGTTTAAGTTTAATGGTTATAAAAATCAGCTTAGGAACTCAAAAAATTTCCAAATTTTCTTAGTTTGAAATGGATATTTTTTAAAAATCACATTAGAAAATATCTACATATTATATAAAACATCTCACATATATGCTGGCCATCAACAATTCAAGTCCACATGTTCATTCAGTTATTCAATTATACTGACTAAAATTGAAGATAAAAGATGATCCATTCCACCTTTTGCTGACACACATCCAAAATCTGTGCTAAAATACCATTGAGTATTTATAATGTGAAATCTCTAGGTGGTTTTATCTAGAAGTGTTCAAGAGGACATATAGCAATTTATTAATATGAATAAAAACACAGCACAATTGCTAAAACTGTTCCCATTAAAATGAACAACACAGCTTTAATGGAAAAGAAAGGAGGAAACATTTTTTTTATCATTTCTAGAAACAATTGAGCATTTATAGTGATGTATTTTTCTTAGATTTAAAAAGATGTAAAAATATAAGTATATATTTACAATTGAAAAATTAATGCAACTGATTTATTCTTATAAGGGTTGAGTATTTGCTCCTTCTCTGCTGAAAATTCATTTGCATATAAAATCAACGTTCCTTAAAGGTAAAATGATTACACTTAAAGGGCACCAAAACTGTAACATCTGTTAGATGATGCTGCAGTATACATTAACCTCTATATTAATAATTTTCTTGTTGACTTGATTATAAAATGACACATGACATGATCTGTGAAATTTATACATTTTACTATGCAGTGAAATTAAAGTGAAGAGGTAAAGTCAGGTTTTAGGACTTGAAGGTACTGTAGAGAGCACCCCAGACCTTATTCCCATTTCATTTCCTCAAAGGTAGTTGTTTTCCCCTAATTTATGTAGAACTGTTTTTTTATTGCTCTAATAATCCTCAACGTTATTTGCTATTTATTCCACTCTACACAGAAAATTTAAAGATGGTTTAGAGGCATGAGAATTCAACTATCGATTACTGAATATGAGTTGGAATAGCCCAAAATATGCCATTTCCAGGTGCTGTGTTTGTGTACATGAGTAGTCAGGCCATGCTACAGCCCGAGTTCCTGGTGAGTGACAAGTTTAAGCTTTCTTAGCACAGAAAAATAGAGTTCTTCTCACCTCCATTTTGATTCACAATCTCTGACCAAATAAATTGTGCACTGATTTCTAATGCTTAATTGCATCCACCACCCGGCCATAATTACCTACTCCAGACAAAATTAATGCGGAGGCTGGGGCAATACTGTCCAGAAATTAGATTCCAAAGGGCATTTAGAAGAGGCCCCGCCAAGTTTTGGCTAGGAAGTCAGATTTACTATCTCAATGCGTAGAAATCCTTCCTACGCCACGCCAGACTTTGAGATGTCTGTGCTCCTATTTTAATCCTCTTTTGTGTTAAAAAACTGTGAATTCTGAGTTGAAGAAGGGGGAGGGAGCGGTGCAGACATTATAGAGGGGTGCAGGGAAAGTTCTCACACTTCCTTCTCACCTGACATTTCAGGAGCCCTTTAATTTGCCAGCAGGGCGTAGCCGGGTGCCTGTACTAATCAGCCACTCTGGGAAATCAATGCCCACCGGGAGTAAAAGCTGGGCAGGTACCGCGAGCTCAAGCGTTAGGAGGGCTGGGATTCGTTCTCTGATTTAGCTGAAAGCTGGCTGGCTGGTGATGGAGCAAGGGGCCTTAAGCAGGGTTTTCTTGGCTCCTGACCCTTCGGTCACACTTGGCAGATCCCTATTTCATCCCCCCTTCCCACCTTTCTTCAGAGCCTTGGAAGACAGTCTCAGCCTGCTCTCCCTCTCCCACTCTCCCCTCCCTTAACCTTCTCCAGTCTTCTTTTAGGGCCTCACACCCCCTCACCTTTTCAGAATCTTTCAACCCTTCATAAACCCTCACTTCCTTATGCCCTTAGTACCTCATACCCCCTCCTACCCTTTTCTCCCTCTAATCCCTGTCCACACATTATCATCTACTTGCACAGAACCCCCCAAATCCCTCAGCTCTCTCCACCCTCCTCACTTCCCTCTCCTGTCTGATACCCTTTGCCACCTTCTACCTCTTCATCCCCCCACACCCTTACACTCTTGCACACCCTTTCAAAGCTCACCTTCTCACATTGAGAACCTCCCATATCCCTCCCCCAAAGCCTTCACATTCCTCATATGCCTCCTGGCATTTCCCTTGCCTCCAATTCTTACACCCACTATATTCACATCCCTCACACCACTCACACATACCCCACACTCAGACTCTTACTGCCAGTCATGCACACAAGCCACACCCTCCACCTGCCTTTTGCTGGGTGGCGTTTGAGCTTCTTTGTCTGTTTTGCAAAACGTCACCTCCAGTGTCTTCTCCTCTGACTCCTTCCTCCACCACTTCCTTCCCTATCTGAGAGTTGGCATCTCCCTCTCCCCTGTTTTGGGATTCTTTAGAAGAGAGGGCATGGCTGTCTCCCTTCCACTTTTTTTCACCCACCACGGCTCACAGTCACAGGAAAATGGGGCAAGGAACCTAAACAATTGTTCCCTCGTGCCAGTGCTGTGTGAGGAGCAGATGGGAAGCCAGGGCCTCTGACTTGGCTGCTCTGCTCTAGGCTCTCAGCTTTAGAGAGCTTCTCCTTTTCTCTCCTTCCAGATTTATCTCCAGACTGCAGGGACACAAACTTAGAAGTCTAACATTTCCATTAGCAGGGTGGGACAGTGAGGGGATCCTTTAAATTACTGATTCTCGATCAAGCTTCAGAATCACCTAAAGTCTGCTAATAACAAACAAAACAAAACACAGCTAAAGATCCCTGGGATCCATTCCCACAGCTTCTGTGAATTTGCTTTTCTGGTAAGTTCCCAGGTGATACTGAGGCTGCTGCTTTAGGAACAGGTTTTGAAACAATTTAAGCAATGTCTCAGCAGTTTAAAATGAAACTAATTGTACAGTTATAAGACACAGGGAAATCAAAAGAACCCAGAAATTTCCTCAGAGAATGATGCTCACTAGATGGGAACAGTACCCTAAAAATTTCCCAAACAAGAATATACTTTGAAAGTATGGATTCATTTTGATGAATGTTTAGTTTCTCAGACAGAAAATGACCAAATCATCTTCAAGGTTAGGGCATTTTCTGTGAGAGAATGGGAGGAAGAAAGGAGGTTATGCCTAGAATATCTCTTTTCCTAAGCCCTCATGAACCATTTTTAATGAAGCTAATGATGTTTAGAATTTGAAAGAACTGGATCTTGGGTCACTGAAAGTGCTTGTCTCTCTGGATAGACTTACTGTTTTTGAGCCTTAGGGTGTGTATGTGTGTGTGTGTATGCTGGAGGTTTGCTATCTACCTTTGTGTTTAGGTGTCATTCAAAATGGACAGAGGGACTTAGGCCCTACAGAACCACCTTTTCTAGCCTGCATAGTGGTTACCATGGTTACTTCATGCTTTCTTTCCTTCTGCCTGTGAAGAGGCCTCACAGACCTCTCCCTTCAGTTATCGCTGAGGGCTGGAAAATGGTCCAGAAACTTTTGATCAGTTCATATTCTGCCTTTTCAATTGTCTAAGGAATACTTTTCTTAATGTATTTGGAACTGCAAAGGTAAATATATAAAGAAAAAAGGCATAAGAGAAAAATGTAAAGTTCCTCAATTTGAACTTTTTTGTGTATGCATATGTGTGTCTATGGTACAATTAACTAGTAAGAGAACATGTACCAAGAGCACTCATGTTGCTAGATGAAAGTTTCCTCAATTTATATTTGAGTTTACTTGGCAATATAAATCCCAAATCTCAAATGCTGGTCACTTGGGCCAAGAATGTTCATTCATTCACACAATTATCTCCCAGCTGATTTTATCAACAGTTTTCAATCTCATTTTCTCTAGGCTTAGTGACTAAGGCAGAAATTTCTAGTCAGCCATTGGAGGTTAAAATCTAGTGATTAGAGTTCTGAGATTTTGGCAAGGGTTTGCAGAACTCTTTCCATGTTCTCTAATTCCTAGCGGCAGTTCTACAGCTCCAATGTTTTCCTCCCAATTTTTTCCCTCTTGTCTTATCATATCATAACTAATTATACTGTTCTAATATGTCTTAGAAAAAAATAAGACATGCATTAACATTCTTCTCTTACATTTTGTTAGCTGTATTCCAGCCCATGAAGTTTGCAGACATGCTAAAATGTTTCAGGAGATATTCAGCACACTAAGTCCTTGAGAAATGTTGGAGCAGACTTGACATTAACAAAACAATTCAGTTGTACAGATTTTAAAGGTTTCCAACTTGTGTTTGCTTTCCTCTCACTTTATAATCTCTCTGTATTTTTAAAATTTTATTTCAAATAGGAGCTTTTTACCAAGGTTATTTTAATATAGAAAAATAAAAGCCCCCAAATTGGGATACTTAGTGTTGAATCTAAATTGAGTTAATTTTTTTGAAGTATGCAAAATCTACTTTTCTCATTCACTTGAAATTGAGACAAATGTAATACATATCCATTTGTGTTTTCTTGCTATCTAAGTAGAAAATTCAGGACCAGGCACAATGGTTCACACCTGTAATCCCAGCACTTTGGGAAGCTGAGGGATGAGGATAGCTTGAGGCCAGGAGTTCAAGACCAGCCTGGGCAACACAGAAAGACCCCCATCTCTACAGAAAATTAAAAAAAAATAGCTGGACATGATAGTGTGTGCCTGTAGTCCTAGCTACTGGGGTGGCTGAGCCAGAAGTATCTCTAGAGCTCAGGAGTTAGAGGTTGTCGTGAACTGTAATCATGCCACTGCACTGCAGTCTGGGCAATAAAGTGAGATCTTGCCTCCAGTAAATAAATAAATAAATAAATAGAAAATTCAATGGGAGAAAATGGATCTATAATGTGTTGTTTGCATGTTAGATCCAGAAATAACCAGTTCAATTAATATTGCTGTTATACACAAGTAGTGGGTGCTGAATACACTATGTAAAGAAATTCTCTGATTATCTCACTGTTGAAGGTCTTACAATGGTCTTGGTACTGGGAAAATGCCCCACTTATGTTTCAGCTCTGAGTTGGTCTCACCAGCAATATATTGTGGCAAATGACATCTGCCCATAATGATAATATTAATGCCACTGTCACTTCAGAAAAACAAAACTGAATTTAGTATCTGTTTACTTTGGCATTTTCCCCAACCATCTAACCCATCCTTTTTGGAAAAGTGTGGCTGTTAATTGTTTGCAGTGTCTGACCACTCCCTCCTGGCTGGGTAAACCTCCTCTCCTGCCCCCTAGTGGAGGGTTTGGCAGTGCAGTAGCAGCAAGAACCACCAGCAATTATTTATTGATCACCTGCTGTGTGCCAAGCACTGTGGAGAAAGCTGAAGCTTGTCCAGAACTGGGTAGGGTCTAATGCCACATCCAGGCTCTGTAAGGTAATTTAAGATTGAGCAGATATTCTATCTCTGGGTCCTTGTGGCTCCTCACCTGGAGGCCCCTTCAGAGCCCTCACCAATGTTGCAATTGGAGCCTGACTGGAGGCATTTCTGCCACCAGAATCTTCAAACTATAACCGGTTTGGGACAGAGAGGATTGGTGCCCTTTGGCGGGCCTGGTTATAATTTGCATCCTCTTGTATAGAGCTGTTCGGTTTGACCCGTAGCTACAACCAATCTTGGATCAGCATTGTCAGACCTCGGTTCTACCACACTCTGTTTGAAAAGCCATATTTTGTGTAGTGGCAGTCACAACAAAACTTTCCTCTGTGACTTTGTTCTTTTGATTTTTAATAGATCAAAGACGTGGAGGGAGGGAGGAAAAGCAGCGAAGGGGGGAAAAGAGGGGGTAAGGATTGTTTTCGTGTCAAGATGCATCGTCCATTTGAGGCCACTAGCCCCATTAGAAGGGAAAAGTGCACAGAAAAGGGCGAGCAACCTGCACTTGGCGCGGCATTGTTTGGGAGATTCGAGCTGCGGCCGCTACCACTGCTGCTGCCGCTGCAGCAGCCACTGGCCGCCACCGCCGCCGCAATACAGTACGGTCTCCATGGCAACGCAACCTGCTGCTGCCGCCGCCAAAGTTGAAGGCGCTTGAAAGGGCTTGAAGAGACCAGAATCACAACCCTCTTTTGGCTCCCCCTCCCCAGAACAACGGGGAGAAAATGAGGCAGGGAAAAAAAGGATAAGGAAAGGAGGAGAAAAGGGGGAGGGAAAGATGGGGAAAAGAGAGAAAATATTTATATGAATGAGAGGAGAAAGAGAAAGAGAGAATATGAGAGAGAGGGAGGGGGAAAGCCGAGAGAAACCCCACCCCAGGCCTATGAATGCTGGCATTGTCCCTTCTTTTCTGAATCTGATTTACCATATCATAACCCCCAGGAAGAAGAAAACATCAATATCTTGAAGGAATGGAGATGTTTCTATGGAAAACCTAGGAATTTTAGTCCATAACAGATCTGGCATAAAAAAATCAAAGAGATCAAAGGCAGAGCTCCCTGGAGTATAGATGCGTCTCTGAATTAAAGATGGACGATGCAGACTACAAAGTACTTTTTTCTTCTTTATTCAGTCCTCTGTTTCCATTTCAAGGGAGGCACTGGCCTCATCATATCTAAACTAGACTGTCATAGCAAACAATGTCATGAAGAGGATAAAAGAGGGAGTGGGGGGCACCAGGAGCTCAGTTTCCTCTGCCCCAGTCGGTTTTTCAACCACCTTCTTCAGCCTTCTCAGTGGAGGTGTCAGCCTGGCCCTACTTGTAGAAAGAGCTCCTGTAAAAAACCTAATCCTACCTTCAAGTCTATAGGGGCACTTGGGAAAAATGAGATCCACTAAAATTAAGATAAGGGAACAGGTGTTAGGCTGTTATTTATTGCCTTACCAAATGAAGCTTGGGACAATATTAAAAGCTCTGTGTGGCAGTTCAAAGATAGGGAAGAGACAGTAGGATCTTTAGGCCCAGGTGTGGACTGGAGTGGAGCATAGAGCACCCTGGGTCAGGGGAATTTGGGGCAGGCAGCCCCAACAGTTGTCTTTGCAGGTGTGGGTTCCTCAAAGCTCTTCCAAGAGAGAAGTCCCAAAGAGGGAGATGTTCCTGGGGAAAGGGTCTAGTTAACTTAGACATGTCCTTGCCAAAGAGTCTTTTAATTTGCACATCTAAGAAAAAAAGAAAACTCTAAATATTTTTTAGAAAACTCTGTTTGACAAGAAAGACCAGCTGACTTACACTTTGAGGGCAAAGTTTATCTTAAATATTTGAAAGTTTAGTTTGCCTTTGGTACTATGATGACCTTGTGATTTGTATTCTTTTTTTTTTCTTTCTTCTTCTTCTTCTTCTTCCGTGGTTGGGTTGTGGGTTTGTGTGGCGTTTTTTTTTTTTTTTTTTTTTTTTTTTTTTTTTGACAGGGTCTCATTCTACTGCCTGGTGTAGAGTGCAGTAGCATCATGATAACTCACTGCAGCTTCAAACTCCTGGGCTCAAGTGTTCCTCCTGCCTCAGCCTCCTGAGTAGCTGAGACTACAGGTGTGAGCCACCATGACTGCCTAATTTTTCTACTTTTTTTGTAGAAACTGGTTCTTCCTCTTTTTCAGGCTGATCTCAAAATCCTGGCCTCAAGTGATCCTCCCCTCTAGGCCTCCTGAAGTGCTAGGATTACAGGTATGAGCCACCACACCCAGCCTGATCTGTATTCTTCTTAAGCATAAAGTTAAATTGAAAAGTTAGGGATCATGATTCCTGGGTGTATCGGTAAAAGTGCACTGAAACTAATAAAATAGCAGCAGCTAGATGAAGGTCTTCTCTTCGTGCAGAGATGTCTGACAGGCAGCTTGTGGGCCTGCTTGTCTAACTTCTTCCAGACCTTGCTTTTGGCTGGGAAATTAAAACAATACTTTTCAAAAGCTGGAGACTATCTGCTGTCTCTGGGAAGAAGAGAAGATAATCAGCTAGGTGACGTAGACAGGCCTGTGGGGAGCCAACCCTCCATAGGCTACAGGCCTTTGCTCTATGAGTCTCTCCTTGGATTTCCCCAAAGCCGATGCCAGCAGATGAATACTCCAGAAGCCAATCAAGTTGTTTGCAAGGACATGCAGGCCAGCATGGTGGATGGAGAAGAGAAAAGCGAGTTCCCAGGGTGGAATCAGCATCTGTACTGGCTGCCAGCAGCCCTGGGGTCAGGCTGGACACTAAGTAAACAGCGTTGCCGCTGAAGGGCTCCTTTGTAGAGGTTGCAGCTGTCCTGTCGTCCATTGTCCCACCAGGGCTGGAGACTGGGGCTCTGCACCCGTGCAAACTCTGTGCAAAAAATCACACTGGGGTGGGCTGTGCACAGGGTTACCCCCAGGTTTTCTCTTCTGTCTCCCCTTCAGCAGCCCAACCCCTCCAGAGACTTTTTCTCCTTAAGTAACAGAATGCCAGTGTAAAAAAATCCAGTGCCTGGGGGAAGGTAGGGAAAAGAGAAAAGAAAAGAAACAAGAAAAGGAAAGAAAAGGAAAGGTCTCTTTCTAGAATGGGGGTGGACAGAACACCTTCCCAGAACAAAATAACATGAGGTTGAAAATCAAAATAAAACTGATAGCTAGAATGATCTTGTTAAAACAGGGGAACCATTTTGTCCCATGCTGTCTCTCTTGAAGAAGCTAGAGAGTGTGTCTGATGACAGAGGGGGAACAGGGGCAAGAGTGGTTCTTTTCTTGAGCTATGGGATTAGGGGGTGGTGGTCCAGGGTCTTGATGGCTCACTCAGGGGGCTCTGAAGGGATGCCCCAAGGATTCAACAATCTCTGCAGCTCCCTGTGGACCTCTTTTCTCCTAAGAATGAAACTCAAAATTCAAACACTTTCTCCCCATGCCACCCCTACTCCTTCATCACCCTGCAAGGGTGGGGATAGTGCTGGAAGCACAGGAGAGAGGCAGTGGGGTAGGTGGGCCTCACTGCCCAAGTTTTAGGCAGGTTTTTTGGACTCAGATTCTCTCAGAATGACCCAGCAACTTCAACTTGTATGTAGAGCCAGGGCTCCACCAGAGGTGTGCTTACTGAGGTGAAATTTACAGAGTAGCTGGCAGGTGATCTGGTGTAGGACTGCCTCCTGAGATGAGGCCTCTTACAGCTTCCAGACTCATCTACACTGAAACACGTCCTTCGTTCAGACTCTGGCTCCCATTTCATAGGGGTTCATAGGACACATTTTTCAGGATTATAGCCTGAGCAGCCAAGCTGGGGGCTTGGTCCAGCTGCCTGTCACTGGCCATTCAGACTGTCATTAAGCCCAAAGTCAACAGAGCGATTCAGATCCTTAGAGAGTCAAGTTTTGACCCCTTCAAAGCAGAGTTGTGTCCAAGTACAGAGCTGTGGCTAATGAAACCTGCCAAGTATCCACTTGCCTCCTTGCACTGGAAAACAATTTGTTAGCTACTCCTTTCTTGGCACTTGGAGCTAATTTCTTTGTTATCCCTCTTAAGAAAAATAGTTCCTAAATTTCATTTTGATCAACAACTTCCTGCTTGATAATGGAGAATTTATTCTTCAATGGTTTTAACCATTCATCTGGGTTAGGCAGCTTCTTTCTGATTCTCTTTATTTAGTGAACCCCTAAATTTAGAAGATGGAGATAAAATCATACCAAACATTTTAAAATGCTATCAAAGGTGTTGCTAAAAAACAAACAAACAAACAAACAAACAAAAAACCGTACACCCTGACTGGATAAGACCCTTTGACTCTAAATCATGGGTTTCAGGGACTCAAGCTCCTGCCATCTATTCATAAGTGCTCAAGAATTTAGATTGTTTTTAATTGTTCTTTAAACAGAGAGAATAGCAAGGGTGAAGTGAGGGTCAAAATTTTGAGTAGTAGAAGCTACTAAGTTTCTGCTGTACAAGTGAGGGAGAAAGCTTTGAGGTTTCAGCCAATCAAAACTTCAATTGTCAAAGTTGAATTAACAGGGAGAATGGAAGCATTCTGATAGTGGCTCTGGCTGCCTGCTTTCTGTTCTGTGGGATTTCCTGGAGGGATTGCAGTGGGTGACTTAAAACCAACTAGGGACCAAAAGAATGTGTCTTCCTGTTTCTGGCACCAGGAAAACAATAGAAATTAAAAGGAAACCCTTGAATACATGTGAGAGCCTCAAGTTCTGGCCAGCTAGGGAGGGGATGTGGCAAGTGCATTTTTCTTGTCAGTCAGCGCACAATCCCGTGGGCAGATTACATGGCGACCACAAACTTCCCAATATGACCTGGTGTGTAGAAGCTTTCCAGCAGCCCTCTTTCCAGAATATTTACCGACAAGTTTCAGGGTTTTTAATTAATTTTTTTTTTTTTTTGTAGTTTGGTGAGACATTTGCTGAGGACAAATCCGATGGCAAATCGTTCCTCAAGCAGTGGTCTAAATTCTTCAAACAGCAGCAGTTGGGGGTGCGCCTAGCAGAAAAGACTGGGATTGGAAGCGACCACGCGCCAGACAGCTCAACCCCAACTTTCCAAACGCTGCCCTCGTCCTCTCTGTGTGGGAGGCAGCCCTTCCCTGCTCACGGCGCTCCCCTTCGAGCTGGAAGGGATGTGGGGAAATATTGGGTAACTTTGCCACATCCCCAACAACTAAACAGGGTAATTAAAATGACGCAGATGCTGGTGTTGGACCTCGCGGTTTCTATGATCATTAAAGCCAGCGACTTAAAAAAAAAAAAACTTAATTAAGTCTAATGACGGACCTTTTCTTCTCTTGAATAGATGGCGAGTTAAACCAATTAGACACATTCATCAAATTCTTTCCACCAAGTTTCTATAGACATTAGAATATGTATGTTCTCAATACAGCGCAGGACGTCGCACAATGTTAAACTCCCAGCGCTGGGGTATGTGGGGGAGGAGCAGCGAATTAGGTTAAAGGAAAACTTTTCCTCCATTCCGTTCTAGGAAGCTGATTGCAAGGGGACCGGGTGGGTTCACGCGTGCATTTTCCTAATACAGCACTGGTTCACTTCCCACCCAATTTCTTTTCCAAAAAGTCGCTCGAAATCAATGAATTTTCTTTCTCTAAATCCCTGTGTGGTTAAGAAAACCTATCTTTACTTGGTGCAGAACAGCGCTTAGGAAAAGCTGGAATTAAAAACCCAAGAAAGGAAATCGAATAGTAGGAAAATAATACTGGGTCTCCCCTTGCATTATTTCCTTCAGAATCTCCTGCAGAGGCTAGAAGTGTTTCCAAGGTGCCCAGATGTGTGGGTGGGAGGCAGCCACAGGGAGAGCCAAATATGCAGGATTCCTCCAAACACAGAGTGCCTCTAAAGACCTGGTTCCCCCAGGTCAGATGGCGTCAGTTCAAGATGATCTTCCCCAAGCACATTTAAGACTTTCTCTAGGTAGCTGGTAGTTGGAACTCTGACCCAATCTCCCCCAGAGAGGGGCAGAAGTCGAACTTCTAGGTGTTTTTTTCTGTGGCCTGTGTTGTCATGGTATTCCTCTAAAATATGAGTTCCCTCTCTTGGCTCTGGGCTGGGGCATCTACTGTTTGAAAAAGAACTTCTTTCTATTGTGATAGGTAGTACTCTGGCTTTTGAGGAAGAAAGAAAGATGAGTCCATGCCTGTGGTAAGAGACCACAGGTTTTTCAACAAGTGAAAGAGTGTGGAATGTGGTTTCCAAGTAGATCCTAAAATCTAATAGGAATTGCCTAAAATATGGCCATAAATGTAATATTACTATGTATATAAACACACACATTATATTATTTACATATTTGTCTACACACATAGCCACATATATAACATAATATATATCACCTAGTACATACCACCATATTTGGTGTATACTGACATGTTTCTATTTTATTTTTATATATACAAGAGTACATAAAATGGTATATGTATATTTATTAGGTGGCATATGTTATATATGAGAATATATAGGTATATATGGTAATAAATATTACATTAAATGCGTATTATATATTAGGTGATATGTACTAGGCTAAATACCAATCTTTCTCTATATACATATATACATTTGTATTTAGAGTGTGTGTTTGCAAACAATTTTGGATGAGGCAGAGTGAAACCTTTTGAACTATATACATAGCTAGCTGGCTGATATAAAAACAAGCGTCTTCTTGCTAGTGCCATTTCTAAACTCTACTCTTGATTGTCACTCATGTACCTCCTCCACTACCGTCATATAAATAAAATCATAAAAAAAAGAAAAGTAAAACACTCCAACCTTCTCCTCACCAGGTCAAGCATGCCCCTTCACCTCACAGCTGGTTTATTCTATTTTGAGTTTGGTTCTACGCCCAGCTTTCCCTCTGTGTGTAGACTTTTTAGGGCCAAACTTCAGCTTGGTGGAGATTCTGACATGCAGCAGAAGGAGGCCTGAGCAGAAGGCATAACTCAGACCTAGTTCCAGCGACCAGGAAATAATGGCAGTTGAATGGAGGGAATAAGGTTCAGGGTGAGAGCCAGTATTTGGACTACTGGGCATGTGAACACAGTCCTAGGTGGATATTTTTTTTCCAGCCAACGGTCTTTAAATGGGAGTCTGTGACACCAGGTTGCGGATGAGAAGTGGATAGGAGAGAGAAAAGTTGGAAAGGCTACGATTTGCAAGAGAAAAACTTTTTGAACTCTCCATGCAGATGGTGCAAACCTGCCTGTAATCATTTTTCAGCTCATCCGGGAGCTGCTCTCCAAGTGAAGCTCCAAAGTAAATAAGTCACCCCCCCCCCCCAAAGTCACGCCTTTAAAGGGAACACCGTCGGCCTAATTACGCTTGAATTATGCAAGGAGCTCCACGGAGGATGGAACTTTAGACAAATAATTGCTCCATTGTGTGCGGCCGGCCCGCCTGGCGCGGCCTCCCTCCCCTTTTCATCACTTGGGCTCGAAAGGCGGCGGGGCTCTCAACCACCTGAAAACCGCCGCCGGGGGCCGAGCCAGAGACTCCTGCCTAATTAACCTACTTTTCCACCCAGTGGATGTCAAGATTTTAGAAAACGGGTTGAGAGAGGGAAAAGGGACTCACAGGGGTTCCCTCCCACCCCCAGTCGAAACAAAGTTCCTTTGCCAAGTTTTGTAGTTGTGATTCCTTGAAAGCTTTTGCACCTCAGGCAAAAACTTGAGATATCCAGGGAATTGCTTGGAAAAGCTTCCGGTGCTATCAAGGGAGTCTTGAGAAGACCAGAAGACGGAAAATAGTGGAAAATGAGTGCCATCTGTGTGCTTCACTGGCGGTAAATCATTGCGATCAAACAGGTTCTCAAAGTTTGGGAGTAAATGTGAAGCCGCCCATAATCCCTAAATGGAGAATTAGATTAATTTTTCAAATGAGAATGAAATTAAATTAATTTAAGATGTAATTTCCTGATAAGCAGCAAAAAGCTAGGGATTGTAACCACAAAGCGTGTGTCTCTGACGAGTTGGTAAGGATCACTTCACTGATCACTCAGCTACAATTATTTATGATGTTCTACTCACAGATGGATTCCCCATTCAAAACCAAAGAATTTATTTCCATTTCCTTTCATCTGACTAGGACTGAAATTGTATTTTCAGGATCAGCAGTCATATATTTGGATCATGTTCCTGTAAAAAAAAAAAAATGTTTTACCTCCAAACCTTCAGAGTTCCTATGGAACCTGTGCAATAAAGTGATTGAATAACACACTATTGGCTCATTAGGTCCCTTCTGAAATATTATCTCTTGTTGGCAAAATTCACAACATACTAGACCTCTATGAAGGTAATTTTGGAAGAAGGTATATGGACTTTGAAATTTACAGAAGCTGAGGGCTGAATGAGTTTAGCATTAGAACAGAAAACTAAGAGTCCTTGTAGATTGTTAGAAATATTTTCTTTAAAAAATATAGATGCATTGCTATTCATTTAGTTGATCCCCTCCAGCTTTAAAAACTCCACGGGACACTAGGTAAGGTGTATACAAACATTTCTCCAGAGGGCTTATGTATATTTATTTATTCATGGAGCCCAAGGCAACCAGTGTTTTATAAGCAGAGAGAGAAATGGGGTGAAGGGCTGGCAGAGGTAAAATCCTTCTGAAGTGAGTTCCTGAGAAGTTCCTGAATGCTGTTCCTTCTTCAGGAAAGTTACTTACCAACACACAAATATTTCAGTGAAAACAGTGAATTTCATTTCAGTGAATAATAGGTTATGGAATCCTACAATTACCTGTGCCCTGCATGTTTCAGTCACCATTTTTCTATGCACACACATACAGATAATCCCCTGTGTATATACAAACAAAAAATACTACACCCTCAAAGATATGCCATAACTACAAATATAAAAACAGATTGAAGGGTGGGCAGAGTCACAGTAGATATATACAATTAGAGAAGATGAGGGCCATAAAATGTGGCAGATGAGGATGTGAATCTTGAAAGTGTTAACTTATGAAATCTTAACAGGCTGAAGATACAGGCATTTTTGGGTAGCCCCTGACAGGCTGCCTAGGACTTGTTAAATCTGCAAGGTGGATACAAGGCTCTATAATATGTGCTCCTCTGGAGTAAGAATTAAAGTGGTGAAAATGGTTCTAATCTCACATTTGATGGTAGGATTTTATGAGACCTGGTGGGGGCTGTTTATTTTGAGTCTATAAAGTACAATATTTGTGTTGATTGTCCATAACTCTTCCCCAAGTTTCTCTGTATACATTTTTCTGTTTACTCCAAACTCTTTTACATTTTTTTTTCTTTTACATTTTAATGACAAATCTCTGCCAGTCTTCTTAAACCCTGAAGATTTTTTTTCCACCTTTTGATCATCACTTTAAAAATTAAGATATGTTCATCTCAAATAAATTCCCTAATTCCTAGAATTATACTGTTTTAAATATTTTTTTCTATAATATTATTGTTATATAGTCAAACAAGTGAGTAGAACAACTATTTGGTTATTAATACAGATTACTTACTAACAATTTAAAAAACTCATAAAAATTTTTTTCCTATACTTTAAAAAATCACTCTGCTTATAATGGCTTAATATACTTTTTAAAGTTAAGACATCCTCTCTCTCTCTCTCATGAAGACTTTAAGGCAAAATTACAGTACCGTCATTGGAATGAAGGGTGATAAAAAATAAAATTTGCTAAATATGCATAGGCTTTGATATGTGTTTGGTCAGATTGTGAAAGAGGCACATATTTGATTAATTGGAGGATCAAAATAATTTTTCAGGCAAGTTTTATTGTCCTAGTATGCTTAACAAGATGATGATGGGGAATTAATTATAACTTCTTTCCTAAAGGAAAAGTTTTTCTGCAATAATTTGTTGTTTTAAATATCAACAAATCTTACACTGAAAATATGACTATGTGACCTTAATCAACTAAGGTACAAGAATAGGGCGGGCACGGTGGCTCACGCCTGTAATCCTAGCACTCTGAGAGGCCAAGGCGAGGAGGATCCCTTGAGGTCAGGAGTTTGAGACCAGCCTGAGCAACAGCAAGACCCCTTCTCTACTAAAAATAGAAAGAAATTATATGGACAACTAAAAATATATATAGAAAAAATTATCCGGGCACGGTGGCGCACACCTATAGTCCTAGCTACTCTGGAGGCTGAGGCAGGAGGATTGCTTGAGCCCAGGAGTTTGAGGTTGCTGTGAACTAAGCTGACACCATGGCACTCTAGCCCAGGCAACAGAGTGAGACTCTGTCTCAAAACAATAAAAAATAAATAAAATAAATAAAATAAAAGATACAAGAATAAAAAGTTTGTATTATCTTACATCATAAAGTATAAATGAGATTAAATTAAAATAATTATTCAGTCAATTTTTTTATAATATTAGCTTTACATATTTATCTACGTATAGCCCCCCCCCGCCCCTGCCCCATATATATGTATATATACATACCCAGAGATGGAAACAGATTTATAGGAGTTTAAAACCTTTTTTTATAGGTTATTCACTTATGCAAAGGTAAAGATACCTATAATGACATAGTCTTTAAAAACTTGTTATTTAACAAAAATATCAAATGATAAATTATTTGCTAAGGAATACAATGTACATAATATGGCACTTTCTCTAATAATGATATCCTATTTCAAATTCTAGATATTCTACTATCTTATTAAGCTTTTACTAAGAGATCTTGATTTTAGCTATTTGTTGAGTCACATGTTTAATATGCTAATATTTATTTAAAAACATAATGTTACATTATAGTTTCCTGGGAATATGTTTTATGTGTTTATGCTTTTGTAAAATGGGCAAGCTTTATTTATTCACAATTACCTCCTTTTTAGCACATTCTTCACTATTTTCCTGCCCCAATCAGCTCAACAGATCTTTAAAAGGGCATGGTTTTTGGTATAACACAACTATGAAATAAAAATAGAAACTACCAAGAGAAGTTTATTCATATTGGCTACAGTGATATTTATCTCACACTGGACGCATTATATTTTGGAGGTGGAGCTGACATGTTGTGCCAAGCTGCATTGAAACGCTCTGCTGCAAAACTGAGGGTGTAGCCAGCACAACCTGGTTCCTGGGAGGAGGAAGCCTTCTATTAGCTGCCCGTTTGTTTTTCAGGTGGAAAGTTCACCACCTTTTCCAGTCATGATAAATCTATGGGCTAAAACTCTTCTGTGTAGTCTCTGAAAGAACACCGAGTCTCTTTTAGTTCTAAAAGAACAAGTATCTTTCCAATTTTCTCTAGTGTCGAGAGACTCGAGCGGGGCAAAGGCAATATATGTAACCTAAACATTTGTACCCCCATAATATGCTGAAATAAGTAAAAAAAAATATTAATTAACTTTGGAAAGACAGACATATTGATTTCATATATGGAATTGTTCTGGCCAGTTCTACTCATATGTGTGTGTGTATATATATATCTCTCTCTCAAATCAAAACAATATTTTTATATCGACAGAGAGGATTATACACTTTCATTGTTTTACTTTGTTATATTGAAATAGCCATTTAGAGGACTTTACAAAATTAACATTTCCAGAAAGAGTTAGTGGGTTTTTTGAAGGGGCCCACATAAATTTAGAGATATCATAGAGGAAATATAAGCACCAAAGGACAGCTAAAATAAAATATGACCGTCTAGAGGATTTCTCATCATTTAGACAACTTTGGGAGTGAAATATAAGAGAGACTTGTCTCTTGTGGAGATCTAAATATCACTTACATCACATGGTTTGGTTTACAGATGAAGAAAATGAGACTCACGGAAATGAACTAACTCTAAATCAACAAAGGTAGCTTAGGACCTGATCTAGGGCTTCCAGTCTCCACTCAAGTTTTATTTGTGGGAATACACACATTAATGATGACTGTAAGCTCTTTTAAAGGCAAATCTGTGCCTTTCACAACTTTATTGTACCTGTGCTTGCCTTTGAACAAAAAGCTCTCAATAAAGACTGTGAAGTTGAAGTCCCAATTATAGACTACATTTCCTTAGGAAGATAGGACCAAATTGCTCCCAAGAAACCTATTCTATTCTAGAAACTTTGGAATAAAGGTATGGTAGGTATGATATGAGAAGTTACTATTTTAGCAGACTCTTATTTGAGAGAAAAGGAAACCTTGGTTTCATGCATAGTTGTGAATCTGAGGCTGAAATAAATGACATGACATAGACATACATGAAAGGAGCATCTTATAAACCAGAAGAACCAAGATTTGTGCCAAAATGCGCATGTGGATAGGGCTTGCATAAGGACAGTGTACCTACAGCAGGTAGAATTCTGAAAACACAATTTAGCATAAATTATCCAAATGCTATAAACTTAGTAGCACATAATTTAAAAATATAGTTATTATTATTTTATTTTTCTGTATGTTATTTAGGCTCTTCAGTAGCCTAGAAAAGCAATGTTGTATTTTATTTTAACTCATTTTTGTTTTTTTGTTTTTTATTTTTTGTTGATATGTGTTAGACGTACATATTTTCAAGGTACATGTGATAATTTGATACATTCATATAATCAAATCAGGGTAGTTGAGATAAATATCACCTTGAATATTTGTTTTTTCTTTATGCTAGGGACATTCCAATTATTCTCTTCTAGCTATTTTTGAAATGTGCAATCTATTAATGTTAACTTTAGTCAACTTACTGATCTTATTGAACACACTAGGCTCATTTTAACTTATTTTGTTGTGACTGACTGAGTTTGTAAAATTCTGTCTTAAAAAATAACATATTGGTTTTACTTCCACTTTTTAAACTGAAAAAATTAGGTCATTTCTCCAGCAAAATTTTGGGAGTAAACCATATTTGACCAATTTGTGGCTACCGAAAAGGTTCAAAATATTACAGGTTTTACAATAGCTGTGGGGAATTGGTTTATTAACTGAAACAAGTAAATGCTGATAATTTTGATGCTTTGGCAGTATAGTGCTTTCATGAATCAGCCAAAATATCTAGAGAGTACATAGTTGGAGTTGGGAAGATGCTGTTTTTTCTTGCCTATTAAACAGTCCGTCATTTACCAACATCTGCTTCATATAATCTAAATTTGTTGCTACTTTCTCCAGGCTAGAAATTTGGAAAAATAATTGGTATGTTGCTCTGAAAATGTCCTCTCTGTTAGCCTGGGAATTGGCCTGGCCTTCTTAATACCAACCTAGGATGAGGGTATTCACATCCATACCTGTATTTGGGGCTTACACGATCTTTTGGGGATTGAGGACTTCACTTATCGCTTTGGTGCTCCTAGATCACCAGTTTACTTCACCCTTTTTTTGTTTTGTTTTATTTTCATTTCTTTGTTTGTGATACTAGCCCATTGCAAAAGATCTTTCTAACTGATGTTGTAATAGTGCCATAATCTAGAAGCTGCTGAAATGTATTTCCCAAGGTATTTATTTTTTGTTACTGGGAAAAGATATCCCTATTGCTATTTGCAAACGTCAGTTCATTTTTTTTTTTTATTTTTGTAGAGCAGTACAAAACTAAGTTGGGACCATAAAATCAGTGAAAGATATTGGTACTACAGGATACTGCAGAACAGAGGTGGCAGCTTTTTGAAGTTTTTCATAGAACAGAAAGATAAAGCATTAGGACACAGAAAGGGATTATTATTTCATTCTGTCTGTGATGACCAGTGGCTTTTCCAGGAGGATGTTAAATTTTAGATACTTCAGAAAATGTGGATAGATTGTATAGTGAATTGGATTATAATTACTAAAATCTTTAAGAAACCATATTTTTATGTATGTAAAAAAGATATACTAGCAAATTAGTAGTTGGCTCTATTACAAATTAGAGAAAACATTTTAAAAATTAAACATGAAGTATACAAATAATAAAAATTGCAAATTAAATAATAGTAAAGCAGAACATAGTATTATATTCTGCTCAATATTATTAACTTCATACTGATATTATATCTTTTGATGAAAGTGGGATAAATATCTGTTATCTTTTCTAGGGAAAACAAAACAATCTTTATTTGAGAGCCTAGGAGGCTCAGGTAGTGGTTTGATGGGGGCATTTATTTTTTTCCCAGGGTTTCAGAGAGAATTTTGCTCAGACTGTTGTGAGGCATAACTCTCCATGTGCTTCTGGATTAGGTATGTGATAGTGGTGACAATAGCAACACAAGTGACAGAACAACTCTAACATAACGATATTTCATAAAAGGATACAGGCATTCCTTACCCATGTGTTGAGAATTGAATTATTTTTTTCGCATTCATTGCAGTTTTGATACACATGCTATATGATTGAAGCTTTATGTGGACTGAAGTAGAAAACTGAAGAAATAATGAATCCATGCATTCCGATTAGACAGTTTTCTGAGTACTGAACCAGCCTATTTTTTCCTCAAGAGCAGATGGTTGGAAATATTTTGTTAATTTGTAGCGTCAAACCATGCTTTAACTCTGTACTTTAAAAATAGGTACCCCTACCAAGATTCTGTCTTTGGCCTATTTGTCTTCTGTCTACTGTCCACCTTGACAATTTCTTTCTGTACCTTAAATTTCTCTCTTCAGCCTCAGGCTCCATCCTGAGTTCCTAAGTTCCATTTTCAGTTCCCAGAAGAGAAGTGTATTTTTTAATGCATGGCTGGTAAAACTGGGCAGGTCCAAAATAGAATTGAAGGTCTCTGTTCCTCCTTCTTTCTCCCTTAAAGTCTGTTTCATGTTTTGTTTAGTAAGATCACTACTCTTCAGTCCTTTAGGCTCACAATCAAGGAGTTTGCTTTTCACACTTCTCCTTTAGTCCCACTTCCAATTTGTCTTTGGAGTCCTTCAATGCCAGCTTGCCCTTGGTTTCTTTCCCTCTTTTACTCCTTAATTTCTTGTACCTGAATAATTATAATGGTTTTCTCTACCCACCCAAATTCTACCTTCCAGTTCATCCTTGGCATTAAGGAAGCTTATCTAAAGAACTGTCATCTATTTAGATTAAATGGATGTTGGGCACTCCACATAAAATATCCCACTTAATTCTCACATGTACCCCATTCAAGAGGTGTCATCTTCATTTTTAAATAAAGTAAGGGCACAATGAACTGAAGAAACTTGCTCCAGGACATCAATATAGTGGCTATGTACTTTCTCATTCAAATAGTAACACTTCTGAGCATGAAAGAAACGATAGTAGAAATAATTATACCCAAATAGATGTAAAAAGAGACTTTCCCAGACAAACCAGGACACAAGGTTATTCATTTGTGACTTAACCAGGGTTCCACCCTAGGTATGTCTAAAGAGATACTACAGCCATCTTGTTACCATGAGGGGAGTAGCTGATTAGCTGAGAATGACAGAGAGAAAGAAGAAAAAGAAGTTGATACTTTGATGACAATGTTAATCTACCCCATCTCCCATCTTCATGTTAAACAGATAATAAATATCCTTATTGTTTGAGCCATTTTTTTGGCTATTCCATTTCTGGAGGATAAATACACTTTAATATAAGGAAAGACATACATTATACAAACAAAGGCATAATGTGTGACATCTGCTGGGGTAAAGAGAGTATAAGACACTTTAAAAACCACATAATGTAATCTTGTGGGAGTATGTGTGTGTGTATCAGAGAGATGCCAATGAGAGATTCCTGGAGGAAAAAGTTTTAAAATAGAAACTTGGATATGGGATAATTGAACTCTGTCTACCTACATTTTTGTATTTGGGAAACAGAAAGTTTTCCTCCCAAGAACTTTTGGCCTTAGTAATTTTCACGTGCTTTGCTTTGCAACTTTGATAGGCAAGTAATATTAGACTCAGTTTCCAGGGTTAAAGTGGTGCAAGGATTTAGCTTCGGAAGTCACTTGGAAATGTTGCATTTATTTGATATATTTTTCCAGGTTCAATAATTTGTTTCAATTTTCTTCATGGGTGTGAAGTGTTATAATGCAAATTGTTATTATTATTTTTGCTTCTATTTTTGCTTTGTAAAATCTCTGGCTTTCTTTGGGTGCTTTCTTGTTGAGCTGGAATTAAAAAAAGGAAGACCTCTGAATTCATGTATGACTTGTTAAAAATAACAGAAATGTACTAAGCAATTCAGAATTACACAAACAATGCCAATTGTAGAAAGGCCACCTGTTCCATGATAGTAAATCCTCAGAGATTTTAAATACACTTTCTTCTAAGCCTTAATTGACTCAGGATGAGGCAATCCTGTGTATCTGTTCAGAACCATTAATAACCTACTTCACCTGATTGCGGCAAGTGTTTTTTTTTTTCCCCTCCAGATTTGTCAAACGGTAAGTGCAAGGACTTTATGCACTGATAAACAACAAAATTGACCAAATTTAGCAGTAGGTTTCAGAAAAAGGCAATTTTTTTCTTTCATCTTCCATCTAATGTGAGAACTAATGCTTTTTGAAAAATTAAAGCTGGATGATTTCTCCAGTACACTTGCTAGATTTTGTTTAGATTAACTATGGTCCATCTTCTGCTTTGTTTTGGGGAATTGTTCTCTGGGTGTAATTCCTCCCAATTCTCATAGCACTGCATGATTCGATACAGACTGCCAGCTCTTTGTCATATGGAGGAGGCGTCCTGCTCATCTCTACCAGTTCTTTATTTCTATTATTGCCATTTGATTTCTATAATACAACTTTGAGTAAGTCACTTCTCTGTGCTTCGGATTTGTTATTTGTGAAATGATAATGAGGATGCTAAATGAGATAATGGTGTACATTTCCTAGGCAAATAACTTTAGAAAATCATCAGGTCTGCAAAAATTATGGAATTAGCACACATCGACCAACTCTATTTACTTTGCTTTCCAACAATTTCTAGAGCTCTTATTTCAAGGGAAGAGGATTCACGACACAGTGGCTCTTCTGGCCCCAGCGTTTTATGCAGGAGTTTACTTTATAATGATTAAAACAAAACTTTACACAGAAAAGCAAGTACAAAATAAAATCCCTAAGTGAGTTTTGTACGGAGAAAACTGTGTGCCTTGTGATGATGGGACGGGAGGGTGGGGCTGAGGTTCGTGAGTTGATGGAGTGTGCAGAAGTCCAGAGGCACTCCTGGGATCGTACCTTGCATTAGGGACACACAGCTATGTGTCCCTGCACTGCTGTGTACTTGCAGACTTAAAAACCAGGTTTGTTGTGCCCTTTGGAGAGGGCAGGGTTTCAATAAGTGTTTCATTTAAACCACAGAATTGTAAAGATCAGGTCTTTATAAATAAGAAGGAAGAGATACAAATCATATTAATACACAGTGACATGGGAAAATGAAAGCAAAATCAGACTTAGTAGGCATAATGTAGAAAGGTAGAAATGTGCCACGAAAGAACAGGGAAGCCCATAAGGTATTATAGCTCTGAAGCAAAGAAGAATTCAGATGTTGGAAAAAAAAATCTTGAGTGCTTTACAAGAGACTCCACAGCAAATACTGAAAGTCTATTTTAAAAGATATATTAAAGATGAGAAAAATTAATAGAAAATCATTTGAACTCTTTAAGAGTAAAATGTACATAGAAAGAGGCCAAAGTTATCTAATTCAATATGATCTTTTGTGGTTTGCAAGGCTTTTTGTGATGTGTTCCTGTGCTAACACTTGCTGCCTTGTGACTGTGTGCAAGTTATAAACCTCTCTTTGTGTCTCAGTTTTTCTTATAAGCAAAGTAGGGAAAATAATAATACTTATCTTGGAGGTCTTAGTGAGAATGAGATGAGATTATACCTGAAATATACTTAAAATAGTATGACAATAAGCACTCATTTAAGGTTAGCCACCATTAATTATAATTATTGTCACTACCACTATTATGATTGTTATCACTGAGAGATGATTTAAAAGCATAAACTTTGGAAACATATTGTCTAGCTGTGAAACTTGGTTCTATCATTTGCTTCCTGTGGGTCTTTAGTCAAGTTTCTTGTCTTCCGGTCTCTATTTCCTCATCTGTAAAATGGGAATAATAGTACTTACTTCACAGGGTCACTGTAAACATTAAATGAATTAATATATATATAATGTATTTACAGCTGTGTCTGGCTCATGGGATGTTGCTGTCATTATGATGATGATTGTTTTTCTGACCTTCCTCCACTCTTCCCCTAAAACACACTGACTTGTATTCTGTTTCCCCTATGCATCAAGCTCTTATGGTTCAGGTTGCTTTCCCTAGAGCTCATGTCTTTGGCCAGTCCTTTCCTGATCACTTCGTCTCTTTTGCTCCAAACCCACAGGTATTCTCTATTTCAAGAACTCCTGTCTCAGTTTTCTAAGGGCATTTCCTATCTGACATTATCTTTGTGCATGTATTGCTTCCCTGTTTATTGTCCTACTTCTTCCGACTCTTACAGAATATAAGCTATAGGCCTTTCGTTTGCTGCTCTGTCCTAGGGCCTAGATCAACATCTGGCAGATACAAGGCATTCAGAAATATTTGTCAAATCAAGGGGCACAACTGTGATAACATCGACAGTGATCTGCAGATCAGTAAGGACCATTTCCTGCCCTTAAAGACAGTCTAGATTCTATAATGTTGGATCCAAGGTTGCTGACTCTATACTCTGTCTAAACCAGGATACTTTGAGAATAAAATGAAGTGATGTTAATAATCATGCTAGGATAGTAAGTAAAAACTGAGGCAGTCCAGAGTAAATGTTATCCATGAATTATCTGCATTGTAATCACAGGTGAGGATGGACACATAAATGCAGATTTCCAGGACTCATCCCAGCTCCACAACATTAGGATCTTTGGTAAAGGGGCCCCAGCATTTTTATTTTCAGAAGTGCTCTGGCTGATTCTGAGACATGCCAAACATGCCGAAGTTTGAAAACCACTGGAGTTAAGGATTAGAACGCTCTCGTTTGGGTGCTTTGTCCCTGACACGGGAGCCTTCCCTAAAGGTGTTAAATAATTATTAACACTGTTGTGTGAGAGCTGCTGTGGTGAGATTGGCAAGATTGGCTAGATTGCAGTGTGGGAGCCAAGTGCTCATTAGCACTTGTATAGGAACCTCTGCCTGTTCTTGAGAGTTAATTTCTTGGCAAACAATGAGAGTCTTCATGAAGCACTTCTGGAGAGTGAGGACAAATTTGGAGTAATGTAGTGCAAATTGTAGGAAGTGAGTACATTAGCAAAGAAAGAGATTTGATAAGTCTGAAAATGAGCTTTAGTGTGTCTGGCAAAAAGATGTATATTTTGGGAAAAAGCGGAATTATGGTAATATAAATAAAGGCTAAGCACTTATAGCTGAACCTTTAATATAGTCTTTCCTTTTTAAAAATAATGCTTTTGAGAGAATGTGCTAGAGTTTGAATATTAGACTAATACCTATAAAAGGTGAAATGTTTTGTGGATTTTTGCTGCATGTATATCCGTGTTGGTGGCATAGGCAATATTTTTCGATTATGAGGGATAGTGGTACAGTAAATAAAGCCTTTACCACCCTCTGACTTGTTTACTTCTCACTTTTATGAGGAATTCTCTGCCTTGTCTATTTCATCTCCCTATTGTGGGAGTGAACTACTAATTACCCTTCTGAGATTTCCTAATGCCTTTATTATCTTATCTCTTTTTCACTCTTATCCTTTTCTAACCTTTTAAAATTCATTTCCATTTCTATGCATTCCTGATGAAGGAAGACAATGTATGAATCTATACCTTCATCAGATAGAAGTCTTACAGGCAAAATATAGGTTTGGTTTTTAGCAATCTCAAGAGCAACTCTGCATTTAAGTTGCAATCTCAGTTAAATAACTTATTAATGCTTTAGACAAAACCATTAAATCACAGAAATGTCATGTTATATAGAGATATATATCAGAGACATAGAAATAGCCTTTCCATTTCTTGATTTACTATCATTTTCCATGAAGTAAAAAGAAATTGCTGGAGAATGTGTTCTTGTGTGGTCTTTATTTAAAATAATGTGAAAAATAAGAATTCATGTTAAAACAAAGTTTGAAAGTGAATCTTTCTCTTATTGATTACTTTCAGCTTCTGTATTTTATTTCTCACTATCTAAATCTGCCACGGATTTGGCAACCACTCCAAGAATCAGAATTTCACAGATAGAGGTAAGAAGTCATAGTCATAGTGATTCCAAATGCCAGGAATGATAACGCTGTGTGTGGAGTTTGCGGAAATGGTTCCCATAATTATTTATGTTAGGCTTACCATAGTAATTTAGACTGGCAATTTTAAAAGCAAAACAATGTCATTGGAAATTGGGTGAATGTGACTTTAAAGGTTTTTGGCTTGGGGCCAGCCTTTCACCAGTAGGCTGACTACATTGGGTAGTGACTGGCAACATCTTTCCCAGGTTTTCCAATTGGTGCAGTTTCAAACAGCAGGAGGGTGACCTCTCCGTTTTCAGAACACCTAACAATCCCAGTTCAAATCAGATCCCTGCCTCCTTAAGCTTGCCTGGGAAGATTGTTTCTCTGAAATCTTCTCTAGAGACATAAAGGTGCCTTAATTACCTCTAACCTTGGCTGAGTATTTAAAATATTACATAGTATAACATCTAACTAGCTGTGTCCCAGGGCCTTCTTTGCCCATATTATTAAGCATCAATATGCTAAGATAATTCACTATATTATGACATGTGTCAAAAAATAACTTTAATCAGAAAATAAACTATTGCTTCTCAGTGAAACATAAGCCTCCTAATGTTGGGCATGCTTGCACTGGGAAGCAATATTGTCAGTCTCATAATAATACCTACAGTTCTGAAAGGCAAGTTGTTGTCCAGATGCTGGCTTTGTATGAGCGAAGTTGCTTTTATTTTGTAACGTATCATTCGTCCTCTTTCCTTGTCCTCCTTAAGTTTTATTCCAGTTAATTGTGATTGCCTTCACATTTTAGTTTTGGGACTGTGGTCTGGGTGTGTCTGGAGTGTAACTTTTGCCATGATTCAAAGAGCACACCTGAGGCTGCTGTAGGATCGACTGTCATTCTTTGGGAGGAGCAGAAAAATGCACATTTAGTAAAATCAGGTTGAGTACTATTTTTTTTTGTTTTGTAACACTTGTGGCTATAATTGAAAATATTTCTTTCCATACATTTTCCTCTTGAATGCAATTTGGAATTTTATTTTTAGAAAACACTTTCTTTTTTTTTTTTTCCCCAGAGGCAGGGTCTCACTATGTTACCCAGGCTAGCTTTGAACATCTGGGCTCACGCAAGCCTCCCACCTCAGCCTCCAGAGTAGCTGGGACTACAGGTGCCCACCACTACCCTCAGCTGGCGTTATTTTTAGTATGACATTAAATTATACATGAACCAATAATTTTTCACTCATGGTATAAGTTTCCATGTACTTTTCAACAGGAATTGGGTGGTAAGCTTTAGGATTTTGTCCTAGTTCTAGGTTAGAGAATTACAAATCACCTTTTATAAAATTTCTCTCTTATTTATGATTATAATTTCTCCCCACAATCCATTTCTCCCTTTTCAAAATGGGCAAAAATCAGTTAATATTTTTATAGTCTATATTTTAAGGCCATGTAAAAATAGCAGACATTACACCTGATATATTTATATTTAACAAATATAGAAAATGGGTATTATCTGCATGATGCATGTATTGATGATTTTTTAATTCAAATGATATGTTCAGTTAGGACATTTAATTCCTAAAAATTTTTTCATTTTTTTGGACCTAGGGAAAAGCCAAAATAGAAACCGCAAAGAATAGCTTTTTGTAAATCCCACCCCTGATTGGCTATTTCTACTTTAAAAGAAATACAACAAAACAGAATAATGAAATGAATACAAATTTAGGATTTACTTTATAGGAATTCTATGTTCTCCAAGTTTTATGTTTAAAATATGACATTTCTCTAAGTAAGACAGGTCTTGGCCTTTTGTTTTTCTATTTAGATACATATTTTAAATCATTTTTATTAGAATTTAAAAATATATAGTCTTTGAAATAATTTAATATCCACTAATATGTGTATACTATCTATATTTAAGTTGATTTTTTTTTCTGGACAATCAAAAAAGAAATTTAGAGTCATGTATTGCAGTCATCTAATTATTCAAACTTTCCTAAAAATAGTTTAAAAGCAATTTAGAAAATAATAGAATATATATTATTACTCTGAGTAGATTTCTAGAAATAATGAGAGTCTTAGAAAATAATATCAATGCATTAGATATTCAAGGGAATGGAAAAATGTAATGCAACAACAACAAAGACTTAGGGGATAATGATGAACAATTTAGACAAAGGACATTAACTGTAATGTTGACTGCTACAAAATAACATACGAAAACTATGACTTTTGGCCCTTCATTGGAAAAATGTTAGGGGCAACTGAAATATTTGGAACATATGTATTAGTAATTTAAAGAAGTAAAAATTCCTTCATGAAAATTGAAAAAATGAGTACAGGGCTACAGGCATCAACTAAACAGAGATAATGAGGACTACATGGGGGTGGAATGCAAATACAATGAATTTTAAAGAGAAGATGCTTTTTATTTGTATTCATTTCTATTAGTTTGCTTTTTCTAAAATAGAAGGATTTGTATCACAGGAGAGATACTTTAAATTGCAATGTCTTGTGCTATAATTGGATAGAATTCAAATAGATTTTCAAATTAGCTAACTTCTATTTAGGGGATATACTAAATATCTCCATATGCACATCTGAACTGGAAAAAAGGCTGACATCTTTCCTGTATATGATTAGAGCTTTTAAAAAATAATAATTATTAAATAAAAAATAGGTTAAAAGAGTTTCAGCGGAGAAGAGACAAGCACACATATTTTACTCTAATGACCAGATAGCATTACTCAATTTTAGTATTGTGTGGGAAAACTACATTTTTGACACAGATGAGCAGAGGGGGAGGTTGTTAGGCTGATATGAACCACATTTGAGAGATCCTTAAACGTGAGAAAATGAAAAGGGCCTGAAAAGAAGAAAACTGGAAAAAATAAAGACAGGATGGATATGGGGAAAGAAAAATGCTTAAAGGAATTTAAGCTGAAACAGTAACCTTACCTCAGTATCACACAAATTGTTAACTTAATTGGAATCAGTTTAGTGACCCTATTATGCCTATGTCTTGTAGCACATATCAGGTACTCTAACACTCAATGAAAAATAAATGGAAAGAATGAATTTCTTGATAATTTTCTCTAAAAAGCCATGAAACAGCAAGGATCTTAGCACTGTTTGATCTTTTGCACCCTCCCCCATTAGTATGGGAGAAATAGGCAAACAGGGTGATGTCATCTCTGTGTATACCTGTCCAGTGACCAGCGTTTTATTAGGATCCAGCTGTATGTAGCTATTTGAACATGACAAACTCCTTATTAAGGTTCTTAAACTTGAAATTAAAAAGGGATTGTCTAGAGAACACTCTAATAGCTCTGTGGAAAAACTCTTAACTCCATTTACTAAATATGAAATCAAACATTACAATTAATTATAGACTGTGCCAGGGAAACCTTTTTTCTCACCACATCACCAGTCCTCAAATGGGGGATGGGTAAATATTTTTGATGATGGCTAAGGTGTTGCCCTCTGCTCTATCAACTGTTTTCATATCCCTTTTGTTCCTCTGGTTCTCTTCTGTTCTCCTGTGGGTTTTGAGGCTTGTTTTTAGCCTCCCTCTCCTTTATATGCATGTTCAATGACAGAAGCTTTGTTACTACCAGTGCAAATCTTTACAAGTCTGTTTCTCTCTCCCCTCCTTTGCTGTATGGGCTCATGCAGACACAGAAAGTGTCTCATGCAGTTGTCACCCTGGATATTTAATTACTCTGCTGTTTATCCATGGTGCTTCAGCTTCTCTTGCCCTCCTTCACTTTGAGACTTATACCCAGTTGGGCCAGTCTTTTAGTGTTCATCTCCACTTGTTCACCCATGGCTTGTACCCTACCTTCACTCACAGTATTTCCCCATTGTGGGAAAGGGGGCTCTTAACAGCAGGATGTACTGAAGCTCTGTGATCATTTCCCTTTAGGAAGGTGGTTCTCAAGCCATCTAGCCAACTAGGAGGCTAGTTGCCCCTCACTGCAATTTCACTGGTCATCTCGTCCTGACTCTCCTTTTCTCTTGTGGCAAGCAAGATCTATCTCCTTTCCTTAGAAGGTTGAAGCTGGAAAAGTCCAGTTGCCTGCAGCACTACTTAGAAGGCTATGCTGTTTATCTGACTCAGGATGTCAAATAAATATTGTCTCAAAGATCCTTTTGTTTACTGATTGTGTGACTTAGGCTAAACTACTTAACCTCTCTGTGCCTCAGTTGCCTCCTCTGGGTAATGGGTAATTATTTCACTTATTGCACAAAGTTGAAATGAGCTATGTAAGGATGAATGAGGATGGACTATGTTAGTGTCTTATGTTCTTGGCACAGTATTTGCCATATAGCAAGTACCATGGAATTTTTGCTAGTTTTACTATTATTCCCTCAGGAGCATAATTTTTAGTAAAAGGGATGTGTCTGCTTATTGCTTAGCAGGGCTGGGAGGAAGACATTTTAATCACTTGATGATCATAACATGTATATTATATACTAATGTAATTAATTTAGCTTCATAGCAACATACTTTATAATGCCATTTTTAGGCTATGAAATATGTTGTTATCCAAAATAGTGATTGAAATTCTGGGGCTTGAACTTACACTTCACCTAAAAACTACAGAATATACTTTTTTTTGATGGTGGGGGAAGTGCATTACCTTGAATATTATACTTAGGTAGGGAATATTTTGCAAAATGGTCTACATAAGATTTAGGAATCTTAACAGATATTTCCAGTTTTAACAGTGTATCTCTTCAAAAGGGAACTACTGCTCACGGTAAAATTATAATCCTATCATGAACAAGTATAGTTTCTTTTTCTAAATTATATGCTCATATGATAAAATATGAGAGAGAAATAGAAATGTTGAATGTTATTAATCAAGATTTTTGGTAATATATAAATTAGATTTTTGATTTTCAAAATTTGAAATATTTTGAACAGCTGTGACATGTTTTGAATGTTGAACAAAGCCTAGCTTTTGAAAATTATGAAACAATTAATAGATTTCTTCCTAACTATCCATCTTGCGGGTGTTGGGCATGGTGGGGGAGAAAATGAAAGCCATACTTGTTTTGTCTTTTGTAAATACATGTCTTCAGAGAACAATAATGATTTTTATTATCAGATTATGAAACTGCAAGAGTCCTATGTTGTCATATGTATTTTATGGAGTGTATTTATCTGTTTTTTAAAGCTTGGTACTTTCATATGCATTTGTAACCTGTTAGAGGAGAAAAGGGTATTTTGTTGGTTATAGTTTACATGAAACATATTGAGCTATAAATGATAGTTATAGTTTTATATGTTAACTATATGTTATATAGTTTTGTACATTCCAGTTTAGATATTTAAAAGCTCTGAAATATTCTAAATGATAAAGTGATATTAAATGAAAATTTAATCAACATTTTCTTAAAAATAACAGTTTAAAATACCTGGTGTGTTGATTTTTCCATAAATTATTTAGAGATAAATAACAAATTATAGGCATTTTTTGAGGTTTCACAGGATTAAAAATGGCTATACATATATATATATATATATATACACCTCTACACATGCAATTAAGCCTATATATTTCCAATGAGAAGGCTGAGTTTCTTTCTACATTGTGGTGTCAGTATTATTTTCAGACACGAGAAAATATTGTTTTGGTGATTTCTTCCTTCTCCCTCCCTCCTTTCCTTCCTTCCTTTTTTTCTCCCTTCCTTTTTTCTTCCCTTCTTTTTTGCAATGATGGCAATAATCTGTTGAACTTTTTAAAAGGGTGGCATAATTTTAGTCTTTAAAAATTTTTCAATATTATAACTATTAGAGGTCTGTGTACCATATGGGCACTTATTAATCAATTAATAAGTTGTTGCATGACTAATAACACAACCTCTAATAGTTAGACTGAAATTTTTAGGATATTTTTATGGGAATAAAAATCTTTTAGTGAAATAACAAATCTATAAATACATTTGTCATGGCCTCCCAACTAAATGTCTTTCTATAAGGACACACCTCTGTAGGCTAAAATTGTCAGCAATAACTTTTTTTTAGTTTTAGGAGAAATTATTTCACCTTGATAATAAAGAGATAGTATTTCGTAGTTCTATCATATTATAAATATTATGAAATATTAAGGCAATTCTATATAACACAGTTTAAAATTAAACCTATATCAGCTTTTCTTAGTAATAAAGCAATTTCCACAACACAAAACCATTGAAGTAATTTTCTTTGAAATAGCAAATGAATTAAAAGACTAATTACCAAGTAATTACCATGGATTATTTGATTACTACCTAAATAAAGTAGATACAATTTTTCGATAGATTGTAGTTTTAATTTCACCTGATGAAATGAAAATGGATCGAGGTTATCTGAAAGTATCTATATAATGTAGCTAGAAATTCTTCTGCCAGGGCTGCTGAGAGACATTATTTCCTTGCTTTTTCTTCTGATGATCACATGGGGAAAAGTCCAGGTATGGTATCACATTTAATTTAAACTGCAGAAAAGAATAAATTACCAATTTGTCTAAAGGCGTAGAGAAGGATTGATAGCCTTTATTCTGCAACCAATATTTCAAGAATGTGAGATTACAAACATTTGACATTGGAGTAGGGGAAATTAAAAAAGAAAACGATGTAATAATCATTTAGTCAACTGTTAATTTCTAATTATAATGGGAAGTGGAGAACCAAAGATTAAGTAACTAGGAAAGCATGTCTCCATCTTTTAAATATTTCTGAAATTGTATTGAGTACATAGTTAAATATAGCAGATTTACTTCTAAATCTGCTGTATTTATCTGAGAGGACTGGGACCTTATTATTAATATTCTATAAGAAAAGCATGCTGACCTATGTGAAATTTATACAATAAATCCATTTTTCACTGTGCACTGGAATATTTATAATATCAGGTAAATTATAATTAAATCCACACATGTTTCTTCTACATATCAAAGTGAGATACATTTTCACTTTCTTGGTTGTAAGCATGTGTTCTAGAGGTGGGCAACTTCGTATTATCTTGACTGGGGATAGAAATTGTTTGCTATTAAACTATGCTTCAGTTTGCAAACTAGAACCTGTGCCATAGGACCACATCAAAGGCCATCAGGCTGTCATTAAAAGACATCAAAGGGCATCCTCTCTGTAGCCTTTAAGTTTTATGGCAGGTATCTCATAGAGATGTCAGGTCATTGAGGAGGCCAGAAGAAGACTCCATCTAAACTCAGTTATCTTTGTTTCCTTTCATCTGTTTGGGAAAGTAGGCATCCTGGGTTAGAAAGAGTTTTGCAGTGATTTGAATACTGGACATCAAGCCTCTCTGATTTCAGCTTCTCTCAGCATGGAGGCTGCAGTCATGGTCTTTCCTGATGAATACATCTGGGGAACAGAAAAATGATCCTTGTGATAATGTCATTGAGGAGCGCCTGTGAGGCATAAAGCCGTAAGACCTTTTTTGGCTCCTCTCAGTGTGTAAACAGGCAATTTTGGTAGACTTAGGTAATTCAGTAACTTTGGAGAGGGCCCATTTCCAAATTCTAAAGCAGTACTCTAATTTGCTTAGCATGGGACTGAGAAATTTTCTACGGAACAGAATAATGGCATTTCTACTTAAACAAAGTAGCACAATAAATCCAGTTTCTTCTGGTTAAAGCCTGCTCGTATAATTATTCCCTTAATGAGATATTACAAAAACCTATATGGAGAATAATATTCTTACAATCAAATTAGGAGACAACGATGGTTAATTTTTATCTGATTAGAGAAATGCGTGTATTGCACATGAAAACAAATACTTACGGTCTTCCTTAGATTTTTTTATGATTTGTTTTCCAGCCACATCTGCACCATCCCAGGGTACATTAATTTAATTTTGCTTAACAAGTATATCTTTTATATTGTCATAAGCCTAAAACACATCTTGGCTAGTTGTTTCTATTTTATTAGTACCAAATGAAATTTGTACAAGAACTAACACATTATCATAAGCAATGAAGGTTTTTTTTTTTTGGTCTTATGAATTAATATATTTGAAGAATACAGTTAAAACCATTTTGTACTACTTTGATCATTCACTTACATGTCATTAAATAGTCTAAGCATTTTATTATGAAAGGGCTCTGTTTACAAATTAGACTAAAGAACACGTTTCACACTGAAGATCAGCATATATATTGTATTTTATTTCAGATGCACATGACACAACCTTAATATTAGAGCCAGATGATTAAAAGAACATTACCTGAGCCATGAGAGTCACTGAATGAGCTATGCTAAATTGGTTGTTTTCTGTTTTGTGATTAATTGTGCTTCTAAACCATATTTTAGTGTGCTTTGTTTTTCTGTCCCCAGTCATCCCATATTATTAAAGAGAAATTCTGCATATCTCTCCTGGAGTCCAATTAAGGATTTGCATCATGACTAGATTTTTCACTTTAATTACTGTATATAAAGTAGGTTTTGACTTATTTCCATATTTATCAAACTATGCAGAAGAAGCAAAATTCATCAAATAAACAGATATCTGTGGCTGTAATTGCAGCCTGCATCGAGCATGTAGGAAGAAAATATGAGGGTCCAAATTTCATTATGTAGAACATAATAAACATCTGAATAATTAAACTGTGTGTAAATCATAGGCTTGGCAGTAGTGAGAAGAGGAGACATCTTCATTTGATCCAAAAATATTTTAAATATATTTCTAAAAATATATCCTGAACATTAAACAAACAACGAGTTGAAAAAACTTATGTCTTATCAGGTGAAAAATAAAACATTGGATAATGAGCATTTGAAACATTTAAAAATTAATTATATAATATATGATAAGTTCTCTGTATGCATAGATTTCCAAAAGTCCCCCTCCTTTTTAGAAAGTGGGAGAATAAAACTAAAAAAAAAATTAGCAAATTATTTTGATGATTTTCTTCATACTTAGATGGTAAGCATTTAACATTGGAGAAATGACCCATCAATTTCTAGAACTATGAAAAACACACCTGGTTTCTAAATATAGATAATGTAAAACTCCAAATAAACATTCTACTTATAAATGTTTAGCTAGACTTCTTATTATGTATACTTAATTGTGTATTAAAGGGCTTGTAACAAATACAGGTAGCATTATTTTTAATATATTAAAATTTTTTAATGATAGGAAGTATACTAACATTACGACCAAGATACTAGCAACTTGTTTAAGTAGAAAACCCGGGACTTTTTATTTTAAGCATAATTATTTAACTTTTAAGACATTCAGAAAAAAAAAAACATTTCAAATGGTTCTACCTTTGATTATTTAATTACAAAACCTAAATTGTCTCTAGTGTCATGAATGAATTGGGTTTATTAATTTCAAAACTTTCAAAAAGACAGTTTAATTTAAATTTTTAGCATAGTTAAGCTCCTGACAAGGAAAGTTTAATTCTAGTTATTGTAAGGTTTCTAAGGGCTTTGAATTAATTTATCTTGTAAGCCCTGCTGTGAATGTAGCTGGTTACTTTTGAATTAGATATTAAGGACAGATAAAGTGATGAACCTGCTTGGCTTCCACTACGTGAAGATTTATCATATTTTCATTTCCACAGGCTCCCAGAAGTAAGGCTGTCTAGAAAACAGGATCTGCTTAACGTCTGAAACCATTCCCTCCTCCATTTAATTGATATAGACATTTTCTTTTTACATTCCAGTGTGTGGCAAAATGCAAGAGTAAGGTCTTTTAAAGGCAACTACAGCTAATCACAAGCCACTAGGTTACAGCCCATCTAAATAACTTGGGTATGTCCCAATGTGCAATGAAAGGGAACAGCTAATGTACAAAATTAGATATGGAAGTATATAATTTGCGGTGATGGTGAGGAAATAGGTTTGAACTCACTCAAACAGTGGATCACCATACGTCTCTTTGTACTAAAATTCTGATAACTGTATGAATAATTTACTTGATCTCTTTTGGTGTTCAGCTGGCCTTCCTTGGCTGGCCCTTATTCCTTTCTTAAAGTTTATATTCTGGAAATTGTTGAACAGTAAAAAAAAATAAAATCACTACAGATTTTATGCAAACATCTTAAAAGTGATTAGCAGAATTGAATAAAATTAGTTAAGTGGATGTTTAAGGGCATCTCATCCGAAATAACTAGATGGCTTAAAATGATGTTTTCAAAACCCATGTCCATAGATGAAGTCATTTATATGGTCATATAAACAAAGGAACATTATATCAGGAAATCAAGAGAAGAAAGTTTCAAAGTATTTGTCTACTATGGAAAGGAAATTATGATAAAATACTAGAGGAATAATTACAAATATGGAATTTATGAATTTCAGTGGTGCAAGTTATGCAGTGAAACATGCCATGAGCCAAATCTTCATCTTATAGTTGGAGATAGTTTTCAGTAGTATTCATTTTCTAGAAGAAAGAAAAACTCTAATTGACATCTGTAGTTCATGAATAATTCTGAAATGGCTTCTCATTACCTACATTAGTTTTGACTATAGTGATAGTGTTAAATGAATAATTTAGGAAATAAATATTTTTTGAAGAAAAATATTTTAATTTTAATTTACAAATTAGATTTGCTTTGAATAATACTCAGGGCAGAATAATGAGCACACATTATTCCCCCTGTCAACAATAGAATGTGGTCACTTTTATCTGTAAGGTTCTTAAAGGAAGCATCTGCTGATGTCTGGAATTCTTCTCAGCTCAGAAAAGATATATTTCATTTTGTTTATTTTTCTCTTCTTCCCTAATCAAGCCTTAGTATTCTACTGTAGAAGAAATATATTGGTTAAAAGGGAGATTTCTGGGCCTTACCCCACATGTATCTATTTAGAATCTGCTGTTTTGAGGCCTGGGAATTTGCATTGTAAATAATTATGCTAGGCAGTGGTGTGCTGGCAAACATTTAACAATTTGCTCCATGAAAAAAAGTGCATATATATATATCACTAGATATATATCAGTAAACAATTTACAAATAATAAAATATACAGTATTCTTTACTATAAGTTCCATATAGCTGATTGATTCTCAAAGTGTTTTATTTACTTTTTGTTGAACTTTTTTTATTTGTAGCCAAACTATGGTTGCAATTGAAGAATGAGTATATTTTCAACATGAATGTTGGTTGATATTTTTGTTTATGATAAGATGGCAACAAACAAATGAAGACATGTGTTGGAACTTACTAATTAGTAAATAATATAATGTTTTTGTTCACTAGAATAACAGTTTTTGAATATTTGAAGAATGTTTCTTCAATTTTTGTGTTGCTCACAATGTAATGGCTATAGACGTGACACGTTTTTAAATATGCATTAGTGTAGACAACAAAATGAACAAAATAATAAAGGCCCATTTTTTAGCATTTTTGAAATTTCATGTTGCAAACACTCCCACCGTGGCCCATTTCAAGCTACCAATGTGATGTCATTTAAAGTAGAGTTGGGAAGATATGCCCAGTAGCACACAATTATATAATATTTCCACTATAGTGATATAATGGAAGTAACTAACCTGAAGAGCAAGATAATTGTAAAATGTGGTAAATAATTAGAAAGTGATGAATTTTAAATACTTATTACCTTTATTTTTAAGATAATTTATTTATATAATTTTAATGTATTTAAGATAGTTAATATAAAATACATTTAAAAACATAATTTAGTGTTTAAAAATTAGTTTAAAAAATATAATCAGAAAGATTAGAAATTTCTCAAAGGGTAAAATATATAGATAACTTTATAATGGATGGCACACAGTTTACGTACATAGGCATGTGGTAGGTTGTTGCATTTGTGTATTAACATCAAAGTATAAAGAACAAAATACCCAGTGCCCTCAAGGCACTTAGCTTTGTGCTAATGGTTTTGGGAAATGTGGGAACATAAGACTTTTTTTTTTAACCTCAGGCACTCATAATAAATTTGTGTGAAAATATTAAGATAATATAGTGATTAATGTAGAATGAAGTGCTAAAGTATGGAGACAGACTGGTATCTCACTGATGACTATAAATAGTATGGAAGGTATTTTGGAAAAGGTGAGACTTAATTGGGTAGTCAAACCCAGACATTGGTCTCATATTGTGGAGGAAGGAAGAGGGCAGCAAGCAGCAAAATTGGCTGGAAAAACAAACACAACCTAGAAAGATTTTACCTGTTCTTTTCCTCAGGTTTTAGTGATATAATCCAATGCGTACATAGTCAACAGGGTATCAGGGTTTTGGGAGTTTCTGTGCAAAGGATCCCTAACTATATAGTTTCTTGGAGTGCATCCTATGACACCATCCTCCATGAACTCTACTTTCTCAAGCTCCTCCTCTTCTTGGTCCTTTAGCATCTTTGCTCTTCCCCGGCATTGCCTTCCTTACTCATTTCTTTACCGTTGGTGTCTTGTGCTTCCAGTTCTGCTGGGCAACAAATACTAAACCTTGTAGGGTCAGCAAAAGGTTAATTGGTTTTTGCATTGGTCTGCTTAACAACTTTTGTGTATGTATGTGTAGTGTAAATGTCCAGAAATAAAGACAGAGGGAAAGTTCACTCCCCCTACTAAGTAAGTTTAGAGATAGCAGAGACTTTCTCAGAAAATGTAGATAAAACAAATTTTAAAGAAGCTACCCACCACCCAATATCTAGTGGAGAGGAAAGGGGAGATTACTGACTCCAAGGGAAGGAAGGTTGAGGATCATTAATCCTCACACTCCAGTGAGGGTTGAGTGTGTGTGTGGGTGGAGTCCGGGGGGACACTGATCTGACAGCCACATAGTTTTAGAAAGATGGTTCCTTGCTCATCTGGCCAGAGTAGACACAATACTGGCCTTCCACTTATCCTTTAATTTATCAAAGTTTTTCTTATTATTTTTAACTATATAAATATTGTTGACTCTTAAACTAAGTAGTATCCTATGATTACAATTTTTATCATATAACTTTTTGTTTTCCCTGGGATTAATAAATTGCCTTACTTTTTTATTTGCTTAATTTTTTACATCTCTAGCCAAATGCTCCCAATAAATAACTTCTCTTCTATGTTGGAGTTCTCTGTTTCTTCATCTCATATTTACCTCAATCTTGATTCCTATCCCCATTTTGGTAGAATATATTCTCCATTAGATTCTTGAGAAAAGGTCCAAAGTAACAAATATATTGTATTTTGGAAATTGCATGTCTAAAAATTCTTTTATTCTCTTCTTATATTTGATTATTAGTTAGACTGGACATGGGATTCTAGTTGAAAATTATTTCCTCTAAAATTTCAACAGCAGTACACTTTCATTTTTTAGCTTCAAATGTTGATGATAAAAAATCTGATTCCAAATTTATTGACTTCTATTTTTTAAAGAACTTATTGGAATCTAAATATTGTTACTAATACTATAAAATTTCACTGTGTGTAATTTAATACATTTTAATTTATTTATTAGTAGTGTAGTAAAAGGCCTCTTTCAGTGAGAATATTCATTTTACTTTATGCTGGAAAATTTTTTTTGGATTAATCTTCCCTTTCTGGTTTTCTCTATTATCTCTTTCTAGAGCTTATATTAAAAAGATGATTATCTTTCATATTTATTTCTTTATGAAAGAATATTTACTGAGCTTTGTTCTTTCCCTTTGAAGGTTTTTATTTTAGAGAGGAGAGCTCGCTAACTCCTAGGCTTGAATGATCTTCCTGCATCAGCCTTCTGAATAGCTAGGATTCAAGGCTTGAGCCACCCCTGGCTTGAAGCTTTTTTATTATTCACTATCTACAGTAACTTATTTTTATAACATGACATCATTACAGCTATTTAAAATACATGAAAAGTAAATCTAATATTGCAATTACTACATTTATTTGGTATCACTTAAAATCCAATAATATTTTTCATATTTGAGAAAATATAGCTAAACCTAAAAAATAATATGTATTTAATTTAATTTATCTTTGTCTTTCCAAATTTCTATTGTCCAGCTGTACAGAAGTCATGTCAATTTCTTCAACTTGCAGTGCTTTCTTTCATTTCCCAGCTTTGGCACATGCTGTATGCTGTGCCTGAAATCCTCTTGCACATCCTTTTTGCTTAAGACAGTCTTACTAATTTTTCTTAGATCTAGGCTACTTTTTTGAACTCTCTACCTGAAAACTGAGTTAGCTGTGTTTCTGTGTGGCTTTGTTGAGTTTATTACCCACTGTCAATAGATTTTAAGCTACATGAAGTCGGAGATGAAGGGTTTGTCCTCTTGTTTGTCCTCTTCTCCCCAGTGCCTGGGAATTCAATAAATTTTTGTTGAATTAGTGATTGAATTGACCTGAGAAACATATTCATCTGGAATGTTTTCAGTTCCTGACGCTACTACTTGTCCACCGAAGTATATTCTCCCTTTAATTCCTTTAGAAACAGAGTACCCCAATTTTAGCTAAGCACACATATACCTAGCTTAAGACGACATTTTCCTGTCTCCTTTGTAGCCAGGTGTGGCCATATAATTAAATTCTGGCCAAACAGTTATAAGCAAAAGTGCTGTGCTCCAATTCTGGCCCGTATCTTTAAAGGAATGAGCATGGACCCCACTTGCCCCTGTCTACTTTCCCATTGGCTGCAGTAGACCTCTTAGATTATATGCTAAAATCTAAGTTTGACAATAGTGTATTAATGCAATAGAATAAACCTGCATTTATGGCACACCCAATGGACTGGAACTATCCTACCATTGCTGTACTGTCTCCTCTAGACAATTACACAGAAAGAAATAAACTTTATTTTGTTCAAACCACTGTCTTTTGTATATCTTTTTGATGTGCAACATAGACTATATATTCTGTAAATTTCAGTTTTCTTTTCTAGTCAGTAGGTTGATAAATGTGCTAGGCATCTATTGTTGTTCACTGGGAGCCAGGTCCAGAAGTGTAAAATAGAATGTCTTTTCCACTCCTACTTACTCCCTCCTCTGATCATGAGATACATTCATTTTAGGTAACTGGCTCACATATATCTCTGCTGAGATTTCTGGTTTACTACTCTTTTCCAATCTACATAAATAATCCTTTACTTTTGCTTTTACCCTTTGTATTTTTTATTCCTTATGCTATCTTTCTAAAATTTCTGCCATAGGAAATGGAGGTATTTGGAATAGCTTAAGTTTTAAAAGCTTAGTCCATAAAAATTGAACTCTGAGGAGTTTGTAGGAAATCAATAAGTATATTATTATCAGTACCTCCAAATGCTCTTGACACTGAATAGAATAGAATAATTAATATATGTAGTCCTCAAAGAATTAATATTTTAATAGGTATGATATATATATATGTGTGTGTGTGTGTGTGTGTGTATATATATATATATATATATGGAGACCTTACCGAACCTCATATTATACATTTTCATAGAAAACTCTTTTTATCATACATCACAACTATAATTTTTATATGCTTTTGCATCATTACCTTGTTAATATCTGACTTCCCAATTAGATTCTAAGATCCATGAAGGTTGGAATTTTGCCTATTTATTGCTCATTATTATATTCCTTGCATTTCATATAATGCCTGACATATAGTAGACTATACTTAAATATTTGTTGAATAAATTAATGTTTTTTTCTTACCTCTCTGCTCTCTTTTTTCTCTTTTTTTTATTCTTCCTCTTTTTGGGGGATGTGGCCATAAATGATAAATAACTTGATTTTATCAAGAAAACAAGCCAGACAAGATCCTTAAAATATTTTAAAAAGTGTTTGATTTTTCAGTTAATAAAATGATTATAATTACAATGGGCATTATAGTAGCAATGTTTAATTTTGATGTATATTTATTTGGGATTTATAGTACAAAATACATCTTAGATTTTTAAAAAAGGAAACTAAAGTTATTATAAACTTTAACTTGGCATCATTTAAAAAATACGAAAAATATTCCAGTTCCTTGCTTAAGGACAGCAAACACACCCAGCAAGGAACGATCCCTTCCTTGCTCTCCATTCTATGAGACCATCACTTAGCTCCTATTTTATAATGAGATTTTTGTTCAATTTCTTTTAGAAAACCATTTATGTAAGTCATGAGTTAATAAACAATTTGTTTATAGATACATAGAGATATACCTTAGCTTTCTACTTGTAAACTATTACGTAGCATAATGTAGTATGCTTGGAATGATGATAGTGTTAATTTTTGTGCTTCCTTGTGGGATCACACTTATAATTGAGGAGGTAAATCTTTTATACCTCAACACACATTTTTATTTGTGAATATTTTATTCTTTCATCTGTAAAAACCTAATTCACCTTCAACTGGATAATAGCTTTCTCAGTCATACTAGATTGTGTTACATTCCCAGAAGGCAAATTTGTGAGTTCTAGATAAACGTCATGTATTTTTGTTTGGTTATCTCAAAATATATAATACAGCAGGGGTGAATGACAACTGCATGAGGATGTATATATTTAAGAATCCTCTTGCTGGTTTTTGGCAGAGCTTACTGTATAGTTCCAATCTCTTTGTTTACCATGTGCAAAAGACTGGATCAACTTTCAAACACTTTATTATGGTTTAATGGGGGAATCATTAGTAGATGAGTTTAACAGACCCAAATGCTAGACATTCAGTGGTTTACTTTTCAAGATTAAAATAATGTCTGTTTCTAACCTTCAGTAGTTTAAAGCAAATTTGCATACAGCTGTATCCAGTTAAGTGCCTTTCAGACTTCTTGTTACATTAAGAATGTACAAGCATTAAGAGTGCTTGTAATACAATTGACTTTAGGCTGAATTTTACATTAATGGCCCCCTTTGTTATTTAGCTGGCATTAAAGGCTTAAGTACGAGAAAAATCCATGTAGAAAGCGTATCATTTTTATTTTAATTTAAGCTCCCAAGAAATTTAGTGACTAAAACATCCGTTATGCATTTGAAATAAATTTGTCCCTAAAGCTCTTTATAGCAAGAGACAAATGTTAGCAGACACCCGAAATACATAGTTACCTCAGGATTTCTGGGAAAATTGGTAAAGACTACAGTAATATGAATTTTAACCACAGGGGCGAGGGGACAGAAAGCTGATGGGGTTTGGGACTCTCTTAGGATGTGGTTAGGAAAAGGGCCATTAACATTGGCAAACAGAAAAAAGGGCTGTGAGTAGGATGCTAACAAGTACAGCATGGGGATGTACAGCAAATGAGACTTTGCGGCCTCTGCCAGAACAGGAAGAGCTTTCAATCAGCCTCTAAAGGAAATTCTTTGGATAACATTTCTTTAACAAATGGCTTCAAATTATGCTATTATTCTGATATCTGTTTGCTTAATAGTATCTTTGATAGGAACTATTCAATGCCTGATAAAATCTCTACTTCTCTAGAAATTGTGGATTATACGAGACCACAACTCTAAAATATTCTAGTCTGTATTTGATTCTATTCATCAAATATGAGGGTATTATTATGCACACGGCACCTGACTAGGACTTTTCCTTTCTTAGTATATGAGAAATGCAGGAAATATGACTGATGGTCTGGCATCTTGTAGTGCCTCCTATTGTGTCCATTCTGAATATTAATTCTCATTAAAAATTAGTTCAAATAACAATGTAAGGTTAAGGAGACTGCACTGAAATTTGTGATTATTTCTGGACATATATTACCTTTGTGTTTGAAACCTTTTTCCCTTTTATTTGCTTCTTTGACTTAGAAGTGAAGTGTTAAGAAAAATTTGGTTAATTGGGAGATCTGGACAGTTGAGTTCCAAATTATTGAGAGTTTCTCTTGAACTCATCCCCCCTATATATCTTTGGTTATTCTGTTAAAAGAATGCTTCTTGAAACTAATCTACTTGACAATTTCAGAAGTAACTTTTCAATGAAAGATGAAAAAGACAAATGGGATGAGACTGAGGTTTGTAATTACATCTGTTGACTGGGATAGGTGTATTATTGAACTACTGCTGAACTGTAAGTCCACAAAGAGGTGAAATGAGTACCTGGAGAGTATCATTTCTTTTTCTTATCAAAGAAAACATTTGGTAAGACAAATAAAATAGCAAGAATATCCTAATAGGTGGGTGGAACATGGCAACTTGAGTAGATAGCCATGCCCAGAGATCCTTGTGCTAGAAGTATGAAATGATGATAATGATATCTTGGAAAATATTTTGGAGATGTTGGCCAATGAGATGTAACTACAAGGAGAAAGGCATCAAGTCACTCTCCATACTGAGACACAAAATCATGGCTGAATCTGACAGACAAAGGAGAAACCAAAATTTGGGGTTGCAAACTTACAAAACTACAGGCAATGAGCAGAAAATGCATATGAGTGAATCTGGGACTGTGACAAACTAGAGAGCTCATGCCTTGTCTACCTGGTGAAGTGGTTATCTATTGTATAGTCTAGTGTGGCCAGATCTTGTAGTTTAAAAATAATAATTAATATGCACTAAAAAACCATAAGGTAAGTAAAAGAGATGGGTCAAATCTATAAATTTTTATACTATATTCTCAGCATGACCTGCAAGGCCGTAAGGCCCTGCTTACTTAATTCTCCTCATCTCCCAATCATCTCCCAATGTGCTACTCCTTCATCACTCTACACTAGCTGCACTGGTTTTTTTGTTTGTTTGTTTGTTTTTTAGAGATGTGGGTCTCACTATGTTGCCCAGGCTGGTCTCAAACTCCTAGACTCAAGTGATTCTCCCACCTCAGCCTCCCGAGTAGCTGGGATTACAGGAGGGAACCACTCTACTTAGCTACACTGGCCTTTTTAAGTTCTTCAAATGATTATTTTTCAAGTATGTTCTTCAATCATTCTCTTTGCTCAGTTATCTCTTATTCATTCCTGAGATTTCAACAAAAATATCACCTCTCAGGAAAGTTGTTCCTGAAAAATCCCTTCTCTCAACCTTACCAAGATTAGATAAGGATCTCTCTTGTAGGACTTTGAACTTTCTGTTTATCTTACCTATTGAGCTGGTATTTGTGTGTGTGGATTTTTTGGGTGGGTGGGTGGGTGGAAGAGTCCAATGATTTGTTTAATGTCTACTACGTTACTAGATTATAAGCATCAATAGTTTGGGGGCTTGTCAGTTTTTGTTGAATGCTGTTTCTCCACAATCTTATATAGAGCCTATATATGCCCTCAGAATAAATTTATTTAAGAATCAACATATCAACCCTGGCACAGTAGAACAATATATTTTGTGGGGAAGAGCTCATGAGATCTCTCCATGGTCCTGAAAATGATTGGTGAAAAGACATAGCTGCTTGATGAAAACACATACTAGGTTCGGGGATGTGCAACCCTAGCAGTAACTAGTAACAACTGGCTAGGGAGGGAGGAAAGATGAGGGAAGGAAGAAAACTAATGAAATGAAACCATAAGAATTCCAGAAAAAATGTTGGAAAAAGTCTTATAGATATTGGCCTAGGCAAAGAATTTATGAACAAGACCCCCAAAAGCAAGCATAACAACAACAAAAATAAATAAAGAGGCCTGATCACATTAAAAAGCTTCTGTACAGCCAAGGAAACAATCATTAGAATGAATAGACAACATATAGAATGGGAGAAAATATTTGCATGCTATACATCCGATAAAGGGCTTATAACTAGAGTCTATAAAGAACTCAGGCAAATCAGGAAGAAAAAAATCAACCAACTCAATTAAAAAGTGGGCAAAGGACATGAACAGAAACTTTTCAAAAGAAGACAGACTAATGGCCAACAGACATATGAAAAAATGCTCAACATCTCTGATCATCAGGGAAACGCAAATCAAAACCACAATGAGATATCACTTAACTCCAAGGAGATTGGCTTTTATCAAAATGTCCCCAAACAACAAATGTTGGCAGGGATTCAGAGAGATAGAAACACTCATACACTGCTGGTAGGGCTGCAAACTAGTACAACCTCTATGGAAAGTAGTGTGGGGATATCTCAAAGAACTAAAAGCAGAACTACCATTTGATCCAGCAATTCCGCTACTGGATATTTACCCAAAGGAAAAAAAGACATTCTATAAAAAAGACATCTACACTCAAATGTTTATAGCAGCACAATTCACAATAGCAAAAATATGGAAACAACCTAAGTGCCCATTAATACATAAGTGGATAAATAAAATGTACTATATGTATACCATGGTGTACTACTCAGCCTTAAAAATTTGTGAACTAATACCTCTTGTGTTATCCTGGATGGAGCTGGAGCCCATTCTTCTAAGTGAAATATTACAAGAATGGAAAAACAAGCACCACATGTACTCACCATTAAATTGGTACTAATTGATCAAAACTTATGTGCACATATGGAAGTAACATTCAGGGGGATCGGGCAGGTGGGAGGGGGAAGGAGGGGATGGGAATATTCACACCTAATGGGTGCAATGTGCATTGTCTGTGGGATGGGCATGCTTGTAGCTTTGAGTTGGGTGCTGCAAATGCAATTTATGTGACCGAATTGTTTGTACCCCCATAATATTCTGAAATAAAAACAAACAAAAAAATAACAAAAAGGAAAACTGTGAAATGTGCTGCTAAAATGAACTAATATTTACTGATACTCTTCTACATATGTAGTTCTCTTTTTTACACAGATAATCATATTTAATCCTCCCCAAAACATGATGTAGATAATATTACTCATTTCATAACTGAAGAAACCAACATTCAGGAAGATTAAATAGTTTTGGGGAAGTTTCCATGCCTAGAAGTGGCCAAAATGACACATTCAAACAACAGTTCATTGAACTCTAAAGTCTGCTTCATTTTTATAAGGTGCTGGGTCCTGAGGATTGGCTAGAACTTTTTAAATCCTTCTTGCCTAAATGGAGAATACGTCTGAAAACTCATATAAAAGGTTAATCCTGCTGGTGTAGCAAGTAACTCCATCCCATTTCAGGGAGAAAAAGGCAGCAAAGTTTGTGAATCTAGTAGGACCTATAGCATATAGCAAACAATTGACAACACTTGTTTTTCCAGGATGTGTTCTTAAGGGTAATAGATTCTTTGTAGTAAATGATGAACATATTGCAATGCCATTAGTTACTGAATGCAAAGGTAGTTGCTCTTTGTCTTTAGAAGTCACGTTTTGAGAAAGTTTAATTCTAAGAAGGAAAGGGGTAATAAGCAATTTTATGACTGTAGGTTCTTCTTTGGGTTGAAGAGCACCTCGCAATGCCTAAGAAATGTACCCTACAAGATTATCTGAATTATTCCCCCAAATGTCTTCATTTTGGAACTAGTGATGTATTACTTGTGGGGGATATCCACAATACCAAACGTTAATTTGCACTTACTGTCTATTTAGTTATGCATAATGAACTGCTTAGGTATACGTATGAGTAGAGATAGGGACAGGGCCTTTGATGAATGGATTTAGGTGCAGGACAAGTAAAAAAAAATTCTCAAAAGGGGAGGAGAGAGGGAAATGAGCAGGATGATGGCCCCAAGTTCAAGCTCAAAGTGAAGCCCTGGAGCTGACCTGAGAGTATTCGGGGAGATCCTATTGTCACACCCACAAATACCAGACAGGGGATGGACAGAAGCAGGATATAGGTGCTTATGCTTAATGTCCAGTGCATATAACATCATTCCTTCTGAATACACAGCTACAAATTGTTTTTAGTCATCCACTTATGTATTCTTTTTCCCTTTCAAGACCTCTACTTCAATCCCACCCCATTCCATTCCTACTGCAATTTTACATACAGCATAAAAGCAGAAACTTTTGTCTTGGGCTCTGATCATTGCTTGGGATGGAGACATCATAGAGTATGTAGGGTACTTACTTGATACATACACAAAAATAGTAGACACAAAAATGTAAAAAGCCTCTACTAATGAAGTAATAATGTTTCCTTCCTTTGTTACACAGTGAGACTGTTCAGATTCAGTTATGAGAATCCATTAAATTGTTCTTATTTATCATTTATGTTTTAGAATACATTCACAATTTAGGCCAGCAAATAAACCTGTTGATATATTTGTTTTCCATAAATAAGTATTTGTGTTTCTTTATGTTACTCATTTAATTCTGCAGTTTTTACTTAATTTCTTTTCTGTGAAAAATGACAAAATCATAAGCATTACAGACAGGAAATTATGGTCTGGAAGTTGATATTCTAACAATTAGCAATTAATTTCATGGTGTAGAAGGTTAATATAGCATCTGAGTCACTTTCTACTTATTTCAACCTATGCAAGGTAATAAATATGGTATATTTTTAAAGCAGATTTTTGCTAGTGGAGGGTTTGACTGTAGAAAATGAGATTTGATTTCAAAAGTTGCCATTCTAAAGAAGGCATGTTCACAAACATGAGCTAGAGTGAATGTTAAGGTAACAGAACCACAGGATGTTAGAAGTAGTGGCATCAGAGCAACCAGCAATGTTAGCTTTAGCAAAATAAAATTTGTCATCCCTCTGTGATTTAGATCTGCTATAAATAGAAACTGTTTAAAAGGTGTTATTTAGTAGTTTCCATTATGCAGCTGTCTATTTAAATCATTTAATTTTGGCATCTAATCCAACTCCCAGTCTCCATCAGAGACAAATAAGAAACCATATGTGAAGGCATCTGTGGAAATCTTCCTTTTATTTATGACAACATTAGAGTAAGACTCTGATGTCAGTTACTTAACAATAATAGACGTTCCTTTGCACCTATAGTGCTGGGTTACTTAGGCATATCCCTCAGTGGTGTCTTATACCTACTGCTGTTTGCTTCATTATATACAGATGCACAGCAGTGGAGACAGTAATAGTCTTTCTTAATTAAATAAAGCTAAATGTTAATTAGCCCAAAAAATTGATTTATTTTCAGTGCATGAAACTTTTCATAGTGAGCCTCTTGCTTTTAAAGAACAGGTTGTATTCTCATTTAGAACTTTACATTTTCCCCCTTTATTTTGGGTTTGTATTGGGAGTCTTGTGGTGGGATCTAATCGTCATAGAGAAATTATAGGTCTACAGATGTTTTCAAGATGTTCCTCTGTCAGTAGCAGATTATCCCCTGTAGCAAAATCTCATTAAAGTGCAATTTACAGAGCTCTGCTGATGTTGCCATCAACCAAAATTAAAGGCATTAATTTTTCAAAGTTCACAGAAGTCCTTACATAAATGATGTAGCAGTTTGCAAGAACAATTTACAGAAGTGTTATTTGCAGAATTAACCTACATTAACAGAACAAATGTTGTAAGGGTGGAAGAGAGGGCTGGGCAGTGAAATTGCAGCTGTTCCCATTTTACATTAGGTGCTTGATGTAAAGAAGTGTTGAAATGTAACAATGACTGCTTGCTGGGTGAAAAGTTGAGAAGGGAAAACAGAAATTTGTACGACCTCACTAAAGAGTTAAGCTTACAATAGAGTGATCACCAGTTGGGGACACCCAGTGAGACCTTAAATTCTACTTTGAAACATCTGTAGTCAATATCTTTTAAAATATTCTCATTTGGAGAATGAGTTTATGTAGCTCATGTTGTGAGTATTTCTCTTCGATAAACTGCCAAGTGCTTGAGAATTTATTATCTGTACCTCAACTGATTGTAGCTAAAAGTTATATACATAGTGTTGTTCGTGGCCCAAGATGTTAAGGTATGACTTTCTCCTGGTAGAAGAGGTATACTTTTTTCTATCTTTATTGTATTTCTTTTCCATATGTCTATTTTCCTCCAACAAAATCATGACTACTGAATTTAAAACATTATGATTGAAATTTCAAAAGGATTAGAAATTTCTAAGACTGAAAACAGGAAAAAAAAGACTTCCTTTTGACATGGTAAAAATTTTACTACGACATTTGTTTGAGAACAGAGGGTACAGTTCTTGAAACTCATTAATCTTTACTAGTCTTTTTCCTTTCATTTCATTAGTTATTTCAGCCTGGATTTGAATCTCATTGTATAAATGAGAGGCCTCATCAATCACACCTGGTCTCAGCCACTCTTTCTCTGAAAGGCTTGTGCTTTCTCGAGATCTCAGGAATGGCCTCTATTTCCCGAAGTCTGGGTGATGCATGGTGGTTAGAGTGAACTGTGGGTATGATATTTGTGCCTGTGCAAATTTGGTCTTGACAGTTCACTCAATGGCAAACACAAGCTGTTTCTGTTCACTGGCCAGCCGTTGGATGTGAAATTGTTTTCCTAGTTAACAGGTGTGCAAGCATATCATACAATCACCCCACAAAATGCTATAACAGCCGTATGAATTCTTTTGGTTTGAATCATTTCGTGCACGCCAGGCTTCAATTGCTTTGTCAGAACTTTGGGTGCACACCCGGTTTGATTACACAGTTTTTTTTTCTCCTCTGCAAATCTCAATAAGTTCATGAACCTTTGTCAGGAAATTCACCCCTGGGTGAATTACTATGCTAAATATATTTTTTTAGAAATCTTAAAACAATTTCATAGAACAACACAAAGTTTTTAAAAAAAATTAAAGAATACAAAAAATAAAAATGCTGGGAAAATTTGGTATGAACACATTTGCTTTTGGTAAGTATGAAATTTAAGATTTTGCTAATAAACTCCATTGTGTAGAAAAGTTTCTTATCTGAAAATGATAGGTCCTCAAGAGACTAGGTGGAATACATGTCCATTGGCCTTTCTGCTGAGATTTTCAAAGAGGATATCAATTATGCTCCGGAATGGTGGGGCCATCTGTTAACCAGGGGCTGATTTCAAATCATCAAATATTGGTAGGAACATTAAGCCTTGCTAATTTGCATAGTATCATTATCTCTAATACAAAAAATACATATGGGAAAAAGTGAGTATTCTCTGGTCTATTCCAGTATAAAGATATTTACTTGAGTACAGTGCAAATCCTATAATATTTACAATGGATAAGGTCTACAGATATTACTCATATCTGCCCTGACATAGTAAAAGCAGCAATTGTTACTTTATTATCTGTTAGGTAATAAATAGCAGAAAGTAACATAGATGGACTGAATTTGATTGACAGCCTTAAGTCCTAGTCAAAAATATTCTCTAATTTTTTTGGATTAAATGTTTCTTCAGTTGTTTCAATAATGTACAAATACATGATAGAATAATCATTTTTGTAACTTGAGTAAGGCAAGTAATTTGCTCACTTAGGTAAGGTTTTGTGCTTTGCTTGAGGTAACCAGCCTACGGAAATATTGGCTGAATCATTTATTCTTGTTTGTATTTGATAATAAATTTTCCTTAATAATGGACCTCTCATTAAAAAATATTAATGAATAAAATAATTAACAAATCTACCATAATGTTTCTATGCATATTTATATTTATACATCTAATGTTTGGTAATAATAACATAGCATCAGCACAACCAAATTGAAATTTCAGATATTAATGATTTTATGAATAATTTGATAATAAATATCTATAATAAAATAATTTATTAAACAAATGGTTTTTTAAAAAGTATCTATTACCAAGACAACATTGAAAAATGACTTATACTTTTATTGAACAATATAAAATGTTATATTCATAATATTACTAAACATCCATTCCAGCCTTTGTCCTTTCATTCACAAGTGGAGAAAAAAATGCTTCATTACATTTTGTTGGTCAAAACTGAATTCCACTTCAAATAATAGATTCTGGAGATTCTATACTTAAGACAAGGTCATTAGAGTTCATCCTAAAGTTAACTCACAATTCCTGGAGTTAACTAATAATTTGGACAATCGTTAAACCTTACAACTAATGCAATGTGATCCACAGATTTTCTCCCATGGGCAGCTTGTATAATAATTCAGCAGCCTCCCTGACAGTCTGATTTGGCACTGCCCAACCTAGTTTCCTCTTACTCTAAGAGTTAATCTTTAACCAGTTTCTTTTCGGGCACTCAGGTTCTTACCAGCTATTCTATCTTCCTGTCTTCTTTAGAAGTTTCCTGTCTCGACACTCTTCTTGAGCACTATTTTAAGAAAATGGTCTAAATAACAAAGGGAACTAATATATATATGTGATATATATATGTTTTATTTTTTGCCAAATTTGGTCAGAATTGGTCCACACCTTTGAAAATTATCCTGGAAGAAATGAACATGTGCACATTAGATGATGAAATGAGCAGATGAAATAATGCATCTATTCAGGCACCTAGTAATTTTTCATAATTTCTGCAGTGAGTCATTCACAGTAGAAGGTGCCAAAGAGCAGTGGTTAAAGGTTCACACTCAGAGTCAGACAGATGTGGGTGTGAATCTTCTCTCTTCTCCAAAACTAACCACATGACTTTGAGGAATGACTTAATCACTCAAGGCCTCAGTGTCTCATTTGTAAAATGGGGAAGATAATAGCATCTACCTCATCAGGTTGTTGTGAGGATTAAGTCAGAACAGTGCCTAGCACATAGCAACCACTCAGTAAGTGCTAGTTAAATAGTTACTGGCAATTATCTTTAGATATAGAAAATAGAGCAAGTGAGCAAGCTTTCCAGGTTATAGTTTGCAAAACCAGAGTGAAGAGCTCAGAAGAACATGTGAAAAAGGTAAAGATTCTCTTTTGGTTTCATACATGATCTATAAAATTTTTTGAACAATCTAGATCTAGTTAATTTGTTCTCAGAAAGCTTTTGTAAAGTGCATTAAAGCGAACAGTATGCTTTTTTAAAATATTTTTTTCAATGCACATGGAGCCCAGAAAATGGGTAAAACTGTTATTCTCCACCCAGAGAACTTTAAGAAAAGCTGGTTTGTAAACTCATTATCTGGAATGAATTCAACACGTGGCTTGCCTGTTTACTTTTGGTCAGAGAGTCCTTAAAAGCTTAATGACAAAAATATTCATCTAAATATTAAAAACTAGGAATGTAGGTTTTAATATTGAGACCTCCTCCATCATCCCCTCCCCGAGTATCTGTTTCTGGGACTCAGTAATTCCTTGATCTGAATAAGGGCTATCTGTTAGAAAATAAATAAATTATTATACTTAATGTCAGTTAAATCAAATAAATGTTTATGTTAGGCACAATGCTAAGATTATACAGCAAAGCTACTAAGGAACTTCTCTTTAAGGAGCGGGGAAACTGACATGTATGTAACTAGGAATCAGGCAAAATAAGGAGACCCTATGAGAGAGGTGGAACAAAGTACTATGGGAGTGCACAGTGGGATGGAATTGCTTCAGAAATTGGTGGCAAATGAATTGGGCCCGGATGGGAGCATAGACTTTCAACGGGGAAAATCAAGGGGGCAGGATCTAGAATAAAGAGACATAAAAGCACATGATGAGTTTTATAGCATTACAAATAATAATGCTTAAAATTAATTATTCTAAAATCATGCAAATATATATATATAACATGTTTGAGGTTTTTACACAAAACTAAAATGTATTTTTTCTTCCCAAAATACTTTCTTATTTTATTTTGTAAGTGTATGCAAAATGATCATAACATTAAAAAACTTATGTTAAAAATAATATTAATCAGGTAGTTTTTCTCTCTGTTTGTAAATTTCCCTGTTTCCTGTTTAGTTTTATCCATGAAAATTTTATGGATAAATAGTGTATTAGTCATAATAAGAACCATCAGTTATTTATCTTCTTTGCACACACAGGTGTTGTGTGTGTGCGTGTGTATAACAGAGAGAGAGTGGAGAGAGAGAGAGAGCGCGCAATTCTTTTCTGGAGAGAGCGCGCAATTCTTTTCTTGGACACAATAAAACTACTTAGCTATATGTAGGGAAAAACTAAAGGTTAAATTGATTAATGTTTTAAAACATATGAAATCATTTATCTCCTACATGTCCAATGGAAATTTGGACTATTACAATTACTTAATCTCTTAAATTAGGCAAATTTTAAAGTTTATATAATATTTAAAAATCTCCAAGGAATAATCTATTGAAATAAAATAATCTACTGAAATAAAATCTAATATATAAAATTAAACATGCTATTACCTTTACAGAATATTTCAAAAACTAAATATTACGGATATAACAGAATACTCAAGAATGATGAATACCTCACTTTGGGAGCTCTTAATAGTTTTAGGACTATTGCAGGGAAATTGTTTTAGGAAAATATCTCTTACTGACATAAAAATTGTTTAAAATGTGTCATTGTATATATAAGTCATCAAACAATAGATGCCTTTTCAGAAAACTCTTTGGATTGACAAATAATATACTACCCACTGGTCACTTCAAGTAAAACAATTCTTCTTTTGAACAAGGTGTTAACTAATGTAGGCATTTTCTTCCTCCCTTATATTTCTAAGGTGTTTTGAAATGTAACTTCGGGAAGTATGTACTGCTTGTTATAATACATGAAAGCAAAGCAAATATATCTCCATTAAGTTTAACTTTAGAGACTGTGAAAAGCAGAACAGGCGCTGACTTAATGATTCTGCAAACCATAATTGATTCTACAACGATATGTGAATTAGCAGCCATTTTGTTGCTTTCCCCTGGGAACTGGAACAAAATGGTGGGAAGAGATAAAAATGCTTTATACACAAATATATGAAACAGATAATTATGAAATTTAATTTTTCTTTTAAATTATTTCTTCAGTTTAATATGGACAAAAGGAAAATGTATTAAGTAATAACAAATAAGGGAGATTTGTTTACATGAAACATATGAACTAACTGTAGTCAGAATGGTGACGTTCATGTACTTTGGTGTTCTGCAGCTTTGTGTTCAAACCAGGCTGCTTTGACAAGCTTATGACTATAAGCAAGCCATTTGCTCCAAGTTTCAGTTTTCTCTGTTGTGAAATGGGAATAATAACAGACTTCACCTCATGGAGATTGTATAATGATTAAAATAGTATAGCATAGATAGTAAAGAACTTAGCATAATATCTAATCACAAATGATATTATTAATAATATAATAATAAATAAATTAACAATAACAACAATAATAAGGTAATATTTAAAAATGCCAATTGCAAAGTGATATAAAGGTTATGTTAAGTAGACTGGATCACATTCTTGTTGCAGATATTGTAATCCTAAAAACATTTAGTAAACATTATTAATTTAAATATGATTTAAGAGAATATAGTAGAACGAAATTCAAGTTGGAAAAAACTCTACAACTAGGCTCTGAAATCAAGTCTTTTTAGAGAACATTTGACCCTAATACTATATATGTGATTATATTATATATAATTATGTATATATTACTTGAAAGTAAACATTTTATCCTTAAAAAAGGCTATTTAAAAAGAAAAAAATTATAGTACAACAAGAACTAAAATTTCATTAACACTAGGTTGTATACCTCCAGTAAGGTTGCCTTACCTGTAAAAATTCTTTGCCACCTGTAGAACAGGTCTTGAGCAATTTAAATGCACCTCTCCATAAAGCTTCAAGTTCAGGAACATCAGCATAGTGGACTTTTAATTAGTATAGAGGAAGCATTTCAGTTTTCAGATAAGTATGTGGTAGTACTGGATACTGTGATTACAGAAATTAAAAAAAGCAGGCACAGGCCATTTTAAAAGCATAATCTATCTCTTTGTTATCTATTGATCTGGATTTTAAAGACAATGTATATTCCAATATATATTTTAATATTTATTGCATAAGTAAATATATATGGTCCATGTATACATATTAATATATACATTCTTTAACCATCACACATATATTTATATTTCTATAATTTTTGGTGGAACAAGGTAGTGTCCGTGTGTGTGTGTGTACACAGTTTTATTCCAGCTTTTCCACTCATCCCTATCTCCCAGTATTGCTGACAGTAACTCTTCTGCTCAGTGACGAATGCATGGCATCTGGGAGCTAGGTCTTTACTAAACTGGCAAGACTGTCCAGATAGAATGAACTCCAAGGATGCTTCATGCTACCCCTCCTTTTTGTACTTTTTTTCCCTTTTATTTCCCCCCTTTCCATTATCTATCTCTTTTTTGCTTTCCTCCTGTCCTTTCACTTTGGCCTCTCCACTTTTTGGTGAGGGAGATTCAACTTTGTATGTTTCCTTCTTCCAAACATTGTTACCTATTTTATTAATAAGTAAATTGATAGGAGGGTTAGTACATAACATAACAAATGAAGGTGCAACCCCCTTGATGCACCTGTTTATTCCCTTCTAGCGTTGTGTGAGCTGAGAATTTGGTTGATGATAGCCTTACCAGTACTCTGTAATATGACAATTGTGTGGAAACAACAATAAAACCTCCATCTACTGAGTGACTTTCAACGCCAGGTAACATGCTGAACACTTTATATAATCACCTCATTTTATGCACATTACTCCAAGGTTTTTAAAGAAGTTGAAAACGTAGGGGCAGTGTTGGGAGGGCACTTAGATTTGAACCCAGGTCTATATAACTCCAAAGCCCGTAGCCTTAACCTTTAGGCATTATTGCCTCAATTTATTTTATCTAACAAAGCCTACATTTTTCCTACATAATATCTTAATGGCACCAGGATAAGTGAAATACGGAGCTTTAGCTTATGAGAAACAGATGTTTGAGGTGTACGACTCAATGTTGACTGGAAGACTCATTTCCCTTCACATTTTTCTTCAGTGAGATATCACTTGGAAAAAATATACTTTCTTACTTTGATTCAGTTGAGAGGATTTTAAAGATTTTAAAGACAGAACATGTTTTTGAACAAAGGACTTGTAATAGACAAAGCAACAGGTTTCCAGAAAATTTGGATTACAAATTAATAATAATAGTAATCTATGCTTTGCCTCTGACAAGACACAGATGATTTATAAAATGTGAAGGTAAGTGGCCTCACACTCCCACTCCAACCAGAGCAAAAAGATTAAGCAACCTTGTGCAGCTTGCTGGAGTTGTTCTCTCCATAGAGCCTCAGAATATTTGAGAGCATTGTGTTGCAGATGTCAAAATCAATTTAATACTTAATCATTTAGGGAATCAAAGTCTAGGTTCTTGTTCTGCATTTAGAAAAACACTAATTGAATAAATGACAATAAAGTGTTTTATTTTCATTTATCTGGTCTCTATAGAAACTAAAATTTAGCATTCTAGAAGTATATGCATACATTCAGCTTAGTTTGAATTAATATGGGTACAATAATATGTGCAAACATTTAAGTGTAAAATTTTTATTACAAGGATAAATACGTTAGTTTTTTGACTAAAAGAGTTTTGGTTCAGGAACTGTTTAAATTTGTTTTCTTCTTCAGTAACTTCTAGCCTGATTGGTGCTCCTGAATGAAAAAACTAAGTAATTAGTGAGAAATCCTGTTTGAACGATAACATTTCTGGGAAAACAATTACCAGATTATTTTATGTATACTAGTTAGCCATTTGTAAATTGTTGTGTATGATTCTTCCAGAGGAACTGAATTTTTTTTAAGTTCTGGATCCATTTGCTCAGTAATTTATTATAAAAATTTGGGCAAGGTTATATTCTTAATCTTTGAGATGATCTTTAGGCATATCTTAGCTTTAGCCTTATGTCGGATATACATATTCAAGCTTGGACTTCAGACCTTCTTAGAGAACACTTGGAAGCCAATATCCCCCTTCTGGGATGGAGAGAGTCTTATAGCCACATCTGTATGCAAAAGACTCCAGGCCACAAGAGGAGCTGATGGTGTCTTAGAAGTAGCCCAACCTATATGGATGCCTTCCCTTTACTACCCCGCAACATTTATACCCTTTCCTATTCATGATACACACTCTCAGCTCTTAAAATCTTTTCTGTAAATTAGATTTATAGAAATCCTTGTGCACCGTCTGAATCTTAACCCAACTCCCAGGTTTTCTTACTCCCTAAGGAGCCTAAGTAAGTTTTCTTTATAACTTCAAGAACTATATTTCCAAGTTTCACTGCACTGAAGTCACATCACTTCATGTGCAAATAAGAGGCAGTAGGCGTGCTGGAAAAGGCAAAAGCCTGGGCTTCAGAAGATCTGAGTAGTCATTTTGGTTATGCTCTCACCTAGTCCTAGACAGGGGACCTTGAGTAAGTCACTGAACCCATGTTAGTCACATCTCAGTTTTCTTTTTGTTAAAACAAACAGAATTTCAGGGCTGGAAGAAGCCTTGGATTAGAGTAAGGTCACAAACTCAAGTGTCTAGACTGATGAGTCACAGGTAACCGTGGGACCATAAGAAAATGGTCCTTACGTAAGATAATAGGATGTGATGTAGGATCTTACCTCAGATCCTATTGTGATGAAGACAGTCATCAACTGGAGATACAATGACCAATCTAGGCGTGGTGCTGGCTGGTAGCTGATTGTTCTTTTTCTTTTCTTCTTCTTCTTCTTCTTCTTTTTTTTTTTTTTTTTTTTTTAATCTCCATTCCAATGTGGGAATAAGTAAGGCATAAGATACACATTTTCATTCCAAAAGGGGGAAATCAGAAAGAATAAAGGGCCATTGGTCCCAAACAAGCCCAAAACTTAACAGGGCAAAATTTCCTTAGATATTAGGCTCCAGAATCATCCTTGGCCACCCTGGCCTGGGCCCATGGTAGCAATGCAAGCTTTCTTGAACTGCCTTCAGGGACACCGGATAAATTCTGTATTAGTCAGGGTTATCTAGAGAAACAGAACCAATAACATGTGTGTGTATGATTAATAATGTGTATGTGTTTATGAATTGATACAATGTGTAAATAGTTAAAACAACTGTGATGCGTTTCCAACAGATAGTGTTTTTATTTGACTTGATTTAAGATTAAGGAAGAAAGGAATAGGATTGTTCTTATGTGGGAGTCTACCCAAATTTGACTGATGATTACATTTTTCAAGAGAATACTGTAAATGCAGATTTGCTGTGAAATCCCTGGATTTCTACATGTTCTTTACATATTTTGGGGGAAAACTCTAAAAACACACCTGCCCAGGGAATTGGTGTGCAAGTGATCAGTTAGGTATCTCTAGTAGGGGCGCTTAGGAGTCTTCAAAACTGCCTTCAGTTGCAGAATAAATCCTGTCAGAGCTCACAAGATAGATGCTCAATACAGACCACTCTATGGCTATGGAGAGGGATTCTGAGGACATTTTTTTTTTTTTTATCCAATTTGTGGGAGCTTTGCATTTTAAGTCATGGTTTTTTTTAGACCTTGCATAGTTGTGGCTGCAGAGAAGAAATTTCTCTGCAGAGAAAAATAGGACCATTTTTTCCCCTACTGAAATACTTTGTACCTCTTTCTTGTTTAGTAAGTAACATATCCCATAAGTGAATCAACCACAAAGGCAACATGTCAGATGACTGGTGTTCAACTTTTGCAGTAGCATGAAATGGCTATATTGAAAAGAATATTTTTGGTAGCAGGCACCTGGAGAATGATACTTCTGCAAATTAGCTGGGGGGAAAAAAAAGAAAAGAAAAAAGAAATTCAAAATTCAGTTTAAAGATATTTCAGAGTAGATCTTTAGAAAATAAAGAATAGATGGCTGAAAACCTCTGCTTTACATGCAAAGAGGCAATGCAGCAGTGTCTTGGAGTTCTTCTGTTTTGGGGTGTTATCTTCTCTCAACTTCAGTTTCTTCATCTGTAAAGTGACATTTTTATAGCAATATTACTACCTACCTAGTTGTGGCCATTGTGAGGATTTGATAAATGAGATTGTGCATGAAAAGTGCTTGTAAAAGTGTCTGCCACATAATGAGTACTAAACGATGTTCGCTATGGTTTTGCCTGCTCTCTGCACCACCTTGGACTTAGCTCTACTTGCCCTCTTGAGGTAGTATTAAGACAGCTTTTGCTTTGTGCAGATTCTTCAAAAATATATATTGAAAGCGTAGACATACATACACATTGTGACCATAAATTGACTAATATGCATAAACATTGGCCAATTACTAAGTTGGGCTTTTGTTAAAATTGTTTCCTCTTTCCTACCTAGTTTTTATGAGTTTAAACTAAGGATTATTGTCAGTATTATTGGAGTTTTACATATCAAAATAGTGCTGATTATATTATATTAGTATTTTCCCTAACTAGGCAATGTACTGACTTTTAAAAAAATATTTAATACTATAAATGCCCATAATTAGTAGAACAAAGGTCAGTTAAATAGTGAAACCGTTAGATTTAAAACTTAAATGTCAGCAGAGGCACAATATCCTAATTTTGGGGCAATTATCTAGTTCATTAACTTTGGCTGTGATATGTATTTATAAAATATATGCAAGGTAGGGCTTAGAGAAGAAAATTTAAGTTTTCATTTACCTACATTACAACTTGCAATCATGAAAAATAAAGCCAATGAAAAAGTGGCTCTGTAGTTGAATTACTAAAACATAAAAACATGATGAAACATATGTACAAAAATTCTATTTGTTTTAAAAGAGCAAATGAAAACTATTCTTCTCATAGATGTGCTGGCACTGTTAATTTTAACATTCTAAAATGTAGTCATCACATTAAGGTTTTTAACATGGTACATTAAAGTCAGATATTGACTCCACATTTTGAGTTTTGAAGAGTCTGAGTATTCCACTATGAATGCAAATACTACAGTAGTTTAAAAAAAACTTTTATTGGTTTCTGAAAATGTAAATTCAATTATTTCTGAATTGGTCTTACATCAAGAATTTAAAGTCCATTTTGTAACAGTGATAAAACCTACATCATTAGCCTTTGTTTAGCACAAAAACAAAATAATAACCTATGACTTTTCTTTTAATTGATCTATTTTTTAGTTTTAAAATAAGTTTTTTTATTTAAATAGATTTAGAGGATAAATAAGTTGTTTTTTGTTATATGGATGACATGCATAGTGAAGAAGGCTAAGCTTTTAATATACTCATCATGTGAATAGTGTACATTGTACCCAGTAGATAATTTTCCCCCCTACAAGCCTCCTCCTTCTGAGTCTCCAATGTCTATTAAGTCATTCTGTATCATCATGCACACCCATTGGTTAGCTCCTACTTATAAGTGAGAAGGTGTGGTATTTTTGTTGTTTTTGTTGTTCCTGGGTTATTTCCCTTAGAATAATGGCCTCCAGTTCCATCCAAGTTGCTGGAAAAAAACATTATTTCATTAATTTTGATGGCTGAATAGTATTCCATGGTATATGTGTGTGTACATATGTGTGTGTATATCACATTTTCTTTATCCACTCATCAGTTGGTGGGCACTTAGGTTGGTTCCATATATTTGTGATTATGAATTATGGTGCAATATACATTTGGAGGCAGATGTCTTTTTTATAAAATAACTTCTTTTCCTTTGGGTAGATCCCCAATAGTGGGATTGCTGGATTGCTGAATAAAATGGTAGATCTACTTTTAGTTCTTTGAGAAATCTCCATACTGTTTTCTGGATAGATTGTATTAATTTACATTCCCACCAACAGTGTAGAGGTGTTCCCTTTTCACCACATCTGTATAGTATCTATTGTTTTTTGACTTTTTAATGATGGCCATTCTGACAGGGGTATGATTTGTGTTTTCCTGATGATTGGTGATGTTGAGATTTTTTTCATACATTTTTTGGCTACCTATCTTCTTCTGAAAAATGTTCATGTCTTTTAACTACTTTTTACTGGGGTTATTTGTTTTTTCTTTCTGATTTGCTTGAGTTCCCTGTAGATTCTGCATATTTGTCAATTGTCAGATGTACAGTGTGCAGATATTTTCTCCCATTCTGTACATTGTCTAGTTGTTGATTATTTCTATTGCTGTACAAAATCTTTTCAATTTAATTGTCTCATTTATTTATTTTTGTTTTTGTTATATAAAATAAGTTGTTTTTAAACCAAGTTAAGAACATAACTGGACACTGAGAAGCAGATACAATGCTGTATACACATGCCATTTTAACTTTTCTTTCTTATTTTAGTTTAACATTAATAGGATTTACCAAACTGATTATTCCTTTTCATGACTGTCTTTCCATAAATTTGGTGGGTACTCATTTTATTTTGTTATTATCTAAGTTTATGAAAATAAATCTACATTTTTTTGAAATAGCATAAAGTCAAGGCAATTATTAGTTGAGCATAATATAATTTGTATTTCATATTTTGTAATTTTTCCATCAATTATACATTTCCCTTAACATAATTTATAGTTCAGGAGAGCAAGAAAATTAGAATAGATAAAAGGTCTATAAAAACTGCAAATGAGACCATATTTATTTTATATACACAGATAAATGTATATGTATTTAAAAAAATAAGATTGACTTAGAAATTGAGGCCTTTGAAAATGTTTGTCAATGTTTTAGGTTGCTACTCTATGCTTAAAAGGGAAAAATACTATGTTTGCAATGAAATATTTTGAGAAAATTATCTCTAATTTATGAAGTGCCATCTAGAAAATATGTAGTTGTCAATAATCCTGTGATTTTGCTGGGCTGCAATCTCCATGAAGGTATGGACCATCTGGCATCCTTACCTTGGCCTAGCCAGCCTTTGTGCTGTGCATCCTCCTTTCCTCCTCAGACTTACCTCCTATCCTCCCCCTCGCTAACTGCGCTCTAGCCATGATTACCTTCTTCAGCTCCTGAAACACACTCCACTCCTTTGTGTCTCAGAGGCTTAGCTAATTCCTACTCCACCTAATCAGCTCCCAACAGAAGAGTCATTTCCCCTCATAGTTAGCTGTCATCACAGATGTCTACTTCAGTTGTAAGAGCGTGAACATAGAGAAGATAGGAAGCAAATTTCTCTTGTCGGTGACTATGTCCCCATTGTTAGGTATAATATCTTGAATGCTGCAGGAGACTAATATATACTTGTTGAATGAATGAATGAATCTCCCAGCATTTAATACAATTAATGTTTAGAAAATTATATGCCAAATAAACAGTTATTAAGCAAATAGATTGTTTCCAAAATTTTTTCCAGTTCTAAATTTTAAAGTGTTTTATGTAATGTATACTCATGTACAAATGTATTAATAATTATATTCATTTTTATTTACATCCTCATTCTGTACTCTTAGACAGTATAGTTTAATGCTCAGGTACAAATCCTAGCTGTGTCACTTACTAGCTACATGAATTAAGTTAAATTTTAAAGTCTTCTGTAAAATGGAGATAATAAAGCTCTCTTCCTAGTGTTGTGAAACCTAAATGAAATAATGTGTATAAAGTGATGCTGGCATATGTTAGGTAGTTAGTGTATATTGTTTCTTTTTGTTATTGTACAATGAATATTACTAGCAGTAGAATCTCTAGCACATAGTAGAGTGGTTGCAATATCAGGTAGCCATTGTGGCCAGATTTCCTTCTCTGCAGTGTTATGCTTTCTACAGCAAAAAATATTTTCATATTTCATTGTAAATCACAAGGAGGAAGATCTCATGAGGTTGTTGAAAGTGCAGCATGGGACTCTGTTTTTGTGACTTGAGTTACTAAGCAATTGTGTGACTTTAACAGAGTGATATAACTCTTCTGGTATTCTAGTCTACTTAAAAAAGGGCTTAGACAAAATAATCTCAGGATGGAAATTTTATGATTGTAACTCAAATGTCTAAGTCATTCGTTAGGTTCACAATTGCTCTTTCAGACTTTGAGATCTGTTAAGTGCAATGACAAGCTTGCTTTTGTAAACTGGGAGCAGGGAAGAAATACAACAGGGCTGGCTATGATATCGATAAGGGTTAAATAATGCTTGTAACATCCTGAAGTCTAAGACACCTCATTTGCTATTGACATTTTTCCATATTGACAAAGCTCGTTGTTATGGATAGAAATTGGGATATAATCTTGTAGTGAACGGATGGCACCACCAGACTCTCAATCTCTCTCTTTCTGTCTTTCTCTACCTATGAATATGTCTGGATTTTAGAAAATACTTTTACATACTAAGGCATCTTTGATAGAACCCAGTGTAGTTCTCAACAATGGCTGCTTGTTCCTCACATATCAGGAAATGGCCCTCTCAGCCATTTAATTTCACATTTATCATACAAATGTGGATATGTATAAATGGTGAACAATGGCACATTTAGCATAGATGCACAGGGAGATGTTCACAACCAGAAAATGGAATTTGATACAGAAAGGGAGGGTATACCCACACAAATAAGCAAAGGAAGGCAACTAATGAATAAAACATCTTTTTAGAAGTGCAGAAAAGTCAGTTTCACCATGTTAAAGCTGTTGCCAGGCAACATATCTTTTCACAATAAACACTTGTGAGTCGGATAAGTCATGGAGACACTGAATTGGCAAACATAACTGCTCTTAGGCAACTTTTGCAGGATAGAGAATGCTCACAATCCTTTGCACAACATCAGGAATGCATCTCTTCTTGTAACAACTTCTCCTTTGAACCACATCATTTGTTTTTGTCTCTTCATGGGAATTCCCAGTCTTTATGTCTGAATCCCTCTTTATCTTGCAGGAAGTCAGGATGAGATGCAGATCAGGAACACATTCTTCACGGTCTAGGGCTGGGAGAATGCGGGCATCCCACTTCAGGTGTGGAATGTGCAACTTCTGCAGAGAATTTTATAAACATGAAAAGCTGGGGTGATGAGAAATCTATGTTGGTGCAAGACAAAACAAAAAGAAAACACCCCCTCCCAAGTTAATTTATAAAATCAGTTCAGTGATAGAAAGAAAACCCTAAAAGTCTCGAACTCAAATCTCATCTCTTCCTCTCTTACTTGTCAGGAAAGACAGAAGCACGACACATCAGGAATAGTGATTGTCTTTTTAAGGATGGAATGAGATGACCTTGGGACCACCCACCCCTGTATTAGCAGAACAGACTGAAAAAGCAGATTTTCAAACAGTAACTTGCTGTCTGATATTCCTGGCAGAAATACAAAAACATATTTCCATCTCAAATTTATGGCACCATAATGTATTCCCTCTAAGCTTTCCAGATCATTCCCTTTGCCAAATGTGACCAAAGCATAATCACAGTAACTAAACAAATTAAACGTTCGGTTAAAGACAAGCCTGAAAGAAACGAGTAAGGGGAAGAAAAGCCCCAGATTGGTAATAAATGAATGCCATGTCAGGCTTTTTAGTTAGTGAGCTCACAGCCAGGCCTTCAAAGCACTGTTATGGAGCCATGTCATGGAAGTCTCCAGGACAAAAACTATACCCCCACACCACTACTGATCTCAAGCGCTGCTTTGATGTATGTAACAACAATGGCCACCTTTAAAAAAATAATTTTAGATATTCTCATATCATAAAGTATATATCATATTTCATGATAGTAAGATAAGCAGCATGACAAAATATTTTGTTATGGTAAATATAATTTGAATATTTCCCATATTTATTAAATGAGATTAAATATTTTTATTGTGGAAATTTCCTCTGTCACATGGAAAATCTTAGCATTTTAAACAGACTTTCAGATTCTTTACTATCCTCCCATTACAGATTTTTTTGTATATTAATATTTAAAATTTGATTAAGAGTTAATATGACAATTTCGTTTTTGAGAAAGGATGAATTAAGCTAACAAAGATTGAAAAGCATCAGTCCTGGAAAAAAATGTAAGCCTCTTTTGTACATTTATACAAATGTCAGAGCTGTAGATGGCACTTAGAATTTATATATCTCAATTGTTTTACATAAGAGTTGCAGAAATCAAGACCCTGAAATATGAAATGACTTACTTAAGTTAATTGGTCTTATTAGCTGACTCTAAAACTCAGAAATTAGGATTTTAGATTTAGCAATACTTACATGTTATTTTTGCCTGTTTCTTATACAGAAATATGATCACTTCAAAACACAATTTAAAGAGTATTAAAATTTAAAAAGGAAAGACTAAAACTGTAGCACCATTTTAAAATAGAAATCTACATTCATAATATTTTTCTTCACTTATTTTTAAGATCAAAATTTATTTGAAAGAGACTCCATGTAAATGTTTGTCTTGAATATAAAACTACAGGTCAACAAATGTTAAGCACTAGTATTGTGCAGATATTTTTATAGCTATCATTCACTCTCATAAGAATGGCCATGCCTTATTGAATAATTTTTTCTTTTAGAAATTTAAAAAAGGGTGTTAATTATAGTCACTTAGAAAAGACTTGAAACACTGTTAGTGATTGATGTGAATTTTTTGGTGCCTCCTAAGAGATCTAATATATTCGAATTGGTCATCCAATTTTACAAATACATGTGAGTGCTTCCTCACTGGCAGGTTATTACATACTTAAAAATTATAGTATGTATTTGGCATATGAGTTAATCATCTTAAGTCATTAATCTTGGACAAGGAACTAAACTTATTCATCAATGGAGATAATAATACTTGTTACAAACATTCACACATGGACAAAACGAAATCACAGTAGGAACGTATTGTGCATTGTAAAGCATCATACAAACATAAGGAAGTATATTCCTCATAAGCAAATGTAATATATGAAAAGACAATGTTTAACCTTCCCTGTTTTGTATCAGTGGGCAAATAATTAGCAGGAATTTAATGTAGGAAATATATTTAAAGGTTAACTTTACATAAATATCTATGCCCTTCATGACTACCTGGATGTTTGAAGGTATAGGAAAAAATATGTTTGGCCTATGATTTCTTCTTATATGTCTATGAAGTTTTCCCATACATGTGTTACACTTTTAAAAACAATAAGATTTAAAATGTATATTGTGAATAGACAGGTTTTCACTACAAATTATGTTACAATAGAAACAATAATTAATTTTGTTACAGAAATCCATATCAACTTATAATAATTTCAGCCTATCTTTTGTAGCTGTATGTTTCTCCTATTGCTTTAAAGCTAATTTAGGCCACATTATATACAAAATTAAATCTTACTTTTATAGCTACACCCTTGGGGTTCAATGAAAAGGCTTTATGAGCTAGAAATTAAAAGTACTGGTTGAAAATACTATTACATTATACCAGCTATTATTAAGGCAATTTACAAAGTTGGTGCTAAAACTATGCACATTTTTCATTGTTAGTCCTCATATATTCAGTAAGCCCATGGGACTGTTTGGTATATAATTTGGCAAATAAAATCAATTGAAAAGTAAACAGCAAGTTAACGGCATTTATCACAAAAGAAAATTACACTATACTAACAGCAACATTTATTTAACCCAATATTGTTATGAATTAACACATTTATATTACATTTATACTAAATGATTCCAGGAAGACATTTGGGTGCTGTATTCCCTAGCTATGAATGAATATGCTTTCATCCTGCCAATTTCTTCTCTTTGAAAATGGAAAAAATGATGAATTTATGAAAGTATACTTTTATTAAACTATATTTTTGATTTTTTATTACTTTCATATAGTTTCTCTGTGAAAATCTGTTGTTATATTTACACGTATTATTGTAGTGTGAAAGTCCAATGGACCCCATACAAATTTGAAATACGTTTCATAAAATTTAAAAAGAATTATTAAATAGATAATTAAGTTTAAGCTGGATAGTATACAGATATAAATTATTCCTTCCAATGATTTGAAAAAATTAATAATATTAAAATCACTGTAATATAAGGAAGCATATGCAAAGGCATTATTTTGTAATATTTAATTTTATATGTTAAAGTGATTCCATATGACTTTATATGTATTTGTAAAATAATTTTAAGAAAAAAGAAAGATAGCTTTGATACATTCCTAAATTTATTTTATTAAGTGTATCATGAAAATTTGGTGATACACAATGTTATGGTATTTCATAATGATAAAGCCTCTCTATTATAAGAACAGTATTTGTTTCCAGCACAAAAACAAAATTGCTATTAATGTTTTCTTTCAAAAGAAAAACAATTTAACGTTCTGCTTGATAAATAATTGGTATATAACATCTCTCTTAAAGTTTAATTTTTGTATTTTTTTTCAGTAATAAGTGATATTTCCACTGAACGTATCTTTTTTTGTTTCTGTTCACTATGGTTCAGATTTTTGAACAGCTTGTGGTAGCTATACCAGAGACTAACAAAAATAAAATTATCTGCATTCTGTGTCAACTATCAGAATTAGAAGAAGCAGGGAATTATTTTAAGATACGAAAGAAGTGGCTACAAAGAATGGAGTGAAAACAATGGGGCTATTTTTAAGTCAAGAAAATCCAGTCTTTTTGTGAGAACATGACACTTGTCAGCCCAGAGCAGGAGTAACAAATCCAAACATCTACTTGCACCTGGCTCTGGTGAATTGGGCCAAATATAAGACCACAGGAGATGGTGGGCTTGTGATGAACTAACTGAGAGGGCATGCCTACATAGATGCAAGCAAATTGAGAAATTTAAAAACCACTGTGAGGCCAAAGCAAATTCTTTTGAAGGCTAACTTTACCTTATTGGGTTACTGCATAGTAATCCCTAAAACTTTAGCTTTACATAGTCTATGTAAGTGTGTGTGGGGGGGGGGGTGTCAAAATTTCGGGCCATGAAGTGCCTAAATAGATGGAGAATGGGAAGTGGCACCATAACTTGTTGGAACCCTTCCACACTGGCAATTCTACTAGATTTCAGAGAGACTGATGTGTTACAAATAGTGTAGAAATTTACCACGTATAGCTTGTGGATACTTTAGTCGATTTTGGCTGACTAGTAGCTAACTCTTGGTGAGGACAAAATAAGGCGTGCAAATGCTACATGTTAAATTAATGAATTATTTAAAATTCCAAACTATTTATTAGGACAATTTCCATTTTGTTCAAAACATAAGGAAAATAGATTTATAATTGTTTACTTGGAAAAGCTTAAATAGTTTTCTTTGCTAGATTTCCATATTTATAGCTCTAGCAAAAAATTAATGTAACTAATTTGATTGCATGAAAAGTAATTCAATTTTGTGATGTCTACAACAATTAAATTTATCAAAGCCCATATATTATGAGAATAAAATAAAGCATAATAATGTGTGAAGTTTTAACTAAAATGTTTCTGTAAAAGAGTATTTGTTTTTATATATTTTTAGAAACATTATTTTATAATTTAACATTGTATTGTTTTTAGTTTCAGAAATGAAATTTGAGTACAACTTTTGGACAGTTCTACATACTGTTAATAAGATATATTATTTATTTAAAATATTCTGGCTGTTCCTATTCATGGAACCATTCATTTGGAGCCATTGATCCAGGAATTTGTTTGCTCTCAAGAAGTAAGACTGAAGATAAAGCTCCACAAATATGATGAAATAGGAGATAGCCATAGAATTAACATTTAATTCCCTAAACAATTATTGTATCCCTTAACAATTAGTTCACATGCTTTTCTGGTGTCTCTAAATGAATGATTTTAAAATATGACTAATAAGTAAATGGGGGGGAAAGACTACATTACTTAGGAATTTTATTAGGCTGTCAATTTAAATACTCATTCCTCAGGCAAAGTGCAACTTCACATTTAAATAAATGTATATTAAACACTTTAAATTGATAGCATCAACTCTTCCCTGGGGTATGAATCATTTAGACTTTTTTAGTACACTTTTGTAAAGTACATTACACTGCATTACACTATATTAATCTAGTATATGAATATCTTTGATTATAAATTCATCATTGAGAGGTAAAAATACATCTGATGTGTTTAAGGAAGAAGTTCAAAACACTACAAAAAGTAGTAAAGTTATTTTTTCTGTTATATGCAGAAAAATATAATTATGATTCAATATCAACTGTATCAATTGTTTTTAAGCTAATTATTGAAACAACAAAACCCTCAAATTTGCTCCATTAAGTTGTCTTTAATATATAGACCATCAGTCAATTAAATTTAATCATTTATTCACACAAGAATTCACAAAGGGCATGTGATTTTGCTCTGCACCTTTAGAGTTATTAGGATGTAAACTAGTTTATATTATTGTCATAACAGATCATTTTTGAACACATTAGAAAATCAAATTAGAGATTGAAATAAGATGTTCAATCTGCCACACCATTCCTTCCTTTTGAAAGTCAAGATTTTAAAAGTTCAAATTATATTGAACAAAATTGTTATTTTCAAGGCTTGTCTGACACTATCTTAAATTGATAGGAATAGTGCAGCATAGAATCATTCCTGGGAGCACAGAATTACATCTAAAAATTTTAATAATAGTGAGCTCTTTACTACAAGACAGATAACACCTATATCTTGCTAACTGATTAAGAACAAATGTGGAAATGGCATGTAAAGATGAACTAATTACATAACTAAAAGCAAATTATTTAATTTTAACTTACTGTATTTGAAGATTGATGTAAAGGGAATTATTTGTTTAAAATACTAGTATATCATTTTCTGTGTGACCTTTTAAAACTCTGGCTAGAATGAATACTTAAAATGAATTTGAAGATTCTTTCTCTACTACTTTACCTAGGTTATAGCACATTAATATTATGTTAAATAAAAAGATCAACAGTAAAAGCATAGCAGTTAAAATCTCATTACAGATAAAATTACATACAAATATTTAAAAAATATTTTTCCACCAACTTTATTTTTGTAGACCCTTTCATGTTCAGAAATGTATAATGACTCACCAAATCTTGTAAATGCTTATTTCGAGTCTGACAGATAGCCAATTCTTCATTTATTAAATATATTCTTCATTTACTAAATATATGTACCCAAGTTGATTTTTAAAAAACATACCAATGAATTCAAATTAGTTTGTAAAATGTTAGGCAAATCAAATTTGGATTCCCCCTACTTTGAATATCTACTTGTCTAGATTCTCCCCACCTGCTGTCATGTGTTAATTTTTTTTAAAGCTTCATCTATTTGCAAAAAAAAGAAAGAAATTGGTATTGTCTTGTGTTGTTTCATCCTTAAAGCGAAACCATTTGCAAGAAAATTATAGGTCCCCAGTGTTGAGCTTCTTTGCATATTAATTTTGTTAGCCTTACCTCCTGTGGTCTTTAGTTCTGGAAGGCCTATTAGATAATACACAAGATAAATTTTTCCCTTGTATCTTTGAGCTAGTAGAAAATACATCCATTTTCTCTTAAAACTGAAATTTGCAGTACTAGTCACGCATATTTTCCCCTATTTTACAAATAGAGATTTATTTAATTAAGCATGTTAAGTACTGTAATAGTCAATATTAGTTATATTGCTGTAACCCAAGTTCCTGAGAATATATATTAATGTTAGGTAAATACAAGTACTGCACAGCATACCAAACTAGTTAATGTAATACCATGAAATGTGAACTTTGAGTAAAAGTCTGAAATCATTAAGAATTACATTTTACTGTAAATAAATTATAGTTTAAATGAGTTTAGAAAAGTAAATCATTCATGTATATTGGAAACATAATGATATAAAAATAAACAATTTATTTTAAATGGAAGTCACCCATTGCTAGTGACACAAGGATTTGGAGAATACACTGAACAGAGGACATTCATTTATCACTTTTTAAAATTCCGGTTGTTACTCCTCTGTTTTCTCTTTTGGAAGCATTTTATCCAAACCTCAAATTGGCTTTCACTTTTTAGATTGATTCCATTTGAATGCTAATAAATTGAAAATTCTTACATTTAACTTAGAAGTATTAAAACTAACTTAAGAGATTAAATATGACAATAAAGGTAGAATATGAGAAGGTGGAATAAGAATTCAAATTGCCATTAGTTCCTTTTTGGATATTTGACTAATTAAGAATAAATAATGTCCAGGGAGTTTTAGAAAGTTTTCCCTTTTAAAAATTGACAGTGTGTTTTTAGTTAGATCATCAAAACTGTGTCTAAAAAGGCAAGATGAAGATTGCACATTATTAAAAGAGGCTCAGGAGTTTACATTCTGTGAGAATTTTATAAAATTTCAGAGTAATTTCAATTTTTGAGATTTTTTTTGCAGTCATAAGAAGGAAGCAACAAAAATATTGTTTCATGAAAAATATTTTTTTTGCATATGTTATTCAAAAGTTTTAAGCAGAGTCTCTAGATTTTTACATTTGTATTTTAAAAACAATATGAACTTGTAGATACATGATGGTATAATGATAAGTGAAAGCAAAGTGCTTTTTATTTAAAATAATATATCTAATATTGACCATTTAAAAATTGTGGATTTATTATTAGTAAAAGTCTGTTCAAACTCTTGGAACTTACTAAGAGTTAACGCTCCATATAGTCTAAGTAGGTTAAAGTCAAGAGAAAACTAGAAATGGTTAGTGACATAAACTTTTTATCTGAACCTAAGCTGATGGTACTATTATCTTTCAGATGTATTTTTAAAGATAATATTACGTTGAAATAAAAATTTAAAAATGGACTTTACATGAAATCATATTTCAAATCTAAGACAGTATTATCATGGAAATCAGAAAACTCTTTACTTCTGTCTCTAAAATATGTATGCTTTTTAGTAACAGTGCTAAGGGGTGGGGAACCTGCAGCCTTAGGCCACATATGGCCCTCCAGATCCCCAAATGCAGCTCCTCAGCCAAATCCAAACTTCACAGAACAAATCCCTTCATTAAAAGGATTTGTTCTGTAAAATCTGGATTCAGTCAAAAGGCCTCACTCAAGGATCCAGAAGGCCACATGTGGCCCCAAGGCCGCAGGTTCCCCATGACTCTAACTTTTAACATGTTTTGTTTTCTTGCTATCAAAATATGCTTTGTTTTCTATTACACAGCTCACAGATATTACAATTATAATAACAGTTTAATAACATGTTCTTCTATGCTCTCTAATTTTATTGCTTTGTTTATATAACTACTGAAGAAAACATTATGCAGAAAAGTTATTTTAACCTTAATGTATCTGATCAAAGTATAGAAATCTGAAAGCAGGGTCAACTTATTAGTAATAGTCTTAAGAATTTGCACAGGTTTATTTAGCTTCCTGGCTGTTCTCTAATAACAAAGAGAAATACTGGAAGAGCGGGTTAGAGAGTGACCTGTTGTGAAATATTCTTCCAAGAAAATTAGTGACAACAGACCTCACCACTCTGGGCTTCTATTGTAGTTGTGCTTCAAAGCAGCAGATCATTTTGCAATTCTAAATTAATTTAGATTTCTTTATTTGTTTGCTCTCTCATTGATTCTAACACTGAGGAAATGCATGAAATATTTGATATGATCCCTTGGCTTTTATTAAGGAATGCATATATTTTTAATATGTAGAAAGATAAACTTGACAAATACATACCTTTTTATTTTTAATTTAAATATGCATTTCATTTAAAGTTTAAAACTGCACATTTTCATTTAGTTATTTTCTGCACTCAAGCATATTCTTTTTAAGTCTTAGTTTTATATCCTAAGAAAGCTAAAACTCTGCATCTACCAAGTTTCCTCAGGTTTTACAATAACTAGATTGCTTTGGTCCTTTTCTGAGCTACTCCTCATATGTCATGTTCATTCCTAACTTTATTGTGTTCAATGTGTTTGAAAATTTTTTTCATTTCTCTCTACAAAACTAAGTAATGTACTTTCCTCAATGCCCAACTCTAGCCACTGTAGTCAACATTCCTTTCTAACCACTAACCAACATTGCTTTCTCTTTTGTGTGCACAGGTATTATGATATATTTGTATACTACTTCATAGTATTGGTTAGCCTTTTCATTTTTTCCTACCATATCTTTTCAACTTAAATTATGTTTTTTTTTTTTTTCTTTCTTTTTTTTTAAAGACAGTGTCTCACTCAGTGACCCAGGCTAGAGGCTAGAGTGCAGTGGCATCATCATAGCTCACCTCGACCTCTAACTCCTGGACTCAAGCAATCCTTCTGCTTCTCCTGAGTAGCTGGGACTACAGGTACATGACCCTGTGTCCGCCTAATTTTTCTATTTTTAGTAGAGACAGGTCTCCCTCTTGTTTGGGCTGGTCTTTGACTCCTGAGTCTAAGGATCCTTGCGCCTCGGCCTCTCAGTGTGCTATGATTACAGGCATGAGCGACCACATCTGGCCATATGTTTCTTGGTAATACTGGTCTGGTCATAGGATCTTTAGGTCACAGAACTTAAAATCATAACAAAACCTCATATTACCTATTTTTCTTGTCCAATGTTCTTTTTACTTTATCATGATCTATGATATTATGGTGGTAATAAAAATGGGGAGAGGTTTTGAATGTTAATCAATAATTCACTAAAGTCTAATTGTTAAACAGTCAATCAAAAAAAGATGTGGCAGCATGCATATATGTCAGAGAAGGTAGATACCTTTAGATATGTACGTGGCAGCTCCTAAACGTTTACAAAGTGTCCTTACTGTGAGTTCAAGAAGCTTGAATTAATCTTTTATTTCTTTTTTGTTGTTACAGTGTTTGACAGAAGTCTGGGCATGAAAAAATAAATGTTTAAAAAAGCGTTAACACCAATGTGGTTATTATTTTACGGTATTCTATTACCTATTCTATGGTATTCTATTACTCATTTAAACAAAGTAATTATGAATATATTAGGTTATTTATCTCAACAGTCATGTACCTATACTTGGTTTAGCTTCAAATAGCATACTTATGTCCTTGAGATTTGTTTAAAAAGCATGAAGCATGTATTGGCTTGGGATATTGGCATTGTATTAAAAATGAATTATCAGCTAAATCTATAAATCTGGCTCCAGAAAAATATAAGATTGTGTCGGTATTTCTACTCTTAAAATCAATATACTGAAAATCATATTTACTAAATATATTTACATTAGAATTTTTTCTCTCAAAATACAAAATGAATAAATACAAACAACTTTTTTGACAATAATGTATTAGAAGCCTATTTTTTATTCTATAATGTGTGGGCACTATAATTTTAAGTGAGAAAAGCCTTAAAATGGAATATATTAGATATTTCTACCTATGTTAAGGTTCAGTTTGATGATTTTTGGATTTTAAAAGGTACATTTTAAGAATTCCTCTTTTTGTCTCTCATTATAACCATCCCAAAATATAATTAATTTCCATAGATTTAGAGAAAAGCTGACAGGACTCTTTACATTTTATGAACATAGAAATTCTATTCTCTTCCTAACACAGGAATGTAATGCAAGAAAAATAGATGCTGAAATTAGGAAATGGAAAAATGCAGGAAGTGAGATAGACATAAAGCAGAAAAAGAAACAATGAAAGCCAGATGTAGCTCAATAAAACAGCCACTCAGGAGTGTCACACGAGGCTACTCTTTTCTTCCAAACAATCTCCTTCCACTAAAACTTGTAGGACTGGCACGTGTTGCTCTCAGTCATCACTTGATCAATTTGTTCTTGGGTTTTTAAGTGACCTGACTGTGTTTTTAAGTTGTTTTCCATTTTTGACTCCTAAGCACATTCACATATTGAACAATGAAAGTTCCCAATGAATAAACATTTTTAGTTGCTTTGTAATGCTTTATTTTAAATTGATTTAACATATATAGTTAAAATATATGCTGAAAATGATGTCAGACATCAATTCTGTGAGCTTTGAAATGGGTAAAAGGAGTTTTACCACCACATAAATTTGTGGCTGTATTCACACACAAAAATCGTAAATATGTGATAGAAAAAAATTTCCATTTGTTGGCCTGAACAAATGAAGCGTCTTTCCATGTAACAGAAATTCTTGCACATGTGGTTTGTAACATTAGCAGAGGCTGATACAGCAGTATCATTGCAAGTAGTCTGAATTAGGGAGAAAGAACTGTTTCCTCTCTGGATATAAAGGCTGGAAGTATAAAATAGTATAAAATCACTCTCCTCTAATTTTTTACATATTTCCCCACAGAATTTGTTTTATAGATTAATGTAGAATGGTATGTACCTTCTTCTCAGAAATCTTATAAATATTTTAAATATCAGACAATATGTTTTCCCAAATTTTATGGTTTAATAAGATATTTATTAGACAGAAGACTCTTTGTAGTGGTAGCCCATGTTATATACATGAATTAATGTTTGACATGAAGACTTTGTACTGTCACTGGGAAACTCTAGCTGACTTTCGTTTGCCAAAAAACCCTCACTTTTCTCGCTTATAAAAGTCAGAAGCTTCCATTTCTTAAGCCAGTCACTTGACAACATGGAACTCTGATGTAACAGTTTAAGGGTAGATGTTGGTTCATTGGGAATCCAAAAATAAACGCTAAAGATTAGTGGCTTGAAGTAACATAAAGATGAAGAGGTGGTAAAGCCATACCAGAGCTTGAAGTGAGTAGAAGGAAAGAAGCAAGAGAAAGTATTATTGTGAAACCCATTTCAGAGCACACAAGACACACTACTGACCTTGCAGCAGGGCTTGCCTGAGAGTGGCATCCGGGCGACACCGGCTCTAGGTTTCCCAGGGAAATCTGTTAATAATCTATCACAGTGCACAGGTGCTTATAATTTAGCAAAGAAGGTAGAATTTCTGTATTCCATGAACACGGAAAACTATTACTTAGGTTTAATAAGTAAGGAAAGAGAGGGGAACACAGCTGAAAGCATTCAGATCCAGGAAAAACTAACGCATAAAATTAGCTTTAAGACAGAGTTTGACATTTTTCCTTAAAGGTATATGGAGCCTGTGCTTTGGAAACCATGGTGACTGTCCGGCCATTAAGGAATTAATGGTTATAGTAAAATCTCAAGAGGACCTTCTCTTTGCCTGTTGTTTGGAAGGTCTAAGGGAGCCAGGTGAATTTAACTTTGAATAGGGCAATAGGTTTGAAGTACTCCTGAAGCTGGAAAAGAATCATGGCATGAATACTGAATGGCTGATATTCTGAAATGAAACTGATATAAATTCAGTCTGGATCCTTTGAAGGATTTAAAGAATTCTTAGGACTATGAATCAAAGATATCTATTGTTTGAGATCAACTGGCCATAATACATATGGTGATTTCTTTTCCTTTTGATTATTATTTCATTGACTTTGGGTTATTTGAAACTTTAAATCAATACTATTTTTGAGCACCTACTATGTGCAAAGGTCTGAGGTAGTTGAAAGTGATATAAAGATATAAATGTCATTGCCTTTGCTTTTAAGAAATTTCATATCTAGTTGGGAAGATAAAGCCAAAATACAAGAGAAATTTTAAAGACATTACAAAAAATACACAGTAGGAGAAAAATACCACCGAATTTGCAAGATAGCACATGATAAGTTCAGAAATCAATGAACACTCTCCCTAGTTTGTTTTTGGTGGTCTCCATATGTTATAGACTAAATGTGTGTGCCCCCTTCATTTGTTGAAGCCCTAATGTCCAAGATCATGATATTTGGAAGTGGGACTTTTGGGAGTAATCAGGCTTAGATGAAGTCATGAGGGTGGAACCCCCATGATGGGATTAGTGCCCTTATAACAAGAGGGAGAGACCAGAGCCCTTTTTCTCTTTCGACTATGTGAAGACACAGCAATAAGGTAGCTATCTTCCAGTTAGGAAGAGGGCCCTCACCAGATACTGAATCTGCTAGCATTTTTATCTTAGACTTCCCAACTTCCAGAACTATGAGAAATAAATACTTGTTGTATAAGCCACCCAGTGTATGATACTTTGTTATATCAGATGGAACTGATGTGAACACTATTGCATTCTGACTACTAACAGGAAAAATGTGTGTATATTCTATGTGTTAGTAAGATAAAATTCTAAATTTTAGATTGACATTTAGAGACTGAGCCCTTGACCACTTCTGGTGCTCCTAGATTTAAAGAACTTGGCAGATGGAGTGTATAATAATCTATTTATTCACTCAATAAATATTCTTTGAGTACTTAAAATGGTAATAGAGCTGAAACTAAAAGAGACATATATGATTCCTGCCTTTCTGGAACTTGCAGTCTAGCAGAGAAGACAGATGTGGAATAATTAATTTGAGTATAATCAGTGTTACAAAAGAAAGGTATACACTGCTAAGTATATGCCCGTACCTAGTCTAGTCTGAAGGTGTTAGAAATAGGAAGTGTCTTTTAAATAAATAGTGGGAAACCTGCAGCTAGGCATATGGAGGTAGAGAGAAATAAACGGATTTGGAGGATATTTAAGAGAGATAAATGATTTGTCAACTAATTATATGCTGTGAAGAGGTAAGTGAGAGGGAAGAGAGAGGCATGACACACAATCCTCTAGCTTGAACAATTAGATGAATGATACTTTTGCATTTACAAAGTAAGGAGCTTAGAGAGAGGATCAAGTCTTGAATAAGGTGGGGAGTAATGGAAGAAAAAGAGTAATGTATTTCTTATCCAATAATATGAGACAACCAAGAGTGATATCCAGTAGGTGGTTGGCTATTTAGATCTTGAGGTCAAGTGGTTTGGAATGTGTATGTATAGAGTTAGGGAGTATCTAGTAGGGAGCCTCAAAGAATGACAAAGTTGAAGAATAGAGACAAAGTGAGAGAAAAAGAGAGGGATGGTGGAAAAGATGTTTTAGAAAAAAAAAATGCTTGGCTATAATTAATACCCAGAAAGGTCAAATAAATGAGGATTGAAAAGATTCTATGCTAGTTAACACACAGTACTATTCCAGTTACTCATTGTAACCAAGCACTCCAAAACTTAGTGGCTTAAAGCACTGATTTGTTGTTATTTTTCATCATTTTGGGGTGGATTGGGCTCAGTGGGACTGTCAGAATATCACTGAAGCTGGATCATCTGAAGGCTTGATCAGGTAGAACATCAAAAATAGATTCTGCCCTTACGTGTGTGGTACTTTAGTGCTCCTCCTTGTGGCCTCTCTCTTTCAGAAGAGTGGCCTAGACTTCTTACATAGAAAGAAAGCATAAACTGCCAGGCTAGATAAGGACTATACATTGATATGACACAGTGTAACTTTTGCTGTCATAGGGCCTACCTAAATTCAAAGGGGTGAAAAAATACACTTCTCTTGATGGGGAAGTAACAAGGTCTCATTGTAGGATGATAGGGTTGGGAAAATTGATGTGGCCAACTTTGGTAAGCACATTCTACTATAAGTTAATGATTGCAGTTATCATTTGTTGCATGTTGCATAAAATGCAGCGTAGTAGGAGCTTTACATTCACTGTTATCCTCTTATTACTAGATGAAAACATTGACTCAATATGTTGAAAAGAACTTTCCAAGGTGTCATAGCTAAGAAAATAGCAAATACTCTCTTGTTATTTTTACATTTAAATGTAGGCTACAGGGCTTATGATATTTTCCCATGCTTACTTTTAAAGTGATAATAAGAAATACTTGTCCTGTTGAGTAGAAAACACTCAGAAAGGAAGAGGCAGAGGAGGAAGAGGTAGAAGTAAGAGAGTGAGAGAGAGAGGAAGAAAAAGAAGAAGGAGGAGGAGGATAGGCAGGAGGAAAAGAAGAAGGACAAGAATAAGAGGAAGATGGAGCTGGAAGGAAGAAAGAAATGGAAGTTCTATGAAGACTGCAACTTGCCAGTTGTGTTTACTCCTATATCCCTAGTGCCAAGACTAGTGTGCAACAAATATTTGTTACATGATTAAAAAATATTTTTAACTATTTTCCTTTTTGACAATTATAATTGACACTACAAACAATATCTTTGATAACTCTATGTGTAATACTTTTCCTTAAAATACTGCTTTATGAAAATTTTTGTGAATATACTGCTAATTAACTTATACTTCATAATTGCCACCACTATCATCATCATCATGCATTAAGTAGTTAATGCCTAGTGTTATTAAGACACAGTTCTTTTTGCTTTTTCTTTCTTTCTTTTTTTTTTTTTGAGACATGATCTTACTCTGTTGCCTGGGCTGGAGTGCAGTGGCATCATCATAGCTCATCATAGCCTCGAACTCCTGGCCTCAAGCAATCCTCCTGACTCAGCCTCCTGAGTAGCTAGAACTATGGGTGTGAGCCACCACCCCTGGCTAATATTTGCAATTTTTGTAAACACGGAATCTTGCTGTATTTCTCAGGCTGGTCTCAAACTCCTGGCCTCAAGTGATCCTCCGGATTCTGCTTCCCAAAGTGCTGGGATTATAGTCATGAGCTACCATGCCCAGTAGGACACAAAATATTCACCATTTTAAAGAAAGTAGGAACATATAAAGACACTAAGAATCTCCCTTCATGTATATATCAATACAGAGGTTAAAATACAAAAGTTAAATATGTGTGTGTATATATGTGTGTACATATATGAAGTTAAATATGTATACATATATATTCACATATATATGTATGAAGATAAGGAATGTATCATAAGAGTTTTTGTGTTTTAAAAAAGTTCAGGAAAAATCTTTTGGATAGTAAGAAAACATTCCATAGGATTTCAATGGCTCTTTGAACAAGGAAGACTTGGTTTTCATCCAGAAAACTATACCCTGTGTTCCATTATTTTGAGGTTGCAGGAAGGCAGGAATAAAGAAAGGAGACCATATATGCACAAGGTATTGCTAGAAGAATAGTGAACATTTGTAAACAAAACTTCCCTTTCTAGGTTCAGTGCCTGTAGATAGAACCTTTTGAATGTTGCCCTTTCCTTTTTCAGATTTTTCTTTTTGGTTCTTCTGTGTGATCTTGCACCTCCTGAACTTAACAATGCAGACATCCTGCCTGGTACCTAAAGCTGTAGCTAAAATCAATGAAAGAATTTAGGGACTAGTTGTAAAATCTCTAGTTATTTAGGGACTTCCAAACCTTCCATTGTTTCTAAGAGGACAAATTGCTTTGAACAAGTAAAGTTCAGCTATAAGGAGGGGCCTTAGATTAAGGCATGTATGGTACTGATCCACAATGATAGCTAATATTTTTAGTATTTACAATTTTTAAAAGATCTCAAAGGGTAAGAATGATGAATTTTTAAAATCATAGCGATAAACGTAAAATCTTTCATTTGGGTTCCAATAAAGTCCTCAGCATATTTTTATCTTGGTGAGATCTGGTCAAAAGAATTTAGTTGACTCCAATGTCAACATAAACTAACATTATAGTGTTTTCAACAGTAACAACAAAAACAACAAAAACTGGTATAGTTAGGAGATTCTTTTTACGAAAAGTTAAAAGTACAGTGTCTGGAATAAGAAAAGAAATAGATTTACTACATACTTTCTGGTTATACCATAGCTGTGGAACTGAGTTTAGTTGTGAGCATCATATTCAATAAGAAGGCAATTGGTAGAGTAAATGATTAAAAATTCTTTCAAGTGATAAATATTACAAATTATTGAAAGAAAGCCAGGAAATAAAAGTATCAAAAGGAAAATGATATAATATCCAAATTTTTAGAGTGAACTGGTAGACAAATCAAAAAGCAGCAATGTAAATTAATTTCCCTGTCTGCTAGTGAAGAATGTCATTCATTCATTCATTCAATGAATAGTTATTGAGGATCACTGTGTGCCAAGCGCTGTATTGGGTGCTGGAGATACAGAAGTGAAAAGAAAAATAGAAAACTTTTCTATCTTTACAGGGCTTTCATTGTTTTTCTGCTTCTTGAAATTTAAATGATCAGAGCAGATTGGTATTTTTACTTGTAATTTTAAAGATAAAATATCTTCAAAATATTTTAATTATGACCCTCATTGGCCACATTTATGTGGGGCTTTATATGCCTGTAATGCAGACAATTTGACTGGCTTTAAAATTAAAGACAACATTGAACATGAGATTCCATCATCTGGATAAGTAACTGAAAAAAAAAAAAAGAAAGAAAAGAAAAAACTCTGATGTGAATTTTACTCAACAAGGGCTAACAAAAATATTGGGTCTGTAGAGGTTCATCTGAAATTGGACAACCCACCTTCCTCAAACTTTGATTTCAGCTTTCACATGTGTATTCACACCATGTATTGTATGGGTCAGTGGGCTGAAACCACATGTTGTTTAAGGTAGTTAATATTATCAAAGAAGCATCTGGAGGATGTCTAAGGTTAATGAGAATTCCATTCTTAAACATTTCAATAAAAATTGGGAGTTCCTTATAAAATATCTAGATTCAGTTGCGTATCATTTTTATCAATATGAACTAAAACTTTACTTATTACATTAACATTCTCCCTTTTCTCAAAGAATATGTCAGAATGAATAAATAGAGAGCTCTCATAGCTTCCCCATTTAATATAAGAATGGATGTGTAATCACATCCATTCTTATATTAAATGGGGAAGCTATGAGAGCTCTCTATTTATTCATTCTGACATATTCTTTGAGAAAAGGGAGAATGTTAATGTACTCAGATATAAGGAATGATGAAGATACGACATCTCTATGGTTCTCCTGGAGAGAGTTGGAACCCATTATATTAAGTGAAGTATCCCAAGAATGGAAAAACAAGCATCACATGTACTCACCAGAAAATTGGTTTCCCTGATCATCACCTAAATACAAATCTGGGAACGACACCAATTGCATATCAGACTGAGGTGGGGGGTGGGGGAGGGGATGGGGGTATGAAAAAAAAATTGTAAAATGTATTTTATATGATGTTTTGAACATTTAGCACACTATTTAGTGATAATGCCATGTACAATTGCTTTTTGAATCTGTTAAAAAAAAAAAAAGAATGGATGTGGACTTACGAGTGATCACACACGTACATAGATAACATGATACAAAACCAAGTTATGCAAGTATGATGTCAGAGTAGTTTTCCATAAGATACAGATGTTGGATTTTATATATATTGTAGCATTATTAACTTAAGTGATTCATGAAGCGCATTTGAAATACTCTATTCTTATTTTGAGGAACTTTTCCTATGCCCAAAGTTGTTTTCTCCTTTTAGTGAATAGTCTGTTGCAGGTGAGAGCACTGAGACTGAGAAAGGTGAAGCAATTTCTCTAAAGTCACAGAGCTACTAAGGGGACCAGTCAGGAATTAATGTGTGATTTTCTTACTAGCTTGCCCATGTGTTTCCTTTACCCTTTGATTATTCTCTGATTTGTGGTTTCCCTGATTGTCCTGACACAATTTGGGTTTCAAATGTGTTTGTCTATTTTCTGTGTATCAGCATTAAGTTAGATAATAGTACAAAAAAAATTTTAGAGTGGAACTTCTCTCCTATTGTGTACATGCGCACGCGTATACACACACACACACACACACACAGGTTTTCCAGAGGAAAATAAATTCAAAGGAGTTAGGTTTAAAACAAAAATTAAAAGCCTTCTTGCAAAAGCTTGCCTTTAAATTGATCATTATCTTTTCAGCATTTTCTGGAGGAGGTGCAACACTATGTAACATGATCCAGACATTTTTGATGGAAAAAATGTGATCCACGTAGAAACTAAGTAGAGATACTTCCTCAGTCAAAGATGCCAACAGTTCTTAGTTGAGTTGTTGGAAACTTTTATTGAAATGTAACACATATACAGAAAAAAAATACACAAATCACAAGTGTACATCTTGACTGTTTATAAACTGAACATATCTGTGTAAACAGCACCCAAATCAAGAAAGAGAATATCATCAGCACCTAGGAAGTCCTTGTTGGGTCCTCTTTCAGTCTTGTATCTCCCCAAGAATAATCACTATCCTGATACCATAGATTAACTTTTCCTGTTTTTGTATGTCGTATAAATGGAATCTACAGTATATAGGTATATGGTGTTTTCACCCAACATTATCTGCGACACTTTTTCATTGGTGTTAGGATAATTTTTTATTGACTAGAGCATCTAATGAAATAGTACACCTGATAATAAAATAAACAATATTTTCTATTATGCATTATGTATTTTTTAAAAAAAGAATAAAAATCTTAAGTAGAATGAATGCACTGATTTATGTGGATGTAGTTTGTTCGTTTTTATTGCTATATGGTATTCCATTGAGTGACTATACCATATTTATCCATGCTGATGCTGATGAACATTTTAGTAGTTTCCCATTTGGGGTTTTTACAGATGATACTGCTATTAACATTCATATGCATACATATTTTGATGGTTATATGTATACATTTCTGTTTGATGAATACCTAAGAATGGTATGACAATGCTTCTAAACATTTATCATTATAATATTTACCATGAGGTTTTATTTATGATGCTTTATTAGGTTAAGTATCATAGTGTTACATTTTACTAATTTTTATTGTTGTTGTTTTATTTCTATGGAGGTGATTATATGACTTTCATCTTTAATTGGGCAATATGTTGTATTCTATTAATAGTTTTTCTCATTCAGGATTATCTTTTGTTCTTGGTATAAATTTTATTTCTTCATCATAATTATGATTTGATTTACTAATAATTTAATTTTAAAAATTTGTTCCTATGTTCTCCAGTGAGGTTTTTCAATCCTTTTTTTTGACAACCATAAGTAACTTTTATATTTTATTTTTAATTTTTTATTGACAATAATTGTACATATTCATGGGGTACATGTTATATTTTGATACGAGCATATAATGATCAAATCGGTAATTGGGACATGATTCGCCTGAAACATTTATCATTGCTTTATGTTGGAAACATTTGAAAACTTCTAGCTATTCTGAACTATAATAAATTATTGTTAACTATAGTTGGCCTATTGCACTATTGAACACTAGAACTTTTTCCTTCTATTTAACAGAATTACCCCTTCACCAGCACCTCTTCATTACCCCTTCCCAACATCTTTACCAATCTCTAGTAGCCACCATTCCATTCACTACCTTCTTGAGATCAATTTTTTTAGGTCCCATATATGAGTGTGAAAATGCAATATTTGTCTTTCTGTGCCTGGTTTATTTCACTTAAAATAATGTCCTCCAAATCCATCCATGTTTCTGCAAATGGCAAAATTTCCTTCTTTTTCATGGTTAAATAATATTCCATTGTGTACCTATACTACATCTTTTTTATCCATTTGTCCCTCGACACTTAAGCTGATTCCACATTTTAGCCATTGTCAATAATGCTGCAATAAACACTGAAGTGCAAATATCTTCTGGTTACATTGTATGTCTTTGCCTCACCCAAGCGAGGTTTAGAGGCATGCCCTTCCCTCTACAATGCTCACTGTGTCTGTGACCATTAGTTGTGAGTTTACCCCTAAACCCCCTCAATCCTTTTTTTTAATAGTGTTTCTGCCTTATGAGGTATCAAGGTTATGTTATACTCATAAAATTAGTTAACTTCTAATCTTTTTAAAAAGCAATTTGGAATAATTTTTATAAGCCATAAATTATTTCTTTCTTGATGCTTTGCATGAAATTGTAGCTCTAGTATTTTTAATTATAATATTTAAAAATAATTGAATAATTCAATATTTAATAGTTTACTAGAGTCAATTTTAGTACTTTGTATTTTTTGTAGACAATTATCAGTATTATCTAAGTGGATAGGTAGAGATAAAGTGTTTATATTTGATAAATTTTGATTTATTTTAATAATATACCAAGTTTTGTATATTAGAGAATCTAGAAATATCAATTCTTACTTTGATGGCAAGAGTTTGTTGTTAAACCATGTACTATAGAATACTGAACAGGCTAAAATATTTGGATATTTAATTCTGCAAAGAAGTACAGAACTAGTAGTATTCTTTGTACCTATAAACTCTGAAAAGTTACCTAACTGCATGATTATAAACTGAATGAACCTCATGTAATTTAAATGAAATAGGGAAATATCCCATGACTTCTCATATTTCCAAGGCTTTGAAAAAAAAATAGAATACATGCAATTTCTGACATGCCAACAATGAAATTTCTAGATAGGATGTCTGATTGTCACTTTGGATTTTATTATAAAATTAGAATGCTATTTCTCATGAAGAAATTCTGCTTTAGAAGGTTACAAACTTTCTCATGTTAAATGCATGTGCAAGTGGAACTCAGTTGTGTCTATTTTAATAAGCCACCATTTATCAGTGAAAAGTAGGTACAATTAGGTAATTTAATGTTCTACAATCATGGTTTACAACTTTTTTTGCATGATGGCAAGCTTAGAAAAATTAAAAATGTTTTTAAGTGGCACATGAATAAATTTAATAGGAACTAGCTTTATTTTTCCAAGTAAAAAACATTCATTTTTTTTACCTTTGATGATTTTATTGAATAAAATAATGAGAAAAAGACAATCAGCTCTATTTATTTATTTTTTTACCACTGACATAATATGTCTTGGGAAATAGCACAGCAAAGAGCAACTTTTAAATTTTTTCTCCCTTAGATTTTTACAGTACTTCCTCATTTATGTGTATTATCTCATTTTAACTTTGTAACAACTCACTTCTCAGAGTAAGGCTGGGAGACATGAAGTAACTTGAGGTCTTGCAGGAGCTTTAATGGAGCACTGTGAGTCCTGCACATGGATGCACAGGTTGCGGCACTCCTGCGCTTTCTTCTCTAGTTGTGCTGGTCAGGAAGAAAAAGTGATTCTGTCTCTGAGTATCACTAGCACTTCGAGCCCTTTGGAAGGGCTGGCTGACACAGAGGCTGCTCAGTGTCAATGGGCATTTAATGGGTTTGGTTCCTGAAGGATCCAGCTTACTTTGTATCTTGTCTACAGGCCAAACAATATTACAATTAAAGAGACTGGACGTACACACATCAAAATTTTTAGTGATGGTCTTAAGATAGGGAGATTAGCATCCAAGTGATACCACACACAAAAATACATTAAATATTAATAGCAGTGATTTCTGAGTTGTAGGATTATAGGCTTTGAATATTTCTTTGGTGCATCTCTATATATTCAAAGTTTTATGCACACAGTAAGTATAACTTTTATGGTTAAAGAACACTGTAATTTAAAAATAAAAAATAACAATAGAAAAAGGAGCCAACAAAGTTCAACAGCATTTAAAGAAATACTGTTTGGAGTCTAACTGAGGCTGTGATTGGTACATAGGCACCTGAATTAAGTCAATATCTTGGTGCTTGGGTGAATTTTACTCTTCCCTCTCCCCCTAAAAAAAAGCTAACTGGAATGTGTGAATGTGTGTTAAAGTTTACATATTTTGTACATATATGTGTGTATGGGCATAACCTTACCAAAACACATAACTTAGCAGTTTTCAAGAATCTTCAGTTTGTCAGTTTGTATCATATATTGCCTGATTTATGAAGTGTGTGTGTGTGTGTGTGTGTGTACAAGTCCATACGTATGTGTGTCAAATTTGTTAACCTGAAAATAAGACATTAGGATTAATAACTGGAATATATAAAGAGCTCCAACAACTCAATAGGAAAACATAAAATAATCCAATTAAAAACAGACAAAAGATTTGTATAGACATTTCTCAAGAGAAGACATACAAATGGTCAACAGGTATGTGAAAAAATGCTCAACATCATTAAGTATCAGAGAAATGCAAACCAAAACAACAATAAGGTATCATCTCACCCCAATTAAAATGGCTTTTATAAAAAATACAGGTAAAACCAAATGCTGACAAGGATGTAGAGAAAGGAGAACCCTCATACACTGTTGGTAGAAATGTAAATTAGTGCAACCACTATGGAGAACAACATGGAGTTTCCTCGAAAAGCTAGAAATAGAACTACCATATGACCCAGCAATCCCACTGCTGGGTATATATCCAAAGGAGAATTCAGTATATTGAAAATATATCTGCACCCCCATGTTTATTGCAGCAGTATTCACAAAAGCCAAGATTTGGAATCAAACTAAGTGTCTATCAACTGATATATGGGTAAAGAAATTGTGGTACATATACATAATGGAATATTATATAGCCACCAAAAAGAATGAAATCCTGCCATTTGCAACAACATGGATGGAAGTGAAGAACATTATGTTCAGTGAAAAAAACCAATCACAGAAAGACAAATCTCATATGTTCTCACTCATGTGTGGGAGCTAAGTATTAAAACAATTGGTCTCCTGGAGACAGAGCGTAGAATGATGGTTATCAGAGGCTGAGAAAGGTAGTGGGGAGTGGGAGATAAAGTGGGGATGGTTCATGGGTGCAAAAATATAGATATATAGAATGAACAATATTTGATAACACAACAAAGTGACTATAAGCAACAATAAATTAGGGTGTACTTTAAAATAACTAAAAGAGTAGAATTGGAATATTCCTACACAAAGAAATGATAAATGTCTGAGGTGATGGATCCCTCAATGACCCTGAATTGAATTCACATTGTATATCTGTATGAAAACATCACATGTACCCTATAAATATATACAACTATTATGTACCCCTAAAAATTAAAATTTAAAAATTATATATAAACAAATAAGGTCTAGTGACATTTCTAAAACCTTAGTTTGGTTCCTGTGTAAAAACTTAGTATGTGTTACTTGATTTTTTCCCTTTAGTTCCTTGGATTGCAATTTAAATAGCTGTCTGGATGTTCTTATGTTGTACAGAATTGCAAGATGTTATTATCACCAGTGCAAATATTACAAAGCATAATAGTTTGTTTTACATAATTATGTAATAAAAATTTCAAGACAGATGCTTTAAAAGAAACAACCACAACACACCAAACCTCAAGAATTCTTCTGTGCTATAAACTTTTTTTTTTTTTTTTTTTTTGAGACAGAGTCTCACTCTGTTGCCCAGGCTAGAGTGAGTGCCGTGGCGTCAGCCTAGCTCACAGCAACCTCAAACTCCTGAGCTCAAGCGATCCTCCTGTCTCAGCCTCCCGAGTAGCTGGGACTACAGGCATGTGCCACCATGCCCGGCTAATTTTTTCTATATATATTTTTAGCTGTCCATATAATTTCTTTCTATTTTTAGTAGAGGTGGGGTCTCGCTCTTGCTCAGGCTGGTCTCGAACTCCTGAGCTCAAACGATCCGCCCACCTCGGCCTCCCAAAGTGCTAGGATTACAGGCGTGAGCCACCGCGCCCGGCCTTGTGCTATAAACTAATAAGGTCTATACTCTGCTTTCCTTGGCCACATGACTTTATTTTGCATCTTTCTAAAACAGAAGGAAAATATCCTCTATATCTCAGGATAGTCAAGACAGAATAAACATTCTTTTTATGGTTTCCAAATCCCTTTTCCTTCTAACCATAGGTTCTTTGCTTAAAGCTGTGTACAGTGCCTTCTGAATTTATGCACTCAAAAGCACTCAATCTCAATTTTATAATCAGATGCTTGGTTAATGTAATCTATGAAAGCGAATGCATGCCCATTATTGGGTTTTTCACATGTCAAGTACATTATCATGGCCCAGTCTTAGAATTTGTAAATGAAAAAAAAAAATTCTTTGTCTTAATAGAATAAAATACTACCATTAAAGATATGTAATTAACTTTGGAAACAAAGTAGGAGTAGAAGTAACAGGAATTAGGTTCTAAAAGTTCACCTAGATCCCAGGGTCTGACGTAGGACCACTTCTGTGTTAGAAATTGTTGCTTACATTCATTCATGATTTTAAGGACTTTAACTATTGAGTCAGTGATTTGGATAACAGAAATAAGCTTACAATGAGTAAGCCTGAAGAGGACTCTGGGTTGCCAAGCAGTTATTTTCCAGTTTATTGTCTTGCTCTTCGCTAGCTGAAAAATAGGTATATATTAGTTGCAGTTTCCACTTGCATTCTTTCCTTGCCTTCTGCCTTTCCTTCCTTTTCTCTCTATTTAGACAACAAAATAAGTCAGCTGTTGAGTCTGCAACTTCCCAAGTTACCCAAAGTCATAGAAAAATAGCAATGAAGAGGAAAAAATTTCCACCGTTAGTAGAGCCTGGCTGCTGAACTAGCTCATGGAGTGACTTGAGTGAGCAGGTCATCTATAGATTTCCCATCTTCAAAACGAAAGCCTCTTTTTGGCTGAGAAACTGATTTATAAACAAATGTGTTTATTTCTTTTAAATTTTTAATTATGGGCACATAATAATTGTATATTTTATAGGGTACCATGAGTTGTTTAGATACAGGCATACAATGTAAATTAATCAAATCAACAAAGTGACTGTAATCAATGAGTTAGGGTATACTTTAAAATAACTAAAAGAGTGGAATTGGAATGTTCCTAACACAAAGAAATGATAAATGCCTGAGGTGATGGGTACCTCAATGACCCTGGTTTGATTAATTTACATTGCATGCATAGATTTCTTTGCTTCATATATTGTGTCCTCCTTAAGGCCTTTGAATATACTATTTTCTTCATTTGGAATTCTCTTTGCCAATATTTTCTCATACATGTTTTTTAGTGTCACATGGAACACAACTTAAATATCATCGTCTCAGAGATGGTTTTTCCAAAAACCTTAGTTGCCCCACTCTCCTATAATTCTACTACAATAGTTTTTTATTTTATTTTTATGCCCTTATCATTATCCATACTTGCATATTTCTGTACTTACTTTTACATTTCTCTCTCTCCCAATATAATATAAATTCCATGAAAATAAGATGTTTATTTAATTTACTGTTATGACTGCAGTGTTCCCCTAATAAATATTTGTTTAATGAGTGGTTTTAAATAGTAAAAACAATGAATCCAGTCTATTGTAGCAATCAACTTGATAAAAGAATTTTGGATTCATGATGATCCAAAGTGATAAAGTTAATTTGAGGTATATTAAAGGGTAGCCTTAATGTATGAGTTTTTTAACTATGAGTATCCTGCATTAAAACTTTAGCCAACATCCAAGGTACTAAACATAAATAGTCTTTGACCTATTTGTTCTCAGAACTGTTCAACCATTAAGTAAATATTTTCTATCACAATGACCGTTTCTTTCACTTTTTTAAACGGGAAGAATTATAAGGGGGAAATGTGTAAGGCACAGATTAAAGGGGAAACTCCTAAAGAATATTATTAAATTAACTTGCTGTGAAATGAGTCATATTGAACATGTCCAGGTTCCTATGCTCAGTATATTTTAGCTTCAAATATATTATTTCAAAATAAAAATTCCTAATAGTTTTGTACTGATTTTAATACAAATACTTTAGTTAATAATATTAAAGATTGTTAAACCAGTTACAATTAGTTCTCCTTTCCTTTTGATAGACCTTAAGAGGAAACAAACCTCTAAGAAATACATTCTTATGATGAGCTCACTGGAAGCTAAATCCTTTTGCTTTTAAATTTCAGAATATTACAGGGGTACACACGTTTGGTTACATAATTTGCTTTTGTACAGTTTGAGTCAAAGTAATAAGTGTGCTCTTCACCCAGTTAGTGTGCGTTGTACCTGTTAGGTGTGAATTTACCCATTCCCTCCTTCCCCTGCCACCTACTTGATTTCCCTGGAGTTTGACTTTCATATGTGCACGTAAGTGTTGATCCATTAGTTCCAATTTAGTATTGAGTTTCCATTCTACCACAGAGTACTACTCAGCCATAAAAATATGATCATCTAGTATGTTTTGTAACAACCTGGATGGAAATGGAGACCATTCTTCTTAGTGCAGTATTCAAACAATGCTGAAATCCTTTGTGGTTCACATGTCCTTCCTCCTTAGATGGAACCTGAAGTCTTGTCTGTCTCTTGTGCTTTTCTTTAGAGTGGAGCTTTGACCGAGATGCAGTGGAACAAACTCATGTTTCTCTAAGGATCAGTAACATTGAATCCATCACCTGCCTCATTCATCTTAAGACTGAGATGGTGACAATGCCCTGTCCTAGGATTGGGGGGTGGGGTACATAGGAAGAAAAAGACTTTGGTTAGAATTAAGATATGGTTTTCTGGCTCATTCATCATGAGCAGATAAATCTAAAGAAAAACATTGAAAGAAATTATATTAAGTAATATATTAATAGTTTAGCAATTAATTTAATATTTTTGAACACCTATTATATATTAGGGACTTTCCTAGACATTTTCAAATAATTCTTTATTTCTAATGCTGTTAAATATATATTTATGATAAATGTGAGGCAGTTATTATACAACATTCATATTTTGTAATGCATTTTACATATTTAAAATGTATTATAGAAATGTAAAAAGGCATGGTGCTGCTGGTTGTTGAAATTTCTATTTCTCTTTGTGCATTTATTAATAGTTCTCATATGAAATTTTATTTAAAAAAATTTTAGACCCAAATAAAAAAATATTTTGAAAATGCATATGTATATTTCTCTGTAATATCTTTTTTGTTTTGCTACTTCTTGTGTGAATTTAGACAAATTGCTAAGCTTTTTTAAACTTGAATTTCCTAATTTGTGACATTAGTAGTTGAGATTAGATGGTGTAGCCAGGGGTGGCTCACGCCTGTAACTCTAGCACTCTGGGAGGCCGAAGCGGGAGGATTGCTTGAGTCTGGATGTTCAAGACCAGCCTGGGCAATAGTGAGACCCTGTCTCTATAAAAAAATAGAAAAAAATAGCTGGGTGTGGTGGCACATGCCTGTCCCAGCTAGTCAGGAGGCTGAGGAAGGAGGATCACTTGAGCCTAGGAGTTTGAGGCTTCAGTGAGCTATAATTGGGCCACTGTACTCTAGCCCCAGGAAACAGAGTGAGACCGTCTCAAAGAAAAAAAAAAAAAAAGAGAGAGAGAGAGAGAGATGGTGTATATTGTGTCCCTCCTAGTCCTAATACTATGATTTATCTTAGTCTTTGACAGAGGAATGTCTATATACATAGTGTTACTCAGGGGTGCTATTTGAAATATTTAAGAACTGATACCATAAACTGTGGAGGCTCAGATATCGTGAGCAACCATGTGAGTGTGACTTTTAGCAACTGCTGGTTGGTGGTATGTACCAATAGCCTGGTTGTTGTAGAAGCAGATGGGCACTGGGTCTTTCCCTCTCAGGGTGCCATTGCCATGGTCAGGCCACTGTCTGTTCTACCATGATCTGCTCTGATCAGAGGGAAATATTGGTATGAAGACTGGCATGCAGAAGCCAAGATAGGTTGGCTGGCAGAGCTGGCAGTCTTGAAGGCACCAGGGCAATGCCCCTAGGTGCCCACCTGTGGCACTAGCTGAAGGTTGAGTGCAAGTTTCCTGAGTTTCTATTGTCTCCAAGAGTAATCAGACTGACACTTCTCCTTAATTGGTTTCTAGCTTATGTCTTGTTTTAGAAGTCTATCTACCCATCTGTTTATCTATTTAGCTATTACAGCAAGAAAGAATTGACAACTCATCCACCTGCCTCATTATATGACAGGAATACAAGTCTATAAGATATTTGACAGATCTAGAAACATGCTTGTGATTATCAGTGGATCAAACTTATGAACATAGTTTCTTTAGCTACATTCTCTAATCCACCACTGATAAGGACAACATTAGTAAAGATGGAGGGGAAAAATCACCCAATCCCATTAGACCTTGGCTTGCTCGATACACAGGAAATGCGACCCATTCACAACCACTTTTGAAGGGTGCAACAAAGTCCTTTAACTCCATTGTTTCTGCCATATTAAAATGTCATGCTATCAGGTGGCCTCAACATTATTTCTCTGAATTAAGTTCCAAGGGTCTTGTTTGAAATGAGTTTACTTGGGATAGACCCACATTAAACTAATACCTCTCATTAATACCTCTACACAATTTGCTTTTTCTTTTTCTCTTTTCTTCAATCATCTAATAAAGAAGGAGATGGGGGTGTGTGAAGGAAAAAACAAAAATTCATATATAGTTCAAAGACACATAAACATTCCTACCTACTTCAAGGATATTGTGAACATCAGATAAAGTAAAATGAAAATACTTTGTAAACAATAGTATGATATGTACAGCAAGGTTGATATGATTGTTATCTAGTGGATGGTGGATCCAAAGCACTATTATTAAATGAGTTTGATTCATTTTGTTAACAAAAGTGTCCTTGTACTGAAATAGAAGCCAGAGACTTTATTTTTTTTTTCAGAGACTTTAATATTTTAAGGAGGAAGTTATTCCTATGATTTTTATATTAATAGTACTTTACATTTGAATATGTTCTTATTTTACAAATACAATTTTCATAAAATTATCATGTTATCTGTAAAAGATAATTGAGAATACAAAAATAACTAATATACATTGGAAATTTTTTGAAACTAAAACTTCATTAAGAGTTTTATAGAGAAAGCAATTTTTCTACATATAAAAACTGAAATACCATCACTTGAATTATTTAATTATGAGTTGGATATAATTTTGAAACCAGATATAATTTTGAAGGCCAAATGTGACAATATGAAGCTATCACACAATTGTTTTTGCTATAAATTTATAAAAATTATAAATTTATAAAATCAAAGTAATAATTGGCAATGAATAGTTTTTAATGCATAGCTTATTTTTATCTCAGTATTTTTTAAAAATCTTGAATTTCGGAAAGCATTTAGTTAACATTTAAAAATACATGTTAAGTTTATGGCTCTAGTAAAATTGGCTTTTTCATTACAATATTTTAATCAGGTTTACAGAAAGCAAAGGTTATGGATTCCTCTCTATTTACTCCTGGAATTTATTGTATATAAGTTGATAGATATGCATAGGCACATACACACATCTTACCATTTGTCTACGGAATTAAAGGCTTATGATCACCTTAAAATAAAGCTTTACAATTTGGGGGTTGTAAATGTTATTTTAAAGATGAAGTTTTAGCACTTCTATTTGAAAAATCACTCTATATTTTTCTATAGTTATATTTTCGATTATTAGTCAAGTATGTCCAAAAAATTTACTCATTAATAATGATTACTTTTGTAAGTAATTCAGAGTGTTTGAGAATAAAAAAGAGAAATTATATACATACTACAAAATCTAAAGTGTAGATAAAACATTTAATTTTAGCATTTTGGCTAAATTTTCATAAGGACATATCTATATGATTAAAAAGAGAAGAAAAATAAAAAAATTATTCAAATGGAATGATTCAACATTGTTATATTTGGATAACTTTTCTTAGCTTTTTATTAGAGCATTTGGTGATATGTATGTTAGATAACATTAACTTTTGGCTATCATGAATTATATTTCTGTTCTTAAAACAATACCCAAGGGATATTTTGTTACAATATATTACATTTCAATTAAGCAGATTTTCATGTAATTGTCTTGTGTATTTTATGTCAACTGTCAAATAAATAAATATCTTAATCTTTTCTCTGAAAGTAATTAAACAATTATGATAGTTTTTTATGAGAATGTCCTTATTTCAATTAATTGAATTTATTAGATTGGTCTTAACTTATGTTTCTTTCTTGTATTAATACAATATAGCAAAAGTTGGTCATAATTAAATAATTAAAGTGATTTATTTTAGTGTTTTCATGTAGAAAAATTGCTTTCTCTATAAAACTCTTAATGAAGTTCTAGTTTTAAAAAAATTTCCAAAGTATATTAGTTATTTTTGTATCCTCAATTATCTTTTACAGATAGCCTAATTTTATGAAAATAATTTTGTTCAATGTTCATATTTTATTTCTGCTTACATCAAAACATATTTTAAACAAATTGATAACTCGTCTTTTTAAGAGCAGTTACCAGTATGAACAGATCATGTTTGGCTTAGTGTTAATTCTGAGAACTTTAAAGCCCATGATGAAATGAAAATTTTATGCAGCTAAACAAATAAATATTACATATGTGGGTCAAAAATACCAGTAAAATGACATCAAATACACTTCATAAGATAGATGTACAAATGCATTTCACTTCTTTTCTCATCAGTCTCCTTTATATTTTTAGACAGTCTTTATGTGAATACAATGACTTCAATATCAAACATTTTAAATGATGCTTGAAATATCAGTCACTTGACTTTGATGTCACACACAATTAAATCCAACCCATCTTCTCTCAGTTAATAACAGCAATCTCACCAAGTCTAGTGCCTAATTAATACCAGCTATTTGTCACAAAGAGGTGACACATGTATATCAGAAAGCTTGAAATATTGTTTTGTGCTGAAGTGTAGCCATCCAGCCCTGCAATATAGAATCTGTCTTATGTATGATTGGCTTTAAAGATTTCAAAGGCCCCCGAGTTTAGTGTGCTCAAGCTGGGATGCAACAGCGCATAGAAGGTGTTACTGATGTGACGGGTCCCTTTAGGCTGCTAAGTAGGAAGGTATTTAGAAAGAAATGCAGCTCTAACTGAAAGGTTCAGACTTAATAAGTCACTTAGGTGATGGGCAGAATTAAGAATAAAGTCCCTATGGTAATTTGCTTAACCTGCAGTTTTTAAGCTACATGACAGAATACACAATCATAAATTGTCTTATTTCTGTGGGAAAGCATTTCTGCCTCAAAAACCCTCTTTACCTATATTCGTCTATGTACTATTAAAATGGTATACATCAAAGAAGTAATACTTCTTAAATTCATTTAGAGTATGTGATAAGAGATTGATATAAATTAATTAGTAATTCTTAGTCATCAAATTTGGGGAAAATGCTTGAGGTAAAGAAAGGTAGGACATAAACTATACAATGAAAAAAATAGGTGAAAAAGCAGAGGACATTTGTTGATCAAGTACTTGCAAACATATTCAGACACATTAACATTTAGAAGTTAGATCATAATATATACCAAGATATTAAAATTTTAAAAAGTGACTAACCATACCCAAAAAGTTACTATACTTTTGTAGCTTAGATTTTTTTTCTGCTAATATATTACAAAATCTCTCTATAGGGTTATGGAGAAAATAAAGTGCTTATTAACATTGTGTTAAATAAGCATTCCCTTTGTTTTTTTTTTCTTAAGAAAGGAGGGAGAAAAAACCTACAGAAGTTGCCCTGAAATTTTCCTCACAATTCCAGTTCTCCCAGGTTACTATCTATCCTAAAGGACATTTTCCCCCCTAGAAGGATGTTTTACTTTGGGTTTACTAGCCACAGTAATTTTTATTCCTGTTCACTTCTTATTGAAATAAATGGGGGAAAAGGCTGATTGTAGTTTAAAAAGAAGAAAGAGTTACAGGGCTACAAAACACTAACTACTAGAACATGGAGATGCTTTAAAAGAATAAAGAGGTTTTACTTCTCTCAGTGGTCAGAAGACTCTCAATAGCTGTAATAGTTATCCAAGGCCATGTGGTTGAAAGTAAACAAGGCTGGTGAACACCAAAGCAGCTACCAGCAGCATACGTAGTCTCGCGTAGTCTCGTTCTTTTCAGGCCAACTCAATACACAGAGGGTACCAGTCCATGTCTTTTTTTGTTCTTTCTTCCAGGTGGAGGTTTAAGGAATGTTTCTTCAGATATAAATGCAACTGAAAAAAAAGCAGGGGAGCGAGAGGACAGTTAAAAAAAAAACTGAGGTTTCTTTAAATATAGAATATTAAATAAAATGGTTGAACCATTTTGATTTTTTTACTGGCTTTATAGACAAATACAGCACTCCTCCCCCCAGCTGGAACATTTCTTCTTAATCTGCCTTTAAGTAAATTTTAACATATTTTTCTATTAAATATTCTCTAATTAATTGACAGTTTTCAAACATGAAAAAAAAATAGCAACAGAATTGTGTTGTGGGGGTGTGAGGTGGAGTGAAGTCCTCTATGTTGATTCGGCTGCTCCTTGGAGCTACTAGAAACTACAGAGCAGTCCCACAAAGGGTGGTGGCATACACTCTCAAGTTCATGGTGTGGTTGTTCACATGGGTGCTATGGCAGCTTCTGTCTGTGTCCTCTAGCTTCTCCATCAGCCTTTCAAAGACCACCGTGGCCAGGTCATTTGCAGGTGTAGGATGTCACCGCAGCCCTGTATCCTTTCAAGATTGTATTTCTTAAGCTTGACTGGGACTGAAAATCGATAGCCTTGGTTCCATTGGATGGAGGGTTAGGGTGCCCCTCTGCGTATCCCACAGACAGTTCTAGGTGGCTTAAGCCAGGCAGGCAAGAGATCCAGAGAGGGGAGACATAAGACACAGAGTGATTTCTCTCTTGAAGGAATTATCTCTTTGTTTGCAACTGCATTTTTGCTCCTCTTGCTTCCATTTTGTCCCTTCGTATTGAACATAAAAATTTCCTTTAGGACTAAGTCAGGATATTAAGAAAATAAATACATTAAATATCTATTTGGGTTAAGATGCTGTGGTAAGTACCTGCCAAGTTCTAGTGAGAGATTATCTCTGGCCTATTCTCCTTTACTGATGATGGCTTCTGTTTCCTGTGGGAGGCATTTCATTACATCTTCTATTTAGTTGCTGGTAAAGTGTGGCAATTTCCTTCTTTTAAAGAAAATTCTTTTATTTAATAGCAGTCCAAGATTTGTGGAAGCTTATGCTTTCAGAAAGAAATTAATGGATTGCAAGAAGTAAAGATATAATTTGATTTTTATACCAGAGTTAGGGGCTAGAGTGAGGTCCAGTGAAATCTACTTATATTTTTTTGATGGGTGCTGCAAAACACCAACATTTTATCAGAATGGGGAGTAGATATTATTCTCTCACAAACTTTCCTTCCTTAGCTAGCTTGCAAACAAATATTCACAATATGCTTCAGTGTAGTTCTAAAATCATCCTTAGTTTTTACACCCTTTTGTATCTTGTTTATCTGTCTGTGACTGGGCTCCCAGGCATGCATGTGTGGGCCAATCTGACTGTTAGAGCACACAGTTTGGGTCCCCAAATTTTCTGAACTAAGATTTGTCACAGAGATATATGATAACTCACATGGCTTAAACATGGATTTTTCTGGACTTCATGTTTTGTCAGCTCATTTAAATTGTCATTATTTACAGAATAATGCTGGGAAGGTGTGATGACTTTCTGACCCTACCTGGGGCTTATCAATATACATAATTTTTATTCTTTGAGTGGTGAATATGGCAAACTCATCTAGGGTTTGCTGACTGATTTCTTGTGGGTTGAAGTGGATTTACTCAGTTATCGCAGTTTCAATTGCGTAAGCAATTACCTAGTTCAATTACTTAACCATAAGTGGACATTTTTTTCATTATTTGTATTAAAAATGCACAGACTTTTAGTTTGCAGTTATACTAGATAACAAACTTTGACTGACATGCAAATTCAGGATAGTTATAATTATTGGCCAAGCACTGGAATTTTATCTATGCTTTAATTAAAATTTCACAGTGTGATACCTTTATTCCACATCATATTTCCAAAAACGACACCACATGATATGAAGTTTCATTATGTCTAATTATTTATTAGGAAGAAAACTTCTACTTTGTCTTATACACATTTTGTGTTTAGTATCTCAAGATAAATAAAAGAAAGTGATTTACATGTTTTGAAATACACAGTTGATTCTATCAGGCCTGGTAGATCGAGAAAAATAAAACATTCTTCAAAACTTATCTCTTGATATCTTCAATCTGCTGATTAAGGGCCAATTACCTAAATCTACACAATATAAAAGTGTATGGTTTATATATAGTTTAAAAACCTAGAAACTTTGATACACCAATGGAATCTAAAATTTGTGAAAGGATTATTCTAGGGTCATTCCTTCTTTTGTAGAATAGATAAATTGGCTAGGGTACAGGCCTAGTCATAAAAATGCCAAAGCATCAAACAGAAAGTGGTCAAGAGTAAAGATTTTGTTATGGAAATAGATTAAGACTTGGGATACTGTAGACAGATCACACAGGAAACCAGATCAGAAACAGAGCAGAACATTAGAATCAGATTGTCAGGTCAAAGTCAGGCTCACAACAGAGCAAAGCCAGGTTGGTAAACTAAGGTCAGGAACCCTGGAGGTCAGAGTCAGGAGGGCAATGGGAAGCACCATGATTCAAGCACACAGGCTGGGACAAGGTGGGGCCAGAGAAGCAGATCACCAACTGGGAGGTGAGGCCCAGGCTTCTCAAACATCTGGTGACTCCTGCTGACTTTAATTCCTCCTGACCCTGGCTCTTAGGTTAACTCCTGCGCACCCAGTATGCTTACTTCCTGAAGAGTTCTAACATTTAATTTTAATATAAAGTTGGGTGACATCAAAGGCAACCTTATGTCCTGTGTTTAATAGCCTGTTGTTTATGTGTTTTTACTTGTGTGATGAAGCATTAAGGATCTTACTCTCATATAACATATTCTAGGAAGATTATTTCCAGAAACAAAATGCAAACATCCAAATAACTGGATGCCTAATGAGAAATAAATACATATAAACACACATACACATTTAAATTGAAGAAGGCTAATGCCTTTGAAAGGGCTGACCCTTATAAACAACTGCTAATTTTAGTTTAAACAATGTATAGCCTGTACTTGATGTGTACTACAGTGGTGGTGCTTGCAATTTTTTAAGAAGGAAATAGACTAAATTTTCTGTGACTTATATAGTGACCTAAGGACTTAATGTTTCCCAAATCTAATTATTTGACCATAAGTTACTTACTCTTGCCCTATGGAGATTGAATATACATTGACATTTGTTTCTACAGTACTTTAAATGTTTGTGTTATATTATTTCATTATACTGTTATATTTAGACATATTCTATAAATAAATTACTGATGACACACTCTTTGCATTTAGGAATTATGAGATATATCTATAAGAGAACTTTCTTTGAGAAACTTCTAAAATATTTTTGTTGTATAATTTTTTCAGTTTTTAGTAGAGCTGTCTTCACCAGCTCTTTTTATAATCAAATGTTCCAGCACCCAAACTCAATAAGTAATCCAAATTATTTCTTAAGAAGTTAACAGAGAAGTCTTTTTGGGTTTGCGGATTTAGTCATGTGATAATATGAGGCAATGAAGTAATAAAAGTGATAATGCTGCTTTACAAGACTGAGAACCTATAAAACAAGTAAATAATCTGTGCTGCGTCTACTACATTTGTCTTGATTTCTCTAATACAGAAGGCTTTTGTTTGACGTAAAAGTGAAGGGTAGCTTTGTTAAATATTAAATTCTAGGAGATTAAAAATATAATTTTCTTTCCTTCTCTTGGTATTTTCTTTATCCTATTGCATGGAGTTCTTGGAGATCACTATTGTACTGTTTATTTTTTAAATTAAAATGCTGTTACAACTGCAGCGTTTTTTGCATTGTATGAATATTTTATTGCATGATAAAGAAAATGATTGCAAAGGCCTTAAAATGCTCAATTTTTCATTTAAATATTTTACAAGGAAAACCCTACTGAGATACATCTTCTTTTCATGGGTGCCCTGGTGGGCTTCACAGAAGGGAGATGCAATATATATAGTTCTACAATCCAGTGCATTTCAGTTTCGTAAAAAGAGGGACAAGGATGGCTTTCTGTTCTAAGTGAAGTACTAAGATTGTATCCAGGTGTCATATCTCAAACCTAAGGTTCTGCTCTCTCTATGCAGGTCAAAAGTGACTGAGCTATTCTCTCTTCAAAGCGCCCAAAGCCCTCTGCTCTGAAGTTACTAAGTCAGAAACAATGATAATGGACCATGCATTTTGTTTATGCACATGAGAGGGTTTGCCTTATAATATCTTTTATTTCCAGGTACTTCTTTTCTTTCTTTTAATTTTTTTTATTTATAAGTATAATTAATGTATCTAGAAGACTTATGGGAATTTATTTTAAAATTTAATTGTTAGACTATTCCAGGTACTTCTTTACAAAGAAGAAACAAATTTTACTTCAGATGAGGCAGTCATGTTTATGTTACTTTTATAACCATTGAGTAAGTTTGCAAATATCATTTTCCTGTAAGTTCCAAATAAATTAAAATGCCATCATGGAAAATAAAACAATTAAATTCAAATTTAATTATTCATCTTCCCCCAATTACAAAGATTTCTGAGATTTTCCATATATTTTGAGTTCAATAACAGTGTTTACAGCCATGTTACTGGCATTTTATATGTATAAAGTACAAATAGGTTTGAAAGGAAGTACTAATTTTGATAGAGTTAAAAAACCTTATGTTTAAAAAAACCTTACTAAAATTTTCCCATGGGAAAATTAATTTTACTTAAACATGAAAATCTATGGTATTTGGGACCCCAGAAGTAAAAAGAACCAGAATTTTGCAGGATTTAAGAAAAGTGAATATAAGAAGAAAGGGTTAAAAAATAAAATCTTCAGCTGTTATTTGGACAAAATACTAATGTAAGAGTAGTTAATGCTTTTGATTTCACTACTTATTTTACAAAATCTTTATCATCAGGAAATATCAGTAAAAATTATTTAACGAATTTGAATTTAATATTAATAAAAATGTTTGAATTTTAATGTGGGAATGGAAGCAAATGGAAAAGATTGTTAGTATTTGAATTCATTGCTTTTATGTTGGAGAAAATGTTTATTTGTGCTAGTGTAGAACTTCAGAGGTTCAGTTGATTTGATTATATTAGTCAAAATATACGTAGAAATATTTAGCAACCTCACTTCTCAATATAATCCACTGTAGTCCCAGAAACCACCTTTTCCCAAAGATGGTGTTGACACCCAGACTCAAGTGTTGATCACATAAAGAGGGTTTAAGTTGAATTTGATTACATAATCAGTGTTTCCTAAACTTCCTCAATCATATGAATCACCTGGTGTCATTGCTTTAGGAACACATTTATAGGTAACTTTCCAGGATTTATTAGGTCTGGGAAGGGATTGCAAAGCCTGTATGTTAAACAAGCATTCCAGGTGATTCTAAAGATCATGCAAGTTTGGGGAACACTATTTAACACAATGTGATTTACTTTGATGCCTTTAAATAACTTTATGTAAAATCTCCCTTGCTTACTAAGAGTCTCTGAGTAATCACTGAGAATGGTAAAGTTAACATAGATTCATTGAACAATTTAAAACTAACATAGAAATTAGCAAAACTGTATTATTTTTATATAAAATTGAAATCTTTTTGACAGCTGCCTTTGAATATCATGAGATAAATGAACTATCTAGCTGTTCAAAGCTGTTGTTCCTGACTTTAAAGACAGCCAAAGCAATGGCTTCAGAAATTCAATAGTGTTTCAGCAGTTCTGTTTCCTTGCCATAATGATAATATCCTTGTAGCATGTAGTGGCAAAATATTCTTCTTTTGTAGTATCTCAATAATCTTTGTCTTTGAAAATAATCTTTTGTCAAGTCTCCCCAGCTAATTGTGAGCAGCCATAAACCCAGAGTCAAATATATAAGGATGAATTTTAGACTGAATATGTAAGTACAATTAAACCCCGCATCCCCATCTAACACATGTTTGATGCTGTATCTACTTTGTTCTCTACCAGCTCAAGCAAAAATGAAACTTGGCAGTTAATTTTTTTGACTTCCATCTTCTTGGCAAATTTCTGGAAACAGAAATAATCATAGATTTGGACTGTATTAATAGAGAATTTAGCAAGCACTTAATTTTCACTCTTAAAGAAAATAATATCATTAAAGAACTTAAAAATCCTTTAAGCATATTTTAATTTTCTGATGCTAATCATATGCTTGCTTTCTCTCTCTCTGAGTTTGTCTTAAATATATATTGATGTGCTGGAAGTATATGGGCATACACTTGTGCAAATTTATGTAAATGTACAGAGAAATTCTAGAGCAAGTCAAATTGCTGTAAATTTAGAATGCTAATACATTTCTTTTAGAAAACTCTATTATAAGTAAGCCATTTATATCTACCTATATTAGAAATCAAGTACTTAGGAATACTGTAAATTACTGGTAAAAGAAATAATCACTAAAATATTTTGCACTTGCAAGTTAGAGGTGTTTAAGTGACATGTTTGACTATAGCCTCTGAAGCCAGATTTTCTCTGCTTGAATCTGGTTCTACTTCTTACTACTTGGTGACCTACGGATAATTACGTAATATGGCTGTGCCTCTGTTTCTTTATCTATAAAAGAGGATAATACTAATAATAGTACTTACGTCACAAGATTGTTAAATAGGAGATAAACGTGTGTGTGTGTGTGTATGTGTGTGTGTGTGTAAAGTTCTTAGCAAAGTACCTGACACTTTTCAGCACTTAATAAATGTTAGCTATTATGTTTATGCTTATATACATACATATTCAGGATATTAATTACATTTTTTTCCTTGCAAGGAATGACACTTTTCAAAAACTGTCTTGGAAAGTATCACCTAAATAAGTTGAATTTGTCAAAATTTCTAGTCTTTCTAAAGTTCAAGTGATGGAAAAAAATGTACTCTTTAATATCATGTTTTCTTTTTGTGTGTTTTATTATGGAAGAAACTTTTTATAAATTCTGCAGATAGGTCCTAAGCATTATATATTTTTTAGTGGATGAATAGTGCTGTATCAGGCTTTGACAACATGTGCTGATTATGATTCAAGGAATGTAATTCTGCTCTTGCTATTATGAAAACCGAATGGAAATTAGTTTTATCATAATAGGATTTATCTCCTCTCCCATTTGCTGACAATCTGGACTTTATAACTTGTAGGTGGAAAAGTCAATGCTTACCACTGGAAGACGACATTCTTGTTATGTTTGCATCTAGCCAAAACCAATTCAACAGTAGAAAATGTATACAGATTCTGTAAAAGATATGTTGGGTATAATTTGCAGTGATTTTTAATTACAGATATAGCCATATATAGCTTTCATTTTTCCAGGAAATAAACTTTCAAAACAATATGGTATATAATATTTGAAAAATATATTTTACTGAAAGCCAAAACAAAAATCTAGTCAGACTTTATGTAACAAAAAATCAAGTTTATGTATTATTAGATCTGTTTTTCTCAATTGTAATTTCAAGGTAGAGATTACATTTGAGTGGTTCTTAATATAGTAACAGAAATTATATTATTCCATTTCAGTGTAATCTCTGGTTTAGTACGTTTGAGTTTGCTTAAGAAACTTGTAATGGAGTCAGTTTACTTCTGTCAGTCTTCACTCAAATCCACCAACTATTTTAATCACATATTTCTTATTCTAACAAAGATTTTGTATCATATGAAAGAAAAATTAAATGTTTGTAGGCCTCAGAAAATTCTTTGGCTTGGTAAAATGTCATCATATAGTTGTTATAGGGTTGTGAAGTACCCTATTCTCCTAGAGTGCTATCTGATTCTAAAAAGTACGGGAGTCTTGATGTCTTCCTCAAATACCAGCCATGATAAGGCATTTTCCAGGGATTTTGCAAACAGCTAAGAAATCCTCTAACATCTAACCTATCAACACAGTGAGTATCCATTGCATAAAATGAGATTTTGGATACAGCATGCTTGTTTTTGGGGTTTATAAGCAAGAGAACAGTATCACAGTCATCTAATTGGAACAACCAGGGACAAGAATTACCTTACACCCTCTTCTGTTGTACATTTGTCAACTGACTACCTAAGTGTATCCCTCTGATAACTATCACCTGTGCAAGACTTTTTCTGCTGCGGAAGTTCCTTTCTTTCTAATGGTCCCAAGTTAGTATTGTTTTTCAAAGGCTGATGTGCACAGGAATCTGGAAAAAGCAGATTATGATTCACTAAGTCTGGAAGGCTGAGATTCTGCAGTCCTAACAAGCTCCCAGGTGACGTGAATGTAGCCAGGGAAGTATTTCCTGGTTTAGGAAGAACTAGGGAGGGACTTATGTTCACAGAGAAACCTAGGCTTCCTCTGGCTTCTGATTCATTGTTTGGCTAGCTGAAGAGGAATTGGTGGGTGTTGTGGAGAGTTGGTGACCATACTCTCGTGTAAAATGTCTCCTGTTGCCGTTTCTAGCAGAGCACTTTTCTTTGCCATTAAAGACGGTTCTCCCTGGGGTTAATGAGAGCAGAGGAGGCGGTGTGGGCAGGCAGAGGCCTCATAGAACTCAGATGGTAACCAGAGAGAGAGAGGGAGGGGTATGTAAGAAAAGACAGAGTAAATGCAAGCCTACATGGAGTATCTGACTTAGGAGTTAGAAAAAGTATGGTGGCTAGAGGACTGGGATTTCTTATGGCAACATAGCATAATGCAGAGAACACGAGGGCTTTTGAGTCAGATATATTTGGATTTAAGTTTTGGATTTCTCAAGTCTCTTTCTTACTGGGTGAGTAAACATGGACAAGACACTGCCCTCTCAGACACAATTTATTTATTAGTTAGCTAGGAAGTATGATAAATGCCATTACAGAATAAATAAGTTCAGGGATCAAACAAAAGCAGATAGAGACTGTCAAGAGCTGTAACAATGGACTTTAAAAGAAACCCAGATTATGGCATATTTAATAAATGTTTGAATGAGTTTTCTTAAATGAGTTGTTTGGCACTTCAAAATAGTCTCCTTTGGCCTAGCTAAACCTACTGCTGGCAATTGCTACAGCCAATTATCACTCTTTTATTTTGGGGTACTGCTATTAGGTTGAAAATGCGTTTTCTCTAGATGAGAATCACAGTGGCTCTTCTCCATGCCGCTACCTCCTTTTCTTCATTCTTTTTCAACATTCTGTTCAGCATGTGTGGGATCTCAGGGTCTCTCCATGCTGGGGACCTCTAGCAGGCAGGGATGGCTGCTCCTGTCATCTTTCTCCTCCTGGCTGGGGAGGAGAGTGGGTGTGTGTTTATGTGGCAAACTAAATAACAGATTGAATAGCAGCTTCACTTTATTCAAGCTCTGCTCCTCACCTGTGAGTAGACACACTGGTTTTTATTTTTCTGTTGTTCCCTGGCAACGTGTCAGTGGGGTAGCAAAATACCATGGCAGGTTACCTATTTGTAATGCAAATGAAGTTTTTGAGTATGTGTTCCTTTGGTCCTTTTTTTTATGTGGATTGTTAATCCATAACACGTTGCTGCTTCTGAAGCAAACCTGGGCTTTCTGGTGCGAGAGCTTCCAGGGCAGAGGGATAAATTGACTGATTCCTACGGTCTTTTCTTGAAGACTTTTATGGAAGTGAAACCTGTCAATGGTTTTAGTTTGGGTAAACTTATATTTCTAGGTCCTGGGATCCTTAAGAAGCTGAAAGGCTTTATATTTTTTAGTGACTCATGAAAAGTAAGTGATAATAGTAGCAATGAATATTAAGTTGCTTAACTGGCCTCATGTTCTCACATAAAATAAATATTTTGGGCTATATTTTTGAACTATGAACAATGAACATTAACAATGAGAATAACAAAGGTTTGATTCTAGCCTCTCTTCTAGATTATTTTCTTTCAAACAATTTTGTAAGTACTTACTGTATGCCAGATGCTGTGGTGTATGTCAGCGTTACAAAGAAAAACAATTTCCTGCTGTCAAGAAACACGAAGTCACTGATAAGGTGCTACAGTAGTATCTAGGGCCAGGGCCCTAATGTTGATGTGGGTTGGGGAGTGGTGGCCAGGAGGGCTTCTTGGTGAAAATGATAGAGGAGGTAGTAAAGGTCACTAGTTAAGGAAACAAGTTTTGGAGATAGACAGTCCTGGGATATCAAATTCTAGCTGTGGTACATATATGTTTTGTGGCTGAGCCCCTACAGCAAGATATTTGACCTCTCTATGCTTTGGTTTCTTCATGTATAAGATACAAAGATCTCTACCTCATAGTATGGCTGCGAAGTTCAAATGCAATGACAAAATGTACACCTGATTACGGTATAGCCCTGACAATTGTTATAATGCATGTTGGCATTTATGCTTTTATTTGAAAGAAAAAATGTAAAAATATTTTACAACTTCAAGTTTCATGATCCTTTCATGGTATCTGCTTAACCTCTCCTAATAGTAATCATTCGTCTAAGTAGTCTATTCTTTAAGAATCCTCCAAGTATACAGATAATTAGCTTTATACCTGCTTTATTTGCAAAACCGTTGCTCACATTACAGAAACAATTGTAGGGAAAAAGAACTAGAAGAGATGGTATATGTGAGAAATCATGACATTTCATGGCAACCTTAGCACATAGTCTTAGGAGTCCTTTGTATACATGTGAAAGACTGTTCTTAACGAGAGTTTGGAATGATTTGACCTAGGGAATTTTAATTAGTAGAAAGGTTCATTAAGGCTCATCTAAGGGATGATGAGGGCAATACTTGGACGTTGCTAAACATACCACCTTTTTGCATATATCAATTTGGGCCATTTTTTAACTACACATTAAAACTGGAACCCATGCAATGAACTCCAGACAGCAGTGAAAGTAACTGCTGCAGCTCTTGCCCAGTGTCTGTGCCATTTGGTTAATAAGCCCTAGGCTCCTAGCTGGGGCTGAAACCACCTTAGGCAGTGTGGAGGAATGAAACTAAGGTTTTAAAACAAAACATGGTAACATATTTCCTATTGATATATCAGGAATAAACAATTGATAATCCATACATATAAGTATTGTTGTCACCTAGGAGTCAATGCAGTACATTACTACGTACAAATTGTTGGACTATGTAGAAAGATGCATATAGTTATAAAGTGCATGAATTAAAATATACTTGGATGACACAAATGGGTAATTACATTAATAGGTGAGAATTAGTTTAAGTAAACATGTTTCCTTTAATTTTCTGATTTTTACAAACCAGTATACTCATCCATCAGAATGTTGGGTCATTAGGTAATTTCTATCATAATATTTTTCAGAAATATGTGTGTGTACATGTTTATGTTTTCCTGATTTTATAATTTTAAAAAAGCCTGTACTACAAATATAGAAATGAATGAAATTATAACACATACTTTTTTCTCAATATATTGATTTTTCATAGATAGGAAAGTATTTGGGGAAACTTTGCCTTTTTTACTTAACATCTACTTGTAAGAGTTATTTAGATAACTATGCAATGCAACATTGCCATGAACAAGGTAAGTTAGAAATGCTACCTGATTAATATATTAATACATTTAAAAATAAATAAATGGCTTAAATATTGATGATTACCACATTATCATTGAATACCAAGTTCCCCAAGAATTGTGTTAGTTTAGAGCAAATTTTAAATCTATGGTTTAAAAATCTTTTGTGAAAACTTTTGTCTATATCATTGAAAAGTCTTTAAATTACGTTTACACTTTATCGTAATAAGTAGATTAGTTGCTATTGGAAATATACACTCTATTATGTCTTAATTTTCTCATTAAATATAAATCAAATATATGGTCTTCAGAAACATTATTAGAGCCATAACATAGCATGAAATTTTTCCTGCTGAATTCATTTAATTATATGTGAACATCAAAATAAAATGGTGATAATGTAAAAATCAATTATTGTAATTTTATAATCAAGTGGTCAGTTTTAAACTGGTAAAAAATGAGAAAAGTTAAAGAAATGGAACTCTCAGAAAAAGATATGTTGTTGTAACAGTAGGTACTTTGTGTTTATTAATATTATTGATGGAGGAGAGTTGAAAATTAATATATGTCTGTTAGACAAAGGCTGCAGTTGTTGCCTGAAACCATAATAATTGATTACATGAGTTCATTTGTCTAATAGTGAGCACAGTTACAAACCAGAGGATTTTGTCTTTCTTTGACGCAGGCCTAAATCTGTTATTTCCTTAAAGTAGATCTGATAACTACACAGGGCAATTTTGTTAATTTTTAAAATTTAATTTTTGAGTATTTTGGAATGATACTACTTATTTGCTAGAGGTGGTTTATAAAAAATTCAGTAATATATGAATTTTAAATTTGCTATTCTTACTCTAGCCTTTGAAAATTGACTTTTGAGTTCACTTTTGGGCAGGGTAACTATTCTGAAGGCATTGCTTTTTATTTTACTGTTGTCACTGATTTTTGCTCTTTAGTAAATAAACTAAATTGACATAATTCAGTTAATCATTGAGGTTTTTAACATAGTGTATCATGTTTTCTGGGGCCTTTAAATGAGCCTTTTTCAGTAAAAGCCTGTATTTCTAAGTAATTTTAGAACAAATATCACTTTCCTTTAGCATGTCTGAACAATAAAAATTTCTTCCTTTTGTATCAAAAGGAGGGAAAACTTGTAAGACATACCAGTTTTTTTTTTTTTTTTTTTTTGCAGTTGCTTGGGGAAAAATTGTAATAAACAATACAAGTTATGTGTGCAATGGTTGAAAGCCAATTGCTTTGTAGAAAAATAGATTGTAGTTGTGAGTATCCTCAACCATAAGGCCTTCCTTGTAAAGATTCCAGCCTCTGAAATGCAACTTTCCCCCCTTTTTTTTTGCTGGATGAACAGCCTAATGTTCCATGCACTATACTAGAAGTAGCATTTTATGCAACATTGAAAGAGTCAATTAATTTGCATAATTTCATGAGTATTACCATGACTTTAAGGTAGGCCAGCTTGCTCAGGAGCCTTGTCTACCCAATATATTTTTTTTTTTTGCCATTTTGACAAATTAATCATTTTTAAAAACAATTAATTATACTTATGACAAACTGAACCCCATACCCAAGGGTCCTAAATTTTTATAGCAGAAATCTAATATTAATGTGAATAAGATCAGTGATTTAGTGAGTACCTTAACAGTCAACAATGCCTAAGGCTGAACAAAATTAATATTTTGTTTCCCATCTGGAGACTTCAGTAAAATTAATGAGGAAGGGGGGTTTATTGTAATATATAACACATACAAATTCACTATTTTCAAACTGAGCATTCTGTTTACATCAGAGCTCAGATATTTTGTGCACTTTTCAGCAGAGTGGGTTGGCAGAATATGTTCTTTTCCTGAAGGAAAAATGAGCACTAATTACTTCTAATGCCCTGCCCCTATTGGCCCAAGTAAGAAGTTAATATTAATTTAGATGATATATTTAGTGATCAACATGATTTTTTGAAAAAGTAAAGTTTTAAATAAGCATAATCTTAAACATTGTTAAAAGATTGATTGAAATATTACAGTATTAAATATTAATTACATAAATGACCAAATATACCAACATAAGAAAGAATCTGAAATTTGTTCTGAATTTCTTCAAGGAATTCTATGCCAGTCTTATAACTATAAGAATATTTTCTGGAAAAATATGATTCATTTCTTTTTGAAATTTGTGTATTTTGGGATAATGGTTGGGGTATTCCTAGGGCAGTGCTGGACTAAGATATTTAGAATTTAGTGAAAATATATGGGATGAATGTAGCCCCACACATCTGCTGGATGAGTTTACAAATGC